>NW_028318480.1:10000-1355000 GCF_062004578.1 Staurois parvus
TGTAAACAAATCCTCCTGAAATAACTAAACAAAATTCATCTGAAATAACAAAATTGAAATTTGATTCAAGTTCGATTTGGAAAGGAATATGAAATGTTTACATATTGCAATTCTTAGATGTGAAAAATTCAGCAGCTGCATTCGAATAAAAAAAAAAAATTGAATTCAAGTACATAATTGAATTCAATTAGGTCAAATTCGGAAAATTCTAATTGAATTAAAAAATGAATAAACTAAATGGATTCCAAAAAACAAATGTATCTAAATGATATTAGTTAATGAACAAATCGAAGCGAAAGAAATGTCTTCGTTCTGCACGTGTTTAATCTTTTCCACTTTATTTCCTTTATCCCTCTCTATTTTTCAGCTCCCCCCCCCCCCCCCCCCCCCCAACCTCTTTCTTTTCCCTCTCTACAACTTCTTGCTACTAGAGTCACTCTCCTTTTCTTTTTGGGTGCCTGGAATCTCTGGTCTCCCAAATTCTTTGCAACTAATGCTGTACTCTCTTGCTACAAGACACCCTACAACTTATTTGCTATGATGACGATTTTTGCCACAAAGTGTACAAATTCTTTTGCCACACACCTAATGTATCAATCAGGGGTGGACTGACAACTCATGGGGCCCCCAGGCAATAGGGGATCATGGGGCCCCTGTGTCCTTGCCCAAACTCCAAAAAGCCTATAAAAAAGGTACCAGGGGCATCTCATGGGGCCCCCTACTGACCCCGGGCCCTCGGGCAGCACCCGAGTTTCCAAATGGTCAATCCGACCCTGATATCAATTTAGAATTTCTTCTTGGCACAAATAGTACAACCATGATCACACTTTCCTTTGGAGACCTGCAGCATTTTTGCCCTTGAATTATGTACCCTGTACATAATGATTATGATTAACACCATCATGTTCTTATGCAAACAAAAATAGTGCAGCGCTCTAATGACCCCACACCCCCCAAACAAATGAATGCCAAGTATGATAAAAAACGTGCCACAAAAAACAATATAAAAAATGTGTCACGTGCCTAAATCTTAGTGCTCAATATTAGTGCATATAACAACTGAAAAAAACATAAACCAATTTAAATGATAGTGCCACGCTCCTAAATTGCTAATAAAACATATAAAAATTATATCTCTCAAGAAATATATAATATAAAATATAAATAATCTCTATCCGTGTAATTATTGATGGTAAATGTCCATTGTGATAATGTGATATACATCCATTAAAAAGTGATAAAAAAAAAAAAGCAGTCTCTAGTGATGAAAGTGACAAATCCAAAATGTGAAATTGCAATTCCTGGTGACTTCTTATTATATTCTCTATATGCACTCACCTCATATAAAGCCTTCTGAAAGGCTCAACCAGCTTTTGTTCCTCAAATGGAACTATAAATCATGTATTGCACCATAGCAGTAGTGGTGAATAGCTCCCAATTGCTGTTCCACCGTGGCTCTCCTCTCCTATCAGTATCACTGCAAGGATCTCTCGCTCAATCTCCTCTTTAGAATATTCCTCAGTATAAAAAAGACATAGACATAGTGCCTTATCTTCTAAATATAGTAAACCTTTATTATGTGCCCATATGCACTCACATGTAATAGAAAATAACAAGCGTTTTTTTAAAACATCCACTATCAGTAACAGCCAGTGTGTCCGCTGTTCACTGAATGTACTTGCCGTCCTTGGGTGACGTCGTAGCCCCTCCCCCTTCCGACGCAGGAAGTGCGTCACCGCTCACTGGAAGCTGCATCGCGGCGTACCTACGCGTTACGTCACCAACCTCGTGATTTCCTCTGGGTATCTGGATAACGTAACGTAGGTACACCGTGATGCAGCTTCCGGAGCGCGGTGATGCACTTCCGGCGTCGGACGCCATTTTGAGGAACCTGAAAGTCCCCTATTTCATGCAATATACTCAGGCATGAAGGATTTGCTGTGGATGACACAGTTTATGTGAGTGGGCATTTTTATTCTGCTATTAAAGAACATATTATTGCATACTACACTATGGAGGATTCTTTTATCTCACCCTGTGGGGTGTGAGATATCTTTAGGCAGAAAACCTTCCTGTGACACCTAGTTTTTTTGGAGGGGAACTACAGGTCCCAGAATCACCTGCCAGTGTTGGAGTAGGATCCTGGGTGATCCTGAAAGTGAAGTGGCCCATTGGGTCGCAGAGGGGAGGGGAGGAGGCAATCTTGCCATTTGAGGATTTGAGTGTGTAGACGCATTCACAGTTTCTTTCACCACACGATGCTGCATGGAGTTTGAAGCACAAGTTTATGGACATTGCTTTTGATTGATGTTGTGTTTGATCACGTTTGTTCACTTAATCACTGTATACCCCTCTCATTTTAGGGGTTCATCTTGATTTAATCATTCATTTTGTCACACGTTTTTTCAGTCGTTGTTATATGCACTAATATTGAGCACTAAGATTTAGGCATTTTTTATATTGTTTTTTGTGGCACGTTTTTCATCATACTTGGCATTCATTTGTTTGGGGGGTGTGGGGTCATTAGAGCGCTGCACTATTTTTGTTTGCATTATTTGATCACTGTTAAGGTATCAGTTAGAGTGTGAGCTGCTGGTGTGTGTAGGTTGCTTCCATAAGTGCAGGAGGACTGTTTATCCATTTTTTGACCATCATGTTATTCATCTCCCCAAACATAAGAATTTGATACATGTAATTATGGTGCATGTATTATGATTTTTTTTTTTTTACTGAAATGCTGCAAAATATTTTTATTTGTGAAACTTTGGACCAGATGTATCACTTTATGTACAATATTGCTTGCTTCTTGTCTGATTACAAAAGAAAAGCATTTAAAAAATACAAATTAATCCTTGTAGTAATAAAGGTTTATTGGCAACTTAAAGTTTTCATACTGTATGAAAGAATAAAAATTTTAATTTCAGTAAGCATACATTTTTGGGAAAAAGGATAAGCTTTACTTATATATTTCAGTGTACAAGTAAGTTACAAAAAACATGGAAATAAATACATTTGTTATATACAAAGTTTCTCTGCAGGAATAGCGATCTGATTTTTTTTTTGTGTGTGTTGTATAACCCCAAAGTGCACTCTACGTGAATTCTATTTTGCGTATTTTTAAATGGACATTCAGAATGTACAGGTACCCGTCTGTGCTAAAGGATTGGCAAGGCATGTTACATTTATTAACTCTCACCTTCTTGGGATAGAAAGAGCTATGAATCCACTATATTCATTGCAGGCAAGATGCCATTTTGGTGCATATTGCTGCCATTTTGTAAAAATTTAAAAAATAACTATGTACAGAAATGTATGTACCTTCTCAATGTAATAAGCATATACAGTCTATTTATACACACATACAATATATATTTATATATATATTTGTTAAATTCCCAGAGATATTCAGTTCTGGTATCACCCATGCATGCTTGCAGAATTCCTATTGCGTTATGTAAATAAACTAGATGGACAAAAGGCTTTTTTGGCTACTATTTTGCACAGTGCTGCATTAAACATACATTGAACACATTTTCTAGACATATTCTAGTAATGAAGATGACCTCTATGCCCAAAGCTGCACTTCTAATGCAGGTGTCCTGATAATAGGATAAGCTTTTATCTTGTGAAGACTCGGTAGTTGTTGTACATTCAAAATCCTTCTTTAATCCCTTAGTGTGTGTTGGGGGGAGGGGTTGAAACCAAACCCAGCCTAAAATTTGGGGAGTTTAGAACTTTTGGAGGAGATTTCTCTTCCTATTCTGTTTGGCATCCTTCACTTGGTCAGAAAGTAAGGAGACAAAGCCAAAAAATCTAGACAGAAATTCATCCTCACATGACTAGAAATGTGCTTCCATTACTTCCTGTGGCTTTGTTAGTGGAATCCCCTCTGTCATAATGTCCAATGCACATCAAAGAGAAAATAACTATAACCAAAACTGGAGTTGGGTTTTATTCTATTCATATTTTTCTAGGTTGGCAATATTTAAAAACAAGAAATTATACCTATTCTACTTACAGCTGGTCAGCTGGTTACAATGGTCAGCTGAGCTACCTTACTTTATATCCTCCTAATATACCTCGTCTAAGCTATTTTAGTACACAGCAGCAAAATATCTTCTACACACACAGCAAAATTTGCAGATGACTTTTTTTAAGATCTATTGGCTTATTTACCACAGCATATTTGAAAATGAAGCATAATAATCTTAAAGCAGAGTTCCAGTCGCACTTTGAAAAAATATGTCAGCAATTGCAAACACTGTAGCTGCTGACTTTTAAAACACAGCCACGCACCTGTCCCTCGATCCTGCGGTATCCTCGTCGCAGCCCATTTCACCAGACATCCGGTGTTCCCAGCCCGGCATCTTCAGTGTGGGCACCTGGCTATGACAGCTTGCGGCTTCACAGTCTAGAGGCCCACTGCACCTGCCCAAGAAGCGCTGCGCTTTCTGAATAGTCCCGTAGTCTTCTGGGACCTGTCATGTGTCCCAGAAGACTACGGGGAGGGGGGCAACTTCTGCTTCTGATTGCCTAGGCGATTGCAGCAGAAGTGGGAGCGGGTACCTGTCAATTTTGGGTACCCGCTCTCCAAAGGTGCTAATCCTTAATTTGTCCTTTTGGGTGGAGCTCCGCTTTAATATTCTTGATATTAAAGTGGTTGTAAATCCTCGCATATACGCAGTGAAGTGACTGGCCTCAGGTGGTACACAGAGATGAAACAAATCCTTCTACATAAGTTGTATCTGTTTATCTATAGCATCTGTTAGCTACATCCAATCAAAGTGCAGATTTTACACAATCTCTCAGCTCTAAAAAAAAAAACAACACTGGGTAGAGAGCTGAAATTACATCAATGAAGAGAGCTGAGATCTGATTGGAGGGAAGAGACACCCCCCCCCCCCCTTCATGCAGCTCACAGGAACAGAGATGAGGCTGTCAATCTGTTGGAGGTCCCTCCCCTGTTACCTCTTTTCTCTTGGTGGTCAGGAAAACTCATTAGAAGCAACTAATTTTTATAGCAGAGGAGTGAAGCAGCAGACAGAAATGACACTTAGTATCCTGAATTGAGACAAGTACACACTATAGAGGAATATGCTTCTTCTTTTTTTTTTTTTTTATATTTCATGCCTGAGGTTTACAAACACTTCACACATAATGAACACAGCAGGTGGCACTTGTCTGTTTACATATAGCATAGAGAGCATCATCCCAGGTTAGGTTGCAGAAAAAAGGCAAATGCATTCTCCTTGATCTTGTACACCTGTACTGTATGATTTTATTTACTGAACTGTTGCTTCTTGCACTGTCGCTGAAAGTGGCACAATAGTCTCTGTGTTGGTGTGGTCTTTTTTTCTCCTCTTTCTTTTATTGAGCCTAAACTTGCCATACACTGTGTGAAATGCATTCAGTGGTTGGCCCTTGCAGACCCTTACTGCCTGGCATTCACTTGAAGGAGCTGGGAGGAAAATTATCAGTCGAACATTCAGATGAAGCAGCCACTGTTTGGGCATTTTGTCAAAATAGAATAGTCGCAAGGAAAAATTTATCTATCTGCGCTGTATAGCATGGATGGAGGAATCTGTTAGATATCTTTATGGCCAGTTTTAGAAATCTGAAGGGGAGAACCTTTTCTATCAGAACTTTTCAGTCATGCTGTGTATAAGAGTTGCAAATGACTCCTATGAACTATAAATAATGGACTGCAGAACACAAATGTCACCAGCGTGTCTTTGGTGCAAAGTTCAGTCCTATATTTGGAAATCCCTGTTCAGTTCAGTGCAACTTTTCCGAGTAAAACTGGTGCTTCATCAGGCGTATGGTAAAGGGGTCCTATGTGGCTCTGAAACATTGCACTGTAATGAGGTCTTTCAGTATATGTTTGGACTTTGCTACAAAGATCCAAGGTGTGATGGCAACATATTTCTTTTGTTTATATACCAATACCATTTCCCAGTTACTGAAGCACCCTAAACCACAGGTGTCAAACTGGTGGCCCTCCAGCTGTTGCCAAACTACAAGTCCCATGAGGCATTGCAAGATTGATACTTACAAGCATGACTCCCAAAGGCAGAGGCATGATGGGACTTGTAGTTTCGCAACAGCTGGAGGGCCACCAGTTTAACACCCCTGCCCTAAACCTACATTTGCAATTTTAGTTTGGTGTATACTGACTGGTTTCAAGAGTCATGTGAACTAAACTGTGGCTGCACCAATCCATTCAATTTTCTTTCTTTTGGTGTCTATATCCCAGTGCATTCCACTCTAGTTCAAAAACACAAACATGGGAGCAATGTGGGAGCAGCATGCTTTTTTCCAGTTTAGTAGTAAAACCCTATTTCTTTTCATATGCATGTATAGCCAAATGTTATTACTTTTTTTTTTTTTTCTTTGAGTAGGGAAGCATTGGAACCACTTTCAATTTTTATGGTCTGTGACACCATTGTGGAAAGGCAAAATGTTATGGGAAATGCAATATTGTACTGTTGTCCCCGGAATATGAGGTGGGGGTAAATCTTTAGATGCAGATATTCATTCAATAGCAACTAAGGGAAAAATTCCCCTAACCTTGAGATTTTCTCTTACTTCCTCTTAGGATTCTAAGACAGGAAGTAAAGAAAAATCTCCCCAACATGAAAGAGCAAAACCGAAACCGACACTTTATGCCATCATTCCTAATGCCTGGAATTTTATTAAATAAACCTATCCAGGAGGAGTGAAATGGAGCCTGTCATCTTTCTGAACTTGCTAGATGCCAAGCTGCCTCCATCTACATTACATAATAAGTTACGTCAAATGAATACTGCGCTACTAGCACAGTATCCATTGGAATTAGCCTTTTAAGAGACGGTATCCTCTTATATACTTGCAGCTTTGTGATTTCAGTTGATTGGGGAAAGGAAAGTCAGGAATTTTGATTTTCTCTTGTGGGTCAGTGATTAATAGAGGGACATCGCCCTCCCAATGAAAATTAAATTTTTCTTCCCACTTACCTTTTAGCGCTTTTTTCTGTTGTAATATACTTCCAAGCCCAGCAGCATTAGTATTGTCCTATTCTCTCCCATGCTGTCCTACTACAGGTCCCATCCCATGTTGCTATCTTCCTTGTTTACTTGAAGGAGAGCCTATGGTCTCTTCCTAGGTCCTGCAGCCAGTCCCAAGAAGTTGTGGTGCCATTTCTCACATATCTGGTGCTGTATCTGTTTACATATTGTTCTAAGAATGGAGGACAGTAATGCCTCTGGGGATACCAATATCACATATCCCAGGAGGTATTACTTTCTTCAACTTATAGAACAATATATGAACAGACACGGTGGCAGATCTCGGTCTTGCACACGTGTGAGATCTGGGGTTGTTTACTTCCCCCATTTTTGCAAATGGAGGAAGTAATGCCTCCTGGGATATGTGATATTGGTATCCAAGGAGGAGTGTGAAACATCATTTCTTGTCTAGGTACAGCTTCATAAATTTAAAAAAAAGAAACTAAATAAAAATCATAAAGAAAACAACTTTTTAAAAAAAATTGATGGGAAAGATTAAATTGAAGAATTTCATTTTTGAGTAAAGGTCTGCTTTTAGCATTTCAGCATTTTTACTTCTGCTCATGCATTTTATTATATGCTTAGTTTGAATTGCCTGGGTTTCACATAGCTCCCAACTGTCCCTGATTTTGAGAGACTGTCCCACATTTGGAACAAAGTCTCTGTCCCTTGTTCTTCCTCATTTGTCCCTCATTTTGGTCTGATCTATATACTTTTATATACAACACACTATTTATCAAAAAGTGTTTTACAGTGCTAAACCTTTCATCCAGTTTCTAAATTGCTGCATTTGTAAGTTCCAAAAGTAAATATAATAGGATAGAAGTGGTAAAAAAAAAAGCACTTGTGAGTTTAACCAATCATTTCTTTGGACAATTCTCCTTTAAGGGAGGCGTGGCAGGGGGTGTGTCCTATGCCTACATATTTTTGCTAAGAGGCAGCCCTCATTCCCATCTCCGTAATTTGGGAGGTATGGTTTGTTACTCATGTACTGTTTAATGGAAACCTATACTGAAACATTATGAAGGCTGAATCTGCTTAGCTCTTCTGCTAGTCACCTGCCTGTAATGCTTAATTGGTGGTTTCAGCTTTCTAAGTACTTGTTTTGACTTTGTGAAGGAATTAAAGTTACTAAATCAGCAGTGACAGTGAGCCAACTGGCATATCTTCACTTCATTAACACTTTAACAGCTTTATTCATATTTAAGAAAGGTAAAATATAATGCTGGAACCATCCTCTTTTTCCCTGGTAGCCCAGAGTGTCTCTTGGAATGCATCAATCTTTAATTCCCCTGTGCCCACATGATTTGCTTGCTACAATAGCTGCTGGAACTAGTAGTCCAGAAAATGGTAGCAAGTCACATATAGCTGTTATATGCTTTCTTGTAATATGCTCCAAAGGATCAACTTTTTTTTCCAGTTTGAATCTGCTGCATTTTATCAAGTGACCCAAGCTTTGTGAAGGTAATTTAAAGGAGACCTCCCCGTGAGGACATTGTGGTGACGAAACATGTAGGGCAGGGCCAGTTGGATGCTGACGTTTTGACACTCCTCCTGTGTCTGTCGGAGGGGATCAGCGGTGAGCGGTGCTAGTGGTTTATGCCTATGCCTTTCATGGTAGTGTCGGTCTAGACACCTTGTTTGTAAGTGTGTTACTACATTAAAATATGTTCTGGTTTTAAAATGCGCTGCAATACTATGCCTTTTCTTTACCTTTTGAATATGGTCCCAATGCCTATGGAGAATCGAATACCTACCTAGGAGAGAGTGGTCGCAGAGTGTTTCTTTCGTATTATCAGGAAGCAGTCCATATTACAAAGTGGCGTTTCTTTACACCTAAAGGGATCCAATACTGCAGAGTATCGCTCCTAGTACCTGGAATTGAATTACTCATCGCTCCCAGAGCAATAGCGCTTATGCTGGTCTATCAATCGATCAGCATGTAGCTCTGGTGAGTCACCTAATTTATTCGGTGGTGGATTGTGCACGGTGTTTCCAATTTTATGTATTTTTATCCTTTTGGGATTTTCTAAAAGTGTTTGGACTTTCACATATTGATCTATGGACACTTTAAACTAATCACAAAAAATCAGATAAAAATAAACCATTAAAGTGTTTTTGATTTTTTCACATATTGATTTATGAACACTTGAATTGGTTGTTTTTTATGTTTATATTTATTTTTATTAATTAGCACATTCCTATAGTTTAGTTTAATTTAAAGGAGTGTCAAACTCAAAACAAAACTGTTATATATTCAACTTATCAATCTTTGGATGTGGTGACTGCATTCATTTTCTTTGAGTCTTTTTTTCATTTATTTTCACCTGGTGGTCTGGCCAGTATCACACTTCCTGTCTTTGTTTCCACTCTGTATGGAGGAGGCACAGAGAGGAGAGAAGGCAGTGGTGAATAGACTAGCAAATTTAAATTAAATTGAATAAATTAAAACCAAGGTCCCGCTAACACTTTTACAGTAACAGCTTCTTTTTCCTACTTGGATATAATAAATGAAAAACAGCTGACCCCTGTCAGTGGTAAATGGTTTGTCTCAATCCTCTAACTGCCACTTTTGCTGGACAGTTAAGTCTGTTTAAAAAAAAAAAAAAAAAAAGCTGAGAAATAACAGACCTCCTAGCAGGATCACCAAATGAAAATAAAGGGAAACATTGCTAAAAAAGAAAATTAATAGTCACCACATCAAAGGTCTGGAAAATTGCAATATATTAAGCGTTTGTTTCTGGGTGTACTGAATATACCGCTTTAACTCGTAATCTACACTTCAACGCATGTATATTCAGGGCTGTGGATAAGGGGGTACAACTAGTCCTCTTGTACAGGGCTCAGTCCAGCAGGTGGGCCCAGACAGCTGCATGAATCCGATGTGGGCAGGGAGAGTGATCGATATGGTGGGAGGGGCAATTACTGGAACCAAGCCCCTATATGGCTTTCCCTGCAGCAGCTGAAAGCTGACTTCTTCTCCCTCTCACTTCTGCTTGCTTTCAGCTGCTGCAGAGAAAGCCATACAGGGGATCAGTTCCAGTAATTGCCCCTCCCACCATACCGCTCACCCTCTCTGTGCACCATACATATCACCCTGCCAGTTTCCCCTGTGTGCCCTCACCCCCACAGTGCTGCCGACTTCCCTCCTCTCCTTCCCACCAGCAGCTGCAAGCACATAATAGGATTCTTCAGGATGGAGAGTGGGGGAATGGTGCGGTAAATAAGTCACATTTACCAGCCCCTTCCTTTCATGAACGAACACAATGAAGTATCGGTACCGATCACTCACTGTTTATTAATAAATAAAGCATAGTAAACTGTTTTTCTTGGGGTAGGGGGCCCTGTCAAGTTGGCTGTATAGGGCCCCGTGGTTTCTAAGAGCAGCCCTGCGTATATTTTATAACAGCTTTAAGTGCTCTTTGTTATGACTTACTGCACCCTAGAAACGGAAATGTGTTTAGGTGTTTTATATGCTGTAACACTGCTAAATTCAAATTACCTCAACCTTGTAATTGCTTTTCATCTTCTATTTTTAATTTGAATGTCTCCGGCTGCATTCCATTATGATTTCTATGTACAGGAATTGCACTTGTGAAGACTGTAGCACACTCCTGCTCTCAGGTGTTGTAATGTTTAGAACTCACTGCTAATGCTGTGAACGGGATAAAGTGAATGTTTTCTTACACCTCCCAAAAGTGACATCTCAGTTTGTAAATGTGATTGCATGATAAAGCTGAAATTTCTTTTGCTACACAGAACTGTACTGTTTTTAATTGCGAAACTGAAATTACCAGCTTGACACATGTATATCCTTGTTTGAACCTAACCGATGCTTATATAGTAACACAATATTGAGCGGGAATAACATTTCCTTTGACACATTAGAGCTCTAGCAAACACAATGCCCTATTAGCTCTTAAAGGACCTTTACATGAGGTATTTCTAAAACATCAGGGATGGACATGTCTATAAATCTTAACTCAATAAAAAAAAAAAGTATGACCAAAGCTTTTTTGGCCATACTTCTCTTATGGGTCACAGGAGTGCACTTACGTTTGCCCTCCTGTGATCCAGAGTCGGCTCATAGCACACTATTGCCTGCTATTAGCGGACATCACAGAGCTGCTCCAAGCCATATTGTTGGGACTCCCCCTCTCCAGGTTGGTGCTCTGGCAAGTCCTGGAGGGGCAGAGTGGTGACTAACATTCTCCACTCTGCTCAGAGCAGAGTGAGAACTATGTGATTTTTTTATTGATTTCAGGTACTTATATAGCCCCGTCAATTTACACAGCACTTTACATATATATTGTACATTCACATCAGTCCCTAACCATCAAGGGGTGTACAATCTAAGGTCCCTAACTCACATTCATACATACACATACTAGGACCAATTTAGACAGGATCCGATTAACCTAAAAGCATGTCTTTGGAGTGTAGTAGGAAACCAGAATACCCAGAGAAAACCCACACAGGCCCAGGGAGAACATGCAAACTCCAGGCAGGTGGAGCCATGGTTGGGTGTCGAACCAATGACCCTAGTACTGCCAAGCGGAAGTGCTAACCATTTAGCCCCATCAATGGTCATTTGATTGCTACGTCTTCAGTCTTAGAGTCAATGCGGGACAACTACAGAATCACACCAATGTTGTGACATAGAGGTGAGTATGACTTTCAGGAATTAAAATTTTACACCATAGCGCTGAGATCTCCCAGAGATGCAGAACACGGTGTTATATAATATTGGCCACTGTGCACCTGGACAGGATGATCTAAGCATTTCAGTGCTTTTAATATCAGGGAATCTTGTAACTGTGCAAACAAAAAAAACAGATGGTGCAAATCTGACACCAAAGAAATTGAGATTTGCTCTGAAGAAGGGGGCTTGTCTCCCGATGTGTCAGCTGGTACCATCATCCATTTTAACCTTTGGGGCTTGACACTGGGCTGGTTTCTGGATTTTATGATGCACTTTTATCCACACTGGGTGTATGAGTATAATTTGTAATTTTATTCTATAAAGTGTTGTAGAAAATGCTCTTTGTTTTTTGTTGTTTGCATAAAGGTGATTATGTGTTTTTTTTTTATATACCCCATACAGTTCTTTAAAATAATTTCTAAGGATCCCTTGGCGCTGAAGCGGTGTTAGTTCAGGCCATGTCAATGTGTTAGCCCCTAAGCAAAAAGTTTTATATTGTGAGACATTTATTTAGTCCTAAATATACTTGAATGTATCAAAATAATAAAGCTCTGAAGATGCAGTGCTAGTTTAGGGCACAACTATGCAACAAAAACAGTAGGAAAACACACAGCTGGACTTAACATCATATATTTGTCTTTCCGATGGTGTATACAAAACATGCTACATGTAATTAGCAAATTAAAAAATGCTAATTCATTCACAAACAATGTAAACTTAAATAAAACCTTAAATGGCATGCTTTATAATATTTTACCATGTTCTGGTTTGTTTTTCCCTATGCATACTATCTGAAAACCTATTGAACCTAAAATGGAATACTAACAGTGGTTTGATTGCAGATCTAGAAGAGATGTGTGAATGTAAAGATCATATGCAGCTTATCTGCCTTTGGACCCCTTACCTATTTATGACATATGCAGTAATTGGGCAATAAAATGGTGTTGCTGTGACTTTAAGTGAAAGAAAGAAAAAAATAAATAAAAAGCACACCTCAGGCTTTGTGACAATGTTTCAAATGATTCTGAGAAAGTAAACTAACCAATTCAGAATAAATGTAATCCATTTCTAACTGGCACTGCTGCTGTAGTAAACAGATGCAGAATCCAGCTGACTTCTTTAGTGAACAAGGAGTAGGAACATTCTTGCATATCTCTTTCCCTTGCCATTCCCATACATATGCTCTTGTTTTTCCTGCACATCTGGCTGACCTATGAGATACAGAAGACCCCAGTGTCTATCAGTACCAGCCTGCTGTTTTGGGAGTGCAGCCTATTTTCCCTGGGAACCTAATATTTTTACAGTTGCTTGAAGGGCATATGGACTGGTATGAACATAACAAAGAGCCCACATGTGACCCGTTTGCTATAGAGATAACAACCCATGTGGCTAATGTCATCTTTAAGAAGGTGGGAGGGAGAATACATATTTTAATTCTTTCTCTTCTCTAGTTTTAGTTAAAAAGCAAAAATATGGACTGCTTTTCATTCATCTCTCCTTTACACTGCAGTCTAAGTAACAATTACAATCATTATTTTTCAAAAGTGTTACAGCTACTGTATCGTCTTAATTTATAAATTCAGTTTTCCCATAAAAAGAAACATGGAAGTTGTCATTGCTGGTCTTTGAAAAATGTTAGTTACCTAACTTGCCTGCTTCTGGCTTCAACATTTATGAGTCAAAGTCCCAGAACAAACATTTAGCAAATAAAGTCAGAATGTCTTACCTATATAATGACTCTGGGTCAGTAACTCAGAGGCTGTTGAAGACAAAGCATCAGTATGTAGCTAGGCAGGAGGAGATCGACATGTACAACCTATATGACCTCTCATGAAAGGTTTCCTTGATCCTAGGTTCACACCTAAGCCTTTTCCGCAGCGTTTTGCAGAAACACACTAGTGCATTCAACATGATTTCCTATGGGACACGTTCACATGCATTTTCACCGGCGTGTTTTTTTTTTTTTTTTTGGGACAAGTTCACATGCATTTTCACCAGGTGTGTTTTTTGGAAAAGATCAGGGACTTTTTTAAACGTAAAAAGTTGCGCTTTTGGTTCTCTAGACTTCAATGGAAACGCTGCAGAAAAGCATGTAGTGCATTTTTTATGAATTTTGCGTCAGTAACTCAGAGGCTGTTGAAGGCAAAGCATCTCTATGTAGCTAGGCAATTGGGATTCTCAGGAGGAGATCCACATGTACAACCTATATTTTCTCTCATGAAAAGTTTCCGACTCTAGGTTCACACCTAAGCCTTTTCCGCAGCGTTTTGTAGAAATGCACTACAGTCTATTTAGCATGATTTGCTATGGGACACATTCACATACGTTTTCACCCGGTGCATTTTTTGGAAAGGATTGGGGACTTTTTTAAATCCAAAAATTAGCATTTTTGGTTCTATAGACTTCAATAGAGACGCTACGGAAAATAATTGTGCGTTTTTTATGCATTTTGCATTCTGTTTTAATCTACCTAGCAATAAGAAAAAAAAAAGCATAAAAAAATGCAGCAAAACTGCATGTGCAAAAACACGCCACAAAAAGCACTGCAGAAACGTATCAAAAGCAAACTGCATAGGTGTGTACCTAGCCTAGGTGCTGATTCACACATGTGCGGTGCATATTGAACCTCAGGTTTCACTGATAATTGATACAGTAGTTTTTCAGTGGTTTAGATCAGGTTCAGATCAGGATTTTACCCTGTTCACAACTGATGAAATATGTGCTTTAGAAACTGCTCCCATAGAAGTTAAGTCTGTAATCTGCACCAGGGGCGGACTGACGACTCATGGGGGCCCTGGGCAATAGGGAATCATGGGGCCCCTGTGTCCTTGCCCAAACTCAAAAAAGCCTATGAAAAAGGTACCAGGGGCATCTCATGGGGCCCCCTACTGACCCTGGGCCCTTGGGCAGTGCCCAAGTTTCCAAATGGTCAGTCCGCCCCTGATCTGCACCTGAACCGGTCCACACTGCTCAGAAATTGGATAGGACTTTTTTCAACCTGCACTGGATCCACACTGCCAGCGCACCTGACGTGAACAGGCACCATTGTAAGCAATATTTCTTATGTCATGCAGATTGGATGCAGTTCAAACTGCACCCAATCAGCATATATGTTAATGGACACTTAGAGTTGATTGACACATGTGCGTTGCAGATTGAAGCTCAGGTGACACAGTAGTTTTTGACAGGTTCACGTCAGGTTTACATCAGGTTCAGGACAGGATTAGTTTAGGATTTTATCCTGTTCACACATATGCGGTTTAGAAACGGTTCCCATAGAAGTCAATAGCCTGTAATCCGCACCTGAACCTGAAGGCACTGCTCAGAAATCGTACAGGACTCATTTTAAAACTTCACTGAATCTGCACCACCAATGCATTGGACATATGTGAACTGGCACCATGGGAAGCAATGTTTTTTTACATGTCATGAGGTTCAAACTGCACCCAATCTGCATATATGGGAAGGTAAAGTTTAGAATTCAGAATTTTTTAGGACAAAGTTAATGTCTGTTAGTTGGTCAGTAAAGTGCACATCCCAGAAGTCTGCAGCATTCACATGACATTACAATGATGATTTAAGTGATGTGGCTTCATGATTTGTATGATCCAGTATTGTATATGCCCCATATTTTTATTCTTTGGCATTACCGCTGGTATACATGTCCAAAATGAAAACAAAGAACATTATCTTAAAAATAATGGTGCATTTATTGAATTTGTTAAATCTGCATCTTATTTTGGCAAAGGCTCAGTCACCCTGAGAAATGTCCCATCTGGGCCAGTAAAATTGTTTAACAGGTAATTAACATTGTTCTGAGAAAAACAATTCCTTCTGCATAAGATATGGGTTGTAACAGATTGGCATTTCATGCAAATAATGTTTCAAAACCTTATATTTTCACAAGTGTTCTACAAAATGCTACTATTATATGCATATTTTGTTTACAGGATGCAATCTGCTTTCTGAAAGCCAACATATTCACACTCAGAAGCTCTGCTTACCAGGATAGGAGGTAGAGCAAACTAAAATTCTAACATGCTTCACACAAAAGGTATGCATTATGTTTAGGTTGAATGGCTCATGGGTTTTTTTGCCACATGCTGTATCAAACCTTACAGGCATGTAGGGCTTGAGAATGTGGATATATAGCTTTTCAGTTGAATGGAACAAGGTAAGCATGTAAGCTAGAATTGGAGATGATTTATAAAGACAAATAGGATTTCCACATTGCAAGGGAATTTTCACTTTCCTTAGTGAATGAGGTCATGTCCAAGCAAATATATATATATATATATATATATATATCTCTTGCGCATGATTGAATATTCTTTGAAATGTGAATGTTTCCGACATTCATTTCCAAACTGAAAATTTGCTTGCCAACAGCCTATTTCCCCTTAGTAAATCAACTCTATGGACTGCTATGAAGATCACTAATGTCTCTGGCTAGAAAACCATTCTTTCTGCTTATAGATGTATTTTCTTTTTCTCAAACTGTATCAAATAGCTGTTGTTTACATTTGGTCTGTTATCCAGACTAGTTCATTATTCCTGGCTGCCACAGACAAAGAAAACATGACAGACAAGGAATGTTTGCTGTCTCTGATTTACAATGTATCTCCTGCTATGCAGCAGTTTCCTAATGTAGATCTTCAATAGATGGTATTAGTTTCCTAATGAAGGTATTCCACTAGATAGTGGACACTGCCATATCATGCTAGTATTGTTAGGAATGGATTGGCACTTTTCCTCAAATCTCAAAGAGTCTACTGGCTTAGGCCATGTTTTTAGGTATTCTGACATTTTTTCCTACTGATCTAAATGCAGCCAATTGTTTTTATTGGGCCTGTATAAACAGACACATAAACTTGTGCTGTTTACAGATCAGTAAAAAAAAAAAAAGAACTGATGTGGTTTTTTCATCCAGTCACTGTTCTTCTGGAATAATAGTGGGATAATAGTGGACTATCTGCAGTTCACATTAACATTCAAAACAAGTGTGCTTCCTTGTGCATACAGATCAGATTGTTCACAATTGTCTAACTACAACTACACAGCAAGCTTAAACAAATGCTTCTGGCTCCTATTTGTTAACTTATTTCTGCGTTAAATGTTGATTTCCTAGGATTATAGCTTAACAAAATGTGATAAATTGACAATGAAGTAGGCCTTATAAGCCAGACTGACAGACTGAAATATGCATACAAAGAAAGTCCTTGTTTTTCCTTTATTAATGTAGTTATAATATAAAATAAAAGGAAAATAACCAGTCATGACTGTTCAGAGGATCCTGTTGTAGCTACTGTATATGCAAAACCTTTAACTTTCCTCTGCTCTGCTTTTTTTTATAATGCCTCTAGTTTAAGATGACCTATAAAACCCCATGCAATTTAATATTTTTTTTGTAGTCAAACCTTTTCTAGCTTGAACTATATAACTGGGCAGACTCCATTAAGATGAGTAACAATGTGCTGTTTAAAATGGTTAGTCTGACACCAATCTGATCTATACTCTTTTCATAGGGAAACCAAGTAGACAAGCTTTAAATACTGAAAAACATTTTTACATACTGCAAATTTTTATATCCTGTTGCCAAGACTGCAAACAGCTTCTACGTAATATATCTAAAATTAAATTAAGCTTAATTTTCAAAAATGGTGCTTACCTTTCCTTGTCTTCTGACACATTCCTGAGATCATTAAATAGATATAAACAATACTAATGTTTTTATAGTGAGTACATTTTTCATATAAGTTTTAAAACATTTGATTTCTTTAGGATAAATTAATTCTGGCTTCATAGGACATAAAATGTGAGGTGCATGAAAACCACACCCCCCTCCATATATTTAAAGTGTTATTTGTTGGTTCTTGGTTCAAATACTTATAGTAGTAGGATTTTGCTTGGATAAATATTTGTTTTAAGTCTGTGCAAATGTACAGCAGTACATATCCATATATAATATAAAGAATAAATAATATACTTAAGAATTCATTTTTTAGCGATTCTATATATTTAGATAATAGATTTGGATAAAAAAAAAAATCACAATCACTATTCTTGATATTCTGTGCCTGCCCCTGAGCTTCACATAGTTTAGACCAAGAATACAAATACCTTTCTCAAGCTTATGAGATATTACAAAAAAATGGATTTAACAAAAAAGTTAAGAAACTTCACTCAATAAATTGAGTGAAGAGTCCCTTCAATTTTCCAATCATCTGTAAAATGAATTCCTGTATATTTCATCTGACCATGATTGGGTTTTCAAACCGAACACAGCAACATGTTGTTAAATGAAGATTCCCAATATCTTTAGTAAATTAGCAGAAATGTTACAAATGATACCAGAGTTTCTGAGATCATAAAATTTGAAAAAAATAAACATTTAACGGTTTGTTTTCCTAAGCAAGTTGCCTTATTTAAAATAAGTTATCCATGACATTCACAAACATATAGATAAATATTTCCTGGAGTATGATTGGAGAATGAGATATTTCACCCAATTCTACATATATGTTTGTGCAAATGATTTGTTTCATACTGTGCAGACACTAAGTACTGTTATAGCCAGCCATGTGTGTCTGAAATATCTCCACAAAAATCTCAGATTCTTCAGTTCTGATACTACCTTGAAATTTGTATTCATATTTGTTATTCATAGCATCTTAATAAATGTCAGGACACATTTTACCATCAATGGTCTCTGTACGGCCATGTCAAACTGAAAACGTATTTTCTAGAAAACCTTTGCATTATATCTACATGGGAAATCGTGGAGAGAGAGCTTCACCACATTACTCAGTATAATCACAGCCTTAAAGCTGCACTCCAGCCAGACAAGAAAATACATATATAGAAATGGGTTACCTACCAAATGTTTTGTATTTATGTATTTCCAGTCCTGAGATTTGCATAGTCCTACAAAGACTAGTGACAAAACTTTTCTCTACTGCAGTTAAGCAATAAAGCTAACCATCCAGCCTGTAACTAAACAGCGAAGGAGCAGGAACAAACTGAGGGCTCTCTGTCATCAGGACTCTTGATTGGCTCCTAGCGTTACCCCTTTCTCTCCCAGTGTGAGTGCTGCTATGAAGATGATCTGTTCCCTCGAATGTTTCTTAATTTCATAAGATAATAGAAATTTAAGCCATCTGAGTTATTCGTTTCAGATGGACTTGCACTTCAACTGGAAAACTGTTTTCTCCTTCGTGTGTTCTTAGGAATATTACCACTTAACGTAACTCTGCATAATTAGTTGCCGATTATATTTTATTGTATAAAGACTTTTACAGAATGCATGGAAATACAATATGGCCATAGTGTAGAGTTAATGCTTACTTATAGCGGTTGTCCACTTAAACTAAAAAGTGCAGGAAGGGGATGAAATGCTAAAAGATATGCTCAGATTATCTATATCTATCTCAATATATAGTGTTTGTGCAAAAATGTCAAAATCCCACATGCTGCTGGTGGAAATTGCAATACAAAAATCCATAACGATATTTTAGAAGAAATTTTTTTCAGGGAAACAGCTGGGGGGAGTGTATCAGTGGACAAACATTTAGGATGCAAGTGCAGCAAGTGTTGCCTGCACATGCTTGGCATTCCCCTTAATGTTCTTCTATAGTCTGAAAGCCTTGCTGATGCTGAAAAGATTAGCATGAAAGCTTAGACAGTTTAGTAAGCCTTGATATAAAAAGCAAACAAACATGGTAAAAAAATATTGCAAAATAGATCACTGTTAATGAACGTCCACACTAATCCATGTGGACGGGAAGAGATTCCTACCTTATTTAATGCTCTGTAAAAGGAAATTGTTACAAATCTATATTTTGCTAAATAATACAGCAGTTCTAAATAATGATTTTATAGTCTTGTTGTGACCTGTTGCTCCTCCTGCCCTTCTTTCCACTTGTTCATGAGCAGGTCACATGCTTCGCCCCATGAGTCAAACACATCCTCCGTGGAGTCTATTAGCTTGGTATTAGAAGAGCAGAGGTCGGAAGCACAGTGCAGGGAGTTGGAACAAATTGGAGAATGATCATGACTCTGACCACCAATACTCCCATCTTGACTCACCTCATTGAGGTTAATTTCAGTATTAGAGCACTCTGGCTCTTGCTCGCTACATTTCGCGTCCTGCCACATGCAGTGAGGTTGAATAAGTCCATCAGAAATAGAATATACTGGTTCAGTTGGTGGTGTTGGCATATGTCCATTCATTTTAGAGAAAAGTAAGCCCAGTCTTTTAAAAGATTCCTTTTTGGAACTTGAAAGCCTTTGGAGCTTGTTTCCATTACGAATGAAAGAACGCTTGCTAATGCCATTGCTTTTGGGTGCATTATCCATGATTTCAATCCCAGACATAGTTTTAATAAGGGCTGAGACATTGAAATCCTTTTTCTTGTTGGCTATATTAAAAGAAACATTCTTTGACTTGGGTGTCTCTTCTGTCGCTTCATCCTTCTGTGATACCTCTGTACTGCTGGTGGAATAGCTTCTCCTTGGAGGTTTCCGGTTTCCCAGAAGATCAAGCACCTCATAACGGAAGCTGGAGATATCCTGCTTTAACTCCTACAACAAAGTAACAGATAGGTAAAGATAAAGCTGCTTCTTTGACTCAGCAATGCACAGTTGGTTGTGTGCTAGTTATATAAGACACATAACTTACTTTGCAAGCTTATTACTACAAGAAAACTCCTATATACTGCCAAATCATTAATAAATACATTTTTCTTTGTTTAGGGGTTTAAGTGTTACTAAACCCAGGACTCTGCATTCGATATATCTGGTCTCCCACAGAACACACTACATGAAAATGCAATTATTTTAATAAATATGAACAGCTAAATATCTCGTCTCACCAGCAGTCTTGTGACTTCAGAAGAGCACTGGTTAAAGCTTGTAGGAGGAGTTTACTTTCTGCTCTAGGAGGATGCAGAATCTTTGACCTCTGTCTGCACAGTGCTGATTGGCCCTGTACTGATCACATGCACTCTCCTAAGAAAAAGCCTCTCTAGCAATACACACCAAATTGAGCATGTGCAGAGTGACTCCACATGATATGTCTTATCAGGAGGTAAGAGGGGGGCACTGGAAGAAGGGGAGGATCAGTGAAGTTAAGATCAAACAGCCTTTTTTACACAACGTGGAGGACTAATCCCTTAGGTTCCACATTGAGTAAAACCAGCATGCTTTACTGCATATACAGGCTGATTTTACTGTTGTGGGTTTAGTAATACTTTAAACTAATGATATTAAAATCTAACATTTCTGACCTTTTGAGGAAATGACCACGTTTTTCATAAATGTTGCTTAGCTAGTTTACTAGGCCCTAGCCTCCTAAGTTTTTCCTGTTGGCTGTTATCTGTTTTTGGATACCCTTAGCTAGTGCTAGTTAATGAGATTGTCCTGCAATGTTAGAATTTTTACCAATTAGCCAGGTGACACCTTCCAGTTCAAAATTCTCTAGAATTTATACCAGTTTAGGCAACCTTAATTACATTTTCTTCAAATATGTCAAGGAAGATGTGGATTGTACAGGACTTTGATGAGAGTGGTGAAAACACGTGGTTCTAATCAACATCCAAGCCATTCGCTATTGTGCAGTGAAGCCTGGACAGATTGTCTAATTACATGACAGAAAGTGTGCACTGCTGTCAAACTGCATAGTAAGGATGTTAAAATGACATTAAATGTGGGCAACAGATGGTGTTGAAAACCAACTGCAAGCTATGGTTTTGGTAAATAATAATGTGTGAACTGGAATGAATGGCGAGAACACAACTCATTTAACTGGTTTATCATTCAAAAATATAGGCATGTAGGGGGTGCCTATCAATTGTTATCTTGCACTTCTAACAGTTGGAAGTGTTGGTCGTCTCTTGTAGGAATTGTCAAGGGTTGGCTCAGTGGTTGTACCCTTTTCTGCACTCGGCCTATCTGCAGACAAAGTTGGATGGCAATCTGCAGTGAATATCAAGGGCACTCAGGTTGAGTGAGGATTTCCAAATCTCTCACAGTTTACTATTCTCAAAGAGAAATCTAACACTATTTCAAACACAGACATGGATTTTGTTAATTATTGGAATCATACCCATTTTTAACATTTTTCCAATAAACTAGATGGCTTTAAGGTTACAAACATGCACACAATAGAAGCATGATATGAAGACAGTTTGCTGTAATTTTCCCTGCAATGTCTGAGAACATTTATTTAAGAAGCATTCTTCTGAGAGTTTAATGTACAGAACATATTATCCCTCCAGTGCTATGAAGAGCAGCTCAACAACAGAAGCTCTACAGCTATATATTGGTGACTGGGAAGAAGATAAAGTTCAGCAATCTAGGTAGACTACTGCATAACAGGCTAGCAGATAACATATTATATTTGTTTACAGCTTTAATTCACTATGCATAAATGTTAAATTAACCTGGAACTGTAGTACAACGGACTGGCTCATTGGGCTATTTCTCCCACCCCTTTCTAAGCTCTGCTGAATAGGGTTTCGGAAGAAGCTAATATCAAAGTCAGGTTCTTATACTCCTCTCTCATAAAAGAACACATTTAATGATGTAATGAATGGCTACATATCTGCATTTATTTGTGTTGTCTATATCTGTCTGTAGTTCAGCTTTAGAGAAATAAATGAGTTATATATAGATTCAAAATAAGTTGCTTTATGAAATACTGTAGCCTTGTAGGATGTTGATTCAGAGAGCATCCAGTTGCCTTTAGGGGTCAAGAAGGAGTTCAGTCCCCTTTGCGGCGATTTGGAGCATGCTTTATAAGGTTTTAAAGCTACTATCTAAATCAATTGAGGGTTTAGGATTTTTTGGACTCTTTTTAACCTGACTATGTAATTTCTAAAATCATTAATACATCTTGGTATTACTTCTTATTGATTGCTTGGCTCTGGAAGTGCTGATAAGATTCAAATGATTAACTTTATGAATAAATACACAGACAGAGTAATTGTCTAATGCCATTTAATACAACTTGAGAGTGCTGAGAAGACTGTGGCCACAATTTCATTTTCTTCTGTACAATTTTGTGTGCGCAGTTTTATTGATAATAGCCATACTGTAGGTGTGTGCCAGGAAGATTTTTTTTCCCTTTCCATAGTTAATAAAAACAAAAGATAATATAATTACAAGTGTCCTCTATAGCATCTAGTTACATTTCCAATATACCAAATGACAATTGCAGACCACCAGTGCACACCCTTACAAACATAACAGGTGTGTGTATATATGCATATACCACACATGTATGCTCATTAGCCGAACTCAAGTGAGAATTATTTTTCAAAATGAGGATAAACACAGAAGAAATAGCAGATTTCAAAGCGGTATGATACTTTCATCATTAAGGCTAAGGTGAGAAGGCCAGCAGTGAAGAGGATGAATTGCTTCCTGTGGGATTTATGTGTCTGTGTTTGGCTGTCTTAGGTGATGATTAACCTTTATTAGGTTTGACACAAAATACAGGTATATAAGCAGCTGAAATGTTTCACTTCAGATTGCTGATTAATAATTGGCACACTATTATACTTGCATTGTCAAAATGCCATAAATTTCTTTCTGACTTTCACTTTTTTCTCCCAATACTTATTTTCCAGAATTAGAAAAGTGTCTGTGTGATTTATTTTGAATAAAGGGAACTTATTTTTGAATAAATTCCCAACTTGTGCTGTAAAAGTTACACATTATACATCAAATTTAGCAGAAAATGTTGCTTTATATAAGAATGATTTAACTGTCTAATAAATAGATTGTGTGTACACAGTAAATAATCCATGCATAAACATAGGTGTATTAGAAATTGATGGGACCTGCATGGAATTGACTTACTGATAGTGTAGAAGAGTTTGTAAAGATAAAACATCATGTTTTCCTGAATTTGTTATTGTAATTCACAATAGTGTCTGCATTCCTAAAGTGTTACTAAACCCACAACAGTAAAATCAGTCTGTATATGCAGTAAAGCATGCTTGATATACTCGCTGTGGAACCCAAGGGGTATATCCTCGGCACTGTATAAAAAGGTTGTTTTATCCTCTCTGATCTTCCTCTTCTTCTACTGTCCCCAATCCATCTGCTAATAGTACAGAGCTTTAGGAGTCACTCTACACATGCTCAATTTGGTGTGTATTACTAGAGAGGTTTTTTTTTTTTTTTGGTAGGGTGCATGTGATCGGCACAGGGCCAATCAGCACTATCCAGACAGAGGGTAAGGGGGCATGCAGCTTCATAAGACAGTCAGAGGAGAATGAAAACTCCTCCTACAAGATTAACCAGTGCTCGCCTGGACACTGATAGATCTCACAAGACTGATAAATACTACTGATGAGAAAAGGTATTTAGCAGTTTGTATTTACTAAAGTAATTGCATTTCCATGTTTTGTGTACTGTGGGAGACCAGATATAGTGAATGCAGGGTCCTGGGTTTAGTAACACTTTAAGCCAGTCATAGATTGCGCTATTTTCTTTCTTGCAGCCAAGGGTTGCAGGAAAGAAAATCGTTCGAGTCCCCCATCAACAAAGTCAATGTTGATAGGGGAATGCCTCCCGTGCGTCAATTGTGTTCTCCCAGACAGAGAGAGCCGTACACGCTGGAAGAACACAGTGATTACTGCTAGTGGCTATATTAGTCGCTAGCAATATTCACATGTAAAATCCAACAGGCTAGTTGAATCCAAGTGGATCGGTCTATCTACTTGGGTACACTCAGCCTGCCCATACATGGTTCGAATCTCTGTCAGTCCCTACTGAACTGGCCGAGATTTGAACCATCTATGACCGACTTCAGTTCGGTATGACAACTGATATAAAAGTTACAATATTGGCACAATTTTACTGAACGTAGAACTAGTTTTAGAATAGACATAATGTATGTAGCTATAGTCTGAGCCTACATTCGTAGGACTTGGGGTCTGCCAGAAACCTGTATGTTCTTTGTTTTCTACACAGACATGTCCAAAGAGTCAACAATGGATATTGTTGGGAACATCATCGTTACAGTGATATTAAAAGCGCAGTTTTTTAAAGTGCTTTCAGTAGCTTATTTAATCACTTAGACTAAGTTCACACCTATGAGTTCTGCAGTGCATTTTCAGTTTTGCAGAAAAGCACTACAGTCCATTTAACATGATTTTCTATGTGTCATGTTCACATTTGTGCGTTTTAACTGGTGCATTTTTTTGGAAAGGGTCGGGGACCTTTTTGCCTGCAGCAAGGTGAGTTTTTGGCTTCTTAGACTTTAATGGAAACACTTGAAAAATGCATATGAGTTGCTTTCCTGCATAACAACAAACACTTCCACCTAACAACATTAATACATCCCAAAAATGCAAAACACATCAAAAACGCTCTAAAAACACAGTATAAAAAAATGCAAACCGCACCGCAAAAAAACCCAAAAAAAAAACACATCAACTGTGACCTGATTTATCTTATATTCCTGGCCTATGTTCCAGTTTAAGCTGAAGCTGGTGCCTTGGCCAATTTCCTGTTTCAAGATGGCTCCTTTCTCTTGTTGTATCCTTTGGAGCCACCCTTGCGTGCAAGGGGTAGAGTTGTGTCCTCCTTTGTTCTGTGCACCAACAGAAACACATAACCCTGTAGCCTAGGATGGCAAGCCACAACTTTGCCCGTCCCACCCCCAAACTAAAAGACTGTACTGTCCACTGTTAACTCTGTTTTGTGAAAACTGGAATTTCAGGGAAGGAGCACTGACAGAGCAGGGGTCAACAGTACTGAAAGTTGTTAACTGCAAAGTGCTGGGGTAAGAATTTTAACAAATAGTTTACTGGGAAATGTTTATTTCATTGTGCTCAATGCGTTAAACTAAAATGATGGTTGTTTAACACTACTTAATATTTCTCCAGTCTCATTCTGAAGCAAGTAAATGTTAGTTTGAATAGCATCACATGCAGGAAACTTATGCAAAACATAAAAACACTGGATAAATTTCTTAGGCAAGCCATAGATGATACAAATCTCTTTCCTGCAACCAGGGGGCAACAGATTAAGTTTTCATCAACAAAGTCAGTGTTGATGGGGGAATCCCTCATGCAGCTCTATTGTGTTCTGCCAGCGGGGAGCCTTGCCTGCTGGCAGAACATAATGTTCACGCCTGGCGGCTAAAGTCACCAGCAGCAATCACATGCAAAAAATCCGACAGGCTGGTTGTACTGAAGTCGATCGATTGACTTCAATACAACG
Source organism: Staurois parvus (assembly GCF_062004578.1). NCBI lineage: Eukaryota > Metazoa > Chordata > Amphibia > Anura > Ranidae > Staurois > Staurois parvus. The sequence goes on from NW_028318480.1 coordinate 35,978, forward strand.
AACCTGCCCAAAGATGTATTGAATCTCCAATGAAGCCTGTTGAAGTGACCAAGATTCGAACCATCTATGGCCGGCTTAAAGCTCTTAATAGAATAGTATATTAATGAGCACATATACTGCAGATGTGCATGATAAGAAAAATGTGTTTAATTTCGGTGTCATTCATTAACAGCTTTTGCACCGCGCTATAGCAGAAATACTGCTACAGGGTGGCACGGGTGCCCAAAATCACGTGTATATATATATATAAGATTTTGCAGTTTCGGGTAGGGGGCACCTGCACCCTACTTGCGCCGTCATTAGTGACCTGGGCTTGTCAATCACCGGGTTCCGGACGGTGATTCCCTGCCAACACCAGGCGATCTCCGAGGATTTCCAATGAGAGAGAGACCTGTATGTAAACCATACAGACCTCTCCCCTGTCAGCTTCTGCAGTGAAACACACATACAGCCCCCAAAGTAAAACAGCACACAGTTAACCCTTTGATCGTGCCACGTTAACCCCTTCCTGCGCAGTGCCATTAGTACAGTATCAGTGCTCTTTATTAGCACTGATCACTGTATTGGTGTTACTGGGGATGTCGGTGACACCAAGTCATTTCCCTCCAGTGTCAGGATGCCCACTGCAGTCCCGCTATAAATCACTTATCGCCGCCATTACTAGTAAAAGATGTATAGATACTGCCATTTGTAGACACTAGCTATAACTTTCACGGAAACCATTTAATTCACACATATTGGGATTTTTTTTAGCAAAGACATGTAGCAGAATACATTTTGGCCTAATTTTATGACTAAATTTGATTTTTTTTTATTTTTTTACTGGACATGTTTAATAGCAAAAAGTCAAAAATACAGGTTTTTTTCCCAAAATTATTGGTCTTTTGTCTATAGCTCTAAAAATAAACACACAGGCGATCAAATACCACCAAAAGAAAGCTCTATTTATGGGAAAAAAAGGAAATTTCATTTGAGTGCAGCCTTGAGTGCAATTGTCAGTTAAAGTAACACAGAGCCATGTCACAAAAAAATGGTCTGGTCAGGTAGGGGGGTAAATCCTCTGAAGGACAAATGGTTAAGTAAATAATTTTGTCTCATCATAAATGTTATGGTAATTTGGTAAATATAGATGCAGCCCTATAAAAACAATACCTAAAGCGATACAATTTGAGTGCTACCAGTGCAAAAATACACGTATATAGATATATAAACATCCCGCAACTTAAAGTGCTGACAGTGCAAAAATTCATACATAAAAATATTGAGTTCGGACCATAATGTAGTGTCTCTTTCTCAAAATGTAAGCATCGTCCGAGCTTTCCACAACAAGCTGACTCATCAAGGGGTACATATGATGTGTGTAACTACCCCAAAAGGGGGAAAAACACATGATCATGTTTATCACTACATGATTTTGGCATGGATAATTTCTCAACTACGAGATAGGGAGTAGCAGAGCCTGATTCATGAAATGGCAAAAAGTCAAAGATATTTTTTTTTTTTTCAAAATTGTTGGTCTTTTTTTGTTTATAGCACAAAAATTAAAAGCACAGAGGTGATCAAATACCACCAAAAGAAAGTTCTATTTGTGGGAAAAAAGGACTCCGCATCACATAAAATGGCCTGGTCAGGAAGGGGGGGTAAATTCTCTGGAGGGCAAGTGGTTAATTACATTCAACCTCATGAATAACAGTGAAAGGCGAGCATCAGTGTTGGTAGTTTCTAGAGACAGTGCAATTACATTTCAAGGACATTATTACAAAACCTCTTTAGTTCATGAATCACAGTGCTTATGCCCACTTGCTTTTTCCATTCATGGAATTTAACAAATGATTTATAAATAAAAATTGATACCTCAGACTTGTAACCTTTGATAAATGTCATACCTTGAAGTTTTCCTCTGTTAGTCCTTCATTGGTCTTTGAATTTCTGATCATTGCTGCAACATATCGTTTCACCAAATTTCGAATAACTTCCTGAAATAAGAGAAATATTGGGGTAGATTTACTAAAAATGGTGCACTGAGAATCTGGTGCAGTTGTGCATGGTAGCCAATCAGCACATAACTTTAGCTTGTTCAATCAAGCTTTGGCAATAAAACTTGGAAGCCGATTGGTTTCTTTGTAGAGTTGCGCCAGATTTTGCACTCTCCAATTTTAGTAAATAACCCCCATTGTGCAAATTGAAAAAGGCGGAATGGTCAATGAAAACGTAATTTCACTTCAAATATTCCTGTACAGTCCAGATTTACTTGCAAATTAGGAATGACTTGTATTTTTTTTAGCTTTACATGATATAAAACAGTTTGATCAAGCTGAATAATTCTGTAATAAGTGCAATCTGTGTAAGTGTGGTACCAAGTCTGGGTTATTTGTTTTGAGGATCATACTATTATATACCAGGGGCAGACTGACAACTCATGGGGCTCCCGGGCAATTGGAGATCATGGGGCCCCATGTGTCCTCACCCAACACTTAAGCCACACCTACACAAAGCTCCACCTACATATTGCACTGCCTACATTACATGCATTTGTATCAGCCATCCTCCACATATTGCATCCCAACTGCTCAGAAGGGCCCATCAGCAAACTGCGGAAGCTGTTGGGCCCTCATGTTCAGAAAAGATCCAGTATACAATTCTTGTCTGCAGCTTAGGCTCACAGAGATTCCCCTTGCCATTTCTGGGAAGCCACCAAACCCATTACAGGTTCAAAGCTGGTGGCCATCTGAGGACATGTCAGGTGCCCGTAGGCTTCCCAGCCATGCCTCCAGGAATCTTTGTTAGTTTGATCATTTGGTTATTATAGCTTAGCTGCATAGATGGGGCATTTAAATATCCACTGCAGCATAGCCTACATGGAAGTTCCTGGCTTCCTTCTGTAGAAGCTGATGGGCACTTTCAGATTCAAAGATGGACAATGTGCAGCAGCCATCTTTGATGCAACCAGGGCTGTTTTATGAAAACAGTGGGCATGTATACAAGATCATAACTTGGGCCCTAATACTAGATAAAGTGTGGTGCACACAGCACGCTGCTACAAAAATTGAGTTTGGTTTTCAGGGGCTGTTGGTAGCACCTGCTGGCTACATAGTACAGTAAAGATGCCCGATGATTGAGGGGTTAAAGTGGTTGTAAAGGCTCAAGGTTTGTTACCTTCATGCATTCTATGTATGAAAGTAAAAAACCTTCTGTGTGCAGCAACACCCCCAGTCCCCCCCAGTACTTACCTGAGCTCCATCTTGATCCAGCAATGTGAACGAGAACAGTGGCTGTCCCAGATCTCTTCCTCTTGGCTGAGCAGCAGTGGGAGCCATTGGCCCCCACTACTGTAAGTCACAGCCAGTGAGCCAAAGAGTGGAGACTGGGGGACAAGGCCAAGCCACATTTGTGTGTGAATGGACGCACAGACAAGGCTTGGGAGCCCCCATAGCAAGCAGCTTGCTATGGGGGCACTTGGCAGGAGGGAGGGGCAAGGAGCATGGCAGGGGACCCACAAAGAGGATTGAGGCTGCTCTTTGCAAACTTACTGCACAGAGCAGGCAAGTACGACATTGTTATTTTAAAGAAAAAAATCTGCCTTTACAATCATTTTAATTGCTTTGTTCGGCATTCGGCTCCCACTCAGTTCCTTCCTTACAGGGTTGCCAACTCCTCCACAACTTTTTTTTTTTCTTTATATGGAAACTTTACTGACAGAATGCATTTTTACTGATATTCTGAATTCTGAATGAATTTCCTATTAGAATCTAAGAGGCGAAGAGTGGGGTGGAGGAATAGAGACAGAAGAGGAGAGGGTGAAGGGGGAGGAGAGCTAGGAATAGGAGAGAGGGAGAGAGAGAGATGGAGATGGAAAAGTAGGAGAGAGATGGATAAAGAGGAGGGGCGAGATAGGGGGGTGAGAGAGAGGGGGGTTAAGTGGGGTAAGATGGAGAGGGGGTGAGAGGGAGGGGGTGAGGGGGATAAGAGAGAGAGGGGATGAGAGAGAGAGGGAGGAGAGGGGGTGAGAGGGAGGGGGTGAGGGGGATAAGAGAGAGAGGGGATGAGAGAGAGAGGGAGGAGAGGGGGTGAGAGGGAGGGGGTGAGGGGGATAAGAGAGAGGGGATGAGAGAGAGAGGGAGGTGAGAGGGCGAAGAGAGAGAGAGGGAAGGTGAGAGAGAGAGGGAGGTGAGAGGGCGAAGAGAGAGAGAGGGAAGGTGAGAGAGAGGAAAGGTGAGAGAGAGGGGAGGCGAGGGAGAGAGTTGGCGAGAGAGAGATAGGGGTGAGAGAGACAGGAGTGAGAGAGAGGGAAAGAGAGAATGAGTAAGATTGGAAGGCGAGAGAGAGGGGGGCAAGATGGAGGGAGGGTAAGAGAGAGAGGGGAGTCAGAGAGAAAGGGGGTGAGAGCAAGAGGAATGGTGGGGGTGGGAGAGAGAGCTGCTAAGAAAGAGGGGAAGGTGAGAGAGAGAAGGGACGAGAGAGGAATCAGTATATTCCATTAGAGCCATGCAGGGACGGAGAACTGGGAGAAGAAGCGTGCTGCAGAGGGCAGGGCACACACATGAAATAATTGGTTGCTATGATGCCGGCAATCCTAACAACCAATAACTGCAGTTTATTACGAATCCAGCAGAGCAGAATGGTGAGCTGTTGGTCCAGATTGGGCCTTCACTAGGTCTGGATCGGGACCACGGTCCGCCATTTAGTGAAGGCTGATCTATATCCTAACTACATCATAAACAACATTTTTTTTTAACACTGAAGAAATAATTGTATTCTCTGTAAATGTGTTTAGCAATTATAAGTCATAGACAACAGGCAAATATATATTTTCTCTCTTTTTATGTGTCACAAAATTTTTGGTCTGCTGTAGTAGGTAACTACAAGTATGAAAAATTCAGTATTTTAGTATTTAGTGGGTTATGGTGAAGTGGGTTAAATTTATAAAAAAAACAAAAACTGACCAGCACCTTTTTTTTTTTAAAAGGTACCCTGAGGCACAGGCTCATTGCACCCAGTAAATGCACATTTTAGTGCAGGCTAAAAAAGCCTTGGTTAAATATCTCTTATATCCATGGTGATGCCATATAACTGCCTTCTAAGTTCCAAGGTAGAATTATCCAGTAGTGCAATTTCCAGGATGCTTGAATCTTTTGTAAATATGACTGCTGACTTGTTCTTTAAACAAGTAAAATCAAGGACTGGCATATTCATCATGCATTAATTTGTCACTGAATAGAAACAAGTATGGACATATAAAGAGTACGGATACCTGATAAGCACATACTTGTTCTAAGTCAGAAATTCACATATCATGAGTAAAAAGTTAGCTCTCCTTATTTTTGGTCAAGACCAATTCACTTACGGAGCAAAAATGACTCACCAACATTTGCAGAGAAGTCACACATATTTTACAGTGTCATTGCTGGAGCTTTGTCATAGAGTGCAATGTAAAGTCAGGAATGTTCTGCAAGCTTTTCATTAACTGTTTTGAGTCACAACTTATCAAGACTGTTATTATAAGAAGGAATCTTACCTGGTAATGCTGATTCTGGATAAGGTTGTCAGCGTGCCGCTCCTGCAATTAAAGGTGAACATATTAATTATGTAGCGTGTAGCAGCATAATGTCTCTGCAAAGGTCATTTCCATGATCCCCAGCTGAATCTCTACAGGGCAGAACTTTAAGATACTAAACATTAGGAGGCCTAGGACACCCCAATTAAAAACTTGTAAGGGAAAAAATGTCAGTTATCAGGCTTTACCGTGAAGGTTTTTAGGTTCTCGTGCTGTTTCTGAAGCTCCTCTTCACGTTTTTTATGTGGGCACAACTTATAGTGGATCCATTTGCAAAGGTACCAGATAGACTTTGGGCTTGCAACAATGTTAAACGGGGGTGGCATAGTGCCACCTTCATCAAAATAACTCATCCACAGTTTAGTCCTGGCAAACTTCCATTCAATATCAGCATGATCCTACAGGAGAATAAAAGGAAACCAGTCAGTACATTTTTGCAGTCTGAACCATGACCTTAACCTAACATTCACCATATCGTCTCTGAGTTAGCAAATATAAAATATATGTGCACTCCAGTCAAATAAAAAAAAATGAAAGTGTATGTATAGCCATGACTTTTTCTAAATTGTTTTTGAAAGAGTGGGGAAGGGTAAGATCCCACAATGGGTTTTTACTGCTATTCTTAGTTCTATTACAGATTTGACAACAGTTTCATCAGACAGGACATGAGAGAAAATTTACAGTAGGGACACAGACAGAAATAAAACAGTGGTACTAGCACTCTATTTCTCAGTAATTAATATTACAAATATTATTCAGAATTTATATAGTGCCGACAGTTTGCACAGTGCTTTACAATGTAAAGGGAAACAGTACAGTAACAACAAAATTCAGGGCCCTGCTCCTGAGTACTTACAATCTAATATGGAGGGGCAGGTGGAATAAAATGTAATAACTACAAGGGATGAGCTGATGGGAGAAATAAAAGATTAATTTTTTAGCTGAAGGTATGATAGGCTTCCCTGAGGAGATTAGTTTTCAGGGACTGATTAAAATTGGACCAAGTAGGAGAGAGATTGGGGTAGAGAGTTCTGGAGATGTCCTGGAAATGAGCATGGGAGTAGGAGACAAGGGAACTAAAGAGCAGGAGGTCTTGGGAAAAATGGAGAGAATGGTTTGAGTGATATATAGAGACAAGATTGGAGATGTAGCTTGAAACAGAGTTGTAAATGGCTTTGAATGGTGTTAGTATTTTGAATTTTACAACATATTTGTTAGGTAATCAGAGGCCAGTGGAGGGATTGGCAGAGAGAAGTGGAGGGCACTGAGTGGTAGGTAAGGTGAATCAGTCTGGCAGCAGCTTTAACAACAGACTGAAGGGGGCAGGGGCAGACTGACCATTCGAGCACTTGGGCACTGCCCGAGGGCCCAGGGTCAGTAGGGGGCCCCATGAAATGCCCCTGGTACCTTTTTATAGGCTTTTTTGGGTGTGCTTTGAGTGTGGGCAAGGACACAGGGGCCCCATGATCCCCTATTGCCGGGGGCTCCATAAGTTTTCAGTCCACCCCTGGAAGGGGGAATAGCCTGTGTAGAGGTAGGCCTATGAAAAGGAAGTTACAATAGTCAAAGCAAGAGATGAATGAGTTGCTTAGTGGTTTCATCAGTTAAAAAGAGGAGTATTTTGGAAGTGTTACAGGGGTAGAGTCTACAAGATTTGGACAATGGATGGATTTGGGACTGAAAGGACAGGTCAGTGTCCAGGATTACACCTAGCATCTTTGCATGAGGGGAGGGACTGATAGTTGTATTACTGATCTTGATGGAGAAGTCAGCGAGGGAAATTACAAGTTTACAGGTTAGGGAAAATACACTGCTCAAAACAATTAAAGGAACACTTTACAAACACATCAGATCTCAATGGGGGAAAATATCATGCTGGATATCTACACTGATATGGACTGGGTAATGTGTTAGGAACGTAAGGATGCCCCATCGTTTGATGGAAATTAAAATTATCAACCTACAGAGGACTGAATTCAAAGACTGGGCGGACTTCCTGTACTTTAATCTAATGATGACTCCAGTGACCATATTTGTGTGGTCCATTCTATACTGTGTCTTGCATAGATTTTGATATTTCCTTGCTTCCTTTTATGATCAACTGGGCACTATTAGTCCTTTCATTGGACATTCCTGGTCTTTATCACTATTTAAGTGCACACACACATTTGTGTGGAATAAGTTATCACCTTTTTACTTGTGTTATATTTCACTTTGTAGCACTTGGGAGGTGCATATTTATATTTATTCACTTATATATATTTATTTATATTACATATACTTTTTATGCATTATCTTCCACTTATAGGTAGTATTAGTTGTAGCAGGGCCACATCATTTTTATTCTCTGTAACTGCTGAGTTCTGTTACTGTGCATGCCCACTTCTAAGGCCACCTATTGAATCCACCAATATTGCTATCACTTAAACCTAAAGAGAAAAATAATTGAGACTTCACAGATGATTTTGATCCACTGTAGCCACATGGCTAAAAATGCCATTGACTGAGATTGTAAGATTGCTTCGATCTATTGCACCCATTTAATTATCTATTGACTCCCATGACTGTCATGAATTTAGTGAATTGATGACAGTCATGGCTAATGATTGGGTTTCCTCCTATTCCTACATACATTCTATTGCAGCAGACATCTAGATACTGCAACTGAATTTACAATAAAAAGAGAGACTCTGTTACGGATCCGCCAGGTGGTGCCTCTGGCAGCCCACTAGACGGAATCACCCGGAGCGTGGAGTCTAAGTCCCGGTCTGCGTTTTCACCAGGGCCCCTGATGGTGGGGATGGACTTGGAGCAGAACCAGGACCAGGTCACGACCTCCGAGCAACACCACCAGTGGCAGAGGGAACCTCCGGGGATGAGTGTAAACCAGAAGAGAGCCAGATGTGAGGAGGCCAGCAGGACCAGGCAGGATAAACAGGTGGCTGTCACCGTGGGGGATGGCGAGGTACCAAGACGGCAGGCAGAGAGTGGTCAGGTCACACGCAGGGTCAGTATCGTAGTCAGTCCGCAGAATGGTCAAACAAGCCGGGGGTCGGGATAGGAGAAGGCAGCGTAGTCAGGGGCAATCTGGGTCAAACTCAGGAGAAGGCAGCGTAGTCAAACAATCCGGGTCAGAGCTGGAGCAGGCAGAGAAGTCAAACAATCCGGGTCACAATCACAGGGCACAGGAACTCAGGTAACAGATGAGACCTTGCGGCAACTTGTGACAGTGCAGGGCATCTTTAAATATTGCGCCCTGCACTGTCATTGGCCGCCCAGGACGTGCCCCCGGGCTGTCATTGGCCGCCCAAGGCGCGCCCGCGGCTCCTACTGCGCATGCGCGGAATCCTGTCAGCCGTGGCCCGCCGGGACCTGGTGCTTGTGTCCCGGCGTGAGCGTGCGCCGGGGAAGGCGCCGCGGCGGTCCCTGACAGACTAATTTTCAGTGTCAATATGAGGCGGGTGAGCCTCGAAACTATGGTACAGAGATCTGTTGTTTGTGAATGAACCCCTCAGCTTTTACCCTAAGCTTTATCATTAGCATAGGGGAGGGGGGGGGGGGAATATTGTGCTTAATGAACTTCCTAACTTCTCCCTTTACCCCTCACTTCTGTTGGTTTGTAACAAGTAGTTCACAGTAGTTGCGTTCATTTGCACCACTCTTTGCATACTACAAATTCCATAGTTCACAGTCCCTAGTTCATCCTAGCAGTGAGCAAGACAGGGTGGTTATATTCCCACATAGACCATGGCAGGATGAACAAAGTCACCCTCTAATAGGAAGTTGGATCACAGCAGCAGGAAAATGAATTTTGAGATTTAAATGAGATTCAGGGTAGCGTCACTTTAAGTATGGCTCTAGTCTCCAGTAACGCCTATAGCTTGTTTGCAATTTTTGACCATCTTCTGTATCATGTCCACCATATCTGACCATCTCTTGTAGCATCCCCATAATCTCTGACCATCTTCTGTTGCATGTTTGCAGTTGGTAATATAAGGAGCCATATTTGAAGTCATCTTCATCATGTGTGTTGATAACCAGTGATATAGATGCTTACAGCCCATTATTTTCAGTATATGAATTTTCAGTATATGCTTATATACTTTACTAGAAGATCATACCAGTGTTTTGGGCAATTGCCAATGGTGATAGCTTTTCAGTTTAAGCCTGGAGGCAGAGTACCTGTGTGAACAGTTGAGGATGTGAAAGAATGGTAACATGAAGTGCACATATGATTCTTCAGTTTAATGTGATCCTTACTACAAAAAAAGAAAATGTTGGCTGATTACCCCCTGGTCATGAAAATTACAACCGTACACTTCCACAGACTGTCACGGACTACATCATGTTGAATGGTATGAGTACAACATGCATTAGCACAAATTTAAAAACATTTATTAAATACGACAGACTAATTAATTATTGCTAGCTATAACAAGGAAATTCAATACTCTCAAACACTCAAGAACTGTATATCATTTCATCTTTAGCTGAATAAAGAATGTCTTAACTCACACTGTGGATAATGTCGTTTTAGGATAAGAAATGAATTAGTAATTAACACCGTAGCCCTGAAGTTTTGGAGTCTATGATTAAATCCCTAATGGTGATACAATCACCATGGAGTTTGCATTTTCCCGTGTGCATTGTATGTTTAGGTCCCATCCACATGTCCTTTTATCAGCCCTCAATGTAAACACATACTGGGGGTTATTTTTTGGTCCAGTGTGCTTTGTTTGTTAAAAATAGAAACAAATTAACTACTTGCACTCCTGAGAATTTACCCCCCTTAATGACCAGGCCTCTTTTTGCTACTCGGCGCTGCACTAATTCAACTGATAATTGTGCGGTCATACAATGCTGTAGTTGACACTACTAGAGTGATATCAGTGATCTTCTGGGTCCTGCTCAGATTTTATGTGAATGACTACTGCACTGCACACTGACCACAAGGACACTCATTCAGCACCATTGCCATTCACAGAATGCCTTGTATTTTATTCCATAAATACCAGGCAATCTCTCATTTGATGAAGTGGAGATATTTACATCACTGTCCCCTCCCTCCATCCAGAAGATTGTGGCTATAACTTTAGTAGTGCCAACTGCTACAGTGATATTCAGCTTCCCCAAAGTTCAGGTATGAGTAATACATACTTGCATTGTGCCAAGCCGGACAAATGTAAGTATTCAATCCAAACAATTCCGGGATTTTTAGCTTTAATCCATTTGGCACACTTTCATTGTGGAACTTGTTGCAACAATATTATTTACTTATTTGATTTTTTGTACATGTTTTTACATAAATTAGTGGGCAAAAAATGCATGCCCCCCCATCCTGCATTTTTTCTCTTAAGGTGTGAAGATTGATATACTCAACAAAGTCCACAATCTGATTTGTCTCACTTCTGCCATTTATGTGTGCAAGGAGCCTCTAATTTAGTGCTGCAGATATACCTGCAATTGCAGGTTCCTGATAGTCCCTTGTGCTGAAGTCACTCCTTTTCTGTATCCTGACTAGACCCCACCACTGGACAGCCAATAGGAAGCCATCAGCGATCAGTTTGGGGGGAGGGGGTTAGTAATGGAGATGGTCTTTAATTTAATTTTTATTTGCTTGCAGTATAATTAGCCTTTATATAATGACAAAATACACAATCAGCAAACTTAAACAGAATGTTATTTCTATTGGCTTAATTCACTAAACCTTACCACAAGAATAAGCATCTTTATATAACCATGTGACCATAATTTTCAAATCTCATTAGACCCAAACAAAAAAACAAATGTGTGATTTGCATTTTCTGGGTAGGGAGCGTGCATACCACCCTACCCGTGCCATTGGTGGCTAGGGATGTCAATAACCAGGTCCTGGCCAGAGATTCCCCGCTGGCACCCAGCGATCGCTGAGGAACAGTGACTGGGGAGACACACCAATGTAAACAACACGGGTCTCTCTCCTGCCAGCAAGGACATGCTGCTTTGTATTTCTCTGCACAGCAGAGAAATACATAGCAGCATGTCTCCCTAGTAAAACACACACAAGGCCTATTTACATCTTTGTAGTGTGTAAATGTGCTCTATGTTGCACGTTAACATGTAGTGCGTTAAGGCAACCCATTCAAAATGAATAGATTGTCAACATACTGAAACACACCATTTTTAGCAGCTCAGTTCTAAAAGTTGCACTTTGTGCAGTGCTGCAACTCATATCTGTCAGCAAGGTGTTTTGGGGTGCCATTCAGAATGAAGGACACAGCAATGCTAGTGGTTTGGATTTAATCCCAATTCTTTGGCTTTAATGTCCTCTGAGCCACTGAACTATAATGAAGCTTGACTGCCTGGTGTAATAGTTCCAGGTTGGTGCTGTTGATTGTTTTGAATTGTATTGTATTGAAGCCAGAGGATTAGATAGGAGGTGCCTGATTGGTTGGACCAGTGTGGTGCACTGCCAATGGTTGATTCAAATTGGGGTGCTCCTAGGAAGAAGCGCTAAACATTTCTGGTGTGTGAAGTGCAAGTTTTTCCTTAACAAGATTTTGTAACTTATAGGGAAATCCCATACAGCTAGACAAAACCTACTTACTGAAAAGAAAAAAAAGTGAGCTAATAACTGTGTGTACACTGCATCTGTTGTATCGGTAGGCAGACTGTGCTGGGTCTTGGTGCTACAAAGAATGGTCAGATGTTTTCTATTCCCATTATTCCTATGTAAACAGGTAGTCTTTGCATGATCTATAAAGTAAGTGCTGACATGTAGATACATTCTTTAGTAAAGGGAAAGGCATATGGGAGCTGTCACTGCTGACCTGTTTTTTAGGTAAATCTTCTGGCTGTCATCCTAACCCTTATTTCATTAGCTGTTCTGGCATTAAAGTGTTACTAAACCCAGTAAAATCAGTCTGTATATGCAGTAAAGCATGTTTGATTTACTCACTATAAAACATAAGGGATTAATCCTCTGCATTGGGTAAAAATGCTGTTTGATCCTGACTTCTCTGGTCCTCTTTCTTCACCCCTCTTATCTCCTGATAAGACATATATCGTGTGGAGATACTCTGAACATGCTCAGTTTGGTGTGTATTGCTAGAGGGGTTTTTTTTTTTTTTTCTTGGGAGAGTGCACAGGGCCAATCCACACTGTCCAGACAGAGGTCGGGTTCTGCATCCTCATAGAGCAAAATTAAAGAAAACTCCTCCTACAAACTTTAACATGTGCTCTGCTGGACACTGATAGATGTCACAAGACTGCTCTAACTGCTGCTCAGAAAAGGTATTTAGCAGTTTATATTCACTAAAATAATTGCATTTCCATGTTGTGTGTACTGCGGGAGACCAGAAATAGTGAATGCAGGGTCCTGGGTTTAGTAACACTTTAACCCAGGAACGAGCAATAAAGTTGGAATTCTTGACTCATGTAGTTACAGAATAGTTACAAAATGACTCTTTGAAATGAAACCCACAAACAGAGAAATACGTAAGATATCATTGTTGACCAACTCTGGAAATAGAGCTACCAGTCAGCCTCTGACATTGCAAGCAACGGAAAGTAAAATCCAAGCTACTGATGTGCACACTTGCTCCAGCTCAGTGACATAGAGAGTGCTGATGCCATTGATTCAGCATAACAGCTATCCAAGCAGCATTTTAGAAGGAGAGATCAGCTGTTGCAGTCTCCATATTTTCTCAGTACTAGGATACACTGAACATCATTTCTGTAAATTGCAAAGAAATATTTTATTCTGCCACCTGATGGCAGTGTGGTCAACATAATCCGGTGTAGAAATCATGCACTAAGAAGATAATACAGCAACAACATAGAAACACAAATACCAAAACTGTGCCTCATAATACCTCCTGTATCAGCACCATTTTTCATCGGTTGTTGTATATGTATCGGGAGTGAAGAGATATGCTTGCTTTATGGGGTTTGAAGAGATTTCTAAGCATGTAATTGTAGTGATGACATCAGTTAATGCTTTTCGTATGAACCAATGATATAGCGCAGAATTTGAGGTTTATCTGGCAAGCATGACTTGGCTCAGACAATTACATTTTGATGTTTATTATTCATTTATACATAAAAGTGCAGCGCTTAAAGTGAAAAATAATCATGGGAAAACTGAAAAATGTGTCAAAAAATAGTCCATCCAAAAGTCCCAGAGGCTGTGATGAAACAAGAAATCCAAGGAGAGGAGTTGTCACCAACCACTCATACAGAAGGCTTACCAGAAAGGCATGACCCCCTGTTAAGTGTGGTCAATCGCGCTTTGTTAAACAACACAGAAAGCCAGTCACTGGAATCCTCCAGATCACCAAAAGAGCAGATAAAGATCTTCCAAACAATGGGCCTTAATTAATTGATCCAGATTTTGATCCCCCTGCCCACAGACCCCCCCCCCCCCCAATCACTGGGACCCTTATTCTTATCAATATGGGGAAAAATACAAGCGCATTTTAAAAAGTACAGAGGTGCATTAATTTGTGTCTTTTTATGTTCTCTCTGCCTGCAGTTCAGCTTTCATTCTTTCTCTCTGAATGCATGTTTACCAAGGCTAAATATTCCCAAGAGTCACCAGAACAACCAATTAAATCATTAAAGAAATATTGATGCCTTAACGTGAGGCAAGTAAACATAGAATACAGCAAGGACCTTATATACCAGACCTGTGCTTTGCCAGGGGGACCCTCTCCATGTTGAGGTCGCATGGCGCAATATGGATCAGGAAGGAGACCTGCCAGGCAGCATGTTTGGATAAAGGTCTGTTATATTTTTGGGGGGGACTCCACGCGGTTTTTATTTGTTTTTCCCGATAAAACCCATACTAGAGCTGAAGGGTATGTTATGAAATTTGGAAGAACCCTACATAGTTTTTATTTATTTATTTTGCCTGACGTCTCCTTTGACATCCAATCTAGACCAGAATACAAGTCAGAAATTTATTTTTAGGAAGAACTCCACACCATTTTTGGTGGGGCCCCCCAATTTCATTTATGACCAGCAGTAAGGGGCACAATATTAAAGACCACTGCACTGTACACAGTGCTGTATTTTAGACAGTCCTGACTCCTGAACTACATTTACTATTTTGTACATTATACCCCTTCACTGCATTTATGTTGTGTGTTATACTCCTGACCCCTACACTGCATTGACTATGTTGCATATTATATTCCTGACCCCTATACTGCATATGCTATGTTGTACATTATACCCCTACACTGCATATGCTATGTTGTATAATATACTCCTAACCATTGTATTGTATATGCTATGTTGTACATCATACTCCTGATGTTTGCACTTCATATGCTATGTTGTATGCTATACCACTGCATTGCATATGCTATGTTGTGTAAAATACTCCAGTCCCTTGCACTGCATACACTATGTTGTACATTATATGCCTTACCCCTCTATGCTATATTGTATGCTGTACTCCTGACCCCTGCACAGTATGCACTATGTTGTACATTATAGTCCTTATCCTTGCACTGCATTCACTGTGTTGTTTGTTATACATCTGACCTCTGCACTGTATATGCTATGTTGTACATCATACTCCTGACCCCTGCACTGCATTCACTATGGTGTGCATTATACTCCTGTCCCCTCGGAGTGTCTACTTTCTGAAAATGGAACATTTTGGGGGTGTTTGTATTGTCCTGACATTTTAGGGCCTGACAAAATGGCATAAGCAGTCAGAACATCAGGGTTGATAAAGTTCAAATATACTCTAAATACCATAGTTTGTAGACTGTATACCTTTCACACAAAGTAAATGTTATACACATTTTTTACCAAAGAAATGTAGGACAATACATTTTGGCCTAAATGTATGAAGAAAGATTAATTATTTGCAAAGTTGTATAGCCGAAGCTAAGGTAAACTTTTTTTTTCATCAAAATGTTTGTTCTTTTTTATATACTGTACAGGTGAAACTCAAAAAATTAGAATATTGTGCAAAAGTTCATTTATTTCAGTAATGCAACTTAATAGGTGAAACTAAAATATAAGATAGACTCATTACATGCAAAGCAAGATAGTTCAAGCCGTGATTTGTCATAATTGTGATGATTATGGCTTACAGCTCATGAAATCCCCAAATCCACAATCTCAGAAAATTAGAATATTGTGACAAGGTGCAATATTCTAGGCTCAAAGTGTCCCACTCTAATCAGCTAATTAGACCATAACACTTGCAAAGGGTTTCTGAGCCTTTAAATGGTCTGTCAGTCTGGTTCAGTAAGAATCACAATCATGGGAAAGACTGCTGACCTGACAGTTGTGCAGAAAACCATCATTGACACCCTCCGTAAGGAGGGAAAGCCTCAAAGGGTAATTGCAAAAGAAGTTGGATGTTCCCAAAGTGCTGTATCAAAGCACATTAATAGAAAGTTATGTGGAAGGGATAAGTGTGGAAGAAAAAGGTGCACAAGCAGCAGGAATGACCGCAGCCTGGAGAGGATTGTCAGGAACAGGCCATTCAAAAGTGTTGAGGACTTTCACAAGGAGTGGACTGAGGCTGGAGTCAGTGCATCAAGAGCCACCACACACAGACGGATCCTGGACATGGGCTTCAAATGTCGTATTCCTCTCGTCAAGCCGCTCCTGAAGAACAAAATGTCAGAAGCGTCTTACCTGGGCTAAAGAAAAACAGACCTGGTCTGTTGCTCAGTGGTCCAAAGTCCTCTTTTCTGATGAGAGCAACTTTTGCATCTTATTTGGAAACCAAGGACCCAGAGTATGGATGAAGAATGGAGAGGCACACACTGCAAGATGCTTGAAGTCCAGTGTGAAGTTTCCACAGTCTGTGTTGATTTGGGGAGCCATGTCATCTGCTGGTGTTGGTCCACTGTGCTTCATTAAGTCCAGGGTCAACGCAGCCGTCTACCAGGAGATTTTGGAGCACTTCATGCTTCCTTCCGCAGACAAGCTTTATATGGATGCTGACTTCATTTTCCAGCAGGACTTGGCACCTTCCCACACTGCCAAAAGCACCAAAACCTGGTTCAATGACCGTGGGATTACTGTGCTTGATTGGCCAGCAAACTCGTCTGACCTGAACCCCATAAAGAATCTATGGGGCATTGCCAAGAGAAAGATGAGACATGAGACCGAACAATGCAGAAGAGCTGAAGGCCGCTATTGAAGCATCCTGGTCTTCCATAACACCTCAGCAGTGCCACAGGCTGATAGCTTCCATGCCACGCAGCATTTGGGCAGTAATTGTGGCAAAAGGGGCCCAAACCAAGTACTGAGTACATATGCATGCTAATACTTTTCAGAGGTCCGATATTGTTCTATGTACAATCCTTGTTTTATTGATTGCATGTAATATTCTAATTTTCTGAGATTGTGGATTTGGGGTTTTCATGAGCTGTAAGCCATAATCATTACAATTATGACAAATCACGGCTTGAACTATCTTGCTTTGCATGTAATGAGTCTATCTCATATATTAGTTTCACCTTTTAAGTTGCATTACTGAAATAAATGAACTTTTGCACGATATTCTAATTTTTCGAGTTTCACCTGTATATAGTAAAACATTATAATAATAAAAAAGCACAACCAAAAGAAAGCTCTGTCTAAAAAAATATATAAAATGAATTTGAGCACAGTGTTGTAATTGTTAGTCAAAGTATCACTGTACTGGAAACTGAAAAATGACCTGCATGGCACAGAGGTTTAACATGACGGTGGTTA
The DNA here is from genome assembly GCF_062004578.1 of Staurois parvus. Taxonomy (NCBI): domain Eukaryota; kingdom Metazoa; phylum Chordata; class Amphibia; order Anura; family Ranidae; genus Staurois; species Staurois parvus. The sequence continues at coordinate 53,241 of NW_028318480.1, forward strand.
ATTTGTCTCATTTAAAATGACATTTCTCGTTCAAAGCATGGTGAGGTTTTTTTTTACATAAGAAATAAAGCCTTTTTTTTAAAATTACATTTTTAGTGTCTTATTAAATGCTCAACTAAAATGAGCATAAAAATTAGAACTCACTTTCTGCTAATGCATTAGCATGGTCTGTCGACAGAGCTGAACCAGGAGAATGCAGTTTGCTCATTTACTTGTAATGCACATAACTGACTGGGAAATGATTATATTTTCCTAAAACAGGAGAGCTGCACTTTAAATCTTTACTTGAAATCCACTTTAAGTATAAGTCACAGGGTTCGTATTTAATAATACCATTAACAGCATTAGGAACTTCTGACTCACAAGTCTAACAAAAATGACAAAGTATACTAACGATAGCCATAGACATTAGGCTGCCCTTACATTTGTGTCTGCTAATGTGTGGACCTGCGCTGACACATTCTGTGTCCTGCAGGAACCTCCATTCATCACACAGATGAATGGAGGTCCATTGACAGCCGGCATCCACTGCCAAATTTGGCGCATGATTGCAGGTGTTAAGATGACGGATCTTCATGCCTTAGTAAGGGCAGAGTAAGAAAAGAGATTGTTTGGTGTTCAGACTGAGCTGGCACATCAGACTTCCAGTCTTTTTCACGATGCGTGTGGAGACATACCTGTTTATTATACTATGTTGGCAGTCCTAACATGTTGCACCATGTACATAGATACATCCAATCAATCAGTGGAAGGATCTAATAATCAAATGTCAATAACACTCTCTTATGCATACTAGGGGCCATTTGGGAGAATAATTTACTAGAGCAGCTAGGAGGCGGCTTAGACAAGTACATAAGGCCCATGCAGACAGTTGAGTTAATTTACTAAAACCAGAGCGTGCAAAATCTGGTGAAGCTGTGTATGGTAACCAATCAACTTCTAACTTCAACTTATTCAATTTAGGCTGCTTTCACACTGATCTGCTGCAAAACGCATAGGCGCTTTTACAGCGCTTTTACCGTGCTTTTTGAGCGCTTTTAAAGGACACGTGACTTAAAAACTGCACCAAAAACACTTCTCAGAGGTGTTTTTGAAGCACTTTTCAGGCGTTTTCCATTGATTTCAATGGGAAGAGGCATTTTTGGGGTGTTTTTTTAACTCCCCAAACATGCTCCAAAGATGCTGCAAGCAGGAGTTTTTACACCGCACCGCAAGCACAATGCCTCAGTGTGAAAACATAGGGAAGCATTTTTCTTGAGCTTTTCAGGCACTTTTTTTTTACGCAAAAATGCTTCAAAAACTCCTCAGGCTACTTTTACACTGATCTGCCACAAAAACACAGCAGAAACGCATATTTTTTTACAGCGCTTTCTGAGCATTTTTAAAGGACATGTGACTTGGGCTGCTTTCACACCAAGGAGTTTTTCAAGCGTTTTTGAGTTAAAAAAAGAGCCTGAAAAGCTCAAGAAAACTGCTGTATGTGAATCTATGTCTATGAATGTTTTCACACTGAGGTGTTGCACTTGCGGTGCGGTCTAAAAACTCCTGCTTGCAGCATCTTTGGGGCATGTTTGGAGAGTTAAAATAAAGCCCCAAAAATGCCTCTTCCCATTGAAATCCATGGAAAACGCCTGAAAAAAAAACACGCCTCTGAAAGAGTTTTTGGTGCAGTTTCTAAATCACATGTCCTTTAAAAATGCTCTGAAAGCGTGGTAAAAATGCCTATACATTTTTGCGGCTGATCAGCGTGAAAGTAGAAGTAGTGTACAAGTAACGCAAGTTCACAATTAACCCTGGAAGCTGATTGGTTTCTGTGTACAGCTGCACCAGATTTTGCACTCTCCAGTTTTAGTAAATCAACCCCAGTTTCCCAAGTGTATTTCAAACCCAGGAGATTTTGGCGCCTACCATAGAGCTTCCATGCTGTCAGACCACATGACTTTTTTTTTTGTAAAGCTGGGCTTCCTGATTCTTCATATTTGTCCTGACTTCTATTCTTCCCCTTGACGATAGGGCACTGTTTTGTATAAGTCTGTCTGCCTGTGGATTTACAGCATTCCCACATCAATGTCCTGTGATAATACAGAACATCTAGGTGCCAAATCAATGTAGAAGAACAAATATTTTGAGAAAAAAACAATATTTTTGACTTTTTGCTATTAAACATGTCCAGTAAAAAAATTTTAAAAATCCAATTTTATCATAAATTTAGGCCAAAATGTATTCTGTGACATGTCTTTGCTAAAAAAAAAAAATCCCAATACGTGTAAATTTAATTGGTTTACAAAGTGATTAGCGTCTACAAAATGGTGGTATTATATTGTATTTTTTTTTTCATACTGGTAATGGCGGCAATCAGCAACTTATAGCGGGACTACGGCGGGCATTCTGACACTGGGGGGGGGGGGGGGGGGGGGAACTGACACTAATACAGTGCACTGACTGCAAATAAAAAGCACTGACACTGTACTAATAACACTTTTCAGGAAGGGGTGAACATCTGGGGTGATCAAAGGGTTAACTGTGTGCTGTGTGTGTACTTTACTGTGTAACCACATTGCTTTGTATTGCTCTGCTATGCATAGCAATGCAAAGCAGTGTGCAGGAGCTGACGGGAGAGATCTGTATTGTTTACATACAAACCTCAACCCCGTCAGTGATACTCGGTGATCGCCGGGTCCTGGCAGGGAATCATCGACTGGGACCCGGTGATCGACAGCTGAAACCACCAAGCGTGCCCCCTACTCTGAAATGCAAAATCACGTGTATATATACATGATTTTGCACAGCCCTGCCGCCCTGTAGCAGCATTTATGCTATAGGGTGGTGGGAAAGTGGTTAAAACTGAACTGTAAGCAAACTTGTCTTGCAGGGCTCATTGACAGCAGTCCATGCTCTAAAATGTGTTTGCTATAGTGTATGTTGTGTAGGGAGCAGTATGATTGATTGTTTCAGTGCATTGCACGGTTTCCTTTTTTTAACTTAAAGTGCTATTTTTTAATTAGAATATTAACTACTTGACCTCCTGAAGGTTTTACCCCCTTCATGATCAGGATATTCATTTTGCTATTCAGCACTGTGCTACTTTAAATGGCCATTGCTCGGTCAAGTAACACTGTACCCGAATGACATTTTTAATAATTTTACCACAAATAGAGCTTTCGTTTGGTGGTATTTGCTCACCACTTGGTTTTTAATTTTTTTATTATATAAATTAAAAATCCTAAAAAATTAGAAAAAAACCCCCAATATTTTCTACTTTGTTATAATCTATGTTTCCTTCTGTACATTGATGATTTACTGTATATTGTTTAGTTACTAACAATTTAATTTATCATTGGATACCTTATTCTTGAGATACTTATCAGTTGCTTTCAATAGTTTCCAGTATACTAGCCTTCATGAGGGGGCAGGTACATCCAAGTTTCTCTGAACTGCAAGACCACAGCTGTTTCACTCACTTCAGCTAACACAGCATATATACAAACTGGATACCCCAATACCTGTGTGCAGAGGGGGAAGAGGAGGAGTGCCCCAAAGTGCACCTGTGCTTCCGCTACCTGAGGGGGCAGTGCCCCCTTTACTGGGGATAGGTGCAAAGGCAAAATGAGGTTTGCCAGGGGTTTTAGGGTAAGAGAATGGTAATGCTGGAGGCAATGGTGTAAGAGAAAGGTGAGAGGAGATATTTGAGGAAGAATATGTGACCAATCAGTACGTAATGTTTCTATTGGGGTAAGAGAGAATGGGTTTAGCCTATAATCTATAATAACAATACTGTTTTTTATATTGTTTTGTATTTACAGTAGACTCCAGACTATCCTTTAAGCCCCTCTAACTTTTAGTAACTCCGGTGTGCACTCAAAAGTTTTCAAAAGTTCCCAGGTAATGACTTTGTGATTTGGCTTAGGTTTGGTCCGAACCCACAAGTTAGCTGTTAATAATCGACCAGTTATCTGACAGCAAGTGCTTTCCTGCCCCACAACTGATGTACACAAAGTAGCATACCTCTAATGATATCATTGAGCTAATATGGGCACATGGCTGTATTAGATCAATGTTGGACGAGGAATCTCCTGCCCACAGTTCACTGGACTAGGAAACACAGCTAATTGCTGTGTTCAGACTGAACCCCAGCTGCTCCCTGGTGTATACATCTCACATAGGTTTCTGACCTTTGTGTCTTTTAGGGAGGATACAATATTTACTGTTTTCTCAGATCATATTAAGTTCTTGTCTGAGTCCTGCATTCCGGAGGCTTTTTAAAGCTTTGGGGGGGATATAGCCTCCAGTCCTAGGTCCACATCTTACCTGTTAGCCAGACGTCATTAATTAGTCTCATTTGTTCACAGGCCTTTTTATAAGTAACATGTCTGATGGTAGAGGTTCTCTTTCACTCTCTCTGTTGTGGGAACCTGCTGCTGTGTGAAAAGGCTGACTGCTGACAGAACACTAAAAAGGCACCAATATTTCTTGTTGGTTTTTGGCGAACCCAATAGGGGGCACCTGTTAGTCTGGAGCAGAATTGAGTTGATTTAGTGGATCAGACAAGAAGATATTTTGATGTATGCTTAGGACATGCTGCCCAAAGCCCTCCTGCACTGATGTTATAATTTATAGCGCCTTTACTGAGTAAGGCCTCATTCACATGGGTGCAGGGACCCCTACAGTGTAAATAAGGCATTTGTATACATGTTTGGATCCACCTGGAGTTGCGTGCATTCAAACTATGTTAGTGAATGGAGATACAGTGGTTGTATGGACTGAGTCACACATCCCTGTTTGACAGGCATGCAAAGGACAGCTCTAGGAGGGTAAATACATGCCTCAATAACATTCTATGGGCCTCTGCCCCCATGTGAATAAGGCCTAAAAGAATAAGACAAACCTGCTTGAGCTGTTCCTGGGTGTCCCTGTCTGTTGCATGGTTTACTGTTGCCAATACCAGTTGAACCTGTCCTCTTTACAACTTGGAGCTTGGATATGGGCAGCACCTTATGGAGGCAGCCACTTATTATTGAAATAAAATAAGGCACCTTGCAAAACATATATATTTGCAGTATAGTTTGTGGGAACTCGCTTCAAGTGGTAGAGCTCTTCAAAGCACACAGCAACTCGCTTTCTTTTCAGGGCTTTTTTACCCACTTTTATTTAAGAAAGTTCAAGAAAACACAAAGATTTCCCACGCAGGGGTATCCACCATCACACGAATTCAAATAATATTCAGCCTCCTGGCTTGTACGCAGTTTTAAGTCTGCCTCCTGCAGACTCTTCCCAAAGTATGGCACTAGCACACAGCTAGTCTGGCTTCCACCTCTCCTAGGTGTAGCCCACCTGACTCCACGGCAGAGACCTCCCGTCTGCCGGGGTGGAGCCCTCCTAACTGCCGGGGTGGAGCCCAGAATCATGGCCTGGCCTCCACTAAAAGGCCTGCACACACCTGTGCAATCAGCACGCTGGCTGCTCCCAAAATATGGGCCCAGGATTGGAGATTTCATCCCTCCCAAATCTCTAAGAAATCTCCAGGCTACAGGTCCCAAAACAGGCTTTACAAACCAAAGAGGAAACTTATAAATCAGTTTCCTCTGCGTTGTGAGAACTGCCTGGAGCCCCTCAACCTGTATAGTTGAGAATCCTGGGTCTCCATGATGATTTCCACCGTGGCAGGATACCGCACTGCCACATATCCCCCCCCTTTGTTTTGATCCCGTAGGGGGCAGAACACACAAGCTCAACCTCTTTAATTTGGCACCTCTGTGCCAGCTTTCACCTATATGAGCCCATTCCTGACTGACCTTGCTTTCTAAGGGAAACTTTCCTTCCTGTCTTATGAGACGACTTTCCCTGTGTTCTATTACATGGACTTGGGCCCTATAAAGACTCCGTGCCTTTTTACGGGTACGCTTCCAAAAGCGTTGCCTCTCTATTTTCCTTGGGGCCACCCAAGTCACCTTCCCATTAAGGAACTTCCAAAACTTGGTACATTTCTGAGGATGAGGTTGACGCCTGAGTTTTAGGTGTTGGATAACATTACAGCTACGCTGCACTCTCAACCGCTGGTTTCCCTTTACCTTTGAAGGGGTCACGCTTTTAAATACAAAAAGTGCGGGCTCTTTTATTGGGGTTACCTTAGTCCCTCTCTGCATTCTATGTACAGGCATCTTCTTACTGACAAAATCTAGCTCTGTTTGTTTCCCCCCGTACACTGCATGCTTCCTTTTGTCACCGACATTCTCAGACGACAATGTCCTACTCTCCTTCTGAAGGACAGCCCACCTGTCTTGCACTTCAGATATTTTTATGTCAGAGGACCTCTTTAAATAATCCACTTCCTTAAAGTTTTCCTTTGGGGCAGATATGCGATTTAAAGTTTCTCTTCCCAGACTACCCTCCTGAACCTGTAGGGGGCCTAATTCAGCTGCAGCTTTTAGCTCAGCTGTGTCTACCACATCATTACCATTTACCAGTGCATCGCACTTTTCCTCATCATCATAAATATCAACATTTACAAGGGCCTTGCATTTTTCCTCATGGTCAGAAACATCCACACCTTTGTCAGAATTAATTTTAATGTTTGGCAGGGCAGTGTCTGGAGACCAAGTGCACATCGTGGAGTGGTTGTCTCCCATGGCAATGTTGCTATCCACCAGCTCCACTGGCACATGAACCTCTTCCAGCAACTGTACTGACACCTGACAGTCATAACATAATTCCACATTTGGTTTACTGACCCCAATCACTTGACTTGTGCCATCTGACACTTCCACAAACACTGGCTCATTTGGGATCACACTATTCATTCCCACACCATTGGATCCTTTGTGGTTTGTGGGCATGATCTCTGCTATGTGCTCAATCTTACTTGGCCCGTCCATATTGGGAGGGAGACCATCTGCAGCAACAGCAAGTGTGCCCTTGTCTATAAGCTGATCTGCAGTCCCTCCATTTAGCACAGCAGAAGTCGTGTCCACTCCACTGTTGGAAGCAGAGGTCCCTTTTAACAAAGCAAACAGGTTTTCAGCCCATCTGTCCCAGTCTACTTTCTCTGCGCTCCAATCAGAGGTACTACGCAGTACCGCACCAACTGCCGGAGGAGACACAGGACAGAGTGGCTCAGCAGACACATCACATATATCACTTTTGTTCAACCAAAACTGTGGCACTAAATTTTTAACCTCAACAGGTTGCAATACCACACCCTCACCACCGTACTCTGATGGCGCTTCATTCACCTCAGGAACACTTCCATACATATTGTCATTACTGACAGACTCCATTAACCCATTATCACCAGGAGCATTTTCAAAAATTCCAGTTTTAGCATTTAAATTATCAAGTACTCTCTTGTCCAGAGCAGCACCATAGTTGTCCAAGGCAACCTCTGGCTCCAACACACAGAGCTCCCAGGAGGTTTCCCTGGGCATCTCTGCAGCACCTATCACTAGGGAACACGGTGCCATGGCAGTTTTGGTCACCCCTAGGTTACCATCCCCAGCCTTCTGCTGGATTATAGCAGGCACCTGCAGAGTCCCCATGTCCTTTTCCATATTTAGTCCTGCTAATCGTTGGGCTGTTCCCTGTGCCTCCCCACTACTCAGGGTAGCACACAGCAGCCAGTCCATGTCCATCTGTATTGTGGAACTCCCTGAAGGACACACTCTCACTTCCTTGGACTCAGTCCCACAAACAGTCTTACCATTTCCTGAAGCAGGTGTCATAGCCTTCACTTGAGTGCGTAGTCTCTCCTCTGCTTGGCTTTGGCCACCCAGTTCATCCATGCAGCTATAGGATGATACCGTGGCAGGCACTTCTGACTCCTTGGCACCCCCTGCAGGCACAACAGGTACTTTTTCACTGTTGCCAGAGGTGGCTGCCAACATTTTTAAAAAGGAATCTGGGCTTGCAGATGAAGACTTTTGCTCAGTAGCACCCTCATCAGTGGTATTCCATAATCTGGGGCAGGAAAAGATACCATGCCCAAACTGACCACATTCCAGGCAGGGTATGGTTCCACCGATAACCTTCTTGGGATACGGAAAGACATCTCCCTTGTAGCCCCTTCTCCTGGTTGCCAAGCTTTCTCCTGTTGCTATGGGAGATGGCACTCTCCCAGCTGAACATTGTGGGTTCCTCCAGATACGCTGAACTCTCATTTCTGCGTTGTCACAATCCTCTGCAGACGACACTCCTCTTACAGGGTCCGCAGGCCTGAAGTCACATGTGTTGCTATGGGCAACCACATTCTTCTCAAACTTGTGGTCAGGCTGTCGCTCCTTCCTTGCACTCAGAGCCGGCTTGCCTAACACAGATGCAGTCCTTTGCTTTGATATGCAACTTTGCAATGGAGGCTGAGACAAAGGGCATTTAGAGACAGTGTGCCCCCACTCCCTGCACCGCAAGCATCGCTCTTGCCAGCGTGTCTTGTCCAGGCTCCCCACATTGCAGCCTTTTTCCAGCTTAGGACTCTGCACATTCATAGCTGGTCTCCTTTCACCAGTGTTGCCAGCAGCAACAACATGCACTTCCCATTTTGGCAAACTTTGTTCATTTATGTATGGGGCTTGTTCTGGGGATAACAACCCCTCCAGCCACAGGGCTCTGTCTCTCATTTCCGCAAATCTTTCTTCTTTTCTTTGCTTTGACCGCCCCATCTTCACAGTCACTTCACAACACTTTTGCACAGTCCAGCATCAAGAAATGAAGCACTGTCTCTTTAAGGCAGGTTCTCCTCACCTGCACACACACCAAATTGTGCTGTCCATTGCACAGAAACACAGTTCATATAACTGATGAACTTACTTTTGCAGGGATCTCCAATTATGCCCACTGCATCCTCCACCATATGTGGGAACTCGCTTCAAGTGGTAGAGCTCTTCAAAGCACACAGCAACTCGCTTTCTTTTCAGGGCTTTTTTACCCACTTTTATTTAAGAAAGTTCAAGAAAACACAAAGATTTCCCACGCAGGGGTATCCACCATCACACGAATTCAAATAATATTCAGCCTCCTGGCTTGTACGCAGTTTTAAGTCTGCCTCCTGCAGACTCTTCCCAAAGTATGGCACTAGCACACAGCTAGTCTGGCTTCCACCTCTCCTAGGTGTAGCCCACCTGACTCCACGGCAGAGACCTCCCGTCTGCCGGGGTGGAGCCCTCCTAACTGCCGGGGTGGAGCCCAGAATCATGGCCTGGCCTCCACTAAAAGGCCTGCACACACCTGTGCAATCAGCACGCTGGCTGCTCCCAAAATATGGGCCCAGGATTGGAGATTTCATCCCTCCCAAATCTCTAAGAAATCTCCAGGCTACAGGTCCCAAAACAGGCTTTACAAACCAAAGAGGAAACTTATAAATCAGTTTCCTCTGCGTTGTGAGAACTGCCTGGAGCCCCTCAACCTGTATAGTTGAGAATCCTGGGTCTCCATGATGATTTCCACCGTGGCAGGATACCGCACTGCCACAAGTTATAGTATATATGGCATACTTAGAGAAGCTTTAACAGAGAACATTGAATTAGTCACGTCATTGTGTGACCCATTTACTAATCAATGCACCTTCATTAGTTCTACATGTGCTGCTGAATGGAAACCAATAACCAAGCAATATTTTTGGATAATGGGAGAAATCAGAGTAACTGAAGGCAACTCCAGGCTTACCATTTGACTTGGGACAAGCATGAAACCAGAGGATGTTTGTCAAAAAAGCATTTGCTTTTTGTTGGAGAATATACAGTATATTATTATTTTTATTCTAATTTATACAGTACTGTATGTGTTTCATCATTGCATAATATAATGTGCTTTGTTAATATTAAGATTAAAAAACGAAGAGCGTAATCTATACATGTTATTGTTGGGTAGTACAGATGAAGAAAATGCAAAGTGGGAAAATGAAATCAGAACTTCTCATCCATAAGCATGATTTGGATCAGTGACAGAGAGCCCTCAAGCTACTGGATTTGGCAGACAACAAGGCAGTTAGTATTTTCAGGAGAGGTCACAAGTGGCAACCTATGCATTTCTCTGAGCACAGCATGCCTGCCTTTAGAGCAATTCTGATGCTTCCCATAATTATTAAACAACTCAAGAACACAATTAGTGCTCATTTGTCCTTCTGTCTTTCTATTTTTCATGTTCTACCACTGTCAATGATTTTTTTGCATCTAATACACTTCTGGGTTTGTTGGATACCTGGCACTCTGCTTAAGCACTGTGGTTCCTAACAACCTCTGCACCACAGCAGCATCCAATGGTGACATAGGTGCAATGGGAGGAATCACTGTTCTCAGCAAAGAGGATGCAAGAATCTGGCACTCATCCTGAAAGTGTTGGGTGGTGAAGATTATTCAGACCTTCGCAACAAAGCAAACAAGTGTGTTCTTTTTCAAGCACTACCATATTTGATATTTTCTGTTTTTAGGAGTGACAGGGTCACTTTAAGCTGTTTTCTGCATATTGCAATTACAGGAGCTGATTTACTAGTGAGTATAGAGGCTGTTCACTAAGAAAAGTGATTTTTAACCCTACAAAGTGAAAATTAACTTTTACTATAAGCAGGTACTGTTCATTTATAAATCAACCCCACTGTGTAAATTTCTATAACAAATATTTTCTTTTCACAAGCTGCGCATTTGATATCACATTCACGTTGATAACGGTTCAGCTTTCTCCTTAGCATATATTCTCTCTCTCCAAAGATACAATTTGTTCTGAAAAAGTTGTATTTTTAGCCATTACCCTGATTTTGCACAAATAATGAGCATGGGAATCATGCCAATAAGAATCCATCCATATGTTATAAGAGATGGCTACTGGAGTATAGGGAAAAATAGGTATTATTTGGTTGTTCATGCAAACGAGGTCAGGCAATTAAAACAAACCATGCAGAAATAAAGATTTGTTTGATGTTGTGTGTACAGGACGAGCTGAACAGACATGGATAACACTGTACATAAAGTGAAGAGAGAGAGAAATTGGCTAGCTTTCTGTTTCCAGAAGGGAACGTTCACAATAATTACCCTGACTTCCTCCCAGTGTGAAATGTCAATACTAAGCTGATCACTGAATCACACCTTCTCTCTTTACATGCTGTGGACAGGCCATGTTTGTGTAAGAAACAAGATACCTGCTAGGCTATGAGCACCCTGGTCATAGAAGACAGATGGTAGTGAAGACGTATTAATTTTTCTCATTACTCTCTTTTTCTCAAAGCAAAACTTCATTTTAGAGAATTGTGTACACAACAAACCAGAAAGCAGGGCATTTTAATCCAGGCGCTATTACAATTACTAAATGTAACCAACAGATGCTTTCCTGTACATTTAATTCCATGCTTTGCAGTGTTGGATACCCTCACAAACATCAGTAAATGTGCTCCTCTGCTGGATCATGCACATTGGCTGGTCAGCCTGAAAGGAACAGCAGGAAAGCAGGGATTCCATCTGTATTACATTACCTGGTGCCATACCAGTTTTCTATTATGTGCACAGTTCACTCAGGCAGGTACTGCCATTTCATGTGAAATTGACTCTGAGCTTGGCTGTCATTCTTTGACTAATATACTAGAAAAAGGACTATGACTTCCCACTTTCCTACCTATCTACCTATATAGTGCTAAGTCCTCTTTCAAATGCAACTGAAGATACCTCCTGTGTTTTTGTGGACAGTACTTGTTCACCTGGCAGAAATCCACAGGTAGTGCCAACTCATTAAGAAGACCTAGAGTGAAACCCAATGTAGTTGGGTTTGCAGGCTACTATGATGTATTCTCAGTAGTTATTGAAGTGAAAGAGCATTATGGGACAATAAACTTCTAACTTTATCAAAGTAAATAGAGTATTGGGAAACAGGTAGTGGCAACTAATAGCTGGTCTAACTACTGCCTAACAGGAGGTGGGAACAATGGAATGTACAGTACCAAGGCACAAAAAAGTAACAAGCAACAGAACACTGGGCTCCATGTGGCAGCACACTTTGCCACCGCCCTTCTTAATTTTTCTTCTGGCACCTAGTAGGTTAGGGGATGAAAGCTGAAGCACACAATAAGTGAATTACAAGCAGCAGACCCAGCAGGGGTTCCTGGCAATTAGCTGTGGGCAGAAAGCAATGGGAGGCTGACAGCTTTGCAACTAATTGCTGCTGCTTGTATGTAATCACTCACTCAGGTATCATAACTTGCAAATCATTGGCCCTGGATGCAGTCTACATTGAGGGCCGATGATTCACAGGTAATCACTCCATTGAGCATGTGAGCAGCTGCAATTAGCTGTGGGACCTGTCAGCCTCCCATTGCTTTTAAAGGGGGCTGCCACCTGCAACTTGTCGCCGGAAACCCCTGATGGGTTTCTGTATGTATTCACTAATAGCCTCATTCACAAGTGTAAAAGTGGCAATAGAATTCTCTAAATGTTTTTGGGGTAAGGGGAAACCAGGGAGAGCAAGGCTTGACATACCTTTATTGTTTTAGCAAATAATGAAAGTGAGTGAAAGAATGCCTCTTACTTTTGGTGGTCAGTGATCGAAGGTCCATATTATATTGGTGGTCATTAGTAGGGATGATGTTTAGGTTCACTGCTACCATGGGTTTGGGGCAGATTCAGGGTGGTCAAATGTTGGGGTCCCAGGGAATTAATGAACTTTCGCCAGACCAAATTCTTTGAAAACGCAAAGCATTGTATGCCCTTAGACCGTAGGTCAGCTGGCTTAGAAGGGCCAATAATGGATGCTTTGTTTAGTGCCAGCCCCCTTACTATAAAAGGGTGGGTTTCCAGAAGCCATTTGTCAGTGTGCGTTGGAGCAGTTTAGGGGCAGATTGTGTCACAAAGTCATTTTCTATATAGGGCTATACTGTATCATAATTCTCTAAATTACTGTTGATCACAGTTTGGTGGGATACACATTTTAGGTTTCCCCTGTGTTCGCTGTTCAGATACCCAAATGTTCTTTTTGGGACTATATTTTTGTGTGTGTTAGCAACAACTATAGTTGCTGTGCTGGGCCCCTCTTAGTCTTTTTTTAGGGTTCTTTTACTGCAGGGGTCTTTTTTATTTTGGGGTCAGCAGTGTACACTTTTTGCTACAGCAGGTATAGATATCCTTTATTTACAGCATGTCACTGCAACAAAGTCCCACATATTTACTCTGCCTAAATTTAATAGCAGCTATGAAAGTAGGAAAAGTGGAGGGGGCGCATGCGCGGCCGGCTCCTGTATGGACGTGTAGTGTGAACCGCTCCGTCCAGCCGCCAGAACGATCGCGGCTCACACTGACCCCAGGGAATTCCGACAGCACAGAGACCAGTACAAGCGGTGCCCGATCCTCCCCAGACATGCCCCGCAGGAGGAAAACCCCGGGACAGCCGGGGAAACTAACACATATTTCTTCCCTGCCATCACGGCAGAAATCCAAGATGGATGGCGGCAGTGACATGAGGGACAGCAGGCAGCAGGGGGACTACTCTGCCCAGCAACAAGATCCAAGGCTGAGATACACGCTATATCCAGGGGACCCTGGTGAGTTGTCTCCCCCTCTGTCCCCCACCACAAGAAGCCCAGCCAAGTCCAGAATTAGACTGGACCCTGAACAACAGCAGACATGCCAGACCCTCAGTGATCCACCCTCACAATTACACACAGACCTCCCTGTCATAGAAGCATTCCCAGCAACAGATCAGCCAGTAACCGAAATATGCATGAAGAACATGCTATTATCCCTTAAGCAAACTCTGCATAATGATTTATCATCATCTTTGGTACACATCACTAATGTGGTCAAACACCAAGATCAAAGAATACAACATATTGAAACCAAAATGGGCGACATCATTATAGCGCATAATGATTTGATTGATGCACATTCAGATCATACCTTGGACATCGAACAAATCAATTTGAAACTAGCCGATCTAGAAGATCGCTCAAGGCGTAACAATATCAAATTTAGGGGCATACCTCAAAGCGTCACTAATGAGACATTACTATCCTATATACAACAGTATATAAAAGCCCTCATTCCATCCATCTCAGATCTAGAGCTGGCCATAGACCGAGCCCACCGCCTACCCAAACCAACATTCCTACCGGTCTCCATTCCTAGAGATGTTTTAGCCCGGATTCATTTCTACCATATAAAGGATAAAATCATGCTGGCAGCCAGAAATACATCTACACTACCACCGCCACATGCAAATATCCGGTTATTCGCAGATCTCTCAAAGGCCACGCTGCTTAACCGCAAAAAGATGATTACCATTACTAAAGCCTTGAGGAACCATAGTATACCATATCAATGGGGATTCCCCACGAAACTAACCTTGAAACAACATGGTAAAACCTTCACCATTAAAAATCTCGAAGCAGGCCTAGACCTGCTTAAAGCCTGGAAAATAATACCTGAAGACACACCACAAAACGCACCTTCTCATTCTCAGAGTATGGAAGCTGATTAAACGTGTTACTACTCGCACCCGCTATAACATCAACGTAGCACCTCAAAGATGTCGTTTCCCCTCAATAATATCTGGCGATCGGCCGAGTTTTTGAAGTTTTATGTTATTAGAAACTGTTTGGCTTGACCTTTTTTACGGCCTAAGCCTGTTTGAACCCCCCACATCTGAAGTAGCAATGCAAGCTACTCAGACCACTTGCATTTTCCGCAAGTGTCTTTTTTACACCCCTCCTTTTTTCCTTCCACCTCCCTCCTTGGCACCATCACCAGTCGCTCAAATCCACCTTATTACCAAACAGATTAATGAAGAACTTTCATGGAAATTTCACCTTAATCCAGCAACCGAACCTAAATCAAATTCTCACTTTTGGTTACCTCCTCCCTCACATGGAAATGCTAGCACAATCTCACATCCATTCAATTATCACCTCAAATATATCGCTTAGAGCTTCAAGACCTGCACAATGATCAACATTACATCCCTTAATGTCCGGGGTTTAAACTCTCCATTTAAAAGATCGATGCTTCATAAAGAAACTAAGAAACTTCAGACCGATATAGTTTTTATCCAAGAATCTCACTTCGCTACAAACAAGATACCCAAATTCCACCTCCACCGTTTCCCAAACATCTTCATGGCCACGAACTTAAAAAAAAAAAATGGAGTCATTACGGCCATAAAAGACTCTGTCCAGTTCCAACACATATCAGAAACCGTTGACCCTCAAGGCCGCTACCACATTCTAATATGCCAACTGAACAACAACCTCTACACTTTAGTGAACGTATATGGTCCCAACAAAAACCAACTGCAATTCTTTAACAAACTTTACAACACCATCTCTTCACTAAAACAAGGTAGAATTATCATTGGAGGAGACTTCAATATCATCGGCAATCCGCACCTAGACTCATCTTTTAATAAAAGATCGTCTAAACAGGCCTTCAATCAATTCCTACATAACCATGACCTCTACGACATCTGGAGATGTCAACATAGCAACGAGAAAGACTTCACCTGCTACTCCCCTCCACATCTTTCATACTCCAGAATCGATTTTTTCCTCACGGACAAATGGACACTGCAACATATAACATCATCTACAATTGGTACGATAACATGGTCAGACCATGCTCCTATCCATATCTCAGTGGACGAAAACCAGCGCTCGGCAATCCCGCCAATCTGGAGATTAAACTCTGCAATCCTGAAGAACCCTGAATACCAGAAACATATTTTAGAAGCTCATAATCTATTTTTTGAGACTAATGCAACTCCGAACATGCCTATAACCACGCTCTGGCCCACCTATAAGGCTTACATGAGAGGTATCCTCATACAATTAAATTCCCGCATTAAAAAACAAAGATCCCATCAAATAGATCAGATTCTTTCCTCCATTAAACGTAACGAAGAAATTAACAAAACCAACCCAAATGCCACCATAGCCGAGTCCCTGGCCTCTGATAGAAACAAACTACGAATACTTTTGTTACATGAATACGACCTCAACCTACAGAGAGCTAAATCCAAATTTTACGCGCTTGGTAATAAAGCAAATGCACTCCCATCAAAAATGATTAAACAAAAGCGACTTAAAACTAAGATAGCCTCGATTAAACACCCCACTACCCAAGCATTGCTTACAAACCCTCAAGACATATCCGACGCGTTTGCGACATATTACCACACACTATACAACCTCAAACATGATATTAATACGTCCCAACCCACCACCAATACCATTCAAAATTTCCTAGATAATACCAACTTACCCCGTCTCTCAGCATCCCAACTTACCTCGCTATCGATACCAATCTGCCCTGCAGAAATTGACCGTAGCATAAAAACATTACCCCTAAACAAAGCCCCAGGAAATGACGGTTTTAACAACGAATACTTCAAAATAATGGCATCCAACCTTACAACACATCTATCTGAATTATTTAATCATGTTGCCTCTACGGGGATATTCCCCGCTGAAATGTTACAGTCAGTAATTACAACCATTCCCAAACCAAACAAAGATCCCCAACTGGTACAAAACTATAGACCGATCTTGTTATTAAACATGGACATAAAGCTATATGCCAAAATAATTGCCCAAAGATTACTTCCTTACCTCCCCACGCTAATCCACCCTGACCAGGTAGGTTTTGTCCCCGGTAGACAAGCACCGGACGCTACTAGAAGAATAATATCCCTCCTCCACAAGCTTGAAACCACCAAACAACCATCATTATTACTATCTTTAGACGCTGAAAAAGCATTCAACCGAATCCATTGGCTTTTTATGAAATTCACACTCCAAAAATTTGGTCTTACAGACTGGATGTTGTCGGCAATACTCGCCCTCTACTCCAAACCTTCTGCTACAGTTTTAACTAATGGCACACTCTCCAAGCCCTTCCAAATCTCTAATGGCACTAGACAAGGCTGCCCCCTCTCTCCCATAATCTTCACTCTATTAATTGAACCCTTGGCCTCTAAACTTAGAGATGACCCAACATTCACAGGTATTACATTCCAAAATGGACCATAAAATTAGCCTTTTTGCTGATGATATCATCCTAATGGTCACTAATCCCTACAAATCTCTTCAATCGATACGCATGCATCTTCACAATTACTCTGAAGTCTCCTACTACAAGCTCAATGAGCCAAAATCCTCCATTTTGAACCTATACACCCCTCCTAAGACCCAAAATATACTGAGCAAGCAGTTTCCCTTCACATGGGAATCACACAGCATTCCATACCTTAGAATACAACTTACCCCCTCAACTAACCAACTATATGAAGCTAACTATAAACTTCTACTTGACTCCATTCCACGAGAGCTCAAACAACTCCATACTCCCACATTAATCGACAATGGGTAGAATAGCATCTTTAAAAATGTGCATATTACCTAAAATACTTTATATTTTCCGTACCCTTCCTATTCCAGTTCCTAATACCTTTTTTCACAAACTCCAAGCGATACTAAATAAATTTATGTGGAACAACAAAAAGCCTAGATGCACGACAAATCTACTAATAAGACCTTCCTCCAAGGGAGGAGCAGGCCATCCTCATTTAAAATCTTACTACAACGCTGTGCTCCTAGACCAGCTCTTCTTTTGGTGGCATCCTACAAAAGATAAATTGTGGACTCACTTAGAAATTCCGTCACATCTCCCATATACTCCTGATAATCTATTATTCCTCCCTCTAAATAGCCAAACTCTTTCATTATCTAAACATCCATGTATAAAAGCCTCTTTACAAGCCTGGTTTGACCTCTTGTCCTCTCATTACCCAGGCAATGAAACAACAAAAATTCCTACTCCAATCTCTACATTGCACCTCATCATCCCCTCACTAAACCTCACGCAATGGGAAAATCAAGGTATAACCCTTATCCGAGACTTATATACAGATCATAAGCTAAAATCCTTTGTTAACCTCCAAACACAGTTTCACCTCCCTGACAATGAACAATTCTCATACATGAGAATTGCTCACGCCTTGCATACAATGGATATATCTCAAGAACGAATAATTCCCTCCAGAGCATACCTTTTCTTTCAGAGATCACATTACCCCAAAAAGGGAATCTCAATCTTCTACTCCATTATGAATAACACTCAGTTTAATATTCACACTACTTCCCTGATTAACTGGGAAAAAATATTCCGTCAACCAGTCTCTCCTTACACTTGGTCGAAAACCTTCAATACCACATACAAGGCATCCAAATGTAACTCCCATTGGGAAGCATACATGAAAATCTTACATCAGTGGTATCTAACGCCTGTTAAGCTCAATCTCTATTACACACAACATTCGCCCAAGTGCTGGAGACACTGTGGAGAAATAGGAACGCTCCTCCATATACTTTGGTCTTGTAAATCTCTCACATCGTATTGGAACAAAGTATTTCAGCTGATCTCCACCATATCTACAGTTTCAACGACTCCAAACCCAGTTATAGCTCTCCTCCATATAGGAATAGATAATTTTCCTGTGGACTCTCGTACGATCATAATTCATATACTAGCAATAGCAAAAAACAATATTACTAAATTATGGAAATCTACCACATCCCCTTTGTTCTCAACCCTCATAGAGCTTAATCTCCATTGTGAGATGGAAAAGAGAACAGCGATCCAAAATTTTTCATACCACAAATTCTGCTTTCAATGGTCTCGGTGGCTCCAAGACCCTAATTGCTCTGTTAAGTGACAACTACAATAATATACCACCATACTGTAATCAACACATTGGACTGGTGCTCCCCCCCTCCCTCCCCCCCCCTCTATCTCCCTTCTAGCCCTTCTCCCCTCTACGGTTTATCACATATTCATCCACACTTAGTTCACAATCTTCTGAGCATACCTCTCAAGTATCCGAGGCCCTGCTACATCATTCCCGGCTAAATAATGGAAAATTGTTTGTTTTCTCTCATAATTACCTGTTTTTTTTTTTGATTATACATTTTCTTATTGTGAACTTTGATAGTTTTATATATCTGTAATATGTTGTGGTAAATTGTTGAAAATTTATTCAATAAAAACTATTTGAATATAAATTTAGGCAAAGTGAGAGACAGAGGTTCTGAATGCAGATGTAGCAGAGGGTGAGCAGGATCTACAGAACAAAGCTGTGGTCAGGCCAGCTATGGGCAGGGCACATCTGCCTTTTCTTTTAGAGTGGCCGAGCTCCACAGCCACAACCACAATATGTGCTGAAGGTTGCCAATGAACCACTTCTAATTATCATCCTGTCACTAATACCTCTCTTGGCCTTTTCTGGTGCTCCAGCACTGCTAAGGTGCCACACAATGTTTCATTAGCTGGGCATCAGGTGTAAAACAGCTAATGTTTCTTGCAGGGAAATTCCTGAGTTGTGCCTCAAAGTTTTCAGTTTATTCTGGCTCTTCAGCATTGTAAAGGTGCTCCACTATGTTTCCACAGCTGGACCTCAGCTACCAAATTCCTAATATTAGCTGGAAAGAAATGTATGTGTTGTCCCTCAGAGTTTGTGGCCTTTTCCTGTGTCCAGCACTATAAAGGTACCACACAATGTTCTCTCAGTTGGACCTCAAATGGCAAATTTCTAATGTTTGCTGCAGGGTGAATATGTCTGTTTTTTAAAGTTTGCAGACTATTTTAGTGCCAAAGCACTAAAAGTGTCACACAATGTTTCTGCAGCTGGTCCTCAGCTGCAAAGTTTTCAATGTTTGGTAGAATCTTGCACTGAACCTCAAAGATTGCAGCTTATTTTGGTGCCCTAGCACGCAAACATATTTGTGGTTATTGTTTCTCATATAATAAACCCTAATGTTTATTTCAAGATCAAATATATCTTGTTTCTCCCTCTTATGTTGCCACCTATCAAGCTGCTTACATCATGTTGTCCAGCCACTGAGCAATATTTATAGTTTTTGTCTTTTGGATAATACACTTTATTGTAAGATAAAACTTACTGTCTCCTTCTATTTGCTCCTTAATAAAGTTATTTTATGCTGTCCCAATGCTAGCTATTTTCTACCAAACACTTAACTGAAGCCTATTTTTTGAATAGTTTGGTAATAAATAGGGAAATGGATTAGATGTGGTTTGGGGAATTTGGGGGTTGTGATTCTAAAATAAATAATATTAATAATAAATAATTAAAATAAAAGTTAAAAGCATTGCCTGTGTATCACATATAATATAAGTGCAAAAATGCCACATATAAAAGTCCACAAAACAAGTATCCAAGTAATTGTGATCACTCCAGGGACAAACGTGACACACTATGGTGCAGTAAAGAAAAGAGTGCTTCCACAAAGGAACATTCCTCCAAGAAAAGACATGGACTCACACCTCACTCACGATATGGAGTTGACCCCCTTATTTTTAGCAAGTGAGTTAAAGAAGCTTGTGTATATAAGACCAGGGATAAACAGCTGTCGGTTACTGCACGAATCTTCCTTCAGCTCTATGGTAAGTATACATCTTCACGCCACACAAGTTTCTTTATATGTGGCATTTTTGCACTTATATGTGATATACAGGCAGCACTTTTAACTTTTGTTTTATTTTCACTATCTGATGTTTAATATTACACAGTGTAACAGCAGCTACCTGAAAATACAACGTGTATTTTAGTTTTATCCGAGTGTAGGTATTCATGGTTATCCTACTGCATATTATTAATCCATTGTGTCAATGGCCACTTTGTAAGAAGTTGAGGGCTTTTCAAAAACTTTTAGATCTCTTGTGGCTGCTACTTCAACCTGTTAATTCATGCAACTATCTAAAAAGCCTCTTTTTACTACTGTATTTAAACCAAGCTAGAAGTAAAAACTAAAAAATTCATTTCACAGAAAAATTATGTGATGCTAGAATACAGTGTTGCTGTGAAAATCAACACTGTTCCATAATACCTCTTAAGGACATCTCACAAGCATTTAGAAGATGTGTGTTTTTTCATATTGCCCTCAAAGTCCAAGTAAAATGACCCTCTCACTGTTGTACAGATTTTTTTTCAAAGTGTTGCTTAGGTAAATGTTCCCCATGGCAGTATCCAGCTCCAAATGCCTTTTTTGGCAATAGCTTGCCTATTAGACTGGAAAATGGACAGAATTTTGTATCAAGATTCACCCCCATAGACTTTCATAGGATTCACAGATACGTTTGGTATTCAACAAACTTACTGCAAATTGGACAGATTCACCCAATCTCTAATTGTTAAGAAAGGTCGCTGCAGCTGGCCAGCCTAAACATGTATTGCAATATATGTGAACCAAGAATCCCTGTTTTTATACAAAATTTTATTGAAATATATAAGGATATATAGTAGTGTACATAGGGTAATTCAGAATATTTAGTGTCAACATGTGGTCACACCCTCATAGCACCTCGTGTGTTACATGTAAGCATTGTGAATTTGAGAACAGACATTGCCATTTTTATTCCATAGCGCAGGTCAGTGATCTGAGTCTGTATCTCTCCCTCAACTGTGTCTGTCTGCCCCATATTGGCACATGGGGTTTATTAACTAAAGCTGAAGAGTGCAAAATCAGGCTCACTACTGCATAGAAACCAATTAGCTTCTAACCTTAGCTTGTTCAATTAAGCTTTGGCAATAAAATCTGAAAGCTGATTGGTTTCTATGCAGAAGTGAGCCTGATTTTGCAGTCTCCAGCTTTAGTAAATAAACCCCTATATGTCCAATAAAGTATGCTATAAGCAAGTATGTATTTGGTATTTTGCACAGTAGATTATGGACTGGCCAAAAGATAAATCACTTTGACTCTGTTTGAACATGTATTGCAATATATGCTTACCAGGAATCCCATATCACCATTTCCATTGCATATCACAAGTCACTGACCAAACCTGTAGCTCTCAGAATCAGTAGCATTGTGGAGTGGAGCACAGGCAAATCTCAATTTCTAATCACTAAAGAATAACCTCCTTCCATTGGTGGTTAGCGAAAAAAATGCCCTGACATTGGTGTTCAGTGGGAAGAATGCCCCTTGCATTGGTGGTCAATGATTAGAATACTCTTTACATTTGTGGCCAGTGAAAGAATATATTTTACATTGGCAATCAGTGGGTAGAAGTAGTGGTCATTGAAAGATTGCCCCTTACATAGGGGGGGTAAATGGAATGAGGGGGTCATTTGTGTGGAGGGAAAGAAGGCCCATTTCCTTGGTGAGAGAAGGGCCTCTTTTCATTTCTGGTCACTGTTAAACAGTGGGAGAAGGTCTGAAGGTCAGTAGGAAAAATGTCCCCTTACATTATTCGTTAGTGTCAGCCTAATAGATCATTCGTGGCAGTGGTTACTTACCTGAAAAGTGAAAGACATGGCAGTCATTACGCAAAAGATCAATCAGCCTGAATGAATACACACAGACAATGCAACCTTACTATCTACATACCACAATGATTATGTAACCTAATGTTTGCATTGAACTGATCATTTTTATATGCTTTTTTTTTTACTGACATTAACCTTTACTAATGCATTTTGTCATCATAAGCTTAATATGAATTGCACAAATTTGTGAAGGCTTTTCCAGCAATCTATGTGGTTGTTGTGAATTTTATTATTAACCTTGATATTACCTGAATACTCTTATTAGTTATGAACCTGCTCTACAATGAATACTATAGAATTTGTTAGAAAAAATGCTTGTATAGAACCCAAAGACCGCAAAACAGGGACACAACCTTTGTGAACTTGTGACGGCAATAGACTGGAATCCCAGCAGTGGCATACATTAGTCATCACTAGTCATTTAATCATAAACATTTCACTCCGGCAACATAAGCACAACTCCCATCTCAACAAAAAATATTCTATTAACTTAAAGTTTGGAAATGTCAATTTTAAAATGGACAGAATAACTTGTGAGGCAACATCATTATTGGCTGTCTTATCTGGAAATGTCAGTGCTCACTTGAGATAAATGAAGATGGGAATGAAACCATTAAGTCAAGTTGCTCCAGGCATTCTATTTATTAATAATGTCCCACTGTGGAACTATGGAAATGTTCTGTCCAAGTGTATCTATATGCAACCAAGAGACTGAAATGTTTAACAAACTTAGATAGAAAAATATATTTCCTTCTTTAAATCATTTCTCCAGCTGTTAGGGAAATATCACTTTATAGGTTCATTAACATGTCCTAAAAGTTTTAGCACATGACACACTTGAGTGCTTGTGCTCCCATCCTGGGATTTCCCTACAGGGTTTAATGAAACCTACATGCAGTTCTTTTCTCAACCTGCTGTGAAAAACAAAAAAAAAATGACAGATCATGAAAAAGGTCATATGGATGACAACCAAAGCCTGGAGGGTAATGGTGAGGTGAGCAACACCAGAACAAAAAACTTACTCTGTTTTAGTTGCTTCTGTGCACTCTTGCCCTGACTCCCTGTAGCAGTTAAATATTTGCTTTGTACAGTAACTTCTTAACGGTTCTGGTAGTCTTAGGCTGCTCTTGAATAGTATGTTACATACTTCATGGTCTGTTGTCTTTTTGTGGAGAGTTTAGCTACAAAGGACATGAAGTACTTAAAGCAATGAAAACTAGCAACTAGCCCAGTCACCTTCAATAACCAATGAGTTTCCCAATTGCATTTAACTGATAAAACCTGTTTTGGTGCTATGGACAACTGCCATTTTTTTCCTTTTAGATTTTGTATATTAATCCCACAGTCAATCATGCTTCTCATCCTGGATTTCAGAGGCATATGGGACCTACTCCTGGCAGGCCAATAGCTTAAATGCAATAATTTATTATTTTGCTTTTTCATTTAAAAACCTTAAGACAGACATCTCAATGCCTCATTTGCAAAACATCTAGAGGCTGCAAAGTCCTATAACATAAAATCCCCAGTTCGTCCCCGCTCTCAGGGAGTCACAAGTAGTGCATACAGTCAGTCATACAAGTGAATGGCTATTTGGGAGCCTGCCCTACCAGCTTCTGATCACAAACAGTGAATGTGAGCACTGAGTGAGCTTGCCCCCATCTTAACAAGTGATGCTGGCTGTATGCAGATATGCAGCAGCTCAGTGTTAAAGAGCCTACATAGGGTGTGATTAGAAATAGGTCTCCTATATCACTAGCAGGGATTCTCAGGTTTCCAGATTACCAAAATTTTAGTGAGGTGGACTGGAGGTTATTGGAATCACTAAATATCACCTATAGATGCCTTTCTACATCTACTTCCTGTGCAATGGATGGGTAGAAAATACTCATCTGCAGGGGCGTGTCTCGTGTTGAGCACCCAAGGCACGCACCTTGCATCTCCTGCAGGATGTCTCTGGTGTTCCAAGATCCTGCACAATCCCACACAATCCCTATGATATCTGCTGTCATTAGACAGATAAAAAGCAAAGGCACAGAGACAATCAGAACGGCTCTGTGCCTTTTTGATGACCACCAATGTAATGGGGGCACACTGACTACCAATCTAAGGGGGCACAGATACTCTCCACCAATGTAAGGGAACACAACACCATTCTCCAATAAATGAGAAACAATGACCCCCAATATAATGAGGCTCATGGACTGCCAGTGTGTGAGGGCACAGACACTGACCACCTTCCTGTTAACCACTATGCGCTGTCCATCATATATTTTATACTTTACAGGTTTCAGGTACCGAGGTTAGGGTTATGCCTGTGAGACTCTTGCTTGTGACAGTAATGAAATCATATTTTGTGAGTGCTGAAGGACTGTGGTATATGTGTATTATCTATACAGTGAAGGCTCAGCCATCCTTTTGAAGAGATATATATATATATATATATTTTTGTGTACACTTATGAAAGGTTATCCATTAGTCCATAAATCCAAATAGTTCTTAGGCCCATTCTTGTTTGAAGTGAACCTTTCGGTTCCCCAACTATGTAACCACAGTGTAAGCACAGTTCATAATCCACTTCCTTAATCAAATGAGCAGCCTAAGCAGACTAAACAAGACTAATATTTATATGCAATTTTTACTTTTTTGTTACAATAGCCCTAATCTCCATCTCTAACCACCCCTACTGGTTGCTGTTGTATGCATGATGAAGCGACCCATGACTTTCAAAAAAAGGCATTGTTGTTCTAACCTACTCTTAACAAATGGGCGAATAACTGGGTATCAGAGGACAGATGGGAGCATAGTCGTTCACTGATTATTCACTGGTGATTTGTTTATAAGCTGAATAGTTCATGTTAGTTAGCAGTATCTGTAATCGATGTCAAAGGAAAGAGTTGCTTTAGGAAGAAGGTAGAATAAAAACAAATTGATACTTACAGCAATCAGCTGGTAGGAGTTGTTCATCATGGCTATCAACATGTTGAGTAAGACAACCAGGGAGATGACATTGTACGTTCCAAACATGGTGGCTCCAACAAATTCTGTGAACTCATGGCGTGCTTTCACATTGGTAACATACAAGTTTAGAAGACCAAACACTGACCAGAACAGGGACTGAAGGGTCTCAAAAAGGCTGTAATATATAAAAAAAAAGTTCAATATTTATAAAAACTCAGCTAACAATTAAGTATAATAGTATACATAAAGAAGTACAGTATCTCCAACATCCATTATCTAACAGATGTATTTAAAACATAATATGCATACATTCATTAGCAAAGGAAATATAAGCCTTGACTCTTCAGCAGAAGCAAGTGCACCCTTAGCATTTGCACATCTGGAGCTACATAACCATGCAACATCAAATTACCCAGGTAACCCAAACTTTAATTATATATTTCATTTTTGTGGCCACTTCACTCTGTATTGAAATCAATTACATGATTGGTAAAATATAACACAATGATTCATTGATATTCCTCAAACAGGGAAACAGGAAAACTGAGGGAGAATTAATTCGCAAAAGTGTATTTTCCTTCTACATTTTAGGTATGACTTCCTTTACATGTCAAATTGGACTTTTAATTAGGAATGAGCTCAAGGATCATTTTGAAAAGAAGTTCAGACCAAACTATTCCATTGTTAGTCTTAGTCTGTAGACTTTTAGCCTGTTTAAAGGGTGCCAAACATCATAGTAGCAATATTTCTACTGAAGCTATAAATGCCATTTTCATTTCTGTCAATTGCTGCTAAGGAAGCCAAGGGTTCCCTGGGGTAATGTGACATTACTGACCAATTATGGCACCATGGCCATATTTGGGCAATGACATTGAGCAAACCATTTTTAGTCAATTGCATCATCTGTGAAACCCTGCCCCTTTGTTTACATTGAGTGTCAGGGCCTCAGGAAATGTAATTCGACATAAGACAGCAATACGATTTAATGTGTCTGTTAGCCAGCAGGATTTTATTTTTGTTGGGCATCGAGTATTGAGATTGAGTCGATCTGCTTCTCTGGATGACATGACTGATGATAGATTTACATTATGGGACAGGATATTTTTTAATTAGGAACTTGTCAAAAACTGTGTAAGTGTCTTTATTTACTGTTTACATTTTTGTGTGTGAATGAGTAGGGGTTCAATGAACCATTTTCTTAACTGCACAGAAGGAGGAGAGAGAATCTGGGACCCCCATATTGTTAAATGAGGCTTCCAAATTTATATAAGCCCCCCAACCAGACCCCCACAACATCTGGGCCAGGGTTGGGGGGGAAAGCCTGTTATCCTCATCAACAGGGTAATCCCCCATGCTGAGAACATGTGGGTTGGTATTGTTCAGGTTGGGTGGGGAGGCTCAAGCTCACCCACCTTTGCACTGGCCAGCCAGGTTGAATAAAGATCTGGAAAGGATTTTTTTTGTGTGGTGTTCCCCTTATATGTAAATTCTTTTTATTAAAGGTTTTCAGGTTACAGTAAAAAGGATTTCCAAATGAGAAAAAAAATATTACAATAATAGTATAAAAAAGTAACAAAAAGGGAAAACAAACATAAAAAAAACATATTGATCTATGTCCAAAGAAAGGAGAAAAAAAGCTCTCTTTTAAATGCCAGCTTTGCTGTAGTTGGCTGTATATATTGTACAGATGTGCAACTTCACAGGCATGTTAAGCTCACCCCCCAGACATTATTTAAAGGATTTTTTTCTCTCTTTTTTTAAATCTGTTTTTATTGGTTTTTGAGTTGCCCCCCAGCCAACCTTTTCAAGCTCACCTACTCAGGTGAAAGAGGCCAACCTGCATACCAAACACTAGATACTCGGTTGTGGCATGGTATTTTCATTTAAAAAACACCATTCCACAGTAGAAGAAAAAAACCCTACCTGTACTGCTTTCTGCAAAGCAATACAGTATACTGTACAGCACAGTGGCTAAATGGTTAGCACTTCTACCTGGCAGTACTAGGGTCGTTGGTTCGGATCCCAATCACAACACCACCTGCCTGGCGTTGCATGTTCTCCCTGTGCCTGCGTGGGTTTCCTCCAGGTTCTCCAGTTTCCTCCCACACTACAAAGACATGCTGGTAGGTTAATTGGATCCTGTCTAAATTGGCCTTAGTATATGTATGTATGAATGTGAGTTAGGGACCTTAGATTGTATGCCCCTTAAGGGTTAGCAACTGATGTGAATGTACAATTCTATATACTGTATATGTAAAGCGCTGCGTAAATTGATGGTGCTCTATCAGTACCTATATTAATAATACTGTGGATTACTTTTCAGAGAGCAATGCAGGTAAATATCCAAGGGGTCTATTTAAAAATGTTGACACAAGATTCATTCAACTTGCATTCAAGTGTTACAACTTTTATTGGATTTAGTTTGAAAACTGTATGAATACTAGGTAAAAGTGTGAATCTTGGAAAACATATTTATAAATAAACCCCTAAATGCTATATTTTATGCTGTGTTCCTATGGGAAGGCTGCATGCAAATGTGGCTTTCATGTAAGGAGAAGGAAAGGAAGAGGAAGAGAAGAGGTGCTGTCTCTTTAACAACTGATTATATTCCAGATGTAATTTTAATTTGTTTGCCTCTCAGCTGTCCTGGTCTCTAGTTAGATATAAGTTCAGTTGAGGAGTAGAGAGGCTACATTCTAGATCTTGTAAGGGCCTCTACAGTGGTCTTGCTTAATTGGGAGGCTATAGAGAAGCCTCAAAGTGTTTGGGAGCATGTGGCCTGAACTGATGCAGAAAATAATCAAAGTTTTTATCAGGGAAGCTATCTGAAAATAAACATTTTAATTATACGCTATGCGCTTCTTTAGATACTGGACAAATTCCACTGGGCCACATTATGCAAATGTATCTGCTGTGGAAGCTGGAGACACTACAGAAGATGTCCAAAAAAAAAAACCCTAATCAAAGTATACATTATGTCCTGTACGTCTGCTTTTCAACCCCATCCCCATACAGCAGCTGTAGAAGCTGTTGCTGTTTTTAAAAAAAAGGAATATCAAACACCATGCTGATAAACACTGTTCATACTCAAGATAGAGAGTTACAAAAAACCTTATTACTTTTGAATCCACTCTGATTCAAAGAGATGAGCTTCAGTCTGCAGATGATGTCAGCTAAAGCAAACCAACATTTAAAAAAAAAAAAAAGTTTAAAAAAAAAACATTTTAATTAATTTCTATTTAATTTCTTCTTAACCCTTTGTTTACAGAAGTTAACTGATTTCCCTCTTTATCCTCAACTATTTTGTTTCTATTCTAACCACCAATTAAACTTTTTTTTAGGTTTTATTTATTTTTTTGTTACTTTGTTAGTGGTATTTTTGTTTGTTACATGGTAGTGGTTTTTAAAAGTAACAAAACACTATTTAAAATAATTAACACTGAGCAAGCTAAAAAAAGTATTTGTTTTATTTTAGTTTTATTACATTTTTTGTCTATGAAAATAAAATAATTTTCATGAGGCAATGGGCTGCATTCACAAAGCGATATCTACCACTTTAAGAAATGTGGTGAAATACCACTCAGCATTTTTCAAAAAAATGTTTTGACATTCACTAAATAACTGAGAAAACTACTAAAATATTTGATATTTATCTCATGAAACCATGCGGTATTTTATCTCATGCACGACTCAGTGGGATGGATACAGTAGAGAAGAATTAGAACCCCTGTCAGTTTTTATTGCTAATAAATAGATAAACGTAAAATGATTTAAACTGTAGAAATATGCCAACTCACCAAGTCAGTGTGGTCTCTGCAGCAGATGTATTAATACTAGAGATGAGCGAATTGAACCAGGCGAAGTGGAATTAATTTCGAATTTCAGGAAAAATTCGATTCGCGTCGAATCCGAATATTTGCATACTTCGGGTGCACGAATCGGATTTTTCCCGATCAGCCGGCAAAAGTGTCCCTGCAGAGAGCTCCGCTATTTCTGACAGTTCTCTGACAGTTCCTTCACATGTACAGCGGTTGAAACATTGTATCTATTTGTTTCCATTTAGGATACAGATGTTTTTATTCGGAAATAAATAGATACAAATGTTTCAACCGCTGTAAATGTGAAGGAACTGTCAGAGAACTGTCAGAAATAGCGGAGCTCTCTGCAGATACACTTTTTGCTGTACTGGAATACTTCTTCTTTTCATTCTTCTTCTTCTCCTTCTCCTCCTTCTCCTCCTCCTTCTTCATGAAAAGAAGAATGAAAAGAAGAAGAATGAAAAGAAGAAGAATGAAAAGAAGAAGAATGAAAAGAAGAAGAATGAAAAGAAGAAGAATGAAAAGAAGAAGAATCTTTTCATTCTTCTTCTTCTTTTCATTCTTCTCCTCCTCTTCATTCTTCATGAAAAGAAGAATGAAAAGGAGAAGAATGAAAAGGAGAAGAAGAATGAAGAGGAGAAGAAGAATTAAGAGGAGAAGAAGAATGAAGAGGAGAATGAAAAGAAGAAGAAGAAGAATGAAAAGAAGAAGAAGAAGAATGAAAAGAAGAAGAAGAATCTTTTCATTCTTCTCATTCTTCTTTTCATTCTTCTTCTTCTTATTTTCATTCTTCTTCTTCTTTTCATTCTTCTTCTTCTTCTTCTTTTCATTCTTCTTTTCATTCTTCTTCTTCTTTTCATTCTTCTTCTTCTGAGGATGAGGATGAGGATGAAGAAGAAGAAGAAGTAGGATGAAAATAAGAAGAATTCCAAGCCGGCAAAAAGTGTATCTGCAGAGCTCCGCTAAGTGTATCTGCAGAGCTCAGTGGTTGAAACATTGTATCTATTTGTTTCCATTTATGGAAACAAATAGATACAATGTTTCAACCGCTGTAAATGTGAATGTCAGAGAACTGTCAGAAATAGAGGAGCTCTGCAGATACACTTAGCGGAGCTCTGCAGATACACTTTTTGCCGGTTTGGAATTCTTCTTATTTTCATCCTACTTCTTCTTCTTCATCCTCAGAAGAAGAAGAAGAAGAAGAGGATGAGGATGAAGAAGAAGAAGAAGTAGGATGAAAATAAGAATTCCAAGCCGGCAAAAAGTGTATCTGCAGAGCTCCACTAAGTGTATCTGCAGAGCTCCGCTAAGAAATAGCGGAGCTCTGCAGATACACTTTTTGCCGGCTTGGAATTCTCCTTCTCCTCATCCTTCTCCTCATCCTTCTCCTCATCCTTCTCCTTCTCCTCATCCTTCTCCTCATCATCCTTCTCCTCATCATCCTTCTCCTCATCATCCTTCTCCTCATCATCCTTCTCCTCATCATCCTTCTCCTCATCATCCTTCTCCTCATCATCCTTCTCCTCATCAAGGGCATTTAAATTAAAGGTACAGTGTTCTGCACTAATTTAAAGGCTCTCTGAAGCCTAGAAAGCCTTTTTATAAGTTGAATTCGTAGCGAATAAATTCGCATCGAATCGAATTTCTTCCTCAAATTCGGCGAATCAGCCGAATCGAATTTTTGAATAATTCGCTCATCTCTAATTAATACAAAAGAAAAAAGGTGACTAGAATACCAAATGGAAGTTGCTTTCACAGGACACTCGTGGTGTATCAGAAACAGGCTAAATTAAGTAAATACAAAATATTTTTATATATGTTAAATAATGAATTAAATTTGTATCAAAAAATCACACACATATATAAATACCCCCCTTCCACCATAAAAAAAATACAAAGTTGTCTTTTTTATTGGTGGAAGAATGGTATTTACAGTATATATGTGTTTTTTGTTACTATTTTCATTCAGTATTTGATATTTTGAAATATAGTTTGTATTTACTTAAAGTATAACTAAATGAAAACCTTTTCTTTAGGTTTGGACAGTGTGGAGAGGTATTAGAACACCTATCAGGATTTTATTGTTGTCTGTCCCCATTAGGGAGATTCACCTTCTCTGTTTCCTCTATTTATCATTATTATTGAAAGTGAAATAAAAAGAAAATCCCAAATTGTGGATTGTCCTCAGAAATGTAATAGAGGAGACATCTTCCAATAGCAACACAAATGGCAAAAAAAAAAAAAAAAAAAAAAACTGACAGGGGTTCTAAACCTCCATTACTATATCCAACATGAAAAAAAAATTGCTTTTAGTTAGCATTTCTCAACCTTTTCAACAAAGAGGATCCCTTGAGATAACATTCCAGCTCAGGAGACCCGTGCTAAAAATGACTATATCTACAACTCATGATACATTAGTGTGATGGCCAGTGGGAAGAATTCTCCTTACACTTGCGGTCACTGAGAAGAATTACCTCCTTATAGATAGCCAAAAAGATCAATGATGTCAGTGGGAAGATATCTCTAAAAATAATTGTGACAAAGTATCCATTTACATATATGACATACTGTATATGTTCTAACAAGGGATTATACCATTGTGATGAGAATGTACATTATATTATGATTGGGGTGATCGGGAGGTTTTTTTGCAGCAAATGATGTATATGCTTGTATATATACAAAACAGTCTCTAACAATCTGGCAAAATGACAGATGAAAATAAATATATTTTACTACATGTAATGGGGTGGATTTACTAAATGTAATGGTGCTGATTTATTAAAGGCACATAGAGTAAGCACTTTGCAAGTGAAGTTGCGCCAGAGCTTAGTAAATTAGGGGGAGCTCTGCTGACTTCCATAATCCAATCATGTGCAAGAAAAAATGTTTTTTTTTTCCCTTGCATGTGATTGGGTATTCTTTGTAAAGTGAAGCTTTACTTCATGTACTAAACCCTGGAGCAACTTGCATATTGCAGAGTCTATTTGCCTTAAAGTAGAACTATAGGCAAATTGTTTTTTTTTTCATTTATGTTTACTTTTTTTGCCATCTGTGTCCCCATTGGAAGATGTCCCCTCTATTACTTTTCTGGGGACAACCCAAACTTTGGGATTTTCTGTTAATGGTAATCTAATGGGGACACAGACCAAAATAAAAACCTGGCAGATGTTCTAATCCACCTCTACTCTATCCAAAACTTCAAAAAAAGGTTTTCCTTTAGTAAATCAACCCTATTGATTACTGATACTGTTGAGAGAACTGATCCAAACAGGCAGTAACTACTCAATTGCCAATTATATTTTTACATTTCTTAAATACCGCATGCCTTGACCACTACTTAATTACCGCATAAATTTATTAATTTATTTCCTTCTGTAAATTGAGTTTATGGCCTTTTCATGTGGTATTTACCAAGCATTTTGAGCATTTTGCGTTAAATACAGCAAAACTGTATAGTGAATTGACAGTTTCAGGATTGTATGTGATATTTAGACAAAATGTGTCTGGACACCTAAATACCACATGCAATCTGATTCTGTGAATGGAGGCCAATATCACCAAAAGAATTTGAACAATAGGTCTATCAAGAGCTGATTCCTGCCTACATGCCTAATCAAAGTACAAAAAAAGTATCAAAAGAACAAAATTCTCCTGTGAGACTTTAAGGCAAAAAAAGAGCAGTATAATAAAACTATGCCTACTTTATGTTTTCAAAGAAATCTGTAAAACATGCTTACATAAAATATTCATGTTCTAGCATCATGATACAAATTACTGGTAATTTTAAGTGTTACAATACTCAAATGCTTCCTGGAGGGGTTGATGACAGAAACATCCCCTGCCAGGTTTCTCTGTAAAAATAAAGTATATATATTTTTATTTATATACTGCTCTTTTTTACCTAAAAATTCCCATGGGACAAATTTGGACTTCTGGTACTTTTTTGTATATCACCAAAAGCAAGCTTCATTTGTCCTAAAAAATATTGTAATCCTTTGTTGGGATAAATTTATGGAAGAAAATAGACCCATAGCAGAAATGTAAAAATTGCTCTAATTCATAGACAGTGTACAGGTATGTGCGAGACCTGAAGTGGTTATTAAAAAGGGAAAGTCAGAAATATGAGACTACTTTTCTACTAAATAAAAATGTCAAGTTGCAACATGCATCAAATGTATTTCTCACATTTTGGAAAATCATACACTGTCACTTTTACAGGTTTATTAGACAAACACAAGCTCATGAAAATAAAAGCATGATATTTTTACCTACTTAGTTACCTTCTGGGGAACCAGATCTGGGATGCACAACTGGAATTGCAATACTAGACTTCTATAGCAATTACTATATCTCTTTAAATTGTTGCAAGTATAGAAAAATACCAGTATATCTGCCAAAAACAGTCTTTTCCTTACCTCTTGTGCAATCTACCCTAGTTATACTGAAATGTATTTATTTATTTCGGGTACTTATATAGCGCTGTCAGTTTTCGGAGCGCTTTACACATATATATTGTACATTCACATCAGTCCCTAACCCTCAAGGGATGTACAATCTAAGGTCCCTAACTTACATTCATACATACACATATTAGGGCCAATTTAGACAGGATCCAATTACCTACCAGCATGTCTTTGGAGTGTGGGAGGAAACCGGAGTATTTCTGAATAGAGAGTGGACTATAACTGCATAATGTCAAAGGGTAAGAACAAAGGAAATGCAAGAACACAATTTTTATATAGAGTTGTATAATAGGGAGTGCCTGTGCTAGGACCTTTATAGAAGGTTCACCAGGTATTATTTTGGAATATTATATATAATATTCTTTACAGCTTTATTTGATAAAGCATCCTATTACATTTCCTTGAAGCGAACAGGCTGCTTGAATATGATGCAAGTGCATGTCAAGTACAGAAAGTCGTCTGAACCGTACTGAACCATACTAGAGAGTGAAACACAATTATCAAGCCATATATTTTATCTACTCAAGCCCTGTTGGTTACCTTTATATAAGAACAAAGCTTAAACATTTCCTGTCTATAATGGCCATCACTGGGTGTCAAGGGACCAATGTGTATCTCTATGATAAATGATTTGGTCTCTGTCCAAGTCAATGCATGTTTACAGATCTGAAGCTCATTGGGGCTTCACACAAATATGGTGTTGGGGGGGGGGGGGGGGGACTGAGCAGGGTTGGTGTTAGAAATGAGCCAAACGGTCATGGCTTTTGTTTGCGCATTGTTCAGCGAACTTCAAAGAAGTTTGAATGCTGAACCCAAGCCCCACTGAAATCAATGGGAGCTGAATCTGTCAAATTAAAAATGCCTGTGTTCATGGCTAATAAGCAAGGTGATGTAAAAAAAAAAAATGAATGCGGGGGTGGGGGTGGGTGCTAGCAACTGCCCTGGCACAGAAAATGGGGAATTAGCATGTGCCCTTCCTTCTGAACCATACCGAGCCATATACCATCAACATGGAGGGGGTAACTTGCCAGTGGGAACCCATCATGGGAAAGCACCTTGTCCCTATGTTGATGAGGACACAGATCATTTCTCCACATCCCTGGCTGGTGGTTGTAGGGACTTGGAAGTGGGGGGTTTATCAGAATCTAGAAGTTGATAAAACTCTCTATAATAATTAAAAACCAATCCAAATGACCAAATAACCTAGGTTCAAACTGGACTGTCTGCTCATCCCTATCCGATACCAAAAATTACTATAATTGGTTAGTGTGTACCGAATACACCATTCTAACTTGTTTATTAAGCAATGAATGTCAGTATAATGTTAGGTGCAATAAATTCATTAAAACCAATTTTCTAGGCTATCTTGCATTTTACACGTGCAAATGTTACAAGGGTCGAACAGAATAATTAGGCAGTGTGTAACCATATACTAGACAAGTCCTTTAGTACCAACCCAACTAACTAGTGTGTCTCTCACTTCTCCATCTTGAGACCAGTAATTGACCTTTATAAAGGGTAATATAAACAATGGTTTTACAACTATTTCTGAGTAAAACATACATTTCTGATCATAAGGTTATGCTTTAATAATATGCGTTTTTTATATTTTACCTACAGTGGATTTAAAAAGTATACAGGTTTTTGAGATGTAAACAATCAGACCAAGATAAATCACTTCTGAATTTTTGCACCCTAAGGCTCTGTTCACATCTGGGTGTTTTGTCACACTAAAGAAGCTCCTACTCTTTTCTGGGTGACAAGTTTCATGCGATACGGTATGCTGCAATTGCAGCAACATTTATCACTCAACAATCACGGCAGAACTGCACTGCATTTTAGGTACCATTAATAATGAATGGCACCTTAACATGCATAGTGCAGTTTGTCATTGCACAGCATTTTGGGATCATGGGCCGAAACACGACATGAAGATGATACAAAATGTCTATATGTTAACAGAGCCTTAATGTGACCTTGAATCTGTGCAATTCAATTGAAATATAGAGTGAAACCTTTAATGGGAGAAAAAATAAAAATAAACTTACAATTATGTTCTTGCATAAATATGCACATCCTTAAACTTATACTTTGCTTAAGCACCTTTTGATTTTATGAGTATTTTGAGGTAGAAGTCTATCAGCATGGCACATCTTGCCTTGGAAATCTTTGCCCACTCTTCCTTGGAAAAGCGCTCCAAATCTGTCTGATTGCAATGACATCTCCTGTACACAACCCTCTTCAGGTCACCGCACAGATTTCCATTTGGATTCAGGTCTGGTCTCTAACTGGGCCATTCCAAATCTTTGATCTTCTTCTGGTGAAGCCATTCACGAAGGCTTCACCAGAAGAAGGTATGCCTTTGGTCTTTGCCGTGCCGAAAGGGGAAATAACCCCTCATCTTCAGCTTTTTAGCAGAGGTATAAAGGTTTTGTGCTACAAATGACAGACATTTGGAGCTCCTAAGGTCCTCCACCTTTGATAAAGGCCTGGTTTCAGCTGAAGAAAAACAGCCTCAATGCATAACCATGCCACCACTATGCTTCACTGTGGGTATGGTGTTTTTTTGGTGATGGGCAGTATTGGTTTTGTGCCAAACATACTGTACATTTTGGAATTATGGGGAAATAGTTCAACCTTGATCTCATCAGACCATACCACATTTTCCCACATGCTTTTGGAACACTTGATGTAGGTTTTTGCAAAATGTAGCCAGGGTTGGGTGTTTTTCTTTCAGAAAATGCTTTTGTCTTGCCCCTCTACCCCACAGCCCAGGCATATGAAGATTACGAGAGTTTGTTGTCACATGCAGTACACAGCTAGTACTTGCCAGAAATTCCTGCAGTTCCTTTAATGTTGCTGAAGGCATCTTGATAGTCCACTGGACCAGTTTTCTTCTTGTTTTTTTTCATCACTTTTGGAGGAACGTCTAGTTCTTGGTAATGTCACTGTTGTGCCATGTTTTCTCCACTTGTTAATGACTACTGTTTGTTCCATTGGATAACTAATGCCTTATTTTTTACCCTTTTCCTGACTGATAACTTCGACAATGAGATCTCTTTGATGCTTTGTAAGTAGTTTATGTACCGTGTCTTTTTCTGTAGGAGGCAACTGAGTATATGTCAGAAAAATTGTACTAGAACAGCTGAACTTTATATGAGCTTAACCAGAGTTACTTTCATTGATAGCAGGTGTGTAGTGACTACTATTTAACATCAGTTTGAAAGTGAATGGTTATTTCTGAACACAGTCACATCCCTATAAGAGGGTGTGTACACTTATGCAGCCATATTTTATTTTTAATTCTTTTTTTTTCCCCACTAAATAATTTTAGTTTGTTTTTTAACTGAATTGTACAGATTATAGGTCATATTAAGGGTCAGTTCACACATAAATTGCACAGAAACATGGTCGGCATTCATGTGTGATTCCTGCGGTGAGATTTTGTAGCCCCTTCATTTGAATTGGTTGCAAATTGAATAACTATTTTTTAAACTGCGGTACCATGCAATATGGTGGTTACAGAAACACTGCATTTGCAATCTGTGTTTGAAGTGCTGTTAACCATGTATTGGCACCCTCAGCAGATTGCAAAGGCAGTGCGCTTTAAGTGCGGTGCAGGAAACGCACACAGAGCATGCCTTTCCAGCTCCACTTTAAGGTGTGAACAGCCCTAAAAGTGGAAAAAATTCTGAAGTGGTTTATCTGATTTTTTTGGCATCTCAAAAACTTGGGTGTGTATAAACAGGATTCTATCCAATAATTAATCATTATTGGAATTATAGTCTGCATTACTTTTTAAAAAGTGCTTGAAGTCTTTGTGAGAGATGAGGCCCTATCTATTATTTATTTTTATG
Organism: Staurois parvus; assembly: GCF_062004578.1. Lineage (NCBI taxonomy): Eukaryota > Metazoa > Chordata > Amphibia > Anura > Ranidae > Staurois > Staurois parvus. The sequence goes on from NW_028318480.1 coordinate 90,633, forward strand.
TAAATATAAATCATGTTGGATGTAAATACAAACAATACAGTGACCCGCTCTGATTTATATCACATTACATTTTAGCCTGAGTCATAAAGAAGCCGTCTTGGACACATTTACTGCTGAGCAGTGAGGAACTTAGTAAAAGTGTGAGCTCAGCATCCTTCTGCTTGTCACGGGTGAGTGGCCTGCCATTTTGTCTTAGACATCTCTGCAGCAGCATCGCAAGAGGTTGATATTTTGTGTCATGCGTCTGCTCACTGTGCTACGAACAGTTTGTGACGGTGCAGATTTGGAAACAGAGTTCTCTTGTCAGCACAGACGTCTTCTCCTTGGAAACTGCAAGCTAAAGTGACAAAGGTCTGCAGAGACATCCAGCGTCATGTTATCTCATAGCCGCTAAAAAGGAAAGAGCAGTGTTTGGCAGAATGCGGCCCATGTCTGTACAAGCTGAATGAGCACTGCTTAACCCCTCCTGTTTAGTGTGAGAAGCCTTCTTGTGTTAGCAGTTATTTCTGGTGTAAGGAATCTGCACAAATGAGGTCGCAGAGACAAAGCGTTGAGGGCTCTTTACTCGTGAACTGAGGACAACAAATGAACTAAAGAATGTACCGTACTATTTTATACTAGCGCTGCTAGCTTTTCAGTCAAATGTTGTTGTCTACTGTAATCAACCACATATTCTACATACAGTATACTTGTATGTTTATATAGTACATATTATAATACACATCACGGTGTGATCTTTTCCCTCCTATCTTCCTTATCCACATATTCTACATACAGTATACTTGTATGTTTATATAGTACTGTACATATTATAATACACGTCAGTGTGATCTTTTCCCTCCTATCTTCCTTATCCATATATTCTACATACAGTATACTTGTATGTTTATAAAGTACATATTATAACACACGTCATGGTGTGATCTTTTCCCTCCTATCTTCCTTATCTACATATTCTACATACAGTATACTTGTATGTTTATATACAGTAGTACATATTATAATACACGTCACGGTGTGATATTTTCCCTCCTATCTTCCTTATCCACATATTCTACATACAGTATACTTGTATGTTTATAAAGTACATATTATAATACACGTCACGGTGTGATCTTTTCCCTCCTATCTTCCTTATCTACATACAGTATACTTGTATGTTTATATACAGTAGTACATATTATAATACACGTCACTGTGTGATCTTTTCCTCCTATCTTCCTTATCCACATATTCTACATACAGTATACTTGTATGTTTATATAGTACTGTACATATTATAAAAACAGTCACAGTGTGATCTTTTCCCTCCTATCTTCCTTATCCATATATTCTACATACAGTATACTTGTATGTTTATATAGTACATATTATAATACACGTCATGGTGTGATCTTTTCCCTCCTATCTTCCTTATCTACATATTCTACATACAGTATACTTGTATGTTTATATAGTACATATTATAATACACGTCACGGTGTGATCTTTTCCCTCCTATCTTCCTTATCTACATACAGTATACTTGTATGTTTATATACAGTAGTACATATTATAATACACGTCACGGTGTGATCTTTTCCCTCCTATCTTCCTTATCCACATATTCTACATACAGTATACTTGTATGTTTATAAAGTACATATTATAATACACGTCACGGTGTGATCTTTTCCCTCCTATCTTCCTTATCTACATATTCTACATACAGTATACTTGTATGTTTATATAGTACTGTACATATTATAAAAACAGTCACAGTGTGATCTTTTCCCTTCTATCTTCCTTATCCATATATTCTACATACAGTATACTTGTATGTTTATATAGTACATATTATAATACACGTCATGGTGTGATCTTTTCCCTCCTATCTTCCTTATCTACATATTCTACATACAGTATACTTGTATGTTTATATAGTACATATTATAATACACGTCACGGTGTGATCTTTTCCCTCCTATCTTCCTTATCTACATATTCTACATACAGTATACTTGTATGTTTATATACAGTAGTACATATTATAATACACGTCATGGTGTGATCTTTTGCCTCCTATCTTCCTTATCTACATATTCTACATACAGTATACTTGTATGTTTATATAGTACATATTATAATACACGTCATGGTGTGATCTTTTCCCTCCTATCTTCCTTATCCACATGTTCTACATACAGTATACTTGTATGTTTATATAGTACATATTATAATACACATCACGGTGTGATCTTTTCCCTCCTATCTTCCTTATTATTCTTTGTTTCAAGCTTGGTTATCAGAAGGATTTAGGTGTACTTTTATCAAGCAGTGGTAAATGAAGGCTGCTATATTCTCTGGCATTCTCAGAGGAGACAGCTGTCCTCTGAGTGCCTGTTTATGAAGCGGTGTAGATTGCTTCTTCTAATGTGGAAAGAAGTGATCTACAAATGCTTTGAACTCTGGAAAACGGCTGTTGTTGCTGTAATCTCGCGAGATATAGTGGGATTACAGTAACAAGAGATCAGTAAAACACACAGCTGTCAGTTTATTAAGCAACGGTAAATTACTTCTGCTGAGGTGATGGATCCCCTCAGTACACTTGTACACAATAATAACATTTATATATCTATATATATATTGTGAGGGATTAGCCCAGTAGCGGGTTGTGCTTGACACCCTAGATGAGTCAGAGCACGATGAAAGGCTCAGCACAACAGCAGGATCTTGGTGGATAACATTGTGGTTTATTTACAAGTCTGGTGAACACAAGTTGCATATATTCAAAAAAAGCAAAAATAAACAAACAGGCAATAAAGCCTTGCCACACTGGGCATCTAACTACAAACACAGGTTCCCATCTACCTGTCTGGAGACAGCCTATCACTGCTCAGACACAGAGGGGTTTATTTACTAAAGCTGGAGAGTCCAAAATCAGACTCCCTTCTGCATAGAAACCAATCAGCTTCTAACCTCAGCTTGTTCAATGAAGCTTTGGCAATGAAACCTGGAAGCTGATTGGTTTCTATGCAGAAGGGAATCTGACTTCACACTCTCCAGCTTTAGTAAATAAACCCCAGAGTGTTCACACAGAGGGTCTCCCAGTCCAAAATCACACATATTTACTCTCACCACAGTATGGTTTGGTTGCTCCCCAGTCTGTCCTGCACAGCAAACTGGTTCCAGGTTGGAGCATTCTCTCTATGCAGCCTGGGAGTTTTATAGAGCCCAGAGCCCGTAACTCACTACAGCTGAGCTAATGAAATAATCAGTGAGCCAAACAGGCTCACTACACAGCACAGCAGGAGAAACAGTCAGTGTAGAACATGAACTTGGGACAAATATACCTCCCATCCTGGACACATCCCTTAGTTCTTGCTGACCTCCTGTCACAATATATATATATATATATATATATATATATATATATATATATATATATACACACACACACACATATATATATAAATGTACACACATATATATATATATATATATATATATTGCTAAACTGCTCTAGGATTTTGGGGGTGTTGTGAAAGGCATGAAAGGTAGGGGGGCTTTCCCACTGTCTTGGAGGCTCTGAAGGAAGAAGAAGAAACTCCACAAACGTCCTCCCTCCTGAGAACTCCAGCGATTCTGCCTTCTCTCCCCAATTATCTACCTCTGGGCTGGAGAATCTGGGAGGGAGAGTTTTCACACAGATCTCCAGTGAAGGGCTGACATCGCTCCTTCATACACTGGCCATTTCTGTGTTTGTCAATTGCAGATTCTCTGTTTCATAAACCACTAATGTACTGAAATCTCAGTTTCATAAACGGACATCTTAGTTTGTCTTCAGAGGTTCCTGGTTGTTAAAGCGGAGGGCTTATAGAGGTGCACGGAGCAAAAAGTATGTACTGTTTGTGGCATGTTCTGAAATAGTACCAATGGTTGTAGTACGCTGCAGTAAACTGAAGAGTTTAAAGTTAGTGCACACAAATGGGGTTAACAGTGGCAAAGAAAAAGTGTCCTTGTGCCGGTGGTGTCACTGGAAGGAGAAAATGCCTCTGTGTCAGTGATGTCACTGGAGGGAAAAAATTGTTTCTGTGTCAGTGGGGTAGCTAACAGTAACAATGACATTTCATCCGTGTCAGTGGGGAAAAAACTGCATTGCTGGTGTCAATTTTCAGTGGACATTTGATAGGCAGTAGAAAGGTGATATTTCACCTCCTTGCTGCCTGTTTTAACCCACTGTGCTACAGTCATGTATATTGCATGCAGTTGCAGCTTGACCACATTCCATTTATTTTTTGGCATTGCCGTGAAGCAAAGCATCAGGCCATATCATGTGTACAGCTCAGAGGAGCTGCATCGCCTTGTTCAGGTGGTTGTTCGGGGGTAGTAAAAACACGACTTTAGGGGGTTATTTTAGGGGGTTAAGCAGCCTATGAGGATGCATTCTAACCATCTGTTAAAACTGATCCAATGCAAATCACTCTTCAGAGGGCTATTGAAAGTGTAAACTAGCTTTAAGGCTTCATTCACCTTAGCAGATATGAAGGAAAGTGCACGTTTTTCTGCAGCACATACAGGTATGTTGCTGTGATACTTGAAGACTCCTGGGGTACTCATGTTATATATTCCATCAGGTTTTAGGGCCATCTATCACACATTGCACATGTGTGGTGGTGGTTCATCGCTAATGCAAGAGATAGATGGCTCAAAGAAGATGGTGGCACAGAACCTGCCACGTGGCAGCAGAGTGGCAGATTGCAACAGACAATATGAGATTTTCTGGGCATGTGAATATGTAAGGTAAAAGGGGACTGAATAAAAAAAATGATTAAAGGATGTGAAGCTCTACTTTAAAACAAGCTACAGTGTAGAGCGCACACAACTCCACAACAAGACTGACAACAAGGAAGGTATCTGAGATTCCTTCACTTGGGCATTCTGTTTTAATAATTGGCAGTCAGGAAACATATTAATTACTGTACATTCTTCACATTGCTCCATGAGGGCTTTACAAAGTTTAGTGGTGCCCACTATGTCCCAGTAGAGATGTCCAAATTGTGCTTATTGTCATACTGGTGTCTTCACAACTGGTTTGTATTACGTGTGCTTACGGGTCCCTAACAGCAACTTCCAAACTTTCAGTGCCTGCATAGGAATAAGTGAACAAAATATGAAGCTATTATTGTTCACAGACTTATTTTGCTTTCACTGTAATAAAAAATATAACAGAAAAGACCAGGTAACAAAGATGTCATCACACACCACAGTGATATGATCTCACATCACTGTGATCTGAGATTGTGGACACATGTTCCAAGTGTTATATGGGTAAAAAATAAATGCTGCTTAAGCTGAAACCTCTGCAAGCATAATAATAATATTCACATCCCCCAAACTCCCTAACATAGGTGCAATAATTGCAACATGTTGACTCTGACTAGGCTTGAAAGCCTGGCAAATAGCTTTGACTATTGCTGTCCTAACCACTGAGATGAAACTACATCTCTAAAGTTGGAAAACTAGTTAACTGGTCAAAGAAGGCAAAAGCAGACACCCTCAGGTGTCTGAACAATCCATTTTATGTCTGCTTTTGGTCAGAGGAGGACTGAGCTTGGAGTGCCCAAAACCTTACACATATTATCAGTGTGGAAAGTTGGCTCATTGTTTCCTACCTGCCTCATGTATAATTAGCACATCACTATAGACAACCAAAATGGCCAGGAGGAGATAAGATTGGTAAACACATCTCAACACTGATAAGAAACGTGGAAATTTACACGTGAAAGACCCTAGGAGCAAATATGTGAGGGCATGAGCAAATGCCTCAGGCTACTTAATTTTCAATTTCTGTGTCCAGTTAACACATTGTGCTTACTGATATATATATATATATATATATATATATATAAATAAAAGTTAAGCTCTAAAGTTGCCTAAAGTTTAACAGATTTTGTATGGATGGTCAATCAGGTGATCCTTTCAATCTTCTAGTATGGGAAAAGAAGTAATAAAAAAAGATTATTTCTGGCATGAATGAACACGGGCTAATATTGCTTAGTTAAAAAAAAATAATCACAAATTTGCATTGAAGGTCAGTACATTGCTTACTTCTTTACCATCATGGCATCACCATATATCTCTGAAGTCTTACAATTGTGTAGCATCACCCCTGCAAATAGCATTAAAGGTGAGCAGTTTATCAAAGCTTTATAGGCACTTGGTGATGTATTATACCGAACCTGCTCATAGTCTCCTCATTTGCCTGACAAACTGCTACAATGTTAATAGAAATGACACCTTAGTCAATATATGGCTGGTGTACAGAATCTATTTTGTGAATCACATCTTCCACTACAGCATTTCAGCAATCATGCCTTGTAGACACCATGAAACAGAAAAAAACATGGCACTAAAGCCAATGGCTTCTACTTAAAGGAAATGATAGCAAAACAATGAGATATGCATGGCAATTGCCTTCATTGGCCACACCGCTATCAAATTCAACTAGCAGACCATAGTTCCCAACTGTCCCTCCTCAACAATAAACTGTTCATTCAAACGCTGAATGATTGAATGTGCTATATTCTAAATGTAGTATACAGGAAAATAGTTGTGAAATAAGCACTTCTGGGCTTAACAAATCACATTTAGCATGTCAGTTCTTCCTGGTCTGTAACTTGGGTTCATGGCAGAGGTGTGTCATTTGCCCACATACTTTGTAGTGAATGGTGTCCTCTTTCTCATCTAGGAAAGTTAGGAGGTATGGCAGACTGTTGTGATCAAACACAAGATTACCCAGAGAGTACATACACAATCTGACCTTAAATTACAATTATCAAATGTAAATCTCCCTTAACCGTTTCAATACCGTGCAATTTTCCACCTTCCTGCCCAGGCCATTTTTCAGGTTTCAGCGCTCTCACACTTTGAATGACAATTGCGCGGTCATACAACACTGTACCCAAACTAAAATTTTATCATTTTCTTCACACAACTAGAGCTTTCTTTTGGTGGTATTTAATCACCGCCGGGGTTTTTATTTTTTGCTAAATTAACAAAAAAAAGACCAAAAATTTTTGAAAAAAAAACCCACACGTTTTTCTTTGTTTCTGTTATAAAAGTTTGCAAATAAATAATTGTTCTTCATAAATTTAGGCCGAGATGTATTCTGCTACATGTCTTTGGTGAAAATAACCCAAATTAGGATGTATTTTTTAGTTTGTAGGAAAGTTATAGAGTTCACAGACTATGGTATAGATCTGAATATTGATCAATCCTGAAGTACTGACAGCCAATCTAATTTCTTGAGGTCCAAGAATGTCAGAATAGTACAGATATCCCCAAATGACCCCTTTTTGCAGAGTAGACAGTCCGACGTACTTCATAAGAGGCATGGCGAGTTTTTTGAAGTTGTAATTTTTTTTGTCATAATTTTTCGGAAAATGAAAAAATTAAAAAAATTATTTGCACTATTTTTTTTTTTACATACTGTCACCAGTGCAGTACAGCGTCATCATATAACTGGCATGGCGGTGAACAGGGACACTGACTGGTGACCGTATGAAAAAAAAAATATATATATATATATATATATATATATATATATATATTTTTTTTTTATTATATTTAATTTTTTATTAATTTTTTTTTATTTTTTTTTGAGATTTTTTTTCATATTTTACTATGACCAAAGTAGTACATAGTAACATTGTACTACTTTGGGGAAGTGATCAGAATTTTTTTTTTTTTTTTACACAATTTGCTTATAGCAAAGAATTACTTTGCTATAAGCAAGCATTTACCTGAATGAAATCGATTCATTCAGCTTTTTTTTTTTTTGTGCTTAGCTGTGATTTGGTCACAGCTAATCACATGACATGTGCATGTGATTAGCTGTGACCATTCACAGCTAGGCACTAGTATACAATGGATGGCATCATGAATGAAGCCATCCATTGTATACAACTGTCATGTGACCTGCTGTGATTGGTCACAGCAGGTCACATGGTACCAGCAACGGGAGCCGGTACTCGGATCTGTCATCGGCCGTGTCCGAGGTGCACGGCCGGTGACAGATCGCATTGCTGCGCCGCTCTGCATTAGCGCAAACTGCGCATGTGCGGGAGCATGCCAAATGGCGTGCACCCGGAGTGCAGAGACAGTTTTGAAGCCGCCAAATGGCCATTGGCCATGCGGCTAATGGTTAAAGACACAGCAACTATCTAGGAGCAAAGCCATGTGCTGGAAGAGCACTGAAGTGAAGTGCTCTTTTAGCATGTGGAAATCAAAAAGGCTTACCTGTGGTCTAGATTTATGACCTACATCTAATGCATGAAAATCTCCCATGGCAAGGCCCCCAACCCATGCACAGAGTCAACCTTTGACTCCTTGGGACCAGCAGTCACCCCAAGGGCCCACATCATATGTAACATCCCATGTTAAAAACTGCCATGTGTCTGGGGGACAGGAGATACATTGGGCCAGAGCTGCTTGTGGCTCCCCAGGGCCAGGCTGAAAGGTGGCTCACCCCATGCTATCTTAAACCAGGCAAGGTCATATGTGATAATGATACTAACCTCCTGGAGCCCTTTGCCTAGGAAAAATCACACATATACCTTGCTTAGCATAGGTCCTCAAGGTCTGATCAGTTTGTGGCCACTATAGGCAGTCATACCTGGCCAGTGTTCACCTGGCAGAAATGTAGCACCAGCATCAGCTGCCTGCCAACTGCCTCACCTGTGACATCTCCACATGCTGGAAGTCAGCATTGGCCATGCTACAGAGGATGTTTCCTTACTCCACCTCCTCCTTTCCCTCTTCCCCTCTGCCCACTCTTCCTCTCCTTCCTCCTTCCCACCATCTCCAGTAACAATCCTATCATGCCAAGTTCTCCAAACCCACATCTGCACAGCATCACCTGCCAGCTTGCTGCTTCAACTGGTTCCATATCAGCTGGCAACAGCCTTGTTCCTCTACTTTATGGCCTAGAAAGTCCCACCTTTTCCCATCCCATTCTCCCACCTTCCATAACTATATTTTCTGCAAGGCCATCTTTGCCCTGGTCAAGCAAACAGGTTCAGGGACAACAATGCTGTAATTAAATGCATACAAGCAATCATATCCATGGACTACTGCGTGTCAATGATACTCCACTGGCCGGACAGAGCCTAATATGTGCTCTGGGTACCAGCCTGCTTTGCTGCACCTGTCATGCCAGAATCTGTGCTGATGAACATTGCCTACGCATATTTCACTATTGACATTTAAACAAAAGCCTGTGGAAAAAAAAAATTCAGCCAGCAACAATTATGAGAAATATGTTCCTGTTCCCTGATGACATCAATTGTGATGAAACGCAATGTTCAGAGCAAACTATCTAATGTCTGAATGTGCTTTCATGTTTTTATGCTTGTATATTTGTATAATTTTATAAATACAACAGGGAAATTCTTTTACTGTATTATGTGAGGCCTTTTCTTTTAATAAGATCATGATATAACTACTTTGCATATAGAATTGAAGGAGTGTGGCCGGAGGGACTTACTACTATGTTGATTATCTGACTGAGCTGCATTTAATTTCCTATTCTAAAGTGGTTTTGTCATCTGGAAAGAGGCCTGTGGTTCATTTTGGTGGAGGAGAGTGTCACTGCCTGCACTATTTACCACATTTCTTGATACTGCACCATCAGCTATATCAGCTGATGCCATATTTTCATATTTTACACTTTATATGAACTTTTAAACTTCACATGAACTTTTATCTTTATGAAGCAGCATTTTTTTGTATTTATGTTTGCACAATTTGTCACCTTTTGCACTGCTTTTTGCACAATTGAAAATGATTTTGTGATAATGCACTTTGTGTGTGATTTATATTTTGAGACTACATATTTAAAGGGCTAGTTAAAAAAAAAACCACATGCAGCCTGTTTTGGCTATAGTGCACCTAGACAGGGATAGGCTGTGAAGGGGCTGCAGGAGATCAGCAGCATTAAGATGTAACAAAGAATAAAATATGGTAAAAACACTCCCTCCTCCACTGCCAAATTCATACACAGTTTTTGGCTACCTACATGACCTTTAGGGTTTACATCTAATTTACATGTCTGCCAGTGGACACAAGCCCTACACTAATATCTCCTCTGCACTTTGTCAACAGCACTCCCTATGCTTTTCCTATGACAGCTAATGCACATTGTCAATATGGCTGCTGGGAAAACACCATTTTATAGTGAGGGGGCTGCATATTGACCCTTCTAAGCTATATGACCTAAGTTCAAAGCCAGGCAGTTCATTTTAATAACTATGGCAAATTCTCACATTATTTTACAGAGGTCCACAAACCTCAAATATGCAGAATATGCCACTAACCTATATTAGCAGTAAACTTCAACTTCATCCATCATTTTCATATTTAAGTAACTTAAAACAATTTGGTTGTTTTTTGCAACAAAACCTTAAAAAAAGCTCTTAATTGTTGACCAAATCCCTAGTGTTTTGGACTAAGTCTCTAGTCTTTAAAAGTGTAAAATCAACATTGAGGTCTCTTCATGGAGATCAATAATGAGAGTTCCTGTCCCTACATTGTCCTGCTGTCTAACAATAAATAGAGCAGGGACAGAATTCATTAACATCTATATACATGGTGTATGTGCACAGGCTCTTTCTTAATTGTTAATACAGTTATTGATTATTGAAAACCATTATTCGGAGCAAACTAGAAGACAAAGAACTCTATGAATTCTAGTGTCAATTCCATTTATGCTTTTATCATTACGGCATATATTATTAATGTCTGAAAGAGCAGGTGAATGTGTTGATTTTTCAAAATTTTCCTTTGTTGTATGAAATCTGTCAATCTTTATAGTGTAGTAAAAAAATATAAAATACTGTTTATACCTATATTTTGTAACTAAAGCATATACAGGAACATACTGTGTCAGGGAAATGCTCATCAATGCCATAGATTGAAAAAAATATTTAACTGTTTTCTAAACTGTTCTTAAAACTATAGTTTCTGGATTGTGCCTCTGCTGTATGTTTCCCTCCTAGCTACCTAGGGGATCCATTATACCAAGCTCCAATAAGTCCTTTAGAAATTGAATTGTACTTTGCAGAAGCTAAGGAGAGGTGAAGACCTGGTGAATGGGGATATGCTTAATGGAGCAGTAGAGGTTTAATAATCATGGACTAGATATTACACCCGCTACATCTACCAGTTTTCTTAAATGGGGTACACTATGAGAAAAGTGAAAGAAAGATTCTATACGAGGACCAATCGTTTGATTCTTGTATAGTGTGTACACAACTTTCAACATCCAATTTAGACTTTCCAAACTTAAATTTCAGAAGAAACAAACTCCAAAATTAATTTCGTTTTAATGTGTACTGTTTTCCTACTAGAAAAATCGGATACGAAAGGCTGTAAATGATCACAAACAATAAACAACAATAATCTACGCTACAACGTTTCTATGTCAAACACAAAAAAAGCCTTTGTCATTCAAAAATGTTCGTACAGTTAGTAGCATCCTCGGGTTCAACTTGCTGTGAAACATTGAGGAAAACCGGTCGATTGTTCACCCAGTTGTACCCAGCTTTAGTTTTATTATGTAATTTCTACAAAGGCATTAGCATCTCTGATCTCCATTACTGGCTGGGTTAACACATCTGTAGTGCAATAACATACATACATTAACATGTATTCGTACTGTGCATTGCTCTAAAAGGGCTAATTCATGTGAATAACTGTTTCAAGTGAAAAACTCCAAATAAATGAAAACTCCAAGAAAGAAAGCTTGCACTCAAAAATACAGCAAAGGGATTGAATGCTTAGAGAGCTTGTAATCATTACTAAAGTACATTTTCCTAGCTAATCCGAGTCTCTTCCTATGCAGTGGGTCAGCTTTCCTTACAGCAGCTTCCAGTATACTGACACTATGGCTGTAGTGTACCTCCTCCTATCCTTTTATAGATAGGGAAATGGATTAGAAGAGCCTTCTTATTGGCTTTTCTTCACCTGCTGGCCATAGTTCAAAGGCCATGCAGTGCATTTTAATTTTTAAAAAATCATCCTTGAGCAAATATGCACATAAGTTCACAGGACTGTGAACATGCAGGATTCACCTCAAACCCATGGTAGCGGAGAACCCAAACCTCATACCCAACCAACAGTTATTGGGCTGTTAATACTATCACTGTCAGCTGTTCCTTGTATCATTAAAGATACCCCAGGGGTGGACTGACCATTTGGAAACTCGGGCACTGCACGAGGGCCCGGGGGCAGTAGGGGGCCCAATGAGATGCCCCTGGTACCTTTTTCATAGGCTTTTTTGAGTTTGGGCAAGGACACAGGGGCCCCATGATCCACTATTGCCCGGGGGCCCCATGAGTTGTCAGTCCGCCCCTGAGATACCCTCACACATATGCACTTAAATGTACTTGTACTTTATTGGCACAGTATGATGTGGTTCCATTAAAAGCACACCAAAACAAAAGCAAGCAATGATGGCTCAATCAACCTTAGTTGTGCTTTTAAAGACATGGGGTTGTGGGATACTAGTCCCTGCTGGCCATGATTAAAGGGCAAACGGAGAAACTTATTAACCTAAATGGAAAACATTAAAAACTTGACCTGGGGTATAATATAAACAGTAAGAAAGAAATCTCTGTTTGACATAACAGTGCATCTATTAAAACAAGTAAAGAAGAGAATTGGAGAAGAAAGGACTTGTCTTACGTGGAGAAGGCGTTGTTCTGTTTCTCACAGCGAATTCCTTTGCAATTGTTAGGTTCTTCAGAGGCACTAGTCTCATAATAAAAGTATAGTTGGTTTAGTCCATTGGCAAAGGCCAGAAGCACCAGGCAATAGATGAAGAGGAATTTGAGAATGTCCAGCAGCATCCGCCCTAGTGATATTTGCAGGGGACCAAGATGAGAATTTGCCGTGAACAGAGAGATGAGACGGAGGGAGCTCAGGATATTGGATATTGCAAAGAGTGCTTCGGCAATAAGTGTGGGGTGCCACATATCCCATTCCTCTCTTGGCCGTGAGCCATTGTACTGAAGGAATAAATACAAGAACAAACTGTAAATTATCAAGGCTGAGTCACACAGAAACTTTCCTAGGGCTTGTGCCAAATGGTGAATTTAATCATTGGTAGCATTGCCCTTTTGCCTCAGGAAATGTCATCTTTAACTTGTAATGAAGGACTTGATTTGACTTATCTCAGTGTGCCCACTTTGCAAGGTCAAAACAACAAGTAGATTAAAATCCCAGCCCAGTTTAGTGGCAGATATTGGATTTTTAATACAAAAATTGCACTAAGGCAGGTAACATCTTGTCTGTCATTGGAATTATCCTTCATGACAGCTTCAGAACAGTGAATATAGTGAAATAATACAGTAACTTAAGTTTGAACATATAAAAAAGATACTACTTTTAATTATTATTTATCATAAGTACTGTATATATATATATATATTTATTTATGCAGAGGCCCTAGAGAATAAGATGGTGGGTTTTGCAATTTTTTATGTTGCATGGCATTTGCCAAGCAGTTTTTCAAACACAAATGTTTTGGAAAAAATATACTTTAATCAATTTAAATGCACAAAAACACAATATAATACTCATTATATTGGTAATATATAAAATACGATATTATTCCGAGTAAATAGATATCTGACACATCAAGCTTTAAAATTGCACACACTTTACCCAGCATTTAAAAAAATAATTCCAAACTTGTTTTAAAAATGAAAAACAGCTGTGCTATCATATAACCATAAAACAAAATTCTTTACAAAACAAGACTAGGTATACCAATGGAAATACAGAATAGCTTGACTCCTTCATATGTCAGCCCAGCCTATAGGTATAGAACAGCAATACGTTTGATTGAAAAGCAGCACCATTACATTTTTTTTCCCACTGAATCTTTTAATGCAAAATTTACTGGCTCTGACTTCAGTGAGTGCTTTTATGCTCACGGTATGCTTTATTCTCTGGCCTTAGTACGCCTTGCCAAGACAATTTAAGAATACATTTGTTTATTGAATATGCTGCTGACAGCCAATAGGAAAATACTTAAATATGAACTCACTCTTGATGTAGAGCACATTCTTTTTACTTGCTCTTAGAGGATACTTTCTTGAGCAGCTCTTAAGATATGACAATTAACTAGGGAAAAAGTGCATCTGTGGGCCTAAATTTACATGTCTGAAATGATATCAAAAGGTAAATCCAAACTGAAGTATCAAGCAGGGGGCACAGGAGCAGTGAATTACTTGCACCCATATGTCTTAGATTCCTAGAGCTGGCTTGTAAAAATGCAATTTCTGAGACCTGTAAAAGCTGTTCCCAAGAATTTTGTTTCATGCATTGTCCTTTAAGGTTGGCATGTGACAAGATTCTTGCAAAGTACCCGGGTACCAGACCTGTTCCCTAATCCTCTGTGCACTAAGGAGAAACTGTAGAGATGTAGATTTGCATCTTTAAAGTGATACTAAACACACACTGATTCATTTACATCGTCCTTTCTATTTCTGTAAGTGGATGATAGCACTGTAATTATTTAACAAAAACTAAAATCTAAGTACCTTTTTCCTAATCAATATACTGCTGTCATATGACCCAACTCTTTCCCAGCCTACAGAGAAACATAAGCAGAAGGAGCTTCTAGTCCTCTGCTGCTTGTCACATGTTCAAAATGTGACAATGGGTGCTGGAAGGTTAGTTGCCCAGAAGATGTGCAATGGGTGCTGGAAGGTTAGTTGCCCAGAAGATCTGCAATGGGTGCTGGAAGGTTAGTTGCCCAGAAGATGTGCAATGGGTGCTGGAAGGTTAGTTGCCCAGAAGATGTGCAATGGGTGCTGGAAGGTTAGTTGCCTAGTGCTACCTTAGGTAGCACAATTTGTAAGAATAAGTTATAGTAAACACCTTGATCGTTACAGAGAATTGTCTTTTGCAGAGAATTTTCCAAGAGATATTCAGATCCAATCACAAATAGGAGATAGAAGCACAGAGAAAGATCTCTGTACCCTTGCCTTTTGGGGGGGGGCAAAGTGTGTCAGGGGAGGGCAGTCTATGGGCATATTGGAGTATTATGTCTGTTGTGTCCATGTTTAGCTTTCAATAAAGGTGATGTCAATGTGCAGACATCCTTTTTTACAAAAATCATTACAAGTGTTTTGTTTTTCTTGTTTGATACTTGCAAAATCTTGTGAGCTGCAAACTTCCTGTGCTCCCCTTGCCTGTGCTGCACTATCATCAGCTATCAATGATTCCAATTGTCTCCATGGACTACAAAACACCTTACACCTATGGGGAGGAGATGGGGAGGTGTTCTGTAGTACACACACACACACTTTCTGTCCTGGGATGATAATGCTGTTTCTCAATATTTACAGCATGGTGCATAAGCATTGTCCCCCTAGGACAAAAGGTGTGCTACTGAGCAATCACCAGGTAAAAATAAAGGAAAAAAGGCCTGAAAAAAAACAATTGCGGAAACCACATCTAAGAAATTGTAAGCAGCAATAACGGAAAATTGAACATCAAATAATTTTGATGGCTTCAGGCTGGTATCTAGTTATTTTCTGAAGGTGGCTGACATGGAGCTGTCAGGAAAATGGAAAATTGAACATCAAATACTTTCCTGACAAGTTCCACGTCAGCCACCTCCGGGTATGCCCCGCCCACCCCTATGCTATCAGGACCTAACTCATAAATTTGACCCCCACTGCCCAGGACAATGTTGCGTAACTAGAACTTTGTTCCAGGGTGGGAGTGTGCGCTGACATGGAGCTAGTCAGGAAAGGAAAGTGCTTGTCACTGCCTATAGCTATATTTATATTCCCTGTGACAACAATAAAGGTGATCAAACAAGAAAAAAAAAATTAAAAGGGACAGTGTAAAAAAAAATACGCAAAGGCGAATGCACATGTCGGTCCCTCACGAATACATAAACAGTGAACACATCACACTTTGATTGTGAGGTATCACTGTCAACGTCGGATCGAGGGCAGTAATTCAAGTTCCAGACCCCCTATGTACATTTAAAGTGGTAAATTGTAAAGGCTTTTAAAGCGTCACCTATGGATAATAAAATGTACATAGTTTGTCATCATTGCATGGGCATGCATAATTTTAAAGTATCACATGTTTAATATCTATTTGCTCGGCGTAACATCATGCTTTATATATTACCAAACAATTGGGTATTATATTGTGTTTTGTGCATTAACATTAAAAAATAAAATTTTTTAAAAATTGTATTTGAAAAACCACTGTGCAAATACCGTGTGACAAAAAAAAAAATGCAACACCCACCATTTTATTCTCCAGGACCTCTGCTTTAAAACTATATAATGTTTGTGGGTTTAACTAAATTTCTAGCAAAAAATACTGATTTTAAACAAAAAGTGTCAGAAAAGGCTTGGACTTAAAGTGTTAATACATATACACTGAACAAAAAAATTAAAGGAACACTTTGAAAACACATCAGATCTCAATGGGAAAACATATCATGCGGATATCTATACTGTTATGGACTGGGTAATGTGTTAGGAATGTAAGGATGCCCCATCATTTTATGGAAATGAAAATTATCAACCTACAAAGACACCCAGAAAATCCAAGTGAAAAAATGATGCAGCTGGCTAGTCCATTTTGCTGAAATTTCATTGTACTCAGTAGTTTGTATGGCCCCCACGTGCGTGTATGCATGCCTGACAATCAAGGCATGGCATGCTCCAAATGAGACGACGGAGGGTGTCCTGGGGTATTTCTTCCCAGATCTGGACCAGGGCATCACTGAGCTCCTGGACAGTCTGAGGTGCAACCTGGTGGCGTCGGATGGACCAAAACATGATATCTTGGAGGTATTCTATTGGATTTAGGTCAGGCAAGCGTGGGGGCCATTCATTGGTATCATTGCATATAATGTTGTTTTAACCCTCCCATTGAAGTCAATGAGTCAAAAAACACACAATTCTGCTTTAAAAGTAGCTTGTGTACCTTTTCAAGCTTCAGCCACTGAGCTACAGACACCTGAACCCCAAAATATGAACAGGGACAATTGGAAAGCATGGGAGTTAGCTTGTTGAATGTTTTGAAGCTTCAAGCTACCAAATGATCAGGTGTGGATGGAGACTAAGGCTCTTGACTAAACAATAACTCAACGTTTAATATAAAAACTATTTATATGTGTCCTGCAAACCTTATGACTTTGTAAATAGAACTTGTTTTTCTGTAAAATGCATAGTTTAATATTATATTGACTTTAGTGGAATGCACATAGGTCATAACTAATCTTAAAAATGTTCTGAATACCTGTCAGTTGAACAACACTATATTAACTTAGATCCTACTGCTTTCCCTTTTTTATTTCAGACTGAACTCATCAAAATCAGGTGTTATGTAGTCTGCAAGCAATGAGACAGAAATTGAGATTTTAGAAAGTTTAACAAGGTCCAGGTTTGTATATAGTCCACCGAGGAGCACAAATAGGAAATTATTTTTATCAGGCTTATATATACATGAACAACATAAGGCATGTTTTGTGGACAAGGAAATATTCTTACCTTCACATAAGCAACTATTTTAAGAGAGATGGTTGCAAGATAGAGGGAATTCATAGCAAAATCCATTAGGTTCCACCAGTCATGTACATATTCATTAAATCCCCCATCCCACATCTCTTTGATTTCACCCCAGATAAAACCTGTACAAACGAGAAAACACACAAAAGTTAGTTTCAAAGGCAAAGGTGCAGAATTGTATATTCTAGGATAATTGTAACTCTAGGGTTTCACCTAGCCTTCTAAGATAAGAGGATCATGAGATATGGAAAATAGAGGTATGGGGAAAGAGTGGAGGACTTCTGTGGTATGTTGTAAATCTGTCACAGCAGGTCCTTGATGGTGCCACAACAATGAGATTTTTTGTAATGTTTGGTCGGATTGTTTAACCTTAATGGTTACAAATATGTTTGATTGTGTTGTGTTGTAGCCATCCTGCCCTAAGCAGGAGTAACTATATAAAATTACTTTTCTGGGTGCTAAACAGCTCAAGTTGATTTATAGTACTAGTAGATTAAAGAAACAAACGTAGAGGCACACAAAATTAGAATTGTAGGTAGTGTGTGGCAGCTGCAGAGTTTACAAATTATTAAAGACATTCCTTGATAGCCTTTGCAGAGAATCAAAATTAACCACGTAAGTAGAAATGCGCTTGCCTGTGTGAGATAAATGCAGAGAGAACCAGTGTAACTGTTTTCTTGTTGCAAACTGACAGCTTCCTGAATCATGTGCTACAACAGAACACAGGAAGGTGTGTGTGAAGTTGATGGCTAATTACCTTAGGGAATAGCATAATGGTGTGCTTTCAGCTTTGTAGTAAGTTTCCCCAGGCTTGATGCAAACTTTAGAAGTCAGTTGAAATATCCAGGGCTCAGGAGCTTTAAAAACGGCACTGACAGTTACTCTCATCTACTGGTTTTGGAGCTCTATGGTCCTCTTCCTCAGGATCAGGAGAAACCAATAGATGAGAGTAGCTCTCAGAGACATTGCTCCATGCACATGATCTGGGACTCTCTTGGGCTTCATTGCTGTCTTGCTGGCCACCAGACAAGCAATACCATTTTCAAAGCTCTTGAGCCCTGGTTATTTCAACTGACTTCTAATCTTTATGTCAAGCCTGGGAAAACCTATTGCAAAGCTGAAAACACACCACCCTGCTATTCCCTAAGGTAATAAGCCATTAACTTCACACACTCCTTTCTGTGACCTGTAGTAGCTACATAATTCAGTAAGCTGTCAGTTTGTAACCAGAAACAGTTTCACTGTACACTGTTTATATCTGCATTTATCTCACACAGGCAAGCACAGTCCTACTTATATAATTGGTTTGCACTCACCGGCCACTTTATCAGGTACACCTTGCTAGTACTGGGTTTGACCCCCTTTTGCTCTTAGAACTGCTGTAATTCTTCATGGCATAGATTCTGCAAGGTGTTGGAAACATTCCTCAGAGATTTTGGTCCATATTGACTTGATAACATCATGCAGTTGCTGCAGATTTGTTGGCTGCACATCCATGATGCAAATCTCCCGTTCCACCACATCCCAAAGAATCTCTATTGGATTGAGATCTGGTGAAGCGATCGGAGTACAGTGAACTCATTGTCATGTTCAAGAAACCAGTTTGAGATTATTTGAGTTTTGAAAATTGGTGCATTATCCTGCTGGAAGTAGCCATCAGAAGATGGGTACACTGTATCATAAAGGGATGGACAAGGTCAGCAACAATACTCAGGTAGGCCATGGCATTTAAACGATACTCAGTTGGTACTAAGCGGCCCAAAGTGTGCCAAGAAAATATCCCCCACACCATTACATCACCATCACCAGCCTGAACCGTTGATACAAGGCAGGATGGATCCATGCTTTCATGTTGTTTACCCCAAATTCTGACCCTACCATCTGAATGTTGCAGATGAATTTGGGGCTCCTTAGACCAGGCAACGGTTTTCCAATCTTCTTTTGCCCAATGTTGGTGATCCTGTATGAATTGTAGCCTCTGTTTCCTGTTCTTAGCTGACAGGAGTGGCACCCGGTGTGGTCTTCTGCTGCTGTAGCACATCTGCTTCAAGGTTTAGCCGTTGTGCATTCAGAGATGATATTCTGCATACCTTGGTTGTAATGAGTGGTTATTCGAGTTACTGTTGCGTTTCTATCTTCTCGAAACAGTCTGCCCATTCTCCTCTGACCTCTGATATCAACAAGGAATCTTTGTCCACACAACTGCCACTCACTGGATATTTTCTCTTTTTCAAACTATTCTCTGTAAACCCTAGAGATGGATGTGCATGAAAATCCCAGTAGATCAGCAGTTTTTTAAATACTCCAGCCCATCTGGCCCCAACATCCATGCCATGTATAAAATCACTTAAATCCCCTTTCTCTCCCATTCTGATGCTCAGTTTGAACTTCAGCAAGTTGTCTTCAGCACATCTAGATGCCTAAATGCATTGAGTTGCTGCCATGTGAATGGGTGCGATTGGCTGATTATCAATTTGTGTTACCAAGTAATTAAACAGGTGTACCTAATAAAGCGTCTGTTGAGTGTATATTACTGCACCTATTAGATCTTCCGCTACAATCAGTGTTGCTGTCGCTTCTGCCTGCTATCAGTAGGTGTCAATGCAACCTTTGGTATAGAGTGAGAGGCCATAGTGAATATTTTTTTCCTTCTGGCCCACCACTAGGAGGGTTTTTACCAGTGGTGTATTCTGGAGAAGAGCATAAATATTTCAGTGATAACTGAGGATTTATTTCCCTTGAGCTGCTGTGTGTTTGGAGCGATAAAATTTGAATTCCTTGTTACCTGCCATTGACATAGTCCAGGAGTAAATGTTATCCCACCCTGCCACTGGGTCCCTTGCATGCCTGTGGTGGCCAGAGGGTGCTACATTAGGGTTTATTCATGATAAACACTAGTGTAAAATGACTGTTGTTTATCCACCAAGTTTGGTGGTAAATTGCTGGTGGATAGTAGATTTAGAACAGAGCATGACACTGGGTCACGCTGGTGACCTGATTTTAAAGAGTGTATTAAAATGTATCTGCATTTGAAGAACTGGTGTTTACATTATGTTCTTGTAATTATTTTATTTATAAAAACTGTGGCCATAACATGCCAACAAAATAATTTGTCATAGTGTATTGTTAATAATGTTTAATTTGGAAGCAAATGTTTTGTTTGGGCCCTAGTTCACACCAGTGCAGCTCTGAAACCTTGTTACTTCATGCAACTTCAAAGCTGACTACTCAGTGGGAATTCATTGTGGCTTGCTGGCACTCTGTGGGACTTCATTTAACAGATATCAATGCAAGTTACAAATTTCTCTTAGATTGTAAGCTCCAAGGAGCAGGGCCCTCCTATCCCTCTTGTATTGAACTGTATTGTTGCTGTATTGTCTCCCATTATATTGTAAAGCGCTGAGCAAACCGTTGGTGCTATATAAATCCTGTATAATAATAATAAGTTGCAATGAAGTTGCACAAAAAGAGTGCAGGAACTTGATTTGCACCAATTTGGACAATTCCATTGTCACTAATGGGGTGTCACTTGTCATGCGACCTTGAACTATTAAGTAGCAAGGCAAATTGCACTGGTGTGAACCAGGACTAAGTATCCCTCCTCCCTTTCAGCACTACTTTGGTCAAGTTTCCTGCAGAGAAGTAACATTGAACAGACAGACAGTACGGTCTGAATTGCTTTGTGTAACTGTAGCTTTGTGACACAGGCAAACAAATTCATAATTACTGAATTTCATCGTTCAAGATTGTTAAATTGCTTTTTTAAACTAAAACTATGCTTTTTAAAAGAAACTGTTTTACACGATAATGAATAGGGTTTTGGTTTCCAGAGCATAACTGTTTTGTGTGATTTTATCAAATCCAGTGGAAATCAAGAGTCCTGTATTTATTTATACTGTCAACAAGCCCAGTGATCTGTGACAAGTGGTTTGGAGTAACTAGAAAAAGAAAACAAAAGAGGGCACACCAGCATAACACATTTTTCCAGTAACCATTTATTATAAATAAATCTACTCACAAGCATAAAAATGCCAAAGCACATGAAAGTTTCACTACTGTTTCGTCCACTCCATATGTTCCTCAGCTCGGGAGAACATCAAATAGATCCAACTGGCTTATGCGTTTTGAAGCTGTATTCTCTTCTTCAGAACTAAACATTTTGGATCCTTAATTCTCACCTATTTATATGACACTAGTCTTACCATAAGGTTCCTTGGAGTGGATTGAACAATAGCAAGACTTTGATGTGCTTTGACAATGTTATGCATGTGAGTAGATTTATTTCTTTATAATAAATGGTTACTGGGATAATATGCTAGGCTGGTGTGCCTTCTTTTGTTTGCCTGTTTTTCTAGTTTTGTCATTGGGACATCCCATCCTCAGAGGGCAGCAAGGCATGGCGTGTTTGCATCTCCAGTCAAGATACAATGTGCAACAAGCATTGTTGTTAGATCACAACACTCATGAGCAGGAGATGTTTGGTTAAGTGGTTGGGATCATCATTACCTGCTGTCAATGTGGCTGTCTGCAGGAAATTTGAGGTGAAGGGGGTAGCCAGGAACCAAAGACACATAATAGAAGCTAGGAATAATTGAAAGGTACACAGTACAAATGTTTCACAGAAGCAGGAGTAGCAGCAACTCAATCCAAAGCAACATTCAGTTTCTTGATTCTAAAACACAAATGTTATTTAAAATAAGTACATCACTCAGTGAACTATTGCCTCAAGTAACTGATATAGGCAAAACAATAAAAGAAAACTATATAAGTAAAATTATATAAATAAATATCCCTTCTCTGGTCCAATAAATAAATAAGTAATACATATATAAATTATATAAAAAGTTCCAATATGTAAGTAAAGTGAACCAGGTAAAGTGACTCTTGTGCTCTGGTGACTCTAGGACCCGGTATCCGTGCAATAGTGGTGAAAGTAATGCGCACTCACCGGACGTGCATGTTTAATGCGCCTTATGTAAATAATCCAGATGTCATCAGATATAGAGAAGGTCAGAAGATGGGTGGTCCTACCTCTAAGGGATGGTGGATCATCGGACTAGTAGTGTGAAGCTGGTGTAGGTGGTCCTCATCCTCTAGGGGTCCCCCTATTATCCAGGCTGGTTGTATCCCTCTAGGTCTGCAGACCTCCACTATGCAGCAATGAGGAACCATAGGGCTTCACAGAACCCTGGCTGAGAAACCCTGCACTAGGGTCTGATGCCCATTAAGGGAGTAGCCATAGCCTTAAAGTGCCCTTCTGCATAAGTATGCAGAGAACATGCAGGTTAGAAGAACAATCCAGAAGATTCAGGGACAGCAGAGGTAGATACAGAGACAAAAGAGGAAGCCACAGGGGACCTATTTAGTGATGCACTGCCAAGTACTGTCAAACTGATGAGTGAACAACTAGAAACAGATGACCGCACCCTAGATGAATGACTCTCGAGGACAGCCACCGGATGCCTGGCTGAAAATATCTTTAGCAGGCATATCCGCAACAGCCTAAAGGTTTGTTCAGTGAACATTTACCATGTTTTGGCTACCTTTCTAGTGTCTGTAGGTGAGGTTGTCTGTTTCCAACAAACTTTCTTTGGTGACAGCAACAATGTTACTTTCTCAACCAGGATATGGGGACTATGGGACACTCCCACCTGTCTTCCAAAGTTTAACTATTCACCAGGCCTGAGAGCTGTTACACAGGATGAAACATTCATATTTATGATCAAGTTTATATGTTGCGAAAACAAAATATGCACAGGTGTTTTCAGGAGCTGCAGCAGCAGATTGGGGCAGTTTGGGAGCATAAGAAGGGTACAAACTGATTCTTGCCTTTTCCATTTTTCTGGTAAAGGCAAAATTCAGATTTGCTATAACACACAGTTTATCTCAAGTTATGAGACTTTCCACAAGTTTTGTATTGGTAAATGTCTATTTTTCTAACTACGCCTTTCAGAAGAAACAGCTGGTCAACCACTTGTGCTGAGGTGTCTGTTTTGTACAGTGTCCCATTCAGGACATCATTTTAACATGACATGTTCATCTCCTTCAGTTAATAAAATAACTCATGTGATGAGGAGTGAAGAGAGGTTGTGAATCTTGTGTGTGAGTGTGAAAGAAGCTTTGCTAGGTGAACTTAAGTAAATATGGATGTAGACCGATACAAAGGGAACAACATTGATGCTTTGGATGAGTGAGGCAGCCAAATACTTATATTGAAAGAAATAGCTATGAAAAAAAGTGTATGAAAAAAACTTGCATCATGTTGACTGATGAAATATTTGTACAGTCAAAATTTCCATGTTAGCAGTGTGGATCTGATGTCCTGTAGCAAAATATTCTCCCACATCACATCATAACTTGAAACCAGACTGCTGTTATTTACTTAGTTATGCTCCATACACATCTATTCTAGCATCAAGTATGTGAAGCACTGAGCAGTTTTATCATTTCACAGTGGTTTGATCTAGTTTCACCTTCACAGCATCCTCTAAATATCTTCTCTCCTTTTCATTTTATTTCACTAGGTCACAAAGCTGTACATGGTGTAATTCACCAATGTGTATAGCATTTCATTCCTATTTTATGCAATATTCATTTGTAGTTCATCTACCTTTAAACCCAACTGTGTTCACCCAAATATCATTATTGGTAGAGATGTGCATGATGGAAAATTTTGTTTCGTTTTGTTTCAGATTCATTTGTCAAGTTAAATATTTTGTTTCATTATATTCATTATGTTAGAATGATTGTTTTTTGGAATTTGTTTTGTGTATTCGGATTCATTCCATATATTTGGAATCAGTAGTTATTTTCAATGTGAAAATGATTCAAATTTTGGTAGATGGCTATATTCACTCTATTTTTTTTATTCTGTTCTATTCTATTCTATCATATTCTAACCTATTCTATTCTACTCTGTTATATTATATTCTCTTCTATTGTATTCTATTCTCTTCTGTTCTATTTTATTCTATTCTATTATGCTCTGGTTCACTCTATTCTGTTTTATTCTATTCCATTCTATTTTATTCTACAAATGCAACACACTGCAGCAATGATACATGAAAAAAGTGTGAAAGGGGGCTAAGAAGGAATCATCATCTTATTACATTTTTTTAACTTACTGTATTGTAATACATTCCCATTTTGAATTCAAATTAATTTTCAAATTAAAATTCAAATGTATTATTTAATTTAGATAACTTGTTTTGTTATAATTGATTTTGGATTCATTGAAATTCGTTACTATTGTGATTTGGAAATTCAGATACATCCAAATTTCTGAATAACAAAAATGTTGTCCCAATTTTGATTGCTAATGAAACGAATCGTACATGTCTAATTATTGGCTGTTAAAGGTCACATACCTTTAACTGATTTATCAGTCACAATTATTTAACAATAAAGGTTAAGTAAAAAAACACAATGATTTCCCTCTAATACTACACCACTTTATCTAGCTGGCTTTATGAAAGGATTTGGTTGGCACACTAGTCATTACTCTGACTACTACAAGTCTCTTGATCTTTTATTATAGACAGTTAGATGATGACTTACAAAAATCTCATGAAAACTAATGGGAGTTACGAATCACCCTGTGATTGCTAAGAAAAAGCACAATAGTGTCAGCTATATTTGAACATCACAAGATTCCTGCTGAATGCAACTAAAAGATATAATTTACAATTTGAACTTGTAACCTGAGAAATATGTGCACAAAAAAATAATAAAAGCCGAAGAGGAATAATAGCAAAGAACAAGTTACAAATTGAACATTTTTGGAAAATATGAGTAGAAACATTTCTATACTGTATAGACTTTTAAAGCCAAACTAAAAAGCCTTTGTAATTATTATAGTAATGCAGTTAGGCTGCCTATGCAGTAAAAAAAATGCACCACAGCCATTGACTGAAAGTGCTGATTGAATGCTGGTTTTCCGGCATGACTGTCTGACATAAGCTGGTTGTTAGACCAACTTCTGTTCAACAGTCAGAAGTACACACAGACCAAAGTTGGCTGGATCCTGCTGAATCGGTTGATCTTCGGTTCGTGTATACCCTGCTTTACTTCTGCACACTGCTCCAATCAACGGTGCTGCTCAGGGAACTGGTATGTTGATGCTGTGTGTATCGTTAGGATCCTTTCACACGAGTGTTCCGTATGTCCGTTTTTCATCTGTCCGTTTACAGATGAAAAATGGACACCCATGTATTTTTATGGACTAGCGGATGTAAAAGGATGATCATCTGTTTGCATCCAGTAATGGCTGCATCCATTAACATCTGTTTTTTTTTAATGTAAGTAAGCCCTATTTTTCTTCCGGAAAAAAACTGGAACGGATGAAAAATGGATGTAAAGGGACATATGGTCTGTTTTGCATTGGTAAGTCTGGGTTCACACTGATGCGGTGTGGCAAGTCGCATGTGGTTCGCACAGGAACCGCACCAAATTCCTGTGCAAATCACATGCGATTTTTGTGCAGTGCAATTTGAGACATACATTTTGTATGGCTCAAATTGCACCACATCCGCACCAAAAAAGTGCAGGACCCTTTTTTAGTCCGCACCAAAATCAGATCACATAGGTGTTCACACCCATGCGATATTATTCTGCACATTGCACTGCATTTTGCAAACTGATTTCGGGGTGTCGTTAACTTAAAATAAACACCTGCAGTGGTTCGTATGAACAGGGTGCGATTACAATGTGGTGAAGAAATTCCACAGAAACCGGTGCGAATTCCACACAGCATCAGTGTGAACCCAGGCTAAAGGATGGAAAAAACTGACGTAAAAACAAATGAGAAACTGATAGTAAATTGATGAGAAACTGATACATAACTGATGTAAACTGTCCGTTTTTTATTTGAAAAAACATGACTGAACTGATGAAAAAACTGGAACGCCCCTGTGAAAGGGGCCTTATGCAAACAACGCACACCATTTTACATTTTTGGTACAAATAGTTTAATCAAGGTTAAAGCGGTGGAAAATGCAGGTAAACTCCTAAAAAAATAGTAATATTTTTAAATATTCTTTGTTGTCAATTTATTGTAGTTGTTGATCATTCTTCTGTGAGATGGGTAAACAGCTCTCATTGTTTGAATACTGCTTGTGTGGAGTAAATTAAATGTTTTGACTGACATTCTGCAGTTTAGCCACAAGTTGTCACTGTTTTCCTAACAGCCTCAGACTGCATAGATATTTCTATATTCATGAAGAGGTGGAGTTTTCACACAGAGTTGACAGGAAACAGGAAGAAGAGAGAGTAGCCATGTTCTGGAGAATGGTGAATGAGGGGGGACGTGTGAGCTGAGAATCTGATGACATCCAGATGTGAGAGCATCCCTCTGTAATCAGAGCTGCAGCTAAGTGAAGCTGATGAGATTGCTGCCAGGAAGCTGATGAGATTGCTGCCAGGAATGCTGATGAGATTGCTGCCAAGAATGCTGATGAAAGCAGAGGAACTAAGCAACATATACGGCGAGACCGCATGCTTGTTGGAGAGACATTTGTTCTGTTCAGAGTCACCAGCGGATGAAAAGCAGACTTGGGTCGGTAAGATCGTGCACGCACCTCATTTTCAGTGTTGGCGCCTTGAGACTGAGTCCAGGCCTATAGTTAGTTAGTTAGGGTCTCTGTTTGTGTCAGGCCACAAGTGTTGTTACTGATCATTCCACAACTTAAAGTGACATTTCACATTTGAGAGCTGATAAAATCCTACAAACTCAAGCCAGACTGGCGTTTTGCTCAGAAGAAAAACTCAGGCACGTGCTACAGGACCAGTTATGGGAGAGGGAATACTGTAGATTTGTGTAAGATTGTAAGCTGTTGTGCTGCACCGCAGACTAGCCCATATCATACACTCATACACTGATTCCTGCTCTTTTAGGGTAATAACGGGTAAGGTGTGGCAGCTTAGTTGTGCCTGCCAGTAGGTAAGTTACTACTCTTTCTACCTTCATCATCAGAAGGTGCCGTGCTGTGCAGCACAAGGGTCTCAGCCTTTGGGCTGGGTGTATGTAAATTTATTGTATGTTCCCAGCTTTTGTGGTTGTGTTTATTTGCCACATCTAAGTAAAATTCTGTTGTGGCAAACCTGGTGTTGGGGTTGCTTTCCTCATTCGTGACTTCACTGTATCCTGGGGAGCCCACCCTGGTACACGGCCTACACTTCTACAGAGATCAGAGCTACCTGGATAAGAGTTGTTTCATGTACAGGGGTAGTCAAAATGAATAAAGCGCCTGAAAAAGCAGATTAATACTAGTATTTCACAATGACAAAGTATGGTTGGAAACATGAGTTTTACTAGGATGACTTTCAATCAGTAGTAGCTGTCAGCTATAAGCAATGCTAGATAGCACCTACGGATGTGAGTTTTCAAATGCAACATCAGGCACCTAACAAAACTTCAAAGAGGCCAAACGTTTATAGTTGAACTGCAGCTGCATCATTCAAAAATTGCAAAACTGTTTAATCTGACTTAGGCAACAATAAAAAGCGAATTCTAAAAATAACAGCTTGTGCTAAGCATGGATACCAGTGGACACATCTAGGTGCCTGTTCTTCACAACTGTGGCAGTAGTTTTTTTTTCAATCTTAATGATAGAGTATATTTTCAGTTTAGTACTTGTTTGCTTCTACACTTACTCCTAGCACATTTTATATTCACAAATGCACTTTGGTTTTTATACCCCAGGTACATCAAAGGGTTAATGTAAAAAGACACAATTTTATGCAGTTAATTGCATTATAATACCGCTAGCGCACGATTTTGAATCTGTCTTGATATCAACCTCCGGTCATTCCATTACACAGAAGACTAGAAGAGGCTGGGGCAGCACTAGCAGCCAGTAAGGCTCTACAGCATTTACTGTTCATATGCAGATCGCAGATGTGCAGAAGAGTGAGCAGTATTCATGCCTTAGAAGTGTGTTGCTGCTCTTTCATTGTCCAATCAAAATTCTGCAGGCAGGGAGAATAAACCAATGTGTTTCTTAGTTTTAACACTGTTGACACCCTCCTGCTCATCTGCTATTCAGCAGAGGTGTATGAATCACAAAAGTGACTGGACATGATTATAAATTCTGGCAGATATGACAGTTCACATACTGTATATTGGTATTCAACTATGAAGCAAACCTGAAGGAAAACAACAGGTTCCCTTTACTGCCCTAACACCTTACTCAGCAGCACATAGAGTTTTCATCCCTGTGTAAGCTCCGACCAGAGCAAGTTAGCATTTCCAAAGGGTGGGAGAGGGAGGAAAACATGAGTATGTGATGCTGGTGAAGACAGATCAAAGGATATATGCTGTCTTGTCAGCATGGACTTCAGGTTTGCTGTAATAATATTAAACGGAATTAAATGATAGAAAAATGAATTTTATTTATTTTATTACAGTGATGCTACATATACCTTTTCTCATCACATTACTGCTGACAGTGAAAACTACAGCACAGAAACTAAAGAAAGCAGGTCATTGCTGTGTCCATAGATCAGGGACAGCCATGTGTCTCCTAGCAAATATATCAACATTAATATATCTATTTGACATTGGAAATCAAATAAACATAAATGCTAGCTTGGAGGAGCATATACTGATAAAATAAACATATGCACATCAATCATGAGAGACAAATATGCATCGACAGAAGAGCAACCCTGGAAAAAGTAGGCATGAACTTCTATTTCTGGCTAACGTCAATGGTCATACATGGCAATCAAACTGTATGAAGACTGAAACTGCTGTAAGCTCTGAAACACACAGATTAAGTTATTTGTTAATTAGAAAGACTAGGAGCCCCTGAACTGGTTCAGGCCTGCTGTAGGAAGGGCTAGGGGTTATCGTGCTTTAAGTATTTATTAACACTTTTTTAATAAAGAGCAATATAAATAGTTAGGTATGAAACTTTTTTTTTAACAAAATGGGTAATGTGTCGAATGATCAGACAGGGAGTAAATGTAATTTTCAGCTTAATAAACAGGTATAAATATAGGAGCAATAAAGCAAAACAAGATTAGGATGACAAAAAATTCATATACTGCAAAGAAAGCTGCACAGACATGGACTCCATACAGCAATGTCACTGTGACACAATCAAAGTAACGTGACTGCATAATATAGTTTCTGTTAGACCCTATAACAACAGTAAGTCAGGTTAACAATCACAGCCCCCCTCACATTGTCTATATAGATCTATATACTATCCAGGTTAATATCTACAAGGCAGTGCTTCATTGTCCTCTGGAATTTGGATGGCATATTGTTCAGCCCTGAGAAGCCTTTTGAACTGGCACAATCAGCAATGAAAGTGGTCCCTCTTGGTGACAGAGATCTGCCAATACCCATTAGAAAGATCATGTGTAGAGAAAATTTGGATCTCTCAATCAGTAAAAAGGGATAGGTGTCCCTTGTGTCAGCAGCATCCAGAAGTCTACACAAAAGTGGTGGGTGCAGTCCTTCTTTCCACATCAAGAAAATTAGATCCATCCATGGGCTCCTACTCTCTGCAATCCCCCTTGTGGCATCAAATGTTCTAGTATCTGCTTGACTTCTTGCTAAAGGTGTGCAGGTGTGCTTTTATGTCTTTCTCAGATGAGGGGTATCTCATGCTCACTTCCATTGCTACAGTCTCATTCATGGTCAACCCTTGTGAGAACACTTCTGACCACTTATCCATTTGTTGCACTCCTACTAACTGAGAGGGTGTCAGTTCCTCTGTTGTCAGTTGTTGGAGTTGCAGTATTTGCTCTAATGCCCAATCTAGGTTTGTTTCTGTCAACCACTCATTTTCACTCTTGCCATGTAGCAACAATCATAAAACTCCCAGAGCTCTATGTACCTCACCTTGAAAGCAATCATATTTATGATTGTGGTCTGTTCAGCCACTACTGTTCC
The DNA here is from genome assembly GCF_062004578.1 of Staurois parvus. NCBI lineage: Eukaryota > Metazoa > Chordata > Amphibia > Anura > Ranidae > Staurois > Staurois parvus. Next base: position 121,122 of record NW_028318480.1, read on the forward strand.
AGGGAGCATGTAGAGTGGGGGAGACTTGGTGTCATGATTTCTAACTAGTACCATACTTTGATGGACCACTGTGAGGGTCCTGGTGGCAAAATGGAGCCTCTTCTGAGGGCAGGAATTTTATAGAGAGACTGAAGCCTTGCAATTTCTGATTAATGCCATCTTTTTCTCAGTGGTATACAGAGTATGCATGAAGATGCTCTCCTTTAAAAATACTAGTACCCTGGCTGTCATATCGATCCAGTGATTTTAGCATTTTCAAAGCCACTGGAGAATGTCATTCCTGGGCTATATGCTTGATCCAGGTTAGTGTCTCAAAGTATTGACACCAAAGACAACAAAGTAAATAACTTGTTAAAGTGGTTGTAAAAATTGAAGGTATTTTTGCCTTCATGCAAGTAAAAAAAAACTGTGTACAGCTTCCCCTCAGCTCCCCCAATACTTACCAGCGATATGCAGGAGAGTGAGAGCTCTCCCAGGTTTCTTCCTCCTCATTGGCTCAAACATAGGTTTCCACTGCTGTCAATCTCAAACAGTGAGGAGGGAGCATGTAATGGATACAGTGAACCAAATTTGAGCACATAGCAGTGCCCCCATAGCATAGCACTTGTTTGTTATTTTAAGAAAAGCAAATCTTTAATATCACTTTAAGTGCTGAGACTATACATTTCTCTCATTATAAGTTATTAGATGACATTCATCTTTAAAATTGTAGCATCATTGAAGCACAAGTTCACTTTCAACACAACAGCAAATTACCAGTGTTGTACTGAAAATAAAAGCAATGAAAATAAAAATAATGAGTAAATGACTCTGTTATGGCCATTTTGGAAGTATTAGCTTTCTGGTTCTTCTAGGCTTTAATTGGCAAGATGTCTTTTCCCCGTAATCAGAACATTTCTACTTAGTTTTCCATTATTCTTTAATCTTCCTTTTCACAGACATTTGATTTTACAGTTGCTGTGGACGGTGATATTTGTAATTAGGGGCATAGATGGAGATCACAAGGCCCAATAGCAACATTTTGATGAGGCCTCCATTAATTGTAGGTAACTCTATTTAAACTCATTAATACTGGTGGTAAAAGGTGAGCAGCCTATAATGCATTCATTAGAACCAGTTAATACTGCCAGTCACTAAATTTAAGCATTTACAGATTATTGTCAGACTATCTGAATCAGGCTACAGGTGTTGGTAGTGCTACTGGAAGGCTTGGCATCCTCCTCATGAATTGCTGCATCTATGCATGTATCAAAGGAGAGAAGCTTCTCCTTCACAGCTGGGACTAAGCTACTTTTGACAGATGGCTCAATGTGCAATCTACTGTATGCTCAGAAAAGTCTTCATTTCTCTAACTCTAAGCCAGTAATTGTACAAGACAAGGACTGACCCCACCATTTGCAACGCCTATAGTTTCAGCTTTGGTTATAATATTTTGCTCATATAAATGAAATCTGTTAAAACTTTGGATTCCTTAGAAAATGTAAAAAGTGTGACTGGTCGGCAGCAGCTATACAGTATATGCTGCAGTACTATTAAGCCTGCCATGTGTGTTTTCAGCCCATTCATATACAAATCTAAAAGTTATGCTGGAACATGGACTTCCAAAGCAATTCAAGATAACTGTTGGTATCTCCTGTGTTGTGCCAGTTTGCCTTTGGTTTTGGATCACTGATATTTGTTTCGCAATAGAAACTTATCATATTAATACCATCTCTCTGGCAGAACAATTGACCAACAGGTTGCAAACCTACGCTAGGCAATAAAGAAACCTTTCCTCATTTGTTTATTTTTTTTTTTAACTGCAAGGTAAGCAGTTTCATAGACATCAGATATACATTAGCATAATGGAACAGCATTGTTAGATACAACACAATTTATCATGATTTAGCACGCAGTATGCAACAGAATTATACATTATGTCAAATGTGACAACAAATTTAAAAATCTACTCAGGCAGAAACACAACAATTATGTCTGGGATTCTGCATCTGCAAATGATGTATTCAGTGTCTTTAATATGCACAGTCTGTTTTTAGTCACTGACAGAGGCGTTACAATGTTGCTGGATTCAACTGATTCAGCCAGCACTGTTGCCATACACATTCTCTTATCCAGTTAAAGTATAACTAAAGTCAAAAAACCTTTTTTAGATTTGAATAGAGTGTTGAGGGGTTAGAACCACTGTCAGTTTTGTCAAAATACTAAAAGAGAGTGAAAAACCTCCTGCGCTCCTAGCTAAGTCCCTACAATGTTAGTAAAGGAGATACAGCTACCAACATCCAATCATATACCTAATGACATATAAGTGCAAATAACAAAAATGATGTGGCGCCAATACCATGTGAAACCTAAAAATGAATAATAAATAAACCAATAAATGAAAAATAATAAAATTATTAATAATGACTATACACAAATCATACAAGGTGATAATAATGACAGGTGTCTACAACACTCACACAAAAAACGTGTGCAAATACAATATATGAAAGTGCCAGAATAAAGTCCAAATGGGACCAACAATACCAATAGTGCCCAAAAAGATCCTAAATTGGATCAAGAAGTGATGTGAAAAACAAACTAAAACATAAGACAAAGAGTCCAACCTGGGACTGCACACACAAGTGCTACAACACCCCCCAAAAAAACAATGCACTAAGGCAAATATCCCAATCCACATACAAACAGAAAACAATAAACAATAAACAATGTGTCACTCAAAAATTGTACCACTGCATGCCTGATAAGACAATAATGATCATTACCACATCATTTTTGTTATTTGCACTGTCAGTTTTGTATTGGTGTCTGTGTTTCCAATAGGGAGATTTACTCTCTCCAATTGTCCTGACCACCAGTGTCAATGGCAAGCAAAGTAAGCGTAAATCTAAAAATTTGAATTACCACCAGAATAGGAATAGAGTTAGAAATATTCAAATTAGGACATTGTTCCTGTAACAGTTCTATGATAGGAGATTTCCCTTAAACTGGAAATATATCTTCTGACCTATTGGGTCTACAGTATAGCAAGTGAAAAGAAATCTCTGCAGAAGGAAAAGGCCAAAAAAAAAGAAATAAAAAGTTACAGAAGTTATAAGCCTCCCCTACTCAATCCTAAATGAAGCTAAGGGATATCTAGTGGCATATTTATACAACAGTACACTCGTAGAACTGGGGAGGTGCTCCCTGTAGTAGCTGGGTCTTCCAGTAATGCTGTGTATGATTAGGCAGTGGCTTGGCTAACCAAATGCCAGTTTTGACAGTGTAGGGCTTCTCAACTGACTGCATATCTCTTGTTCTGCTACTTCTGCCTCATCAAGTGTGGCCTTCCCAAGCTGCTGAGAGTGGGAATCTGAGGAACTTATCTACCGTGGGTATGTCCAGGAACCCAGGGAGTTGTGGAAAGATGAAGTTAAGGGTCCTGCATTTGCACATGAGCATGTTAAGTAAATGGGCACTCCGCTACATTTGCCCTTCACTTCCTGCATTACCCTTAGTACAAAAACTTAACAGATTGTCCCCAAAGGGGAACAGACTGTTATATAAAAACCATTTTGGAGAAATGGGGAATTGTTAGATCCTCTGTTAGGATTTTAGTGCTGTCTACCCCATTTGGGGAGATTGTCCTCCACAAGGGAGGAGAATCCTTCAAATGGAGAAAAGAGAACACGTAAAAGAGATAAAACACACAATTAAAAAAAACCTGCATTTTATTTTTATTATACTTCATATTGCTGAGAAAGCCAGGGGCTCGACGGTCAATTGGTTTGGTCACATATTCTCCCTGGCTTCATTTCAGATATTTGGCTTTTAAAGGTTTGGTGAAGGTACTTCATGCAAACCAAAATTATCACTATAGTTAACAAAATTTCACATCAACTGTATAGTTAGCACCCTAAGGAGGGATTGAGGGGGGCAAATACTGGAGCAAATGAACTGTAATAATCAGTATAGCTTACAAATGTGCACATAACTCAATTTTGCAGCAGTGTTAGAACAATTTTAAAACAATGCCAAAGACAGTGCAAATGTATACCATTGCACGTTCGACAACAGTGGTAGTTATTACTTTATCATACGTTTATGAAACACTTAAAATTTTCACTTACCTAGAACCCATGGTAATATCATCCACTCCACTACTGTGGGTGGAGGTCCTTGCATGTGTAAGTCAGTCCGAACTATGTGTTGGGATGCCAAAAGCAAAAGGAAGAGGAACGTGAGATATGAGGCTGTGTGGCAGATAAATTTGATGAATGGCTTCTTAATGAACAGTCCCAGCCTGCTCTTGGGTGCTATCAGATATGCCAAAGACAGCACAGGAAAAAGCAGTCCAATTGTGATGCAAGTCAACAGCTTCACTGCCCAGTGCTTCCGGCGCCAACCTGGGAATCCATCGTACCACAATGTAGCCAGCAACTGCTGACAGTTTGGCTGGGCCACAAACTAGAAATAAAAACAAATATATCATCAGAACTTGTTCAAAACATTCATACAATTTAATTTTTTACATTAAAAGAAAAGTAAACATATATTTCAGTAATAATACTTAGGTTAAGAGGTATCTCTGTATAAGACTCAATTCACTACATATTATTGTACACATGCTTATTATTTATTTATTGTTTTAACGAGTATTTGTGAATGCATGTTCTAAACAGGTTAACATCCTTTTTACAGAATTTAATTTGGATAGGTCAAGAACATCTCTCCAAAATGCAGCATAGTAACATGCAATTGTTATGCGAAACATCATAGATTCTTAAAGACACTCTGTCGAAAAATAATAAATTTAAGAAATATGGCCCCTGCAAGGAAGGTGTTTATTATACACTTCTTCTGCTGACTGTACCATGCCAGTGTGGTACCTTCCACCAGCACCTATGTCACTAACAGACACTGCAGTATCATGGGGGCTAGAAGGAGGAACCACAGTGTGTGGCAGGGACTTGAAATATAACACTCTCAGAAATGTCAGTTCATATGATTCCTCCTGCACTGGCTTCTTCACAATGGAGGTGTGAATGGCAACACAGGTGAGTGTAAAACACTTTCTTTACAATGGTCACATTTTTAAAAATGTTTTACTTTAGCGGGAGAGTCCCTTTGAAGGTTTCTAAATTTGGCAAAACAAATGCAAGATTACTGCATAGTTAGGATATAAAAATGCAGTGTTACTGTAACCCAGCCTTTTTCAACCAGGGTGCCTTAAGGTCTCATTAGGGATGCCTTGGCAAAATGCCTACAAATTGCCCAAAAATTGTACAAGCCAGAGAAGGATCAAGCCTGTCTTTTAGTTACACAAAGCCACGAGTTTTCATTGTGCACCATTATGAACTTCTGCAGTAGATGATGTAAGGTGGGCTGCAGTAGATGTTGTAAGGTGAACTCAGCCATTTTTTTAATTCCATCCTAAATTTCTTTAAAAAGTCTATATCTAATTCAGAATAGCTGACAATTGTGCATGGTGCAAATATTATATATCCAATGAATTGTTACCTCAAACAGGTCGTATATTTGCTGGGTTCATGGATTATACTTTTATCAGCACGTACGTCACAATTATTAAATAGAAGTAAACAGAGCTGAAATTCTTCCTCTACTAGAATACAGGAGAAACTATCTGTCAGAGAGCTATTCAGAACAAACACTGAGAGGAGGGCAACAGAACAAAAATACACATGCGTTGAGGAAAAGATCTGGCATAGTTGCCAATACTACACATGGCTGTGCTTGTTTGCGCAGAAATGCATGCATGCGCATGAACATTTGAGTTATCATGAATGTGCACACTGATGCACGCTCACGCACACTTGCTGCCAGAACCAGCGCCAAATGCCCTATTTAGGGATGGTGGCTGCACTTAGAGTTTGATGGATGATCTTCAGCTACCAGTACTCCTGCATAATCTGTAATCCTTGGACTTCCTGTTACATCTGGACCTTCCTGCTGTCTGACTCTTGGTTTTGACCCTGGCTTTCTCTAAAGGACTCTGCCTTTCCTGCCTTTCTGTGTATGACTCTGGCTTGCTACCTCACTACTCTTCTGCCTGCTCCACCCGATTCCTGTGTATAACCTTGGCTACTGATCCTGACCATGCTCAAGTCTTCTCCCTGGCTTGCCTCTCCATGTATGACCTCAGTTTCCATCCTTACTATGCTTCCTCAGCCAGGCCCTACCAGTCTGCCCATGCTTTTACCTCGGGTGCCTTCTTGCTTGTGGCTGCTGCCTTGGTCCTGCTCCATCTCCAAGGGCAATAGGGGTTCTGCCATCAGTCCTGACAGACCAGATGACAGCTATATGATGGACTCCGCTGCAAGCAACCTCCAGCAGAGCTACTTAAAAGGCACCCTTTGTGCCCTCCATTCCCTGTTCTCACCTTCAGGGGTGCTCAGCTGTAAGGGAAAACCCTCTTGTCAAGCCGGCCTCAGACCAGGTATGGGACACTTTCCTTTTTTGCAGACTAAATACCGAACAGGTTGATAAACACAAAATGGTGATAAAGAGAACAAAGCTGCTATTCTCAGTATGATTTGGCCCTTGTTCTTTTAGTGAACACAGAACATAGGACCAAAACTGTCTGATATTGCTATAGTCGTTCATATTTAACCTTTTCTTGCCTTTACATTCAGTATTTTATACTTTTTAAGCTCATATGTGCCACAACTGATTATCTCTCTACAAACAACACTTATATGTTTTTATTTCTTACAACATGTAGCCTACTCCAATAGTGTAATATAATTAGTTTGTAGGGAAATATTGTGACTGACACTTTTCAGGGAAATTGCTTGAAATCACACATTGAGCATAGCGCATTCACAAGACCTCTCCACCTGCATACAGTATCTCTCCTGTTTAGTTAAAGCTTTTCACACTTTCTGTGGACACATGCAATTTACTCAAGAGCAAACCATTTTTCTGAAAGTCAAAAGTGTAGAATGGAAATTAATAATAAATATTAACCCGCTTTCTGCTATATGCCATAAAAATCTTTATACTTGATTTTAAAATTGGTTCTGAGGTTTTCCTAGCAAATTGTGACATTGACTATATTTCTATGGTGGTTGATATTGTTTTGTGAATAGTTAGGCTGGCTATATGTGGCTTGAATATCAGCTGATTCCTGCTGAATCTAATAAAATTCAAGCTGTGGCTGGACCTGTTGGCACCACTTGGCTCAGCAAACGTCCAACTAACAAATCAAAAGAGCTGGGTGGAAAATTGTTGATTGCACAGTCACTACATCCAATCAACTGCAGTCTCTGTTTGGGTTCCCATACAACAGCCAACACTAGAGATTCCTCCAGCCATACTGTTTAGCATGGATAGGGGCTAAACAAGATAAATCTACTGTAGCTGTGCATGGATAGCTGTATTGTGCTATACTTAAACTTTCAGATAAAAATACAATTTCTGTAACAAATACCAGTACAATGGCTGTCATAGACCAGCTATTATCAAAGTGTTGGGCATGCCTTTATCTGGTGGAACACTTCACTTACATTGTTAGGTGCACCGTTGAAAAGTAGACAGCCATAGAGGCTTGATCCAGGAAACATGATTATTCTTTTTTTTTCTTAACAAGCATATTGCATAATCTAACTTTTATTTGCATCTTAAGTCTGTTAGTAGGGAGGAGGTAACACATCTTTTAGGTCTCTATTACGGTTTGTGATACCACCAAACAAGAAATAGGGAGAGCAGTTGTCAATGGAACAGGACAGCATGAACAGCAATAAATACATTTTCAGAAATTCAAACCCCTTCTCATACTATGTTTTAGGAGAAAAAAACACATCAGAGCTAAGGTGGCGTAGAAAATAGGAAGCTGCCTTGAGCAAAGAAAACAGAAATCTAAAACACCATCTGAATTGCAGGTTATGGCTCAGGTATGCATCCCTCTTCTGTTTGGGGAAATCTTTAATTCTAAATGACAAAATGGCAAAAAAGGGTGACATTATTTTGTGCATTAGCTTAAAACAATTTATTTAAGAAGTGCAAAAAACATCCTCACAAAAACTATATGACTGTAGGCGTTATAGAGTAAACAGAACCTAACTACCAACATCCGACCAAAACGCGAATATCCCGTAAAGAGACCTGGGTCCTACTCCGCAACAGACTGCAAGCTGAAGCTCTGAGTAAGAGGGTATATCATCATATTTTGTGTCTGTTGCTGAATGGGGCCCATATCTCTTTAAGGGATATCTGAGTCTTGTACTGATGTTGTCTAAAATGTCTACAGCTATATGGATTTGGTGAGTTCTGAAGCTCTGAGGAAGAAGGTATATCCCTAAAAATGTGTTTTTTTGTTGAGTGGGACTCAGGTCTCTTTAAGGACATCTACATCATGTACCAATGTTGGTACTGGGATTCTGTTTATTTTATAAAGCCTACAGCCATACTGCTTTTGTATGTTTTTTGCACTTTTTTTAAATTAATAAATTGTTTTAAGGTAATGTATGAAGCTCATGTGCTCTTTTTTGCCATTATGTCTCTCCTCATACTACTAAAAATGCTCCCAAATAGGGACAAAGATGGCAATAAAAACCCATAATAGGCTCTAACCCCATCCTAATCTATTAAAAGCAAAATAAACAGTTTTGGACATAGTAGATCTTGTCACTTTGCCTATTTAGGGCAAGGTGACATTGTCTGATGAAAAAGCCTCCCTCAACCCATCTATACTTATCTGCATGTCCATGTTGCACCATTCCTGCCACAAAGCCAACCTTCAAATCATGTGTAAGCTCTGTGTTGGGTGTTGGAGAGCTTATGGCATCCTCCTCTATCTTACGAGACAATCACATGCTCACCCATACTTGGAAGCATCAAGAGCTCAGGTGTAATGATGGAGAAGAGGAAGAGAGTGACAAAGCGAGTATTAGTTGGTCATGGGGGGGCTTTTAAGAGATGTAACTTTGTCCTGAATGGAAAAAGTGTTCTGTGTGTGAACATTTAAATCATAGTCACAGTTATTAATTTTTAAGTTGTGATACGTTTGCTAGTGATGAAATTTTGGGGGTCATTGGGACCAAATATGAAAAGTGGAAAAGGCTTACATTGGTTGTAAAAAGTGTTTACAAAGGAGCATGGGGGAGCTCCTGTCCATAATGGGCATGGTATTGACACAGTCCCAGGTGATCCACATTGGCTCACGACTGATATTATCCAGAAATATTTAAACAGAATAAAGCTGAATAAAGGACCTGAATTGGATGGCATACACCCACAGGTCCCTAAAGAATTGAGCTCTGTCATTTCAAAGGCATCGTTTCTTATTTTTAGGGGGGACTCTTTAAAAACTGGCATAGTACCACTGGATTGGCGTAAGGTCAATGTGGTGCCAATATTTGAAAAGGGGTCATAATCTTTACCAAGTAATTATAGACCGGTTAGTTTAACTTCTATAGTTGGGTAGATACTGGAGAGTTTAATAAAAGACCACATAGATGAGTTCTTGCTGGAAAAAAATATTTTAAGCAACAGACAGCATGGATTCATGAAAGACAGAAGTTGTCAAACAAATCTGAATTCTTTTTATGAGGAGGTGAGCAAAACCTTGGAGAGAGGGGTGGCGGTGGACGTGGTATTCTTGGATTTCACAAAAGATTTTGACACAGTTCCCCACACACGACTAATGTGTAAGGTAAATTCTACAGGCTTGGAAAAATCCATATGTAAATGGTTAGAAAACTGGCTAAAAGATTGTATTCAGAGAGTAGTGGTTAATGATTCATACACTGAATGGTCTAGGGGTGTTAGTGGTGTACCCCAAGGTTCAGTGTTGGGACCCTTACCTTTTAGTATATTTATAAATGACATAGGGTCTGGGATTAAAAATATTGTTTCAGTCTTTGCAGATGACACCAAGCTGTGCAGTGGAATAATGTCCTTACAGGATGTCTCAAACTTGCAAGCTGACCTCAATGCACTGTTTAATTAGGCAACTATGTGGCAAATGCGGTTTAATGTTGATAAATGTAAAGTTCTGCACTTGGGGGTTAAGAATATGCATGCATCATACATACTAGGGGAGTACAACTAGGAGAGCTAAGCTGCTGTTTCTAAAGTGAGAAAAATCCTCTCTTGTATTAAAAGTGTATAGACCCCAGAGAGAGAGATATCATTTCCCCCGGTACAAATCATTAGTAAGACCTCATCTGGAATATGAAGTTCAGTTTTGGGCACCAATTCACAAAAAGAACATTAGGGAACTGGAGAAAGTACAGAGAAGGGCAACCAAACTGATAAGAGACACGGAGGAGTTCAGCTATTTAGAAAGATTAGAGGAACTGAATTTATTCTCTCTTGAGGAGAGGAGATTAGGGGGGATATGATCAACATGTATAAATACATCAGTGGTTCATATAGTGAACTCGCTGTAGAGTTATCCACCCTTGGGGCATCACAGAGGACAAGGGGACACTTCTTACTTCTGGAGGAAAAGAGATTTGATCTCCAAATACGGAAAGGTTTCTTCACAGTAAGAGCTGTGAAAATGTGGAATAGAATCCCTCAAGAGTTGGTTCTGGTCAGCTCAGTGGATTGCTTTAAAAAAGGCCTAGATTATTTCTTAGATACACAGAATATAACTGGATACGAACATTTATAGGTAAAGTTGATCCAGGGAATATCCGATTGCCTCTTGGGGGATCAGAAAGGATTTTTTCCCCTGCAGGAGCAAATTGAATCATGTTTTGCTGGGGTTTTTCTGCCTTAATCTGAATCAACTGTGGTTATAGGATTATAACTTTTTTTTTTGTTGAACTGGATGGACTTTGGTCTTTTTTCAGCCAGACTATGTAACTATGCATATGCAAACCCTTATATACCCAGTGAAGTGACTGACCTCAGGTGATACACAGAGATTAAATTAATCCCCCTACATAATTTGTGCCTGTTTATCTGCAGCCCTCCATCCTCTACAGCCGTTCAAAGGGAAGCTGAAACTACACACTGCAGAGCTCAGTGAGAAGAGCTGTGAGAGTTGATTGGAGGGAAGAGACATCCCCCTCCACACAGGTCACAGGAACAGAGCTGAGGCTGACAGTCTGTTTGAGGTCCCTCCCCTGTCACCATTTTTCTCATGGTGTCAGAAAAACCTGTCAAAAGTTATTCATGTTGATAGAGAAATGAAGCAACAGACAGAAATGACACTTAGTGCTCTGGATTGAGACAAGTACACACTATAGAGGGATATGCATTAATCATATTTAATTTCTGAGGTTAACAACTACTTTAAGAACTGCTGTCATAGATAACCACTATATATGATAGTTGTGGAGGGGGGTTGGAGTGAGGGAAGGAGAGAGGGGAGGGAGTTATAAGAATTAATGATGTAAACAATAATATTTTGGAAACACTCTGCAAGGTAGTTATTTTGTGGATTTAAAAGTGTCAGATGGCAAAAGTTAATATCCATTTTGTAAATTTTATTTCTAAACAATTTGGTGACAAGATTAAATTTGTTCCAAAAAGCTATTTTTGATCTGACCCATGGAGAATGTGAAAGGTTTTAGCTTGTTTGACATATGAATCCAGGATACTAGAGCTTTCCCAGCGGACCTGAAAGTGAAGGTAGGGTTACTTTTTGGTACTATGATTCTGTAAATTGATTTTTATTAATTCCCCTGGTACTGTAGCCTCAGCCTCACAGGTCTGTGACAAGCTTAAGTAGCTTTAAGAAAAAAAAAGTTGAAAAGCAGAAGGGCAGGTTGAAAATGGAATACTATAACACCTAAGGCACCTAAAGAGAAATATTTCTCAGTCTGTGAAGATCAAAATCACATTACCCCCTCCCTATTAGGTACCGTGTATCAAAAATATACAATGGATTAAGTACCATCGTTAAAGAAAAATGGTTTGCCGAACTATGTGCCTAAAGATGCATTTATTTGTACGAACGGTGGAAAACAGATACAGTATAGATATAGAGAGATATGGCTATGTGATACATACAGAAAGACTAATGCAGGTGCTCAGAGTTTAAAGTAGTTGTCTTTTTTTTTTTTTATTCAAATATTTATTAAATTTTCACATTTATAATTACATATAAAAAGAGAAAGGAAAAAAGAAAAAAAGAAAAAAAAACAGGGGAACATGAAAGAAGAGCATAATGCATTTCATCTACATTCTCATATAATATTTTTACTCTTATTTTCTTTCTGTTACCTCCTTTTTCTTCCTTTCCCTTCCCTCTACCCTTATGCCCTACCCCATCCCTCCTCCCTCCCACTCTGCATTTTTCTCTTACTTCCATCTATATAAAATTAAGAATCTTCTCCTGGCATTTCTTCATATATATTCCTATGGTGTACAAAATCTTCCCATTTTTCCCATCTCCTGTTATATATCTCCATCTTATCTTCCTGGGTATAGTATAGTTTCTCCATCCTACTAATCTGATTTACTCTTTCTACCCAATCCTTCTCTTTCGGAACTTCCAAGCTATGCCAGAATTTGGGTATCAACCCCTTCGCTGCGTTCACAAAGTACCATATACCCGAGTTTTTATATTTATTCACTGGTAAATCTGTTTTATGTAGTAAACACACTTGTGGGTCTAATCCTATCTTTATTCCTGAGATTTTCTCAATTAAGTTGACTGTTATCTTCCAAAAATTTTGTATCCTTGGGCACTCCCACCAGATGTGAAACCATGTACCAATCTTTCCACAACCACGCCAACACTCTTGTGTTTTCTCTATATCTATTTTGTGCTCTAGAATTGGTGTAATGTGCCATCTTACTAAACTTTTATAGTTTACCTCCACCTCTCTCATACTAGTGTTCTCGTGCGTGAGTCTATATATCTTCCTCTGTTTATCCTCATCTATCTCCACTCCTAAATCCCTTTCCCATTTTTCTATATAGCTTGGTTTTAATTCCGTAGCTAACTCGGTAAGAATTTTATAAATTTTTGCCGTGCCCCGTTTTCCGTCTCCCCGCGATTCCAGTAACCTCTCAAACATGTTCCACTCCTTTCTCCCTCTTATGGGTTTCGGAAGACTCTCAACAAAGTGATTTAATTGGTGATATTTCCACTCATCAATCTTAATAAAAAGTTCCCTTCCACTCTTTTTTAAGTCTTTCAATGTTTTCAACTTCTTTCCGTCCATAATATCTCTTAGTTGAATGTCTTCCTTTTTAATCCATTTTCCCATACTCCCTTCAATACCTGGTGGGAAGTATTCTATATTCCTTAGTGACATTAATTGTGAATTAAAATCCCAGTGCATATACTTGTGTAAATTATCCCAAACCCTTAAAACGTTCAATGTAAACACGCTCGTGGTTTCTTTTAAACCTCTATATTGTGTTGGTGCCCATATGTTTCTACTCAGGTCAACTCCGCTCAAGTCATTCTCTATCTTTACCCATCTTTTCCCCCTTTTATTGTGTGTCCAATCATAAATTCTTGCTAAAACTACAGCATTATAGTATCTCCCAAAGTCTGGCACTCCCAGTCCCCCTCTCTCTTTTCGTCTACTTATCAAATCATACGATATTCTAGGTTTTTTATTTTTCCATATAAATTTTGTTATCATCCTTTTAATTTCTTTAAAAAATGCTTCTGGGAGTTTTATTGGGATCATTTGATATTTATACAAAACTTTGGGTACAATTATCATTTTTATCAGATTTATTCGTCCTAACCAGGAGGGGATTCCTCCTCCCAATTTCTTCAGTTCCTCCTTAATCTCGTTTAAAAGGGAAATATAATTTAATTTATACAATTTTGAATATGAAGCAGAAAGTTTGACTCCTAAATATTTTATCTCTCTATCTCTCCATGTAAAAGGGAATTCTTTTTTTATCTTTTCTTTCTCACCATTCGGGAGATTTATATTCAAGATCTCAGTTTTTGTCAGGTTGATTTTTAGGTTTGATATTTCTCCATATTCCTTTAAGCTTTTCATTAAATTCGGGAGTGTTATCCTAGGATTACCCACATAGAACAACAGATCGTCTGCAAAAGCTGCCACCTTATGTTCCGTTTCCCCTATTTGTATTCCCTTTATATCTGCATTCCTCCTAATTGTTTCTAGTAAGGGTTCCAATGTTAACACATACAACAAAGGGGACAGTGGACATCCCTGTCTAGTGCCATTTGACATCCTTATAGGTGCCGATTTTTCACCATTGACCAAAATAACCGCGGATGGCATTTTATACAATTTTCCTATCCATTCCCTCATTCTACTACCTACCCCCATGATCTCTAGGGTGTCCATCATAAAGCTCCAGTTTACTCTATCAAAAGCTTTTTCAGCGTCGATCGAGAGAATCACTGCCGGGGTTTTCCCTTTCTTAGCTTTCTGGATCAACAACAGAGTTCTAATTCCGTTATCTCTACCCTCCCTCCCTGACACAAAGCCAACCTGATCTCCCTGGATCCATTCTGGCATTAAGTCTTTGATCCTATTTGCTAAGACCTTCGCATATAACTTTGTATCTACATTTAGGAGTGCAATTGGCCTATAACTTGAACATTGAGTAGGATCCTTCCCTTCCTTGTGTATAAGTGTTACATGAGCTTGTAGGGATTCCTGTCTAATCTCCATTTCTCCCCCCAGGGCATTCATATATTCCTTCAACTTTGGTATCAATAGTTCACTATATTTTTTATAGTACCTCACGGTGTATCCGTCCGGGCCAGGACTTTTCCCCACCTTAGTGTCTTTTAGTGCTATTTTTATTTCCTCCTGTGTGATTTCTAATTCCAGGGATTTCAATAGATCTTTATCTATCCTTGGTAGTTCTGCATTTTTTAGATATGCCTTTCTTTTTTCTCTATTCTCATTTTCACTATTATTTACTAAGTTTTGAGACTTAATATTATACAACTTATTGTAATACTCCTCAAACACCTTCCCAATCTCTTTAGTAGAGTGAGCCATTTCTCCCTTGGGGTTTCTTATTTTTTCTATGTAATTTCTAGTTTTCTTTTTTCTCAGGGCCTTCATTATATATTTTCCTGGACGATCTCCCCATCTGTACCTCTCCACTGCAACTTTATTAAGTACTCTCCTCATCTCTTCTTCCATTAATATCTCCAATTCTTTCTTCTTTCCTATTATCTTCTGTCTTATCTCACATGTTATTCTGTTTTTATGGATCTGTTCCAGGTCATTTATATCTTTTAAGAGCCCTGTCATTTTCTTACTCCTTTCTCTTTTCTTTTTTGCTCCTAACGCAATCAATATACCCCTAATATATACCTTATGGGACTCCCAGACAGTGGCCATTGAGACATCTCCTGTTTCATTCTCCTGAAAATATCTTTCCATTTCTCGTCTGATCTGCTGATCGATCTCTTGATCTAATAGAAGGGCCTCGTTTAATCTCCATCCCACCCCCCTTGTCAGTTGTCTCCCCCATCTCACCTTCATTATAACTGGGGCATGGTCTGAGAGAGTCATTGTCTCTATTTCTACTTTGGCCACCCTCTCGATAAGTTGATGTTCTACCATTATATAGTCCAGTCTTGAATAAATCTCGTGTGCATTAGAGAAGAAAGTATAGTCTTTTTCCTTTCCATGCATTATCCTCCATATATCCACTAGTTGCCCTTCATATATCTCCTTCTTCAAAGTCTTCATAGACCTACCTCCCTCTCGTTGCACACGAGATGTTGTATCCATCTGTGGATCTAGACATAAATTCAAGTCTCCCGCCATTATCAGTCTTCCCTTTTTAAAGTCCCTCAATTTTCTTAATATCCCTTTCAGGTATACCTCCGGTCTCTTATTTGGGCAATAAATATTCGCCACTGTACACTCTATTTCCTGTAATCTGCCCCTCAGAAACAAGAATCTCCCCTCAGGATCTGTCTCTCTCTCTTCCACCTCCCACCTTACGTTTTTAGCGAACCCAATTGCCACCCCTTTGGCTCTCTTAATTGGGGAGTCTGCATAAAACCATGTTGGATAGTTTCTAGTATTTAATTTGATATTTGACTTAATCTCAAAATGCGTCTCCTGTAAAAAAACTACCGAGGCTTCTCTGTGTTGTAACTCCTTAAATAGCTTAAATCTCTTCCCAGGACTATTCAACCCTTTTACATTATATGTTATAAATTTTATATCTTCCATAATTCTTGAGTACATCTCGTCCCTATGCAGAGTATTTTTAAAACCTTCCCCCTATACCATCTTTTACCTCCTCCCCCCCCCTTACCCTCCCTCTTCACCTCCCCCCTCCCCTGGCCCTCCCTCCTCCCTCCCCCCTCGAACCCCCCCCTCCCATCAGGCCTATTTTTTACCATCTAATCCTTTGTGAGCTTACTGTCACATTTGGATCTTGGCCCTGAGGTTGAACTCTAACCTTGTACGGTTCACCGTCCCTCCATTTCCCTCAATGTTCCCCTTTCTATCCCTTCTTTATTCTTTCTTCTAATTTGCTGCCATTGCTCTTTTCCCTCGACGTTTTCCCCTCCCTCAACCTCCCAGCCTGGAACCTCTACTTTTTGAATGTTAAGTTTGTCAAAAAAGTCTCTCAAATCCTCAGGAAATCTCAGGTATGCAGTAACTCCATTCTTCCATCCGATTAGACACATTGAGCCGCTCCATCTATACTGTATGTTTTGTTTTTTCATCTGTTCTATTAAGGGTCTCAGTGATCTCTTTCTCCATAATGTCTCAGGTGTCAAGTCTGCAAAGATTTGTATATTTTTCCCTTCATACTCAATATTATATCTTCCTTTTGTCTTCTTCCATATTTCTTCTCTCTCTCCAATTTTATTAAATTGAACCACTACATCTCTCGGTCTCTCTTCCGCCCGATCTCGTTGGGCCTTTCCTGATCTATATATATTGTCCAATATGCATGTCTCTGTTCTAGGTCTACCCATAATGGAGTTTAAGATTTTTTGTATCGTCTCTCTTAATTCTTTATCTTGTATAAGCTCCGGAATTCCTTTTATCCTGAGATTTTTTTTCCTGTGTATGTTACCTTGTATCTCCAGTTTATATCCCAGTTTTTTTTGTTCTTGCCTAATCTCTAGTATCTGATTATTCAGTTCAGAAAGAGTTTGAGCATGTTTATTGATTTTTTCTTCTGTATCTTCTACTCTAGTCAAGAGATGACCCAGATCTTTCCGAATAATTCCCATTTCCTGTTTAATTGATTTTTCCAAATTTTTAAACATTTCCGCCATTTCCTTTTTATTTGGGATTTGTAGTTCTCCTTCATTTTCCTTTGACTCTATTTCTCCTGATATTTGTTGATTATTATCCATTTCTACTGGAGATCTGGCGCTTTTATCCATACTGTTCTCCATTATACTTTTTTCACCTGCCCCCTGAGTTCTTTCTGGGGTCACATTACCTTGAGATGTAAATTTTCTAATTGTTCCTGATTGGGCGTGTTTAGGGGCATTCCCTTTACTATTTTTGCTCTTCATATTTTTAACTGTATCCGAGTTCTCTTTTTAAACTTTAAGATATATACTAATAATAAGTCCTTTAGGTAAATTCTACTTTCTTCAAGCTATTTGGTGGTTCCCCCTTTTTCTCTATATATATTTCTTCTGCCACACCAAGAAGCTATCCATAAACAGATTTAATATATAGTCCAGATAGTCTCACTCACCCTCCTTCCCGCTGCTTCGTTCCAGTGAGGCTGTCAGCATTCTGGTGTGGCTCTGCTCCTTTTCCCTTCAGCTCAGGAGGGGAGGGGGGGGGAGAGGGGTTAGTAGAGGAGGGGGGGGAGAGGTGAAGGGGGGGTTTTCCGAGGCTCTTTTTCTTCTCTCTCTCTCCGTTTCTCTCGTGGGTACCGACGGTCATGTAAATCTCTCTGCCCGAGCGGCTTCAGTTTCAAAGGAAGCCAGTCGTTTCTCTCTCCCTCCTCTTCTGTTGGGTCGGAAAGCCGGGGTCTCCCTCTGCTTCAGGAAGCCGGCCGGCTTCTCCGTCTCCCAGTACTGCCCTTCGGCGGGTCACGTGACCACCTCCCGTCACCCGCACTCCCAGCAGTCAGAGGTGAGAGATTCCCAGCCGTCTCACCGTCCAGAACTCCCGCAGCTCCGTCTCCTCCACTTCACTCTCAGGACCCCCCCTCTGCCGTAAGATCTCAGGCGGGGAGTTTAGCAGCTTCCATGGGGAACGTTAAGGGAAGGAGGGCGGTTATCCTGCGGAGAGCGCTCACATCGCTCTCTCTCACACCGCCACGATTAGGCTCCTCCCTCCGCCCTTGGTGTCCTAAAGTAGTTGTCTTATAACCACTTGAGCTCCGGAAGATTTTACCCCCTTCGTGACCAGGCCATTTTTTTGCTATTCGGTACTACACTACTTTAACTGTCAATTGCAAGGTCATGCAGCGCTTTAGGCAAACTAAATTTATAAAATTTTTCGCACAAATAGAGCTTTATTTTTGTTGTATTTGATCACCACTGTTTTTTTTTTTTATATTTTATTATATAAACAAACAAATACTGTAATTTAAAAAAAAAAAAACGTTCTGATATAAAACATTATATTTAATAAAAAGTTTAAAAAATCTAATTTTACAATGCATTTTGCTTCATGTTTTTGGTAAAAAAAAACAATAAGTGTATATTAATTGGTTTGCATGAAAGTTATAGCTTCTACAAATTCTGGTATATATACAAGCAATTTTTTTATACTAATAATGATGGTGCTAGTGTGGTGGTCAATCTGACACTAATTGACACTTTGTGGGAACTGAATAACTGCCACAATATTATTTGGTGTGACCACCCTTTGCCTTCAAAACAGCATCAATTCTTTTGAAGGAACTCAGCAGGTAGGATGTTCTAAACATCTTGGAGAACGAGCCATAGAACGTCTGTGGATATAAGCTGCCTCAAATCCTTCTGTCTCTTTATGTAATCTTAGCCAGACTAGATGATGTTGAGATCAGGGCTCTGTGAGGGCCGAACCATCACTTCCAGGACTCCTTGTTCTTCCTTTTGTGCCAGACAGTTCTTAATTACATTGGCTCAATGTTTGGGGTCCTTTTCCTGCTGCAGAATAAATTTGGGGCCAATCACACACCTTCCTGACGGTGTTGCATGATGAATTAGTATCTGTCTGAATTTATCAGTGTTGAGGACACCATTGATCCTAACCAAATCTTCAACTCCATTTGCAGAAATGCAGCTCCAAATGCAGCTCCAGAAACCTCCACCATGTTTCACTGTTGCTTGCAGACACTCATAATTGTACTGGTCTCTAGCTCTTTGGCCCTCTGCTAAAGCCACATATTTAAAATTTTGACTCAGCAGTCCAGAGCACCTTTTGGCCACAATTCTTCCATGAAGAACACTTCTGGCCAGACTTCTCAAAACAGTAGAAATTTCCTTAGCTGCCCACTGCATCTGCGGTCCTCAATGCTGCCCATTTCTTTCTGCTGCTTCAAAAGACCTTGAACAGCACATCCTGAAACTCCAGTCTACTTTAAAATCTTTGCCTGGGAGAGACCTTGCTGATAACTATCTTGCATCTTTTTTGCTGTGCTCAGTCTTGCCATGTTGTATGACCTGAGACATGAAACTATCTTCCACAACCTCACCTTAGTAGTAGAGTTTGACTGTTCCTCAACCAGCTTTAAGCCTCCTATACAGCTGTCCTGTTTCTGTTTATGACTGTGTTTTTTTACCTACATATGAAATTGCTGATCATTAGCATCTGGTTGGTATAATAGGTTAATCATACACCTGACTCTATTCCTACAAAATCCCTGACTTTACGCAAATCTGCAAAGTGTGCAAGTGTAAGCATTGATGCTGGTTTGAAGCCAAAGGGTGGATTACACCAAATATTGATTTGATTTAGATTTTTCTTTGTTAGCTCACTTTGCATTTTGTAAATCGATAAAAATAAACAATAAAAATATATATTTTTGAAAGAATTTTTACTTTACAGCATTTCTTCACACCTGCCTAAACCGTTTGTAGAAATACAGTAATCTCAAATAAATGAATAACCGTATTTACATTTTGTAATGTTAAAGCCAAGTTATGAAAAGATGAGCAAGAAGAAGAGGTGACCCTCAAGTCAATGACATAAGACAGCAGTTATCCACAGAAAACCTGGACATGTTTTGCAACACAGTGTTTAATCAAAAGCCTAACCCAACAGGTCTGCCTCAGTGAGTCACTGAGTAAGTCTAAAGTCAATATTTTCTTAAGATTAGCCTTGCTTTTCACAAGATGGGGCATACGCCTGAGTAAAGGTCCATCAGACAACTGGCACTGCATAGATGGGAGGAGTGTGTATATTCGCCTCATACCAAGACCTTGCTTTAAGGTGTTACATGATGCTGTGAGGAGACAGGAAGTACTGTCAAGTAGGATATAGCATCTTGTGTTATCTACTATACAATATATACACTATATTGCCAAAAGTGTTGGTAGGCCCCTCCAAATCATTGGATTGGTTCCAATCACCTCCATGGCCACAGGTGTATAAAATCAAGCACCTAGGCATGCAGACTGCTTCTACAAACATTTATAAAAGAATGGATCACTCTCAGGAGCTAAGTGAATTCAAGCGTGGTACCGTGATAGGTTGCTACCTGTGCAATAAGTCCATCCATGAAATTTCCTTGCTACTAAATATTCCACGGTCAACTGTTATTGGTATTATAACAAAGTGGAAGCAACTGGAAACAACAGCAACTCAGCCACGTAAATAGACAGAGCAGGGGTCAGAACATGTTGAAGCCCACAGTGCGCAAAAGTCACCAACTGTCTGCAAAGTCAATAGCTAAAGACCTATAAACTTTGTGTTACCTTCAGATTAGCACAACAATAGTGTGTAGAGAGCTTCATGGAATGGGCTTCCATGTCCGAGCAGCTGCATCTGAGCCTTACATCACCAAGTGCAATGCAAAGCGGCGGATTCAGTGGTGTAAAGCACGCCGCCACTGAACTCTAGAGCAGTGGAGATGTGTTCTCTGGAGTGACTAATCATGCTTCTCTGTCTGGCAATCTGATGAATGTGCCTGGATTTGGTGGTTGCCAGGAGAACGGTACTTGCCTAACTGCATTGTGCCAACTGTAATGTTTGGTGGAGGGGGGGGATATGGTGTGGGGTTGTTTTTCAAGGGTTGGGCTTGGCTCCTTAGTTCCCATGAAGGGAACTCTTAAGGTGTCAGCATACCAAGACATTTTGGAAAATTTCATGCTTCCAACTTTGTGGGAACAGTTTGGGGATGGCCTCTTCCTGTTCCAACATGACTGCGCAACAGTGCACAAAGCAAGGTTCTTAAAGATATGGACGAGCACATTTGTGATGGAGGAACTTGACTGGTCTGCGCAGAGCCCTAACCTCAACCCGGTAAAACACCTTTGGGTTCAATTAAAGCAGAGACTGTGAGCCAGGCCTTCCCATCCGACATCAATGCCTGACCTCACAAATGCGCTTCTGAAAGAATGGTCAGACATTCCCATAGACACATTCTTAACCTCGTGAACAGCTTTCCCAGAAGAGTTGAAGCTGTTATAGTGGCAAAGGGCGGGCCAACTCAATATTGAACCCTACGGCCTAAGACTGGGATGCCATTAAAGTTCATGTGCGTGTGAAGGCCGGCGCTCCAATACTTTTGGAAATATGGTGTGTGTGTGTGTGTGTGTATATATATATATATATATATATATATATAAAATATAAATTATTATGCTACAAGTTATTTTATTCCAGTAAATAAAATTAAACTTATAACTAAACTAAACGCAAACTGTTTAATAGAGTTGAAGCACATATATGAGAACTATTCTACCTTCCAAAGAATTTAGAATTCTTCTTGGATAATCTTGTCTTGCATTCACCCCTGTCACACTACATAGCCAGATCATAAACCTCTCTGCAGACTATATTGCAGTTAATCAATACAGACTGGCCTTGGATCAGCCTCTGACTGTCAGCACAATAATGAGATCATCCTTACATCTCTTCTTATGTATGCATGCTCTTATTTGATTGACTACATAATCAAATAAAATTAGGTTTTTATGATATTTGTGTGGAGGTGAGATTTCATGGCTTGATGCCCACAGTTCTATAGCTTAATATTGTCATTGTTTAATAATATACAACAAAAATTACATTTGCATTTCCTAAATAGTGCATTAAATAATTAACACTATTATAAAATAATAAATAAACAATATTCACATCAGTAATTATAATGAAACCTATATAAACAAGAATCTATATATAATAACCAATTACTCATAATTATGTAGTGATCGATTCAGCCGTATCACTGTATCAGAATAAAAACTATTCCTTATCTGTTCAGGCTTTTATTGTTGAATAACGCCTCCCAGATAGCAGAGGGTAAACAGACAACAAAAGGCATGAAAAGAATCCTGTGTTCTATTCTGGACACCCATATGTCTGCAGTTCGAGTTCTGAAACAGTGCTGAAACTGCCAGCTGCCGGTTTCACCTTAAGATCCAGAACTGTGATGAATCATTCCCAATCATGTAATCACCATCACAGCCAATCATGCTACATGAGGTTTGTTTACAAACAAACAAACATACTATCTATAGCTGTCAAGTGTCTTGCACATACAATTTATGTTGGCACACATATACAGTAATTCAGGTGTACACAATATATGATTTTATAAATATATATATATATATTGATTACATTTATATGAATCTGTATAAACCACCTCTCGTTTGCTGTTGTGAAGTGGACTAAATTAAGCAATGCATTAAACAGCAAATAGCTGGCATGTCATTTTTGAGTATATCCATATGTTTTGTTATAAAATATTGACATTAAGAGGTGGATACTAGAGATAAAGGGAGGTACTTCTGAATGATAGATTTACCCACATAAATTGTGTGTATCTGTGCACATTGTAGGTGTTTTTATCAGTATCATACAAAATGTCTATAATGCACCTGTAAATTCCCAATATTAAAATGAAAAGAATGAGTTTTATATGTGAATCTAGAGATGTGTTGCCTTGTTCACCCATCACACTGAGGCTCAATGTAAGCATAAAATAACCAAAAATTCATTTTTACAATGTTGTTGTCCATTTGGCAGCCTATAATAAACATGAGCAATGTAAAAACAGTGTACCAAATAAAAGTCTTCTATGTCCTTAAAATATTCAATGTGAATAATTGTCATATGTTATGTAACCAACGTATATCACAGACTATCCCCGCTTCAGTCTATCCTGAACTCAGAGGCCAGATTCATCCACCTTACCAACCGCTCCTCTTCTGCCCCCCCTCCTGTCATTCCCTCCACTGGCTCCCGATTGTCCAGCGCATTAAATTCAAACTACTAACACTGATATACAAAGCCATTCACAACGCTGCCCCAAACTACCTCACCGACCTGATACCCAAATACCACCCAACCCACAATCTTCGCCCCTCACAAGACCTCCTACTTTCTAGCTCCCTGGTCTCCACCTCCCACGCCTGACTGCAGGACTTCTCCAGGACTTCCCCCATCCTCTGGAACTCACTACCCCCAATCCATCAGACTGTCACCTACCCTCCTCACCTTTAGGCGCACCCTGAAAACCCATCTTTTCAAGGAAGTCTAACTTACCCTCTCCTAACAGCTGATCTCCTCCACTCCTCTTACCACTCCATCCCCCACAGCCACTTCCTCCTGTACCACTATCCCCTCCCTCCTAGATTGTAAGCTCGAAAGAGCAGGGCCCTCGAACCTCTTGTGTATTGTTTTGTTACTGTATTGTCTCATGTTCTGTCCTCCACTAAAATGTACAGCACTGAGCAAACCTTTTGGCGCTATATAAATACTGTATAATAATAATATATGGAAACTGTAAACCGGATTTGGGTATCTATGCTTTAATAACAATTGGTCATAAAGAGTTAAGCAACAGAAAAGAAACTTCATTGAATGAAGTAAGTAAAATATTTTTGGCATAAACATAAATAGCCAGGTGATGGTCTTAGAACGTCCTTCAAAGATCGGTGTGTGCAACCAAGCTGTAAAGAGCTGGTTCGTCTGCCATGGAATAGAAAATTACAGTGGTCAGCATGTATAAATAACTTCTCCTTCTTTCAGCCACTTTATATGCAGCTTATGCATTTCTCTTTGGACCTTGAGAGAAATTTGAAATCAGCAGCATGGTAAGAATGCTAAGTGACATGAGCTTTATTAATGTCTTTCGTTATTGTTATTCAATAGACATTACTTTAAAGCTGTATTGCTATCAGCTTCAATATGCTGCATCGCCAGTTTGAAGCTGAGAGTCTGTCAATACTAAGAGCAAGTTTTGCAACATGATTTAATTCTCTAATAAGGATGAGATAAAATACATCCATCATTTTAATTGTGCAAATTTCCACTTTTTTAATTTCGTTCTTGAGCTTTCTGTTCTACAATTGGTTTTTTATTTTGCCTTAACAAGATTTTACAACTAGCAACTGGATGACTCAGTAGGGCTCAGTAAGAAGGCTGAAGGGCTCATGCACAAGGGCACCTGGCTGTTCTCTTTAGAAAGAAGAAATCCTTGGAAATGTTCATTTTTCATAGATATTCACATACATTAAACTAGACATTAGGAAGGAGTAATGCCTCTTTCTGCCCCTATCCCTGTCTATTCAAAATAGAAGTCCATCCATTTTTTTGTGGTTAGAATTTGTCAATGTCAAGTTTGTTGTTTTGTTTTTTTTTTGCTGTGTATGTCCACGTAGGTGAGATTTTTTCTGACTTGCTGTTCCAGTGACACAAAAGAAAATAAAAGGATATTCAAAGTGAGGGGAACGATTTTATAGAGACAGTGTAGTTGTCCATTAAATGGATAGTATGTATCAAGAAGGTGTTAAATATTTACAGCAATATTTGTGCATTTGAGTGCTGCATAGCAATAATGGAAAGGATTACCAGGACAATCATTGCTATGTAGGCACTACTATAGGTGGACGCAGCTGTAACTTTAACCTGAATCTTTTAAAAGGAGACACACTTTTAGGGGGCTGACTAAGTCAAATTATCCATGTCAAAGGCATAATTTTATCAGCAGTAGTCTAGAAAATTGCCAACTATTAAAGTCACATGACAATTGGAATTAAAAGATAATGGGCTGTCATGGGCATTATGTTTGTATCCTACTAATAAATGATCAAGTGCCAGAGGAAATGCATTTAAAGTGAACCTGCATTGGAAAAAACTACAACAATCACCAAAGGCACACATACATAGCAAGCACCTCCAGATATCACATACTTTTTATATTCAGCTCCCAGGATGCCCAAAATCTGGGTCACACTGGTAAAAACGTAATAATACGATGGTATCTAGTCTACAGGCCAGCTTCACTCATCTCACTCTCAAGTCTACACCATACTGGTAACCCATGACTGTAATAAACATCTATAGTGCTGCTTAGAAGGTGGGTTTAAGCTGGACCATATTATTGACCAGGAAATCTAATTGATGTCTGACCATTTTAGGCACCATGGGAGCTAAAAAGGAATGAGAACTTGACATGCAGACTCTTAGAGGTTTAAGAACTCAGCGAGCGCTAAACATAAAAGCATAAAAGCAGCTGTGCACAAAAAAAGGAAACCATAAACTTTTCAAAAGACATATAAGATAAAAATAAGTGCAGTGCTTAAAATATAGTCCTGGTGAATGTATAACAAGTAACTCATGCAAAAGATGCCAGTCCACAATGAATAAAAGCTCAGAGGTGACTTCAATATTCCCAAAATCGTCACTTTCTTAGAATTGGTGAGAGGCAGGATATGTATAAAATGCGCACTCACCGGTCGTGCAAAGATATTGCGCAATGTGTCAATAAATGGAGGTCTACCGGGGGTCCCTTTCAGGATGCAAATGGAATTAGCCTGGGATGGATGGAATACATCTGGATGAGTATTCAACTGGAGGTCCACTTTAAGAACACTGATGCAGCCTCTTCAGTATAATGGGATAGTCACCAGGGGGAGCTCTGGGGGATTAAATGCTCAGTGCAGAGCAAAAGATGGAAATACCCATAGTGTAGTATTTTCAAATGACAATTAATGAAGGATAATAAAATCGCAAAAAAAGTAATAGGATATCATCATACATGTATAATGGTATGTGCCAAATATGTGCCGAGATGCTATATCACAAACAGTTGGCAGCAATAGATACTGCAGCAAAAAGCTGCTATGAGCACTAACCAGCTGGTAACAAATGGAAGCCGCCGGACCTCCGTGATCAGGCGGCGTGACGTCAAATTGTGCAGGCTCCTCCAAGACGCATTTGTACAATCGTACGTCTTCAGAAGGGGTGTGCCTTCTGAATTCAATTACCTTATAGTTAATAAGTTCTAGAGAAAAAACATTCATACTTGAAACATTATGCTGTTTTGGCTTTTTAAATAAATGTCCGAAGCCTTATCAGCACCTCAAGTACAGTACAAACAGTGGTGTATTTTGGTTTTGTGCTGCCCTAGGCAAGACTAAACGTGGGCACCCCCCGCATCTAAATGTGTCCCACCCTTTCATCTGCAAACTCCACCCCTTCCTCTTTAGGCCCCACCTCTTCCTATTAGAGCTCCACTCACTGACAAAGATGGGGCGCTATTCCTCCCACTGACACCAATGATGGGGCACAATTCCTCCCACTGACACTAATGATGGGGCACTATTTATCCCACTGACACCAATGATGGGGCACTATTCCTCCCACTGACACCAATGATGGTTCCCCATCATTAGTGTCAGTGTGTGAGGAATAGCACACCCATCATTGTTGTCAGTGGGAGGAATAGTACTCCATCATTAGTGTCAGTGGGAAGAATTGTGCCCCATCATTGGTGTCAGTGGTAGGAATCGTGCCCCATCATTGGTGTCAGTAGGAGGAATCGTGCCCCATCATTGGTGTCAGTGGGAGGAATCGTGCCCCATCATTAGTGTCAGGGGGAGGAATAGCGCTCCATCATTTGTGTCAGTGGGAGGAATAGTGCCCCATCATTGGTATCAGTGGGAGGAAGTGCCCCATCATTAGTGTCAGGGGGAGGAAAAGTGTTCCATCATTGGTATCAGTGGGAGGAATAGTGCCCCATCATTGGTGTCAGTGGAAGGAATAGTGCCCCATCATTGGTATCAGTAGAAGGAATAGTGTCCCATCATTGGTGTCAGTGGGAGGAATAGTGCCCCATCTTTGGTGTCAGTGGGAGGAAGTGCCCCATCATTGGTATCAGTGGGAGGAATAGTGCCCCATCATTGGTGTATCAGGGCAGCGGAACAGGAGGAGCGCAAAGGGACAGGTGAGGGGCAGTGGGACAGGAGGAGCACAGAGGGACAGGTGAGGGGCAGTGGGACAGGAGGAGCGCAGAGGGACAGGTGAGGGGCAGTGGAACAGGAGAAGCATAGAGGGACAGGTGGGGGGCAGCGTGACGGGGGCATGGGACAGGATCGGGGCAACGGAACAGGAGTAGCGCAGTGGGACATGTGAGGGGCAGTGGGACAGGAGAAAAAGCACAGAGGGACAGGAGGAGCGCAGAAGGATAGGTGAGGGGCAGTGGGACAGGAGGAGCACAGAGGGACAGGTGGGGGGCAGCGTGACAGGGGGCATGGGACAGGATCAGGGCAGCGGGACAGGAGGAGCACAAAGGGACAGTTGGGGGGCAGTGGGACAGGAGGAGCACAAAGGGACATGTGAGGGGCAGTTGGACAGGAGGAGCACAGAGGGACAGGTAGGGGGCAGCGTGACGGGGGGGCATGGGACAGGATTGGGGCAGCGGGACAGGAGAAGCACATTGGGACAAAAGTAGCGCAGTGGGACAGGTAAGGGGCAGTGGGACAGGAGGAGCGCAGTGGGACAGGTGAGGGGCAGTGGGACAGGAGGAGTGCAGTGGGACAGGTGAAGGAGCACAGAGGGACAGGAGGAGCACAGAAGGATAGGTGAGGGGCAGTGGGACAGGAGGAGCACAGAGGGATAGGTGGGGGCAGCGTGACAGGGGGCATGGGAGAGGATCGAGGCAGCTGGACAGGAAGAGTGCAGAGGGACAGGTGAGGGGCAGCTGGACAGGAGGAGCGCAGAGGGACAGGTGGGAGGCAGTGGGGACAGATGGGGGGTAGTGGGACAATGTAGGGGACAGGAGGGGGGAAGTGAAACAGGTGGGGGGCAGTGTATCGGGGGACAGTAAGACAGGAGTGGGGAAGCACCAGTCCTCCAAGCACTTACCTGTCCAGCAGCGGCTCCTCCAGATGGTGTCAGCATCACTCCGGGACGGCTGCCTGTGTCCCTTCTCCCCCAGGATCTCCGGCGGCAAAAGAGCGGGCGGGCTCCTCCACCCTGACCTCGTCCTCTTCTGCTTCCTCCTTTGCTGGCACCTTCCTGCACATCTGGGCACACTGACAGCGGGCCCCGGCCCTCACGCATTCCGAGTGCTCAGCGCTGATCCGCCCACCACTCCACTCTCCTCTGCAGCAGGTCCCTTGGCTCGGGTGACCCTTCTTGCTGTACCCTCAGCCATGGCAGCCCTGCCCCTGTCCCTTTCCCATGGAAGTCTCACTTCCGTGGGAAGGGGAGGCGGCACTGCCGCCGTGCCTCCCCCCCTGAAAAGTGCCGCCCTAGGCAAATGCTTTGTTTTCCTCGCAGCAAATATTCCCCTGAGTACATACCATGTGCGCCTCAGATTTAGCATATGGTATGTACTGTAGTTGTGTTTAGAAACAAAACTTGTTTGGTAAAAGATTGCTAAATGTATGTCTAAAGTTTAGGATGAGTATTTCTGAAGGTCCTTGTTGCCTACTAACTGTACAGTTTTTTCCCTTATCTAGAAATAGATCAACTTACAGTAAATCCATTACATTTTAATTGTAGGTACAGTAAGAGATTAATTCTTACACGTTTGACTAAACACTTCTCTCTGTATCTGTAGTCTAATCTAATTTAATAGAATCTTTCAATCTTGAATTGATCTATTTTTATTTTCTTTCAGATTGCAGGAAACCCTTATTAAAATCTAGTCCTGTTCAAGAGGCTAATAAACTATTGGATAATAAACATAACCATTGGGATTTAAGTACCATTCTCTCATATATTAATTTATATATATATTTTAGATATTCCTAAATTTTGTGGCCTGACATTTATTTCTTTTCTGATGCTCTTTTCTTATTATCATATATTACATTTATTTTATAAGATGTCAATATTCTTATTAGATCAATCAAATCAATCAAATATTTCACCTTTCAGTATAATGCAGTACTACTATTTAGTACTTTTTTGTTTTGTAATTGCAAGGTTCCCCTGTTTATTTTGTATGCTTTTTATATTCTTCTAATTACTCACTGCCCTTCCCTTATTGGTCTTCTATGAACCAAAATTTGGCAACCCCAGGGCTGGTGGTCAGAGGGCATCATTTATACCCCCTTTGCTAGACTGGCTAAAGTATGCATGGACATAAAGGAATGATCATATAGATATAAGCATCTTTGTTGTGTGGTGCTTTATTGTAAATGATTGCCTCAGGCAGCCACTCATGTTTCAACCTATTGGAGATGGCAGGGCATTACAAAGACCAATGTCTCCAGCATATGAAAAAGAAAATACTGACTGGACATCAGTTTTACAATCTTATCAGTCATTATTCATCCTGATGAGCTTAAATGTAAGGAGGTAGGGGATGGACACACTTCACATTGGGTGCCAGATGGTTCTATCCCAGCACCAATAGTAGACACAGGTGTCAGTACTTGGAGATGCTTAATGACCACTGCAGGCAAGTACAAGTCAGTCCTTCCCATAAGATTAAGGCAACAGTATTTTATATGAAGAAAAAGAAATGTAATTTGTAGCCCTTATCACATTAAAGAAAATACATTCTTTTTTTTGAAAAAATAACATGATTGACTGTTTCTTCCCTCTACTTTTATAGAAAGCTCTGTCAGCATAGTCTTGCAAATGGAAACAGGTTACAGATTTGCTTCGTAAACCCAAATTATCAGTGGACTTGTCCAGCAATACATGTGGTGGAAATTTACATTTTGCTCTGACAGTCCGCAGGAACCCTCAGGAGTGATGCTTGTGGCTAGACATCTTCTTCAGGTATGGTTGTTGGTGAACCACAGACCAAACAAACTTGCAAAATGCATTTAGTTTACAAGAGAGTGTATTGAGTATTACTTAATGGAAATACTTCCCATGGGTGTTGTTTGATGTGATCAATAATTTCAGCTACTTCCTTTTGCTAAGAGTCATTTATAATGATAATTAAAAGGATATGAAGTACTCAAAACCGCAGTTTGTCTTTCTCCCAAGATTTTCTTCTGTCATGGGACATCTTCATTTTTCTTATATAATTTAAGTGAGAAGGAGCTTATATTTGCTTTAATTTGTTAAATTGTAAGATAGATTAAAACCAGTGCAAGCTCCTTGCTAACAACATTTGTCTTTTATAGAGGAAAATGCTAATGTTACCCTAATAATGTACCAACAATGCTGTCAGAATAGAGGTGGCAGATGCTATTTGTGTTCTATAAGTCCTCAGTTCTCCCATGCAAGCCTCTCTGCTGAAATGTACCTTTGGTGGTTCCATTGACTTGATTTTATGTGGTGATTTCATGCCTTGAAACCCACATTGAGACGGAAATTTATCTAAATATTACATAGAATGTCAATGGCTTTACAAGTTAACTCTATCTCTAAGAAGCGCATGCTTGATTTTACAATGTTAGCCAGTTCTAATATTCTAAGACTTTTCAATGTTGCATGTCAGTGCAACTATATGTGAAAAGTGCGTATCTTTTAATCTTGAACTGCAACAATAATAAATTGCCATTTAATGTAGAGCTCCATTTTTTAGTTGGGGAAAAGCCAAAGGTCAGGATATACAACAAACAAAGTATTACAGCTCTGTGCAATTCAGTTTAGGTTTTACTAATTTCTAGGCTTATCCATTTTTTTGTTACAATGTCATTCAGGCTCCCCTCCTTTCCAATCTTGATCAAGCTTTCTCTGCCCTGCTACAGTCCAGATTTTCCTTGAGACTTTTCTTACAGTTCAGTGCTGATTTTGCAGCATATATCAGTACACTCTAAGAGGGTATTTCAACACCAGCCTTTAAAGAGCCTGTTGCTTTGTCTTCAAAGCAGCTACCTGTGTGCAAGAGCTATAATACTAAAGCCTGTTACCTGTTGTTGCTGACCTGGATTTTTTGACTACTCTCTCAACTTCTGCCTTATTGTCTGCTTTTTTTTTGCTGGCACTGACTCTCTGACTACCCTCTGCTTGCCACCAGTCAAGACCCCTACCAGACCTTGACAAGTCTTTCATCTCCAACCTTGTTTACTGCCTACATGTAGCTGAACTAGACTATCTCTACTCTCTGCCACCACCTACCAAGATCCCAGATTAATATCAACTACTCTCTGGCCTCCTGTATCTGCACCCTAGCTCTCCTGTATCTGCTACCCACCCAGTGGAGCAATTCTAGGGGCCAAGACTTGGTCCAGTTGCAATGAAGAATTTTGGAAACCATTACGGTTTCCAGCCCATTTCCTCGACCAGGACCAACTAGTATTCAGATTATGTGCCCTGGCAGTGGCATATTTACTGGGAAGCAAACAAGGCATTTGCCTGTGGTGGCAATTCTCAGGGGGGGCTGTGCCACCCCCTGGAAGAGATGACACAAGTTGCAGGGACGAGGACCTAGTGAAGCACTGCCAGCTATCCGCCAAGCTGCTCATTGCTGGAATGTGGTCGACTGCTTCTGTGAAGTCTTTTAAGGTTAGTACTTAAATCGGGTGGTTTGGGCAGTTGCTGGCAATGGGCAGTGGTAGGGGAGAGCGGTGTTGCTACCGAGGGGGTGGGAGGCGGTTTGGGGTTTGAGGTGGGGACGGCGGGTGCATGTTATAGCTAAAAATCATGGCTGCGGTTGGCTGAATGCTATTTGGGCAGGGTTTGACTTGGGCTGTGTGATGTCAGGGCAGGTCTGGGAGGATGCCTGCCTTGCTCTCTTTCTCCCCCCTTGAATCTGCTGGCTCAGTGCTCCTTCGCCTCTCCTGTCTCCTGATTCTCATCCATCTACTTCTTGGCTCACTGTCACGTGATCATCACCTGCCTATAACAGGTGATCAGTCTGAGCCCTAAGAACTGGAGCTGTGACTGGTGAGGCGAGGTATGGGTGGGGGGTGCTCTGCCCTGCACTAGGAGCCAGGGACCTGTCGGTGTCACATAGCGTGTGGGGGCACTGAGAGTACCTGTTATGGTGATCAGGAAGAACCATTATGTGTGCAGTGTTCAGCAGACAATATACAGGGATAGGAGATCAGACAGTACAGAGGGTGGTGTAGCCTCTGACATCTCCAGTCTTCTGTAGTATGTACGTAGTCTCTGACCATCTCCTGTAGTATGTCCACAGTGTCTGACCATCTCCTGTAGTATGTCTGCAGTCTCTGACCATCTCCTGTACTATGTCCGCAGTCTCTGACCATCTCCTGCAGTATGTCTGCAGTCTCTGACCATCTCCTGTAATATGACTGCGGTCTCTGAACCATCTCCTGTATTATGTCTGCAGTGAACCAGCAAACACAAATGCTCCTGCGCTTGGGGATGAACTTGATGCAGGCTGCAACCACATTAAGAATGTCCTGGAACATGTCCTGGAACATGCACACCTTGCTGCCCTCAACAGACCGGGGGAATCCAAATATAATGAATGATGAAAGAACAAAGAGAGGGCGCACAGGCCTAGTGCATTACCATAAAAAATGTTTAATAAGAAATAAAAGAGGTGTTGTACTCACAAACGACAATAAAGTCAAGGCACATCATAAAAGAACAGCTGGGTCAACACCGCGCTGAGTAACAGTCCGTAATGGGGAATGTAGACATCCAATAGCCTGACGCGTTTCGAGGACTTGCCTCTTCCTCAGAGCCCTGAGGAAGAGGCAAGTCCTCGAAACGCGTCAGCCTATTGGATGTCTACATTCCCCATTACGGACTGTTACTCAGCGCGGTGTTGACCCAGCTGTTCTTTTATGATGTGCCTTGACTTTATCGTCGTTTGTGAGTACAACACCTCTTTTATTTCTTATTAAACATTTTTTATGGTAATGCACTAGGCCTGTGCACCCTCTCTTTGTTCTTTCCTCATTCATTATGTCTGCAGTCTCTGACCATCTTTTTTAGCATATCTGAAGTCTCTGACCATGTCCTGTAGTATGTATGCAGTCTCTGACCATTTCCTGTAGTACATCTGAAGTCTTTGACCATGTCCTGTAGTATGTCTGCAGTCTCCAACCATCTCCTGTAGTATATCTGAAGTCTCTGACCATGTCCTGTAGTATACCTGCAGTCTCTGACCATCTCCTGTAGTACATCTGAAGTCTCTGACCATATCCTGTAGTATGCCTGCAGTCTTTGACCATCTCCTGCAGTATGTCTGCAGTAATGACCTGCTGTAACCTCTAGTAACCAATCAGTGAGTGGTAATGATAAGCAGTAACCTTAACTCTATCTCTAAGAAGCGCATGCTTGATTTTACAATGTTAGCCAGTTCTAATATTCTAAGACTTTTCAATGGTGCATGTCAGTGCAACTATATGTGAAAAGTGCGTATCTTTTAATCTTGAACTGCAACAATAATAAATTGCCATTTAATGTAGAGCTCCATTTTTTAGTTAGGGAAAAGCCAAAGGTCAGGATATACAACAAACAAAGTATTACAGCTCTGTGCAATTCAGTTTAGGTTTTACTAATTTCTAGGCTTATTCATTTTTTTTATAGCAACCAATCAGTGAGCAGCAATAATGTGCAGTAACCTCTAGCAACCAACCAGTGAGCGGTAATGATGTGCAGTTACCTCTAGCAACCAATCAGTGAGCAGTAAGGATGTGCAGTAACCTCTAGCAACCAATCAGTGAGCGTGGAGCTGTTCTTTATGTTTACATTACTAATGTTTTTGAAATAAGTCTTTATGTGTGTGTTTGTTTTGGGGGATTTTGGGATGGGGAACAATATTGCATGAGGGGGGCAAGAAAATGTTTTGTCCAGGGTCCAATCAATATTAAATACGGTCCTGGCTGAGAGTTGTGGTGCCGCCCATGGGAGGGGGGGATGTGCTGGGGGGTCGCCCGGTTTTAGTGTTGCCTAGGGCAGCACAATAACTAAATACAACACTGTGCCCTGGGAGAACCCACATCACCTGCCAGAGCATATTGTAAAACAAAAGCATAAACCAATGACTGTCTAAGCGATAGGAAACAGATCCAGAATCACAAAGACAGGCAGGCAGATAGTAACCATGCTAAAAAATGATCTGTTTTTAGCTGAGTCCAATGAGATTTGTCCAATGAGATTTGAGAACTATGCTCACATGGCTAAAAATAACTTTTTGTAAAACTTCATGAACTAAACCTTTTGAGCACAATTTATCTTCTGGAAGAGACAGTAAGCAATCCTAATGTTTCTTGTTACAGAACATGTGCACAAGCTAATTTGTTGACATCAAGTACATTCCTCCTTCATAGGCCAATCATAGGCTGAGACCAAGTAATATCTATGTACATCTATAGCAATAGATATATGACATTATGGCAATATGATTTTAAAGTAAGAATAGGGGTGTTGAATTTGGTGTACACTTTAGAGAGATAAAGAGAAAGTCAGTTTTCTGTGATTTTGTTGCAGATCCTCTTTCTGTGTTTACTGAAGGATTATCGACAGCAGCATCAAGAGCACAGACGAGAATGAAAGCAAATAAGCAATACATACTTATAATATAGTCATTTGCTTTATTTTTACCTAAGGAGGCCCTTCTTAAAATCTGTGCCAAAAGCAATATACTGAGCTATTTGCTATAGTTCTGAGTTCTTGTTTTGTGGTAAAGGGATTGCTTACAGTGTAGTATAGGAAACACACTGGTCAACTATAACTTAATGACCACTGACAAGTTAAGTGAATAACATTGATTATCCTGTTACAATGGCATCTGAAAGTCTATGGGATATATAAGACAGCAATTAAACATGTTGTCCCTGAAGTTGATGTGTTCAAAGCAGAAAAAATGAGCAGGCTGCCCATGCTGACCCATTTCCACAGCCAAAAGCACCCACAACAGGCACATGAGCATCCAAAAATGAACCATGGAGCATTGGAAGAAGGTGGCCTGGTCTAATTAATTATGTTTGCTTTTACACCATGTGGATGGCCAGGTGCATGTGCATTGCTGGGGAAGAGATGACACCAGATGCAGCATAGCAAGAAAGAAAATAAGCAGAGGTAATATGATGTTTTGGGCAATGTTTTGCTGGGAAACCTTGGGTCCTGCCTTTCATATAGATATAACTTTGACATGCACCATCTTCCTAAACCTTGTTGCTTACCAAGTACACCCCTTAATGGAGACAATATTCCTTGATGCCAGTGGCCTCTTTCAGCAAGATAATGCATCCTGTCACTCTTTAAAAATGGTTTAAGGAACACAACAAGGCATTCCTGGTATTGACTTGGTCTCCAAATTCTCCAGATCTCTATCCAATCAAGCATCTGCAGGATGTGCTGGAAAAGCAAGTCTGATCCATAGAGGTCTCACCTCACAATTTACAGGTCTTAAAGGATCTGCTACTGACAGCTTGGTGCCAGGTACTACAGTACCTTCAGAGATCAGTAGCATCCATGTATGAATGGGTCAGGACTGATTTGAAGGCAAAAGGGGACCAACTTGAGTGGGTGGTCATAAAGGTATGGCTGAACAGTATAAGTGTGAGTTTAAGTTAAAGGTTCTGATGACATAATGAGTATGCTGTTGGTCTCTCCAGAGCTGATCTGGTTAACTTGGCTCTTTAGAAAACATTTCTTGCTAATCTTAAGATTAAGATGCAGTGATGTTAGCTAAATCCATCTTTATCAGCTAAAGCCATAGTTTATAATACAGCTCTGGAGCTTGCTAAAAGCATTTTTCCCTAAGCTGTGGATCTTATTTCTTTATAAGTGATAAGTGGTATAAGTTTGATTATATTACATGCAAAATGAATACACCTGATTTGCCACACACTTTAGAAGACCATTTTAAAAGCAACTTTTTCCCAATCTGTGTATAAAATGATTGCTACTTACAATTGTGTTTTTTTATGGAGCAGAAATGTACTTTCCCTTTGACAGATGTGCGCATAAACATAATGTTTTTGCAAGCATAGCATGATGATGCCATGATGAACATGAACAGAAATACAGTGCTGTGAAAAAATATTTTATCTTTTCCTGATTATTTTTTGTGTGCATATTTGTCAAACCTAAATGATTCAGATCATCAAATAAATTGTAATATTACACAAAGATAACCCAAGTAAAAAAAATGCAGTTTTTAAATAGTGGTGCACCAAAATGAAAATTCTGGCGCCAAAACCAAAAATTCAGGATGCACTTGGCTGAAAACCGAAACCGAAATGGACCGCTTTTAAAAATTAATATATTTTTCAAATGCAATTTTTTTGGGAAAAAAATACACTTTAATGATTAAAAAAAATGCCACAATATATACCCCATTTTTTTTGTAAAATATGAAAGATGATGTTATGCTGAGTAATTAGATACCCAACATGTAATGCTTTAAAATCGCGCACTCTACAGAACTTAAAAATATCCATGGATGACATTTAAAAAATTTCTACAGATTACCAATTTAAAGTTACAGAGGTGGTCTAGTGCAAAAATTATTGCTCTTGCTCTGACGTTCGCGGTGACCCCTCACATGTGTGGTTTGAACACCGTTTACATATGTGGGGTGGCCTACATTAGTGTTCACCACACCGATTGAGCACAGGGGCGACAGGGGGAACTTTAAACATTTTTTAAAATGTATTTACTTTTTTTTTTACACTTTAATTTTTTTTTTATCACCTTTATTCCTATCACAAGGAACGTAAACATCCCTTGTGATAGAAATAAGCAGTGAGAGGTCTTTACAGAGAGATATGGGGTCAATAAGACCCCACATCTCTCCTCTACGATGTAAAGTATTAGATCAAAAAAGCATTGATCTAGTGCTTTAAAAAAAATGGCATTGTTTACAAGGCGTGGGAACCAGAAGTGATGTAATGATGTTGTTTCGGTCCCCCAAGGGCATAGAGATGAGAGGAGGCCATATTTCCTTCGCTGATCTCTATGCCCAGCGCTGGGATCATTGAATGGGTTCTCAGGTAAGGGTGAAAACCACCAGGAAGCAGCAGGGGGTGGCAAGGGGCAGGGTTATTTTAAGCACCTGTATCGGTGCTTATTTTCTTATTGGCCAAAGGCCGATAGGGGTGTTTTTGAATGAAACATTTTGGCTGACGAAATTTTAGTGCATTCCTATTTTTTTTATTATTTCATTTATTAAGGGAAAAATGTCCAAACCTGTCTGGACCTATGTGAAAAAATAATTGCCCCCTAAACCTAATAACTGGTTGTGCCATCCTTGGTGTCAACAACTCCAATCAAGCATTTGCGATAACTAACAATAAGTTTTTCACATCACTGTGAAGGAAATACGGCCATTCTTCTTTGTAGAATTATTTTAATTCAGCCACATTGGAGGGTTTTCCAGCATGAATGACCTGTTTAAGGTCATGCCACAGCATCTCAATTGGATTTAAGTCTGAACTTTGACAATCCTCCCCAAAACCTTAATTTATTTTTTTTTAGGCATTCAGAGGTGAACTTGATATTGTGTTTTGGATCATTGTCCTGTTGCATAACCCAAGTGCGTTTGAGGTTGAAGTCATGAACTGATGGCTGGATATTCTCCTTCAGGTTTTCCTGATAGAGCGCAGAATTCATTGTTCCATTAATTATGACAAGTCATCCAGGTCCTGAAGCTGCAAAGCAGACCTAGACCATCAAACTACCACCACCATGTTCGACTGTTGGTATGATGTTCTTTTTATGAAATGCTATGTTAGTTTTACACATGTAACAGGATGCACCCCTTTTAAAAAACGATTGACTTTTGTCTCATCAGTCCACAGAATATTTGCCCAAAAGTCTTGGGGATAATCAAGATTTTTTTGGGCAAATGTAAGATGAGCCTTTGTGTTCTTTTTGATCAGCAGTGGCTTTGGCCTTGGAACTCTCCCTTGAATGCCATTTTTGTCCAGTCTCTTTTTATTGTTAAATCATGAACACTGACCTTAACTGAGGCAAGTGGGGCCTGCAGCTCTTTAGATGTTGCTCTGGGTTATTTTATGACCTCCTGAATGAGTCGTTAATGTGCTCTTGGAGTAATATGGTCGGCTGACTACTCCTGGGAAGGTTCACCACTGTTTCAAGTTTTCTCTATTTTTGAATAATGGCTGTCACCAGGGCTGCTGTTAGAAATCATGGGGCCCAGTACAGCCTACCTGACAGGGCCCCCCTCAAAAACATATAAAAACAATATTTTCACTAATAATGCATGAAAATAATTATTAGCGGACACAAAAACAAAATAACTTACAAAATTACAGGGGGGATCAGGAGGGTACAGTATAGGGGGCAGAGAGTACAGTACGGGGGGGCAGGAAGGCACAGTATAGGGGAGGAAGGAGGATACAGTACAGTGGTTAGGAGAGTACAGTACAGGGGGAGGGTAAGTGGACACAGTACAGGGGGCAGGAGGGTACAGTATAAGGGCAGTAATGTATAATACAGATATTGTCTCCTCAAGCAGAGCTACGCAGGAAAGCAGCTGTCACAGATCCTACCTATTCTGGCAGGCTGTCGCTGGGCTTAATCTACAACTGAAATTACATTTCCCTCTCTACCTTCCCCTCTGGAGTTTCTGGCTCTCTTCTGGTGCTTTGCAGGGGCTAAGGAAGAACCCCGAGGTGGAGCATCTTATTACTGCTGCTGCTTGAGTGGGCGGGATGTTTATTGTGCCAATCACATGGGATGAATAAGAGAGGAGGGTCAGCAGGGATTGGTGCAGTACACATCCTGTCCACACAAGCAGTAGCAGTAGTAAGATGCTCCACCTTAGGGTACTTCCTTAACCTCTGCAAAAAATGGGGGGGGGGGAGAGGTGATGCTGGGAACCATGGGGTAAGGGAGGGGGGGTAGTAGATGAGGGATAAGTAGAGAAATGGAGGGAAACTGGGAGATCC
Source organism: Staurois parvus (assembly GCF_062004578.1). Taxonomy (NCBI): domain Eukaryota; kingdom Metazoa; phylum Chordata; class Amphibia; order Anura; family Ranidae; genus Staurois; species Staurois parvus. The sequence goes on from NW_028318480.1 coordinate 160,168, forward strand.
TGGTGTGTATAAAGATAAAAAAGGAGGAGGATTTGTGCTGGCATGAAGGAAGGGGGGGGGGAGAATCAAATGGATGGGGGTCAAGGGGACTGGAGAGGGATGGTCAGGGATGGACATGGGGGAATACTGCTGACTGGTGAGGAATAACCACAGTATAGCTAAATCAAATGGGCTAGCTGGGAGAGAGGGAGTGATTTCCATTGAATAATACAGAGTCCATGTGGGGGTGTGCAGGGTTGGGGATTCCAGCCATTTGCAGTGTTTGTGTATGGGAGACAAACTTACATACACACACAAACCTGTGTGAAGGTGAAGTGGCTCCAGAGAAGAGGCAGACAGATGTGGAGGGAGGGGGAGTGAACTGGAGGGACTCTTGTTAAGAAAGTGTCAGGAACAGAATTCCAGCCATTTGGGGGACGAGACTGTGAACTAGCAGGACTGCTAGCCTGGTATAAGGGAGTGTGGGTTAACAACGAGTTCTTGATTCAACAGGTCTGGCAGTAATCAGAACTTGGTATGGCAAATTAAATTTAACTCACCTTTCCAACTGTGGTTAATCACAGTTCATTCATGATTTAGCAAAGGGGACAATTACTTTTTCACACAGGGCCAGGTAGATTTGGTCAGCCTTTTTCCTTTGAAAATGAAATTGTCAGGGCTCCCAGGTATGACCAGAGGTGTGTGACTGATGCAGGGAAACGCAGACTTCAGATATGTGATAAACAATACAATTTATTAACACTAACAATACAAACATAAACGCAGTGCAATACTAAAACATAACACAGTGCAAACAAACCAAACCAACCACCCACAGATAACAGTATATACAAGCAAGCGTCGTCAGGCAGGCCGGGTCAATATCAATTGGGCAGGTAGGTACAGGGGGAGCAAGCAGAGAATGGTCGGGGTCACAGGCCAGGTTCAGCAGGTAGCAAGCAGCGTAGTACAGAGGGTCAAGCAGAGGGATGGTCAGGGTCACAAGCCAGGGATCAGGACAGGTAGCAGAGAATCAGACAGGAACAGAGAGCAGGAACAGGATACAGGGCCCAAGAGAAACACAACACCAAGGCAGAGTCTGTGGGTCTGGCCATCCCTTAAATACCCCAGCATCATCAGTTCCAGGTGTTAGCTGGCTGAAAGGTTGAGTCTCTGATTGCTGGGAGCACTCGCTGGCCAGCCCTGGTACTGCAGATCAAAAGGCAGGTGAGTCCCACCATTGCTGGCCAGTCCATTCCTAACAGTACCCCCCCCCAAGGAGCGGCCTCAGGACGCTCCAAACAGTCCTAGCTGGGCAAAATGTTCCACCGCCCGGGTCTGGTAACTGGCGGGATATCAAAGACTGGCACACCGGGCTGGACTCCGGGCAGCGGCACACCGGGCTGGACTCCGGGCAGCGGCACATCGAGCAGAGGCACATCAGGCAGAGGCACATCGGGCAGAGGCACACCGGGCAGAGGCACATCGGGCAGAGGCACATCGGGCAGAGGCACACCGGGCAGAGGCACACCGGGCAGAGGCACACCGGGCAGAGGCACATCGAGCAGAGGCACACCAGGCAGAGGCACATCAGGCAGAGGCACATCGGGCAGGACTCCGGGCAGAGGCACATCGGGCAGCACTCCGGGCAGAGGCACATCGGGCAGCACTCCGGGCAGAGGCACATCGGGCAGCACTCCGGGCAGAGGCACATCGGGCAGCACTCCGGGCAGAGGCACATCGGGCAGCACTCCAGGCAGAGGCACATCGGGCAGCACTCCGGGCAGAGGCACATCGGGCAGCACTCCGGGCAGAGGCACATCGGGCAGGACTCCGGGCAGAGGCACATCGGGCAGGACTCCGGGCAGAGGCACATCGGTTTACCAGGCGAAGCAGCAGGCAGCGGGCCACCAGGCGGAGCAGCAGGCACTGGGCCCCCGGGCGGAGCAGCAGGCACCGGGCCCCCGGGCGGAGCAGCAGGCACCGGGCCCCCGGGCATCGGGCCCCCAGGCGGGGCGACAGGCATCGGGCCCCCAGGCGGGGCGACAGGCATCGGGCCCCCAGGCGGGGCGACAGGCATCGGGGCGACAGGCATCGTGCCCCCAGGCGGGGCGACAGGCATCGTGCCCCCAGGCGGGGCGACAGGCATCGGGGCGACAGGCATCGTGCCCCCAGGCGGGGCGACGGGCATCATGCCCCCAGGCGGGGCGACGGGCATCGTGCCCCCAGGCGGGGCGACGGGCATCGTGCCCCCAGGCGGGGCGGCGGGCGCCGGACCCCCAGGCGGAGCGACAGGTCTCGGGCCCTCAGGCGGAGCGGCGGGCGCCGGACCCCCAGATGGAGCGACAGGTCTCGGGCCCTCAGGCGGAGCGGCGGGCGCCGGACCCCCAGGCGGAGCGACAGGTCTCGGGCCCTCAGGCGGAGCGGCGGGCGCCGGACCCCCAGATGGAGCGACAGGTCTCGGGCCCTCAGGCGGAGCGGCGGGCGCCGGACCCCCAGGTGGAGCGACAGGTCTCGGGCCCTCAGGCGGAGCGGCGGGCGCCGGACCCCCAGGTGGAGCGACAGGTCTCGGGCCCTCAGGCGGAGCGGCGGGCGCCGGACCCCCAGGCGGAGCGACAGGTCTCAGGCCCTCAGGCGGAGCGGCGGGCGCCGGACCCCCAGGAGGAGCGACAGGTCTCGGGCCCTCAAGCGGAGCGGCGGGCGCCGGACCCCCAGGCGGAGCGACAGTTCTCGGACCCTCAGGCGGAGTGGCGGGTGCCGGACCCCCAGGCGGAACGACAGGTCTCAGGCCCCCAGGCGGGGCGGCGGGCACCGAGTCACCAGGCACAACCGTGGGCTCCGAGTCAACTGGGATGACCGCTGGCACTGGGTCAGACATTGGATCGTCTGGCTGGACAGCGGGCATCGGGTCACCAGGCATCAGGTCATTTGGCTCGACAGCGGGCACCGCGTCATCTGGCAAGGCAGTGGGCTCCGAGTCAACTGGTATGACCGCGGGCACTGGGTCAGACATTGGATCGTCTGGCTGGACAGCGGGCACTGGGTCACCAGGCATCAGGTCATTTGGCTTGACAGCGGGCACCGCGTCATCTGGCAAGGCAGTGGGCTCCGAGTCAACAGGCACGACAGTGAGCACCGGGTCATCAGGTACCGGATTGTCTGGCTCGACAGCGGGCACCGCGTCATCTGGCAAGGCAGTGGGCTCCGAGTCAACTGGTATGACCGCGGGCACTGGGTCAGACATTGGATCGTCTGGCTGGACAGCGGGCACTGGGTCACCAGGCATCAGGTCATTTGGCTTGACAGCGGGCACCGCGTCATCTGGCAAGGCAGTGGGCTCCGAGTCAACAGGCACGACAGTGAGCACCGGGTCATCAGGTACCGGATTGTCTGGCTCGACAGCGGGCATCGGGTCACCAGGTATGACAGCGGGCACTGGGTCACCAGGCATCAGGTCATTTGGCTCGACAGCGGGCACCGGATCAGGTACCGGATCATCTGGATCAACAGCGGGCATCGAGTCAACTGGCCTAATAGGATCGTCAGGCTGGATCAGTTCATCATGCTGGGTAGAGGCATCAGGCCGAGTAGAGGCTTCAGGCCGAGTAGAGGCTTCAGGCCGAGTAGAGGCATCAGGCCGAGTAGAGGCATCAGGCCGAGTAGAGGCATCAGGCCGAGTAGAGGCTTCAGGCCGAGTAGAGGCATCAGGCCGAGTAGAGGCTTCAGGCCGAGTAGAGGCTTCAGGCCGAGTAGAGGCTTCAGGCCGAGTAGAGGCTTCAGGCCGAGTAGAGGCATCAGGCCGAGTAGAGGCTTCAGGCCGAGTAGAGGCTTCAGGCCGAGTAGAGGCTTCAGGCCGAGTAGAGGCTTCAGGCCGAGTAGAGGCATCAGGCCGAGTAGAGGCATCAGGCTGAAGAGAGGCATCAGGCTGCGTACAGGCATCAGGCTGAAGAGAGGCATCAGGCTGCGTACCGGCATCAGGCTGAAGAGAGGCTTCAGGCTGAACCACGGAAGGCAGGCTCACCGGTTTGGATACTGGCAGGATGGTATTGGTTGGAAAGAATTTTCGCTTTTTTCTGGTTTTAACTACTGGAGCACTGCAAGTAAACGCAGGTCTGCAAACGAATGGAGCGGCTGGAGACAGAGAAGAACTGGAGGATGGAACAGGAGAGGGAGCGGTTGCTACAGAGGGCTCTTTTACAGGGTTAAAGGCAGGATAGGTGCAGCGAGTGGGAACAGGGTACTGACATGCGGTAGATAGCAGGGCAGGAGGAGCTGTTGGGAATGCAGGAATAGAGTTTTGAGGAAATAGATTAGAAGCAGGACTGGGTCTTTGTAAGCTGACTGAGGCTGGGTGCAACAAATCTGTCCATGTCTGCAGTATGGGTTGAACAAAGCTGAGCTTACACAAAGCCTGTCTGGTCAATGACTGTACTGCGTTTATACAATCTCTTAGTGTCTGTGGTGAACATGTGGAATAACGCTCCAGAAAGTAACCCACATCATCCTCTAATAACCACACCAGGGACTCTACCTGGTCTGCACTAAATGGTGGCAAAAATTCATCCCTGCATTCGGGGGAACCAGATGAAACCAACTCAGCACAAACTTCAATCAAAGGCTGCACCTCAGAGAACTCTGTGCCCTGATCTACTAGAACATGAGCGAGCCGTATACATTCTAGCAATTCATCCCGGGTATACTCCTTCAGAGTCTGATAAGCATACTCCCTGTCATCAAACACTAGCAGATATAAATATTCAACCTCATCCAGATCCATCCTTCCCATCAACAAGTCAAGATGGCTTCCCTGTGCAGCCACTTCTGGTCAGGATTTGCCTTGGTATAATGTCAGGGCTCCCAGGTATGACCAGAGGTGTGTGACTGATGCAGGGAAACGCAGACTTCAGATATGTGATAAACAATACAATTTATTAACACTGACAATACAAACATAAACGCAGTGCAATACTAAAACATAACACAGTGCAAACAAACCAAACCAACCACCCACAGATAACAGTATATACAAGCAAGCATCGTCAGGCAGGCCGGGTCAATATCAATTGGGCAGGTAGGTACAGGGGGAGCAAGCAGAGAATGGTCGGGGTCACAGGCCAGGTTCAGCAGGTAGCAAGCAGCGTAGTACAGAGGGTCAAGCAGAGGGATGGTCAGGGTCACAAGCCAGGGATCAGGACAGGTAGCAGAGAATCAGACAGGAACAGAGAGCAGGAACAGGATACAGGGCCCAAGAGAAACACAACACCAAGGCAGAGTCTGTGGGTCTGGCCATCCCTTAAATACCCCAGCATCATCAGTTCCAGGTGTTAGCTGGCTGAAAGGTTGAGTCTCTGATTGCTGGGAGCACTCGCTGGCCAGCCCTGGTACTGCAGATCAAAAGGCAGGTGAGTCCCACCATTGCTGGCCAGTCCATTCCTAACAGAAATCATCATTTAAAAACTGCATTTTGTATTTACTCTTGTTACCTTTGTGTAATAATAAAAGATGATCTAAATAATTTAAGTGTCGCAAATATACAAAAAAAAAAATATTAGGAAGGGGGCAAATACTTTTTAACAGCACTGTAATTTAAAGCCTTACAGAAATTCTAAATCTTTTCCAGTCTCTTCAAAAAAAAAAAAAAACTTTAACATGTATGTAGAGCCATTTATTACTATTGTTATTATAGGGGTTTTTTTTGGTTGAGTAGAGAAGGATTAGTACCCCTGTCCAGTGTTTTTATTCATCTCCAGTCCTCACTGGGGAAATTCACCCTATCCATTTGTTCTTGAACTATTGTCACCAGGTTTGAAAGCAGTTGAAAATCCAAACTATTGAGCTGTTAATGGAATATAAATAGAAGTGAGGTGAACTCTTGTTTAGTGGCAACTGTCCAGGAGAGGTTTTCCTTAACTTTGAAGAGATTTTCTGTGATGTCCCCACAGTTCTCGGAGACAGGAAGTGATGGAAAATCTCCCCGATCACACAAACACAAAAGTACTTTAGAGGATTTTAACCCATTTCCTACTCTATCCAAGACTAAAAAAGTTATATAGTTTACAATAGATCAACGTGCTGTAAGGACCCTGCCTTAGCTACACTGCATACAGTTACATGCTACATTGCAGCAATTTTAGTATTGCCATCTCTATCAGTACTTTTATTACTATTTCTGTATACAGTATACAGCACCATCATTTATTGTGGTCCTTCTCAAAGTATTAAATAGCATCTAGGCAACAAGTAAGCTCCAAGGAGCAGGGCCCTCAAATCCCTCTTGTATTGAACTGTATTGTTGCTGTATTGTCTCCCGTTATATTGTAAAGCACTGACCAAACTGTTGGTGCTTTATAAATCCTGTATAATAATAATAATAATAAGTAAAATCCCTGTGAGTTAGCAGTGTTGTCCAGCAATCACCACAGCTGTCAGAAAGTTTACTCAATTTACCTTAATGGGTAATTACACTTTTGTTAAAAGAGGATATGTGTATATTTACTACATAAGGCATTTTGCATTCTAGTTTATTAAATTGGCATTCTTTGCGCAATCTGCAGCCAGCTATGATAATAATCTTTTTTAAATGGGAAAGCATTAAAACAAGGTTTTCTTGTATGGAGAAGAAGGGGTTTGAATTGCTGGTGTCTAAGACTCACCCAGAAAAGTTATGTCTAGCTAATTGCAATTATCTTACTGCTACGGACATGTCTTTTTCTTACAAAATGAAAAAACCTATAAGTCAAGTACTTTCATGTTTTAAATTGAGCTTTCTAAATGTGAGAGGGTGAGGAGCCTACAGTGGGTGTGTTAAGCAACAGCTATCCATCAGACATGTTCTCAGATCACCAGATTAACCACAAACAGGATTGGTTGGACTTGTGCAGTACAGTAACGTCTGGATGAAAAACTGAACTACTAAGTATGTAGGCTGTGCTCCCTTTACACATCTCAAAGTTTAAATGATAATTGCATAGTTAACACAAATTGCACTTGTACTTTTGCTTCTACTCTTGATCTAAGCTAACTTCGCTCCCCTACCCTCAATACATTCCTACCTGAACTAAACAGCAGGCTTGCAAGAATCTTCAGAGCCTCCAGCTCCAGTCCCTTTGACTAAGCCTCTGCAGTTGATATCTATAGAGTTCTGTAGGGTTGCCAACTAGCTCAGGAGAAAGCCTCATAGAATTTATGAGAATCGATTATATAGGTCCATGAAGAGATTTTTATCCACAGGCTTTGAAAATTCCTTCAGGTTGAAGCCAGCAAATTTAAAGTAGGCATCTTGGGTGGAGGTGAGGGTGTTAATTTGTGTTTAAAAGGAAGAGGGGAGGTTAAAAGGGATAAAAAACATTTATGTGAAATGGCTATTACCCTTTCATTTTTAGTTTTAGTGTGCCATTTTAAAAAGATGAGATTAGGTAAACTATATATATAAAGCACAAGATACATATTAAAGTATTTACAACTCCACAGCAAGCTTTAAAAAAGGAACACACTGTTGAGGTGAACGCTGTGTCCATCGATACTATACCTGCATGTAATTATCAAGCATACACTACAGAAGAAATTGGACTTTATTTTGCCTTTTAATATGTAGGATGTAAATCGCATAGAGAGATTCTGCTGACTTTTCATAACTCATTACAGATACAAGTCAGCCTCTGAAGGCTGAGATGTATTTATTAGAGTTTTGTAATGAGTCTGTATGAAGTGAATTATACAAAGAGCAGACAAGAAAGATACCCAGAGGCAGTAGCGAGTGGGCGTGCAAATCAGGTAAACACAACACATGTACAGTTTTTGCTCTTGTCTTAATAAATGCTTAGCAATACAACGCACAATTGCCAGCCAAGTAACATCATGACTTATCATATATAGCCTCGATATTTTAGTTTGTGAGCCTGCAAATGTATATGTAGGGCAAATACAGCAACCAACATGTTTATGCATGTGTTGTTTCTCCCTAGAGCATTTAGTACACACAGCAAATCCAACATTTTCACAGAAATACTTGATGCAGAAGATACCATAACTAAAAAGTTCTGATTCACTACCTTCTATGCTGAAGCCATTATGATGGGTCATCCACCTCTTTTTAGTTGCACGTGACTCAACTCAATAACCACAATCTTCTTTGTAGTTGCATGTGACTCAACTCAATAACCACAGAGATGCTGGCAGAAGTCAGAAAACCTCTGATTCTCCCAGAGCAGAGATATAAACATTTCATTTGTCAATCAAAGTTACATGCCCAATGTATCTGAAAGGATGTTGCTAATTTACTATGCATCAGGAAAACGGGTCTACTGTGTTGGGGTAAGGTCAAAATCAGTGCCAGATGGAGACTGGTATATTAAATACACTAGCCACAATGTTGCATTTTTTTTTTTGTTAAAGTGGAGTTCCACCTGAAAAAAAAAATAAAAGTCAGCAGCTACAAAAACTGTAGCTACTGACTTTTAAAATACAGACACTTACCTGTCCCTCAGTCCAGGGGTGTCCTCACCACAGATGGTTTCACTGGCTGTCTGCTCTCCCTGGTGCCAGCATCTTCAGTGTGGGCACCTGGCTGTGACAGCTTGTGGCTTCACAGCCGGATGCCCACTGCGCATTCACAAGAAGCGCTGCGCTTTGTGAATAGCCTGTAGTCTTCTGGGACCTGTCATGTGTCATGTGGAGGGAGGGGGGGAGGACAACTTCCGCTTCTAATTGCCTAGGCGATCGCAGAGGAAGTGGGAGCGGGTACCTGTCAAATTCGGGTTACCGCTCCCCAAAGGTGCCAATCCTTAATGGGGAGCGGGGGACAAAGGCCTCCCCTTTTGGGTGGAGCTCCACTGTAGCCTCCCTAATGGTGTGATTATGTCAGTATTTCTGTGCTCAAAGCAGTACATTTTTTTGCATGGAAATATGTAGTTTTTTTTTTATTGTAGGCCTGTACTTTTTAGGAATAATTAACTGAAATCTGTCCGAACAAGAGTCTAGTAAACATACCAGGTATGTTAAAATTTGAAACCCAAAATCGTAATAAATAATCATAAAAATAATAATATAACAATAATAAATTTAATTCAATAATATAATCAAACCAAAAACACTGAAATTTGAAATATAGCGCTAAGTTTGCACATCACTGAATAAAGTTGCAAAATCGTTTTCAGTGTCTGATGACGAATTTCCCCACAAATTATTATCACTCAATTCTGCAAGTGGTTCTGATTTACTATTGCTGTTCTCTAGCTGGTGTAAAACTGCTTTTGACCTAAAGGGACACTTTTTGGACACCATGGACATTTCTCAGTTTCAATGCAGAAAGAACAGTAAAAATGCAGGCAGGGCACAGGACAAAGCACTAGAGACAAAATGTATGTGAAATGCTTTGATACAGTAATGTTTTACTATGTGATTTTAGTGTGTTTTGTGAATGTCACTTTTTGACATTTTTAAATTTCCCACCGGTTCTGTCCCCGTACGTCTTGATGTCGCAGGGAATGGAACCCGGAAGACAGATGCCGGCATCGGCCGGAGGACATGGACGGGAACGCTGCAGGGGGGACATCGTGGGAGCGAAGGACAAGGTAAGTGAAGAAGAGATCCCGGAGCAACGCTGCAAGGTATTCCCGAGTGTAGCTCGGGGTTACCGCTTGTGGTGCTGAAACTTTACCCCAAGCTACACTCGGGAATACCTCCAGGGAGGTTAAATAAATAACCAGTATATAAATACCTTAGGAAAGGGATCAGTTACCTAAACAAATATAGTCTTAATTGCACTGGTACTATGATTTGTATGATTTTCCATCTACTATATGAAATCAACATATATATATTATTTTTATTTTTAGGCTCCATGCACGCTGGCTTAAAAAAACTCCAGTGCTTTTGGCAGGAAAATGCCAATTTGGAGCATTTTTGTACCAGCATTTAGGAGCATTTAGCAACATTTAGGAGTGTTTCACATTTTTTTCTGCCAGAAAATGCTCTCAAAAATGCAAAACAGAAGGTTTTTTTCTGCCTTTGAACACTGAGCTTAAAAAAATGCCTCTAGACTACCTAACTTGCATGGACACATAAAATGCAAATTAGTTGCTTCTACAGGAAAAACACTAAACTCTAGATGCAGTGTTTTTTCACGCCAGTGTGCATGGAGACTTATTCTAATCCAGTGTTTCTCAACTCCAGTCCTCATGGACCCCCAACAGGTCATGTTTTCAGGATTTCCCTCAGATGAAACAGCTGTGGTAATTACTAAGGCAGTGAAACTGATCAAATCACCTGTGCAAAATAAAGGAAATCCTGAAAACATGACCTGTTGGGGGTCCATGAGGACTGGAATTGAGAAACACTGCTCTAATCAAACAAGCCAGCTCCATTCTAATCAGTGTTTTTGCCATACATCTAACAATATTTCAATTCAATTCAGATACTCTGACCTTTTGATTGTTTTGATGTAGATGTAGAGCAATAAATTACATGTGTTCTAAGATGCTTGGAATTTCCACTGTCCCATATGAATTCTCTCTGTGACCTTCAACTCTGCCCTGCTATCATGTCTAAGTCATGAGCTATTAGCATTATTATGTAGTTACCTATAGCACACGCTGCTACCAGGGATTAACTCTCACCATATTATACAGGGAGCCTGTTATTGTCATAGTTATTTCCTCTATTATTCTAAGACAATGAATGGGTTAATTATATGAACAGTGAGAAAACGGGTATGCATTTTATGAAATAAGAGTTTTTTGTCGTTTGAATTAATCTTTCATGTGTGCCATGCATAAATGTATAACAATTATGTCCCTTCTGTCTGCTAAATAAATAATTAGCCGCTGTTAGTGTTGTGAAATTCATCGCATGCATTTATTTGACACATAACTACTCCTGATTTCTGCTGAGGTTCAAGAGCTACCTGATCTTACTACACCAGAGAATAACACTACCAGGAGGAAAAGAGGAAAAAAGATACTGTATATATAGTAAAACCAGCAGAAAAAATATTGCAATTATGAAAAGCATAACCAAGCAGACCCTATAATCCCTTAAGTCCAAAGCTAGTTAAACAATAGAACCAAAGAAAAAGAGATGTTGTCCATAGTAACCTATCCATTCAGTTGTTGATAAGATCAGAGACGGTTCATTTTACAGTAGTTTCCATGTCTCAATTTGCCATTTTCTTATAGAAGCCAAGCTGCCAATCTGCTCATTGAGTATCTCATAAAATCCAGTAAAAGGAATGAAATTCCTAAGGCCTGTATGTAGGCAGGTGCAGTTAACTAGTCGTCCACTAGGTGGCTCTGTGCCAGCATAGTGTCTGGTTACAGAAGATAGTGTCATCAGGTGCTAGGTCCCTTTTAGTTAGAGCCCTCCTGTAGTGATGTAATAGGTGAGTCAATACCCACATAGGGTTCGGAGGAGACCTAGTGCAGCTGGGGTATGAGAGCCAAACACTCCACATCTATGTAGATGTAGACAGAAAATGTGGGCCCTGGACAGGGCTGGAGGCCATGCAAAGGTAGACCTGCACCCAGGAGAGCCGGCCATGGACTTCCTAACCCTTATGGGTGGAGACAGACTGTTTGAGGTAAGATAGGTTACTTTAATGATGCTTTCACATTTGACTACTGCGGACCATCTACTAAAATGTGATTTACAATGTACCGTTAAATGACCCCAGATAGTATGTTGGTGTGATGTGCCATTTTCCAAGTACCACCAGTAAAGCGCATGGACTCTACCTATGCTACTTATGTAAGGCCACTTTTATGGACAGGGGCAGATGACAGAGGGTACAACCTCAGCAGGAGGGTCTCTGTTCTAAGAAGGATAGGAGCGGGGCAGGAACTTGTACTCTTGGCGCCAACATCTAGCCAAGCATAAGCCCCCTCTTGCATATTATTTAGTCAAATAAAATCACTTAAAGTTAATATAATACAATTTATAAAGTGCAGAATAATGCAATACCTGGTCTAGACTTGAAGTCTTACTTGGAAATCTTGGAATCCCTGAGATATACGTTGGCAGGTGATTCAATGTGCTGATGCCTACCTAGAGCTCATATCTTTGGTTGGGGTGGTTTTTCCCTTTAAATGTAAATTACCAGTTCTGCCATTGACAAAATTTCATTGAAAACTAAACTCACAACTTCTATTAGTAAGCTGAATAGGACAAATATACTTTTTTTTATTTTCCTGAGAGTGAGGAGAGGGTATATTAAGGACAGTTTAGGTCATTTCAATTAGTGTTCTTTTATTTGTGCTTTTTTCTTTTTTTTTTTTAAATGACATTTTGTTATCATGTGTGCACTTAAATAATGTTTTTTTTAACTTTATTTTTGTATTTTTTATATTTTTCCTTCTGTACTAAAACTGGACATACTGTGACTAATGAGTGGACATTGTAATAGCAAAAGAGCAGATATAGGAACATTTAAAAAAGCTTCCATAATTGTCAGGAACAATTTAAAACCCCCTACACCCTTAAAAACACCCATGCTGATTTAATATTGCTGTCTCCATCACCTTCAGACCATTTCTTCAAAATGGAAAAATTTTGCCAACATCTCTCATTTCCCTATTATGACCAAATTCCAAGCACATGGAGAAAATGCAAACTCCATGCTGCAAAGCAGAGGTTCTTTTTACTAAACCACTGTACTACTCAGTGCCTTTCTGTTACTGACCTGGCTAGCCATTGAACTGTTTATATTTTCTTATTTGTTGCTATCTTGGCTTGTTTTCAACTCTGTCTTTGCCTGCCTGTTGTTAAATTGGCTAATTCCTGACCAGAGCTTGTCTCTGTTGATTCCCCGGTGTGCCCCCAGACCACCACCTGATCAAACCCTGTCTACTATCCTGCTTGCTGTCTAATGTCACAGTTGTGAACCTCCACTTTTCTCAAACTACGCTTCTGTCCTGCTGTAAGTTTCTGCTAGCTGCTGTTACAGTTTGCTCTATGTAGGGCCAGATAAGACATTGGGGGACCCCTTATACACAGAGTTGGTTTACATTCTCACATTTTTAAAATGCATGACACATCATTCTGAGGTCACACATGCACATACACATGCAGTCATAGCGTTCTGTGTGTGATTCGCTTGATTTGCCAAACTTATACCAATCCAGAGTAAAAATGTTTATAGATGATGGCTAGCAAAATATTACTTCCCAAGATACATTTAATAAAATAAAGTAATTTTTTAAATTATAAATTATTTTACATTTTTTATGGAAGGGGGTCCCTTCTGTCAGAGGGGCTAAGGGCAGTTGCCCCTTTTGCCCTCTTATAAATCCGACACTATCTCTGTGTTGACTGACTCCTTTTGTGATCTTGCTCCTCAGATGACGTCTCACTGGTTTGATTTAGCACCTCAGAGTCAAGTCTTCTACTAGAGATAGTCCTCTCATCCCCTGTTCTCCACACTCCATGGTTGTTTGGAAAAAAATTATAAGGTAAGCTTTCACATAACTTTGGCCTTTACCAGGTATGCAATACAATAGGAAACCAGCACCTATAGATTACTCTATTACAGGAAATTGCACCAAGTGTGCTCAAATGTGCAGTCAGTCATGCCACACGCAAATGTTAGATTTCAGTATAGGTCAGTGTAATCAGCAATGAGAAAATAAACAGTTTTAAGGGTTTATCCAATGTTAGACAGTAGGGTAAAACAATTTTTGGTTAGAGTCAGGGGTGAGGGTGTTTAACTTTAAAGATTAGGTTAAAGGATGAGTGTTTAAGAATACTGTAGGCTAAAGATAAAATTAAACTTGTCACAAGAAAGCCAGGCAGCTAGCATTTCAGACAGCAACCTCTGCAATGGCAGCCTTTCTCATTTTAGATATTTATTATAAAGTTTATGTAAAGCCAAAACTTGCCATGGGTCTTAACTTTTCCCTACTTCCCAAAAACTGCAAAATGTTTTGACTTCACATTTTAAGAATCTATTTAAAATGTTTTAAACACGTTATCCATACAGATTTTACCTTGGATTCACACATTTTTCATATTGGAATTTATTGGAAAAATGTGTGAATCCTGGAAGAAGGTTATGCTAATCTTATGTGAAGAGATGTATAATAAGCCCCTAAGCGTTAAGATGTAAGTTAAATGTTCATGTCTTCTGACTGAAACATGTAGGCATGCTGACCTAGATGCCAGTTAACCGGCTTCAGTGCTTTCTGAATCATTGTCCCAGAACAAACATGTAGCAAGAAAAGTCAGAGTGAAGTCAGAACCTTTCAGTTGAATACTAGCTCCAGGTCAGTGACAGTCATATTTTTTAGTCATGACTAGAGATGAGCGAATCGAAGTAGGCGAAGTGGAATTCGTTTCGAATATTAGGAAAATTTCGAAGTCTTCAATAAGCAGACTTCGGATGCGCGAATCGAAATTTTTCCTAAAATGGCGGCGACATGTGCGGCGACGGAGCGGGGATGTCTGGGAAGGCGCGCAGACAAGGCGCGCTGACCCATAATGCATTCATTCATGACATGTGATCGCATTAGCCAATCAGCAGCCAGCCAGCCAGCACAGTGTAATGGTCGAGCTATAAATGGCGGCCATTTTAGAATTCTCCATTTGCCTCCAGTCATTCAACAGAGGCAGACCTGGCTGTATTCAGGGAGAGAGTTAGGGACACAGAAACGTTAGTTAGGGCCACAGAATCGTTACTTAGGGCCATAGAAACGTTACATAGGGCCACAGAAACGTTACTTAGGGCCACAGATTCGTTAGTTAGGGCCACAGAAACATTACTTAGGGCCATAGAAACGTTACATAGGGCCACAGAAACGTTACTTAGGGCCACAGATTCGTTAGTTAGGGCCACAGAAACGTTACTTAGGGACACAGAATTGTTACTCAGGGACAGACAGAATTGTTACTGAGGGATACAGAATTGTTACTGAGGGCCACAGAATCGTTACATAGGGCCACAGAAACGTTACTTAGGGCCACAGATTCGTTAGTTAGGGCCACAGAAACGTTACTTAGGGCCATAGAAACGTTACATAGGGCCACAGAAACGTTACTTAGGGCCACAGATTCGTTAGTTAGGGCCACAGAAACGTTACTTAGGGACACAGAATTGTTACTCAGGGACAGACAGAATTGTTACTGAGGGATACAGAATTGTTACTGAGGGCCACAGAATCGTTACTTAGGGCCACAGAAACGTTACTTAGGGCCACAGAATTGTTACTTAGGGACAGACACAGAATTGTTACTGAGGGACACAGATTTGTTACTGAGGGCCACAGAATCGTTACTTAGGGCCACAGAATTGTTACTTAGGGACAGACACAGAATTGTTACTGAGGGACACAGATTTGTTACTTAGGGCCACAGAAACGTTACTTAGGGCCACAGAAACGTTACTTAGGGCCACAGAATTGTTACTTAGGGACAGACACAGAATTGTTATTGAGGGACACAGAATTGTTATTGAGGGACACAGAATTGTTACTGAGGGCCACAGAAACGTTACTTAGGGACAGACACAGAATTGTTACTGAGGGACACAGAATTGTTACTGAGGGACACAGATTTGTTACTTAGGGCCACAGAAACGTTACTTAGGGCCACAGAAATGTTACTTAGGGCCACAGAATCGTTAGTTAGGGCCACAGAAACGTTACTTAGGGACACAGAATTGTTACTCAGGGACAGACACAGAATTGTTACTGAGGGATACAGAATTATTACTGAGGGCCACAGAATCGTTACTTAGGGCCACAGAAACGTTACTTAGGGCCACAGAAACGTTACTTAGGGCCACAGAATTGTTACTTAGGGACAGACACAGAATTGTTATTAAGGGACACAGAATTGTTACTGAGGGCCACAGAACCGTTACTTAGGGCCACAGAAACGTTACTTAGGGCCACAGAAAAGTTACTTAGGGCCACAGAAACTTTACTTAGGGCCACAGAATTGTTACTTAGGGACACAGAATTGTTACTCAGGGACAGACACAGAATTGTTACTGAGGGATACAGAATTGTTACTGAGGGACACAGAAACGTTACTTAGGGCCACAGAAACGTTACTTAGGGCCACAGAAACGTTACTTAGGGCCACAGAAACGTTACTTAGGGCCACAGAATTGTTACTTAGGGACAGACACAGAATTGTTACTGAGGGACACAGAATTGTTACTGAGGGCCACAGAACCGTTACTTAGGGCCACAGAAACGTTACTTAGGGACACAGAATTGTTACTCAGGGACAGACACAGAATTGTTACTGAGGGCCACAGAACTGTTACTGAGGGCCACAGAACTGTTACTTAGGGCCACAGAAACATTACTTAGGGCCACAGAAACGTTACTTAGGGCCACAGAAACGTTACTTAGGGCTACAGAAACGTTACTTAGGGCCACAGAAACGTTACTTAGGGACACAGAAACGTTACTTAGGGACACAGAATTGTTACTTAGGGACAGACACAGAATTGTTACTGAGGGACACAGAATTGTTACTGAGGGCCACAGAACTGTTACTGAGGGCCACAGAACTGTTACTGAGGGCCACAGAAACATTACTTAGGGCCACAGAAACGTTACTTAGGGCTACAGAAACGTTACTTAGGGCCACAGAATCGTTACTTAGGGCCACAGAAACGTTACTTAGGGACACAGAATTGTTACTCAGGGACAGACACATAATTGTTACTGAGGGACACAGATTTGTTACTGAGGGCCACAGAACCGTTACTTAGGGCCACAGAAACGTTACTTAGGGACACAGAATTGTTACTCAGGGACAGACACAGAATTGTTACTCAGGGACACAGAATTGTTACTGAGGGACACAGAATTGTTACTGAGGGACACAGAATTGTTACTCAGGGACACAGAATTGTTACTCAGGGACACAGAATTGTTACTGAGGGACACAGAATTGTTACTGAGGGACACAGAATTGTTACTCAGGGACACAGAATCGTTACTCAGGGACAGACACAGAATTGTTACTCAGGGACAGACACAGAATTGTTACTGAGGGCCACAGAATTGTTACTGAGGGCCACAGAATTGTTACTGAGGGACACAGAACTGTTACTTAGGGCCAGAGAAACGTTACTCAGGGACACAGAATTGTTACTCAGGGACAGACACAGAATTGTTACTCAGGGACAGACACAGAATTGTTACTGAGGGACACAGAATTGTTACTGAGGGCCACAGAACTGTTACTTAGGGCCACAGAAACGTTACTCAGGGACACAGAATTGTTACTCAGGGACAGACACAGAATTGTTACTCAGGGACACAGAATCGTTTAATTAAAGAGTATGTCAGACAACATGCAGAGGAGTGGCAGAGGAGGCAATGTTTTAGGAGCGAGCAGACGTGGCAGCAGAGGAAGGGGTCGAGGCAGCACTATTCGCAGCCAGAGGCCAGTGCTCCCGGTGTCATCCAGCGGTCGTGTCTCCACCGACAACCCTGCCGTCATCGATTGGTTGGCTCGGTCGTCTTCCTCTTCCCAGGTCACCTCTGACACCTACAGCCAACGGTCGGTGGGTACGTCAGACACAACCGTTAGTTGGCATGGCCCGGGAGCAAGCCCACTGAAATCACGTGTCCTCTACCTGCCCCTGACCTTTGGTGTTCCCTCACCAAGCGAAGTATCGCATGCTGTGGGCTCAGCCCCACTGTACAGTGAGGAAGAGCTAACAGAGGGCGGTCAGGAACGAGGGGAGACATCCGCCTCTTCAGCAGCCAGGCGAAGAAGTAGTGGCGAGGAGAGTGGCTCGGTAGCCGGTCTAGAGACAGGTCTGTCTCCTGACCCACACGCAGCCGAGGGGGCTAGTAGTGAGGCGGAGACCCTAATTGATGATGATGAGGCTGATCGCACTTGGCAGCCTCGTCGTCATCAGGCTATTGCTTCCGCATCATCAGGAGAAGAGGGTGGCAGCTTGGCAGCGAGCAAAACAGTCGGTGGGTTGCCCAGGAGGCAGCAGGGTTGCAGCAGTGTCAGTGGAGGCAAACGGCCACGGAGTACAGCACCAGCTCCACTGCAGCCTACCACCACGGCCAGTAGTGGTGCCGGTGTGCACGGAGGAAGCAGCAGTCAGCCAGTGAGGAGTATCGGGGGCAAAGTTTCCTACTCGGCGGTGTGGCAATTTTTTGTCAAGCCGCCCGAGGAAGTAAACGTAGCCGTATGTCGACTATGTGGCCAGAAAGTCAAGCGTGGCCAGGGGGCCCATGTTGGGACTACAGCGTTGCGGCAGCATATGCAGCGTCGCCATTTGGTGGCCTGGGAAAACCGTGATAAAGATACGGCGGTTCTGCCTGCCCCAGCCCCCGCTCCATCACCCGCTCCGTTACTTGCTCCGTCACCCGACGTCAATCGCCCTCTATCAGCCAGTCAAGGCTCCAACACCTCTGCTGAGGGGAGTTGTTGCTCGTTGGCATCTTCCGCTCGTTCAGATGCTCCTTCTCCTGCTACTCCTCTTCACGGATTCCGTCAGCAGTCTTTCTTGGAATCCGTTTCCAAGAGACAACAGTTTGCGAGCACGCACCCGACGGTGCAAAAGCTGAACGTCCTCCTGTCCAAGTTGCTGGTGCTGCAGTCCCTCCCTTTCCAAGTGGTGGACTCAGCACCTTTCCGAGAAATGATGGCTTGTGCCGCGCCGCGGTGGAGAGTGCCAAGCCGTCATTTCTTCGCCAAAAAGGCAGTGCCAGCCCTGCATTCACATGTAGAAGAGATGGTGGGCCAGTCTTTGAGCATGTCGGTCTCTGCCAAAGTGCACGGCAGCGCCGACGTGTGGAGCTGTAACTACGGTCAGGGACAGTACATGTCATTTACGGCCCACTGGGTGAACGTGGTGCCGGCACAGCCGCACCAGCAACTTGGACAGGTCACGCCGCTTTTGCCTCCACGTTTGCACGTCCTTGGTCCACAAAAGATGTCCGCCTCTACCACCTCTTCTTCCTTCGTGTCCTCAGCCGCCACCCCCGTGCCAAGTCCCATTACCCGACCGGCATATCACATGTGCAGGGCGCAACGGTGTCACGCTGTGCTGCACCTGGTATGCCTTGGCGAACGTAGTCACACAGGGGAGGAACTTCTCAGTGTAATGAACAGAGAAATCGACAGATGGCTGTCTCCGCGCAAACTGAAAATCGGAACCATGTTGACCGACAACGGAAAGAACATGGTGTCTGCTCTGCGTCAAGGAAGGTTGTGCCATGCGCCATGCATGGCTCACGTGTTCAATCTGGTTGTCAAGCGGTTCCTAAAATCCACCATCCCACTGCAAGACATCCTTAAAATGTCACGTAAACTTTGCATGCATTTCAGCCATTCCTACACCGCAAAGCACACCCTCCTTGAGCTGCAGCGGCAGAACGGAATTCCACAGCATCGCCTGATCTGCGACGTTGCAACAAGGTGGAATTCAACCCTACACATGTTAGACCGCCTTTACGAACAGCGAAAGGCCATCACTGATTTCCTGATGTTACAAGCGGATAAAGGTACTCCCCTGTGTAACTTAGATGTCAGCCATTGGCAGCTCATGCGTGACACCTGCCGCTTGCTCAGGCCCTTTGAGGAGGCCACGCTATTCGTGAGTCGGCAGGACTATGGGATGAACGACGTCATTCCTCTGTTGCACGTCCTGGAACAAATGCTGTTAACAATGGCTGGTCAGGGTGCGGTAGACGTGGCGCACAGATCTCAACGCCACATGACCCCTGTGGGGGCAGGACAGGAAGAAGAGGAGGAGGTAGAGGAGGACATTGGTGCTCAGGAATTATTGAGTGAAATGGGTGGTTTTTCCACTCAGCGGACAGGAGTGGAGGAGCAGGAGCATCTGGTAGAGGAGGAGGAGGAGGAGACAGAGGACCCAGATGCACCGTGGCAGTATGCTGTGGAGATGGAGGCAGGGAGTCCCTCGCATTCCTTGGCACAAATGGCCCATAGCATGCTCGATTGCTTGCGTAGCGACAGCCGAATAATAACCATCAGACAGAGGGATGACTTTTGGCTGTCCACCTTGTTGGACCCTCGCTACCGTTCAAAAATGGTGGCCTTTTTCACACCTGCTGAGAGGGAGGCCAAAATAACGTACTATAAAAACCACCTATGTAGTCAGTTGGTCTCTGCCTTTCTGCGCCAACGTCCATCCTCAGACACTGTGGGCCCTGTGCGCTCGCGTTCCGCTGCCATGGCAGCAGGGGAGGGGTGGGGTGGTAGGAGCAGTGGCAGCTCCACCAGCAGCAGCTGCCTCAGTCTACAGTCGATGATGAGTAGCTTTCTTCACCAGCGCAGTGAGGAAACTACTAACCAGCCGTAGCAGCAGCATCAGGTGGACCTGGAGCAGGACCTCAAACAACAGGCTTAGGCCTACTTGGACAGCACCCTGCCAACCGAGGTAGACAATCCCCTTGACTACTGGGCAACGAAACTTGACCTTTGGCCCCAACTAGCTGAATTTGCCCTTGAAAGGCTGTCATGCCCGGCCAGTAGCGTGGCATCGGAGCGCGTGTTTAGTGCGGCAGGAGGTATTGTAACTCCGCGGAGGACACGACTATCCACCCAAAGTGTGGAGAGACTCACGTTTGTGAAAATGAATCAGGCGTGGATTAGTCTGGATTTCAAACCACCAGTTCCTGACACAACTGACTAAATCCGCCATGAATCATGCCCCAAACATGTGCCACTTTCAGGTCTCCTCACACTGCTGGTGTGTTCCATTTTTTGTCATAGGGTGCTGGCAGATTACGGGCCTCCCATAGCTGCTGCCAGGCCCCTAATCTGCCATGGGCCCCTATACCGCCTCCTCATGCTGCTGCCAGGTCCAGAGTCTCTCATGGGTCCCTGTACAGCCTCCCATTGCTGCTGTCTCCATCGCCACACTCTGCCATGTGCCACTTTCAGGTCTCCTCACACTGCTGGTGTGTTCCATTTTTTGTCATAGGGTGCTGGCAGATTACGGGCCTCCCATAGCTGCTGCCAGGCCCCTAATCTGCCATGGGCCCCCGTACCGACTCCTCATGCTGCTGCCAGGCCCGTAATCTGTCATGGGCCCCTGTACCGCCTCCTCATGCTGCTGCCAGGTCCAGAGTGTGTCATGGGTCCCTGTACGGCCTCCCATTGCTGCTGTCTCCATCGCCACACTCTGCCATGTGCCACTTTCAGGTCTCCTCACACTGCTGGTGGGTTCCATTTTTGTCATAGGGTGCTGTATGGCCTCCCATTGCTGCTGCCTCCACCGCCACACTGTGGCTCCACACTCTGGTTTTGGCCCCGTGACTGCCCAAATGAGTGAAGTGTGCGGTGATTCTAAGATCGACGGCACTCATCTGCATGTCATACTGACTGTCAGTATTATTTCTCTTCCCCAGCAGACTCCAAGGGCATTTAAATTAAAGGTACAGTGTTCTGCACTAATATAAAGGCTCTCTGAAGCCTAGAAACACCCTTTTATAAGTTAAATTCGCAGCGAA
Organism: Staurois parvus; assembly: GCF_062004578.1. NCBI lineage: Eukaryota > Metazoa > Chordata > Amphibia > Anura > Ranidae > Staurois > Staurois parvus. The sequence goes on from NW_028318480.1 coordinate 181,596, forward strand.
TATATTCGACTCGAATCGAAATTTTTCCACGAATTCGCCGAATCAGTCGAATCGAATTTTTGAATACTTCGCTCATCTCTAGTCATGACCTGAGAACTGTATTCCTTCGTATAGTCCTTTGTAACTTTAAAGAGACAATTTTCTTTTTATCTTACCAGAGAAGAGAACATTTAAACATTGTCTGTATTTCATAGAGTACATTAAAGTCTGAATCAAGACATAGGAAAAAGAATGGTATTAAATGTAACTGATAAAACTGAAAATGCACAGTGGATATGGTGAAAAATAAAAGCTGGACTAAGCTTTTTGGAGTTGTAGTATTGGGAATAACATATTTTACCTCTTTCTGATGATACTTTATTGCTACCTTCAGCTTTGCCAGGTCATGACACTTTTGAGGATCCAGCTCCTCACTCTGGTCATCCCTGTGGTTGAGTATAATTTCCAGTTCTCGAGAGCTCCGTGCTTGGTCAAGCAGGTCCTTGGCAAATCTCTTACATTGCTGAGACAGTTCCTCATACTCCGCTTTGAACTCATTCTCTACTTTGCTAAGTTCTTTCAATTCCCATCCGAGGCGAAAAGCTGTCAGAATGGGGTCTTCACTGGATAAGGCAATCAAAGATGGGCTAGCCAGAGCCTTGTAGATGTTAAGTCTCGACCTGGAGTGTCTGAGGCTGTCGACTTCCGAGCTGGAGACACATTCCACACAATTGCAACGTATCTGGTGTGGGCGAGGTATAGTCACCCTTCTTTGGACTAAGAGTTTTATTATTTCATAATTATTAGTGTGAGCTGCCAACATAATGGGTGTTATATCTGGAGTGAACTCTGAAAACTGGGTGTCCATCATCAAAGTTGGTACCTAAAGAGAAAAGAAACACTGTAAGTTTTCGCTTAATTTGATTTCAATGACTATGTACAGACACAAAACAAATATTAAACAAAACATCTGTTTTTCTACTGATGTATTTATTAAAATAAAAAATAATGAAAGTGTTTTAATGCTGAGATATTTATACTTTAGGAGTACCAGTGTGTGGGAGAGTCTCCATATACTGTGTTTCCCAGTGCTTTCGGCCAAGGATCTTCCATCTTCCTCCTTGCTAGCCTATGCAGAAGCTGTGCCTGATGCAGATGCTGGGGTCATGGGCTCACCTCTCCCCCAGCTAGAGCAGCCTGATGACAGCCCCTCTGTGAACGGGCCTTCCCTGTCTATCCACATGGTACCTGCCACATGGTCTGCTAACCCAGGCCCAGAGCCTACCCTGAAAGACATTCTCTCTGCTATCACCACATGCAAATCTTCCATTGCTGATCTGACTGGGGAAGTTAGGAGCATGAAAATGGAAATATCTTTAGTGCACCAGGATATGCAGAAGCTCTGAGAATGGACCTCGGAGGGACGGGTTAGCACTATAAAAGATGAATGGCAACTGTTGCAGCATGATGTTCGCTACAGACAATCTGTGCCCTCTACCAATGCTGCCAGGCTGGAGGACCTATAAAACTGGCTCTGTAGAAATAGTGTGAGAGTGGAGGGCATTTCTGAACGGACAGAAGGGAAAAATCCTTTGGCTTTCATCAAGTCTTGGTTGGTGGCTACTTTTGGGAAGGATGCCTTTTTCTCCATGTTTGCTGTGGAGAGAGCCCATAGGGTTCCCACAAGACCGCCTCCTACAGGCCCCCCCCGAGACCCTTCCTGTTTTGTTTACTCTATCCTGACCAGAGCTAGAACAGCTGAGAACCTCTCGGTGGATAACTCCCAAATTTCCTTATTCCTTGACTTTTCTGCTGAGGTTCAGTGGCAGCGGGTGAAATTTCTGGATATTAAGAAGCCACTGAGTGCTCTTGGTGTTCAATACTTTCAGTTGTACCCTGCTAAGGTGAAGGTCATCGTAAATGTTACTTCCCAGTTCTGCGATAATCCTTCTGGCTATATATATATATATATATATATGCACAAAGCTCATAAGATATCTTCTCTCGCCACCAAGTTTCCATTCCATTTGATCCACTAGTGTGTCTATTGGGGGCACTGGATGCTGAATTGTATCCGCCCACATGGCTGCGTCACTCATTCACAGAGTTCTGTGAATGAGTGCCTACAGGTCCCGGCAACCTTAGCGGCTGTCGGCTTGTAGTTTTCAATTAACTGCCATGGGGCTGTGGAGCGCCATGGTAGTTCATTTAAGCTTCCCATCAGAATATCTGCTTGGCTATACATCCCGTACAGCTAGCAGATATTCTGACAGGTCTGCAGGAGACCTGCATGGCATCAGCAATCTACTGATCACTGGTGCAATGCTTTACAGGCTCCTTTGACAAAAATAATAAATGCACATTTTTTTACCTGCAAAAAAATGTGCATTTATTATCTTTGTACAAAAGGTGAACTTATCCTTTAACTTACTTATTCAAGGGTCTCAAAGGGGAACCGTTTAGAATTCAAGAACAAAATTATATCATAGGTCGACTCTAGTCAAACATGAACTGCAGCATTTTGACCTGTGAAGTAAACACAACCTACTTGCCTGGATACCTTTATTTGCAGCATTACTGATATACACCAGACCACCCTATTCTTTCAAATTATATTGTTGCCAGTATCTGGTGTCTGGAGGTGCCCAGATTTTAAGTCTGCAATGAAATAGGTCAATAAGTTTCAAGTATATCCACTGGAAACATCCAGCAGATATTGGGTGGCCTAAAAGTACCCTTTTTGAGCTAATTCCTGTGATAACATCTACTACAGTAAAATATTTAATATGGTATAGTGTTGATTTCAGACTGTTAACAAAGCAACAGAATTACACAAAGAGTGGAACAAGGAAGCAGAATCATTAGTCTGTACTCCTAAGCAGGAAGAGCAGGTGCAGTATGCAAAGAGCATACGTGGCTTTTGCATGTACTTAGAAGCTATGAATTCCTTTAATCTCTTTGGTGTAATGTTTCCACTCAGAAAAAAACTTGCAAAAAAGTTGTGCAAAGTTTTTTTTTTTTCTAAATACATGTTAATTAGTCCATTTTAGGCCTGAAAACTGCTAAAACCCCCAAAACATTGCACACAAACACAATATAATTCCCATTTTTGTTTCCAAAAGACAAAACCGTATTGAGTAAACAAATACAAAATACCTAGGTCATGTCCTGAAATTGCATGCGCATGCGAAATGGAGAAAATTACAATATTCAAATTGTCTATAGGCAATGCTTTAAAACCTTTATAGCTCATCAGTTTAAAGTTACCAATAAACAAAGGAATGAGAATCATTCCTCACACTCTGGTGTTTGGCAGTATCTAATATGCATTTCAAAGTATTTCTGTTTGTGCACAAATGTGCATTCTTAGTGTGCATATGTGCATCATTTTTAATTTTATTACTATCACAAGTGGGCTGACATAGCCCTATGTGTTACTACATTCTGCATGGCAATCCTTTTATATTGAGACATTAGGAGTATTTGGAACTCTGATGTCTCCCCTGCACTGCTTCAAAACAAATTGAGTGCAGACATTACTCAATTTGCTCCTGTCCACAGTCCTAAATCTGGAAGTGCTCAGAGCACAGCACTTCCTGGTTCACAACGCAGAAGGAGAATCAGAATGGGGTTAACTGTTTTTACACAGAAAACAAACTCGGGCCTGAAGTGGAATTCCAGGATATAATCATATCATTAAAACTGCTCTAACCCCCTTCTAACACTTATACTAACTACCTTGTAAAAGAAATATGTATATACTTACCTTTACTTTACTTACTATTCTTAAGCTGGTCTGGTCTGGCCATGTGATTGGCTCTTCTCTCTCAGCTAACACTGGCTTGAGGGGAGAGGAGGGAGTGGCAACAACAGATGGCCCATAGTAAGCCTATGGGTGATTTCACCACTCAGGCATTCAGGCCATTGTTGGAGCGCTCTCACCTTTCCCCATTAGCCACTGCTGATCAAGGACCAGATGGGAGTGGTCTGAGAATAGGGAAGTGTATGAATTTCTCTTCTACAGGGTAGTAAGTGGTAGGTATCAGAATGGGGGTGGAAGTAGTTTTAAGCAGGGCTTTTTTCAGCTGGAACTTGGTGGAACTTAGTTCCACCACCTCTGGCTAAGGGCCTCTGCTCCCAGCTTACCACTATCACTTGTAAACACTTTGGTCCAGCCTCTCCAATTACAAGCGACAGTTTGTCTCCCAAAGGCTCCCATAGATCTGATCTTCTGAGCGGCTCCAACTCAGTACAGGATGGGGACAAGGGTATGCATAGGGTACAGTGCGGATGCTGACACCCCCCACGTGATGATTTCCCTGCAAGTGAGAGAGACTGGGTGAAAAAGAAGAGGGGTGAAAGTGGGATGTGGATGGGGGATGCAGAGGTAAGCAGCTGTGGAAGAAGGCTGAACTCTGCACTCTGCATGTGGAACACCCTTGAACTTTGCATTATGTACTTAGCGCAACCCCAAACTCTGCATATAGCACACCCCTGAACTCTGCACTCTGTGTGTAACCCCACCGAACTCTGCACTCTGTACGTAATGCACTCCTGGTATTTAATTACCCTAACTTACTTTATTTTGAGTTCTCTTCAATTCACAGGTCAAGCAAACACAGACAACCTCCTAGGGGCAGTAGGGGTGTACTCTTAAAGCTTGTGCATTGTAGCATTATTTTTGTTGCTTCCTAGATCACTTGTTACAATAAAACATCCAGTACAGGTTTAAATGCCATTGGTGGTTGTAACATCTAGGTCAGTGGTTGTCAACTTATGAGCCAAAGGGGATCTCAAATGCAGCCCCTGATATCAATAAAGGGCTTCACATAATGTTCAATATATGTAATGCTTGAGAGGTCTGTCAAAAATTGCAGACCTAATAGAGGAAATGAGGGTCAGAGAGTGTGGACATGCTGCATTTTTGTCTGGGGTTATGCTATAGAAGACAATACAAAACTGGGAACATGTTACATGAGGCTAGTAGAGATAAATGCTCTTAGGCTAATCAATGATCCCACTACAGACTTCTGAGGGCTGCAAATCACATACTAAAGGGCTGCATGTGGCCTTCGGGTCACAAGTTGGGCACCAGGGATCTAGGTACTGACATGTGTTTACATATTACTTTCTGTGAGAAGCAGCAATACATGTCTTTACATAAACAGCAGGTATGTTCCAGAATCACCAGATTATAAATAAGTTAGTTGTAAGATGATTGTAGACAGGTGAGTGTACATTTAATATAAACACCCCAGGGTCACCACAATAACATGCGCACCTTTAATCATCCTGGGAAGATTATTTCAAATACCTTTGCTGTCATAGGTTTTCCAAAGTGCTATGCTGCATTTTGAAAGGATCTGGTTGAGCTGACTTGAAAGAGACCTGCAGGACAATCTTCCAAAGTCAGATGCAGATTTTTTGTGCTGTATTGTGCTGCAATGCAGTACGTACAGTATATGAGAATGTACTCCATTTAAATGCATCGTTTCTGCACTTCCCTGCATTTTGCCCGCATTGCACAATCCAGCTATATGAGCAGTATGAGCGAGCCCTTAAGATAGATTTGGATTCAGTTTTTGCAGTTATTACTTATCTTAGAATCTTGCCTCAGCATGAATTATGTATTTCTGAATGGGAGAGTACAGTAGAACTTGCTGCTTCTATAGGTTATATCAGTACCCTTTAGGTTATTTAAGCAGTACATACGCAATTTCATTTTGTGAGATAGAAAGTAGAAGAGAACCATTAGAATTGTAGAGCTGAAGAGGGAACCATAACTAATTCCTTATACTGTATATTAATGCCTTTTTAATTTTTCAGTCATTAAACTTGAGTTGTACTGAAACGCAGAGCGAAATTCTTGGCTGCAGCTTTATACATTGCTGTGCTATTGTCTTTGGACATTCCTGTCACTGACACATTTTTCTCGTTGACAGCAAGAGAACATGGTGATGACACAAATCTGACAATCTGCTAAAGGATCTGTATCTAGAAATGCAGTGTGAATGAAATATTCTCTGATGTTTAAATATTTAAGCCAAAAAAACAAGAGCAGAATATATATTGTAGGTTACCAGTCCATAGATGTGGTGGCTGCATTAGTTTTTCTTTTTTCAAGTTCAGTACATTTTCTGCAAATACAGAAAAAGAACCTGCTGATCCTAGAAGAAATCCAGTATTTCTGAAACCTCCTAACTGAACTGAGACCTCAGGTAATTTTATCAGCTTTCTGAGTTTTCTTCTGTGAACTACACAACTCCATTAACCTTTATTATGGAGAGAGGATGGGGTTTGTAGTCCAAATTTGGAGAGCAGCTTAGGGTGACAACGTTGCTGATCCACAGTTACAGTAAGGTGAGTGAGCATTGACATCTTAGGACAGGAATATGTTACTGGAAATACAGACTCTGGTTTTGTTAGGCTTGGTCTTGCAATGATTAAATGCTCCTACCAAATTTCGAGAAATGAATGCTATTGTGCTTTTAAGACAGGTTGCAGTGAACAAAGAAAAGGAACATATTATACCCCCTCCCTTTTGCTTTTGTATCCAAACAGAACTGGAACACTTTTACACCCCGAACATACACCATCAGCAGGTGACTTCAAAAGGATACACAAACATTTATGGATGATGCACACGTATTACCTTCTACGTGAAATACATGGCTGAGAAAGCATTGTGATTCAATAATTCCCTGTTACCTGTTCCTCTTGTGTCATTCGTAAAAAAGGTTCCCCTTACACTGGTAGATTGTAGGCAGGTGTAGTCTAGTTTCTCCACTACAGCTCTTCTGGAGCTGCAGTGTAGCTGGAGAGAGTGTTAGATAATGAGTTTATGTGAAATATCCATTAAACACTGTAAATAATATTGTAATTATGAATATATTTCAGTTAGAGTTGTATCAGTCTGGGGGTGCAATATGTCTTCCCATAAATTCCTGTTCTATAGTTACCATATATTAGATTGTAAACTTTACGAGCAGGGCCCTCCTATTCCTTCTGTACTGAAATGTATTGTAATTGTACTGTCTCCCTTATATTGTAAAGCGTTGCGGAAACTGTTGCCGCTATAGAAATCCTGTATAATAATAATAATAATAATGCCATAGTTGCCAAAGGGAATAGTCTATTAATTACACCTTCTTTACTGTATAACAGAAGTCTTTGCTGAGAATCCTCTTTCAGACAGTTCGATGCCAGAGTTAGTTTACCTAACAATGGGACAAACCTGTTGGCTTCACAATATGTACTTCAAAGGATACCTCATTTAGGTATGCAATGAAGGTGGCCAGCCCTTCATGAATACTTAGTTTCCCAGGAAAAGGTCATGAACTGGCATGCTTAAATTCCATAAAGGGTGTGCCACGATGTGCCTTAAAGGGGGTTGGTATATGCTAGATACAGGGGATTTTAGCCAATTATGAAAGAGAATAGATTGGCCAACAAATCAGAGATACTCCATGAAAATTAATGGAGGAGAAGCCTATAACTATGGACACTAGAGAGAGAGAGGTGTTCTTTGGAACACCAGGGGAAGGGAATGGAACTTATACGTCCAGTTACATGCTAATTATGGAATATATTCCTTGCACTTATATCTAAATGTTTGTCTTATGTCTTTTCTGTCTCATTGTTTGTATTTTGTAATATGTTTGAGCTTTCTTAATAATGTTTCTTTTATGTAACTAGATAGATTGTTTGTGTTAGTTTAGACCTCCATCCTATTCACCAATAAATTATGGTTGTTGTGTTAAACCTTTCACTTCTGGGTAAGAACTCTCCATGTACCAAATCATATCAGAGAAATATTATATTTCATAATCTATAGATTTGGTCAACAAGAGAAGTCAAGAGAAACTTGGTTTCTCTATTGTTCCCTTGGTTCCTTGGAGCAGGTTGGCTACTCTGCATGCAGGTGACACTGGCAGCCCTTTTGAATCACGCAAAGCCTTTTTAAGTTCCTGCCTCCAGGTTTTGACGTGCATTCGCAAAATGGGTAATGTAGGAGCATACCCATCTGTACTAGCGGATGGGACAGGTTCCAGAGAAGTAGGGACAGCTCAGGGCCAACACTTCAGCAAGATCCCTGTTGGGTTGGACAGGCATTCCTTCCCCCTTGGCAAGCACTTTCCTCAGTTTGGACCTGCTACTGCCGACTGCTGCATTGACTGTAAGTTCAGGTGTTCAGGCGAGCTCCCGCACTGGATTGTTGTACTGTTCACAAGCTCTTCAATACATCGCTTACTGCACTCCATCCTACGAGTGTTTACTGCTGCTGCACCACACTGCACCTACTCAACAAGATTACTGCCACCTGTGCCAAACACACATATCTGAGATACTTGGCCATCACTGTGGAGGACCACATTTATTGCAGGTGAGAGACAGAAATGTACAGTTGTAACTCCAAATCAATTTTTTTAAATAGTTTTGATAAGAGTGTGGGACGATTAGAACCTCTCTCTTTTGATTTGCCTTAGCTGTGTTGCTGTCTAAATCTCCCATTGGAGATATTTCTCTCATTTCCTCCTCCAGTGACCACCATCTCTCACAGAGGAAGTGATGGGACATCGTCCCATTAGAGACTGGAATATAAATTTATCAGAGCTTCCTACCCTTTTACACAAAATAATTTTACCATCCCCCTGTAAATGATAGCATTGCAGCAAAGGAGTCCCCATGTTTCACTTCTGGCACTGAAGACATTGAATCAAAAGCGTGTGAAGAAGATAAAGTGCTTTTACTCAGTCCTTGTGAGAAGGATCAAATGTTGCTTTAGTTTTAGTCATAGTCTTTTGACTAAATTGCCATTGTAGTTTTAGTTGTATTTTAGTCATCTGAATAGTTTTAAGTTGTATTTTAGTCATCTAAAATCTTCAGTACATTCTAGTCGTGTTTAGTTCAATGATAATGCAGTCTTTAAGCATTTCTCTAGAATTCCCAAACTCATTATATACTTCTGGATTAAAAATCTAAAAACATGTTTTTATTTATGGTATTAAGGTTTGAACATGCAGGCCTGTAATGTACAGTGTCCTGGATGGTCTCAGTCTGAGGAGGAGGCCTGTAATGCACAGTGTTCTGGATACTCTCAGTCTGAGGAGGAGGCCTGTAATGCACAGTGTCCTGGATGCTCTCAGTCTGAGGAGGAGGCCTGTAATGCACAGTGTTCTGGATGCTCTCAGTCTGAGGAGGAGGCCTGTAATGCGCAGCACTCTGGATGGTCTCAGTCTGAGGAGGAGGCCTGTAATGCACAGCATTCTGGATGGTCTCAGTCTGAGGAGGAGGCCTGTAATGCACAGCGTTCTGGATGGTCTCAGTCTGAGGAGTAGGCCTGTAATGTGCAGCGTTCTGGATGGTCTCAGTCTGAGGAGGAGACCTGTAATGCGCAGCGTTCTGGATGGTCTCAGTCTGAGGAGGAGGCCTATAATGTACAGTGTTCTGGATGGTCTCAGTCTGAGGAGGAGGCCTGTAATGCAGACAGTGCTAAGCATGCCATGCCACGTCACACCACTAAGCATTGCTACTTTGCTTGCTGGGAAGGGAAATCCTCACAGGCTTTACAGGTGGGGCTCCAAAGAAAGTGGAAGTTCAGGTGGGTAAAAGTTCCCCCTTCACATTTTTGTTACTTTTTCATTCCTTGATGAAAATTGGAATTGATTTTTGTCATAGTTTTTGTCAATTGATGAAAATTTAAATTGATTTTCGTTTAGTTTTCGTCACTAAAAAGATGGCGTTGACAAAAATGATGCCGAAAATATTTTTGTCAATGAATATAACAATGATATAAACATTAACATGTTTTCACAGTGATAACAGCTCACAGGGAAATGCAAACGTATTATGTTTTCTAATGGGGATTGGTAACCCTGAATACAAAAAATACTATTTTAATAGTACAATAAGGTCTCTTTCACACGGGTGACCAGGGGGTGGTTAAAACAGGCAACTGAGTTTGTATAAAGCATGTTGCATTCAACGGGCAGTACCACTACCAATATGTGACCTATTCATGTTCAGGCCATGTCGGAACTGTGAGATAAAAGCTTTACAGTATTTACATAAAACATCCCTATTTGATTGTAAAAAAAAAAAAAAAAAAAAAAAGGGGCGTTCAGAAGGTGACCTGGAAGCTGCTGTTCTACCACCCACTAAAAAGTGATACACTGCAAATAACTTTTTAGAGCAAGGGACAATAGAGAGTGCCTTGGGTGTGACTGAACCCCAACTCTTTGTTGCTTCTTTGTAAAGCAACATGTAGTAACCTATAGAGAGCAGTCAGATGAACTTCATACTCATCATACTACAGTGAACTGAAATGTATTGGCAATGTGTTCCTCCTGTACAACAGAATCAGTGTAGAATTACAACACTATTGTAATGTCACTTTATACTCATACAACAGTGAACTGAAATCTGATTGATTCATTTTCTTTGTAATGTAGTCAACATGTAATTTGATTGGTCTTCTAGCACAAGTCTGTAATCCTTATTCATGGAGGAGATGGCCTTTATATACTGTACATTTCAGTGTGTCTGTGTGGGTTACCTGTTTCACACATAGCATGACACCTGAAAAATACTGTACAGCAGGGAAGGGGTCTTGTCATGCCGTTTCAAAGGTGACTTTGAAAAAACAAAAATGCATTAAATAATATGCTTAGGGAATGCCTTAAAGATGCACATGGTGTTATGCAATATTTTGATTTTCAAACTCTCATACACTGCCAGTATATATTTGGCTATGGATTTTTTTTGTTAATTAGCTTGTAAGAAATCAGCTTACAATTACTGTACAACTGACAATCATCCACAAGTTCAATAAAAAAAAGTACTAAAAATGTAAGAAAAAAAGCCTCCAATAATAGGAATAATAGAATAGAGCAACAGTGGGGTTGATTAACCAATGAGGTAGCTATCAGTATTAGGCCCCTTGCTCATGGGCTTTCCATATGTCCGTTTGTCATTTGTCCGCTTACGGATGAAAAACAGCCCCCGTGTATTTCTATGGACTTGCGGGTGTAAACGGATGAACATCTTTTTACATCCGTTAATGTCTGCATCCGTTAACATCCGTTTTTTTGACCGGAAGAAAACCCTATTTTTATTTCACAAAAAAACCAGAATGGATGAAAAATGTATGTCAATGGATGAAAACGGTTGTAAACAGATGAAAACCAATGTAAACAGATAAAAAACAGATGTAAACGGATGAAAGAATGGATATAAACTCATTCGTTTTTTTCTTTGAAAAAACGTGACTGAACTGAAGAAAAAAAATGAAAGCCCGTGTGAAAGGACCCTTACAGTACAGTTTCTAAACTGCCCTAACCTCTCCCTATGCAATTTGTGCACTTTCCCTATAAATGCTCTACCACCGCTTCCGATTCACTGACACAATGGCTGTTTTGTGCTCCCCTTTTATAGTTAGGTAGGCGGCTTAACCAAAAACATTGTTACTGACCTTTCTAAGCTTGCTCTTCATCGTTCACAATGGTTTAAAAAATTCCCTCCTGAATCTGGACATAAATTTGGCAGAACTAGGCTTCATTGTACACAAGCAGCTCCTAAACTTGAGTTAAGGAGCTTTTGGCATTTTTTTGCTAAAGCGCCTAAACTCATCTCCATGAAAAGCCTATGTGTCCATGTACACTTAGGCTTTTAGCAGAGTTTAGGAGCTGCCGCATTTAGGTGAGGTTAAACCTCCCTCTTCTGAATGTGGAAGAGTCGCGTTCAGGATACGAGCGTTTTGACCGCCGACCGCGGGAAACCGCAAAAAGCAGCAAACCCACGGTACCGTGTTTGCTGCATTTTAGCACAGTTTTGCCGCGATTTGCATTTTCCTGCGGCCGGCGGTCAAGGTAGGGTCATGTACATGGAGCCTAAAGCTCGAACATGCAGGATTCGTATCATATCCATGGTGATGATGAACCCAAACCTCATTCCTGTTCATCATCACAATAATGTTCTAGAGGTCACTAATTGACTTTTAAAGATGGTTATTTATTATGTTTATGCAGTGGATTGCAGCGATCATGTTATTTCTCATTCTCTACAATTTGGAGTTTCAGTACTTGCTGACATACACTGTGACAACAGATGCTCAGCCCTTCGGTTTTTCCCTAAATATGCAGCAACACAATTGTAATCAATATATTAGTGAGTTTTCAATGACCCCAGATTTAATCCATTTTCTATTAACTGCATCTCCTGGTACAAAACAAATCAACATCTTGCTCAGTGCTTCATCTGAAAGAAAAAGGCTGAAAATTAATTAAAGAGAGATAGATGAAAACAATTCATCATGTAAGAAAGCTACTCTGCACTTCATATGAAAATATATACTATATATTCCTGTTATGTTTAAATAGTTCAGGTTATATAATGAAGGTGCTTTCTAGTTACTATGGACAATGCTATCCTTGGCTCCATCCTCTGTATATAAACTGATAAAATTATAGCGCTTTGACTACAAAGTTACTTTATATAACAGAGTACCTAAAGTGGTTGTAAACCTCAGACATGAAATGTGAAATAAGTAAATGCCTCAATAGAGTGTACTTGTCTCAATCTTAAGCACTAAGTGTAATTTCTGCTCACTGCCTGGTTCCTCTGCTATTTGTATGAGTCTCTTCTGGCAAGTTTTCCTGACACCAAGAGAAAAAAGGTGACAGGGAGGTACCTCCAGCAGATTGAAAGCCTCAGCTCTGTTCCTGTGAGCTGTATAGAGGAGGGTGTGTCCCTTCCCTCCAATCAGCTCTTGGAGCTTTCTTCACTACTGTAACTTCAGCTCCCTGCCCCCTGCTTTTCAGAGCTGAGAGATCCTGTGTAAATTTTCCATTTTGAGTGGATGTAGGGGACAGACAGCTATAGACAGACAGGTACAACTTACGTAGAAGATTTCGCTTCATCTCAGTGTATCACCTGAGGCCAGTTGGGTATGTGTAAGGTTTTACGACCAATTTAAAGGATGTGTTCACCTTCTGTACCATATAGAGGTTGTAACATATTATGAATGGACCATGTTACAAATCTAACATATTACAAATGGGGCTCCACCCACCCGGTCACGTCATCCATTCACAATGTTCTGTGAATGGGAAAACTACAAGTCCCGACAGCCTTTGCAGCTGTCAGCTTGTAGTTCTTAATAAGCTACCAGGGTACAGTTGAGCACTCTAGGTAGTTCATTGAGCTTGCTGTCATTGTGTAACTGCCTGCCCATATTGGCAGTACAGGCAGACAGATACACAGACAGTCTGAAGGACTGTGCCATTACACCCACGACCTGCAGATCATGGGTGCAATGCTTTACAGTTCCCTAACAAAAACATAATAAATGTATATTTTTGTACCTGCAAAAAAAAATGTGCATTTATTATTTTTTTGTAATAGTGAACTTATCCATTAAGGTGTCATTGATACAACTTTAGTCAAGACACTTAACTCCACACATGAGTTTGCTCAAGCTCACATGCAGTATTTGGGATCTCTGAGTGGGGCGCTGAAGCTTCAACCTCTCCGAAAGACACATTCCATCTGCATTAAAAAAAAACAGCGAACCTAGGGAAGGGAAGACATGTCAACATTTTTTTTTTGGTGTGACCACTGATATGAGCTTGTTTCAAACCCCACCCTGAACAAATTCACGTCTCGATGCAAATAGTCCTCCATTATAGGGGGCTATTTGGACCTTACACTACTTGGTTAGTGTTACCCATATTCGTGTGGTATTTCACTTAGTTTTTTTCTCTTTATCTCTTTTTTCTTCATTAATCATGCATTAAGTTGGATATAATATATATTGATTTATTTATGTATATATATTTATGTTATGTGTATATATACACAGGTGAAACTTGAAAAATTAGAATATCGTGCAAAAGTTCATTTATTTCAGTAATGCAACTTAAAAGGTGAAACTAATATATGAGATAGACTCATTACATGCAAAGCAAGATAGTTCAAGCTGTGATTTGTCATAATTGTGATGATTATGGCTTACAGCTCATGAAAACCCCAAATCCACAATCTCAGAAAATTAGAATATTACATGCAATCAATAAAACAAGGATTGTACATAGAACAATATCGGACCTCTGAAAAGTATAAGCATGCATATGTACTCAGTACTTGGTTTGGGCTCCTTTTGCAGCAATTACTGCCTCAATGCTGCGTGGCATGGAAGCCATCAGCCTGTGGCACTGCTGAGGTGTTATGGAAGACCAGGATGCTTCAATAGCGGCCTTCAGCTCTTCTGCATTGTTCGGTCACATGTCTGTCATCTTTCTCTTGGCAATGCCCCATAGATTCTCTATGGGGTTCAGGTCAGGCGAGTTTGCTGGCCAATCAAGCACAGTAATTCCACGGTCATTGAACCAGGGTTTGGTGCTTTTGGCAGTGTGGGCAGGTGCCAAGTCCTGCTGGAAAATGAAGTCAGCATCCCCATAAAGCTTGTCTGCAGAAGGAAGCATGAAGTGCTCCAAAATCTCCTGGTAGGCGGCTGCGTTGACCCTGGACTTAATGAAGCACAGTGGACCAACACCAGCAGATGACATGGCTCCCCAAATCAACACAGACTGTAGAAACTTCACACTGGACTTCAAGCATCTTGCAGTGTGTGCCTCTCCATTCTTCCTCCATACTCTGGGTCCTTGGTTTCCAAATGAGATGCAAAAGTTGCTCTCATCAGAAAAGAGGACTTTGGACCACTGAGCAACAGACCAGGTCTGTTTTTCTTTAGCCCAGGTAAGACGCTTCTGATGTTGTTTGTTGTTGAGGAGTGGTTTGACAAGAGGAATACGACATTGTCCAGGATCCGTCTGTGTGTGGTGGCTCTTGCTGCACTGACTCCAGCCTCAGTCCACTCCTTGTGAAAGTCCCCAACACTTTTGAATGGCCTTTTCCTGACAATCCTCTCCAGGCTGTGATCATCCCTGCTGCTTGTGCACCTTTTTCTTCCATACTTTTCCCTTCCACATAACTTTCTATTAATGTGCTTTGATACAGCACTTTGGGAACATCCAACTTCTTTTGCAATTACCTTTTGAGGCTTTCCCTCCTTACGGAGGGTGTCAAAGATGGTTTTCTGCACAACTGTCAGGTCAGCAGTCTTTTCCATGATTGTGATTAGAGATGAGCGAAGAAATTAAAAATTCGATTCGACTGATTCGGCGAATTCGTGGACAATATTCGATTCGAGTCGAATAAATTCGCTGTGAATTTAACTTAAAAAAGGGTGTTTCTAGGCTTCAGAGAGACTTAATATTAGTGCAGAACACTGTACCTTTAATTTAAATGCCCTTGGAGTCTGCTGGGGAAGAGAAATAATACTGTCTGTCAGTATGACATGCAGATGAGTGCCGTCGATCTTAGAATCACTGCACACTTCACTCCTTTGGCCAGTCACGGGGCCAAAACCAGTGTTTGGAGCCACAGTGTGGCGGTGGAGGCAGCAGCAATGGGAGGCCATACAGCAACCTATGACAAAATGGAAACCAGCAGGAGCGTGAGGAGACCTGAAAGTGGCACATGGCAGAGTGGGAGCAATGGGAGGCGGTACAGGGACCCAGGTCACACTGTGGGCCCAGCAGCAGCGTGACCAGGCGGTACGGGGGCCCATGGCCGATATGGGGCTTGGTGGCACCTATGGAAGGCCTGTAATCTGCCAGCAACCTATGACAAAATGGACAACCGCAGGAGTGTGAGGAGATTTCAAAGTGGCACATGGCAGAGTGGAAGCAATGGGAGGCCGTACAGGGACCCAGGTCACACTGTGGGACCAGCATCAGCGTGAACAGGCGGTACGGGGGCCCATGGCCGATTTGACCTCATTCATCCCATAGTCCTGCCGACTCACGAATAGCGTGGCCTCCTCAAAGGGCCTGAGCAAGCGCAGGTGTCACACATGAGCTGACAATGGCTGACATCTAAGTTACACAGGGAGTACCTTTATCCGCTTTTAACATCAGGAAATCTGTGATGGCCTTTAGCTGTTCGTAAAGGCGGTCTAACATATGTAGGGTTGAATTACACCTTGTTGCAACGTCACAGCATGAGGAGTCGGTACGGGGGCCCATGGCAGATTACATGTCTGGCAGCAGCAATGGGAGGCCCGTAATCTGCCAGCACCCTATGTCAAAAAATTTAACACACCAGCAGTGTGAAGAGACCTGAAAGTGGCACATGGCAGCAGAGTGTGGCGATGGAGACAGCAGCAATGGGAGGCCGTACAGGGACCCATGAGAGACTCTGGACTTGGCAGCAGCATGAGGAGGCGGTATATAGGGGCCCATGGCAGATTAGGGGCCTGGCAGCAGCTATGTGAGGCCCGTAATCTGCCTGCACCCTATGTCAAAAAATTAAACACACCAGCAGTGTGAAGAGACCTGAAAGTGGCACATGGCAGCAGAGTGTGGCGATGGAGACAGCAGCAATGGGAGGCCGTACAGGGACCCATGAGAGACTCTAGACTTGGCAGCAGCATGAGGAGGCGGTATATAGGGGCCCATGGCAGATTAGGGGCCTGGCAGCAGCTATGTGAGGCCCGTAATCTGCCTGCACCCTATGTCAAAAAATTTAACACACCAGCAGTGTGAAGAGACCTGAAAGTGGCACATGGCAGCAGAGTGTGGCGATGGAGACAGCAGCAATGGGAGGCCGTACAGGGACCCATGAGAGACTCTGGACTTGGCAGCAGCATGAGGAGGCGGTATATAGGGGCCCATGGCAGATTAGGGGCCTGGCAGCAGCTATGTGAGGCCCGTAATCTGCCTGCACCCTATGTCAAAAAATTAAACACACCAGCAGTGTGAAGAGACCTGAAAGTGGCACATGGCAGAGTGTGGCGATGGAGACAGCAGCAATGGGAGGCCGTACAGGGACCCATGACAGACTCTAGACTTGGCAGCAGCATGAGGAGGCGGTATATAGGGGCCCATGGCAGATTAGGGGCCTGGCAGCAGCTATGTGAGGCCCGTAATCTGCCTGCACCCTATGTCAAAAAATTAAACACACCAGCAGTGTGAAGAGACCTGAAAGTGGCACATGGCAGAGTGTGGCGATGGAGACAGCAGCAATGGGAGGCCGTACAGGGACCCATGAGAGACTCTAGACTTGGCAGCAGCATGAGGAGGCGGTATATAGGGGCCCATGGCAGATTAGGGGCCTGGCAGCAGCTATGTGAGGCCCGTAATCTGCCTGCACCCTATGTCAAAAAATTTAACACACCAGCAGTGTGAAGAGACCTGAAAGTGGCACATGGCAGCAGAGTGTGGCGATGGAGACAGCAGCAATGGGAGGCCGTACAGGGACCCATGACAGACTCTGGACTTGGCAGCAGCATGAGGAGGCGGTATATAGGGGCCCATGGCAGATTAGGGGCCTGGCAGCAGCTATGTGAGGCCCGTAATCTGCCTGCACCCTATGTCAACAAATTTAACACACCAGCAGTGTGAAGAGACCTGAAAGTGGCACATGGCAGCAGAGTGTGGCGATGGAGACAGCAGCAATGGGAGGCCGTACAGGGACCCATGACAGACTCTAGACTTGGCAGCAGCATGAGGAGGCGGTATATAGGGGCCCATGGCAGATTAGGGGCCTGGCAGCAGCTATGTGAGGCCCGTAATCTGCCTGCACCCTATGTCAAAAAATTAAACACACCAGCAGTGTGAAGAGACCTGAAAGTGGCACATGGCAGCAGAGTGTGGCGATGGAGACAGCAGCAATGGGAGGCCGTACAGGGACCCATGAGAGACTCTGGACTTGGCAGCAGCATGAGGAGGCGGTATATAGGGGCCCATGGCAGATTAGGGGCCTGGCAGCAGCTATGTGAGGCCCGTAATCTGCCTGCACCCTATGTCAAAAAATTTAACACACCAGCAGTGTGAAGAGACCTGAAAGTGGCACATGGCAGCAGAGTGTGGCGATGGAGACAGCAGCAATGGGAGGCCGTACAGGGACCCATGAGAGACTCTGGACTTGGCAGCAGCATGAGGAGGCGGTATATAGGGGCCCATGGCAGATTAGGGGCCTGGCAGCAGCTATGTGAGGCCCGTAATCTGCCTGCACCCTATGTCAAAAAATTAAACACACCAGCAGTGTGAAGAGACCTGAAAGTGGCACATGGCAGAGTGTGGCGATGGAGACAGCAGCAATGGGAGGCCGT
The DNA here is from genome assembly GCF_062004578.1 of Staurois parvus. Classification (NCBI taxonomy): domain Eukaryota; kingdom Metazoa; phylum Chordata; class Amphibia; order Anura; family Ranidae; genus Staurois; species Staurois parvus. The sequence goes on from NW_028318480.1 coordinate 199,747, forward strand.
ACAGGGACCCATGACAGACTCTAGACTTGGCAGCAGCATGAGGAGGCGGTATATAGGGGCCCATGGCAGATTAGGGGCCTGGCAGCAGCTATGTGAGGCCCGTAATCTGCCTGCACCCTATGTCAAAAAATTAAACACACCAGCAGTGTGAAGAGACCTGAAAGTGGCACATGGCAGCAGAGTGTGGCGATGGAGACAGCAGCAATGGGAGGCCGTACAGGGACCCATGACAGACTCTGGACTTGGCAGCAGCATGAGGAGGCGGTATATAGGGGCCCATGGCAGATTAGGGGCCTGGCAGCAGCTATGTGAGGCCCGTAATCTGCCTGCACCCTATGTCAAAAAATTTAACACACCAGCAGTGTGAAGAGACCTGAAAGTGGCACATGGCAGCAGAGTGTGGCGATGGAGACAGCAGCAATGGGAGGCCGTACAGGGACCCATGAGAGACTCTGGACTTGGCAGCAGCATGAGGAGGCGGTATATAGGGGCCCATGGCAGATTAGGGGCCTGGCAGCAGCTATGTGAGGCCCGTAATCTGCCTGCACCCTATGTCAAAAAATTAAACACACCAGCAGTGTGAAGAGACCTGAAAGTGGCACATGGCAGAGTGTGGCGATGGAGACAGCAGCAATGGGAGGCCGTACAGGGACCCATGACAGACTCTAGACTTGGCAGCAGCATGAGGAGGCGGTATATAGGGGCCCATGGCAGATTAGGGGCCTGGCAGCAGCTATGTGAGGCCCGTAATCTGCCTGCACCCTATGTCAAAAAATTAAACACACCAGCAGTGTGAAGAGACCTGAAAGTGGCACATGGCAGAGTGTGGCGATGGAGACAGCAGCAATGGGAGGCCGTACAGGGACCCATGACAGACTCTAGACTTGGCAGCAGCATGAGGAGGCGGTATATAGGGGCCCATGGCAGATTAGGGGCCTGGCAGCAGCTATGTGAGGCCCGTAATCTGCCTGCACCCTATGTCAAAAAATTTAACACACCAGCAGTGTGAAGAGACCTGAAAGTGGCACATGGCAGCAGAGTGTGGCGATGGAGACAGCAGCAATGGGAGGCCGTACAGGGACCCATGACAGACTCTGGACTTGGCAGCAGCATGAGGAGGCGGTATATAGGGGCCCATGGCAGATTAGGGGCCTGGCAGCAGCTATGTGAGGCCCGTAATCTGCCTGCACCCTATGTCAAAAAATTTAACACACCAGCAGTGTGAAGAGACCTGAAAGTGGCACATGGCAGCAGAGTGTGGCGATGGAGACAGCAGCAATGGGAGGCCGTACAGGGACCCATGAGAGACTCTGGACTTGGCAGCAGCATGAGGAGGCGGTATATAGGGGCCCATGGCAGATTAGGGTCCTGGCAGCAGCTATGTGAGGCCCGTAATCTGCCTGCACCCTATGTCAAAAAATTAAACACACCAGCAGTGTGAAGAGACCTGAAAGTGGCACATGGCAGCAGAGTGTGGCGATGGAGACAGCAGCAATGGGAGGCCGTACAGGGACCCATGACAGACTCTAGACTTGGCAGCAGCATGAGGAGGCGGTATATAGGGGCCCATGGCAGATTAGGGGCCTGGCAGCAGCTATGTGAGGCCCGTAATCTGCCTGCACCCTATGTCAAAAAATTAAACACACCAGCAGTGTGAAGAGACCTGAAAGTGGCACATGGCAGCAGAGTGTGGCGATGGAGACAGCAGCAATGGGAGGCCGTACAGGGACCCATGAGAGACTCTGGACTTGGCAGCAGCATGAGGAGGCGGTATATAGGGGCCCATGGCAGATTAGGGGCCTGGCAGCAGCTATGTGAGGCCCGTAATCTGCCTGCACCCTATGTCAAAAAATTTAACACACCAGCAGTGTGAAGAGACCTGAAAGTGGCACATGGCAGCAGAGTGTGGCGATGGAGACAGCAGCAATGGGAGGCCGTACAGGGACCCATGAGAGACTCTGGACTTGGCAGCAGCATGAGGAGGCGGTATATAGGGGCCCATGGCAGATTAGGGGCCTGGCAGCAGCTATGTGAGGCCCGTAATCTGCCTGCACCCTATGTCAAAAAATTTAACACACCAGCAGTGTGAAGAGACCTGAAAGTGGCACATGGCAGCAGAGTGTGGCGATGGAGACAGCAGCAATGGGAGGCCGTACAGGGACCCATGACAGACTCTAGACTTGGCAGCAGCATGAGGAGGCGGTATATAGGGGCCCATGGCAGATTAGGGGCCTGGCAGCAGCTATGTGAGGCCCGTAATCTGCCTGCACCCTATGTCAAAAAATTAAACACACCAGCAGTGTGAAGAGACCTGAAAGTGGCACATGGCAGCAGAGTGTGGCGATGGAGACAGCAGCAATGGGAGGCCGTACAGGGACCCATGACAGACTCTAGACTTGGCAGCAGCATGAGGAGGCGGTATATAGGGGCCCATGGCAGATTAGGGGCCTGGCAGCAGCTATGTGAGGCCCGTAATCTGCCTGCACCCTATGTCAAAAAATTAAACACACCAGCAGTGTGAAGAGACCTGAAAGTGGCACATGGCAGCAGAGTGTGGCGATGGAGACAGCAGCAATGGGAGGCCATACAGGGACCCATGACAGACTCTAGACTTGGCAGCAGCATGAGGAGGCGGTATATAGGGGCCCATGGCAGATTAGGGGCCTGGCAGCAGCTATGTGAGGCCCGTAATCTGCCTGCACCCTATGTCAAAAAATTTAACACACCAGCAGTGTGAAGAGACCTGAAAGTGGCACATGGCAGCAGAGTGTGGCGATGGAGACAGCAGCAATGGGAGGCCGTACAGGGACCCATGAGAGACTCTGGACTTGGCAGCAGCATGAGGAGGCGGTATATAGGGGCCCATGGCAGATTAGGGGCCTGGCAGCAGCTATGTGAGGCCCGTAATCTGCCTGCACCCTATGTCAAAAAATTAAACACACCAGCAGTGTGAAGAGACCTGAAAGTGGCACATGGCAGAGTGTGGCGATGGAGACAGCAGCAATGGGAGGCCGTACAGGGACCCATGACAGACTCTAGACTTGGCAGCAGCATGAGGAGGCGGTATATAGGGGCCCATGGCAGATTAGGGGCCTGGCAGCAGCTATGTGAGGCCCGTAATCTGCCTGCACCCTATGTCAAAAAATTAAACACACCAGCAGTGTGAAGAGACCTGAAAGTGGCACATGGCAGAGTGTGGCGATGGAGACAGCAGCAATGGGAGGCCGTACAGGGACCCATGAGAGACTCTAGACTTGGCAGCAGCATGAGGAGGCGGTATATAGGGGCCCATGGCAGATTAGGGGCCTGGCAGCAGCTATGTGAGGCCCGTAATCTGCCTGCACCCTATGTCAAAAAATTTAACACACCAGCAGTGTGAAGAGACCTGAAAGTGGCACATGGCAGCAGAGTGTGGCGATGGAGACAGCAGCAATGGGAGGCCGTACAGGGACCCATGACAGACTCTGGACTTGGCAGCAGCATGAGGAGGCGGTATATAGGGGCCCATGGCAGATTAGGGGCCTGGCAGCAGCTATGTGAGGCCCGTAATCTGCCTGCACCCTATGTCAAAAAATTTAACACACCAGCAGTGTGAAGAGACCTGAAAGTGGCACATGGCAGCAGAGTGTGGCGATGGAGACAGCAGCAATGGGAGGCCGTACAGGGACCCATGAGAGACTCTGGACTTGGCAGCAGCATGAGGAGGCGGTATATAGGGGCCCATGGCAGATTAGGGGCCTGGCAGCAGCTATGTGAGGCCCGTAATCTGCCTGCACCCTATGTCAAAAAATTAAACACACCAGCAGTGTGAAGAGACCTGAAAGTGGCACATGGCAGAGTGTGGCGATGGAGACAGCAGCAATGGGAGGCCGTACAGGGACCCATGACAGACTCTAGACTTGGCAGCAGCATGAGGAGGCGGTATATAGGGGCCCATGGCAGATTAGGGGCCTGGCAGCAGCTATGTGAGGCCCGTAATCTGCCTGCACCCTATGTCAAAAAATTAAACACACCAGCAGTGTGAAGAGACCTGAAAGTGGCACATGGCAGCAGAGTGTGGCGATGGAGACAGCAGCAATGGGAGGCCGTACAGGGACCCATGAGAGACTCTAGACTTGGCAGCAGCATGAGGAGGCGGTATATAGGGGCCCATGGCAGATTAGGGGCCTGGCAGCAGCTATGTGAGGCCCGTAATCTGCCTGCACCCTATGTCAAAAAATTTAACACACCAGCAGTGTGAAGAGACCTGAAAGTGGCACATGGCAGCAGAGTGTGGCGATGGAGACAGCAGCAATGGGAGGCCGTACAGGGACCCATGAGAGACTCTGGACTTGGCAGCAGCATGAGGAGGCGGTATATAGGGGCCCATGGCAGATTAGGGGCCTGGCAGCAGCTATGTGAGGCCCGTAATCTGCCTGCACCCTATGTCAAAAAATTAAACACACCAGCAGTGTGAAGAGACCTGAAAGTGGCACATGGCAGCAGAGTGTGGCGATGGAGACAGCAGCAATGGGAGGCCGTACAGAGACCCATGACAGACTCTAGACTTGGCAGCAGCATGAGGAGGCGGTATATAGGGGCCCATGGCAGATTAGGGGCCTGGCAGCAGCTATGTGAGGCCCGTAATCTGCCTGCACCCTATGTCAAAAAATTAAACACACCAGCAGTGTGAAGAGACCTGAAAGTGGCACATGGCAGAGTGTGGCGATGGAGACAGCAGCAATGGGAGGCCGTACAGGGACCCATGACAGACTCTAGACTTGGCAGCAGCATGAGGAGGCGGTATATAGGGGCCCATGGCAGATTAGGGGCCTGGCAGCAGCTATGTGAGGCCCGTAATCTGCCTGCACCCTATGTCAAAAAATTAAACACACCAGCAGTGTGAAGAGACCTGAAAGTGGCACATGGCAGCAGAGTGTGGCGATGGAGACAGCAGCAATGGGAGGCCGTACAGGGACCCATGAGAGACTCTAGACTTGGCAGCAGCATGAGGAGGCGGTATATAGGGGCCCATGGCAGATTAGGGGCCTGGCAGCAGCTATGTGAGGCCCGTAATCTGCCTGCACCCTATGTCAAAAAATTTAACACACCAGCAGTGTGAAGAGACCTGAAAGTGGCACATGGCAGCAGAGTGTGGCGATGGAGACAGCAGCAATGGGAGGCCGTACAGGGACCCATGAGAGACTCTGGACTTGGCAGCAGCATGAGGAGGCGGTATATAGGGGCCCATGGCAGATTAGGGGCCTGGCAGCAGCTATGTGAGGCCCGTAATCTGCCTGCACCCTATGTCAAAAAATTAAACACACCAGCAGTGTGAAGAGATCTGAAAGTGGCACATGGCAGCAGAGTGTGGCGATGGAGACAGCAGCAATGGGAGGCCGTACAGGGACCCATGAGAGACTCTGGACTTGGCAGCAGCATGAGGAGGCGTTATATAGGGGCCCATGGCAGATTAGGGGCCTGGCAGCAGCTATAGGAGGCCCATAATCTGCCAGCACCCTATGTCAAAAAATTCAACACACCAGCAGTGTGAGGAGACCTGAAAGTGGCACATGGCATGAGACACTGTGGACCTGGCAGCAGCATGAGGAGGCGGTATATAGGGGCCCATGGCAGATTAGGGGCCTGGCAGCAGCTATGGGAGGCCCATAATCTGCCAGCACCCTATGTCAAAAAATTCTACACACCAGCAGTGTGTGAGGAGACCTGAAAGTGGCACATGGCAGAGTGTGGCGATGGAGACAGCAGCAATGGGAGGCCGTACAGGGACCCATGAGAGACTCTGGACCTGGCAGCAGCATGAGGAAGCGGTATATAGGGGCCTATGGCAGATTAGGGGCCTGGCAGCAGCTATAGGAGGCCCATAATCTGCCAGCACCCTATGTCAAAAAATTCAACACACCAGCAGTGTGTGAGGAGACCTCAAAGTGGCACATGTTTGAGGCATGATTCATGGCGGATTTAGTCAGTTGTGTCAGGAACTGGTGGTTTGAAATCCAGACTAATCCACGCCTGATTCATTTTCACAAACGTGAGTCTCTCCACACTTTGGGTGGACAGTCGTGTCCTCCGCGGAGTTACAATACCTCCTGCCGCACTAAACACGCGCTCCGATGCCACGCTACTGGCCGGGCATGACAGCCTTTCAAGGGCAAATTCAGCTAGTTGGGGCCAAAGGTCAAGTTTCGTTGCCCAGTAGTCAAGGGGATTGTCTACCTCGGTTGGCAGGGTGCTGTCCAAGTAGGCCCAAGCCTGTTGTTTGAGCTCCTGCTCCAGGTCCACCTGATGCTGCTGCTGCTGCTGCGGCTGGTTAGTAGTTTCCTCACTGCGCTGGTGAAGAAAGCTACTCATCATCGACTGCAGACTGAGGCAGCCACTGCTGGTGGAGCTGCCACTGCTCCTACCACCCCACCCCTCCCCTGCTGCCATGCCAGCGGAACGCGAGCGCACAGGGCCCACAGTGTCTGAGGATGGACGTTGGCGCACAAAGGCAGAGACCAACTGACTACATAGGTGGTTTTTATAGTACGTAATTTTGGCCTCCCTCTCAGCAGGTGTGAAAAAGGCCACCATTTTGGACCGGTAGCGAGGGTCCAACAAGGTGGACAGCCAAAAGTCATCCCTCTGTCTGATGGTTATTATTCGGCTGTCGCTACGCAAGCAAGCGAGCATGCTATGGGCCATTTGTGCCAAGGAATGCGAGGGACTCCCTGCCTCCATCTCCACAGCATACTGCCACGGTGCGTCTGGGTCCTCTGTCTCCTCCTCCTCTACCAGATGCTCCTGCTCCTCCACTCCTGTCCGCTGAGTGGAAAAACCACCCATTTCACTCAATAATTCCTGAGCACAAATGTCCTCCTCTACCTCCTCCTCTTCTTCCTGTCCTGCCCCCACAGGGGTCATGTGGCGTTGAGATCTGTGCGCCACGTCTACCGCACCCTGAGCAGCCATTGTTAACAGCATTTGTTCCAGGACGTGCAACAGAGGAATGACGTCGTTCATCCCATAGTCCTGCCGACTCACGAATAGCGTGGCCTCCTCAAAGGGCCTGAGCAAGCGGCAGGTGTCACGCATGAGCTGCCAATGGCTGACATCTAAGTTACACAGGGGAGTACCTTTATCCGCTTGTAACATCAGGAAATCGGTGATGGCCTTTCGCTGCTCGTAAAGGCGGTCTAACATGTGTAGGGTTGAATTCCACCTTGTTGCAACGTCGCAGATCAGGCGATGCTGTGGAATTCCGTTCTGCCGCTGCAGCTCAATGAGGGTGTTCTTTGCGGTGTAGGAATGGCTGAAATGCATGCACAGTTTACGTGACATTTTAAGGATGTCTTGCAGTGGGATGGTGGATTTTAGGAACCGCTTGACAACCAGATTGAACACGTGAGCCATGCATGGCGCATGGCACAACCTTCCTTGACGCAGAGCAGACACCATGTTCTTTCCGTTGTCAGTCAACATGGTTCCGATTTTTAGTTTGCGCGGAGACAGCCATCTGTCGATTTCTCTGTTCATTACACTCAGCAGTTCCTCCCCTGTGTGACTACGTTCGCCAAGGCATACCAGGTGCAGCACAGCGTGACACCGTTGCGCCCTGCACATGTGATATGCCGGTCGGGTAATGGGACTTGGCACGGGGGTGGCGGCTGAGGACACGGCGGAAAAAGAGGTGGTAGAGGCGGACATGCTTGCTGGACCAAGGACGTGCAAACGTGGAGGCAAAAGCGTCGTGACCTGTCCAAGTTGCTGGTGCGGCTGTGCCGGCACCACGTTCACCCAGTGGGCCGTAAATGACATGTACTGTCCCTGACCGTAGTTACAGTTCCACACGTCGGCGCTGCCGTGCACTTTGGCAGAGACCGACATGCTCAAAGACTGGCCCACCATCTCTTCTACATGTGAATGCAGGGCTGGCACTGCCTTTTGGGCAAAGAAATGACGGCTTGGCACTCTCCACCGCGGCGCGGCACAAGCCATCATTTCTCGGAAAGGTGCTGAGTCCACCAGTTGGAAAGGGAGGGACTGCAGCACCAGCAACTTGGACAGGAGGACGTTCAGCTTTTGCACCGTCGGGTGCGTGCTCGCAAACTGTTGTCTCTTGGATACGGATTCCAAGAAAGACTGTTGACGGAATCCGAGAAGAGGAGTAGCAGGAGAAGGAGCATCTGAACGAGCGGAAGATGCCAATGAGCGACAACTCCCCTCAGCAGAGGTGTTGGAGCCTTGACTGGCTGATAGAGGGCGATTGACGACGTCGGGTGACGGAGCAAGTAACGGAGCGGGTGATGGAGCGGGGGCTGGGGCAGGCAGAACCGCCGTATGTTTATCACGGTTTTCCCAGGCCACCGAATGGTGACGCTGCATATGCTGACGCAACGCTGTAGTCCCAACATGGGCCCCCTGGCCACGCTTGCATTTCTGGCCACATAGTCGACATACGGCTACGTTTACTTCCTCGGGCGGCTTGAGGAAAAATTGCCACACCACCGAGTAGGAAACTTTGCCCCCGCTACTCTTCACTGGCTGACTGCTACTTCCTCCGTGCGCACCGGCACCACTACTGGCCGTGGTGGTAGGCTGCAGTGGAGCTGGTGCTCTACTCCGTGGACGTTTGGCTCCACTGACACTGATGCGACCCTGCTGCTGTCTCCTGGGCAACCCACCGACTGTTTTGCTCGCTGCCAAGCTGCCACCCTCTTCTCCTGATGATGCGGAAGAAATTGCCTGATGACGACGAGGCTGCCAAGTGCGATCAACCTCCTCATCATCAAGTAGGGTCTCCGCCTCACTACTAGCCCCCTCGGCTGCGTCTGGGTCAGGAGACAGACCTGTCTCTAGACCGGCTACCGAGCCACTCTCCTCGCCAGTACTTGTTCGCTTGGCTGCTGAAAAGGCCGATGTCTCCCCCCGTTCCTGACCGCCCTCTGTTAGCTCTTCCTCACTGTACAGTGGGGCTGAGCCCACAGCATGCGATACTTCGCTTGGTGAGGGAACAGCAAAGGACAGGGGCAGGTAGAGGACACGTGATTTCAGTGGGCTTGGTCCCGGGCCATGCCAACTAACGGTTGTGTCTGACGTACCCACCGACCGTTGGCTGTAGGTGTCAGAGGTGACCTGGGAAGAGGAAGACGACCGAGCCAACCAATCAATGACGGCAGGGTTGTCGGTGGAGACACGACCGCTGGATGACACCGGGAGCACTGGCCTCTGGCTGCGAATACTGCTGCCTCGACCCCTTCCTCTGCTGCCACGTCTGCTCGCTCCTAAAACATTGCCTCCTCTGCCACTCCTCTGCATGTTGTCTGACATACTATTTAATTCAACGATTAGGTGTCCCTGAGTAACAATTCTCTGGCACTCAGTAACAATTCTGTCTGTCCCTGAGTAACAATTCTCTGGCACTCAGTAACAATTCTGTCTGTCCCTGAGTATGAATTCTGTGGCCCTGAGTAACAATTCTGTGTCTGTGCGAGTAACAATTCTGTGTCTGTGCAAGTAACAATTTTGTGTCTGTGCGAGTAACAATTCTCTGGCACTCAGTAACAATTCTGTCTGTCCCTGAGTAACAATTCTCTGGCACTCAGTAACAATTCTGTCTGTCCCTGAGTAACAATTCTCTGGCACTCAGTAACAATTCTGTCTGTCCCTGAGTAACAATTCTCTGGCACTCAGTAACAATTCTGTCTGTCCCTGAGTATGAATTCTGTGGCCCTGAGTAACAATTCTGTGTCTGTGCGAGTAACAATTCTGTGTCTGTGCAAGTAACAATTTTGTGTCTGTGCGAGTAACAATTCTCTGGCACTCAGTAACAATTCTGTCTGTCCCTGAGTAACAATTCTCTGGCACTCAGTAACAATTCTGTCTGTCCCTAAGTAACAATTCTCTGGCACTCAGTAACAATTCTGTCTGTCCCTGAGTATGAATTCTGTGGCCCTGAGTAACAATTCTGTGTCTGTGCGAGTAACAATTCTGTGTCTGTGCAAGTAACAATTTTGTGTCTGTGCGAGTAACAATTCTCTGGCACTCAGTAACAATTCTGTCTGTCCCTGAGTAACAATTCTCTGGCACTCAGTAACAATTCTGTCTGTCCCTGAGTAACAATTCTCTGGCACTCAGTAACAATTCTGTCTATCCCTGAGTATGAATTCTGTGGCCCTGAGTAACAATTCTGTGTCTGTGCGAGTAACAATTCTGTGTCTGTGCAAGTAACAATTTTGTGTCTGTGCGAGTAACAATTCTCTGGCACTCAGTAACAATTCTGTCTGTCCCTGAGTAACAATTCTCTGGCACTCAGTAACAATTCTGTCTGTCCCTGAGTAACAATTCTCTGGCACTCAGTAACAATTCTGTCTGTCCCTGAGTAACAATTCTCTGGCACTCAGTAACAATTCTGTCTGTCCCTGAGTAACAATTCTCTGGCACTCAGTAACAATTCTGTCTGTCCCTGAGTATGAATTCTGTGGCCCTGAGTAACAATTCTGTGTCTGTGCGAGTAACAATTCTGTGTCTGTGCAAGTAACAATTTTGTGTCTGTGCGAGTAACAATTCTCTGGCACTCAGTAACAATTCTGTCTGTCCCTGAGTAACAATTCTCTGGCACTCAGTAACAATTCTGTCTGTCCCTGAGTAACAATTCTCTGGCACTCAGTAACAATTCTGTCTGTCCCTGAGTATGAATTCTGTGGCCCTGAGTAACAATTCTGTGTCTGTGCGAGTAACAATTCTGTGTCTGTGCAAGTAACAATTTTGTGTCTGTGCGAGTAACAATTCTCTGGCACTCAGTAACAATTCTGTCTGTCCCTGAGTAACAATTCTCTGGCACTCAGTAACAATTCTGTCTGTCCCTGAGTAACAATTCTCTGGCACTCAGTAACAATTCTGTCTGTCCCTGAGTAACAATTCTCTGGCACTCAGTAACAATTCTGTCTGTCCCTGAGTATGAATTCTGTGGCCCTGAGTAACAATTCTGTGTCTGTGCGAGTAACAATTCTGTGTCTGTGCAAGTAACAATTTTGTGTCTGTGCGAGTAACAATTCTCTGGCACTCAGTAACAATTCTGTCTGTCCCTGAGTAACAATTCTCTGGCACTCAGTAACAATTCTGTCTGTCCCTAAGTAACAATTCTCTGGCACTCAGTAACAATTCTGTCTGTCCCTGAGTATGAATTCTGTGGCCCTGAGTAACAATTCTGTGTCTGTGCGAGTAACAATTCTGTGTCTGTGCAAGTAACAATTTTGTGTCTGTGCGAGTAACAATTCTCTGGCACTCAGTAACAATTCTGTCTGTCCCTGAGTAACAATTCTCTGGCACTCAGTAACAGATCTGACTGTCCCTGAGTAACAATTCTCTGGCACTCAGTAACAATTCTGTCTATCCCTGAGTATGAATTCTGTGGCCCTGAGTAACAATTCTGTGTCTGTGCGAGTAACAATTCTGTGTCTGTGCAAGTAACAATTTTGTGTCTGTGCGAGTAACAATTCTCTGGCACTCAGTAACAATTCTGTCTGTCCCTGAGTAACAATTCTCTGGCACTCAGTAACAATTCTGTCTGTCCCTGAGTAACAATTCTCTGGCACTCAGTAACAATTCTGTCTGTCCCTGAGTAACAATTCTCTGGCACTCAGTAACAATTCTGTCTGTCCCTGAGTAACAATTCTCTGGCACTCAGTAACAATTCTGTCTGTCCCTGAGTATGAATTCTGTGGCCCTGAGTAACAATTCTGTGTCTGTGCGAGTAACAATTCTGTGTCTGTGCAAGTAACAATTTTGTGTCTGTGCGAGTAACAATTCTCTGGCACTCAGTAACAATTCTGTCTGTCCCTGAGTAACAATTCTCTGGCACTCAGTAACAATTCTGTCTGTCCCTGAGTAACAATTCTCTGGCACTCAGTAACAATTCTGTCTGTCCCTGAGTATGAATTCTGTGGCCCTGAGTAACAATTCTGTGTCTGTGCGAGTAACAATTCTGTGTCTGTGCAAGTAACAATTTTGTGTCTGTGCGAGTAACAATTCTCTGGCACTCAGTAACAATTCTGTCTGTCCCTGAGTAACAATTCTCTGGCACTCAGTAACAATTCTGTCTGTCCCTGAGTAACAATTCTCTGGCACTCAGTAACAATTCTGTCTGTCCCTGAGTAACAATTCTCTGGCACTCAGTAACAATTCTGTCTGTCCCTGAGTAACAATTCTCTGGCACTCAGTAACAATTCTGTCTGTCCCTGAGTAACAATTCTGTCTGTCCCTGAGAATGAATTCTGTGGCCCTGAGTAAGAATTCTCTGGCACTCAGTAACAATTCTGTCTGTCCCTGAGTAACAATTCTCTGGCACTCAGTAACAATTCTGTCTGTCCCTGAGTAAAAATTCTGTGGCCCTAATAACGTTTCTGTGGCCCTAAGTAACAATTCTCTGGCACTGAGTAACAATTCTGTCTGTCCCTGAGTATGAATTCTGTGGCCCTAACTAGCGTTTCTTTGTCCCTAAATAACGATTCTGTGGCCCTCATTAACAAGTCTGTGTCCCTGAGTAATGGTTCTCTGTCCCTAAGTAACTTCTCTCTGTCCCCAATTCTCGTTTCTGTGGCCCTAACTCTGTCCCTGTCCCTAGTACAGAGCGGTCTGCCTCTGTTCAATGACTGCAGGCAAATGAAGATTTCCAAAATGGCCACTATATATACCTCGACCATTACACAGTGCTGGCTGGCTGGCTGCTGATTGGCTGATGCGATCACATGTCGTTGAGGAATGCATTATGGGGCAGCGCGCCTTGTCTGCGCGCCTTCCCCGACATCCCCGCTCCGTCGCCGCACATGTCAGCCGCCATTTTCGGAAAAATTTCGATTCGCGCGTCCGAATTAGGCTGTTTTTCGGATTCGGCACGAATCGAAATTTTTCCGATATTCGACTCGAATTCCACTTCGGATACTTCGATTCGCTCATCTCTAATTGTGATTCCTACTGAACCAGACTGAGAGACAATTTAAAGGCTCAGGAACCCTTTGCAGGTGTTATGGCTTAATTAGCTGATTAGAGTGGGACATTTTGAGCCTAGAATATTGCACCTTTTCACAATATTCTAATTTTCTGAGATTGTGGATTTGGGGGTTTCATGAGCTGTAAGCCATAATCATCACAATTATGACAAATCACGACTTGAACTATCTTGCTTTGCATGTAATGAGTCTCTCATATATTAGTTTCACCTTTTAAGTTGCATTACTGAAATAAATGAACTTTTGCACAATATTCTAATTTTTCAAGTTTCACCTGTATGTATGTATATATATATTTATATATTTGTGTGTAGGGGTAGTAGTTTTTAGTGCAGCACTTTGTTCTCTTATAAATACAATTTTGAGGCTCGACATATTTGAACTAAAAATATAGGAAAAACAAAATGGTTCCCTAGGGGAAGGGTGTGCTCAAATGGAGCCTGCCCACATTGAAATTAGGCTTATTCCAATAAACATTAATGGAGTTTTTTTTGTTCTATTTTGTACATCCCTGCCTATGGTGTCTGGTGTTTGCAGGCATTCAAAATGTGTGTTTTGCTGTTTGCTTTTAATTAAAATTGCTATGTTCTGGGCAAAGGTAAAAATGTGCTTTACCATATTAATACACCATTATTCAATTATTTATATATTTATAAATAATAGTCCCTGGGGTTTTTTGTGAGTATTGGCCCCATATACCTGGATATCTCCTCTCCCTTAATAATGGCTTACATTTCCGGACACTTGCCCTGGGGGGAGGTTAGATCGGATGATTATCACCCTAATCCGATCAATCACTGTCCTGTCATCAGTCCTGGGTAATCGGCACTAGCTTTATGTGCCCTGTTTCACATCTCTCTAGCAGTGGCTGTCAGTTCACACAGCTCACTGCTCAAAATCCATGGCAAAATGGCGGCTATCGGGTGGCGCATGCGCAGTTCATTTCCGCGCATCAATAATCCTCGGAAAAATGGCGGCCATTCGCGCATGCGCAGTTCCTCGTTTCTGAACGACGGAGCGGGATTTGTGCGCTTGCGCGAACCGCATTCAAATAGGAAGTCTTACCTGTCACACTACTAGTGGCGTCCACCCTCTGATGAAGTGCCCTAGCACGAAAGGCCTCAGGAGGAGCCAGTAGTGAGTGTGACTTCCTGACCACTGGGACCACGAGGAGGTCCGGTGGTCTTCCACTTTTTACCTTTGCCGGGTTAGTGCATGTATCATTTATTTATTCATTTTCTCACTTACCAGTCTGTCTGATCACTGACGGCATTTGTTATATGCATGTGACCCTAGCTAGCATTTTTAATGACCCAATAAAAGTTTTGAACATACTACACTATTGGCATTCCCTTTCTTGACCCTCTTGTTGGAGGGTTCCAGATTTGCAGCAGCCAATTCTTAGGGTACCTATGACCAGGATCTCAATCTACCTTATCACTTGGGGCAAGAGGGCTCTCTGGACCTGGAGGTATATCGCTGCACCCAAGGCTGATGTCGTTACTTGAAGGGGATGACCAATGTGTTTTGCTGATCTGCATATCTGACCGATCATCTGGATAATACTGCACACATGCGCATTTGAAATGCGCGGTCGGTGAGTGCGCATTTTTTCTATTTGATTCCAGCCATCTACATGATGCGGACACCTTCACATGTTCTTTGTTCACGATCACTTTTATTGTGTAAAGGACTATACAAACTTTTATTCACATATATTTTATATTAGTATCATAGCGCTGCACTATATATACATTATTCTTGTTACAAGGTCCAGTGATTCCTTAGAGTGTTTCAGCAGCTGATTTTTGAGCGCTCGCTTTATCTTTATCCCATAAGCTGTGCTGTTTCTGGTGATGAAGAATGGCCAGCACAAGCATGCTCTTTGTGCAGTCAACCAGTCTTCTTCTTGTCCTCACATCATGATATCATTACATTAGTAGTTGAGTTGTTTATAGCCAAAGGGCAGTTTACATATCACCAAGCTGTTGAGGGTGCTGGAAGAACCCTCCTACACTATATGCCGAGGAGAGGAACTGAAATCATGCATTATGACCACAGTTAAGGCTGCATTCACACTTGAGTGTTTTGTAGCTTGAAGCTCCAAAAAATGTCAAACTAAAAAATCAGTTGTTCTCTACGGTGCCTGTTCACACCTGACCGTGCAAACAGGCACCAGAAAGAACAATTATTTTTTTTTACATTTGAGCTTTTTTGGAGCTTTTTTTAAAAATAAAACTATAGATTACCTGCACAGAAGTGGGTGGCCTAAGAAACTTTGTTTTTCAAGTTTAAAGTTTAAGCAATATACTACTGTGATCTGTACATAAACATTTGCAAACATGTTTTCTGTTTTTTACTGTTCTTGTTTATGTCTTAATTGCAGCACATGAAAATCATTATGCATTTTCACAATAAAAACAATTTTACATGCTAAGCTCTGCACAGAATGCAGATTCCATAAAAAGGATGAGGATCAGGAATGAGGATTTCTGAAAATAGAGAATTCTGTCTTAGAACTGGGACATTTATTGAGTTCAGGGCACATTGTATTGTGTAATTAGCAAGCACACTTTAAATTGAAAATAATTAAATTGGGTCAGACAAATGTAGTCTATTTGTGCCAATTAATTTTCTTCCCATAACAATATTTTTCGACTGCAGTCTGTTCAGCCTGTCACAAAAATATTTTGTCAGTAGAATTCAAAATGACCTCTTCTGGTCACAGAAATTAAGCAAATTGAGATTGCCATGACAACAAGCAATTGTAGTAAAATAGAAAAGCACAGACGCTTCAGAAATACATAACGAAAATAAGGAAATGTTGATTAAAGCAGGCACTGTCGGAATTTGGCACGGCTTTCGATTTTGAATAATTGTTTTGTAGAACTTGCATCCACTATATTTAAAAAAAATTAGGTTGGAGGCTAATAAAATTGACATCTTGCCTAAAGGAATGTTCTTCCACATACCTTGCCTAATTGCTGTATTACATTAAACATAATCTTAAAGTATGCTGTAATCAAAGTCTTTTGTCTATATTGAATGAGCAACATGTAAACATATCAAAAAGTAAATCATCACTGTGTCAAAAGTTGTAGCAATACCTTGTATGCGTCACCTGAAAAGATTTTACGAGAGGTGTTCAAGTCAAACCTGGACTTTTGAGTTTATATAATAAAAGAACAAATTTCAAGGAGCGGAAACTGCATTTATTTTTTGACATACTCCCCTGCTACATTTATACACCTATCCCAGCATTTAATTAATGCCTGGAAAGCTTCGGCATAGAAAGATTTGTTAGTACGCCTGAACCATCCTAGCACAGCCCGCATCACTTCATCATCAGTGCTGAAATGCTGACCTCCAATGAACTCTTTTAGGGGTCCAAACAGGTGCAAATCATTCAGAGCGAGGTCTGGGCTGTAAGGGGTATGTGGCAATACCTCCCAGCCGAATTGCTGTACACGTGTGTATGTAGTGTGGTGAGCAGTATGAGCTTGTGCGTTGTCAGGTTTCATCACATGTAATGATGCGATCCAGGAAATCCTGGCCTTCCCTGTCAAAACACTTCTTCAACACAATGCAAACTTCAACTCTTCTGTGCCAGTTAAACATGGAAACCTGTCTTGGTACCAAGCGTGCACTAACTTTTCGAAAATGCAAATGTTCGTGAATGATTGTGTTCACCATTCCCACAGAATGATTTGTTTCTTGTGCAATTTCACAACAGGTTATGCGTCAAATATCAAGGATCAGGCATTGCACATGCTGAAAGTTCACAGGAATGACTGCTGTGGGCTGGGAACCACCGTGGCCGGGCTTGTCACTGACGGATGTAAGGCCATCTTTGAATCATTTACACCATTTAAATGTCTTAATTTTGTAAATTTTGCAAATTTTGTAGATTTTGAGAATTTAAATTAGGATTTAAAAACATGATTTGCTAGAGGAGTTAAGAGGTAATATTTGTAAGGGAAAAATAAATAATTGGCTATTCCTATTTTTAGGTTTGATGACATTTACATGTGAGAACCAGCATGTCATATGACCATGAATGTAAATTTTGAGTATTCAGATTAGGAAAATTATTGGCTATTTTATTTTCTTTTAAGGATGACATTTGCAATGATATTTATACTTACAAAGAAAATATACCTTTCCCAGTAAAGGTGTTTGCTCTTTCCTTAAAACAGTGTGCTCACTACTTTTCATTCATCCACCAGACTATTGAAAACCTTGAAACCATAAAACAATATTCCCCCCATTCCTGCCAAAGGGAGGACCCATAGATCCACCAGGTGTTCCTTTTCATTTGTCCTAATTTTACTTTGGAAAAAAGACATGAGATACAGTACATTTCCAGTTTTATTGTGAATGATTCCAATAAATGGTATGTGTATTTTTATAGCGTACCACTAAGGACTGAGGTTAGAGTGATATCTTGGCTACCTTTTTCTAGGTTAGAATAGTTAAGACCTTCTCAGTCACTCACCACTTCTCCTAATTGGGGGCGCCCTTTTATCAACTATAGTTTGTCAGCAGAATATGCTGTTTAAAAAAAACACCTTCTTTCTTTTGTTGTTAGATACTATAGCTTGTTTCGGGTTGGGGGTTGCATTACTAATGATACAGGGATAAACATCCAGAAACTGCTATTGCTGAGAGTTCTTCTTAATTTGGCTGGTGTTTAGTTTCCTCATGCATAGCATATTTACAAGATATATTTACAAAAACTAGAGATTAGCCGTATATACTGACACCACTAGTCAAATGTTGGTATTATAAAATGTATGTATCACTAGGAGTCACTGAAGTTTTGGGTCCCCCTATAGTCCTGCACTGCAGGGCATTACACATCTTTACAAAGAGCTTGCATCCTTTGTCAGATATCAGTCCTCAAGCTTTTGTTTTGTTATTTTATTTAGGGGATTTGAACTAGTATAGGGTTAGGGGTGTACAGGATGCCCAAGAGTATGGATAAACTGGAGACAACTTCCTTCTCTGCAGCACAGTCTCTGTTGAAGAGCTAGTCAGCATCTCCTTAGTGTACCACCCCAGACCCTAGATGACCTTCTCCTTTTCACCCTGCAAACTGGAGGTATTCCTGAGCAGGAGATGGTGGCTAATCTGGTTTTTCACAAGAATGCTCCTTCCCCTATCTGTCCAGGGGGTGTAGGAGTACTCACTCAGATCCTTTCCTGTACCACTTGTGGGTTGGTGGCTGCTACCAAGCCTGTCAATTGGGCTGCTCCTTCCCTGCCATACAGGTGGTCCTCTCTAAGGGGGCCAGTGAGCTCTGAGTTTTTCCCCTTTCCAGCTCCAGGCATGCAGGTAGGCCCCTTCCCACTGGGCTTCCTCGCAGCCTCCTTTCTTCAGCATCATATCTTCCACCCAAACTCTCTCTCCCACTCTCCACTCTCCTGCTACTGAGCAGGATCCAACACTTTTAAGGGTATCCAGCCCCTTGCTAACCTCTTGTTGGGGATTGGCTAGGATCGTGCAGCCAGCCTTCCTCCAAAAGCCCCAGAGCAGGGGGAAATTCCAGAGCTGCAGAGCCTCTCAGCCCTGATCACAATTTGACCTTATGGCTATTACACCCAAGCTGCTACTCAGCCTTCCTCACTGACAAGCAGGACTCTAGCGCCCTCTAGCTAAACTAGGAGGTTGCTACATTTACAGAATAATTACAGACACCAAAGTCTGCCATTAATTGTTTACAGATGCTAGAAGCCTGCTCTGTAATTTGCCATATTAATTTTTAACAAACTTCAACCAAATTCAAGACAGCTTTAGGTCTATCTCTGGCCCCTGGCTTTACATATTTACCATGTACAATGTATTTTCCAATACACTGCATTGCAGACTTAGGCAGGTCATAGATTATGCAATGGGTTGCAAGAAAGAAAAATCCCTGGATTTCCCAATCAACACAGTCAGTGTTGGTGGGGGAATTCCTCCTGCAGAGCTATTTTGTTCTCCCGGGCAGCGAGGCGCGGTGAGCCGTCCCTGCCAGGAGAAAATGATTACTGCTACCAGCTATAGCCATTGACAATAATCACATGCTAAAATGGCCGGTTTTAGTATTGGACGGCTTTAGTATTGGACTTTTAGGCAGGTAGAGAGCACTCATGCAGCAATAACATTGTAGTAGTAATTATGTCCAGCTGCACAAACCAAACAATGTTAGATCAAAGCACACTTTTGTCAAGAGGCAGTACATACTATACAACATAGAGATTAGAGATGAGCGAAGTATTCAAAAATTTGATTCGGCTGATTCGGCGAATTCGAGGAATAAATTTGATTCGATGCGAATATATTCGCTGCGAATTTAACTTATAAAAGGGTGTTTCTAGGCTTCAGAGAGCCTTCATATTAGTGCAGAACACTGTACCTTTAATTTAAATGCCCTTGGAGTCTGCTGGGGAAGAGAAATAATACTGTCAGTCAGTATGACATGCAGATGAGTGCCGTCGATCTTAGAATCACCGCACACTTCACTCATTTGGGCAGTCACAGGGCCAAAACCAGAGTGTGGAGCCACAGTGTGGCGGTGGAGGCAGCAGCAATGGGAGGCCATACAGCACCCTATGACAAAAATGGAACCCACCAGCAGTGTGAGGAGACCTGAAAGTGGCACATGGCAGAGTGTGGCGATGGAGACAGCAGCAATGGGAGGCCGTACAGGGACCCATGACAGACTCTGGACCTGGCAGCAGCATGAGGAGGCGGTACAGGGGCCCATGGCAGATTACGGGCCTGGCAGCAGCAATGGGAGGCCCGTAATCTGCCAGCACCCTATGACAAAATGGAACACACCAGCAGTGTGAGGAGACCTGAAAGTGGCACATGGCAGAGTGTGGCGATGGAGACAGCAGCAATGGGAGGCCGTACAGGGACCCATGACACACTCTGGACCTGGCAGCAGCATGAGGAGGCGGTACAGGGGCCCATGGCAGATTACGGGCCTGGCAGCAGCAATGGGAGGCCCGTAATCTGCCAGCACCCTATGACAAAAAATGGAACACACCAGCAGTGTGAGGAGACCTGAAAGTGGCACATGTTTGGGGCATGATTCATGGCGGATTTAGTCAGTTGTGTCAGGAACTGGTGGTTTGAAATCCAGACTAATCCACGCCTGATTCATTTTCACAAACGTGAGTCTCTCCACACTTTGGGTGGACAGTCGTGTCCTCCGCGGAGTTACAATACCTCCTGCCGCACTAAACACGCGCTCCGATGCCACGCTACTGGCCGGGCATGACAGCCTTTCAAGGGCAAATTCAGCTAGTTGGGGCCAAAGGTCAAGTTTCGTTGCCCAGTAGTCAAGGGGATTGTCTACCTCGGTTGGCAGGGTGCTGTCCAAGTAGGCCCAAGCCTGTTGTTTGAGGTCCTGCTCCAGGTCCACCTGATGCTGCTGCTGCTGCGGCTGGTTAGTAGTTTCCTCACTGCGCTGGTGAAGAAAGCTACGCATCATCGACTGCAGACTGAGGCAGCCGCTGCTGGTGGAGCTGCCACTGCTCCTACCACCCCACCCCTTCCCTGCTGCCATGGCAGCGGAACGCGAGCGCACAGGGCCCACAGTGTCTGAGAATGGACGTTGGCGCACAAAGGCAGAGACCAACTGACTACATAGGTGGTTTTTATAGTACGTTATTTTGGCCTCCCTCTCAGCAGGTGTGAAAAAGGCCACCATTTTTGAACGGTAGCGAGGGTCCAACAAGGTGGACAGCCAAAAGTCATCCCTCTGTCTGATGGTTATTATTCGGCTGTCGCTACGCAAGCAATCGAGCATGCTATGGGCCATTTGTGCCAAGGAATGCGAGGGACTCCCTGCCTCCATCTCCACAGCATACTGCCACGGTGCATCTGGGTCCTCTGTCTCCTCCTCCTCCTCCTCTACCAGATGCTCCTGCTCCTCCACTCCTGTCCGCTGAGTGGAAAAACCACCCATTTCACTCAATAATTCCTGAGCACCAATGTCCTCCTCTACCTCCTCCTCTTCTTCCTGTCCTGCCCCCACAGGGGTCATGTGGCGTTGAGATCTGTGCGCCACGTCTACCGCACCCTGACCAGCCATTGTTAACAGCATTTGTTCCAGGACGTGCAACAGAGGAATGACGTCGTTCATCCCATAGTCCTGCCGACTCACGAATAGCGTGGCCTCCTCAAAGGGCCTGAGCAAGCGGCAGGTGTCACGCATGAGCTGCCAATGGCTGACATCGAAGTTACACAGGGGAGTACCTTTATCCGCTTGTAACATCAGGAAATCGGTGATGGCCTTTCGCTGTTCGTAAAGGCGGTCTAACATGTGTAGGGTTGAATTCCACCTTGTTGCAACGTCGCAGATCAGGCGATGCTGTGGAATTCCGTTCTGCCGCTGCAGCTCAAGGAGGGTGTGCTTTGCGGTGTAGGAATGGCTGAAATGCATGCAAAGTTTACGTGACATTTTAAGGATGTCTTGCAGTGGGATGGTGGATTTTAGGAACCGCTTGACAACCAGATTGAACACGTGAGCCATGCATGGCGCATGGCACAACCTTCCTTGACGCAGAGCAGACACCATGTTCTTTCCGTTGTCGGTCAACATGGTTCCGATTTTCAGTTTGCACGGAGACAGCCATCTGTCGATTTCTCTGTTCATTACACTCAGAAGTTCCTCCCCTGTGTGACTACGTTCGCCAAGGCATACCAGGTGCAGCACAGCGTGACACCGTTGCGCCCTGCACATGTGATATGCCGGTCGGGTAATGGGACTTGGCACGGGGGTGGCGGCTGAGGACACGGCGGAAGAAGAGGTGGTAGAGGCGGACATCTTTTGTGGACCAAGGACGTGCAAACGTGGAGGCAAAAGCGGCGTGACCTGTCCAAGTTGCTGGTGCGGCTGTGCCGGCACCACGTTCACCGAGTGGGCCGTAAATGACATGTACTGTCCCTGACCGTAGTTACAGCTCCACACGTCGGCGCTGCCATGCACTTTGGCAGAGACCGACATGCTCAAAGACTGGCCCACCATCTCTTCTACATGTGAATGCAGGGTTGGCACTGCCTTTTTGGCGAAGAAATGACGGCTTGGCACTCTCCACCGCGGCGCGGCACAAGCCATCATTTCTCGGAAAGGTGCTGAGTCCACCACTTGGAAAGGGAGGGACTGCAGCACCAGCAACTTGGACAGGAGGACGTTCAGCTTTTGCACCGTCGGGTGCGTGCTCGCAAACTGTTGTCTCTTGGAAACGGATTCCAAGAAAGACTGCTGACGGAATCCGTGAAGAGGAGTAGCAGGAGAAGGAGCATCTGAACGAGCGGAAGATGCCAACGAACGACAACTCCCCTCAGCAGAGGTGTTGGAGCCTTGACTGGCTGATAGAGGGCGATTGACGTCGGGTGACGGAGCAAGTAACGGAGCGGGTGATGGAGCGGGGGCTGGGGCAGGCAGAACCGCCGTATCTTTATCATGGTTTTCCCAGGCCACCAAATGGCGACGCTGCATATGCTGACGCAACGCTGTAGTCCCAACATGGGCCCCCTGGCCACGCTTGACTTTCTGGCCACATAGTCGACATACGGCTACGTTTACTTCCTCGGGCGGCTTGACGAAAAATTGCCACACCGCCGAGTAGGAAACTTTGCCCCCGATACTCCTCACTGGCTGACTGCTACTTCCTCCGTGCACACCGGCACCACTACTGGCCGTGGTGGTAGGCTGCAGTGGAGCTGGTGCTCTACTCCATGGCCGTTTGCCTCCACTGACACTGCTGCGACCCTGCTGCCTCCTGGGCAACCCACCGACTGTTTTGCTCGCTGCCAAGCTGCCACCCTCTTCTCCTGATGATGCGGAAGCAATAGCCTGATGACGACGAGGCTGCCAAGTGCGATCAGCCTCATCATCATCAATTAGGGTCTCCGCCTCACTACTAGCCCCCTCGGCTGCATGTGGGTCAGGAGACAGACCTGTCTCTAGACCGGCTACCGAGCCACTCTCCTCGCCACTACTTCTTCGCCTGGCTGCTGAAGAGGCGGATGTCTCCCCCCGTTCCTGACCGCCCTCTGTTAGCTCTTCCTCACTGTACAGTGGGGCTGAGCCCACAGCATGCGATACTTCGCTTGGTGAGGGAACACCAAAGGACAGGGGCAGGTAGAGGACACGTGATTTCAGTGGGCTTGCTCCCGGGCCATGCCAACTAACGGTTGTGTCTGACGTACTCACCGACCATTGGCTGTAGGTGTCAGAGGTGACCTGGGAAGAGGAAGACGACCGAGCCAACCAATCGATGACGGCAGGGTTGTCGGTGGAGACACGACCACTGGATGACACCGGGAGCACTGGCCTCTGGCTGCGACTAGTGCTGCCTCGACCCCTTTCTCTGCTGCCACGTCTGCTCGCTCCTAAAACATTGCCTCCTCTGCCACTCCTCTGCATGTTGTCTGACATACTCTTTAATTCAACGATTCTGTGTCCCTGAGTAACAATTCTGTGTCTGTCCCTGAGTAACAATTCTGTGTCTGTCCCTGAGTAACAATTCTGTGTCTGTCCCTGAGTAACAATTCTGTGTCTGTCCCTGAGTAACAATTCTGTGTCTGTCCCTGAGTAACAATTCTGTGTCTGTCCCTCAGTAACAATTCTGTGTCCCTCAGTAACAATTCTGTGTCCCTCAGTAACAATTCTGTGTCCCTCAGTAACAATTCTGTGTCTGTCCCTGAGTAACAATTCTGTGTCCCTCAGTAACAATTCTGTGTCCCTCAGTAACAATTCTGTGTCCCTGAGTAACAATTCTGTGTCTGTCCCTGAGTAACAATTCTGTGTCCCTCAGTAACAATTCTGTGTCTGTCCCTGAGTAACAATTCTGTGTCTGTCCCTGAGTAACAATTCTGTGTCCCTCAGTAACAATTCTGTGTCCCTCAGTAACAATTCTGTGTCCGTCCCTGAGTAACAATTCTGTGTCTGTCGCTGAGTAACAATTCTGTGTCCCTCAGTAACAATTCTGTGTCCCTCAGTAACAATTCTGTGTCCCTCAGTAACAATTCTGTGTCTGTCCCTCAGTAACAATTCTGTGTCTGTCTCTCAGTAACAATTCTGTGTCCCTCAGTAACAATTCTGTGTCCCTCAGTAACAATTCTGTGTCTGTCCCTGAGTAACAATTCTGTGTCTGTCCCTGAGTAACAATTCTGTGTCTGTCCCTGAGTAACAATTCTGTGTCCCTCAGTAACAATTCTGTGTCTGTCCCTCAGTAACAATTCTGTGTCTGTCCCTCAGTAACAATTCTGTGTCTGTCCCTCAGTAACAATTCTGTGTCTGTCCCTGAGTAACAATTCTGTGTCTGTCCCTGAGTAACAATTCTGTGTCCCTCAGTAACAATTCTGTGTCCCTGAGTAACAATTCTGTGTCTGTCCCTGAGTAACAATTCTGTGTCTGTCCCTGAGTAACAATTCTGTGTCCCTCAGTAACAATTCTGTGTCCCTCAGTAACAATTCTGTGTCCCTCAGTAACAATTCTGTGTCTGTCCCTGAGTAACAATTCTGTGTCTGTCCCTGAGTAACAATTCTGTGTCTGTCCCTGAGTAACAATTCTGTGTCCCTCAGTAACAATTCTGTGTCTGTCCCTGAGTAACAATTCTGTGTCCCTAAGTAACGTTTCTGTGTCCCTAAGTAACGGTTCTGTGGCCCTAAGTAACGTTTCTGTGGCCCTAAGTAACGTTTCTGTGGCCCTAAGTAACGATTCTGTGGCCCTTAGTAACGTTTCTGTGGCCCTAAGTAACGTTTCTGTGTCCCTAACTCTCTCCCTCAATACAGCCAGGTCTGCCTCTCTTGAATGACTGGAGGCAAATGGAGAATTCTAAAATGGCCGCAATTTATAGCTCGACCATTACACAGTGCTGGCTGGCTGGCTGCTGATTGGCTAATGCGATCACATGTCATGAATGAATGCATTATGGGTCAGCGCGCCTTGTCTGCGCGCCTTCCCAGAGATCGCCGCTCCGTCGCCGCACATGTCGCCGCCATTTTTGGAAAAATTTCGATTCGCGCATCCGAAGTCTGCTAATTTTCGGATTCGTCGCGAATTGAAATTTTCCTTATATTTGAAACGAATTCCACTTCGCCAAGTTCGATTCGCTCATCTCTAATAGAGATGACTGGAACTTACCGGACATATACCCTACACACTAATCATAATAACAGCTCATGGTGCAGTGCTTTTCAGAGCCTGTATAAAATTAAGTCCACAGCCAAAACATTTAATCAATAGATCATGGTGATAAATGTCTTAATAATGCTTAATTTTTAGCTAACAATGTCTGAGCCATTTATGCAGCTTGCTAAAATTTTGTGCTCTAATCAGTATCTATGAAGGCTATAATTAAGTATTATTATATCATTTATCATACATTACACCACTGTTTCAAGTAGTATTGCATATGCAATCACACAAATGTAACAGCAGTAAGGTAAAACTAACTGTAAAGTGACAACAAAGGTTATTTTTTAATAAAAAATAATGGTTATATTTACCTGCTCTGACCAATGATATTGAAAAGAAAGGTTGTTTGCTTTCTCTTCTGGCAATCCCTGACAGCGCTGTCAGCTCTTCCCACCTTTAGGTGCCTCCTGTAGTAAAACGGGTGCTAATGAGGTACCCATGCATGTGTGTTCCCGAGACAGGCTGTGTGCTTCCATAGGCACACACAGTTCCAGAAAGCCACACTTCCCATTCCCTCCTCACAGGAGTTTGAATGACAGCAGCAGGAGCCTATGAATCTGCTGCCTTCAGTTTCTCCTGTGAATGTAGGAAGAGAGTGGTGCTGGAGCTGGAGAGAGTGCTGGAGTTCTGACATAGAGCCATGTAAGTGTTTACAGAGGGAGGTAGGACAGATAGTTGGGAGGTTTTCTTTTTTACCTTAATGCAGAGAATGCATTAAAGGATCGATCAGGAACTTGGACCCCCTCCTGCAGATGTAAGGTCCAACGTAGTGTTTATCCCCCTCACTGGTGGGCAAAGGTACCTCCTCAAAGTTGTCCCGGAAATGGTCACTCCTTAACGCAAGGAATGCAACCTTCTACCTTTACAACCACTTTAATCTCCATTAAACTGTAGGAGTCAAATGTAGAATTCCGTGTGTCCCAGACCCACAAGTCTGTACCTTCAAAAGGTCATCCCGGTGTGCCGCTCTGTCCTTCACACCTGATCCCAGCACACAGCTCATACCGGACACCAGACCTCTCCTCTCTTGATTTATAAGGTTTATTTACGTTTATCCTTCTTTCTGAACTTATCAGTTAGGCACATATTATTTGTCATTCTTTCCTTGTGTGTGCAATTTAGCACAAAAGTGGGGAGGTCATTTCCATCATCACCCTTGGGTTTATTGGGAATATTGTCTCATGATTTACATTTTTTTTGTGATTTTAGTCACATATAACCACACTTAGATATTGGTTTTATATATATGAATAATTATTATATGCTATTATTCTTTCTGGTATGTTGTATATATAAGCGCAGCACCACATCATTTTCTTAACAAACTGGAACATGTTACAGGTTACTCCCTGAATACAAGTGTAACATGTTTCAAAGAAGAACTTACCAGTAATCCCTGGTTCACACCGATGCAACTTCAGGTGCAACATGCAATTTACAAATCCCACCTGAAGTCGCATCTAATGTATTTCTATGGCACTGTCCTCATCAGTGCGATTTGAAGTAGCGTGATTTCAAAAATAGTTCCTGCACTACTTTTTTCCGATTTCATTGCGACTTGCATTGACTTCTGTTAAATGAAGTCACAAGCCACAGTAAAATCTGAGGTACAAATTGCACTGATCTGAGGCTTTGAAACTGAGCTACTTCAAGTGAATTTAAAAGTTTCATTCAGTGTGAACCCAGGCTTAAAGTGGACCTAGTATCATATCTAGTTCAGCTCTTTGGATGTACTATGTATGTCCAAAGAGTGAACCTGTAACTTTTGTTCAACCCGCTACTGGCTTGAAATTGAAAGTGACACAACAGCTCCATAGCTGCCAATCACTTTCTCAGAGCTGGCAGCATGGTGACCCCCCCCAAACTCCGCTGGTGCCCCCCCCTCCTGCCGTAGTTCTCGGGATCTCACCAAAGCCCAGGAACACAACTGCCGGGGGGAGGTAGAGTGCTGTGAGACCAAGGCACCGAGGTAAACAGTGAAACTGGAGGTGATGTCACTTCTGGTTTCAGATGCACCAGTTCCTGGCCAGTACAGCCAGAAGACAAATCTAACCAAGCCGATCTGTGCTTGGTTAGATGGTGTGAAGGGCAGGGGAGACATTGGAGTCTACTAGACCCCTAATGTCTCCATAAAGAGTACTTGTCACCTGCTCAATACTATCACATAGGGTTTTTTTAACCACTTGTGATAGCAATCAAGTAAAAATACACAAAAAAAAAGAAAAAAGTTTTAAAAAAATGTAAATTTTAATAAAATATATTAAAAGTAAATAAAAAAAATTGCTGTAACTCTGTCCCCGCACACCTGCGCAAATGCAAATCCAGGGTGTACACGGTTATGTAAACCTAGGTCGCACCACATGTGTGACATATTGCCATGAACGTCAAAATGAGAACAATAATTCTAGCACAAGAGCTCCTTGTTAACTCTAAACTGAAAAGCTGTAAACACTTTTACACACATATACTCACATTCCTTAATGATTAATTCCTGAAATGTATTATAATTGTACTGTCTCCCTTATATTGTAAAGTGCTGTTCAAACTGTTGGTGCTATATAAATCCTGTATAATAATAATAATAATAATAATAATAATATACACACACTATATTGACAAAAGTATTGGGACGCCTGCTTTTACACGCATATGAACTTTAATAGCAACCCACTCTTAGTCCGTAGCATTCAATATTGAGTTGGCCCACCCTTTACAGCTATAACAGCTTCAACTCTTCTGGGAAGGCTGTCCACAAGGTTTAGGAATGTGTCTATGGGAATGTTTGACCATTCTTCCAGAAGCGCATTTGTGAGGTCAGGCACTGATGTCAGATGAGAAGGCCTGGCTCACAGTCTCCACTCTAATTTATCCCAAAGGTGTTCTATTGGGTTGAGGTTAGGATTCTGTGCAGGCCAGTCAAATTCCTCCATCCCAAACATGCTCATCCAACTCAATACAACCCTACAGACTAAGACTGTGATGCCATTAAAGTTGATGTGTGTTTAGAGGTAGGCGTCCCAATACTTTTGGCAAAATACAGGTTTAAAAAGCATAAGTAGCAATCAACTGCAAATACAAGTACATTCACTGAGATAGCCGCTGCAGCCAAGCACCGAAAACAGTGACATGACTTCAGCACGTAGCTCCGGCTGATGCGTTTCATGAGATAGCATGTCTTCAGGGGACTCTAGTGTGCCGACATGCTGGATTTGTCCATATAAATAGTCTGTTAGCAAACGCCAATTCAGCCACGTGACTGACAGCCAGCGCCATATTGTTGAAGTCTCCTAACACAGCCCAGTGGCCATATTGCTCAAGGTCTAAATGCCCACCCAAGACACCATTTTATGGAAGTTAAAGGTAATCAGCAGCCATATCATAATAAGTTAGTAAATAAATAAGCAAAACGTCAAGTACAGACAATGGGTGTATTCAACAAAAGGGTATACTACTTATAAAACTAAATAATGCTGGCCATACATAATACAATTTCCTTGAGAATTTTGTTTTAGATTTACCAAAAACCATATAATATGAGGTCAAACCTAAACAACATTTTCAATTGTATCCAATTAAGCAGGCCCTTGCACTACATAGTTGAAGGTAAATCTAAAGGAAATTGGGCAGAAATTGTAAGAAAATTGTATAGTGTATGGCCAGCCTACTAATGGCTATTGCAGACACATAAATTCTCACAAAAGAATAACAGAATCTATTTTTAAAAAGAACACATATGACAGACTATTTCAAGGCCCATGACATCAAAAATGTAGAAGCAAGAAATATAAAATACAGGAGCAAATAATAATAGTATGAAATATTGCACTGCACACTCATATCACATTACATAATTGCATATTATTATTATTTTTTGCTTCTGTATTTTTTAATTCTTGCTTCTACATTTTTTGTCATGCGCCCTTTAAATGGTCTGCCATTATCTGTTATCAAGCAGGTTTACTTAACATTGCATTAAAAAGTATGATGAAAATGTCTGAGAGAGGGATTGTAACGAGTTCCATGTGCTGACCCAAACCAATCCAATTTGCCCTTTTATTTTTGTAGTCTATAAGAAAAAAGTCTGACAAGTACACAACAACACAAACCGCTTGGGACAAGTTGTCCTTCAAAAATTACCGTAGGCCAGGATACCATAGATTATTTAATAAGATCAGCTTGTTTTTAGACATGGCTGTCTAGAGCAGCCATGTCAATGCATTCTACAACAACACATTTAATTAAAAAACAAAAAAAAACAAAAAAGAAAAACACAAAATAAATAGTGAAATTGTTCTAGTGCTGTGCAATGTGGAGCTTGCCAAATGACAGCCAAATTAATCCCCTTGCTAACGGAAAGTTCCAAAGTGCATTGAAGAATTCTAAAATACTGCCTTTTTTCTGGCTGCTAGGGAACAATCATACAAGTACCTTAAGACTGCAGTTTGGCTCGTCAGCTGAATTCATGCTGAACAACACTAGGGTGCCTAATTTATTTCCGTTATGTCTTCCCTTTCCAAAAGGACAGAGTGTTCAAATAGTTATTGCAGACTGATTATTAAATAATTATACAAGCAATTAACACAGGGGAAATAGAACATTATTATAAAAAACTGTATAACCAAAGAACACAGCTGAGGAAACAAATAATTGTGTAGGAAATATTTGTATTAGATGGCAAATAACTTAGAGTCATAGATTGTAATAGCTGTTTGTCCTGCTCACAGGAGAATCATTCGCTTTGAACACTCAATAGTCATAGACACATAAGGAACACTGTACAAGACTGGTAGGGCACATCACACGTAAACCACTTGGGTGGAGATAAATAGCTATGGGCTACGTTTAAGTAAGAAAGATCTCTCTTTAAATCACATTCCTAATAAAATTACTGAAACAGATGGTCTGCTTTGCTATAAGTCCCAAGCAGTGCTAGCTTAAAATAACCCTCAAAACTGAGAAAACTAGGCACTCAAAACCAGCAGCCTGGACTAACCTGCCAACGTACCTATACAGCCCTCCCAAAACATCCCAGACTGACAGGGACCAAGCAAGGGTGCCACCATTTGGACTTTTTCACAATTACTGTCCAACTGCACAGACTTGCAAGTAGCGACATCTTCTGATGACTTGGGGGAACTACTACAGGAAATGTGCTGCACTCCTTAACCACTTCAAGTCCAGACATTTCACCCCCTTCCTGTCCAGGCCAATTTTCAGCTTTCAGTGCTATCACACTTTGAATGACAATTGTGCGGTCATGCAACACTATACCCATATTAATTTTTTTAGCATTTTTTTGAGACAGATAAAGCTTTATTTTGGTGGTATTTATTCACCACTGGGATTTTTACTTTTTTTTCTATATAAATGAAAAAGTCCACAAATTTTGAAAAAAAAGTGTTTTTCTTATACAATTTTGCAAATAAATAAATTTCATCATAAATCTTGGCCAAAATTTATTCAGTTATCTTTTTAGTAAAAAAAATAATAACCCAAATTAGTTTATAACCAAAAATTATAATTTTTAAACATTTTGTTTTTACATTTTTATGTTATTTTTTTAAATTATTTTTTTTTTATTTATTTTTTTACATACTGTCACCCTAGCAGTACAGTGTCACCATGGTGACACTGTACTACATGTGGGGGGTGATGAAGATTTTTTTTTTACACTTATTGCTTTTACACCCATAAAGGCTGTAAAAGCAATCATTTCTCCTTCTCTCTGGCTGCATTCTTGCAGCCATTGAGAAATACTGTGTGAGCTGTGATTGGTCACAGCTTTTCACATGGTACAAGGCTGTTGTGAATAGCCTTGTACCATGTGACCTCTGTGATCATTCACAGATTTCACACGTAGTAAGCAATGATGTCAGAAGTGACATCTTGCTTACTACTCTGCATGTGATCACTGATTGGCCAATCAGTGATCACATGATCAGGACCTTGCACAGAGGTCCAGTACGATGATCGGTGTTCGACTGTGTCCGGTGGACACAGCGGGCACCGGAGCACGGTGCTGTGCACTCCCAGGGAGCGCGCACAGTCCAAAATGGTGGGCGCCATTTTATGGCATGTGTTTAAGCCTGGGTTCATACTGACGCGGTCAGGAATTCACAGCATTTTCTGTGCGAATTCCACAGTCGCACCTGTAGCAAACTTGCTCATCAGAGGTGGATGCGGAGTTCCCCTTTTTTATTAGAAGTATTCCTCAATCCTTTATTCTCCTTCCCCCTCCCTTCCTGAGAGGCACAATGACACATGGTGGGCTGGTATGGGTCAACCGCAGGTTAAGGCATCCTTAGTTTGGTGCCGAGCAGTCTGCGAAAGTGTAGCCCTCCTCACCTAACGCTACTGTGTTTGTTTAATCCTCTGCCCAATCAGCCTGCAGTGATCGTATTGGACAGGCGACCTTTCAACCATTACAGCGTATATTTGATAAAGAGAGTTTCCCCTTTCTCTGTAAAAAAAGGGGTGGTGGCAGTGAAGGGTTAGTTTTGTAATTAACCTGACCCAGTAACAAGCGCATTCAGGCTGCCGGTGTGTCGATTGCGTTCCATTAGCTGGACAATCGTTGTGCAGGGCGCAGCTGAGTGTGGCATTGTTACGCACGTCACATCGCGGTTTTAGATTGGCCGGTCCTTTGATCCCAAGTTTGGTGAGAAGGTCTGGTCTGACACCACGGCGTCACGTATTATTGTTGGTTGCGGTCGTGCGATTGTCGCATGTTGAGGGTGGCGATCGTGACAGCACCCCGTTCATACGAACCGCTGCGGGTGTGTATGTTAAGTTAACAACACCCCGAAATAAGTACGCAAAACGCGGTGAAATCTGCAGAATTGGATCACATAGGTGTGAATACCCCTGTGATCCGATTCTACTGCAGACCAAAAAAAGGGTCCTGCACCTTTTTGGTTCAGGTATGGTGCGATTAGAGCCATACAAAATGTAGGGCTCCAATCGCACCGCACATAAATCGCATGTGATTTGCACAGGAATGCGGTGCGGTTCCTGTGCAAATCACATACAATGTACCGCACCACATATATGTGAACCCAGGGTTAGAGTGAAAGAGACCCCCTTCATTGGATTGGATAATAACACCCTTCAATAAGGTAACAGAACCTCTGTTAGTAACTATCATGGAAGAGAGACATTTCAGTATGATGAAAAACTGGGGCCAATTCTTGTATGGAACCCTTACAGGCTTTACTGAGTTTATATGTGTTTGTAATGCATGTGTGTCAGAGAAGTGAGGGTGAGAGCGATAAGATAAAGTATATATAAAAGACTAAATGTAGTATAACTTTTTTCTTCCTTTGTATTTCATGGACACTTTTAGTTGCTGGTAATTAAAAAGTCCAGCATCTTTTAATCTTTTAATATTTTAATCATCATAAACATATATTTAGAAAGAAAATGATGCTATATAGATGTTTTGGTTTGTAGGTTTGTACATAAACTTGAATTGCATCGCCTCACTTTTGTATATGGTCCAAAAACATATAACCGACTATCCTTTAGTAGCTAGGTATCTAACAAACCAAAGCTCTCACGGTAATAAACAAAACAGTAGCGTAATGTTACTTTTAGTTTTCAAACTGCATAAATATTCAATCTGGTCTGCATGTTTTAGTGAGCCATCAGCATGAAAGGCTGCCACGCTGTCAAATAACCTTCTTTAATGTGAGAAGGGGAAAAACAATTAACTTATTAACAGCTGCAGCCATCCTGCCATGTAAAGTATTGAAGACATTTATTCAGGGTAGTTTTAAGGCTTGGTTCACTTATGTGCGGGTGGTGCCGCTGCAGATCCACACAAGAAACCGTGCAGCCGCACCACCCACACAGAAAAATGTGGATCCGCGTGCGGGTGCCATTACTTCTAAT
Source organism: Staurois parvus (assembly GCF_062004578.1). Taxonomy (NCBI): domain Eukaryota; kingdom Metazoa; phylum Chordata; class Amphibia; order Anura; family Ranidae; genus Staurois; species Staurois parvus. The sequence continues at coordinate 232,825 of NW_028318480.1, forward strand.
GGCACGTCGCCTGCACTGGAAATCAAAACCGCACTGGGAACCGAGGTTCCCGTGTGGGCTGCGGTTTTCAAAGAAGTGCAGGGACTTCTTCCCTGTGTGTCCCGGGGCACGGGAGTCCATTCAAATGAATGGGCTCTCGTGTCCATACAAAACGCGGATAAGTGAACCAGAGGTAAGTCAATGTTGTTCTTCCATGTGGCTTTCAAAGTTGTTCCCATAAGCTAAGGGCCTTTCCTATGAAATTTGTCTTAGGAAGTGCCGTCTAGGGACAACTTTAGATAAGGTCTTCTGCTTATCTTGTGCTGCTTCTTGCTGGTAAAAATCTAAAGAATTATATTTGATCTAGGAACGAGATTGTGTAGGAGTTAATTAACTTGCAATAACAATATGGGGTTGATTTACTACAACTGGAGAGTGAAAAATCTGGTGCAGCTCTCCATAAAAACTAATTAGCTTCCAGGGTTTTTTTTTTTTGCCAAAGCTTAATTGAACTAGCTGATGTTAGAGGTTGATTGGTTACAATGCACAGCTGCACCGGATTTTGTACTCTCCAGTTTTAGTAAATTAACCCCTATGTGTGTGGACTGTTTCCCAAATACCCATAGTAGCATGTGCAGATACAGATTGGTGCTTGCAAGGGGGCATTTCTAAATTTGACCACATATGGTCAGATTTTAATCTAATTTTTATTCTTTTGGCTCAGCAATCAACCGTTTAGCTAACTGACAGACTTCCAAAATGATACCCCCATAGGTAGATGTTCATGCCACACAGTTGTTGGCATTATTTTCTTTTTCAGACTTTTTTTTCTTTGGACATCAGGCTTGTCCCTAAATCTCTAATACAGCAGAGAGCCTGAGAGAATTACTTTACCGTAGGTTCACACCTAAGCAGGGGCGGACTGACAACTCATGGGGCCCCCAGACAAGAGGGGATCATGGGGCCCCTGTGTCCTTGCCCACACTCAAAAAATCCTATAAAAAAGGTACCAGGGGCATTTCATGGGGCCCCCTACTGACCCTGGGCCCTTGGGCAGTGCCTGAGTGCTCGAATGGTCAGTCCTCCCCTGCACCTAAGCATTTTCTACCGCGTTTTGCAGAAGCACAGTAAAGTCCATTTAACATGATTTCCTATGGGACAGATTCACATCTCTGCATTTTCACCCGGTACATTTTTCGGAAAGGGTCAGGGACTTTTTTAACCACAAAACATTGCGCTTTTGGTTCTATAGACTTCAATGGGATCGCTGCAGAAACGCATGCATTGCGTTTTTGCCATGTTTTTGATGCATTTTTTGTACATTTTGCATTTTAAATCTGCCTAGCAACAAGAATAAAAGCAAAACGCATCAAAATGCAAGTGCAAAAATGCAATGCAAAACACAATGCAGAAATGCCTCAAACAAAACCTGCATAGGTGTGAACCTAGACTTAATGAAGGTTGCTCTGGCTTTAAGGTGCACATGAATTTATTCCTAAGAGCCAACATCTCTTTGTGTTAGGAAAGCCTTGTTTCAGAGCATGGTCATGCTTTTTTTTTTGCATATGTAATTAATTAAATGTCCTTAGCTGGGCTACAGCTTTAATGCATAAGCAGGTTAATGCAGCATTCAGTATATTAATGAGTAAGTTAGTGCAGTTTCTGTGGGTGATCAGATAATGTATACTATTAAAAAGGGGCATGTGGCTTTAGTAGTACCCTAGATCCATGGAAATTTAGTTGCCATGGACTATCAGTGACTTTTCTCTGAAGTGTGGTATTTTGCGTTCAGCACAATAACATAGCTGTGATGTCATTATCCTAGGACAGAAAAAAAAACCTATTAGCACAACTCCCAGTAAAGCAACAACCTTTATACAGGGAAACAGTTCCGTCGGAAATCTTGTCAGTTATCCTTTTTGCAAAAGTGATTTAATTTTGTCTCTGGCAAATGAATTATTAAAAAAGATCAGAAAACATATTCTGTCCACGCTCTTTTCTGTCAGAACCCATTACAGTATGTGCTTTACAATCTTTTTCAGTATATACTTTTATGCATTGGTGATAATGATGACCTTGTTTCCTTAACAAAGGCATAATATTTTCTCAGTGATGTTGTGATGTGACTAATTTATTCAATTGCTCAGTTAAAAGAGTTGTGTGCTAGGCTGCTGAGCATCACCTAAGCCAGCTCAGCCCCCATCACGCACATCACTTTACAAGTAAATTACTAATGTAATTACAGAGGGACTGAGAATAGTGAATGTGTACTAACAGGCACAAAAACATCCACATGAACACAACCCTATGAGTTCTTAGGGATTTATTTCTTTGGATAAGTGATGTTTATACTGCATTATCTAGCTGTGGATTTTCAAACGTAAATTGGAGGCACAGCTGGGAATATTTGTAATGGAATATTTTCTCTTTTGTATAATTTTTTTATGACACATACATGTAACCCTTTCACTGTCTAACAAAGAATTACCTTCTAAATTCCAGTTAAAGCTTCCGTTTACTTCTGTTTTTGACCCATGCATATCCCTGTGCTGGGATTAATAAATTGTGCTATCCACTGTGGATGACCCGAATCAGCAAACCATAATTCTCCTGCATCTTATCTGCCAGGATGTGCTTGATTCACTAGGAAGCACAAGGAGATTTATGTATATCTATAAGTAAACATAAATATTATGCTATTAGTAAATTATTATTTGAGTAAAAATCATGTGCAGCACCTAAGGACATCAAACATGTTTTTATATATGAATAATATCTATCTATAGGCAACAAAGATCTACAGATATAAAGCAGATGGCCAGTAATATACTCAGAAGGCAGCGATTGGTAGAGGACATTGCATATACACTGTATTGCCAAAAGTATTGGGACGCCTGCCTTTGCACACACATGAACTTTAATGGCATTCCAGTCTAAGGCTGGCCATACATTATACAATTATCTGGAGATTTTTGGTTTAGATTTACCAAAAACCATATAATAGGAGGACAAACCTAAACAACACTTTCAGTTGTATCCAATTAGGCAGGCCCTTGCACTACACAGTTGAAGATAAATCTAAAGGAAATTGGGCAGAAAATTGGAAGATAATTGTATAATGTATGGCTAGCCTTAGTCTGTAGGGTTCAATAGTGAGTTGTCCCATCCTTTGCAGCTATAACAGCTTCAACTCTTCTGGGAAGGCTGTCCACAAGGTTTAGTAGTGTGTCTATGGGAAGGTTTGACCATTCTTCCACAAGCGCATTTGTGAGGTCAGGCACTGATGTTGGACGAGAAGGCCTGGCTTGCAGTCTCTGCTCTAATTCATCCCAAAGGTGTTCTATCAGGTTGAGGTCAGGACTCTGTGCAGGCCAGTCAAGTTCCTCCACCCCAAACTCACTCATCTATGGACCTTGCTTTGTGCACTGGAGTGCAGTCATGTTGGAACAGGAAGGAGCCATCCCCAAACTGTTCCCACAAAGCTGGGAGCATAAATTGTCCAAAATGTCTTGGCATGCTGACACCTTAAAAGTTCCCTTCACTGGAACTAAGGGGCCAAGTCCAACCCCTGTAAAACAACCCCATACCATAATCCCCCTCCACCAAACTTTACACTTGCCATGATGCAGTCAGGCAAGTACCCTTCTCCTGGCAACTGCCAAACCCAGACATGTTCATCAGATTTCCAGACAGAGAAGCATAGTTCTTCACTCCAGAAAACACGTCTCCACTGCTCTAGAATCCAGTGGTGGTGTGTTTTACACCACTGCATCTGACGTTTTGCATTGCACTTTGTGATGTAAGGCTTGGATGCAGCTGCTCGACCATGGAAACCCATTCCATGAAGCTCTCTATGCACTGTTGTGCTAATCTGAAGGCTACGCGAAGTTTGGAGGTCTTTAACTATTGACTCTGCAGACACTTGGCGACTTCTGTGCACTTTAGCATGCGCTGACCCCACTTTGTCATTTTATGTGGCCTAACACTTCATGGCTGAGTTGCTGTTGTTTCCAGTTGTTTCCACTTTGTTGTAATACCATTAACAGTTGACCGTGGAATATTTAGTAGCAAGAAAATGTCACGGATGGACTTATTGCACAGGTGGCAACCTATCATGGTACCACACTTGAATTCACTAAGCTTTTGAGAGCGACTCATTCTTTCACAAATGATTGTAGAAGCAGTCTGCATGCCACAATGTGTGTGTGTATGTATATATATATATATCTATATATATATATCCTCTGATGAAGCCACATGGGGCGTAAGAAAAGCATAAGAAAAGGAAGGATTAGGTGAGTGACAGTATCTGATGTCGGATGCTGGTGTAGGGAATATCTGCGGGCTTGTCATATGCTCTGCCTAGTTATCACTGGCTGAATGTAAGTGCATTAATTGAATGTTTTAATAAATACTTATTTTAATCATACTACACTATGGTGGGCATCCTATGATTTGAGCATTCAGATCCTACTGACCGGAGAGGTGAGCAAGAGCAACAGGTGGTTCAGGAGCATTGAAGAGATCTGTGCAAAGCGCTACTAGACCTGCGTAGTCTTCCCTTAAGGTCAGAGGCCACCCAAGACCACAATCTGGTGGTTACACAGCTATAGATATTCACAGCACAGGGGCTGCTTTGGAAGTATTCGGTGCACATGAGAATTATGAAGTATTTATATGGATTGCACTGCATGAATTGATTATCAACAATACATGGACTTGCAAGGACTCTTTGTTATTTCATTTTCATTATTTATTTGCACTTTTCAATATCACTCTCTATTTGTTTCACATTATTGATAAAATTATTATCTCTGATGGTGTGGGCTAAGATAATTTTTATTTGTTTGGTTTTTGCACATTATGTTTTGTTCACATGCTTGTGTTGTTGCACGAGATGATTTGCTGACGATTTATTACACAGGTGTGTTTTAGTTTGATTGAGAGCTTTAGGGGCAGCTCTACACATTATAAGTTGATATTTCGTTCACAGGACTTATTACATAATCATCTGTAATCATTAAAAGTGTATTAACTCAATAATTCTTAAAGGTACACTCCCTACATTAACCCCTTGACGCCGAACGCACGCAAATATGTGGCTTCTCGGCGTCTGGGCCTTGAAGTTGAGCGGCCGCATATTTGTGTGCAATTATAAAATACATATGTGCTGAGAGCACGCTCCCTGCACGCTCCCAGCACATATGTCTATGATTCCCGGAAAGGTCCCGATCTCCCCTTTCAATCGGGACCTTTTCCGATCATGTGACCACCGTGACGGCGAATCACGGTAGTCACATGACCCTAAAACTCTGCCCCGCCTCCTGGCTTCTGAAACTTTTAAAGGGCCGGGAGCCGCCGGAGCAAAGAGGTTAAGAACCCTAGGCTGCCCTATGCTGATAATTTCAAGGAGGCCTGTGAGGAATGTTTTTAATATCCACACAACTTATGTTTCAACTTTGCTTTTTCTTGATTGCATTATCTTAATAACAATTGTTTGTTACCACATTAAACACTAATAGAATTTGTTAGGCATCTTACTGTAAGATATCTACAGATCAGCTCGATGATATATATGACAACAAATACCCACAGCTTTCTTTACACATTGACATTTCTGAAAGAAAATAATGTTTGCACAGATTTATATGTTAAAACAAATGACAAATGACAAGAACTTGACTGTGAGTTAATAAGGTTTCCACCAAAAAATATTAAATGTGCTATATTGAAAAGACCATTGGAATGTATTAGTATTGGGTGTGTACATCAAACATTGGGAAAAGGTGAAATGGAGAGGAAATTTAAATAAACTAAACGTTCCTGTTAAAATTCTGGAAAAAGCAAAACAACAGGTATTAGAAAATAGTGCCAATGAGAATGGAGAAGCTAAAATAGCATTAGTACTTTTAACATACTTAGCTAAAGGACTAATTGCATCATCAAACTTCATTTGCCTACACATTAGGAACAAATTAATCTACATAGTTAAATCTCCATAGTGTACCTTAGGGACATAAATGTACACTCAGGATAAAAGACATGCAGGGCCCAAGTTGCCAATAATCCAGACATTTCTGGGATAAAATAAGTGGGGGGAACTAGAAGATGTGATTGTTGATGTATACTTTTACACAATTGGTATCAAGTTGGATGTCTCCTGTTGTGGAGCCTGACCATATTGCATATTTGAAATTTCATTGCTGCCTTTTCCTTAAAATCTGGCCATGGTATTTTATAATTGAGGATTTCCTGGCATATTACTAGTTACTAAGTGATAGATATATCTAGAGATGAGCGAATTTCTCAAAAATTCGATTCGGCTGATTCGGCGAATTCCAGTGTGAAATTCGATTCGATGCGAATTTCTTCGCTACGAAGATGACTTATAAAAAGGGTTCCTAGGCTTCAGAGAGCCTTTAAATTAGTGCAGAACACTGTACCTTTAATTTAAATGCCCTTGGAGATGAGGAAAGAGAAGGAGAAGGAGAAGGATGAGAAGAAGGAGAAGGATGAGAAGAAGGAGAAGGAGAAGGATGAGAAGAAGGAGAAGGAGAAGGATGAGAAGAAGGAGAAGAAGGATGAGAAGAAGGAGAAGGATGAGAAGGAGAAGGAGAAGGATGAGAAGAAGGAGAAGGATGAGGAGAAGGAGAAGGATGAGAAGAAGGAGAAGGATGAGAAGAAGGAGAAGGAGAAGGATGAGAAGAAGGAGAAGGATGAGAAGATGGAGAAGGATGAGAAGAAGGAGAAGGAGAAGGATGAGAAGAAGGAGAAGGAGAAGGATGAGAAGAAGGAGAAGGAGAAGGATGAGAAGAAGGAGAAGGATGAGAAGAAGGAGAAGGAGAAGGATGAGAAGAAGGAGAAGGAGAAGGATGAGAAGAAGGAGAAGGATGAGAAGAAGGAGAAGGAGAAGGATGAGAAGAAGGAGAAGAAGGATGAGAAGAAGGAGAAGGATGAGAAGAAGAAGGAGAAGGATGAGAAGAAGGATGAGAAGAAGGATGAGAAGAAGGATGAGAAGAAGGAGAAGGATGAGAAGAAGGACAGTTCTGTGACAGTTTCTGTCTATTTCTGACAGTTCTGGGACATTCACTCCATACAGCTGTTTCAACCGCTGTATGGAGGGAATGTCATGGAACTGTCAGAGTCCCAGAACTGTCATTAATAGTCTATTTCTGACAGTTCCATGACATTCCCTCCATACAGCGGTTGAAACAGCTGTATGGAGTGATTGTCCCAGAACTGTCAGAAATAGTCTATTTCTGACAGTTCTGGGACATTCACTCCATACAGCTGTTTCAACCGCTGTATGGAGGGAATGTCATGGAACTGTCAGAGTCCCAGAACTGTCATTAATAGTCTATTTCTGACAGTTCCATGACATTCCCTCCATACAGCGGTTGAAACAGCTGTATGGAGTGAATGTCCCAGAACTGTCAGAAATAGACTATTTATGACAGTTCTGGGACATTCACTCCATACAGCGGTTGAAACATTGTATCTATTTTTTTCCATAAATGACATTCTGCAGATACACTTAGAGGAGCGCTGCAGATACACTTTTTGCCGGCTTGGAATTATTCTTATTTTCATCCTACTTCTTCTTTTTCTTCTTATGAGGATGAGGATGAGGATGAAGAAGAAGAAGTAGGATGAAAATAAGATTAATTCCAAGCCGGCAAAAAGTGTATCTGCAGCGCTCCTCTAAGTGTATTTGCAGAATGTCATTTATGGAAAAAAACAGATACAATGTTTCAACCGCTGTATGGAAGGACAGTCCCAGAACTGTCAGAAATAGTCTATTTCTGACAGTTCTGGGACATTCACTCCATACAGCTGTTTCAGAAATAGACTATTTCTGACAGTTCTGGGACTGTCCTTCCATACAGCGGTTGAAACATTGTATCTATTTGTTTCCATAAATGGATCCATTTATGGAAACAAATAGATACAATGTTTCAACCGCTGTATGGAAGGACAGTCCCAGAACTGTCATTAATAGTCTATTTCTGACAGTTCTATGACATTCCCTCCATACAGCGGTTGAAACAGCTGTATGGAGTGAATGTCCCAGAACTGTCAGAAATAGACTATTTATGACAGTTCTGGGACTGTCCTTCCATACAGCGGTTGAAACATTGTATGTATTTGTTTCCATAAATGGATCCATTTATGGAAACAAATACATACAATGTTTCAACCGCTGTATGGAAGGACAGTCCCAGAACTGTCATTAATAGTCTATTTCTGACAGTTCCATGACATTCCCTCCATACAGCGGTTGAAACAGCTGTATGGAGTGATTGTCCCAGAACTGTCAGAAATAGTCTATTTCTGACAGTTCTGGGACATTCACTCCATACAGCTGTTTCAACCGCTGTATGGAGGGAATGTCATGGAACTGTCAGAAATAGACTATTAATGACAGTTCTGGGACTGTCCTTCCATACAGCGGTTGAAACATTGTATGTATTTGTTTCCATAAATGGATCCATTTATGGAAACAAATACATACAATGTTTCAACCGCTGTATGGAAGGACAGTCCCAGAACTGTCATTAATAGTCTATTTCTGACAGTTCTATGACATTCCCTCCATACAGCGGTTGAAACAGCTGTATGGAGTGATTGTCCCAGAACTGTCAGAAATAGTCTATTTCTGACAGTTCTGGGACATTCACTCCATACAGCTGTTTCAACCGCTGTATGGAGGGAATGTCATGGAACTGTCAGAAATAGACTATTAATGACAGTTCTGGGACTGTCCTTCCATACAGCGGTTGAAACATTGTATGTATTTGTTTCCATAAATGGATCCATTTATGGAAACAAATACATACAATGTTTCAACCGCTGTATGGAAGGACAGTCCCAGAACTGTCATTATTAGTCTATTTCTGACAGTTCTATGACATTCCCTCCATACAGCGGTTGAAACAGCTGTATGGAGTGAATGTCCCAGAACTGTCAGAAATAGACTATTTCTGACAGTTCTGGGACAATCACTCCATACAGCTGTTTCAACCGCTGTATGGAGGGAATGTCATACAGCGGTTGAAACAGCTGTATGGAGTGAATGTCCCAGAACTGTCAGAAATAGACTATTTCTGACAGTTCTGGGACAATCACTCCATACAGCTGTTTCAACCGCTGTATGGAGGGAATGTCATGGAACTGTCAGAAATAGACTATTAATGACAGTTCTGGGACTGTCCTTCCATACAGCGGTTGAAACATTGTATGTATTTGTTTCCATAAATGGATCCATTTATGGAAACAAATACATACAATGTTTCAACCGCTGTATGGAAGGACAGTCACAGAACTGTCAGAAATAGTCTATTTCTGACAGTTCTAGGACATTCACTCCATACAGCTGTTTCAACCGCTGTATGGAGGGAATGTCATAGAACTGTCATAGAAATGGATCCATTTATGGAAACAAATAGATACAATGTTTCAACCGCTGTATGCAAGGACAGTCCCAGAACTGTCATTAATAGTCTATTTCTGACAGTTCTATGACATTCCCTCCATACAGCGGTTGAAACAGCTGTATGGAGTGAATGTCCCAGAACTGTCAGAAATAGACTATTTATGACAGTTCTGGGACATTCACTCCATACAGCGGTTGAAACATTGTATCTATTTTTTTCCATAAATGACATTCTGCAGATACACTTAGAGGAGCGCTGCAGATACACTTTTTGCCGGCTTGGAATTATTCTTATTTTCATCCTACTTCTTCTTTTTCTTCTTATGAGGATGAGGATGAAGAAGAAGAAGTAGGATGAAAATAAGATTAATTCCAAGCCGGCAAAAAGTGTATCTGCAGCGCTCCTCTAAGTGTATTTGCAGAATGTCATTTATGGAAAAAAATAGATACAATGTTTCAACCGCTGTATGGAAGGACAGTCCCAGAACTGTCAGAAATAGTCTATTTCTGACAGTTCTGGGACATTCACTCCATACAGCTGTTTCAACCGCTGTATGGAGGGAATGTCATAGAACTGTCAGAAATAGACTATTAATGACAGTTCTGGGACTGTCCTTCCATACAGCGGTTGAAACATTGTATCTATTTTTTTCCATAAATGACATTCTGCAAATACACTTAGAGGAGCGCTGCAGATACACTTTTTGCCGGCTTGGAATTAATCTTATTTTCATCCTACTTCTTCTTCTTCATCCTCATCCTCATAAGAAGAAAAAGAAGAAGTAGGATGAAAATAAGAATAATTCCAAGCCGGCAAAAAGTGTATCTGCAGCGCTCCTCTAAGTGTATCTGCAGAATGTCATTTATGGAAAAAAATAGATACAATGTTTCAACCGCTGTATGGAGTGAATGTCCCAGAACTGTCAGAAATAGTCTATTTCTGACAGTTCTGGGACATTCACTCCATACAGCTGTTTCAACCGCTGTATGGAGGGAATGTCATAGAACTGTCAGAAATAGACTATTAATGACAGTTCTGGGACTGTCCTTCCATACAGCGGTTGAAACATTGTATCTATTTGTTTCCATAAATGGATCCATTTATGGAAACAAATAGATACAATGTTTCAACCGCTGTATGGAAGGACAGTCCCAGAACTGTCATTAATAGTCTATTTCTGACAGTTCTATGACATTCCCTCCATACAGCGGTTGAAACAGCTGTATGGAGTGAATGTCCCAGAACTGTCAGAAATAGACTATTTCTGACAGTTCTGGGACATTCCCTCCATACAGCGGTTTCCGGCAAAAAGTGTATGTGCAGAGTTCCTCTATTCTGCAGATACACTTAGAGGAGCTCTGCAGATACACTTAGAGGAGCTCTGCACATACACTTTTTGCCGGCTTGGAATTATTCTTATTTTCATCCTACTTCTTCTTCTTCTTCTTCTTCTTCATCCTCATCCTCATCCTCTTCTTCTTCTTCTGAGGATGAGGATGAGGATGAAGAAGAAGAAGAAGAAGAAGAAGTAGGATGAAAATAAGATTAATTCCAAGCCGGCAAAAAGTGTATGTGCAGAGCTCCTCTAAGTGTATCTGCAGAATAGAGGAACTCTGCACATACACTTTTTGCCGGCTTGCAATTATTCTTATTTTCATCCTACTTCTTCTTCTTCTTCTTCTTCTTCTTCTTCATCCTCTTCTTCTTCTTCTGAGGATGAGGATAAAGAAGAAGAAGAAGAAGAAGAAGAAGAAGTAGGATGAAAATAAGATTAATTCCAAACAGGCAAAAAGTGTATGTGCAGAGCTCCTCTAAGTGTATCTGCAGAATAGAGGAACTCTGCACATACACTTTTTGCCGGCTTGGAATTATTCTTATTTTCATCCTACTGCTTCTTCTTCTTCTTCATCCTCATCCTCATCCTCAGAAGAAGAGGATGAGGATGAGGATGAAGAAGAAGAAGAAGAAGAAGAAGTAGGATGAAAAGAAGAATAATTCCAAGCCGGCAAAAAGTGTATGTGCAGAGTTCCTCTATTTCTGACAGTTCTCTCACAGCTTCTTCACATGAACAGTGGTTGAAACATCTGTATCCTAAATATAAACTAATAGATACAATGTTTCAACCGCTAAACATGTGTTCCTTCTGTCAGAGAACTGTCAGAAATAGCGGAGCTCACTGCAGGGACACTTTTGCCGGCTGATCGGGAAATGTTCGATTCGCGCACCCGAAGTAGGCAAAATTTCGGTTTCGCCGCGAATCGAATATTTCCTGAAATTCGACTCGAATTCCGGTTCGCCTGGTTCGATTCGCTCATCTCTAGATATATCCAATATTGTACCGCGCTCTAATAGGTTCTACCTCTTGTAATATATTAAATACCTGTGTTTGTCACAAATTACCAAACAATTTCATCAATCATAAATACTTAATTAATGTAAATATAAAATTTCATTTCTATTAATGTGCAAAAACAAAAACAAAAAAATATAAATAAAAAATAAAGTGGGAATGATAGTTCTCCTTTAAGTGGATAGAGATGGTATTATTCTGACTGGGCTGTATTAAGGATCTGTGTCCACTGCGTGAACCTCTTTCACCTCAGCTCAGCCTTCTCAGTGAATCTTCCTCCGCTGGCTGCTTGATTTAATCCTCCATATATGAGACATGAAAAGAAACTACATCCCCCAGAGGAAGCTACGAGTCCCTGTAGCGTAACGCGTAGGGGAGGGGCGGTGACGTCATCACGCATCCACAGAGGAACGGCGAGTATGCACACTGAAGGCAGACACACCTATAAAGCTGACCAAAACACGATTTGGATACATTTTATGTAAAGCGCTACTTTATCTTTCACAATGTGAGTGAGAAATCAAAGCACATTAAACAGCTGAAATCCCGGATAAGACACTATGTTTCTTTTCCCTTCTTTTCATGTCTCCCAGAGCTAATTGGAGCCAAGAGTGAGCCAACCTTGACTCCAATCAGTGTGATGATATTGGATGTGTTGCTGACACCTGTCCTGCCCTTAAAAAACACACACCTGTTTTGGGTTTACTGGTTTCAAGAAGCACTGTCTGCTGTGAACCATGCCTCGCAGAAAAGAGCTCTCAGAAGACCTATGATCAAGAATTGTTGGCTTGCATGAAGCTGGAAAGGGTTACAAAAGTATCTCCAAAAGCCTTGATGTTCATGTGTCCACGGTAAGACAGACTGTCTACAAATGGAGAAAGTTTAGCACTGTTGCTACTCTCCCTAGGCGTGGTCGTCCTGTAAAAATGACTGCAAGAGCACAGCGCAAAATGCTGCATGAGGTAAAGAAGAATCCCAGAGTGTCAGCTAAAGACCTACAGAAATCTCTGGCACATGCTAACATTTTTGTTGACACATCTACAATAAGGAAAACATTAAACAAGAATGGAGTACATGGGAGGACACCACGGAGGAAGCCATTGCTGTCCAAAACGAATATTGCAGCACGTTTGAAGTTTGCAAAAGAGCACCTGGATGTTCCACAGCACTACTGGCAAAATATACTGTGGACAGATGAAACCAAGATTGAGTTGTTTGGGAAGAACACACAACACTATGTGTGGAGAAAAAAAGGCACAGCACATCAAAACCTCATCCCCACTGTGAAACATGGCGGAGGGAGCATCATGGTTTGGGGCTGCTTTGCTGCCTCAGGGCCTGGACGGATTGTTGTCATTGATGGGAAAATGAATTCCAGAGTTTATCAAGACATTTTGCAGGAAAACGTACGACCATCTGTCCGCCAACTGAAGCTCCGCAGAGGATGGGTGATGCAACAGGACAATGACCCAAAGCATACAAGTAATTCAACAAAACAATGGCTGCAACAGCACAGAATACGCCTTCTGGAGTGGCCCAGTCAGAGTCCTGACCTCAACCCCATTGAAATGCTGTGGCATGACCTTAAGAGGGCGATTCACACCAGACATCCCAAGAATATTGCTACACTGAAACAGTTTTGTGAAGAGGAGTGGTCCAAAATGACTCCAGATCGTTGTGCAGGTCTGATCTGCAACTACAGGAAACGTTTGGTTGAGGTTATTGCTGCCAAAGGAGGGTCAACCAGTTATTAAGTCCAAAGGTTCACATACTTTTTCCTCCCTGCACTGTGAATGTTTACATGTTATGTGCAAATAAACCATGTCAACATCTAATGTTTGTGTAGTATTATGTTCAGCAGACTGTGTTCTTCTATTGTTGTGACTTAGATGACGTTCAGAGCACATTTTATGCCCAATTCATGCAAAACTCCACGGAATCCCAAGGGGTTCACATACTTTTTCTTGCAACCGTATACTTGCATTGGTGGTTGATGATTTCATATATTCTTTGCTTTGATGATTTGTTTCTGGGAGCCCCTCACTTCACATTGTATATATATACAGTAATGTAATTATGGTTTTCTAGTACAGCGTTCCTCGATTTTTTTTCAGTTATGGCACCCTTTAAAAGTATTTTCAGTCTCAAGGCACCCTAGTCTAAGAGCTCATTCACACATGAGGTTGAGAGATAGTTGAGCCACAGTTTTACCGCCCCTCTACTGCTTTTATTTTAGCGGCAGGGGCAGCGGCTGGCGTTGCACACATGTTGCAGCCGTGGCAGGAATTTTAACCCCTGTCACATTCAGCAGGCATTATCTGCTGAACGCAACTAATTCAGGTGAATGGAGCAGCGCTGCAACAGCCCAGCAGCCCCATGGGTACTGCATGTGGTTGCGGCATGGTGGTACTGCATTTTGGAGTTAAAACAGACAGTGAGGAGGCAACATATCACCTCCTCACAACCTGTCAAATGCCTCTGAGAAATTATCTGAGCATGGATCGCTTTTCAGAGGAATGTCAATCCTTGTCCCCATTGTGAACGAGCCATAAAATAGCATCATACGTGATTAGGGGTCAAGACTAACAGTAGCGTACAGACAAATCTACACACATGCGTATAAATATACATATACATACATTTATCATATACACACATACATATGTGGGCATGGGGCAGTGTATCCTGTTGACTGTGCCAAGTTGTGGATGGAACCTACCACATCTTGCTTGTAGGGGTACTTTTTCGCATGTGTGCACTATCGTCAAAGCCCAGGACCATGCAGGGCCATGTTCATGTGAAGTCAAACATTATGCCAGTACCCAACTTAGAAACCAGCAGTACAACATGTGCAGTAGTTGAACATACAGAGTTCCTGTAAAACATACTGTCCCATGTTACTACACACCTTTTCATTGAATGTTGCATTTAGGACGGACACCGCTGAGCCTATGCCCTTTCCACCTGTCCAGCATACCTCTGCCACCTCACTCCCAGAATGAGGTCTGGCTGTGCATGTAGCGTGGATCTCATGCGTACACAAAATTAACTCCTGTTCTCCTATACTATGCGACTAGGCTTGGGGCGGAGGTTCCGTGCCATGAGTTCAGTCCTAGATACTTTTGGGGAACTGACCACTAGGGAGGAAGCCAGATCACCCACTCCCTTGTTACTGGAGGACCTTTGGCCATGCCAGGTATCAAGCTGCTATTCACCTATAACCAGTCCTTGGTTACCCTTGGCAACTGTTCACTTCCATCCATAACTTTTGCTGAGGTAACCCTCTATAGTGACCTGGCCTCCATACCCCATACATGCTATGCAGTCCTGTTCTTAAACTATGCCATGTACCATCATGCACCCCTTTGAATAACTTCAGACAAGGCTTGAAATAGTTAATGCAACTTTACCGGAGATTCAGCAACACAGTTCAATAGCACACTGTACATGAAACAATGTCCAACCCCAACTAACTAATACAGGCTGGCCAGGTTCATAAATTCTAGAGAACTAAAGTCCATTCAGTAAAACTCCAATAACACTAGTTCAGGGAAAATTCCATCAGGGGGCTCAGAAGGGAGCCACATGCTCCAGCAGGACTGCACGTTACAGCATTACTTCTTCAGTAAATCCCATGTGGAAGAGAGAGAGCTTGCTTGGACCCTCTCCAGATATTAATGTGGCTTACAGCAGGTGGCAGGACTCAGAAAGCCTGGGAAAGCAGTCTACACACAGTTAACCCCTTCTCATCCCGGGCAGCCTGTAACTGTCTGTATAACTACACAGTGCAATAAATATACCAGCAGAAATACATACAATGACACCCCACAAGCGCCTGCTTACACACACACACATAGCCTTTTGAAAAACTGCAGGTTTACTGTACCTCCACTGCACAGCTGGGTGAACTGTTTAATTATGCCAAACTGCACAGCAGGGAGAAGCGCAGCAGGTCAAGGCTCAGGAAGTCGCCTCCCCCATTCACTCTTACTGATCGCCTCTTTAAGCTCCCACTGTATCAATGTACAGTTCACTGAGCCTGGGTTCACACTGATGCAAACCAGAATTCGCAGCATTCTCTGTGCAAATTCAACACCCCGTCAGAATGACACACCGTTCATGCGAACTGCTGCGGGTGTGTATATTAAGTTAACAACACCCTGCAATTGGGCCGCAAAATGTGGTGCGATATGAAGAATCGGCTTGCATAGGTGTGAATACCCATGCGATTCGATTCTAGTGCAGACCCAAAAAAGGAACCTGCACCTTTTTGGTCTGGATGTGGTGCGATTTGAGCCATACATAATGTATGGCTCAAATCGCATTTCACACAATTCGTATGTGATTTGCACAGGAATGCGGTGCGGTTCCTGTGCGAATCACATGCAATGTACCGCACACCATGAGTGTGAACCCAGCCTGAAGCTTCAAACTGTACATCGGCACAGTGGGAGCTTGATCACAGCCTCTCTTAACCAAGGTGTTAAGTACTGTCATCCATCTCAGCTCTCCTACTGATTGTTAGGGGATACTGACTTTTTTTAGCTTCTACCCCCCCCCCCCCACTCATGTTTGGCACACCCACACATGGTTGCAGTTTTAAGAGCGGATTACCCCTCAACATCCCTCCAGTTGACTATTGATAACACATGCTGAGGAGTTTATTTGCCCAAGAGAGGTTCTTATATTGTAATTATACTCACTGGATTTGTGCCTTTACAGTATAAGAGTGGTCGGGCCTAATTTAGAGGTGGTATCCTTGTATTATGTGTTATGTGATTATATACTGTAGGTATAGTACACTATTTTATGTGTTTTTTTTAAATAAAATCAACAAAAAAATGTATTGTACTGAATAAAAATCTCAATTGGAAACCAGGAACATCTATCTAGTTCATTTCAATTAATGTGGTTATACACCCTTACATATACCCAGTGAAGTTACTAACCTCAGATGATACATAGATATTAAACAAATCCTCCTACATAGGTTGTACCTGTTTAACCTCAACCATCTGTCATGTACAGCCTTTTTTTAACACACAGAGGAAAGGAATTTTCTCAGCAGCAGAAAGCAGGAAGCAGAGATATGACGTCACATACACTGCAGAGCACAGAGCTGATTGTTATCTGAGATCTGATTGGAGGGAAGTGAGACACTCCCCTTTTCACAGACTCAGAGAAACTTCAAGGTATGTTATTTATATTATTAATAGCCCGTGTTTATGTGGCAATGGCTTCCACTGTATGAGGGCTGCCTTTTAATCATAAGCTTTCATCACATACATATGTTAAGGTGTTACTAAACCCACAACGGTAAAATCAGTCTGTATATGTAGTAAAGCATGCTTGGTATACTCAATGTGGAACCTAAGGGGTTAATCCACTACATTGTGTAAAAACGCTGTTTGATCATGTCTTCTCTGATCCTCCCCTTTTTCCAGTGCCCCCCCTCTTATCTGCTGATAAGACATGTGGAGTCACTCTGAACACACTCAGTTTGGTGTGTATTGCTACAGAGGTTTTTTTTCCATTTCTTTCTTGGAAGAATGCATGTGATCAGCATGGGGCCAATCAGGACTGGCCAGACAGAAGTCAGGGGTTCTGCATCCTCCTGGAGCAAAATGAAAACTCCTCTTACAAGCTTTAACCAGTGTTTGCTGAACACTGATAGAAGTCTCAAGACAGCTCCAACAACTGATGAGAAAAGGTATTTAGAAGTTTATATTTACTAAAATAATTGCACTTGCATGTTGTGTGTACTATGGGAGACCAGATATAGTGAATGCAGAGTCCTGGGTGTAGTAACACTTTAATTGGAAAAACTGTTTGGGTGGTTTCACAATATATTTTAAAAGCAATGGTTAATGTTTTCAGAGTAGGAGTCAGATAATTGATCATATAAAGCCATTCTTTATCTTCTTGATATACTGTCATATGTCCTGAAGTTCTTGTGCAAGTTTCAAGTTGCCGAGCAAGTCAACAGTGCTGAATTGTGGAAACATAGGATTGTCATAATTACCCCATTCCAAGGCATGCTGGTATTTCTCAGGGTGATGTCAGGAGCATAAGTCAGGCTCACACTCCTACTCTCTTCCCAGACACTCAGGCCCACACCCCTGCTCTCTTCCAAACACTCAGGCCCAGCCTTCTAGGTAACAGAGACTACGCCTTCTCTGTTCCTATTGAGAATCAGTGACTTCTGTCTACTGCCCAGCTGGTGTCCCTTTTGCTGGTTATTGGGCCCTGCTCGATGGATGGCCCCTCATCTATTTTCATTGCCTATAGGCAACCCCCTCCCCACCCCCTCCACTGTTGCTGGGCATTGATGTGGTGCTGCCAGCTCCTGCTGCAGCACTCTATTTGAGCATCACAAGCCCAATATTCTAGGCTTGTGATAGTGCCTGCTACAGTTAGGTCCATATATATTTGGACACAGGCACAATTTTAGTTTTTTTTCCGGTATTTACCAAAAAATATTCAAGCTATATTATATAATGGATATGGGCTGAAAGTGCACTCTCTCAGGTTTAATTTGAGGGTATGTACATTCAAATTTGAGGAATTACAGCTCTTAAGAGTAGCCATTCCCCCTTTTTCAAGGGACAAACAGTAATTGGACAATTGAATCAAAATCTGTTTCATGGCCAGGTGTGGGCTACTCCTTCATTATTTCTTCATCAATTAAGTAGGTAAAAGGTCTGGAGTTGATTCTAAGTGTGGTAGTATTTGCATTTGGAATCTATTGCTGTGAACCTACATCATGTTTTCAAAGGAGCTGTCCATGCAAGTGAAACAGGCCATTGTAAGACTTCAATAATGAAACAAATCCATGAGAGAGATAGCAGCAACATTAGGAGTGGTCAAATCAACAGTTTGGTAATTCTGAGAAAAGAAAAACTGGTGAGCTCAGAAACATAAAAAGGCATGGATGTCCACAAAAGACAACAGTGGTGGATGATCGCAGGATTCTCTCTATGGTAAAGAAAAACCCATTCAGAACATCCAGACAAGTGAAGGACGCTCTCCAGGAGGTGGGCGTATCATTGTCAAAGTCTACAATCAAGACAATACTTCACGAGAGCAAATACAGAGGGTTCACCACAAGGTGCAAACCATTCATAACTCTGAAGAACAGAAAAGCCAAATTAGACTTTGCCAAAAAATATCTAAAAAAGCCAGACCGGTTCTGGAAAAGCATTCTTTGGATGGATGAAACCAAGAATAATCTGTACCAGAATGATGGGAAGAAAAAAGTGTGGAGAAGGCTTGGAACAGCTCATGATGCAAAGCACACAATGTCATCTGTAAATCATGGTGGAGGCAGTGTGATGCATGCGCATGCATGGCTTCCAATGGCACTGGGTCATTGGTGTTTATTGATGATGTGACAGAAGACAGAAGCAGCCAGATGAATTCTGCTGTCAGGAATGGACTCAGCACTGGTGGTGGGACTCGCCTGCCGTGTGGGCTGCAGTACCAGAGCTGACCAGCGGGTGCTCTCAGCAATGGACTCAGCACTGGTGGTGGGACTCACCTGCCGTGTGGGCTGCAGTACCAGAGCTGACCAGCGGGTGCTCTTAGCAGCCAGAAGCTCACAATCAGCCAAACCTGGGGCTGATTACAGAAAGGTGTATATAAGGCATGACCAGGCCTGTGCTCTGGGCCTTGGTGTATGTTTTCCCATGAGCCTCTGTACCTGTATCCTGTGTTCCTGCTTCGTTGCTGACCCGGCTTGATCCTGATCTCTGTTGACCGTCTCCTGTTCTGACTACTGGCTCATCCCTGACTATTCTTCTGCCTACTCCTATGCTGTTTGACCTCCTGTTGCTGTACCTTGGCTTGTGACCCGTTTACTCTTTGCCTGCTGCTCTGTACTGATCTGCCTCCACCGTTACCGACCCGGCTTGTCTGACCACGCTAACTACTCTGCCATTCATTCATCCTGCACGGATCCAGCCGTACCTGCACATACCTCTGGCGGATCCCTCTACCACTAGCAGGTGTACTCAGGGGCCGCGACCTGGTCTCAGTCCTGCGCCAAGTCCATCCCCACCATCGGGCTCTGGTGAAAAGGCAGACTGGGGCTTAGACTCCGCGCCCTGGGGAATCCTGCCCTGAGGACCGCTAGAGGTACCACCAGGCAGTCGTTACAGAACCCTACGGCCGGCCTGACCATTCCACCTCTCCAGCCCTGACTACGCCTGTGTTCCTGCACCTCCTAAGATTAGTGGAAGGTTAGTTTGTTCACTGTGCGTTTATATATATATCTGGGTGGCTAATAATAAACTGTATTATATTGTACCTGAGACCTGCGTTTCCCTGTGTCAGTCCACACCTTTCTGGTCACTCCTAGATTCCTGACATCTGCAGTGTTTAGAGATATACTGTCAGCCCAGATTCAGCCAAATGCAGCAAAGTTGATTGGACGGTGCTTCACAGTACAGATGGACAATGATCCAAAACACACTGCAAAAGCAACCCAGGAGCTTTTGAATGAAAAGAAGTGGAATATTTTGCATTGAGCATGCATTTCACTTGCTGAAGGCAAATCTAAAGGCAGAAAGACCCACAAACAAAGGACAACTGAAGACAGCTGCAGTTAGAACCCAGCAAGGGGGAAACCCAGTATTTATTAATGAGCATGGGTTCCAGACTTCAGGCGGTCATTGCCAGTAAAGGATTCTAAACAAAATATTAAAAATGAACATTTTATTTATGATTATATTCATTTGTCCAATTACATTTGAGCCCCTGAAAATGCAGGGACTGTGTATAAAAATTGTTGCAGTTCCTAAAATTTATACTTGGTATTTATGTTCAACCCCTTGAATTAAAGCTGAAAGCCTGCACTTCAAATTCATTTGGATTGTTTTGGTTTAATTTATTATGCTGGCATACAGAGCCAAAAGTATGAAAATTGTGTTGAAATATATATGGAACTAACCGTACCTAGCTTGTCATGCCTTGCTTGTCGATGCCTGTTTAGCATGTCTTTGGAGTCTTTGGTGCTGATCCCTACCTGAAATGAGGACTACTATTTCAGATTGCTGCCTTCCTTGTCCCTTTTCTGTTATCTTAGTGCTGTCTGGTCAGGAACTATATAGCACTGTATACTAAGACCTGGGTGTAACTAACAGGCCTGCTTGTCTTAAATGAATGGAGGCTGCTAAAGGCAGAAGAAACACTAACCAGCTATAGGTCCTGTCTTAGTCATTGGGCTGAGTACCACTGGTAGTAGAGAAAGCAGGGAAGGTAAGAAATAGCTGCCTGTGGTCAATTTTGATTCAGGTTCACTTTAATGTAATAGTTCATTGCATTTCATTTACTGGGAACAGGGCAAGAATTTCACAGTTGACAGTAATGGCACGCTGAAATTCTGCTTTAAACTCAGTCTGTTATGTTAATAAAAGATTATTTTTCATTTTGCATAAGTTCACTTTGAACATAGATTGCATAATTTCTCTTTAAAGATCCTTGATAGCAGCAGATTTTCGTAGGATGAATTACAAAACCAAAATAGACAACATTCAAGAAAACCGATATTAGTTAAGCCTCTCTGAAGAGCTTAGCGTGTTCTTATCCTATTAATTCCTTTTTTTCAAGGCTAGGTGTTGAAGTTCTGTTACAACCATTAAATGGAAAGTGCTATATTAAATGTAAGCAGAACTGCAGAAGGCCTCTTTGAAATGTCAGTTATTCAGCAATGCATAGTGTGGGGATGCACTTCAGATGTAAAAATACACTCAAATCATTTTAGATTATCATACAACACAATGTCTATTTTTAGTAAACTGCAGCATACAAATAGGATTAGCATCCTACTCGTATATTGTGCAACTGTTTATTACACAGCTACAATTCTACACTTGACACAGAAAAGCAAACTGCATGCAGAATCAGCTTTCCAAAGAATTATACAGCAACACAACATTTCTAATTGATGATAGCAGTACACAGTTTCAGGTCAATGGTATTTGTTTCATTCTAGTGAATTCCATAAATATCAGTTTCAAGTCTAAATTTAAATAGCATGCTACTTAAATTAGTAACAGCTATATTTAACAGGGAATGTGTGTTTTGGCATGTATGAGACATGTTTTAACTGAAGCATTCATATTTTTTTGTCAATCCATACAGCTCTGGCTGGCAGGGGAAGAGACCTGTCTTTTTTTTACAGCAGTTCAACAACACTTATAGGTCTTGTAAAAGTAAAAGCAGAAGGCTGATGATGACCCCCCCCCCCCCTCTTTATAGTATACACCTAGCATTGCAGGAAAACTGTTCCTTGTGCAGCTTTGCTGTACAGGAACTACATGAGGCTGATACCAACTCAAAATCTGGTACTTACACTGCGACCATTTAAAATAAAAATCTAAGGATGTAGTAATGGAGTTCAGCTATAAAATGGCATTAAACCATTTTGTAAAAAAATATATGAAAGCAGCATACCTCAAACACAGCCTTTCAAATCACTTTGCCTGCAGTCTCCTCCTATAGCTTGTCTACAATGCCTTGCAAGGTGCCACTAGAGTCACCCTTACATGCACACTCCCAGCATGTGTTGGTGTGCCATGGCAGGCAACTCCCAAGCAGCCCTGCATTTGAAGCCACTTCCCTGCCTCTACTCCAGGCTTTGGCTGAAAACTGCTCTTGACCTTCTAAAAAAATATACCGCTTCATGGCAGGTAGCTCTCAAGCCTGTAAAAGAAACAGAGAGCACACTGGCATAGTATATTATCCTCAAAAAGTCTTTAATGGATTAAAATAACTATATTATTATATATTAAATATTATTATTATTATATATTGTATATTTATCACAGACGTGATAAAAAAGACATGTTTCTCTCATTTTCATAAGGAGCAATGAATGCACTAATCCATCCTTTTCTGCATCATTTGAAGACCAACTGCTAATATACTGGCTAACTTGCTTCTAAAAAGCACCTCTTCATCAGAGTCAACTCGCCAA
This sequence comes from Staurois parvus, assembly GCF_062004578.1. Taxonomy (NCBI): domain Eukaryota; kingdom Metazoa; phylum Chordata; class Amphibia; order Anura; family Ranidae; genus Staurois; species Staurois parvus. The sequence continues at coordinate 255,563 of NW_028318480.1, forward strand.
TACTGGGGTCTATACATACCCTCTTCATCTCCCTCCATACGTACTTATAGAGTTCACTCCCTTCAATTATGAAATAATTATACAATAATAAGATAATTCGCTTACAGCCAGTTTCCTTGCCGAAAAATATTTTTATCATAATTGTCCTCAGCGGCATGTTTTCTTTTCAGTGATGAAAACTAAACAAAAATCAATTTGAATTGACAAAAACTATGATGAAAATCAATGCCAATTTTTGTCAACGCACGAAAACTAAACGAAATGTGAGGGAAGGACGTTTCTTGTAAGGAAACTTAGTTTTACATATAAAGATGTTATATAACAGCTAAAGCTGTGTCTGTGTAGTTTGTTAAACCTTAATACCAGAAATAATAACATTATTAGATTTGTACTCCAAGTGTATATAATGAGTTTGGAAATTCTAGAGAAATACTTAAATAATGCATTATAATTTAACTAAACCCATTAGATTTTAGTCAACTAAAATGTATTGAACATTTTAGTCGACTAAAATACGATTCAAAATTAAAACAATCCAGATCACTAAAATACAACTAAATGTAAAAATGGCATTTTAGTCAAAAGACTATGACTGAAGCTAAATGAAAATTTGACATCAAAATTAAAGTGGTTGTAAAGGCTGAAGGTTTTTTACCTTCAGACATTCTATGCCTGAAGGTAAAAAAACCTTCTGTGTGCAGCAGCTTCCCATACTTACTTGAGTCTCATCACTATCCAGAGATGTGAATGACAGCCTCGGCTGTGTTGGGTCTCTTCCTCCTCTTTGGCTGAGACAGCAAGCTCCCTCTGCTGTCAATCACAGCCAGTCAGGCAATGAGGAGAGAGAGGGGGTGGTGCCAAGCTGCAGCTCCATGTGTGAATGGAACGGAACAGCGGGTGCCCCCATAGCAAGCTGCTTCCTGTGGGGGCACCTGGCAGACAGGAGGAGCTAGGAGAGCCTGCTGGGGACCCAAGTGTAGCAATCGTACCAACAGAGATGGACGCGGTTCAACCATTTTGCTCCAACCTCCATCTTGGCAAAGGATTATCCATCTTGTACAAATATACCTCATCCCCCTCCCTCTCTGACATCCACAGTGACATGTGGTCGGTGTGTGTGTTGGAAGTGTCACAGGCAGGCCAGAGCACAGCAGGGAGATCTGAGCTATAAAACCTCTCTGAGCTGGGTGCCGGGCGGTCTAAGAAACTGTGCAATCTGGCACCTCGTAAAAGGATAACCCAAGCCTTCCCCTGAGTTCAAAGACATTCCAGGGGAGTCATAAACTAGATACCACTTTTAAAATCCATTTCCCCCCATGTCTCATATCTTGGAATATGAGAGACTTACATAAAAACGAGGCATATCTTCAGATTAAAACAATCAGTGCAGATCCCCACCTCAATAAAATTATATACAAAGTAATTGTGACAAAAAATTATATTAATATGTGAATATTCCAAAACAATTAAATAATTAATGTCTTCAGATTGCTCACGATCAGACAAACCGTTTGATATGTCACACTCCTTGGCTGGAATATATTGGAAAGCAGAAAATTACATCTCTTGAACCATTCAAGTATGTATTTCATATTTCATATCTAACCGTTCCTCAGATGCGTCTGCATATTAATCTACCCGCAGGTGGAATGTCACTTGTGCCTAGGAAAAGTTATGAGCCAAAATATAAGCTACGAGAGATTTTGGTTCTAGTTTGGGTCTCCGCCTAGACACCCCTCCCCAAATGAGGCATTGGTCCTTGGCTTCAGAGACACCCCCTGCTGGGGAACTACAAAATAGGCTGTCAGGCCTAAGAGTGCAAGTTGAAGAAATCTCCCTTTTAACATCAGAACCAACTTGAGAGATGGTGCCCTTTTGCTCTGAAACTTGATCTGCTTAACCCAGTACTTTTGGCAAGTACTCTACCTCTCTAAACTTCTTTCTGTTACCTTTTTGCTGTGTTATTGCTCTCTGTGTATTTATATATATATTGGCTAAATTTTTTTTCTGTAAATATTTTTATTGCACCCTTTTGACCTTTAAGTAATAAATCTTACTTTCTGAAAGTGTTGAACTGTTTCTAAAGCTCCTTAATGCAACCTACAAATTAATGCCGCTGAAGAATGCTACTGTGTGTGTTTAACCCTCTGTATAACCTGTCTGCTGTGACAGTGGTATACAGACGATTATCTAACCATCATAGTGTTATTGCTGATATTGCCGAGTTTCCTCTTTCTCTGTACAAAAATGAGGTGGTGGCAGTGTGAAGGGCTAATTGCGTAATTAACCTGACCCAGTAACAATCGCGCTCAGGCTGCCAGTACATCGATTTGTGGTCCAGTGAGCTGGAAAATCCGTGTGCAGAGCGCAGCTGGGCGTGGCATTGTTACACACGTGACATCACGGTTTTAGATTGACTAGTCCTTCGGTCACGAGTTTGGTGAGAAGGGCAGGGGTCTAATGTAGCAATCGTCACACCAAGCACAGGAGAATCCAGGCTGCTCTGTGCAAAACCACCGCACACGGTAGGTAAGTATAGACATGTTTGCTATTTTACAAAAAAAAAATGAACCTTTAGAATTACTTTAACACTGCTTACAGCATTATATTGTTAAAGCCTAGAATAGAATAATATACAGTATCTCCATGCTTTTCCTTACAGTATATCTCAACACTTACAGTTTTTAGCCAAATGAACAACCTGTATTACATTCTTTACATAAAAATAAGCATATGGGAATCCACTATATTAGACATAAGTACTGTGTATCCTATTAGCCATAAAATATACGTTGTGATAACATGAATTTTGTAATATAAAGTTGCATAATACAATACTTCATCCTTCTCCATAATTGTATTGCTTCATGAAACACCAAATCGGCATGTTTATAGCTAATAAGGTTTGTCTAACATAACGGAGTCTCATATTCTTTATTGCATATCACATCTGTTGGATTTGATTATGTAGAGAATGTAATACAGGTTGTTCATTTTATTGTTGCTTTCAGCTATTCATTGTTAAGTTGATAAGGTTGATAAGTTAAAGTGCTGAGATATAAAGAAAAGCAAGGGGATATAATATGCTATTATAGGATTCAGTATTATAATGCTGAAAGTTAATGATGTTATTATTGCATATTTACAGGGATTAGACAAACAAAATGCAAAAACTATATGATTTTCAGGTCTGAAAGTGACTACATGTTTCGCGTTGAAAGATGAAGTGATGTAACATCCGTTTGCTTCCACTGTGTGATGGGACACCTAGCTAACAGGTGAGAATCCTCACTTTCATCATTCACTGCATGTGCTGCTAGCAATATGGAGTCATGCCAGAGGTTATATGCCATCAGCAAGGTATGGCATATACATAGCTTCATTGGTCTAAGCTGGACTAAGGTAACTATATATAACATACGCCTGCCTGGAATTATTCTCTAAGCTAAAACTCTAGGCACATGAACCCCAGTCACAAATACCTCCCCATAATATAAAACTGCTCCAATCAAATAAAAAATGTTAATTAGTCCAGTGGTGGTTAACTTGATAATCATAAGGGGCCTCAAGTGCAGCTCTCAACATGTCCAAAGGGCTGCACAATAACCAGTTTAATTACAGATAGACTCAGGTATGGCTGAAAGTAAAAGTTTACATTTTATATTATATGTTATACTAATAGTTCTTATTCAAGCACCACTTAAAAGCAGCACCTGTAACTTAACTAGGTAAAATAATTAAAAACAGTGCAGAAATGCAGGGTAACACACTGTTAGGTGTATGTTGTAAAAGGGGGGTTGCATGCTGTTGCATATACTATTCTTTGCTAATCTGAAAGGGAGGTCTAACTCAGCTTTTCACAATGTGCCTTAGTACAAAAAAAGCAAGCATTCTAGCGCATAAAGCAGTATGGTATGTACGGACTTTTAATATATTTCATTTTTCCTGTTACTTGTTTTTTTTTGTATTTTCTTTAAATCCAATAAAAGTGCCTGTTAAAAAATTAAAACTTTTTTTTTTAATTCAAAACTAAGTTAGATTAACTCACATTATTTTATTTATTTAACTCACAATGGGGTTGATTTACTAAACTCAAATATTCTGTGCACTGCAAGTGCAGTTGCTCTAGATCTTAAGGGAACATGCACTACAGGGTAATATGATCTCCTGACAACCTAAGTGCCCAAGGTTATACAGGAAATGGGAGGGATTGGGAGGATACAATCACGCCTGCATGCCACTGCCTGCAAGTTATCCCCAAAGAACCAGAGAGAAGCCTGCAAAGGAAACTCTAGGATAGTGGCCATAGAGGACCTATTTATGAACATATATTCCACACATGTCTACATGCCAAAAAAGTACCAGTACTGTTAATCTCCATTATTATGATATCATATGTAGCCTTTCTTAATGGAACTGCAGGGCTCTGATCTAAATATAAAAGCAAACTCAATAGGTCCATTGATATGTAATACTCATTATTCCTCAGGTTATGAGTGGGTCTAATAATCATAAGCATGCCTTTCTATATGCTCTTAATAATCTTCATTTCAACATAGGCAATGGGAAAGGGGTTCCAACACCATATCCAAAGTTAATTCTATAATAAGCTTTCCCTAGATTCTATAGAACAATACAAAATCACCAATTCTGACTGCCCAAGTCCCCACCAATCTTTCTAGTTACAATCACAAAAGTGTTCACTAATTTACAGTTTAAGTCCAAATATAGGGGCTGTCCTTTCCACCATCCTGTTCTAGGAAAGCCGAGGCTCTGATACCAGTGGTTTGCTTAAATATCCCCAGCCAGACCAATTTTCGCTCACCGCCATTTTTGGTTGCATTAGAGGTATGTCATTCTATAATGATTTTTTCTTTCATGCAAAGACCAAGAGTGTGTGTTGTCTTTTTTTTTTTCTTGTTTTTCTTGTCTTGTTTTTTACGATACACCTATCGACATTATCTTGCTATATATTTCAAATCTGTGACAGCTTTAATAGCCCTTTTTCCATAAAGAAATGGTTGCTAATGATTTTGTCTGACATTCCATGGCACAAAAATTCTACTTGATATTATTTCTGTGCCTGATCCACAATGCCCTTCAGCTATTTTCGGAAAAGCAAGCAATAATATAATCCCACGTTGTTCTGATAATTAACTTTCCCATTATTAGCATCATTAAACATAAGCTAGATTCTGACTCCTCTCAAGCTTCTCATTTAAAAATGGCCAAGATCTCCTGCATGGGTTATAGGCACTGGGACTTTGTTTCTAAAACTAATTTCTGCCAACAGTTCATTGCTATATTATATTGAAAAGGTTCTAGCTGCAGTATTTAGCTTAGTGAGTATTGGTGGACATCTCCATTGTTACATAGGTACATAGTTAGTCTGGTTGAAAAAAGACAAAAGTCCATCCAGTTCAACCATTAAAAAAAAAAAGCTATAATCCTATACCCACAGTTGATTCAGAGGAAGGCAAAAAAAACCTAGCAAAGCATGATCCAATTTTTCTCCTGCAGGGGAAAACAATTCCTTCCTGATCCCCCGAGAGGAAATTGGATATTCCCTGGATCAACTTTACCTATAAATGTTAGTATCCAGTTATATTCTGTGTATCTCAGTAATAATCCAGGCCTTTTTTAAAGCAATCCACTGAGCTGGCCAGAACCAACTCTTGAGGGAGTCTATTCCACATTTTCACAGCTCTTACTGTGAAGAAACCTTTCCGTGTTTGGAGATTAAATCTGTTTTCCTCCAGACGTAAAGAGTGCCCCCTTGTCCTCTGTGATGTCCTCAGGGTGAATAACTCTACACCGAGTTCACTATATGAACCACTGATGTATTTATACATGTTGATCATATCCCCCCTTAATCTCCTCTTCTCTAGAGAGAATAAATTCAGTTCCTCTAATCTTTCCTCATAGCTGAGCTCCTCCATGCCTCGTATCAGTATGGTTTCTGTACTTTCTCCAATTCTCCAATGTTCTTTTTGTGAATTGGTGCCCAAAACTGAACTGCATATTCCAGATGAGGTGTTACTAATGATTTGTACAGGGGTAATATGATATCTCTCTCTCTGGAGTCTATACCGCTTTTAATACAAGAGAGGATTTTGCTCGCTTTAGAAACTGGAGCTTAGCATTGCATGCCATTATTAAGCTTGTGATCTACCAGAACTCCCAGATCCTTCCCCACCATTGATACCCCAGTTGTACCCCCCCAGTATGTAGGATGCATGCATATTCTTAGCCCCCAAGTGCATAATCTCACATTTATCAACATTAAACCTCATGTGCCACATAGTTGCCCAATTATACAGTGCATTGAGGTCAGCTTGTAAATTGGAGACATCCTGTAACAACGTAATTCCACTGCACAGCTTGGTGTCATCTGCAAAGACTGAAATGGTATTTTTAATCCCAGACCCTATATTGTTTATAAATATATTAAAAAGTAAGGGCCCCAACACTGAACCTTGGGGTACACCACTGACAACCCTAGACCATTCAGAGTATGAATAATTAACTACTACTCTTTGAGTACAATCTTATAGCCAGTTTTCTATCCATTTTGTCTGACATTCCATAGCAGAAACATTCTACTTGATATTATTTCTGTATTTCTGTTATTGTGATAAACGTGATTCTCCAGAAAGGTTAAATAAAGCCCATATCCGTGAAGTATGGAAGCTAAAGATAGACACAGTTTGATCCAAGTGAGTTCCCTTTTAGCAGTTGTCATATACAGTATTAAATGAGTTATGATTAAAAAAAGAGGAAAAAAATTAAGTAAGGTATTAACCAAGGGAAGATGCTCATATCTGAAACCTATAGACATTAATCCTGTCAGCCTCTCACTCCATCCACAGACCTGGGCCTTTGCAAGGAAAATGGGATTCCACGTCGTATAGCTTTATTAAAGTTGATGTAAACCCAATCATTAAAATCTCATATATGGTTTAAAACGTTAATGTCATTTTAAAGTTATGTATTCATTTTTTTTAAATCTGCACTTTTAATTAAAATACAACCAAGTGATCCCATCTTTGTTCATGCACTTTCTCTGTCACATCCCTCTAAGGTAGACTATACGCAGCCTTGCTGAAACACATTGTTTCATCTGGGTCTGCTGTCTCCTTGCTTTATCCACTGGGCAGGCATTGGTTATATAACTCCCAATCATGTGCCCTGGAGTTGCATTATCTTGGCACACAGCTCCATTCTCTGCATCTGTACTGCACAGTCAGTGTACAGATTTAACACCTTTTGCTAGCAGGTAAGTAAAAGAGTTTTTTTGGCAGAAGAGACTTATAAAGTCACCTCTAAAGGTCCTCCCTACCAAAAGACCCTACATGATGGTGAAATTTGGTTTTGAAGTTTTACTTCCACTTTAAAGTAAATGGTGGAATTTTCTTTCTGTACACTGCGCTAGATGTGACATACTCCAGTTTGCCACATTAGTGTATTACAAACTTTGCACCAGCCTATCTCAACCAGGATGCTGATGTACTTCTTGATTACATCGTTTGTGAGTGTAGATAGAGGCTTGTTAGAAGTGAGTCAGAGAGTTTACTTCAAGTCAAACTGGAGGGCTGTACAGGCCAGTCCTCTGGTAACTCCCCCGGGTTCCAGAAGCTTGGAGACGTTTCTAGAAGCTGGTGGCTGGAAGCCAGGAGGAGCCTATCTGCATATTCATGAGAGTTTGACAATCCCAAACAGGAGGCCTGGCAGTGTTGTAGACTGGCCCATAAATATAAGAGAGCCTGGCCAGCAAGAGAGTTGGGTGGAAGATGGAGTGCTGAGGTATGCTGCTGTATAGCCTGGGAGGGGACCCTGGAGGAGAGAGGTCTTGCCTCCAGGCTGGAGGAAGGAAGGAAAGGAAGCTGACAGAGGGAGCTCTACTGCCTTACAGTCCAACAAGGAAGGACAGTCTGTTAGCCTGGAAGGAATCCAGTTCAGCAAAAGCCTGACAACAATTTTTCCAAACCTACAGGACACAAGGACAGCATGAGTACCTCTACACCCCTGGGGGGAAGGGTGCTACAGAGGGCTGCTAGGTGCTATACCCAACCAGTTCTCCCTGGGACAGTGAAGCAAGCCTGAATTTTAATCGCTTGCTCTTGGATACTCTTCAAAAGGCAGCCAGGAGGATGGGTAGTTTCTAGCTGTGATCTGAAGAGGTTCACTTAGAAGGGACCAAGATCTCCTCTCAAAGACTTTGTCACTAGTCTGTGAAGAGACTGTTGCCACACTGGAGATAGAAGAAAGTCCAGGATCCTTTTGTCCTCAAAGTTATTAGTTTCAAGTCAAGGTGCACATCCCATATAATCCTAGACACTATCCATGTTGTTTTTCTCCCCAAAAAACAACACAACCAATCCCATGGGATGACTCTGAATGAAAGTTGGAAAATGCGTGTTGCCTGGCCATGCAGGAAACTAGGGAGACCCAAAACTAGCAGGTCTCAAGGGGGTAGTGCTACACTGGGGTACCATGTGAGTTCACCAACATCCTGGTTTAGAAAAACTGGGTTAGAAAGTAGAGATAGAGTAGTACCAAAGTGTATGTCAACAGAATAGAAGCTCAGTCAGGGCAACAGTAGAGCTGTGGATGGAAGAGGCTTCTTCCTGAATCCTGACCTGACCTGTTTGCTTGGTGATGGCTGGTGATCCGAATTACCTTAAATATCATATTGTGTATAGGTGTGTGTGTATGTATGTATGTATGTATGTGTGTGTCTATGTATGCATGTGTATGTACAGTGGGGCAAAAAAGTATTTAGTCAGCCACCAATTGTGCATGTTCTCCCACTTAAAAAGATGAGAGAGGCCTGTAATTGGCATCATAGGTAGACCTCAACTATGAGAGACAAAATGAGAAAAAAAAATCCAGACAATCACATTGGCTGATTTGGAAAGAATGTATTTGCAAATTATGGTGGAAAATAAGTATTTGGTCAATATCAAAAGTTCATCTCAATACTTTGTTATATATCCTTTGTTGGCAATGACAGAGGTCAAACGTTTCCTGTAAGTCTTCACAAGGTTGGCACACACTGTTGCTGGTATGTTGGCCCATTCCTCCATGCAGATCTCCTTTAGAGCAGTGATGTTTTGGGGCTGTTGTTGGGTAACACGAACTTTCAACTCCCTCTAAAGATTTTCTATGGGTTGAGATCTGGAGACTGGCTAGGCCACTCCAGGACCTTGAAATGCTTCTTACGAAGACACTCCTTCGTTGTCCAGGTGGAATGTTTGGGATCATTGTCATATTGGAAGACCCAGCCACGTTTCATCTTCAGTGCCCTTGCTGATGGAAGGAGGTTTGCACTCAAAATCTCACGATACATGGTCCCATTCATTCTGTTCTGTACATGGATCAGTCGTCCTGGTCCCTTTGCGGAGAAACAGCCCCAAAGCATGATGTTGCCACCCCCATGCTTCACAGTAGGTATGGTGTTCTTTGGATGCAAGAGCATTCTCTCTCCTCCAAATACGACGAGTTGTGTTTCTACCAAACAGTTCTATTTTGGTTTCATCTGACCATATGACATTCTCCCAATCCTCTTCTGGATCATCCAAATGCTCTCTAGAAAACTTCAGATGGGCCCGGACATGTACTGGCTTAAGCAGGGGGGCACATCTGGCACTGCAGGATCTGAGTCCCTGGCGGCGTAGTGTGTTACTGATGGTAGCCTTTGTTACGTTGGTCCCAGCTATCTGCAGGTCATTTACTAGGTCCCCCCATGTGGTCCTGGGATTTTTGCTCCCGTTCTTGTGATCATTTTGACCCTACGGGGTGAGATCTTACATGGAGCCCCAGATCGAGGGAAATTATCAGTGGTCTTGTATGTCTTCTATTTTCTAATTATTGCTCCCACAGTTGATTTGTTCACATCAAGCTGCTTGCCTATTGCAGACTCAGTCTTCCCAGCCTGGTGCAGGTCTACAATTTTGTTTCTGGTGTCCTTCGACAGCTCTTTGGTCTTCACCATAGTGGAGTTTGGAGTGTGACTGTTTGAGGTTGTGGACAGGTGTCTTTTATACTGATAACAAGTTCAAACAGGTGCCATTGATACAGGTAATGAGTGCAGGACAGAGGAGCCTCTTAAAGAAGAAGGTACAGGTCTGTGAGAGCCAGAAATCCTGCTTGTTTGTAGGTGACAAAATAGTTATTTTCCACCATAATTTGCAAATAAATTCTTTCCAAATCAGCCAATGTGATTGTCTGGATTTTTTTCTCATTTTGTCTCTCATAGTTGAGGTCTACCTATGATGCCAATTACAGGTCTCTCTCATCTTTTTAAGTGGGAGAACTTGCACAATTGGTGGCTGACTAAATACTTTTTTGCCCCACTGTATGTGAATTTGTGTGTGCATGTGTGTATGTTTATATGCATGTGTGTATGTATTGTATGCATTGGTACTACATGTTGGTAAAGCTGCAGTGTAGCAAATAGTTTGCGTTGCCTTTTATTATTATTAATATTATACACTATTTATATAGCGCCAAAAGGTTTGCTCAGCGCTGTACATTATAGTGGGGGACAGAACATGAAACAATACAGTAACAAGACAAAACACGAGGGGTTCGAGGGCCCTACTCTTCCGCGCTTACAATCTAGGAGGGAGGGGATAGTGGTACAGGAGGAAGTGGCTGTGGGGGATGGAGTAGTAGGAGGAGTGTAGAGTGTAGATCAGCAATTAGGTGAGGGTGGGGTAGGCTTCCCTGAAGAGATGGGTTTTCAGGGTGCGCCTGAAGGTGAGGAGGGAAGGTGACAGTCTGATTGATTGGGGTAGAGAGTTCCAGAGGATGGGGGAAGTCCTGGAGAAGTCCTGCAGTCGGGCGTGGGAGGTGGAGACCAGGGAGATAGAAAGTAGGAGGTCTAGTGAGGAGTGAAGATTACGGGTAGGGTGATATTTGGGTATCAGGTCGGTGAGGTAGTTTGGGGCAGCGTTATGAATGGCTTTGTATGTCAGTGTTAGTAGTTTGAATTTAATGCATTGGGCAATCGGAAGCCAGTGGAGGGATTGGCAGAGGGGGGAGGCAGAATAGGAGCGGTTGGTAAGGTGGATGAGTCTGGCCGCTGAGTTCAGGATAGACTGAAGCGGAGATAGCCTGTGTTGGGGTAGGCCGGTGAGGAGGTAGTTGCAGTAGTCGAGTCGTGAGATAATAAGGGAGTGATCGAGTTGTTTAGTAGTGTCTGGGGTTAGGAATGTACGTATTTTGGAGATGTTGCGGAGATGGAGCCTGCATGAGTTTGCCAACGATTGGACATGGGGTTGGAAGGACAGTTTTGAGTCAAGAGTGACAACTAGGACTTTTGCTTGATTGGTGGGAGTGATGGTGGCGTTGTTGGTCGTGATGGAGAAGGTGGGGTGAGGGGCACGGGCTGGGGGGAAAATTAGAAGCTCAGTTTTGGAAAGGTTCAATTTGAGGAAATGGAGCGACATCCAGTCTGATATGTCGTTCAGTAGGTGGGCGATACGGGCGGAGACTGAGGGAGTGAGGTGAGGGGTGGAGAAGTAAATTTGCGTGTCATCGGTGTAGAGGTGGTAGTTGAAGCCGTGGGAATGTATCAGTTTGCCGAGGGAGGAGGTGTAGATGGAGAAGAGAAGGGGCCTGAGGACAGAGCCTTGGGGGACCCCAACAGAGAGGTGGAGAGAGGGGGAGGTGGTGGTGTTATATGCAATGCTGAAGGAGCATTGGGATAGATAGGAGGAGAGCCAGGAGAGAGCAGAATCTCTGATGCCGAGGGAGTGTAGTTTAATGAGGAGGGGGTGGTCAACTGTGTCGAAGGCCGCGGAAAGGTCGAGGAGTAAGAGGACTGAGTAGCGGCCATTAGCTTTGGCGGTTAGCAGGTCATTAGTGATTTTGAGTAGTGCGGTTTCGGTGGAGCGTAGGGGACGGAAGCCAGACTGTAGTGTAGCCTGTTACAATTTAAGTGAGGGTTAGGCAAGCCTGGAGAGGTGGAGATCTACCTGAATAAGATGGCATTTTTTTTGAAGATCCTAGCAAAGCCCCATTAAAAAGTTAAGAAGGTTTACAGAAACCCAAGAAAAATGTAACAATACAAATGTAACTGTAAACATATAACCTTATACTATACTTTTTTAGCTTCAATAATGCAGAATTCAGAGGTCAGTAGTTTGCAACATAGACTGGGGGTCAGGAGTAAGTAATACAGATTTCAGAGATCAGCAGAATATAATGTGGAGAGATCAGGAGTAGGTAATACAAAGTGCAGAGGTCAATAGTGTGTTACACACAGTCCAGGGGTCAGTTGTAAGAAACACACAGAGTTCAGATGTCAGTGTAAGTAATGAAGAGTTCAGAAGTTAGTAGTACATAACACACAGTGCAGAGGTCAGAAGTAACTAACACACATTTCTATTCCACAAGCAAAAATACCCCATGTCCAGTACAACAACTACACAACAGAATTCCCCTTCCCGCTGTAAATGTCATTTACCTGATGTCATGTACTGCCTGATGGTATCTCTAACAACCCACAGGACAGAATTCCCCAGGGCGCGGGGTCTAAGTCCCAGTCTGCTTATTCACCAGGGCCCCTGATGGTGGGGATGGACTTGGAGCAGACTGTGACCAGGTCACGGCCCCTGAGTGCACCCGCCTGTGGTAGAGGGAACCGCCAGAGGTATGTACTGGAAGAGGGCCTGATGTGAAGAGGCGGATATACCTGGGCAGCAGTGACCTGATCCGTGCAGGATGGATGGACGGATGGATGGCAGGGTAGTGTAGCGTAGTCAGACGGGCCGGGTCAGTAACAGCGGAGACAGAACGGTACAGAGCAGCAGACAGAGAGTAGACGGGTCACACGCCAGGTCCAGTAACAGGAGGTCAGATAATCAGGGGTATGCAGGAGAGTAGTCAAATGAGCCAGGGGTCAGAGCAGGAGATGGTCGGCAAGGTCAGGATCAAGCAGGGTCGGCAACAAGGTCAATCAGCAGGCAAAACAAGCAGGAACAGATAATGAAGACCATACGGCAATTTGAGTCTGTGTAGGGCTGGTTTAAATAGTGCGCCCTGCACTGTCATCGGTGCCAGGTGTGCGTCCGTGATCGTGAGTGCTCATGCGCGGCCGTTGCCTAGGTCCTAGCACCCGCCGGTTAGAGTGTATCGGTGTTCTGCGCATGCGCAGACCCGCGTGCTGCCACGATCCCTGACACCAGACCACAAATGCAGCTAAGCCAAACAGAGTGAGGAAAGGCCTCCCAGGTCTCCTCTAAGATGTGTTAAATGACATGTCAGAGCAAAGGAAGGTCCTGGAATTTCCCAAGGCCCCAGCAATGCTTTTTGGCACTCTGATCTGAGGTCTAAGAGGCAGTTGGGGTCAGGAGCAGGTTGTATTGTGTGATCATGACCCATAATATGCCCATAGTTGATGGGTAGATTTGGGTAGATGGAGATCCCGCCATGCATCCCAGGGTCTGCAACTGATCGAGATAAGTTGCTTATTCCGGTTTAAGTGAAATATTTTAATGTTTAAATGAAGTACTACTACATTTTTTTTCTGCTGCAGATGAAGAACACTTACAAGTTTTGCACGTCGCCTAGCCTGGATATTGAAAGGAAAGCAACAGACAGATGAGCTCATCTCTCTGCCCCTCTTCTCTCCTACTATCAGCATGCTCCTTGAATTAGTGCATACCCGATTGGATTTTTGTGCTGCTTCTTCCTCTCCTAATCTAAGAACTACTGTACAGGAGCTGCAAGAAACTGATATCAAGTGAAATGTAGGTTATAACACTGCTTGTAATAAAAAATGTAATGATGTATTAATAACTATATAGATGCAGTATTTTGTGTATTTCATATTTGCCTGGATTTCAGCTTTAAATAAAAACTCCAACCCAAACATTTGTATTGGTTTGTGTAGAGTTGGAAAGGTGTTACAGCTCGAGTTGGGTTTTTGTTACCGACTGTGTCCCTGTTGGAGAGAGGGCCTGTGTCCCTGTTGTCCCTGTGTCCCTGTTGGAGAGAAACACTATTTTACTTAGTGTTGAGTCTCTGACACAGGCAATCAAGATAATTTCTTTAACTCCCGACCTATTGTGGGATGACGGCTGAGTGGAATCCCTATTATTCTGGGAGGACATTATATGACATCCTCTCAGGATTAGGCCTCACATGATGTCCACGTGTCACGAACCGCCTGGCGGCGTCTCTAGCAGCCCACAGCACGGGGTTCCTCAGGGCGCCGTGTCTAAGTCCCAATCTGCTTATTCACCAGGGCCCACGATGGTGGGGATGGACTTGGAGCAGACTGAGACAGGGTCGCGACCCCTGAGTACGTCCGGCAATGGTAGAGAACACCGTCAGAGGTGTGCGGGGAAAGGAATCTGACGTGAAGAGGCTGGCAGACCTGGTAACAGGGAACGATCCGTGCAGGATGGATGGATTGTCTGGGTAACGTGAGGCGTAGTCAGGAAGGCCAGGTCAGCAACGTGCGGGCAGTGAGGTACCGGAGGAGTAGGCAGAGAATGGTCAGGGTCACAAGCCGTGTTCAGTAACTAGCGGGCAGCGCGGTACAGAGGATCAGGCAGAATGATGGTCAGGCAAGAAAGGGGTTAAGCAGGAGACAATCGGCAGGGTCAAGTACAAAGTAGAGGTCGGCAACGGAATATACACAGGATCAGATATCAGGAACAGAGCAAATAAGAGCAAACAGCAATTTGACATACCTCCTGTCCTGTTTAAATAGCCCGCTCTGCGCTGTCATTGGTGCCAGGCGCGTGTCCGCGATTGCGAGTGCTCATGCGCAGCCGTCGTGATCGCCCAGGTCCCGCTGCTTGCTGGCTAGGGTGCATCGGTGTTCTGCACATGTGCCGCCCGGCGCATCACGGCAGAAACATCGATCCCTGACATTACAACTGATGACAGATTACTACACCAGCCCACTGCCAGTGTCATGTGATGTGCTGTGACAAATCACAGCACATCACATGACAGTTGTAAACAATGAATTTCTTCCTGTCATGCCAATTATTAATTACAACTGTGCAGCTAGCTGTGATTGCTTACAGTGGTCACATGTACAGACTAGGCCAATCACAGCCCATCTGTATCATGTGATCAGCTGTGGCCAATAACAGCTGATCACAACAAAAACTACTGAATGATTCAGTTTCATTCAATAAAAATGTTTACTTATACAAATGAAATTCGTTGGTATAAGCCAGGCATGTCCAAAGTCCGGCCTGCGGGCCATTTACGGCCCGAGGGTCGGTTTAATACGGCCCTCCATGTCAGTGTGTCAGTGTGTCTTATGGAGCGAATATGGAGCGGCCGGTCCGGTATTTCCACCGCGGCCGTGTCAGAATACCGGGCCGGCCGCTCAGCTCTGCAGCGGGACCTTACCTGTTCCTCTATCCAGTGGCGCGCTGTCTTCCCGGCTTCTGTAGTGTGGGCGCTGGGCATGACAGCCGGGTGCCAAGTGCGCATGCGCAATAAGCGGTGCTTTTTTTGAATGGTAAGGCGGTACCTGGGACACATGACAGATCCCAGAAGCCGCCGGACCAATCAAAAAAGCGCAAGTGCTTCTCGCTCATGCGCACTGGGCACCCGGCTGTCATGCCGAGCGCCATTACAGAAGCCGGGAAGACAGCGCGCGGCTGGATCGAGGAACAGGTAAGATCAAAGAACAACTGCGGAAGTAAGAGCGGGTACCTGTCAAATTCAGGTACCCGCTCCCCACCTCCCCAAAGGTCAGCAGTCATCTGTGCTGTCCGCAGTCTCTGGTCATCCCTGTGCTGTCCTCAGTCTCTGGTCATCCCTGTGCTGTCCGCAGTCTCTGGTCATCCCTGTGCTGTCCGCAGTCTCTGGTCATCCCTGTGCTGTCCGCAGTCTCTGGTCATCCCTGTGCTGTCCGCAGTCTCTGGTCATCCCTGTGCTGTCCGCAGTCTCTGGTCATCCCTGTGCTGTCCGCAGTCTCTGGTCATCTCCTGTACTGTGTCTGCAGTCCATTAGTTCAGAATTTTTTTTCCCCTGTTTTCTGCCTCTAAAACCTAGGTGCGTCTTATGGTCAGGTGCGTCTTATACGGCGAAAAATACGGTAACTTGGCATAAAATAATTTATTTGCATTTAATTGTAATGGTTCAAAGAATGTTTGGAAAAATGTTCGGCCCTCCACCATGTTCACTTCATCCAATCTGGCCCTCTTTGAAAAAAGTTTGGACACCCCTGGTATAAGCAATCATAGTGTGTAAAAAAAAAAAAAAAAATCCTGATCACTTGCCCAGATTATGCTACTAGGGTAACATTGTATTGCTCTAGTCACAGAAGCAGAAAAAAAAAATCATAAAAAATACCACCTCGTCATCTTTTAACAGTCAGCAGTTAAAACCCTACAGAGGTTACCTTTCATCATTCTTTTAGCAAGAAAAAAAAAGGCTTGGCTAGAGTTCTATTTTAACATATAACACATAGATTAAATGACACAAAGGTTATTGGAACGTTGGAACTTCGACATACAGTATATGTAGTTACATAGTTAGTCTGGCTGAAAAAAGACAAAAATCCATCCAGTTCATCCATTAAAAAAAAAAAAGTTATAATCCCATACCCACAGTTGATCCAGAGGAAGGCAAAAAAATCTAGCAAAGCATGATCCAATTTGCTCCTGCAGGGAAAAAAAATCCTTCCTGATCCCTCGAGAGGCAATCAGATATTCCCTGGATCAACTTTACCTATAAATGTTAGTATCCAGTTATATCTGTGTATCTAAGACATAATCCAGGCCTTTTTTAAAACAATCCACTGAGCTGGCCAGAACCAACTCTTGAGGGAGTCTATTCCACATTTTCACAGCTCTCACTGTGAAGAAACCTTTCCGTGTTTGGAGATTAAATCTGTTTTCCTCCAGACGTAAAGAATGCCCCCTTGTCCTCTGTGATGACCTCAGGGTGAATAGCTCTATCCGAGTTCACTATATGAACCACTGATGTATTTATACATGTTGATCATATCCCCCCTTAATGTCCTCTTCTCAAGAGAGAATAAATTCAGTTCCTCTAATCTCTACTCATAGCTGAGCTTCTCCATGCCTCTTATCAGTTTGGTTGCCCTTCTTTGTACTTTCTCCATTTCCCTAATGTTCTTTTTATGAATTGATGCCCAAAACTGAACTGCATATTCCAGATGAGGTCTTACTAATGATTTGTAGAGGGGTAATATGATATCTCTCAAATGTATGTACCAAAATTAAAATATGTTTGGAATGTATGACTGTTTAACTTATGATAGCTTAATTCGCTGTGAAATATTTAAAGCTAACACAGACGGCAAAAAAAACATAGAACTTCAACTTCCATTCTATCCAGCACAAAAGGAAAAAAATAAAATTCTGAGCAGTTGAGCATGGATTCCAGACCATAATGAACATCACATAAGGCTGGAAGTGCTACATGTACAAGCTCTTCCCATGTGATAGCACATTCACTACAAATTGCATATTTTTGCATACCAGATGCTCACAATAGTAATGATAGTTAAAAGTGCTAAATATTAATCGTATGCACAGTAAAGTAAAATGCTTTTGAGAAACAAGTATGTACTATCAGATCATTAACTCATCAGTGTCTGTAAATTCTTCAGACTCATCCTGCTGTTATTCGCCCCTTTACCTTAGTATGTGCATATGCCGTGCAAATGACGCGTGTTCATTTACAGTGTTTACTTCTTACAGTCTGCACTAGACTGAGCTATCAGTAAGACTGCTGCACCAGTTTACCAGCAAATACATTGATGAGGGAAAAAAGTACTAAGCGGATACTCTACTGTATACACAGATACTCATGTTTGACTGGACAACTGCTTATCTTCTAGCCTTCTATCAACTCATACCTTTCCAGTTGCTTGGAAATGTTAGACAGTAATAGGAAAGATGGTATTAAGAAAGTATGGTATTAGAGAAGTTCAAAAATGCAGTACAAGCTGTGTTGAAGCAATACAGTAACAAAAACATACTGTAAGCTTAACCACTTGCCCTGCAGAGGATTTACCCCCCTTCCTGACCAGGCCATATTTTGCGTTATAGCGCTGCGTTATTTTAACTGACAATTGCGCGGTCATGCAACACTGGACCCAAATTAAATTTCTGTCCTTTTTTTCCCCACGAATAGAGCTTTCTTTTGGTGGTATTTGATTGCCTGTGTGTTTTTTATTTTTGCGCTATAAAAAGAAAAGTCCGACAATTTTGAGAAAACAATATTTTTGGATTTTTTTAATTTTTTTTTTTTAAACGTATTTTTGGCTTTTTTCTATTAACCACTTCCCGCCCGGCCTATGGCCGAATGGTGGCCGGCAAAAACCCTCACCTTTCCAGGTGGACACCATATGGCATCCTTTCGGGCATGCGCAGTTTGCGCGCCTGCAGAGCCGCGCAGTGGCGAGATCTGTCACCGGCCGTGTACCTCAGACACAGCCGATGACAGATCTAAGTACCGGCCCCGTTGCCGGTACCATGTGACCTGCTGTGACCAATCACAGCAGGTCACAAGACAGTTGTATACAATGGATGGCTTCATTCATGCCATCCATTGTATACTAGTGTGTCTAGCTGTGAATGGTCACAGCGATCACATGCACAAGCTGGGCCAATCACAGCCCAGCTGTGTCATGTGATTAGCCGTGGCCAAATCACAGCTAAGCACAAAAAAAAAATAAAAAAGCCCTGAATGAATCGATGTCATTCAGGTAAATGCTTGCTTATAGCAAAGTAATTCTTTGCTATAAGCAAATTGTGTAAAAAAAAAAAAATACTGATCACTTCCCCAAAGTAGTACAATGTTACTATGGTATGGTGAAATTTAAAAAAAATAAAAAAAAATTTAATAAAAAATTCAAAATAATAAAAAAAATTAAAATAAATTATGTACATATTTTTTTCATACTGCCAGCAGTCAGTGTCCCTGATCACCGCCATGTCAGTTATATGATGATGCTGTACTGCACTGGTGACAGTATGTAAAAAAAAAATAGTGAAAAATGTTTTTAAATGTTTTCATTTTCTGAAAAATTATGACAAAAAAATACAACTTCAAAAAACTCGCCATGCCTCTTATGAAATACGTCGGACTGTCTACTTTGCAAAAAGGGGTCATTTGGGGGATATCTGTACTGTTCTGACATTCTTGGACCTCAAGAAATTAGATTGGCCGTCAGTACTTCAGGATTGATCAATATTCAAATATATACCATAGTTTGTGAACTCTATAACTTTCCTACAAACTAAATAATACATCCTAATTTGGGTTATTTTCACCAAAGACATGTAGCAGAATACATCTCGGCCTAAATTTTTGAAGAACAATTATTTATTTGCAAACTTTTATAACAGAAACAAAGAAAAACGTGTTTTTTTTTCAACATTTTCGGTCTTTTTTTGGTAATTTAGCTAAAAATAAAAACCCCAGTGGTGATTAAATACCACCAAAAGAGAGCTCTAGTTGTGTGAAGAAAATTATAAAATTTTAGTTTGGGTACAATGTTGTATGAGCACACAATTATCATTCAAAGTGTGAGAGCGCTGAAACCTGAAAAATGGCCTGGGCAGGAAGGGGGTAAAAGTGCCCGGTATTGAAGTGGTTAAACATGTCCAGTAAAAAAAAATTAAAAACCATAGTTATAGCGTTTACAAATGGTGGTATATATACTGGGATTTGTTATTTATTTTTTGTATTTTTAATAGTAATGTTGGCGATCAGCGAATTATAGCGCTACTGCGGGACTGCGGCGGGCATTCTGACACTGGGGGGGAACTGACGGGGTGTCATTGACATCCCCAGTGACACCAATAAAGTGGTCAGTGCTAATAAAAAGCACTGACACTGTACTAATGGCACTGGGCAGGAAGGGGTTAACATGTGGGGTGATCATAGGGTTAACAGTGTGCTGTGTACTGTTTTACTAGGGGGCTGTGTGTTTGTGCTTCACTGTAAGCACTCTGCTTTGCAGGGCTGTGCATAGCACAGTAATAGACAGTATTAGCATAGCACAGCCATGCAAAGCAGTGTGCAGGAGCTGACAGGGGAGAGAACTGTTTTGTTTACAAACAGTTCTCCCCCCCATCGGAGATGCTCTGCAATCACTGGTTGCCAGCGAGTAATCACCAGCAGGGACCCGGTGATTGACAGCTGCAGCTGCGATTTAGATCCATGTATGGGCAGGCTGCTTGCACACAAGTCGATCTATCAATCAACTTGCGTACAACTAGCCTGTTGGGTTTTTCCTGAATGATCATTGCTGCCAGTTATCATTGTATTCTGATATTGGGGAAGGCTTCTCACTGTCAGAATACAATACCACAGCAGGAAGAATTCCCCCATCCACCTGAAATGTGTGTTTGTGGGAATCCAATCATCTTTTTCCTTTCAACGCGCTGCTTGAACAGAAAACTATGATCAATGTATGAACTGCCTTAAATTGCAATTTTTTCTACCTGCCCTCCTATTGCAGAGCTTCATGGTGGCAGAGCTGAGTAGTAACTGATTTGTACTGTAGAAGATATATGTCTGGCCAGCTCTATCAGTCTATCTTACCTAGTATGTATTTCCATGTTTCAACTAGTGTGGCGGATGTATGACAAGATTGCTCGGAGAAAAATATCTCATTGCTCATTGCAGCCAATCAGCTTTCTAATATCATCTCTAAAAAAATGTGTTTGAAATTAAACAAGGATTCTGACTGGTTATCATTATGTTAGGTTTTTCTGACCATTAGTATAAAGAGGAAGCATTTTCTTGATCCGTTTTGTAGACTACATAGAAGAAACATAATCAGTAGTTCTAAATCATATTATGAACAATAGAAAAATAACATATCATGACCAATCAGTTTCTTCCTTAATAACTAATTTATTTATCTCATTGGGGGTAGGTATAATTTAATGACTTAGCTCCAAAATTATCCCTGTGGAAGGAGTCTCTGTGGATTCTCCTGCAATGCAATCCAAGAACATTCATTAAAGTAGTTTTAATGCAATCTACAGATATTAATTAGCATTACTTTACACTATGTCTTGAGAAATATGTAAATAAACCTAATAGAAAGGACCTCGCTAGGGACTGCTTTGATTTATTTATAGATTTTAGGCTGCATCCTGGCAATTTTAGAATATCAGGACATGCACATTTTGCCTTTTTCATCTTCTCTTTCCTCCTGTAAGCATGAACTTTATGTGAAAATGTGTACAATGTGTTCTTTATTTGCTTGGGGTCCATACCTTTAACCCCTTGAGCTCTAGAAGATTTTACCCGCTTCATGACCATGCCATTTTTTGCAGTTCAGAAATGCGCTACTTTAACTGGCGATTGCACATTCATTAAATGCTGTACGCAAACAAAAAATTTTTTCCACACAAATAGAGCTTTATGTTGGTGGAATTTGATCACCACTGTTTTTTTTTTCAAAGTAAACGAAAAAATACCCAAAACTTTGAAAAAAAACCCCCCAATATTTTCTACTTTCTACTATAAAACATATCCAATAAAATATAAAACACAAAAGTGCGGCCCTATGTGTTTTATATGTTTATGTGTTGTTGCCTGCAATACTGTGTTGGCTGCTTTTTTTGGTATCAATTTTTGTGTGCCATTTATATAATATAGGGCGGAAGTGTTAAGTTATTAAATATCCAATAAAATAATTTAAAAAAATCTAATTTCTTCATACATTTTGGCCAAAATGTATTCTGCTCTTTTTAGCACAAAAAAATCCCAATAAGTGTATATTGATTGGCTTGCGGGAAGGTTATAGCATTTACAAACTATGGTATTTTTATTTATTTATTTTTTATACTAGTAATGGCAGTGATCAACAACTTATGGAGGGACTGTGATAGTATGGCTGGCAAGTTGACACTAACTGACACTTTGCGGGAACTAACTAACTGCCACTAATATCTCCAGTGAGACTGATACAGCGATCAATGCTATTAATATACACTGACACTGTACTAATGACATTGACTGAGAAAGGGTTATCTAGGGAGAATCAAAGCGTTAACTGTTAAATGTTTGCGCAATTTAGTTTTACCAAGGGACGTGCCAGGTTTAATTCCCTGCTTGGCAGGGAAAGAAAAGCTGGCACATTACCATTTTCAGGACAGTGCTGTTTACAATCACAGAGCTCTGTCCTGTCATCCGTTCTGCTGATTGGCGGGTTTGGGCTATAAATCATTATAGTTCGGTGTGTGTTGTAATGAAACACAGAACATCCAGAGCAGTGTGTGCTCACCCCTACCTGGAAGAGCCAGATCACATATAAGATGCGTGATCCAGCCCAGAGCGGCCACCCTGCAACAATATATCTGCTTGGGGTGGTCTGCAAATGGTTAACCACTTTCGGGCCGCCCCTCCCCCTGCAATGTACTGGGGACGGGCAGCAGCTACAGGACCAACGATGTACCGGTATGTCCCTGATACTTTGTCAACACAAGGGACACAGCAAAATGAGAATCTTGGTAATCGGGATTCGGTGATCACATGATAACAATGACAACAAAGCTTTTATGAATCAATCTGATTCATAAAAGCTTTGCTTCTGTTCCTGTTGAGCTGTGATTGGTCCACAGCTCTCACATCACACATGGGACCAATCACAGCACACTGTACGATGTGATCAGCTGGAGAAAATCACAGATCACTATAATATTGAACTGTCATGAACTTAACACATTCATGACAGTTCAAAGCAAACTTTGCATTGCAGAGCAATGATCTGCATTGCTCAGGCAATGCAAAGTATAAAAAATAAATCCCTGATCACCCCTCCAGAGCAGTACAATTTTACTACGGTAACATTGCTTTACTCTGATGAAAGTATTTTTTTTTCAAAATAGTAAAAAAAGAAAAATAATGTATTAAAATTTTTTTTAAATGTTGAGTTTTTTTTTAAACTACTTGCCACCTGCCCGGCGACTCTGAGCAAAGCAATGTAATCTTACGTTGTTTTCTATTTCTGGTTGTGCGTGCACATTCATTCTGCCCTCGCTGCCCCCCCATGCCATCCAGAGAGAGAAGAATGAACACGGCACTGAGTAAAAGCACTTTTTACACACACGTTAGATTAGCACATTTAACTCTTTGATCGGGACTATCTGATGCTATCTGATGTTATCTGATGTAGATAGTTGCAGTAATGCAGTTCTCAGTGAAATATTCTATATACTGGCACTGTACTAATGGCACTGGATAGGTGACTGGGTGATCAAGGGGTTAATGGGGGCTATTAAGCCTTTGATCACCCCGTCACCCAGCCAGTGCCATTAGTACAGAATATAGAATTTAGCTGAATCAGCAAGGTTCGCTCCCAGCACTAGCGTTTAGCCCCTCTGCTATTTTTCACTGAAGATTTGTATGAATTGATTGTGGGCCAAAGCAATTTATATAGACAACAATACATTGCCGCCCACCAAAATTCAGCTCTTGCTAGACAATTCACATGGAAACCTATCACAGTTTCTGAATGTAAAACTTTTTTGGGCCTTACAAAACATGGGTATTACAAAAAAGAATGAATTGCGGTCATTTTGGTTTACAGACCCGATTCATGATCTGTCCATGTTCTCTTCTGTTACATATATGCCCAACATGGACCAGCAACGTACTGGTACGTCGCTGGACTTTTAGTGGTTATACTGGGATGATGCCTTCAGCTACAGGCATCATCCTGGTATCATTTTTTTCAGCTGGTGGTCAGCTTTCATGTAAAACAATCCTAGTAGCTAAATAGCCCCTGGTTTGCTTTTGCAAGCAACAGGAAGGGACTGCCCCACCACTCCTGCCACCTTCCAAGGTTTTCTTGGACTCTCCCGTCCCACCGGGGAACCCAGTTCTGCTGGCTGACAATATTGCTGATTGGAGAATGGAATGCCTCCAATCATCTCTATGGTCTAAGAGACGGGAAGCTACGAGCATTTCATTATTTCCATTTCGCTGGATACAAACATTTTAAAATTGAGAAAGTATTTGATCACACCGAACTGCACACAGTTAACCCTTTATCACCCCACATGTTAACCCCTTACTGCCCAATGCCATTAGCACAACGTCAGTGCTTTTAATTAGCACTGATCACAGTATTTGTGTCACTGGGGATGTCAGTGACACCAAGTCAGTTCCCCCCCAGTGTCAGAATGCCGCTATAAGTCGCTGATCACCGCCATTACTAGTAAATATTAAAAAAAAAATCCCAGTATATATACCGCCATTTGTAAACGCTATAACTTTCATGTTAATTATTAAACAATTAATTTACACATATTAGGATTTTTTTTCAGCAAAGACATGTAGCAGAATACATTTTGGCCTAAATTTATGACGAAATGGGGTTTTTTACATTTTTGTACTGGACATGTTTAATAGCAAAAAGTCAAAAATATTGTTTTTTTTTCTCAAAATTGTTGGCCTTTTTATAGCGCAAAAAATGAAAACTGCACAGGTGATCAAATACCATTGAAAGAAAGCTCTATTCATGGGAAAAAAGGAAATACATTTAATTTGGGTTGCATGACTGCGCAATTGTCAGTTAACCACTTCCCACCCGGCCTATAGGAAAATGACGGCTGGGCGGGACTCTCATCGACACGGGAGGGCTTCATATGACGTCCTTCCAGGATCACACCTTGCGAAGACCACAGGGCAAGATCTGTCACCGGCTGTGTACCTGAGACACAGCTGAAGACAGATCTGTGTACTGGTCCCGTTGCAAGTACCATGTGCCCTGCCATGACCAATCACAGCAGGTCACATGCCAGTTGTAAACAATGGATGGCTTCCTTTCATGCCATCCATTGTGTATAAGTGTTTCTATCTGTGAATGGTCACAGTGATCACATGCACAGGCTGGGCCAATCACAGCCCATCTATGTCATGTGATTAGCCATGGCCAATCACAGCTAATTACAACACAAAAAAACCCTGAATTAATCAGTTTCATTCAGTTAAATGCTTGCTTATAGCAAAGAAATGATTTGCTATAAACAATCAAATTAAGCAATATGGTAACTTTATACTACTTTGGTCATAGTGTAATATGAAAAGAAAATCTTAAAAAAGAGAAAACAATTTAATAAAAAATAATAAAAATAATAAAACAATTTAAATAACTAAAAAGAAAATAATAAAAAAATGTTTTCATACTATCACCAGTCAATGTTCCTGATCACAACCACACCAGTTATATGATGATGCTATACTGCACTGTTGACAGTATGTTAAAAAAAGTTGTGAAAATAATTTTTTTAATTTTTTATTTTCCAAACAATTATGACAAAAAACTCGCCATGCCTCTTATGAAATACGTTGGACTGTCTACCTTGCAAAAAGGGGTCATTTGGGGGATATCTGTACTGTTCTGACATTTTTGGGCCTCAAGAAATTAGATTGGCTGTCAGTACTTCAGGTGATCAATTTTTAGACATATCCCATAGTTTTATGAACTCTATAACTTTCCTACAGACTAAATAATAAATACTGAATTGGTTTATTTTCATAAAAAAAATGTAGCAGAATACATCTTGGCCTAAATGTATGAAGAACAATTATTTATTTGAAAACTTTTATAACAGAAACAAAGAAAAACGTGTATATTTTTTTTTTCAAAATTTTCAGAATTTTTAAATTAATTTTGCAAAAAATAAAACCCCCAGTGGTGATTAAATACTACCAAAAGAAAACTCTAGTTGAGTGAACAAACTGATAAAAATGTAGTTTGGGTACAGTGTTGCATGACTGCGCAATTGTCATTCAAAGTGTGAGAGCGCTGAAACCTAAAAATTGGCCTAAGCAGGAAGGGGGTAAGAGTGCCCAGTATTTAATTGGTTAACCACTTGAGCACCTGAGGATTTACCCCCCTTAATGACCAGGCCTCTTTTGCGCAGTCATGCAATGCTGCACCCAAACAAAATTTATGTCCTTTTCACACAAATAGAGCTTTCTTTTGGTGTAATTTGATCACCTGTGCGCTTTTTATTTTGTCACGCTATAAACAAAAAAAGGCCAAAAATTTTGAAGAAAAACAATATTTTTTACTTTCAGCTATAAAAAAATATATAGTAAACTCAAAGTTGGTTATAAATTTAGGCCAAAATGTATTCTGCTCCATGTTTTTGGTAAGAAAAATTCCAATAAGTGTATATTGATTGCTTTGTGTGGAAGTTATAGCGTCTACAAACTATGGTATAAATACTGCAATTTACGCCATTTTTCTGCTATACAGTGCTGCGCTAGTTTAACGGACAATTGCGCGGTCATGCAATACGGTACATAAATGAAATTTACATCCTTTTTTTCCCCACAAATTGAGCTTTCTTTCGGTGGTATTTGATCGCCTGTGCGGTTTTTATTTTTTGCGCTATAAAAAAAAAAGGCTGACAATTTTGAGGAAAAAAAAACAATATTTTGGACTTTTTGCTATAAAACATGTCCAGTAAAAAAAATGCAAAAATCAAATTTAGTCATAAATTTCTGCCAAAATGCATTCTGCGACATGTCTTTGCTAAAAAAAATCCCAATACGTGTAAATTAATTGGTTTACGTGAAAGTTATAGCGTTTACAAATGGCGGGAAAGATACTGGAATTTTTAAAATTTTTTTATACTAATAATGGCGCCGATCAGCGACTTTTGGCGGCAATCAGCAACATATGGCGGCGACCAGCGACTTATGGCAGGACTGCGGGACAGCGGCGGACATTTTGACAGGGAGGGGGGAGCTGATCGAGGGAGAGAAACTCTGCAGCTTCTCACAAGCTGTCAGAGAACTGACACAGAACAGGGCTGTGTGTAAACAATGCAGCCCTGCTCTGTGTTAGCGATCACCGGCAATCGCGGGAAAGCGGCCGGTAAAAACCGGCCGTGACCCGTCGGCTGACACCGCTGCTGACACCCGCGGGACAGGTAGGGCGGGCGGCAGCCGTTTTAAAACGTGCTTTTGCCTACGAGCGCCGCCCTGCCACCGTTTATATGCGGTGGCTGGGCGGCAAGTGGTTAAAGTAATGCAGCACCGTAATGCAAAAAATGGCCTGGTCAGGAAGGGGGTGAATCCTCTGGAGGGCAAGTGGTTAAAGCCCCAAAGAAAAAAAAATAGATTGATTGTACACTCCTGTTTGTTTTAGAAACAAAACAGTACAAACCAAAGGCAAGATATGGCAGTTGTTTAACTCAAATGTTGTGGCCATAGAATCCTGATATTTCTCCAACAGAACTAACATTTGGTGGTCTTTTCAACAATTATTATATTAAACAGTGAACTATTGGAAAATAGCTGTGAAATTCATGAATATCAGTCGAAGAAATCTTTCCACATGGTAGATTAGAGTAATTTGAGAGGCTCACACTACTGAGCAGTCAATGAGAACAATAGAATTTACAGCTTGTATTTTTTACTAATGAAGTATTACTAGTATTTTCTAGTGAATCATCAGTGCTTGGCAAGTGGTAACATATAGTTATGTAGCATAATGTATATTTAAGGCAAATGAAAGCCTTAATTCTTCTGAACACCAGCAGGCATACTAAAGGAATTGTATGGCATGGAAAAAAATGCATGCTCGAGGTTTGTTCTACGCATCTGCTATCTCCACTAACTTTTTAAGAGCACATATCTTAAGTAGTCATAGTGGTTAAAAACAGACTTTGTCAGGGTGTGGCTTGACACCTGAACAGTATGACTGCTTCAGCTCGGAGCCCTCTTCTGGACCAACTCTTCCCTTGCAACCCACAGAAAACTTCAGCCTTTCACCACACTTGTAAGGTCCCTGCAAAACCAAAACAGATCTAAGACTACTTCCCTGGCTCTACAAGGAGGAATCCCAAAATGGCGCCAGAGCTCACAATCAGCACCCTCTGTTGCATTTTTGAGCAAATGTCAGTGACTGCTTCATTAACTTTTTTCTCCTGGACACTTGACAGGAGGAAAAAACACCTTGGCTGCTTCACCCTAATACTCACCTTTATCAAAGTGTCAAATGACTAAAAAGTGGCATACATCCATACAGAAGACAGCACTCAGCATATACTACAAGACATCCTAGCTGCATTCACTACCACAGATCAGCCTGCTTCTAAACACATAAGGAGATGTTGCCCTCAAAAATCACATCCAGTGATATCTGCACAAAATATCTCTAATCTGCAAATTCAGGTAGAGCCAGTGGGGGAAAGAGCTAACCATATTGAATGCAAACTAGGGGAATATGCAGCTGCCCAAAACATCCTAGTAAATGGTCATAATGAGCACTCCACTGATATTATTACAAATAAACTAATAGATTTGAAGGACAGGTCTAGAAGGAACCAGAAATTCAGAGGGATTTCTGAATCAATCATGCAATTGAGGTGTATCCCATATATTTAATATCTTTAATAACAAATATTAACATCATTGCTCCCGTTTAAACAGGTGCAAGACTTTATCATAGTCATGGTCTATAACATCATTAGACCTAAATTCCTTTTTCCACAATAAAAAGACAAAGTTATTACAGCTGCATGAAAACTAGGAAGTCTACCAGATCCTTTTCTCCACATCTCCCTGTACGCTGATAAAGTATCTCGGAAGCTATAGCGAAACAGAATTTGTCCATGTCACCACAACTCTTTGTGAGCATAAGATATCATACCGGTAGGGACACCCTACTTTATGAATGATTGTCCACCAAGGAAGCACCTATTCAAAAAAAATTCCCAGATGAAGCTGCTAAAATACTACACAAATGGGATGTAGTTCACAACACTCCCCTCTACCCCCTTGAAAAAACGCATCGGGTCATGTTTCTAATGAATGAATTAGTACAACTATTACCCTAAATGTGAAGGGCCTTAAAATCCCCAGTAAACACGGCATGATGTGGGCAGAAACTATCTTGCAAAAATGGTGATATTCTCTGCCCCCAGGAAATGCATCTCTGCAAAATAACTCAACACATATCCAACATCACAAATTTACTTACTGCTACTGCTGCTGCTGCTCAAACAGGAGGCAATCTAACACCCTGCTTAGAACACAGGACATATACAATTAACGGAGAAGCTTGCACAGATCATAGAAAGACTGCACTTTTCTCTCACAGGCGCAATGTATATACTCTTGGCCTGATATGTTATTCATGGACAAATGCATCCTTTAGTTTCTGGATAAGGTCCACTTTAGGACTATAACCTGGTCTGACCATACTCCAGTCTCTCTAAGATTCCACCTAGAACCCATTATTCATCTTCCTAAACAAGCCTTTTTCAGCTTTCTTACCCCAGAGAAACTCTTGAAATCATTTTCAGGTTTCTGTGAACCCTAGCTAACATCAATATGTCAGATTTCTCAAGGACCCCATGGCAACCTCTGGAGGAAACCTAGGATTCCACAGAACCTTTATTGGGAATGGATGCTCTAAACTGTGGAGAGAAAACACTAATCCATTCTACATACCCCAGTCCATAAACAGCATATTGGAGCTGAACTTGAAGAATTCTTTAAATGCAATTCAGCATCTGATGAGAATAATGGTCCTCTTTGGTCTACTCATAAGGCCTTTATAAAAGGTGTTTTTATTAAACTTGGGGCACCAGAGAAATGTAAGAGGACACATCTAATTTCAGACCATAACTACTCCATCTGCACCTTATAGGACTTGAATAAACAACAAAATATAATTTTCTAATAAAAATCAACTGAAGGGCTTAGGCCTAGCCAATGTTTTATAACACAAAAAGAACCAGCAACAGAGCTCATAGTGCAGTATTAAAACCAATAGTGTTTATTGTATAAAGATAAAATAGATGCACTCACCAAAACTGATAACAGTAGGGCAATGAATGCAAGATCATCAACAGGCCAATGTTTTATCAATCAACATAACCTTCTTCTTAAGAAACATAAAATGATTTTTAGGCAAAAATAGATTAGTGTACCTCTTGCTAGGATTACAAACATTCTCCTACAGCTAATCGTTTTGCTAATCGTTTTGCAGATTTTTAGTCTGAACTCTACAATATTGAATCCCAGCACTCTATACTACCTCCCTCCTTTAGGGATATATGTGCCTTTCTTACTAAAGCTTAACCTACCTGAAGCACCCCCTCTCAACTCACGTCTCTATTCTTTCTGTTTTCCATACCAAATATACAAGCATCCATCCAAATATGGCCTCTGGAGTGGATGGTTTTTGCGATGAATATTTTCATTACTACTTACTCTCTCCCCACCTCCAAACTGTATTCAACCATGCTGCCCAAACTGGAGCAGTTTTGAAGGAACCTCTAGTGGCTTTGATAGTCAAGTCTGAAAAAGTCAGTTGACATTGACAATCAAGTCTGAAAAAACACAAACTTTCTTTGCCAACTACCACCTAATCTTCTTGCTCAACACAAATATCAAAATATGAACAACATTAATAGCCTGAGGATTAAATATATTCTCCCCCAGCTGGTCCACCACAATCAGACAGGGTTCGTGAAAGGTTGTCAAATGAGAGAGGGCTGTTGAATGCCTTCTCTGCTCTTCTCTTTGGATAACCTATCCTGGAATTATCTTTAGAGGTTATTATTAATTTTTGCCTTATGAGCTTTGTACTCTTTCCCAAATGCTAAGAGTTTTATCCTGGGACTACTCTGTTCTGTTTGACATCAATAATGGCACCAGAAAAGGGTACCCTCTTTATCCTATAATATTCACATTTAGCTGAAGCTATACTATTCACATGCAGAAATAGCAGAATTTAAAATCAGAAATGTAGAATAAAAACTGGTCTCTATATAGATAATCCTAAATTATATATTTGAAAATTAACCCCCATGTTACCAAAGCCAAAATTAAATAAGAACACAACTGAAAAATCAGAAGCTGCAAGCACTAAATTGTGTTCCCACAATACTTACATAAATAACATCTACTGAAAAGTGCTGCACTACCTGTATATGTTACACAATCAATCACATATAGATTAAACAAAAAAAAATTGCATAAACACATACATTAACCAAACTTTCTGAATAAA
Source organism: Staurois parvus (assembly GCF_062004578.1). NCBI lineage: Eukaryota > Metazoa > Chordata > Amphibia > Anura > Ranidae > Staurois > Staurois parvus. The sequence goes on from NW_028318480.1 coordinate 286,578, forward strand.
TAGTAGAATACATATACAGTGCTCATATAGCAAAAAATGAACAGTAATAAAGGGCAAATATAAAGATCAATGTGCTCCTATAAAGTGCTAGTCTAGTACATTTGTACATATACCATGCTCATATAACACATAAATGTACAATATAAAAGTGCCAATATAAACATGCTCTTGTAAGGTGCTAATGCAGTTCATCTATTCATATATTATATAATGCTGGCAGTCCATAATGGATCTTGTGTATGTAAAAGAATACTGCCTGCTGTGCGTGACCAATCAGCATGCAGTACCGTGTAGTGACACTGTCTTCCCGTAACACCAATGTGCTTACACAGTTCTCACCATGGTAGTGTGATCTACAATGTATGTAAGGTCAATTTTTCCAGGGGATGTTGCTCAATTCTCAGATTATTTTCTGTGCACTTGTGATGAAATTCCTGAAACCTCCTGTCCACTAGGTTGCCCGTGTCTGCTCAGGCCCCTGATGAAGTCACGTGACTCATGACTAAATGCGTTAAGCAAAGCCTGAGTAACTGCAGACTGGAAGTGGTGTTTTACAATGCAACTGGTAGATGTCTGAGCCGAATATTGAAATGGAAGCCTATTTTTAGATATTGTGAATGCGGTTTTACATAATAAAGGGTACTTTTTCAATACTACACCATTGGAGTCTGTTTTTTCCCTTTTCTTTGATATGTTACCTGAGCCACCCAGTATGGCAGCATGAGTGTCAAGCAGTCTTAAAGGGGTCAGCGCCCCATTTTCAGGAAGAGAACTCTTGAGCAGACAAGGGCACCCTAGTGCAGTGTTTCTCAACCTTTTTTCAGTCAAGGTACCCTTTAAAATTCTTCACAGTCTCGAGGCACCCCTATGTAAAATGTAAAAAACTAAACTAATAGATTTATATAATGCAGTAGAATGCACACACCTTGGACACTCAATGTTTCTCTTCACCCTCAGTCTCTCTTCTTACCTCAGCTAGTGCAACCTTATTATGACATCATTGGTTGTTAGGACGCTAGCAGGTAGAAGGTTGTAATGTTTCACTATGAAAACCTGTGGCTTTGTGTAACTACAAGGAGAACTTCATCCACATGCTGGCTTGTATACAATTTTTGGGCATTTTTAGGCATTCTGGCAAGGCACCCTGAAAAAATTTGGGTGCCCTGGATTCTTCAGGAATTCTATCAAGTGCAGAGTGTTATATGAGGAATGAGCAACATGTGCTTGAAACAGCACATGTGTTTATCGACCTTACATGCATATTGGTTCCAGGGGAGGACAGTTTCACTACACGTTATTACACACTGGTTGGTCACGCACAGCAGCCAATATTCTTTTTTGTACAAGAGATCTTATACTAACTTTAAATAATCTGCCTATGTCACTACAGAAAATCCAACAGATGTTGAATGAATTTGGGCAGATCTCTCTCTCTCTATAAGATTAATGCCTCCAAATCCCACAATCCCACAAGTAGCAAGCATAACACCTCAATAATCTGATATTCACATCTTCTGATCTCTTCTGGGCCCCAAGTTAAACCCTTTAATATCTAGGTATAAAATTCTACACACCCAACTCACGCCTCTTTCAGCAAAATTACAAAGTATTGATATCTCATCAATGTAACGACTTGCTAAATTTTCCAGTTTCCCAGGACAGCAGAATATTAGTGGTGAAAATGCTTTTGCTTCCAACCATTCTCTACTTTTTTTTAATCCTCCCCACATCATACCTTACTGAACTACAATTGATACTTAACATGCATACATACATCTGGGGGGAAAAGGGAGCTAGATTTCTAAGCTATATCCAGGATACAGCTGGGATAGAAAGCCCAAGCATTGCTCTTTACTACCATGTTGCTGTTCTTGACTAACATCCTGGTCCTGTACACAAGCTTGCTTTAAGTAGCCTTCAAGTAAAACCCAATTTATTCTATTTTTATTATTTAACACTAGTTTTTATTTTATGCTTTAAGAAATGTCTTGTTGTTTATAGTCACATGGGTCAGATAAGAACTGCACAATCCAGACATGTCTTGTTGCACGTGTACATAAATGTGATGACCATGTGAGCACATAAAACCTCTCTATTTATTTCACATTATAATAAAATTAGATACTGTAGGTGTTGAAGCCAAATTATTGATGTCAAATAGGGATGAGTGTATAGAAATGTTTTCTTGTGCACATGGTTTACAGACAACAGAGATAAGCTGTTGACAGCACAATCCATCTCCAGGTAATTCAACTGTTAAGAGGAGAAGGTAATGTGAGGGAATACATCAGAGATAGAAAGCAAAAAAAATAGATTTGCATAAAGTTAAGATTTGCAAACACGTTGGGGTGAGAAGCACAGTTATGACTTCATAACACGTCATGTCAACACTTTCATCATAAATACAGAATATGAGGGGTTTATTACTCATTTAAAAGTAGTGGTTGGACCATTGCAAAATATTTTTCCAAAAAATGTTTATGCCCCATGGGCCAACTGTGCACCCAGGACTGAAGGTTATTATCACTGATAGGGCTTGTGTTGATGGACGTTTGTTTGAATCAGAGCTGCTTCTCTCGGCATACAATTCAATAGTTGATGCAGATTATACGGAAGTCAAACATAGGTCAGAAAGAGGTAAATTGCAGATCAAATGCACAGACAATAAACTGGAAATGACCTTAGAAGTATCTCAGACTGTGGTCAAATACACATGGAATGCACCCAAAAGCAATCTGCAGGATATACCTACTGTTTTTAGAAGGCACTGTTAAGTCAAATTATGTATTTTCCATATACAGTATTTATCTATTGAGCATCAATAACGACTTTATATTGTTACCCACCTGTTTTTCTCCACTCGGTCGTCTGTAACTTAAAAGAAGTTCCACAGCTCCCACCACTTCCTTCCTTATTGCATACAACAGAGCATCACCCACATATACACTGTGACTGAGCAAAAGCTCCATGATCTCCAAGTTCTCGTTCTCTATGGCTATGAGAAGAGCACTGCGGCCAAGTGGATCCATGCAGTTGATGTTGATATTGTAGTAGATTTCGGCTTCCTCCAGAGCATGCTTGACACTGGCATAATCTCCCTTCTCCACGGCAATGAGGTAGGCCTTTTCTTCCAGTGATAACTCTGCTTCTGCCCGCACAATTTGCAGGGGAATCCGATCTCTGTAGGGTGAGTAATTCACCTTTTTGTAGTACAGCTGGGCCATTGTTCATAATGACATTACAACCTGTAGGACGAAGCATAGAAGTAGCTCATCATTAAATGAAGCAAAATTAATGAATTCATAGATATGATACTCATTACATCAATTACACATTTAGAGGACCACATAAAAACTACTTGCTCCTCCTTTTGTCTTTAACTTACAAACATAAGAACCAACTAAAATGTTAATATATTATCTGCAAAAACCCAGGTACTCTATGTAGGATCACACTACATAAAGAAGTGTTTCCCAATCTGGTTAAAGCCTTAAGTTTTAAAAAATAACAAACATGTCATACTTGCTCTGTGCAATGGTTTTTTACTGAGTGACCCCACTCCTCCTCTTCTTGGGTCCCTTGCTGGCACTTCTGACTCCTCCCCCCAAGTGCCTACTATAGCAAGCAGCTTGCTATGGGGGCAGTCGTGCTGGCTCTTTCCCATAGACACTCAGAGCATGGCTTGGCCCCCTGCTCCCTCCTCACTGTCTGTGATTGACAGCAAATGATTCCCACTTCTGTCTATGGGCCTATAAGAAGGTACAGAGCCGAGAGAGCCACTGCTCTTGTGCACATTGCTGGATCCAGATCAGGCTCAGGTAAGTATAAAGGGGGGCTGGGGGGGAGCTGAACTCAGAAGGTTTTTTTACTTTAATGTAGAGAATGTATTAAGGTAAAAATATTCAGTTTTTATAACCATTTTAAGTCATTTAACACCTTCGCAGCCTTCCCCATACCTGAGCATTCCCCCATTATTATTAAATCCTTCCACCTATGCCTTTAAGGCTATTGACTTTTTCTGGTGACGCATAGTAAATATGCATGTTCTATTTAATTATTGAGTACCAAGAGTAGTAGATGTACTATGCATCAGTGTTTCCCTTAATTTGTAAAACACTGATGTATGTAGAGCAGATTTTTTATATATTTTTATTTATTAAGTAATTAAGAAAAGAGGATGATGGATTGGCAGGTCATTATATAGTAGTTTGGTTAAATACCATTGGGTATACAGCACAGTATTGAAAGCACTGTATGATTGACTGTTCAGTGTGTATAGTCAGCATTTGTATAAATGATTCCACTCTTTTGATCTCCTAACTGTACTCTTCATTGGTTCTCATCCTACCTATCCCCTTCCCCTATACCTGCACCTTCAGTGTCACTTACAATTCTACTTTCTCCTCTCCCTTTTTCCATAAGGCTCCCACAAGGTTCTGTTCTTGAACCTCTAATAATCTCGATCTACACTGCCTCCCTGGATCAGCCTCCTGTGGCTTTCAATAACATTTCTACACTGATGACACCCACATCTATCTTTCTGCCCCTCGCCTCACTCCATCAGTCCCCTCATACAACACTAATTTACTAACAGACATCTCAGTCTGGATATTACACCACATCCCCAAACTCAATGTATCCGAAACTGAGCTCATATTATTTCCTCCCCCATGTGCCCCTTCCCCTGACTTCTCTATCAAGATTGATGGCACAACTATCAGCCTGTCCCCGCATGCTGTTACGTGCAATCCTGGACTCTGAACTCTCCTTTCAGCCCTACATCCAATCACTGTCCAAATCTTGTTGCCTCAACCTTGGAAACATATCCAAAATACACCCCTTCTTAAACAATGACACCACAAAACTTCAAAGTCACTCCCTGGTTATCTCTTGCCTCAACTACTACAACTACCTCTTTATTGGATTACCTTTATATAGGATATCCCCCCTTCAGTCCATCATGAATGCTGCTGCCAGACTCATCCACCTTGCCAGTGTCTGCCTCCTCTCTCTGCCAATCCCTCCATTGGCTCCTGCTTGCCCAACAAATAAAATTCAAGATAACCTACAAAGCCATCCACAGCTCTGCCCCCAGGTACACCACTAATCTCTCAGTCTAGTCTAGTCTCAAAATACCAACCAAATTGTTCTCTTCATTCCTCCTAAGACCACCTGCTCTGTAGCTCCTTCCACATCTGCCCCTGTGCTCACCATAGGACTTCACCGAAGCCTCTCCCATCCTCTTGAGCTTCCTACCCCAATCTAATAGAATAACTCATACTCTGTCCACTTTTAGTTTATCCCTGAAAACTATTCTCTTTACAGAAGCCTATCCTACCTCCACCTAACAACTATACTTTTATTTTCAAAATCAACCCATTCCCATCCTCATTACCTTTTGCATAACTTGGCCCTCCCTAACAATCAGTGCTCTCTCATTCCTCCTGTATTGAATTGTATTGTAACTGTACTGTCTGTCAACATGTTGAAAAGTGCTGCTCAGACTGTTGGCGCTATATAAATTCTGTATAAAAATAATGATATTAATAATAATAAAAATAGTATTAATTATTCCAGACATTAAAATGTTTTTCAACCTTAGCTGCCTTGTTTAAAGAGGCTTCCACCCACTCTATTTGGAATACATACAACAGTTGTTCAAGAAATAACAAAATAAAGGGATGATCAGGATAAATCCACTTATGTAAAATAGTGTTTTTAGCCACCAGGGAGATAATAAGCAGTTGTTTGCAGCCTTTAGAAACCTGAATACTGGGACTGTCCATTGTGCAAAATAGTGCCCATTGAGGTGTTAAGGGAAAGTAGTTGACTAGGTAGCAATGTGTACCACAGCTGTCCAAAATTATTTGACTTTTGGGCAGACTCAAATGCATGGTACAAGTCTTTGTCCGAGTATCCACATTTAAAATAGCAGGAGGAGGAGCTTAGGTTCTGGAGCAGGGTTTTTTAAACCTTTGGGAAAAAGGTCTATGATAGCATAACAGATAGCAGTAAATATTCTCTTGTAGATTACTCTGATAATAAAATAGATGTCTTCATGGTTTAGATACTAGGAAACCATATAGCATTAGCCACTTTAAATATATGAAAATTCATTAAAGCTAAACAGCAAGCAGACATACAAATATCATGCATGTCTTTTTAAATGAATCTAGTGGAAGTACCTCAGTTTGACTTATGCCGGTCAAAGATTGGTCATAGTGATACTTTAATGCTTTCTGTTCTAGAAATATTATCTCATTTTTCTACAGTCAGCCGGATAGTCTCTTGTCTACAATGACCTATGGTCACAATTTAGTCTAGGGCTGTGCATGTTGCTTACAGGGGAAATGATAGTCAAATCCTCTTGGGATTCTCCTGGCTATGTGCCAGCTCAGTAAAAAAGCCTTGCCATCTGCAATGAACATGAATGCCAGTACTGTCTATACCTGGGGAATTGTGCCGTTATGACACACTGGTCTGTAATCTCTTCTCAACACGGCAAGGCATTATAAAATTCTATTTAATATGTAAAATATTTTACCTTAGTTATTGTGATTATTTTTACTTGTTTATATTTACAGTTTATGTTTTAGCTAAAGTATGAAGGAAGCAAAGCATATCTCTAAGGATTGCTTCCCAAGTGTTTTAATAGTAGAGATAAAGGTATATAGTTTTCTGTCTATGTTCTGTAATGAAAATTTTCACACTTAGGGGGAGAGTGCTAAATCTGGTGCAACTCTGCATAGAAACCAATCGGCTTCCAGGCTATTTATTGCCAAAGCTTAAATGAACAAGGTGAAGTTAGATGCTGATTGGATACCATGACCAGCTGCACCAGATTCTGAGTGCTACAATTTTAGTAAATCCCCCCCAAATGTAGTTCTCTAAGCTTTGCACAAACTGATAAAGGGTTAGAACTTGTGTTTTTATTGTTATTTCTGTAGCTGTTGGGGTTATTGTCTCTCACCTTCTGTGTGATTACTGAGACAGTACATGAGCATAACCCCTCCAACAGGAACATAGACAGTAAAATACCTTTAGGCAGGTGTTTGGTTTTAAGCAGTGATTCTGAAGTACATTCTGCTTTGTGTGCCTAAGATGATGCATGTATGAACTGACAGTTCCCACCTGGAACCTCATCCACTGATGTGTTTTACCCACAACCTCTATAAATAGGTCAAGACTTGTGGGTGAAATGTATAAGCATACAAAGTCACAGACTACCAGCATTTGAATTTCTTTTGGAGTGCAACCAAGCTTTTCCTTTGGATTTGTGCAGTTTGTGGGGCATAGGATGAGATCTTGCTGATGTCTAGTACCCAATTTTCCCTTAGGGTGACCTAATTTGGGGCTTGGAAGCAACATACCCTATACTTTTGCAAGCATTTCGGCCACAAATTGATATTCTGTTTCTTGAGTGATATTAGCAGGGGCCTGTAAACTCCAGGAGGTAAGGACAATAGTGACCTGCACATGCACTACAGTGCATCTCATTCAAAATATGACCAGTATCTAATTATAGATTGTTGCTGAAGCTGAATGTCAAACGTAAAATCATGCAACACATTATTTGTATCTTTCATTGTTAAAATAAGTGCTTCTGGTGATAGAAATTAATGGTACCACTGAAAGACTCTTTGAGTATTATCTAAATATTAGCTTAACCTGGGAACTAAAGCGGGGTTGCTATGAACTAGAAGAATTATTAAACATGTGTTTTGCTACTTAGAATGTATATTATCTCAATGTTTCTGCCCACTAACAGAGACCTTGGATACTCCACTATACCTTGATAAAGTGGCTTCCAGACTGAAAGATGATACGTGTTTAAGAGCACTTGTATACTGTGACATATTTGATGCCAATATGACCTTTTAAGAAGATGCTTTTAAGAAATTGTTAGAACATATTAGAGTTTATTCACACGGGCAGAAAAAAATGCTTTGTTCCATCATATAGTATTTTATGCAGCTAAACGCAGCACTATAGTAATCAAGGAGCCCATACAAACAGCAATGTCTATGTATGAAAATGTGACCTGCATTTATCCACATACAAAAAAGTAAGACACAGTGGCAGATTTTTATGCACATAGATCTGCAGATTTTATGCACATACAAACATAAATGTGTATAAATGTGAGTGCTTTAGGTACATATTTCACAGAGGATCCTAGAACCTTTCTTTCATGCAGAAAATATGCTTCGAAAGGCAACATTTTTTTTTCTTGTCAATGAACGCTTAGATAGAAAAATCATTTATCTCTGTTCAATTTTTGGCAAATAGCTAGTCGGTTGGAAGGTACTCTATAATTTTGAGAAATTTTAAATAATAATACACTTGCTATGCTGTTACACGATCATGCCTCCAATACCTTGTAAAATAAATAAAACCACCATGCAAAGGATTTATTCTGAGTCTCAAGTGTTCCTGTCTTTGACAGACCAGAGTCAGTGAACTACGAATTCTAACCAGGAAATTATGAGCATTGACTTAAACCAGAAAGACATGACTAAAAATAGTAACCATCCATGAACAATCTTTTCATTTAGGTGCGTCATTTTATGAATCTCTGTACTTGAAAAATGAAATCTAAGCCTTGCACCTACTTTTCGGAGTGCATTTTTTTGTATTGTCATGTCTTTCAGAATTTAGGTGTTTTTTTGATCTGTTCCAGGACTAACTTTTCACATCTGAAATCACTGAAAATTTCCAGTATCAGAATGTCCACTTTAATTTATGTTTTACATGAGCTATTACAAACATATTCATTTTACATGGAACCTGAGTGGGACTAAAGCCTTTTGTCGCATGATTCTAAGCTGCAACAGCCCTGAGCAGAGAGTCCAGTGACAGTGGTGCTTTGGACCTGGAAATCTGGTGTCAGGAAGTTTAAGCCACCCCACATATTTCAGTTTCAGTACAGTTGTGGGTGCAGATTCTTACTTGTGACTTGCAGTGTCTGCACAGGACTGCATGCACTATCATCACAAATAGTGGCACCGAACAAAGACTTCATCTCTGCCTGCATTATGGGTACAATCTTGCATTGCTGTTGCTGACCTCAGCATGCTCCTATTCTCACCTGATCACTGGCCTGCATCTTCTGTTATCTCTAGCTGCATACTGACAACACTCATATCTGGCATCACCATCCATTGGCACTCCTTCATCCCCAATACACAGGGGTGCTGGGACTGGAGCAGTAACGGAGGCTGTCCTTGTCATCCTGGGCTCCCCAACAAGGCACCTGACACTTAACTTGGGTTTTAAAGGTTCAGCGGAAACTTAAAAAGAAAAAAAAAACATAATAAGACTAATAACTACAATGCTTTAGGAAGATGAATGCCAGGCTAAAGAACAGAACCACTTAACAAGAATGCCTAAAATCTAAGTTAAGTAATAGAATACAAAACATGACACAAACAAGAGGCAAAATTCTGAACATTTTTTAAACCCCCTGAAATGACATCATATTAATAAAATGGTTAAGATAATTAGATATATTCAAATTTTGCTTTAAAGTCTAGGTTTGCAGTGCAATGTGGCTAAGGGTGGTTGGTTTTTAGCAGTAGAAGGAAAGCTGAAATTTGCCTTCACCCAAATTGCTGCATTCTGACATTCAATTATAAACACTCAATCCCATTTGGATGTTGCCAGCTGTTCCTTCCTTTTCATATTTATGAGACTCTAGTGTTGGCCTTGATGTGCTTCCAAAGCTAATTAAAGATACAAGGTATGCTGGCAGACCACACTGTTACCTAAGTGTGCAGCACTGGCCATTAGCCCACTTGGAATTTAGTTTTCTATGATCAACAAGTAGACTCAGTGATGAGCTTACATGGTAATTTTGCAAAGCCAAACACTGCATTGGATTGCAGCCCATTTCATTCTTCCTTTCTCATATGCTTGGCAGTATCTGGACAGCAAGAAGATAATCAATGTTTCCAGTGACACTGTTAGTGTTCTTAATAAATACATTGTTTGGCTCAGGAGCAATTTACTTTACAGGTCTACTATAATGGATGATAGATATGATTGTGATACATTAACAGAATAGACTCAAATGTAGTCCTAGGGGACCTCGACAGAAACAGCACACGTCAGACTGGTCATTTAGGGCTACTTTTACTATATATGGAAATTCTGTTAGTGATCACTTTGGGGCTGCATTTTCTGCAGGTCATATATTGCACTATAAGGTACATATTAATGCAATACGGCAGGTGGGTTATTTTCACTCTGTTGGCTAACATTAACTACATCACCTGAGGAACAGCTAACTGGAATAGTGCAACTTCTTTATATATAACCTAGTAACAGGGGTGGACTGACCATTTGGAAACTCGAGCACTGCCCGAGGGCCCGGGGTCAGTAGGGAGCCCCATGAGATGCCCCTGGTACCTTTTTCATAGGCTTTTTTGAGTTTGGGCAAGGACACAGGGGCCCCATGATCCTCTATTGCCAGGGGGCCCCGTGAGTTGTCAGTCCGCCCCTGCCTAGTAACCTATTAACTCAGGGGGCTTCATACAGCCGATCTGACAGGGCCCACCTCAAAAATATCAAAATTATATTTGTGTGCAGGCAGCCTATGTTACATTGTGGGGATGCAGGAGCTGTACAAACACAGCAGCAGGTCCTAATTTGACAGACGTCTGGATGCAGGTGTATGGCCTCCAAATACTGACAGTGTGTATTTGGGGCCACTTACTCACACCTGAACAGTTACTGTATCAAATTAGGATCTGCAGCTGTATTCATAAAGCCACTGAATCCTTATTAGAGTAACATATGGCTTCAGCCATGCAAACAGACTGCTTATTCACACTGTATGGGCCAGAGAACATGTGTGAATGAGCCCTTCATTTTTAAAAAATGTTTTACAATTTTTTTTTACACTTTTTAAAAATTATTTTACAATTTGTTATTATTTTTTTTACAGTTTTACAGCTGGACTGAAGATGAATGAACAGGAGTCAGAGGCTAGTGCGAGTCACGTGGCCCATGTTTACACGGGAATGGCAGCACATTCATTCAAATAGGCTGCTGTGCCTGCGTTTCATGCAAGGAAAAGGTGCTGCTCCCATGATTGTTGTGCTGCAGGATGAGATGCGTAGGGGGTTGCATATCTCGCAAGAGAAACGCGATGTGGTTGCTGGAACAGGTACGATTCCTGTACCTGCAATCAGCCGCCATCTGCAGACTAGTGTGAACCAGGGCTCAAATACAATCTGGAGCTGGGCTTTAGGGTGACAATACCCAGGAAACAGTGCTCATCTATTAAAATGTATGGTATTGGATACAAGGGACTCTGTGCAACAGGTTAATTTTAAAGTGTCTCATAAAATAAATGTCTCAGTCTGTATTGTTCCATAGTAACCAAACGGATTCAAACTTTCCTTCTCCAGCCATAGTTTTTCAGCTCAGATTTAAATTGAAATGGTTTAAAGAGTTAACAGAAACCATCAGAGGCAATTATTCCTTTAGACACTGATAAATGAGCCTGTATGTTTCTGCACCACACTTACTTAGCTTTTCAATGCCCTACATTGTTTGTCAGTGTCTTTTTTTCTTTTCAGATTGGATAGTTGGTTATCAAAGCTGGCCTCATCATTAACAAGTGATTTTACCAGTGCAATTTAGAAAGGAGACTATGGGGATGGTTTACTAAAGGCAAATATACTGTGTACTGCAATTGCAGTTGATCCAGAGCTTAATAAATAAATGGGGTAAAGTTTTGTGTAAAGAATACCCAATCACATGCAAGGAAAATAAAAAAACAGCATTTTTGCTTGCACATGATTGGATGATAGAAATCAGCAGAGCTTGCCTTCATTTCAGAGCTTCCCCTCAAATCTAGAGCAACTGCACTTGAAGTGCACAGATTATTTGCCTTTAGTAAATCAACCCCTATGAAATGAAGTTTTCTGGGCTTCGATGTGCAATGTGAGGTAAGCCTCAAGACTCAACAAAACACCCTTGTGGGCAGGAAAATTATAAAAAAAATTTCAGAGCAGATACGGCAGGGAGACATACCTGCCCTAACGGAGGACGATTGGGATGAATGCAACAATAACTTTTGTGTATGATCTCCAATATAGACAAGTTAATACAGTTTAACTTCTGCATCAAGATTATTATACGCCGCAAAAACCCTGAATTATTTATCCATTTAGCCAACATTGCGCCATACTGAGGTAGGCACCTTCACTCAAGTGGTATGGAATTATCCTCTATTTTAGACCTTTTGGCAAGTGGTAGATACTATAAAGATAGTTTGACAACTAACACTAACAAAGATCCCACTAATCAAGCTACTGGGTGTAACAGATAAGACTGGCCACCATTTAAAGTTATGTATATTCTGTAATATTTTTCATCCCAGATGAGAGAATTTCCTAAAATGGAAACTTCACACACACTATACACATGGCAGATGGCAATTAACGGGGCTATTCCATTATAAAAACTTACGTATTCCAACAAACATTGTTCTAGAAAATGTATAAAAATATGGGCAAATGTGGTTAATGCACAGGGGCTTACAATTATATATGGATATGCATATCTTTTGTACAACTGTGTTAGGAATACATCCATAGCCTGGGTTTCAATTATTGAATGAACTTAGCTCGGGTGTCAATTGTTGAATTAGCTTACTGCTTTCTGGGATTGAGTGGCTCTTACTTCCCCAAGCTTTTTTCTTTTTTTTCTCTCCCTCTCTCCGATCTCACAACAGATAAGGTAACATTGTTCTCTGTTCTCCCATACTTAGAATATATACCATGTTATACATTTAACTACCAGATTGCTAAATATTAAATGCAATTTGCATCTGTACCATTGTCTGTTCAGATACTGTGGTATATGTGTTTTAAATAGCAACTTCAATAGACGTAACTGTTAAGATGTGGGCCTTTATACACTATATACCCAGTAGAAGTTTTTTAATTTTGCTAACCCTGTTGCTACATGAACAAAAACAGTAACACTCAACTTGCAACTCCACTAAAATATGTCTCTGTTTTGGATAGATTGGTACAATTGTCTCTGCTTGACAGAGATACAGCATATTGGAGTTGTAACCATGTACACAGAAAGGTACTCTCTACCCATCCATATTTGAAAGAGGCCTGCTCCTGGGAAAGGCCGGAAATGTAACTGCAAGGCCTGAGCAAGGAAAAGAAAGAGGAATTAATCCCTGAGAAAAGATACACCAAGTTGGAAAGTCAATGGATTTGTAAGGTTTTAAATGCAATAAAAATGTACTGTTTACACACAGAGGGCAATGTTTCAATCTGCCGTGACAGACTGTAGATATTAATTATTATTTACCAGAGAGTTTTGTATCAGAGGATACTGCTGTGATCTGCTTTAGGGTTATATGAGGTATTTATTATTGTCTACCATGGTTTTTATCAGCACTTTGTAAATGTTTGAAAGAGTAGATTGTGCATCAGTGACTGTTTATTTTGTGTAGTGGAATACTTTTATAATAATACACTAATTCAACGAAGGTCTAGGCTTAGGACATACAAGGGGACATTCAAGAGGAACTGTCAGTGGGTCCATGAGGTCAGCAGGCCAACCACATACACAGAAACATATGCTCTACACATTCATATTTTTTTGCTTTGTGATAATATGCTGTACAATTCATATAACAGGATAATGTAAATGTCTAATATGGGCTGTGTGTACTGAGCAGCAGAGATGAATTGTCTAACTAGGACAAAATGTACCTTATCTGCTTCTAACAAAATGAAAAAAAAAGCATAACCATAAAAAAGGTTAGGTGAAAAGAATCAGGATAATGAAAATAGTGAAAGAGATGGCCTGCTTGAAGAGATAAATTTACTGGATGTGGTTAAAAACCTAAAAACACACCAGAAATAGTGAAATATTTTAATCATGAGTAGAAACAGCAGCAGCTTTGAGCACAATGTCTATTTGAACTAATTCTGCTGTATTATGCTCCCAGTGGAATGTGTAACACAGCAGAAAGAAGTCATGTATTGGTTATTATGGGTCCTTTTGAAACAAATCACATCTGATTCTTTCCTTATCCTTTTATTCTTTCTTTTACCAGACGTTCATAAGCTTCTTACAATGCCTCAGACAGGAGAAACTATTTAACCGCTTCCCCGCCACCCTGTAGTAGAACTACTAGTACAGGGTGGCAGGCCTCGCAAAATTATGTATATATACGTCATTTATATTCCCAGGTAGGGGGAGCGTGTGCACACCGCCCTACCCGCGCCGCCATTGGCGGCTATAGATGTCAATCACCGTGTCCTGGCCAGAGATTCCCCATCGAGTAACATTAACAGGGAGAGACCTGTGTATAAACAACACACACAGCACAGGACACAGTTATTAACCCTTTGATCACCCCAGATGTTAACTCCTTCCTGCCCAGTGTCATTAGTACAGTATCAGTGCTTTTTATTAACACTGATCACTGTATTAGTGTCATTGGGATGTCAGTTAGTCAATTCCCACCCAGTGTCAGAAGGCCTACGGCAGTACTGTAATTCGCTGATCGCCGCCATTACTAGTATAAAAAAATTCTAAATTAAAATACCTTCATTTGTAGACTCTATAACTTTCATGTAAACCAATTAATTTACATGTGTTGGGATTTTTTTTTAGCAGAGATACATAACAGAATATATTTTGGGCTAAATTTATGATGAAATTTGATTTTTAACATTTTTTTTACGGGATATGTTTTATTGCAAATTGTCAGTCTTCTTTTTATAGTGCAAAAAATTTAAACCGCACAGGCGATCAAATACCACCAAAAGAAAGCTCTATTTGTAGGAAAAAAAGAATGTAAATTTAATTTAGGTGCAGCGTTGCATTACAGTGCAATTGTCAGTTAAAATAACGCAGCGACTTATCGCAAACAATGGCCTGGTCAAGAAGGGGGGAGGGGTAAATCCTCTGAGGGCAAGTGGTTAAATGGAAATCATGTCTTTTTACTAGATATTTTGAGTTATTAATATTTTACTATTTTTAAAATGCTTTACACATTCTTACATCTCTATTTATATCTCTATTTATTTATGATTTATATATAGTATATTTATATATACAGTACGTTATAATTGCAAATCCAGGGTTAGTTGGATATCAGTGTTTTAAAATGTGCAATCAGCATCCTTTGTGAATGGTTAGTATGGGAAATCAATTATGAGAAAAGCCAATTAAAACAGAAACCAAAAATAGTCTAACTTAAAGCAGCATTAAACCCCAAAACAAAAATGTAATCTATTGCACCTTATCTACCTTAATTTGATGTCTAAACTTCAGCTAACAGTTTTGAAGCAGTTATAGAAACCATTATTTTTCCTTTTGAGATAAATGTTTTATGTAAATGGATAAAAGCTGACCATTGTAAGCTCCCCTGTCAGTGGTAAATGGATTGTCTGAACCCTGTAATTGCCATATTTGCTGAACAACTTGGACTTTTAAAGAAAGTTGAAAAATAACATACTCAAGCTACTTTCACACTGCTCTGATGCAAAAAAAAAACACAGCAAAAATGCATAGGGGTTTTTACAGTGCTTTTTGCTGCACTTTCTGAGTGTTTTTAAAGGACACGTTATTTAAAAACTGCTCCATAAACGCTCCCCAGAGGTGTTTTTGAGGTGTTTTTGAGGCGCTTTTCAGGCGTTTTCCATTGATTTTAATGGAAAGAGGTGTTTCTGGGGCGGTTTTTTAAATTCACCAAACATGCCTCAAAGATGCTGCAAGCAGGAGTTTTTACACCGCAAGTGCAACGCCTGAGTGTGAAAACAAACATAGATATACAAATCATTAGTAAGACTGCATCTGGAATATGCAGTTCAGTTTTGGGCACCAATTCACAAAAAGACCATTGGGGAA
The DNA here is from genome assembly GCF_062004578.1 of Staurois parvus. Lineage (NCBI taxonomy): Eukaryota > Metazoa > Chordata > Amphibia > Anura > Ranidae > Staurois > Staurois parvus. Next base: position 302,472 of record NW_028318480.1, read on the forward strand.
CTGGAGAAAGTACAGAGAAGGGCAACCAAACTGATAAGAGGCATGGAGGAGATCAGCTATGAGGAAAAATTAGAGGAACTGAATTTACTCTCTCTTGAGAAAACGAGATTAAGGGGGAATATGATCAACATGTATAAATACATCAGTGGTTCATATAGTGAACTCGGTGTAGAGTTATTCACCCTGATGACATCACAGAGGACAAAGTGGCATGCTTTATGTCTGGAGGAAAAGAAATTTAATCTCCAAACACGGAAAGGTTTCTTCACAGTGAGAGCTGTGAAAATGTGGAATAGTGTCAGGGACCCCGGGCTGTACCACGGCGCGCGAGTCTGCGCATGCTCGGTATGCCGGGGCACACTAGCGTGTGGGCACTAGGACCTGGGCGCCCGCGACGGCAACGGTGGTCGTGCATGCGCACTCGCGATTGCAGACGCGCGCCTGGCACCAATGAGAGTGCAGGCCGCCCTATTTAAGCAGGCACTAAATATGCTCAAGTTGCCGTGTGGTCTTTTCCTGTATCCTGTGTCCTGAGAGATTGCCTTGTTGCTGACCCTGCCTGACCCTGATTCGTTGACTGTCTCCTGCTGTGAACCCCTGGCTTGTCTGACCATTCTCCTGTCTAATCCTGTGTGTTTGATCTCCTGTTACCGAACCTGGACCGTGACCCGTTTATTCTTCTGCCTGTCGCTTGTACCGTTCTGGCTCCAACGTTACCGACCTGGCCTGTCTGACTTCGCTCACTCCGCCTCCTCACATCAGGCTTTCATCTACTACGTACCACCGACAAGTGCTTCTACCACAGCTGGTTGCACCCAGGGGCCGTGAGCTGGTTTCGGCTTGCTCCAAGTCCATCCCCACCACCAGGGGCTCTGGTGAACAAGCAGGTCGGGACTTAGATTCCGTGCCTTGGGGAATCCCGGTCTGTGAAGCGCTAGAGGCTACCAGCGGTCCATAACAAATAGACTCCCTCAAGAGTTGATTCTGGCCAGCTCAGTGGATTGCTTCAAATAAGGCCTGAATTCTTTCTTAGATACACAGAATATAACTGGATACTAACATTTATAGCTAAAGTTGATCCAGGGAATATCTGATTGCCTCTCGGGGGATCAGGAAGGATTTTTTTCCCCAGCAGGAGCAAATTGGATCATGCTTTGCTGGGTTTTTTTTTTGCCTTTCTCTGGATTAACTGGGTGGGTATAGGATTATAACTTTTTTTTTTTTTTTGCAATGGTTGAACTGGATGGATTTTGTCTTATTTCAACCAGACTAACTATGTAACTATACATTCACATACATAGGGAAGCATTTTTCTTGAGCTTTTCAGGTGCTTTTATTTAACTCAAAAATGCTTCAAAAACTCCTTAGTATAAAAGTAGTCTTACTGGCCAGAGCAACAGGTGGAAATAAAGGCAAAAATGAATGCTGCCTCCACATCTAAGAATTGGTAAGCTGCAATATAAAAAAAATGCTTGTTTAAGGGTTTAATACCACCTAAAAATGATCTCTAGTCAAACAGCGAAATACTCTTTAGAAATGCATTTATATCTGGAAACTGTTTCTGACAAGGAAATTACATTTCTGTCCACCCAGTCTAGAGATTTACAGCCAGCCTGGTGACCAGACTTTTCTCCACATTAGTTAAGCAGTACAGGTAGGTCACCTCAATGCCACCAGTGAAGAAGCAATATCAGACTTATGGAATCATCTCTCTGTTGTCTCTCTACAGTCAGCATATTCCATGCCAGCACATATAAATGCAGGACAGCCCCAAGTATCCCAACCATTGCACCACCTACCTGGAGTTTGCATGTGGGGTTATTTACTAAAATATGACAGTGCAAAATCTGGTGCAAATCTGCATAGAAACCAATCAGCTTCCTGGTTTTATTGTCAAAGCTTAATTGAATAAGCTGAAGTTAGAAGCTGAATGGCTACCATGCACATCTGTAACAAATTCTTAGTGCACCAGTTGTAGTAAATCTACCCCATTGGCTCTATATATGCAGACATTTTGGGTGGGTTTTAGCTTTTAGAGCTGTTGTATATGTTCATGGGCTGAATTAAGCTCTGCTGACTTCCATCATCCAATCTTGAACAAGCAAAAATATGTTTTATTAATTTTCCTTGCATGTGATTGGGTATTCCTTGCAAAGTGAATTTTCACCATGAAGTGAATTTTCACTTTGGAAAGGTAATATTCATACCAGCTAGTTAAAATTCCCTTGCAAAGTGAAAGGACTATTCTGCTTTAAGTAAACTACCCCTATATCTCTTTCATGTTGATATTGGGCAGCACAGTGGCTAAATGGTTAGCACTTCTGCCTGGCAGTCCTAGGGTTGTTGGTTCAAATCCCAGCCACGGCACCGCCTGCCTGGAGTTTGCATGTTCTCCCTGTGCCTGCGTGGGTTTCCTGGTAGGTTAATTGGCTCCTGTCTAAATTGGTCCTAGTATGTGTATGTATGAATGTGAGTTAGGGACCTTAGGTGTACTCCCCTTGAGAGTTAGGGACTGATGTGAATGTACAAAATATATCTAAAGCGCCATGTAAATTGACAGTGCTATATAAGTACCGGTAATAAAACAAAATAAGTAAAAAGTAATGAACCTCTCTTTTCTAGTCCCCATTGCACCATAGGATGAAATTAAGCCAATTTTGAGTATTTTTATAAGTTACATTTTAGTTATATTTATTGATTAAAAATACTCATAACTGCATTCATTGGTGTTTGTATTACAAAGCACTGCAGTGTTTGATTTTTAATGTTTATATCTTCATTGGAACTTTATTGAAATATCTCAAAGAACATTTGATTCAACTCTATTCGCTGCATACTGAGGTGTGCCGACATATGCTGCATAGAATAAAGACATGCACATTTTTATACACAGCTCACACAACCGCACATGTATGGTGAGAAGCCAAATGTTTTTTTTCTGCCCTTATGTTGAGCATACATTGATCAATGCTGATCAATGCAGCTCAACACACCTGATGTGAACAAGCTCTTAACCCAGAAGTTAAGAATGTCAGGTGTACAGTAACAAGCTAAAATTAGCTTCAGAGAAGCACACAGTTGATATTTTTCTGGTTGATAAAGATATTTTTAAAAGATAAGTTCAGAGGATTTCACTTTTGAACACTTAAATGTCTGAAAGGTTATTTACTAAAACTGCATGATGAAAAATCTGGAGCAGCTCTGCATAGAAATCAGCTTCTAGGTTTTTTTCCCAAATCTTAATTGAAGAAACTGAGATTAGAAGCTGGTTGGCCTCCATGCACAACTGCACCAGTTTCTGAGTGCTCCAGTTTTAGTAAATCTCCTCCAATATGTATTATTTTTTTTTTTTGTTTCAACAACGGAACAACTTTATTTATAACAATGGAACAGTAGTAGACAAGTGACCATATATCAGTACAGTCAAAAATATATAATGGAAAGCATCAATAGCAATTCAAGCATGTACAGTATTCAAAAGAGTAGAGAAAAAATACATTGCAGATTCAGAACTGTAACCTAGTACTCACAAAGGGACCACCACTCCGCTGTCCATTGTAATTACTCATATGTAGAAGATATAAAAAAAGTAGAGATAAAAAAGAATTGAGAGGAGCGTGAGTAAGAGAAAAGACATAGCAGAGAGAAAGGGGACAGAGGGAATGAGAGGGTGGTAGAAAACAAATAAAAAGGGGGAGGGTATGGTAGGGATACTATAAGTTTAGTTTTGGAAAAATTTGTAGCATCCATACAGGCATATCAGTAAGTTAGTAATGCAAGTGGAGACTGAAAGGGTGAAGTGAGGAGTAGACAGATAGATTTGGGCGTCATCAGTGTAGAGGTGGCAAGGTGAAAGGTTATCGAGGGAGGAGGTGTACATTTAGAACTGAAGGAATCCAAAGGCAGAGCCTTGAGGGACCTTTATGGAAGCAGGAAGTGGAGGGGAGGAGAGACAGTTGTAGGTGACACTGAAAGAACACTTTGACAGGTTGGAGAGGAACCAGAAAGAGCAGAGTCTTGAAGTCCAAGGTCGTTGAGTTTTTTGAGGAGGAGCGGGTGGTCAACTGTATGAAAGGAAGCAGAAAGTTCTAACAGTGTAAGTACGGAGTAATGGGCATTGGTTTTAGAAGTTAGAAAGTCATTTTAGTGTGGCAGTTTCTGTGGAGTGTTGCAAGCAAAAGCAAGACTGTAAGGTTATTGTCGGTGTGGCTGTGGCTCAGATGGTTGTAGACTAAGCTTCGTAGAAGTTTAAAGTTAAATGGGAGCATCAAGGTGGATTTTAAGCTGTTCAGGCTGTGGGATACTGTGAGGACTTTTTTAGATATGGGGGTGACAAGTGGATACTTTAAAGGGGAGGGGGAGGTGCCAGTAGAGACAAAGAGATTTAAAATGTGAGTTAGAGAGTATAGAGTAGAACAAGGGGGTGACTGTAGTAAATGTGAAAGAATGGGGTCCAGGGACCACATGTTTAGGTAAGCATCTGACAAGAGTTTGGAAACCTCCTCTGTAGTAACAAGGTTGAAAGATGAAATTATTGTATGTGGTGTTAGACAGAGTATGCTGTAAGTGGAGTAGATAGCTGTACAGTAGAGATGTGCCTTTGAATTGTATTAATCTTGTTTTTGATGTGACTGGCAATCACAGAGGCAAAGAGTAAAAAGAATAAGAAGGAAATCAATTTCACTTCATTTTTGTCTACTGAGCCTAGGTGAATGAGTCCATTGAGGACCACCATAACAGATGGCATCAGGAGAGGCAGAGTAAGTTTCTAGAAAATTTCAGTAACAGTAAGTAGATTAAGGGAGTTTGGAGATGAAGAAGGTCGAGAAGAGAAATGAGATTACAGAGACAACAAGTGTTCCAAAGGGCACATAAGAAGAGGGAGCTGGTTCTTGGAAGCTGGGAGATAGGAGGAGATGTGTAAAGTAATGAGAATTTAAGAAAAGAGGACACTAACGTAAGTAGGAAGAGTAAACAAAGCATATTATAGGTTGAAAAGAGTAGGAATTAGACTTAGAAAGAAAGAGATGCTTGTCCTTGCAGACATTAATGATAGTCAGATTCCTCTAGTGCTGAAGTTCTTTTCAAATCTTAGACAGTAATAGGGAAAAGTATCTTCAAAAACCTGACATGGGTTTAATGTGAGCCCAGTGGAATAGGAAATCTCTCTGCAATGCTGAAAGTCTGCTGGGAGGAATAAAAATATTAACAGCTTCCTATATGTTAGATTTATTTTAAAAGTAAAGATATCTTCATATTGTTGGAAGAGAGAGAAAAGAGAATAAGGAGTGCATTCTCTGGGTTTAAAATAAAGAAGAGATGATCATTGGCTTAGGGTGACTGACACATTATGATGTGCATTTGAGAGGGCAGTCCCACACTTCCCTGGTTACTGCTGATGGTATATAGAAGTTCAAGTTTAAGAACAGATAAGAGGGGAGCATTCCTGGCAGATTCTATTACAGAGGAATACTTTGCACTTTGATTCAGTCCTATGTGGTGTTTGTGGAGAATGTATTTGGAGTATCTTGCTGAATTGAAGATAGATGAGTATAATACTGGGAGAGGGGCAAGGGGCTTACAAAATAAGTACACTTTAATATTGTGATCACAGCATTGCTGCAATGCCTGCAGCCTGTTCTGCTGAAAGATTGGGCTCTCTTGTACTCTTTTCACTCCTCTGATAGCTGTCACATCCTTTAGGGCCTGTAGTGAGCAGCACAGACTGTATTTCCACTCAGAAAGTAGGTTAACCTTTTGGAAACCAGGGGAGTCAATAACGATAGAAATTATCTTTGGATACAAATATTTCCATCAGGGGGATTTGAAACACACAAACCTACACCCACGGATGACAGATGGATCAAAGTGGCACATTTTTCAGTGATTTTTCAATTAGAGAGATTTCCTAATCTGTTGGTTCATTTCATAATCACTTTTAAAGGAAAAATATATGTTTAGTCTATTGTACTTCAAACACAATGCTGTCATAAAAAATTTTAGTCCTTCGCCATACCCCTTTAATAGCACAGCATGTAGCCTGTGGATGAATTATTGTAATAGTCTTTTAGAAAATTGGAAATCAGACATTAATTTTAATGAAAAACTTTTCCACTACTTTTAAGGACCATATGCAAAATGCAGGTGGGAGATGAAGCAAAAGTGAGATGGTAATGAAATATCCTTAAAGAAATGTGGGGTACCTACATTAATATTCAGCTGGCACTTTTACTTGTTATAGTTTGCAACCCATTGACTTGGTAAAAAAAACCCAGAAATAATCTTTCACTACTTACTTACCCTAAAGCCTTACAATGTTTATTTATTTATTTCAGGTACTTATATAGCGCCATCCATTTACGCAGCGCTTTACATATATATTGTACATTCACATCAGTCCCTAACCCTCAAGGGGTGTACAATCTAAGGTCCCCAACTCACATTCATAAATACACATACTAGGACCAATTTAGACAGGATCCAATTAACCTTCCAGCATGTCTTTAGAGTGTGGGAGGAAACCAGAGTACCTGGAGGAAACCCACGCAGGCACAGGGAGAACATGCTGGGATTTGAACCAACAACCCTAGTACTGCCAGGCGGAAGTGCTAACTAGAGATGAGCGAATTTTTCAAAAATTCGATTCGGCTGATTCGGCGAATTCCAGGAAGAAATTCGATTCGATGCGAATTAATTCGCTACGAAGTTAACTTATAAAAAGGGTTTCTAGGCTTCAGAGAGCCTTTAAATTAGTGCAGAACACTGTACCTTTAATTTAAATGCCCTTGGAAATGAGGAAGGAGAAGGAGAAGGAGAAGGAGAAGGATGAGAAGAAGGAGAAGGAGAAGGATGAGAAGAAGGAGAAGGATGCGAAGAAGGAGAAGGAGAAGGAGGAGAAGGATGAGAAGAAGGAGAAGGAGAAGGATGAGAAGAAGGAGAAGGAGAAGGATGAGAAGAAGGAGAAGGATGAGAAGAAGGATGAGAAGAAGGATGAGAAGAAGGAGAAGGAGGAGAAGGAGAAGGATGAGAAGAAGGATGAGAAGAAGGATGAGAAGAAGGATTAGGATGAGAAGAAGGAGAAGGATGAGAAGAAGGATGAGAAGAAGGATGAGAAGAAGGAGAAGGATGAGAAGAAGAACAGTTCTGTGACAGTTTCTGTCTATTTCTGACAGTTCTGTGACATTCACTCCATACAGCGGTTTCAACCGCTGTATGGAGGGAATGTCCCAGAACTGTCAGAAATAGTCTATTTCTGACAGTTCTGGGACATGTATGGAGTGAATGTCCCAGAACTGTCAGAAATAGTCTATTTCTGACAGTTGTGGGACATTCCCTCCATACAGCGGTTTCAACCGCTGTATGGAGGGAATGTCCCAGAACTGTCATAAATAGTCTATTTCTGACAGTTCTGGGACATTCACTCCATACAGCGGTTGAAACATTGTATCTATTTGTTTCCATAAATGGATCCATTTATGGAAACAAATAGATACAATGTTTCAACCGCTGTATGGAGGGAATGTCCCAGAACTGTCATAAATAGTCAATTTCTGACAGTTGTGGGACATTCACTCCATACAGCGGTTTCAACCGCTGTATGGAGGGAATGTCCCAGAACTGTCATAGTCTATTTCTGACAGTTCTGGGACATTCACTCCATACAGCGGTTGAAACATTGTATCTATTTGTTTCCATAAATGGATCCATTTATGGAAACAAATAGATACAATGTTTCAACCGCTGTATGGAGGGAATGTCCCAGAACTGTCATAAATAGTCTATTTCTGACAGTTGTGGGACATTCACTCCATACAGCGGTTTCAACCGCTGTATGGAGGGAATGTCCCAGAACTGTCAGAAATAGTCTATTTCTGACAGTTCTGGGACATTCACTCCATACGGCGGTTGAAACATTGTATCTATTTGTTTCCATAAATGACATTCTGCAGATACACTTAGAGGAGCTCTGCACATACACTTTTTGCCGGCTTGGAATTATTCTTATTTTCATCCTACTTCTTCTTCTTCTTCTTCATCCTCATCCTCATCCTCTTCTTCTTCTTCTGAGGATGAGGATGAGGATGAAGAAGAAGAAGAAGTAGGATGAAAATAAGATTAATTCCAAGCCGGCAAAAAGTGTATGTGCAGAGTTCCTCTAAGTGTATCTGCAGAGCTCCTCTAAGTGTATCTGCAGAATAGAGGAACTCTGCACATACACTTTTTGCCGGCTTGGAATTATTCTTATTTTCATCCTACTTCTTCTTCTTCTTCTTCATCCTCATCCTCTTCTTCTTCTTCTGAGGATGAGGATGAAGAAGAAGAAGAAGAAGTAGGATGAAAATAAGATTAATTCCAAGCCGGCAAAAAGTGTATGTGCAGAGCTCCTCTAAGTGTATCTGCAGAGCTCCTCTAAGTGTATCTGCAGAATAGAGGAACTCTGCACATACACTTTTTACCGGCTTGGAATTATTCTTATTTTCATCCTACTTCTTCTTCTTCTTCTTCATCCTCATCCTCATCCTCTTCTTCTTCTTCTGAGGATGAGGATGAGGATGAAGAAGTAGAAGAAGAAGAAGAAGTAGGATGAAAATAAGAATTCCAAACCGGCAAAAAGTGTATGTGCAGAGTTCCTCTATTTCTGACAGTTCTCTGACAGCTTCTTCACATGTACAGCGGTTGAAACATCTGTATCCTAAATGGAAACTAATAGATACAATGTTTCAACCGCTGTACATGTGTTCCTTCTGTCAGAGAACTGTCAGAAATAGCGGAGCTCTCTGCAGGGACACTTTTGCCGGCTGATCGGGAAAAATCCGATTCGCGCACCCGAAGTAGGCAAATATTCGGATTCGACGCGAATCGAATTTTTCCTGAAATTCGTATCGAATTCCGGTTCGCCTGGTTCGATTCGCTCATCTCTAGTGCTAACCATTTAGCCACTGTGCTGCCCAATATCAACATGAAAGAGATATAGGGGTAGTTTACTTAAAGCAGAATAGTCCTTTCACTTTGCAAGGGAATTTTAACTAGTTGGTATGAATATTAACTTTCCAAAGTGAAAATTAATTTCATGGTGAAAATCCACTTTGCAAGGAATACCCAATCACATGCAAGAAAAATTAATAAAATATATTTTTGCTTGTTCAAGATTGGATGATGGAAGTCAGCAGAGCTTAATTCAGCCCATGAACATATACAGCTCTAAAAGCTGAACCCCACCCACAATGTCTGCATATATAGAGCCAATGGGGTAGATTTACTACAACTGGTGCACTAAGAATTTGATGCAGATGTGCACGGTAGCCATTCAGCTTCTAACTTCAGCTTATTCAATTAAGCTTTGGCAATAAAACAAGGAAGCTGATTGGTTTCTATGCAGATTTGCACCAGATTTTGCACTCTCATATTTTAGTAAATAACCCCACTGTTTCTTCTCCTGGCCATATAAATCTGTATCTGTATCCAAAGTAAGATCTCCATTAAATTAAATAATTGCATAATATTGTATTGTCATCAAACATAGCACTCAGAATAAATGTGACTGTGCGACCGTAGTTACAGAAAGTTGCACAACTGTCACTGTACAATCCATACAGAGAGGTTTGCATGGAAACGTTCATGAAAATGTGATTGGTCTTGTAAGGAAGTAATCACTTCTATAGGTGGTGAAATAGATATATGAAATATGAAATAGATAAAGGAATATTGCTGTCAGATCTTATGTATGGATCTTATGTATTTAAGTGTGCTCCCCTTGGAATTTTATATTCAGTTTGTGTCGAACACCCAGTTTGTGATACATGAAGAGCTCTTCAACTTGTCAGATTGTTCCTTATGACCAGATGCCTTGCAATGCTTATGGGGAACTATTAAATACGTGTATGTAACTTAAAAAAACAATTCAATAAAAATGATTTGAAGCTAAAAAAAAAACTAAATACATTAGTTACTGACAATATTTCAGAGCTGTTACACTTAGAACTAATCTGTCTGCTTGCTTTCTTTGCAGAACAACTACATTTGGTTTCATCTAGCCTCCAAAGAATGGCTGGAGAAAACCTTAATGTATGTGTCTAGCAGTGAGATTTTCTTTTACAGAGCCACAATTTTATCAAAAAGCAGTACATGTGCTGTGGATTTTATTTTATAGCACCTCTGCTAAAATATGAAGAACTTTCCTAATACATACGTCTATTCACGGCACAATGTACTTTTCAGAATGACACAGAACAATGAAGTGAAAAATAATATTAAGATAAATGTATGCAGATATGTGGATCACTTCTAAAATTGTTTCACATGAGAAAGCAAAAAAACCATTTCTTCCTATAATGTAAAATAACTATAATTCTGAACTATACATTTTCTTTAAAGTAGACAGTAAAGGTTTAAGAGATGTAGGTTCTAATTTAATAAATGCTTTGACATTTAGTTAACGGTCCACTTTAATATTTATAGGCTTTAACCTTTGGGTTGGCAGACAAAGCAATTTTTAAATGTAATGTAACTGGTAGGCTACATACTCACATGCGTATTAAAATATGCCCATTTACTCTTTATCTTTCTGTCAAGGGCAGAAAAATCCAGCGTATAAAAACGCTTGATCTGGTGCATTTTTACACGTGTGCACATTTATGCGTGTAAGGTGTATGAGTAAATTTTCATTCTATTGGCTAGAACATAAATTTGTTCTAGCAATTAGACTGAAATTACATGCATAAGCATATGCGTAAATTACAACAGTACGTTTCTCTCTGAATGAGGTTTTGGGGCATTTTTGTGTTGTGACCAAGTGCTGCTCTAAGATATGAATATAAACATCACAATGTGCATAGATACATTGACTATTATTATTATACAGGATGTATATAGTGACAACAGTTTGCTTAGTACTTAACAAAATAAAAGGAGACAGTACAATTATAATACAGTTCAAATGTTTTATAGGTTTCAAATTTATAGGTAAAGTTGATCTGATTGCCTCTCGGGGGATCAGCAAGGAATTTTTTCCCCTGCAGGAGCAAATTGGATCATGCTTTGCTGTTTTTTTTGCCTTCCTCTGGATCAACTGTGAGTGTAGGATTATAACTTTTTTTTTTTATGGTTGAACTGGATGGACTTTTGTCTTTTTTCAGCCAGACTAACTATATAACTATGTTCTCCCTGTGCCTGAGTGGGTTTCCTCTGGTTACTCCGGTTTCCATCTACATTCCAAAGACATGCTGGTAGGTTAATTGGCTTCTGTCTAAATTGGCCCTATTAAGCGTATGTATGAATGTGAGTTAGGGAGTTTAGATTGTAGGCCCCTTGAGGGTTAGGAACTGATGCAAATGTACAATATATATATATATGTACAATATATATATATATATATATATATATATATATATATATATATATATATGTAAAGCGCTGTGTAAATTGATGACGCTATACAAGTACCTGTAATAATATTAATAATAATACAGAGGGAATCTGCCCATAGTTTACAATCTAAAGGGAGGGGGTGGTGCTACAAAAGATAATAGTTGCAGGGGATGATCTGATGGAGGAGTTTTCAAGGATCACTTAATAATAAGCTTTGTTTAGAGGCATACAAATATATAAAATATTTAGCCTTATAGTGTATGGAAAAAATAGAGTTGAAAAATGTATGGGCTAAAGAATGCCTGCTAGAGAAACGTTGTATTTACTGTAAATGTACTGTAAATAAACAGAAATAACACTTTTGGTTGAGTCATCAAATCTGATAATATAATCCAGGATAATAATTCTAAATATATAGATAAGGTGGTGCTAACTGGCAGGAGTTTTACCTTTTAAATGAAACAGGTAATCTACATGGTTGTTTTGATGCAACTCCAGTTTTCTTTTTATCCATCTTTGATAGTTTAACGTATCCAGTAGTTTAATAAACATGCTAATAAACGTATAGTCCTTTCTTTATGCATTACAAAGTTAGCCAGCATGAATAATGTCGTGTACAAGTGGGACTTTGTAACATTAGACCTGCATGTTTTGTTTTATTACACACATTTCTGTAGAGCTAGAATGGAGCTGAGTGGAGTATTTTCTCTCTCTATCCTTTGCTGCATTATTATTTCATGCTCTTTTGTTTAAACACTGATTTATTTATTAAATCACTTTTAGCTATTCCCTAGGTCCGAAGTTACTTGAGATTTAGCAGTCAGCAGAGCTCTGTGTTCCAGTGCAAATTGAGCTGCTGGCAAAAAATGAATGCATGGGATCCTTACATATGACAGCACTTTGCTGGCCACATTTGGCAGGATCTCCCATACTTAAGCCAATGTGTTCAAACCACAAGTCATTTAAGAACGCTCTGGAAAAAGAGAGGTCTTTGTTTTCCTCGTCTGATAAGAAAACAAATACAGCATTCTGTTCTCTTGGTCTACAGTTAGCTCAGTTAATAGAATTCATCAATGGGTAATACAAGAAGGGATTAGGACTTTACTGTGAGCAAAATTATGACCTTACACAAGCAGAATGGGTTGCCTGGCCTGATTATTTGATAATCAGGTCTTTAATTTTTGTAAATCCCACACATTTCTTGTCAAAGCACAGTCAAAATAGGCTCATTAGGGATGTTCAATTTTTTTACAATGTTTCCCATATTAAATCACAACATATAATATAATATAATATATTAAAAAGCAAAATAACACAACCACAACAGAATTTAGTAAAATTCTTGTATTTGGATTAGCGCAGGTAACATATCTAATTTCATATACGTGCAATGCAAACTTAATCAAGCAACTGATGTGGCATGAACAATACATGTTTATTTTTCATATGATACCATATTAAAATACTTAGATAATGAATGTCATGGCATAATATTCAGATTATATTGGCTGCCAAGGAAGAAGAAATACAGATGTATATCGGTTGTATCCTGATAAATATTTTTTAAACAATGACTATAACCTTAGTCATTAATGTATCCTTCTTTTGGGAACATGTTGATTGTTCACAAAGCGTTGTGTTTGATTACACAGGGAGCAGTTTAGATTGCACATCATTCTTAAATCGGTATTAAACCCAAAACCAAAAGTGTAATATGTTGCAGCTTACCAGTCCTTAGATGTGGAGCTGCATTAGTTTTCATTTGTTATGCTTTTACCCCTCTGTTTTCACCTCGTGATCTGGCCAGTAACACTCCTGTATTAAGCTGGGTACACATGTACAGTTTTTGTTTTGTTCAGTCAGCAGGTTGAACAAAAAAATCTAATAGATTTTGCATCAACACAAGTTCCATAAGTTGGACATCAGAGATCCTGGCATGCCAGTATTCTAAAGTTGGGGGATCAGTTTTTTCCAGAGTGCCAGTATGTACGCTTTTGCTACATTCGTGAGGAGTTTCAGAAGTGAGTTTTTATATTGTTTATAAGATATTTGTGTATCATGGCTGGTGAGTCTGCAAGGGACCATTCAGGTTTGTAATGGAGGACTTGACTTCTGACCAGATGGTAGCAAGCGCTGGGCAATCCCAGAAGATGTGTAGAAGGGAGCCTTCCACTTTCAGGCAATGCCAGCATAGTGATGCCACTTGATAGTTGACCTTGTGTAAGAGTTGAGGCATTTTGTACCACCTGGTAAGTATTTTGTAACTATTCTTGGTATGTGTTTGCCAAAAAGGCTTTGTGAGCAAAAATAAGAATTCTATCTTTTTGGGCGGGAGAGAACAGCATGCTCAGAAGTTGTTCCCATTTCGTCTGGAAGCTTGAAACTTGTTGACGTTTAACAGTGATCAACATAGAATTAGATTGCGATAATTGATGTCTGATCAGTACCACATCTTTGCAGATCCTTTTGAATGGTGCTAGAGTGCAGGTATTTTGGTACCCCAGAGATAAGGATCTCAAGGCAATGAAAGAAGTCTAGGTCTGATCCAATTGAAGCTTGAATATTTACAGTAGACATAGGTTTGTTTTGAGAAGAGAAATGACACAATCTAAATGTTCCCTTTGCATACAGATTACAAAATTGTTTGTGGAGCTATCAGTAAAATATGGGAGTCAAGGATTGGCAAAAATGGGCTGGGGTGTGGTCAAAGAGAAGTAGTCTTGAAGATGGATTTAGCAGTTCTGAAAGTAGAACCTATGACAGATATAGCGGCCTGTTCTAACTCTAACCATAGTTTAACATCCTTCTGGGTACACCAATCTATCACTCTCATCGAGTGGACTGTGGCATGATACTTGACTGGGTCAAAAAAACCAAATACTGCCCTGTGGCTTGGATAGTGTCAAAACAGCTCTACAGATCTTGTCCTTCTTTCCCTCCAGAGATAGTGAAGGAAGCGGGCCCTTAAATCTTTCAGGAAGACCTGTGGCAATGGCACTGGAAGGGTCTGTAGCAAATACAGAATCCGAGGCAGAATATTCATTTTTAGGATGCCACTTCATTCCAGTTCTGAAGATCAGTTTTAATCTTTTTAAATAACGGTTGAAAATGTAATTAACAAATGCTTCTTAACTTGGCCAGGATCAGAGCTCCTAAGTACAATGCTCAGCATAAATGAGTACACCCCTTTTGAAAAGTAAGATTTTAATCAATATCTTAATGAACACCAGAACAATGTCCAAACTTTTGATGAAACCAAGTTTTATAGAACATTTGTTTAGCTCATTATATGAAAGAAAGGTTAATAATATAACTTAGATTACAAAATCTTCAGTTTTACTCAAATTAGTTGATGCAAAAATGAATACACCCCACAACAAAAACTACTACATCTAGTATTTTGTATGACCTCCATGATTTGTAAGGACAGCACCAAGTCTTCTAGGCATGGAATGAACAAGTTGGTGATTTATTGCAACTTCTATCTTTTTCCATTCTTGATGAATGAGCTCCTTTAGAGCCCAGATGCTGGATGGAGAGTGGTGCTCAACTTGTCTCTTCAGAATTCCCCATAGGTGTTCTATTGATTTCAGATCAAGAGACCTACTTAGCCACTGAATCACTTTCACCCCATTTTCCTTTACAAATGCAAAAGTGGCCTTAGTTGTGTTTTGGATCATTGTCATGTTGGAAAAGTGCATGAGGACAAAGGGAATGGAGAGATGGTAGCATCTTTTTTTTCAATATAGAGCAGTACATCTGTGAATGCATGATACCATCAATGAAATGCAGCTCCTCGACACCAGCAGCACTCATGCAGCCCCACAGAAGGACACTGCCACCACCATGTTTCACTGTAGGTACCATGCATTTTTCTTTGCAGTCCTCACCTTTGCGACCCCATACAGTTTTGAAGCATTCAATTCCAAAAATATTTAGTGTGATGGGGGACGTGAGGTACTAATAGTATGGAGATTGTACAGGTCAGCGTAGTAGGACCTAACAGAAGAAGCTACAGATGGTGAGTCCTTAACCACAGTTCCTTCCTTACTTGTGATTTGTGGGCTCTAGATTCTAGTCCGTATATCTCAGAGGGCCCATGCCAACAGTTTACCAGGCTTATTACCATATTTGTGTGAAGGTGCATCTGCATCTGAATGGTTTAGCTTTCATCTGATCTGTAAGAAGTTAATTGAGTAGAGTTCTTAGAGAGAGCAGTTTGTCCTTAACTTACTGGACCCTGGACTGTTTATGAGAACTCTCTAGGATACTAATTTGGGAGACCAGGGAATCGATATGGGAGGAGATGGCTTTATTTTTGTGTGTACCTAGCTTGATTAAGGTGCCACTAATGAAACACTTATGTGCCTCCCAAAGTATGAGAGGGGAGACGTTAGTAGTAGAGTTGGTGGCAAAGAATATTGTCAGGTAGCAGTTGTGCCTTGTAAGTAGTATTCTGAGTCAGTGATTCATTCAATTGCCAGCTCCATTGTTTGGGTATGTGTGTATGTGTAGGCCAAGACACAGTGTACAATGTTTAGTGGCATGGTTAGAAATGTAAAAGGAGCCAATCGAGGAGGATTCCAGGAGGGGCAGAGTAGGTTGGTCCATAAGAATGTGATCTGTCCAAGAAAATGTATTGGGGGGGTGGAGAAATACGTATAGTCCCAATCTTGGGGTTGTGTGGTTTGCCAGGAGTCAGCCAGTTAGTAGGAGTGGACGTTTTTTAACTCTTCTGAAGGCAACATATGAGAAATGTGAAGCATCCTGTGAGACATCAACTAGGGGGTCGAGAGCAAGGTTGAAATTGTCACCATACATTGATTTAGAGAAGTTCCTTTCAATTACCCTGGACCTGTTCTTAGTTTCAATATTTCCATTATCTTTTATATATAAAGAAACTTTTAATACAAAATGAGATACAGCATAGACATCATCTAGACAAAGGAATGAAATACTGGCCTGGGGATGTCATCACCCCTCCAGTACATGTGCAACATTACAAACAATATCCCAAGTCTAGGGTATCAAAAAAGGATATAAGTAACATTGTTAATTAAGTATAGCATAGCTGATACCATACTTAGGGCATTAAGCCCTCACCCAGCCATCTTTTTAGGAAATAATTGCGTGGAAATGGAAAAATATCACATGATATTGTTGTTTCTTTTTTTTTTCGCAAAACTATGAGATCACCATATCAGCCCTTTTATAAGCAAAGGGTTAGCAATAGGATTGTGGTTGGCATGCAATTTTAATAAAGGATACGTTCTCTGGGAACATGTTACATGTTACATGTTCCACCTATTTATTAGGTAATACATGTAGCTTGCTCTTGCTCCTACAGAGGCATGGCAATCCGAGCCCGGTGTGTGACAGCAGTATGTGGAGAAGTTCCCCATACCAGCTGTCACTTTTTAAAAAGAACGTAGCCATGTGGGGCTCCACCAAAACAGCTGCATAATTCATTCTTACAGAGCTCTGTGAGTGAATCAACTACAAGTACCGACATTTTTTGTGGATGCCCCATCCTGGCTGCAATATCACTCTCCTCTGTTCCAGGTCTCACAAGAGATACTGAGGTCAGTGGGAGTCATAAAATATGGAAAAAATCCCCCTGCGTTCAATATGTACCTAAATACCACATGAAGCAGCTGACACCTAATCCTATACCTATAGGTGAAATAAATGTATTAAACAAAAAGAGATGGTGTAGTGCTACATAAATAAATACAAACTACATATATTTCATATAATGGTGAATAAAAGTGAAAACCACACACGAGGCCCTATAATTGAACCAAAACAGTGACCTATAAATAAGTGATAAAATACACATAAATACAGACCTGATCCCTATTCTGGGATACAACCACAAAAATGTGACCCGTGATTCCCAATATTGGGACACAAAACCTAAATAATATATAATAACACGTGTATATCGTGAGTCCCTAATGAGGGATGTATATACACTCTGTGCAAAAAGTGTACAAACACACTAATACAAAGACATATTATATAAAAATAAGTGAAAATTGCAACAAAGTCCAATATATGTGAACAAACAATCCAGGTGCTTCACTGCTTCTGAGCATGCAATATATGCAGTGTGGGTACACAGCACACCGATAAGTGATCCTTAATTGGCTGCAATGGCCTCTCACCTCCAATCGGCGACCCCAAGGGGCTACTGAGACTTTTGGATCACCCCTGGATCCTTCCTGTATATGTACTCTTTACTGCCCGATCTCCGGGGAATTGTAACCACACTGATATCATGCAGCACCAGTGCTATTACTTCCTTTGGATAGGTAGGTAGGTAGGCAGGTAGGCACCCTCACAAACACCAATTACCTCTCATAAGCCCATGAAACAAGTGAAAGACATTCTCCATAGTGTAAAACCGCTTTATTCTATGTAATAGATATGCCAAAAATGCACTCACATTTAGTTGGTAACAAACTGGCCTTAACACCACATGTATTGTGTGTATTGCATGAAAAGGTGTACCAAGATGGCGTTCCGCCGGATGTACATCACCATGTTGTTGACGCGTTGCGTCACGCCTGCACATGACTTCCTCAGGACTACGTGATTGGTAGATAGTACTCCATTTTATAGGCTGAGGTTCTGCCAATCAGACCACGGGGTGGGACAACCGCGGCCATACTAGCGTAGTCCTAGACGGTAACTAGGCAACCCCACCGTCAGACTCGCAGTAATCCAAGGCCAATTTCCAGGGGCCCAATATATTGAAGGACAGAACTCCAAAATGAAATATATATCTGTAATGGCAACCTATATCAATATGATTTTTGTATAAAGCGGACATATACCCCAGTATACTTTAATTACCATCCCATAATATATAAAATGAATATAAATAAACAAAGATAAAAAACTCACCCCTGACAATAAAAACGGGATAATTTACAAAACAAGCATATATATAAATACCCACTAACCTAATAAGTGGGAGTCATAGGCTCCTTCTGCTCTCAGTCAAACTCCTGTGAAGAAGGAGTGGAGGCATGGTTTGTCGGCTGTGTATGTGTCTATGGACAAACAAAACTTGGCTCAAGAGCATGCTAGTATGGGTGACATCTTAACACCCGGCTTGCTGTGGTGGCACCCAGAGGAGAGTGGAGAAGACAGCATCAGCAGGGGACCACCAAAGATGAGGTAAGGGACCACTCTGTACCATAATATTTTGAAGAGCAGGTAAGTATATCTTTTATATTTAAAAAAACAAATTGCCTTTATTATCACTTTAAGGCAATTTTGCCTTAGCAATCCATTGGGCAAAATGTTATGCTAAATTAGACAAAATTTCTGCAAAAGAAAACTGTTAATTTCAAAACAAGATCACTTTTGCCAAAATCAATCCACTCATCCCTAGTGACATACCCTATGATACCCTATGATCCCTCTATGATACCCTATGCAAGACTGTTTGCCTGAGGTTGCCCTTTGTAGTGAAAGGGCAGGTTAAAAAGTTTGCCAGATCTGTGTATAGCATAATTTAGATGCAACAACAGCCCAGTAGTGTGGAAGCCTAACTAAACAATCCTTTCAAATATTATCCAATCTGGTATGTCCTTCTACTACATAGTTGTTCGTAGATCTAAAGAATATTGGACAATCATATAGTAATGTGGCCAGAATTACAAAATGGATACATCTGCTGCATTATAATAATGTATTTAATGATAAAATTAGAAGTAAAAAGACGTCCTCAAGAGCTTCTTGTATGTTTTCAAAATTCTTAGCAGAGGAGGCAGAGAAGCCCATGGGGTGAAAACTGTGCAGCTCTCATGGCATTTAACTTTAGCACTGGTAAAATTCACCAGTTCCTTTGAGTTAAAACCTTTAGTACTTATTACTGTTTTATTTATGGTTTCAAACCTTTAATTGCTAGTCGACAGACTTTGATTTTCTGTCTCTCTTAATCACACTATATCATTGCAATTTGTTACAGAGTGATCCTCATAAAGGCTGTAGCTATCTTTTAGTTAGCAATGCTGAACTGGTATATTTATGTGCTACTTTATTTGAAAACCTATATTTTTTGTTAATCAAATATTTATTTTAATTAGTTGGTCTACTGGGACATAAAGCTATAACTTATTTATATGTGCATTTGCCTACTGTTCTCTAACCAGCAAAATGTTTGTATTTTAATTTTTTTCAGGTTACATGCAAATGTATTTTATTAGTTAATGGACATAAGGGATAGGATATCAGAGTGGTTGCTTAACCACTTAATAACAACCAAAAGCACAAAAATGTCCTGGCTGCAAATGGTTATATTAAGCTCATTGCTGCAGCTACAGCCATGCACTTGGTGTTATTTGTTTACAGCTGGTAATCAACTGTTCAGTAAAAGTGATCTGGGTGGCTCTACAGCCATCAGGACACTTTTATTGTAGTGAACATGTGTTTGTGCTTGACTAGCTGCATTGGTGAGCAGGGAAGGCTTTGGGAGTCTAATAGACCCCTGATGTATCGATAAAGAATACTTGTCACCTGGCCAAAGTTGTCACTTATGGGGGCTTAAAATTACTAAACATTATCCATGCTTGGATATTTGCTTTCACCACCATGGTTACTGTTTGAATAATATAAAAAAAATAACAAATGTGCAAACTTAATATGCATAAATAAATGAATAAATCAATATAAGTGAGTGTAGGCTGCTGCTTATAATGGGTATAAGCCCTCAGAACTGAATATGTATATAACAAAGCGCTGCCCACTAAACATATGATAATAAACCACAAAAAAAACCATAAAATTCATCAACTTCATGTATAACTAGTGTCCATAATCCTTTTGCTTAAATTTCAAAGTGTAAACAAAGCGTGTTACACTTTACTGATAAAACTGGTAATCTTTTAACATTGGTGCAGAAATAAGAATACCGTACTCCCCTCCTGTGTTCCCACATTCACTGACAGCAGTGGACTCTAACATGCAATGTTAGAAGTCATATGCGCTTTTACTGCAGATATCTTGAATTGCAGGGACTCCTTGCTGGTCACATTTTCTCCACACTGCCAGTAAACTGTAAATATCTTGGGATTGCTGAGACTTGCAGTCCTCCATGCTGGTCACCTCTCCTCCCCACTGCCAGGGGGCTGCAGATGTCTTGGGATTGCTGTAATTTACAGTTTTCCTTACTGCTCACCTCTCCTCTGCACTATTAAGACTCAATATCTGGTGTGCTCACACCAGGACACATGCTCTAAAAAATATATGACACTTCAGGATTCTAAGTAATTTTATAGAGAAAAATACTGATTTTCAAAAATTGCCCTGGACAGCAAGTGCTTAAATTAAACCTGTCAATATTTTTAGCTAGCCTTGCTCCTCTGTCCTACATTTCTATTGATCAGTAAGGCCACCAATCATTTAAGGGGTCCTTTGGAAGTTTGACTCCATAGTTAGGTAATACATATCTTGTTCTCTGATTGGAGGTTGTTGTCGTCCCAGTCAGATAAAAGTATATCTGTTCCTCATGGGTACAAATAATTTTGCAGAAGAGGAAAATTAAGTAATCTTAACTTTTTGCTACTAGAATAATAAGCAAGCACACCAATACATACAACACATATGTTGCGCTGTATAAACAATCAATATATAAACAGATATAAAGTGCACAAGCAACAAATCATAAATGCAATTCAGTCCACTGTGCCTTTAAATTAATAATTACACACTCCCATTGTGTCATGAAAAAAATACAAATGGAAATCAATTGTGAGTCCATATATCTAAGTGTAAATGAAATCCACGAATAAGGTGGATAAGGTGGATAAGGTGAATAAATGCTTCCAGTGAGTTCCTCTCAGCATCTTACTAAAATTTCAGACCCCAAGTCTTAAGAGGTCTTAGTACACCAGGCATTAACTCAGCCACACTCAGGTTGCACTGCTCTGAATGGAATCACTATGCAGCTGGATGGATGGGAACCCCAGATCTCACCAGCAGGGAAAGATAACTCAGCCCCGGGAAGAAAAGATTACTCCAGAGTGAAAAAAGAACTCCAGAATGTAAAACCGCCAGGTTGATTTATTACTAAAATTAATGTACTCACGGGATCATATAGAATACTAGGAACAGCACAGAACACACTATTGGCTGGTCAAGCGGTGTGATGAAGTCAGAGTAAGCCCTGACCCCCAGTTTTAGAGACACTAAGCACACCAATAGTTTACATTTACATGTCTTATTTTCAATTTTTACAGTGGTTTACATGAGAAAGATGACACATTATGGCAACATTACAGCATACATTTTTATATGCAGCACTATTGCACCAGTGCACATATTAATCCTAAAAGTGGAACTTTGTATGTACAGTGTGTATCAATGGACCCCTAGAGTTCATACACACAGCTTAAAATCAGCAAAAAATGGCAAAATAAAGAAAAGTGGGGACAAATTCTTGCAATACAGCAGATTAGATGAGATTCTTAGATATAATGATGCAAGGTGTGTACCCCTAAATCAAGTGTCTCATCAAGGTGAGAGGAACATACAGTACATACCTTTATTAAATAAGAAGAACATCTAAAACTTTTATTTTTTCTTCTTAGACCCCCATTACACTATTGCATTGCTTTGTGGTACCTTTTTGTACATTTACTTGCGTTGAGGCAAACCATTCATCATGAATGACCAGATCAGTGATAGTTCTGAGTAATCGGTTTAATAAGACAGAGTCAGCTATTAGGCAGACATTTTTTCTACTAACTCCTAGTGCCTAGATTGTACTATGTGAAATTAGTGTAGGTGGATTACCATTGACTTTACATACACATTTGGATACAACAGATGTACGAAGAAGAGGCAGGCTGTAATGGGGGTGTTTGCAGCATGAGATCAGGAAAATGAATAGGAGCCCCACACCTTGATCTGCTGATTCAACAAGGATCAGTAAAATGAGGTCAGCAAACAGAGAGGGAAATGTTTTACAGCTTGGTCAAGAAAGACATGTCAATTGTCTGCTAGTACCCCGTAGCTCCACCATAGTTTTTTTTTTGCCATCTGTGTCCCTTTGGGGAGATTTACCTTTACTTCCCACCCATAGCCAAAACAGGAAGTAAGGGGAAATCTCTCCAAAGTTAGTGAATCTTGGGGTGTCGCCAGGGTCACCAGAACTAATGTCCCCATTGAAATATCTCCTCTCTATTATTGTTCTGATGTCATGCATAATTTAGGAACTTGATTTGCTTTCACTTTCGCTGATAAAAAATTAACAGGACAAATAGAGAGGGTGAATCTCTCTAATGGGGGCACAGACAGCAATAAAAACTGACAGAGGATGTAATCTTTCTACACTGTATCTGAAACAAAACAAAGTTTTGCCTTGAGTTACACTTTAATTCATACTAACATGAAAATGCAGTTACCCTTATGTGTCATGATGAAATGCATCAAACGATTCTTATTTTATCACTACAGGGCAGAGCTTTTATAAAGATGGTCATTCTGGCAGAACATAACACCCCAGAACACAATTAAGGTCACTTCAACTCAAATTAACTCTTTAAAAATGTTAGAATAATTTAAAAAATGGAACCTGGTGGGCTGTACTTAAAAAGGTGACTTAGGACAGCAGCAATGCCATTTGCAGAAGTATCATTCTAAAGAACTGTTTTCTAAGTGATAGTGTACTATCACACTTTCTGAAACAAAAAAAAAAATTGTTTGCGTTAAAGATAAAGATTGCTGGTTTAAAATCTTTGTTATGGATCACCAACCACTTTTAGGTGGTCCTTCGTCAGTCTATATTAGGTTCAGAAAGGTCTTCAGAAAAATAATGGCAAATATTAAGAGATTCCAGGAGTGCCAGCAATTACTGTTTCCTCCTTGGAGCAGGAGTTTCTTTAATGGTATTCTCTTTTAGCTCTCTTGAATGGATTGTAGCAGCATCATGAGCTCATAAAAATACACATTTTTCTTTTTTACTTTTGTTATTTCAACATTAGCCAGTCTTTGTCACACTTATTTGAGACATTTAGTTAATGTTGTAGTAGAGTCTGTTCCAATTAAAACACTGTCAAAATATAGCGCTACACCTGGAAAATTTGAAAGACTGTCATTGATCATTCTCTTAACAGTCCCACAGCTCTGAAAACATTACATTATCCGCAGATAGGTTTGAAGACCCTCTGTGAATAATTATTGTTTGTGCATCTGCAGCAATCATCTACATGCAGCTGTTGATAAGCTCATACAAGGTCCAGCTTATCAAAGATTTTTCCTTTGGGTAATGTTGTCAATATTTCAATGAAAGGAGGAATCTGATAAGGCGTTCTTGTTACCTCTTATTCATAAAAACCCCAAGAATGTCACCGTAGTTTTAAGGCCAACATGAGACACAGAAACAAATGGCCTGGTAATGCAAGATTAACTATGCAAACATTGCAAACAAATATGGGCTCATCTGCAGTACCTGTTGAATAGCTCAATTGGAGAGGTTGGAATTTGTGGTTTCTATCAATGGATCATTGCTGAAGCGTAAAGTCTCATGTGCACTTGAGCTAAAAAATGCTGCTTTTAAGGGTCTTTGAGCTTTTTTTCTGACTCCAAACTCCCCTCCATGCTAACCTATGTGTCCATGCAAACTATAAGCATTTACAGGAGTTTACAGGATAGACAGGGATATTTAGAGGCTGAAAAAAACCCCATCACTTCAAGTGATGCATTCCAGTGAGGAGCTTTTTGCTGAAAAAATGTCTGATGTGCCTAAACGCAAGAAAACGGATCTAAATGCACTACTACGCTAGGCACCTTTAGCGATTGAGTGTATTTCATTTAATGGCCAGAATACATTAACATTCTGGCCAATTAAATAAATAAAAGCCCAAGAGCTTGACATGCCTAAACAAATTGGAAAAAAACACAGCTTAGGAGCGTTTTTGCAGGTGCTCTTCTCCTGCCAGGTGTGAAGCATTGAGAAGAGCCCCAGTGTGCATGAAGCCTTAGTCTGTGAACCATAAGCCCTTTTTTTGTAATTTTGTAGGTACGAGTTGCAATATTCCTCTTCTATGCCTTTTCTGCAATTGACATTTTAAAAAATGTGTTTAGGACTCTAACAGCCTGTATTTTTTAGTCCACAGGTAATGTTACATTAAGTGAAGGGGGAATTAAAGTCTGTTTAATGTTTATCAACTTATATTTGGTGCTTAATGCATTAAAGCATATAATTGTGTATTTTTGTTTTATTTTTTACTGGTTTTCAAATTTATTACAAAATATTTTACTAACTGGAGTTTTAACTTTATGAGCAGCATTGTTAGCCTGGCTTACATTTGCTTTCCCTAATTTGCTTTCCCTAATTTGGTATACTTATATTGGTACACTCTGTAAATGACCACTCAACTTACAGTAGTGATATACAGTATATTTCATTGTAAAACAACATAAATATCAACACTGATCCCCCAGGCTTGACACCAAGTAATTGGTGCCACTCTGGCTGTCATTGTCTGCCAATACATTGTCATGCTGTAGTGCCATTCGGAAGTGAGAATTGCAGTATAGTAATAGAGAATGATTTGCTGTATTAAGAGAGAAGAAGAAACAGTATGAATAGACATTAATCTTTCCTTGAATTTACCAAGTAAATTGATCTTCACACCTTTTCATAAGATAATAAAAGACAAGGAAGCTTTCTGTGATTGTGGGAAGAAACAACATAAATCATAATAAAGTTGACAAAAAATATCACTATAAAGAAAATCCAACATAGACAAAAACTACAGTCGTATTTGATGGTAACGTTATTGCTTACAAATGGATGCTTTCAACAAAGATTATGAACTCTGGACAAACAACATTCATTGTATTTATTAAGGTATAAAGCTGTTAAATGATATTGGAAGTGTATTTATTCTAAAGTAGAACTAAGAAAACTGACCAATTAAATGCAGGCACCCCTGGTTGTGAACGTATATATTGACTTCTTTTTGGAGTATTCTCTGAACTATGTTATCCATGGCACTTGATTTTGCACATTTCAACTTTATCTGTTGAAGGTGGTACTTAGTCTCACCTCCTCTCCTTTGAAGCCTCATTATTGGCCACTTAGTGACATGGGAAGATCTATGAGTTAATTACAAGCTCTAATATGTTAAATGGTGTAGGGTCAAGTGCTAAGCTCAAGAGATGAAATTAGAATGTAATTAACAGAGAATTTAAGATTACAGGACTGCCTGAGGGCTCTCACAAGGAGTTGAGGTGCATGCAGGCACCCCTATGTACAGTACCTTAAATTAATTGGTATTATCACTTTAGTTTGTTTTACTTCAGCAGCAATGTGCTACATGGAGGTTTCATGGCTGGAGGAAGAAGATTCTGATCAGTCAGACAACTGTTTTTAACCATTACTGTTCTTCAGAAGAAATATTGACAGGAAGTGATGTGAGTGGTCTCCAGTCCACCAATTAACACAGAAAGAGCACGTGGGAACCATCAATGACAGAATGGCTGACTCTGCTGTCAAATCCAGTCAATCAGTACAATGTAGTATATAGGGAATAGGAAAAACAATTTTCAAGCTCTCTTTTTCTAGTTGGCAGAGTGGGTTTCCAACTTTGTAAAAAAAAGTAATAAATAGTTATATTTATTGAGATACCATTAAAAGCAGTCTCTTATTTGTCTTTTAGCTCAATTTATGATTTTTTTAAGGGGGTTGATGCGTTTAAAGTCTTGGTCTTGAATATATTTAAGGCTCATAAGCATAGCTAGGAAATGCTTACAGCTCTTGATACGCATCATTGCCTTATCGCTTTGTTTCTCTCACTGGCGCCTCTGGCCAAACACCAGAATCTATTATTCTTGCTCTATTTAAAGACTGCTTAAATCCCTCTCTACCTATTTTAGTCAGTGTGGAAGCACTGGTACGGTAGATGATTTCATGACCTGTGTCAAGTGTTAAATAGGATTCAGTACAAGAAATTGAGAGCCAAGTGCTTGCTCTATTTTTTATTATGGTATTTATTTCATGTGACATATGATTTACAGGAAATTACATGAGATCTTGTGATTAAGATTTTGAAAGTATATACTATGAGTCAAATACATTTTTACAAAAGGAAATAGATATTTTAATTTGTTTTTGCTCTATACTAAAATACACATAGATGTGAAGTGGTGGTGAGACTGCTGAAAGATCTCCTATACCAGCAGTTAGATCTGTACACTTTATACTGTATATGCCTGTGTTTGCTTGTGAAGAAACCTGCATGTTTATTAGGAGAGAGAAGGGAGGGGCACCGTTTGTGTTCCAGGCTGGTTCCCTATGGGGGCCGGCCGCTCCAGGAGATCCGCTCCAGCTGCCAGTCTGATGCCTGGACTCTCCTTGTCCTCCACCGGTTCCAGGATTCCTTTGGACCATGTCACGGGTGACAAGCCTATATTGTTCATACTTCTAGTGAGTTGCCAATTGTGTTTTAGGCAATAAATTGCTACTATAAATACTGCACTTAGTCTGGCGCCCCTCCCTTCTCTCTCCTTTGCTTACAGAGCCAGCTTTACTCTGAAGGTACTGCCACTGATGCTACTGTCCTTTTGTCCACTGCCTTTTGGAAAAACTCACAGCTTGTTCCCCCCACTCCCCCCCCCCCTTTCCTTACCCTTTAGACTTTATTAAAGGACTTTTTAGATTGTTGGACTTTTTAGTAGATCCATTGTACCCTTCCAACACCAAATATTTACTTAATGTTTATTAGCACTATAGACTTATTTGAGGGAACAACTAGATAATCAAGAAACCTAAATCCTTTTTACACTTTTTCTAATAAGACCAATAAGCCAATGGTCTGTGCATTCATAGACATCCCATTTACCTGATACTGTGAAGTTTGACAGTAGACCATGTAGTCAAGTGTATACAAGCAGATTTAGGATACCTAAGATATATATCACAGTCGTCATGTTTTGAGTTGAAAGACCATTTGTTTAAAAATAATGGTTTTGCAGATAAGCATCACCAGAAATATGAAGTGCAGGACTCAAATTTTTTTAACCATTTTCCAGTGGACATATAATCTTTTTGCATGTAGCTGCTTACATGTTAAGATAACTAAATGATTGTACAAAGAAGGCATGTACATTGCATGTGCCTAGTAGCATACGTTCATTAGTATCTGTCTCACATTTATAGACTGTGAAAAAAATGTGTTTGGTAGATAAGATTTCAACTGTTCATGAAATGATTGTGTATTCAAAACACCTTTCACAAATATAGCTAACCTTCGCCTGAATCATTAGTATTTGCCTATTCCTCGTTTTACTACTTTTCTTGCCAGCTCCTTTTGTTTCAATAATGTGACTATTTGGACAGGTGTATTTCAGATTTACATTAGTTGCTTTTCTGAAATGTTTTTTGTATGGGGACTAAGGCTTTCATGGCTGGTTGTAGTGAAATCAGGTTTGTATATGTTTAACCCCTTGGCGCTGGCCCCTCATGGCCCTTTAAGGGTTCCAGAAGTCGGGAGGCAGGGCGGGTTTTTAGGGCCATGTGACCACCATGATTTGTTGTCACGGAGGTCACATGATTGGGAAAAATAAGTCTTTCACATCGCTGTGGAGGAATTTTGTCCCACTCTTCTTTGCAGAATTGTTTTAATTCAGTCACATTTCGAGCATGAACAGCCTATTTAAGGTTATGTCACAGCATCTCAGTTGGATTTAAGTCCAGACTTATACTAGGCCACTCCAAAACCTTAATTTTGGTTTTTCTTGAGCCATTCAGAGGTGGACTTGCTGGTGTGTTTTGGATCATGCTGCATTACCCAAGTGCGCTTGAGCTTGAGATCACGAATTGATGGTTGGACATTCTCCTTCAGAATTTTCTGGTAGAGTCATTCTTCTGTCAATTATGGCAAGTCGTCAAGGTCCTGAAGCTACAAAGCAGACCCAGACCATCACACTACCACCACCATGTTTGACTGTTGGTATGATGTTCTTTTTATAAATGCTGTGTTTTATTTACAGATGTAACGGGATGCACAACTTCAAAAAAGGTTGGCTTTTGTCTCATTAGTCCTCAGAATATTTGCCTAAAAGTCTTGGAGTTAATCAAGATGTTTTTGGCAAATGTGAGATGAGCCTTTGTGTTCTTTTTGGTCAGCAGTGGCTTTCACCTTGGAACACTTCCATGGATGCCATTTTTGTCCAGTCTCTTTCTTGTTGTTGAATCATGAACACTGACCTTAACTGAGGCATGTAAGGCCTGCAGCTCTTTAGTTGTTGTTCTGGGTTCTTTTATGACCTCCTGGATGAGTGGTAGTTGTGCTCTTGGAGTAATTTTGGTAGGCCAGCCACTACTGGAAATGTTCACCACTGTTCCAAGTATTCTCCATTTGAGAATTATGGCTCTCACCTTGGTTCACTGGAGTCTCAAAGCCTTAGAAATGACTTTCCAAACAGATACATGTCAATTACTTTGTTTCTCATCTGTTCTTAAGTTTCTTTAGATTGTTGCATGATGTGTTGGTTTTTGAGATCTTTTAGCTTCTATTTAATTGATTTCTTGATTGAACTGGTATGGCAGTAATCAGGCCTGAGTGTGGCAAGTGAAATTTAACTCGGCTTTAAAAAAAAATGTGGTTAATCACAGTTCATACATGATTTAGAAAGGGGTCAATTACTTTTTCACATAGAGCCAGGCAGATTTGGACAATGTTTTTCCCTTAATAAATGAAATCATCATTTAAAAACTGCATTTTGTATTTACTCGGGTTATCTTTGTGTAATATTAAAATGTGTTTGATGATCTGAACCATTTAAAGTGTTACTAAATCCAGCACCCTGCATTCACTATATCTGGTCTCCCACAGTACACAGAGCATGGAATTGCAATTATTTTAGTAAATATAAACTGTTAAATACCTTTTCTCATCTGCAGTTAGTTTTCTCTAGGAGGATGCAGATCCCTGACCTCTGTCTGGGCAGTGCTGATTGGCCCTGTGCTGATCACATGTACTCTCCCAAGAAAAAAAAAAACCTCTCTAGCAATACACACCAAATGGAGCAAGTGCCGAGTGTCTTCAGATGATATGTCTTATCAGGAGATAAGAGGGGAACACTGGAAGAAGGGGAGGATCAGAGAATTCAGGTTCAAATATCCTTTTTACAAGATGCAGAGGATTAACCCCTTAGGTTCCACAGTGAGTATACCAAGCATGCTTTACTGCATATACAGACTGATTTTACTGTTGTGGGTTTAGTAACACTTTAAGTATGAAAAATCTGAAAAAATAAAAAATATCAGGAAGGGGCAAATACTTTTTCACTTTAGTGTAGATAATACTGGTAATGATCCCTTTACAATAACTCTGCCATTTAATTTTAAAATAGTTGTATCATTTTTTCACTTACCACCTTTCTTCTTGGGGATTTTTTTTTATTAAGAAAAGTGTTACACAAGTACAGAATGCTGTGCTGCTTTTGTAATGCATCATAATAATGACATCAACATGAGGGACTAATATCCAGCTTAATCATAGCTGGACAGCTTGTACTGTACACATTAACTGGACAGGAATACAATTTTAAAAGCAGTAAAAAAAATTGAAAATGAATGTACCTCTTATTCTATCACCAATTTGCTTGATCTTCCACTCAATCCTGAAATATGTGTTATTGTTTATCCTAAAAGATCAGCAGGAAATGCGGTGGATGAGATATTTCAATTCTGTTTCACCATAAAGCAATGCTAAACAGGAGCAGTAGACATTCTGAAGAATTTTTCAGAGTGTTATGTGACAGATTTAAGATAAGATTTGTCTTGAGCCACAAATTCCATCCTAAATTAGCACTGACACAACATAAAACCTGCCCCTAATCAGTTTTAATGATGCATGTGGTTTGAGTGATAAATCTGTTGCAGACATTTGCAAAACTGTCACAGTTGGCTGTTCATATGTACCGGTACATTAAGGGGCACAAAAAACTCTTTCCAATATATCGATAAATGAGGGACAACCCAATTTGCAATAGATGCACAGTATGTCTAGTAGGCACTAGTTTGCTTGATAAATCTTATTGTATGATGGCATGCTGTTATCATCTGTAAAAAAACTTCTGTTGGGTTAGATGAAAGTTGTTGACAAGTAACCTTAGTCGCTATGAGTGATACTGCTGTGTGCATATAACTAAAAAGGAAAATATATATAAATGCAGACCAATATTTCTGAAATGGCCACAGAGATTGTAGTCCTGTGTTAGCTAGCAGCAGCTACAGGGGAGAGGAGGGACCACCAACAACTGCTGCACCATGGGAGCCAATGGGTGCCACCATCACTCACGGCTTTCATGGCTGTTGTCACATGTTGTCTCCATTCCCCTGCAGCTGCCGCTATATTTAACTAAATGATGGATCTGGGAAACAATAGTGGTTGGATAAAATAGCTGGGGAGCATATCCCAGTGGTTATAGGTGGAGAAGTGATTGAGTGAGTAATTTTATGTTTTTGAGTACAATAATTACAGATGAACTTTCATGGTCTGCATATGTATTAGGTTTGGTGGAAAACGTAGAGACCTAGGAAAGCAGGGTTACGACAAGAAATACCACATGCTTTTTATAGTAGGGCCATAGAGAATATTGTGACTTATCATGCCACTCTATGCCAGGACATGTCCACCACCAGGGATGTTAGTGTAATGCAGAGGGTAATAATGATTGCACAAAATATTATAGGTATCTGAGCATTGCACACAATACTATAGGTAGCAAGCAGAGATGTCTTCTTAGGGCATGCAACATTTCAAAAGATATTACCTACAGTATCTGAGTATGGAGTGTTTTGAGCTGCTACTAATAGGGAAGCATTATAGGAGCACTGAGACTTGTACAAAATATTTTTTGTTCTCGGGTGGTGAGGATTTTAAATTCAGTAAGATAAATAGTTATGATAACATGATGCAATTTATTTTTAAGGGTGTATTTTTTTCCTTATATACCGGTATGTTTTTTTAAAAATTGATATGTAAGTGTTCGAGTTACTGTGTGTTCTGTGTAGGGCTATAGTTGAATTTCATTTTATGATCTATCTCTTTCTATTGTATGATCTTGTCTGTTGTATAATGACAATAATTTGTATGAATCCTTGAATTATTTGACATAGAAAAACATATTTAAAGACAAACTACTTTTTTTTTTATTAAATTTGTACTGACAAGGTTACATATATCCTAAAATATTTGTGATGTTTAAAAAACGTGTGCAAGCTTTTTTGTGATATACTTTTCATTGTAATTTATTGTTAAGGCAAAAAATTCCAGCAGTTCCAACAGAACTGCGAGACCCACTTGTAAAGAGCAGCACAGTGGAGGTGACCTATCGATGGGTACAAAAGAAGTCCAACCGAGAATAAAACCAAACGTAAATAAAGGTTGCACAATTCTTTGCTTTACATGGAAACAAAATTGAAATATTTTATTTTGGTTTTCATTTCCTTTATTTACTAGAAAAAATATTTT
Organism: Staurois parvus; assembly: GCF_062004578.1. NCBI lineage: Eukaryota > Metazoa > Chordata > Amphibia > Anura > Ranidae > Staurois > Staurois parvus. The sequence goes on from NW_028318480.1 coordinate 334,340, forward strand.
TTACATTTATATACTTGTGTTTTATTACCCATTAAAGGCAAATTACTTCTTGCTTCAATAGATAATTGTTTTCAGAATCCAAAGTCTTGTTGGTTGCTGTTTACTTTGTTAATGAAAGTGAGCTAATAACAAGAATGCATGATTATTAACACATTTTCTATCTATTTAATATATTAATTTTACTATCTATATTCAAACGGTACTTTAGTTAGAATATCTGTGTAAGGGTAAGTATTAACTTATAGGTAGAACTTATAGCAAGCAAATATGACTGCCTATAATAAAAACCAGCATGTTTTCTGCATGCTGAAAGAAAACGCTTGACCCCTTGCAATGTTTTTGGTCAGCAAAAGCTTTAATAAATACTTGAATGATTATTTGAATATCAATTATTTCAACTGTTTTTAACATATTATCTGTCATGCACACATGTCTATTAAAATCATCTTGTTTGTACTTCATTTCATTCTGGTGGCAGAATATTGATTTTTTTTTCTAACCATTAAAAATGAAATTACCTGCATATGCATGTGTTTATGCACGTATAAATGTAATTTATGCTAGTATGCATCTCTCTGTATGCAGGTTTGGGGCATTTTTTTATGGTACTAACCTTTGCTCTATAATATAAATCTAAATGCCTCAACGTGCATGGGCACATAGGGGGTTATTTACTAAAACTGGAGCATGCAATATCTGGTGCAGCTCTGCATAAAAAACAATCAGCTTCTATGTTTTATAGGTAAAGCTTAATTGAATAAGCTAAAGTTACAAGCTGATTGGCTACCATGCACAGCTTCACCAGGTTCTGAGTGCTCCATTTTCAGTAAATTGACCCCTCTGGCTATATGCAGCTGCATTTAGAAGCATAAAAAAGAAATAATAATGCTTTCTCTGTCCACATGCATGTGGAATCAAAATGGCAGTATAAAGCAAAATAAAAGCACAAACATTTTATTTGCATAAAATAAAGGATAATGTCCAGGTTCATCACTACTATGGGGTTGGGGTGAATTCTACAGTCTAGAGATTCACAATCCCATAAAACCATAATGCACTGCATGGCCTTTTCACTAATAACTTTATTCCTGATTACTAGCGCTTTGGGAATCACCCCATTTGCTGTCCTTTTGTTGTTATTGTCTTTCATTTTATTTTGTCGTTGATATGAGGTCAATGAACACTTTAAGCTGCTGTTCCATCCATAGCTAACATTTTTTTTTTGCATTCAGTCTTTAATGTTTTACAAAATGTTCTGGTTAGGCTTTCCATTTGACAGGATAACAATGTGTGGGGTCTTCCAGGTAAGAGAACAACTACAAGATTATGTATATTACATGCCAAGAGCACATGAAATGTACCACTCAAAACCATGTCTAAAGGTTCACTGAAATGGAAATGGACCTGTATCAGAATCTTCTAGGGTTAGTTAGTGCAGGAAGGCTTAACTCCAGAGAGAAAAAAAAAGGGGATGGATTGAGGAACAGGCGGAGGAAGGGAGTTATTCTCCCCCCTGTGGCCAGCGTCACTCCCCAGAGTCTCCCTTTAATGTGTTTAAGTTATGGATATGACTATGCAGTGTTTCTTAAAGTATAGCACGACAGTAAGGAGAATAATTAAGACCTCGAGTACATCACAGGACTAAAACCAAGACCTCACCTTGTACTCAGCTGGCATAAATTTGTTGAAATTCTGTGGTGCAAGAATATAACACCTGGTGAAACCACAATTTGCGGGTTTCCTCCTCCTTACCTTTCACAATACTAGTCAAATTTTCCATCATCCTCATATCTTAGATCCTCTGGAACCAGAGTGATAAAGAGAGCAATGTGGGAGATTTCCTTAATGTGAGGATACAAGAGCGAGCCACATTAACCAGATGTCTAACAACCAATCGCTTATATGCTTTCTATGGCATGTTAGAATAAAGTGAAAGAAAACAATCCTAGGATATAGGGACTATGGACTGGGTTTATAATACAAAAATGGTGTAGCGCTATGCCATAAATCTACAAAGGTAGTTAGTATGTAAACCACAATAGTTGTTAATATATAGAATGCAGAGTATAGATAATAATTTATAAAAATACAAAATAAATCCTAATATTTCATATACATGTAGTGTTAGATCTGACAGGATCTATAAAGTGTCTTACAAGTGATAAATAGTGCAATATTCGGGTCCTATTCTGGAACCTGATAGGTGACAATACCTGTCCCCAAAGGGACCAACCCAAGATATTAAAGTGAAATATAGAAGTGGGTCCCTATACAGGGATATGTAACAAATATTGCAAGTGATCATGTCCCTGTATAGGGACCCACTTCTATATTTCACTTTAATATCTTGGGTTGGTCTTTTGAATGGCCTTTTCCTGATAATCCTCTCCAGGCTGTGGTCATCCCTACTGCTTGTGCACACTTTTCCCTTCCACGTAACTTTGGGGACTTTCACAAGGAGTGGACTGAGGCTGGAGTCAGTGCATCAAGAGCCACCACACACAGATGGATCCTGGACATGGGCTTCAAATGTCGTATTCCTCTTGTCAAGCCGCTCCTGAACAACAATGTCAGAACCTGGGCTAAAGAAAAACAGACCTGGTCTGTTGCTCAGTGGTCCAAAGTCCTCTTTTATGATGAGAGCAACTTTTGCATCTCATTTGGAAACCAAGGACCCAGAGTATGGAGGAAGAATGGAAAGGCACACACTGCAAGATGCTTGAAGTCCAGTGTGAAGTTTCCACAGTCTGTGTTGATTTGGGGAGCCATATCTTCTGCTGGTTCCTGTCCACTGTGCTTCATTAAGTCCAGGGTCAACGCAGCCAGGAGATTTTGGAGCACTTCATGCTTCCTTCCACAGACAAGCTTTATGGGGATTCTGACTTCATTTTCCAGCAGGACTTGGCACCTCCCCACACTGCCAAAGGCACCAAAACCTGGTTCAAAGACCATGGGATTACTGTGCTTGATTGGCCAGCAAACTCGCCTGACCTGAACCCGCTAGAGAATCTATAGGGCATTGCCAAGAGAAAGATGAGAGACATGAGACTGAACAATGCAGAAGAGCTGAAGGTCGCTATTGAAGCATCCTGGTCTTCCATAACACCTCAGCAGTGCCACAGGCTGATAGCTTCAATGCCACGCCGCAGTGAGGCAGTAATTGCTGCAAAAGGGGCCCAAACTGAGTACATATGCATGCTTTTACTTTTCAGAGGTCCGATATTGTTCTATGTACAATCCTTGTTTTATTGATTGCATGTAATAGTCTAATTTTCTGAGATTGTGGATTTGGGGTTTTCATGAGCTATAAGCCATAATCATCACAATTATGACAAATCACGGCTTGAACTATTTTGCTTTGCATATAATGAGTCTATCTCATATATTAGTTTCACCTTTTAAGTTTCATTACTGAAATAAATTAACTTTTGCACAATATTCCAATTTTTCTAGTTTCACCCGTATGTATAGCATACTTAGATATTAATTAGGTGACTCTTACTTTTAAGTGTGCCTCCAGTCCAGGCTCCAATCACAGCTCCTTGCAATTAGTGATGAGCCAAACATTCCTGAGTTTGGTTAAAGCAGAGTTCAGTGAATATGACTAAAGTTCAGCTGCAGAATCCAAATCACACTGAATACAACGTGAGCCGAATGTTTAAAAAACAGTTCTAGTCAATTTCTAGGCTAATAGGCAAGGGATTTTCAAACAAAGAGCATGGGTAAGTGGGCACTTCCCTGGGGAACATGTACAAAAGCAACAAAAAAAAACACTTTTTTTTTGTCTGTCAGCAGCAATTACAGTAATGCTTAAAGTTAAACATTAAAAATGTATAACACACCTGGGGGATGCCCTGATACTGGTTAGGAAGTGGTGAATTTGTGCGATGTACAGTACTGTGCAAAAGTTTTAGGTAGTTGTGAAAAAAAAGCTGTAAATTAAAAATGTTTTCAGAAATAAAAGTGTTAATAGTTTATTTTTAGCAATCAAAATGGACAGTAAATGAACAGGAGAAATCCAAATCAAATCAATATTTGATGTGACCACCCTTTGCCTTCAAAACAGAATCAATTCTTCTAAGCATATTTGCACACAGTTTTTGAAGGAACTTGGCAGGTAGGTTGTTCCAAACATCTTGTAGAACTAACCACAGATCTTATATATATGTAGGCTACCTCAATTCATCCTGTCTCTTCATGTAATCCCAAACAGACTCAATGGTGTTAAGATCAGGGCTCTGTGGGAGCCAAACCATCACTTCTAAGACTCCTTGTTCTTCTTTATGCTGAAGATAGTTCTTAATGACATTGACATTGGCTGTATGTTTGGAGTCGTTTTCCTACTGTAGAATAAATTTAGGGCCAATCACACCCTAATGATACGGGATGATGGATAAGTATCTGCATGTATATCCCACCATTGAGGACACCATTGATCCTGACCAAATGTCCAACTCCAGTTGCAGAAATAGAGTCCCACACATTCAAGTAACCTCCAGCATGCTTCACTGTGGCCTGCAGACATTCATTATTTTACTGCTCTCCAGCTCTTCAGCGAACAAACTGTCTTCTGCTATAGCCAAATATTTCAAATTTTAACTCATTGCTCCAGAGCACCTGCTGCCATTTTTCTGCACCCCAGTTTTTATCTTTTCAGACATAGCTGAGTCGCTTAGCGTTGTTTCCACATCGGATGTATGGCTTTCTGGCTGCAGTTCTTCCTTGAAGACCACTTCTGGCCAGACTTCTGCAGACAACAGATGAGTGTACCTGGGTCCCATTGATTTCCACCAGTTCTATGCTGATAGCAGTGGTGGAAATCTTCCGTTACCAAAGGGAAGTAAGCATGATGGGGGTGATTTACTAAAACTGGAGTGTGCAAAATCTGATGCAGCTCTGCAAAGAAACCAATCAGCTTCCACGTTTTATTGTCAAAGCTTAATTGAATAAGCTCAGATTAGAAGTTGATTGGCTACCATACACAGCTGTACCAGATTCTAAGAGCACCAGTTTTGGAAAATTTGCCTCAATGTGTCTTTCATCTGCTGCATTAATTTTCCTTGACCAGCCATTACATCTGTGGTCCTCAACGGTGCTCATTTCTTTGTACTTCTTCAAAACAGCTTGATGAATTGAATTGATGCTGGTTTGAATCCAAAGGGTAGTCACACCAAATATTGATTTGATTTAGATTTTTCTACCATTTGCTCTCTTTGCATTTTGTGAATTAAAAAAAATAAACAATTAAAAAAATAAATAAATAAATATATATATATATTTAATTAAAAAAAAAAAAACATTCTTACTTTACAGCATTTCTTCACACCTGCCTATAACTTTTGCTCAGTACTGTATATGACCTACTACAGTAACAGTAATAACATTTACCAAAAAAAAGGTGTATTTAAATTGGCAGCAACATGACAGCTCCTGGATACTTTGTAAAACAAATGCCAGGGATTGCATTCACAAATACCAAACCATTATCCTTGACAAAGATCTGATATAGATATTAATGGGTGACCCACCCCCCTCCCCCCCCCACACACACAAAAATGGCATGCCATTCCCCCTTCCCTATTCATACAGGCCCTTCAGATCTGGTATGAATTTTAGCAGGACAACACACAAAAAAGCATGTGATTCCCCCCCCCCCCCCCACACACAATTCTATACCAGATCCTTTGTGTCTGGTATGGATTTTAAGGCAGAATTCCACACAAAAATCCTTACCATTATCCAAGCATGCAGCCTAGCAGGCCAGGGAAGGGGGGTGGTTGAGCACGCACCTTCTACTCATTCTGAATTATACTAGGTCACATGCCCTCACCCTGGGGGGGGGGGGGTTACCTTGTTGATATGGACAGGGGTCTTTATTGTAAAAGAAGTGGTATAAGTAGGTATAAACCCAAATTCTCTATCTTTAATAATGGTATTAGTACAGCTCCCCATCTAAAATGAAATAAGAAATGGAACAAGAAAATTTAGATGAGGAGTTGTATTAATACCTCTGTTAAGGATTGAGAAATTTGGGTTTATCTTTTTGTTTTGGAACTTTTTGATGCACAGGACTTCCTTTCCTGTGGAGAGCAAGTTGTGACATTTCCATGGTCTGAGCCCTTTATGCCTACCTTGCCCCTCAGGTTAATACGGCCTTGGTTTTCACTCCCCTTCTACCATGCAATAGAGCATCACCTATATTTGTGCTTATATGGTCTTCCACCTTGAGGGCTCCTGAAGAAGCATGATTGATGAAATGGATTGAGACAAAGTATCCCCCACTTCTCAGCAACATTTGAGTTGAATGTGTGATTTTGTATAACATCTATCATATGAATATGTGATTAAATTATTTACATGTGATTGCAATAGGTGGGATATGTTTGGTCTTATAATTACTCTATGTGGTCTTAACACACATTTTAGCCTTTTGTGTTTCTGACTACCTTGGTTTTAACATAACATAAGTCTAATAAAATACAGTGGGGCAAAAAGGTATTTAGTCATTTATTTCTAATTATTGCTCCCACAGTTGATTTGTTCACACCAAGCTGCTTGCCTATTGCAGATTCAGTCTTCCCAGCCTGGTGCAGGTCTAAAAGTTTGTTTCTGGTGTCCTTCGACAGCTCTTTGGTCTTCACCATAGTGGAATTTGGAGTGTGACTGTTTGAGGTTGTGGACAGGTGTCTTTTATACTGATAACAAGTTCAAACAGGTGCCATTGATACAGGTAATGAGTGCAGGACAGAGGAGCCTCTTAAAGAAGAAGGTACAGGTCTGTGACAGCCAGAAATCTTGCTTGTTTGTAGGTGACCAAATACTTATTTTCCACCATAATTTGCAAATAAATTCTTTCCAAATCAGCCAATGGGATTGTCTGGATTTTGTTTCTCATTTTGTCTCTCATAGTTGAGGTCTACCTATGATGCCAATTACAGGCCTCTCTCATCTTTTTAAGTGGGATAACTTGCACAATTGGTGGCTGACTAAATACTTTTTTTCCCCACTGTATATGTAATTTTTAGCATTATTGTGTCCCTTTCTGAGGTTGTGGACACCTTAAAAGCCCCATTTTCTTTCTATTCATGGTTACATTTTCTATAGCTAAGGGTCTTTTTTCCAAAACTCTGGCTCGTGGTTGCAGTGGTCTGTGGGCGAGAGGTTTATTGAAGTCTGGAAGCCCCTTTTAACAATAAGTGGGCCCCCAGTTACTGCCTCTCCCTATGTAAATGAGTAAAGGGTACATAGCACCCGTACTCATTTACAAACAAATATAAACTCTAAAAATACCCCACAAGGACAGTTTTTGATAAGTGCTGTAATTAAAAAAAAAGTATTGATGTAAATCCACCAATCAATCATTTCATCCAGAGATGTGTAGACCCATGTCAATCATGGTGCTCCCACCAACGCTTACTCATTTACATGTGGAACAGTATCCCCCTGCTGAAACACAGAACACCAACCATTTATTTTGTAGAGGTGAGAGTATGAGGAGGTGTTCTGTAGTTCAGCATGGGTGAACTGGGTAGACGTGGCCACACTGCATGGGGTTTCAGTGCAGCAGAGCCACAATGTTGTCAGATCAAACAGGATATTTGGGGCTCACTCTACTTACAGTGTTTTACAGGTATAAAATATAGGTAAATGTGCATGTATTGCAGAGATGTACTGAATGTTTTCCCCATATATACACGTTATATGAGGCAAACACATAATCAGATTTTAGTTTTTTGCAGGTAAGTATAATCAGATCAGTGAAAGATGGGCCCTTATCGGTTATTTTGGGTTAGAGAATATGGAGGTTTATACGAATGTATTGAAAGAGCAACAAAAAATTAATAAAAACTTTCTCAAATCACAAATTCAGATTATAGCTGATCAATTTCTGCTACTGGTTGCAAAAGAAAATGAATAAGAGATTATATATAGATGTTTATTTTGGAGAATAACTTGAAAACCAAATATTTATTTTCCATCCTGTATCTTGATTGTTTATTGAATTCAAGGCAGCAGCAGTACTTTTCCACAAATTACAGTGGGCATTTTTAGGTTGTCTTCCCAGCGGCAGTGCTATTTTACAGTGGAGTTAATAAGTCAATCTGACATAGCAAGCAATAATCACTAGGAACCAGCACAGTGCTAGAGAATTCAGTAGTGATACCCTAGCTAAAATGATTACCAGGGTGTTTGGACATTTTCATATTTCATATGTCACAATACCAAGCTCTAAATGTCAAAATGATTTATGAATGATACTTAAAGCATAACTCTATCTTTGCATAAAGGGTAATATTTGCATAACTACATCTAGATATATGTTTTGAAGACTGTACATTTTTCAAAGAAATGTAGCTGTTTAAAGCCTTCCTGGCAGAGGGCTTTCCATTCAAATATACCAATTGCCATGTAGTGCCAGAGCTTACCTATGCAATTGGGTTGCCCTTCACTGGGTTGAGATTTGAATTCACCACCACCGAGGTGATTCACTGGTATTTGTAAAGTTCCCAAACCATAAACTTTTGTTTGGAGAACGTTGCGAGTGTTTGTGAACTTTGAGCAAGAGTGGTGAAACTGGAAAAAATTGAAAATTCTCACTCCTCACTCTACTTAACTGTTGATAAATTTGGCTGATCAAACATATAAATGCATGTTGTACCTGAATGTTTGTAGCTAATTTAAAGTGGTAGAAAACTTTTTTTTTTTTATTTTACCTACAGGAAAGCTTATAATAAAGCTTTCCTGTAGGTAAAACGAATACCATGCATCGTTTAGGAGATTTTCTTTCTTTTCTAAAGCTGGTGCATGCACTTTGAAGGAATGGCATATCTGTGACATTCCGTCAGAGCTGTGTGCCAGGGCCCATGAACTCCCGTGCGCATGCGTTGGAGTGACGTCATCGTGGCCTGGCCTGGCGGATGGCCGGAGCTCACAAATCTGGAAGGAAGACCAGGTGAAGATGGAAGCCTCTACAGTAGCGACAGCACGCAGCTGGAGGGCTTTGTTTTTAGGTATATTTTACATAATGTGCTAATATGTGATGCACATTATGACATTACCTTGCAGGAGACTTTTTTCTTTTTTCTAAGGCTTACTATTGCTTTAAGAACAAAGGTGCATGATCAGTTTGAGAAATTTGAGTAATTATGATCAGTTTGAGAAATATCACGAATCAGTTGTATAACCTTAGTCTGGCAATATATATCAGTGATGAAAAATAAATCCCATGTAACCAATGATATCTAAAAATTCAGATAACAGTATTTTGTCATACATCTCATAGGAATTTGCTCTTTGAGAATGACAGTTGCAATCAGAAATATGTATTAAAGCAAGATGTTTGCATGTAAAGTACTTGTAGGCAGGTAGTAGCAGCAGCAGCAGGTGCTAACGAAGCAAAGAATTATGTAGTTGGAGCTGGGCAGCACAGCCAGGAGTAGCATTGGCAACTATAATTTTTGGATAAAGTATTGATCTTGGATTAAGTATTACACTTCGGCTCTGCATCATCTGAATAACTCTTTTCTATCCTATCACAGGTAAATGCCTGAAAGCAAATATCCATCTGTAATATTGCCCATGCCATTTATGAATGCTAATTCACCCTGCACTGCTATATGGTAAATGTCTGCAAGCAAATATCCATCTGTAATATCGCCCATGTCATGTATGAATGCTAATTCACCCTGCACTGCTATATGGTAAATGCCTGCAAGCCAATATATGGTAATCTGTACTGCTTTTGAAATCCACCTCTAACTGTAGCTGATTCATAACTATCAATGTTCTTATTGGTCATTCTTACTGCTTCAAATATCTTTAACTCTGGTCCATATTACTGTGGTGTTTATTTTGCTCTTATTGTCTAACTCAAATTTATGAGCTGATCCTAATCTTTACAACTCTGCCCTCCTGCTCTGCCCTCTAAGCAATCCTAATTGATTAATTGGAAATTCACCCAACTCAGTATAAATTTAGGCCTTCCTTAAAGGCAGCACAGCCAGGGGTAGCATTGGCAACTAATATCTTTGGATAAAGTATTGATCTTGAATTAAGTATTACACTTCGGCTCTGCACTTCAGCAAATGCACAAAGCGAGAAACCATAACAGACAACTTCAAATACTAATCAGACTACAGGTGACCTTTTCCCCATCCAGCTTATTCAGTTCTTATCCAGTCTGCTTCATCTCCACTCTGTAACATGCACTCCCTACTCCTCCTAATCACAGTTGTATCCTCTCTCTTCAAACTCCCTCTCCTTCTCCCTTCTTCTCCACCCCTTAACTTATATATATCACCTCACTCCTTTCTTCACCTTATTACTGTACTCATCAACTGCTGCTAATTCTGAACCCACACACTAATAAAACCACCAGGACACTGAAATCTGCCCCTCCTTATAAGTCATACTGCCATATTACCTCCCTCACCCTTCTGCTTCTCCTAACATCTGGAGACATTTCCCCAAATCCCAGGCCGCCATCTTTTTCCTTTAATCAACACACCCGGCACCCCCTATCCTCCAACAGCAGCCACAATCCACGCAATCTGGTTACTATTCCTCTTCTTCCTAGCACCAGCCTCCCCTTTTCCTTTGCCCTCTGGAATGCCCTCTCTGTCTGTAACAAACTCACCACTGTCCATGACCTTTTTATCACAAACTCCTTTAACTTGCTTGCAATTACGGAAACCTGGCTTTATGAATCTGACTTTCCCTCTCCTGCTGTCCTCTCCCATGGTGGTCTCCTCTGGACTCACTCTCCCAGGCCTAGTGGATGGAAAGGAGGTGGAGTAGGAATCCTCCTATCCCCTCAAAGCACTTTTCAGGTCCTCCATTCACATTCTGCTCTGACTCTCTCCTCTTTTGAAGTTCACTGTATTCGTCTTTTCTCTCCAGTTTCTTTAAGAATTGCTGTGATCTATCGGCCTCCTGGACCGGTATCAAGCTTTCTTGATGATTTCTCTACAAAATGTATATTATATAGGGCGCGCTTGTTAGAGTCCAACCTCTGTAGCTGTAGGATAAAGGTGCCAGATGGATATCAGGGATGGATGGATGGGAGCAGTAACACTGAGGCAGCTCTTCTTAGAGTGGAAGCAAGGCTCTAATGCAGTAACATAAAAAAGAGAGGAAGGCACCTCTAAGTGCAGTATAGACAATTTATTAATAAACAACAGACAAATTGCACTTACAAGATAAATAGTTAAAAAGACTCATCGTGTGGTGTGATAAAATCCAGGTGGAACATCCAGCTGTCCAGCAGCAAACTCTGTCTATAGGATCAGGAAGTAGAGCCCAGGATGTGCCTGTGCATCAAAAATGAGGCTTGGAGAGCAGAGTCGGATGTAGGAGGTGAAGGGGGCGGTAATGCATTTTGGAGCGTGCTCAGTAGGCTCCTTCTTCAGACCACTTCTTCAGAGGTCTGAAGAAGGAGCCTACTGAGCATGCTCCGAAATGCTCTCTCCCTTCCTACTGGCATCTTCCCCAACTCTCTAAAACATGTGCTAGTCCCCCCCATACTTAAAAAAGTTACACTGGACCCCACCAATCTTAGCAATCTAAGACAAATCTCCTTACTCCTTACTCCCATTTTCCTCCAAACTCCTTGAATGTCTAGTCTACAACTAGCGGAGCTGCCACCTTATTGACTATAACCTTCTAGATCCCCTTCAGTCAGGATTTTGCCCACAACACTCCACAGAAACTGCTCTCCTAAAGCTCACAACCAACTTACTAACCGCTAAAAACAATGGTCACTATTCTGTACTCTTGCTCTTGGACCTCTCCGCTGCCTTTGACACAGTTGAGCACCCCGTCCTCCTCAAAAAACTCTATTTACTGGGTCTCCGTGACTGTAGTCTATATTGGTTTGAATCTTACCTATCTCACAGCACCTTCAGTGTCACTTACAACTCTACTTCCTCCTCTCCTACTCCTCTTACTGTCGGGGTCCCCAAGGTTCTGTCCTTGGACCTCTCATATTCTCGATCTACACTTCTTCCTTGGGTCAGCTGATAGCTTCACATGGTTTCCAATACCATTTCTATGCTGATGACACACAAATCTATCTCTCTACTCCTCAGCTCACCCCATCAGTTTCCTCACGTATCATAAATTTACTAACAGACATATCAGACTGGATATCACACCACTTCCTAAAACACAATCTATCCAAAACTGAGCTCATAATATTTCCTTCGCACTTGCCTCTTACCCTGATTTCTCGGTCAGGATCAATAGTACCACTATCAACCCATCCCTGCATGCCAGGGTGCTAGGGCTAACCCTGGATTCTGAACTATCCTTTCAGGCCCACATCCAATCCCTGTCCAAATCATGCTGCCTCAACCTCCACAACATCTCCAGAATATGCCTCTTTTTAACCAATGATACCACAAAGCTCCTAATTCACTCCCTGGTCATCTCTCGCCTCAACTACCGCAACTTCCTCCTCATTGGCTTACCTTTACATAGGCTATCCCCCCTCTAGTCCATCATGAATACTGCTACCAGACTCATACACCTTAACAACCGTTCAGTGTCTGCTACTGGCTTCTACTCACCCAACAAATAAAATTCAAAATACTAACAACTTACAAAGCCATCCACAACTCAGTCCCCAGCTACATCACCAACCTGGTCTCAAAATATCAACCAAACCGCTCTCTTCGATCCTCCCAAGACCTTCCTGTGTCACCTCCTCTCATGCTCGCCTCCAGGACTTCTCCTGTGCTACACCCATCCTATGGAACTCCCTACCCCAATCTGTCTGGCAGTCTCCTAATTGATCCACCTTTAGACGAAACCTGAAAACCTTTCTCTTTAAAGAAGTCTATCCTGCTTCTACCTAGTAAACTGCCATTTATTTCCTCCATCAGCTCCTCCCCCACAGCTATTACCTTTTGTATCACTCAACCCTTTCTCCTAGATTGTAAACTCTAATGAGCAGGGCCCTCTGTTTCCTCTTGTACCAAATTATATTGTAACTGTAATGTCTACCTTCATTTTGTAAAGCGCTGCGCATACTGTTGGCGCTATATAAATCCTCTATCATAAAAATATAATAATGTAGTAATTCAGTATTGCTATGTAACTTCCTTGTTGTTGCATATTAGTAACCAAAGCAGCCATGTGACTGCTGTTTACTACTGGTACTAACGGGGCCTTGCTTAGGACCAATGTTTCCTCTGCCATGGACTCCGGGCACCATCTTGGGAGAGCCTGTGGCCCATTGGACACCTAGGGGTTCATTTACTAAAGGTGAATAGAATATGCACTTTTTAAAGTGAAGATGCGCTCTGCAAGTGCAGTTGCTCCAAAGCTTAGTAAATGAGGTAAAGCTTCATTTGCAAAAAATAACAATTCACGTGCAAGGACATTGTGAAAAAATAATTTTTGCTTGCACATTATTGGATGACAGAAGTCAGCAGAGCTTCTGCTCATTTACTAAGCCCTGGAGCAACTGCTCTTGCAGAGTGCAACTGCTCTTTGCAAAGTGCACAGTCAATTTCCATTAGTAAATCAACCCCCTAGTTCACTTGATATTTCAGTGGCAATCTTGGATGTAGAGAGGCTAAATATAGCGCCTCCTTCATTCTTTAGGTGCACCCACAGTGCGGGAAGTATTTGCGGAGATAGGCCCTCTCTTATTAAGGGTGGGATAACTCCTCCTCCAATTGAAGAGAGATAGTTCAGGCTGTGAACATGTGGCTCTGAGAGGACAGCAGAGGGACAGTGAGGTTCCAGATCCCATAACCAGTGTAGGCAGGGTTCGGACAGCGCCCTCTTCTGGGTTAGTCTTGCCACAGGAAAAACGCCTATGAAATCACATCTTGCCCAACTTCCTACATGTGTTGTTATAACTGCTGATCACTCTTATATAAACAAAACTTTAAAGGAAGAAATTCTCGACTGTTTCTCAAAGCCCCGTAAGCAGCCGCTATATACTGTCAGCACACCACAGTTCTAACAGAATATCTGTTGTTCCGGACAATTTATTTGGTGTATACGCTTCAGTTGTTTCAATAAATAGCAAGAAAGTAAAACATGTAGGGCAAGGCAGAAAATACTGAAAATGTAAAGCTAACGTCTGCCTTTCAGAATATCCGTTTTCAACATAAGAGTCAATCTGTATCTGGTGAGAACTATGTTTTTTCTACACACTGCTTCCTGTAGAAGAATATGCATATTTTGTCATGTCTAGTGGTAAATTACATACAGGTGAAACTCGAAAAATTAGAATATCGTGCAAAAGTAAATTTATTTCAGTAATGCAACTTAAAAGGTGAAACTAGTATATGAGATAGACTCATTACATGCAAAGCAAGATAGTTCAAGCCGTGATTTGTCATAATTGTGATGATTATGGCTTACAGCTCATGAAAACCCCAAATCCAAAATCTCAGAAAATTAGAATATTACATGCAATCAATAAAACAAGGATTGTACATAGAACAATATCGGACCTCTGAAAAGTAAAAGCATGCATATGTACTCAGTACTTGGTTTCGGCCCCTTTTGCAGCAATTACTGCCTCAATGCGGCGTGGCATGGAAGCTATCAGCCTGTGGCACTGCTGAGGTGTTATGGAAGACCAGGATGCTTCAATAGCGGCCTTCAGCTCTTCTGCAATGTTCGGTCTCATGTCTATCATCTTTCTCTTGGCAATGCCCCATAGATTATCTATGGGGTTCAGGTCAGACGAGTTTGCTGGCCAATCAAGCACAGTAATCCCACGGTCATTGAACCAGGTTTTGGTGCTTTTGGTAGTGTGGGCAGGTGCCAAGTCCTGCTGGAAAATGAAGTCAGCATCCCCATTAACCTCCATAGCTGTGTTCCCGAGTGTAGCTCGGGGTAAAATTTCTATACCAAAAGCGGTAACCCCGAGCTACACTCGTGCTTACCATGCGGCGTTCTCTTGGGGTCCCTGCAGCACTTACCTTGTCCTTCGCTCCCGCGATCTCTCCCCTCCAGCGTCCCCGGCCATCTCCTCCGGCCGATGCCGGCATCCGGCTTCTGTGTTCCGGTCCCTGTGAAGTCGGGACGTACGGGCGCCGGAACCGGCGGGAAATTTGAATTTTTTAAAAAATGTAATTTTTGCTGTCATTGCTATTTCAATGCATTTCACATACATTTTGTCCCTACTGCTTTGTCCTGTGCCCTGCCTGCATTTTGAATGTTCTTTCTATCTGGAAACTTAGAAAAGTCCATGGCGTCCAAAAAGCGTCCCTTTACGTCAAAAGCAGTTTTAGAACAGCAAGAGTAAATCAGAACCACTTGCAGAATTGAGTGATAATGATTCGTGGGGAAATTCGTCATCAGACACTGAAAACAATTTTGCGACTTTGCTCAGCGATGTGCGAATTTGCCTCTGTATTTCAAATTTCAGTGTTTTTGGTTTGATTATATTATTGAATTAAATTTATTAGTATTATATTATTATTTTTTATGATTATTTATTACATTATAATTTATGATTTCGTGTTTCAAATTTTATCATATCCGGAATGTTTAATAGACTCTTGTTCGGACAGATTTCAGTGAGTTATTCCTAAAAATTACAGCCTACAATAAAAAACTACATATTTCCATGCAAAATAATGGTACCGCTTTCAGCACAAAAAATCAGAAAGAATCATACCGCCAAGGAGGTTAAGCTTGTCTGCGGAAGGAAGCATGAAGTGCTCCAAAATCTCCTGGTAGACGGCTGCGTTGACCCTGGACTTAATGAAGCACAGTGGACCAACACCAGCAGATGACATGGCTCCCCAAATCAACACAGACTGTGAAAACTTCACACTGGACTTCATGCATCTTGCAGTGTGTGCCTCTCCATTCTTCCTCCATACTCTGGGTCCTTGGTTTCCAAATCAGATGCAAAAGTTGCTCTCATCAGAAAAGAGGACTTTGGACCACTGAGCAACAGACCAGGTCTGTTTTTCTTTAGCCCAGATAAGACGCTTCTGACATTTGTTGTTCATTAGCGGCTTGACAAGAGGAATACGACATTTGAAGCCCATGTCCAGGATCCATCTGTGTGTGGTGGCTCTTGATGCACTGACTCCAGCCTCAGTCCACTCCTTGTGAAAGTCCCCAACACTTTTAAATGGCCTTTTCCTGACAATCCTCTCCAGGCTGCGGTCATCCCTGCTGCTTGTGCACCTTTTTCTTACACACTTTCCCCTTCTACATAACTTTCTATTAATGTGCTTTGATACAGCACTTTGGGAACATCCAGCTTCTTTTTCAATTACCTTTTGAGGCTTTCCCTCCTTATGGAGGGTGTCAATGATGGTTTTCTGCACAACTGTCAGGTCAGCAGTCTTGCCCATGATTGTGATTCCTACTGAACCAAACTGAGAGAACATTTAAAGGCTCAGGAACCCTTTGCAGGTGTTATGCCTTAATTAGCTGATTAGAGTAGGACACTTTGAGCCTAGAATATTGCACCTTTTCACAATATTCTAATTTTCTGAGATTGTGGATTTGGGGTTTTCATGAGCTGTAAGCCATAATCATCACAATTATGACAAATCATGGCTTGAACTATCTTGCTTTGCATTAATGAGTCTATCTCATATATTAGTTTCACCTTTTAAGTTGCATTACTGAAATAAATTAACTTTTGCATGATATTCAAATTTTGTGAGTTTCACCTGTACACATATACAATTTAATACAAAATAAGGCAAACATATTTGGTATTGCTGAAAATGGAATATTGTAAATAAAATTTGTGATTTGTAGAACATTTTGAGATGTGATTCTGGCCAGCTTTTTATTGAAATGATGACACAACTTTGAAGCAGGTTCCTTTCTCAACAAGAGCTAGATTTCTTCCTCAACACTAAAGCCTATCCAGGCGTACCCAGACTCCTGGCAGGAGCTAATAACATACCAACAGAGTGGTCCTAAAACAGCCATTGATTGATGCAGGAATACAGAGGGCCCATATGGTTTGCCAAGCACTACTGTTACAGTGATTTTTACTTAGATCGGATTGCTTAAAGTGAAGTAAAAACTGGCTTGATTTATTGCAAGTATTAATCAGGACTAATTAAAAGACAATACTAGCGCCTGCATGGTTAATGTATCTATTTGTTTGAAGTAATATCCAGATGTTTAAAGGTTATGTAAAGGACAGTCCCATTAGCCTGCAACAACCTAACTCATATGGCCAATTATATAAATTGAATCACAGCAAACCAATACTGATTATATGCACCTGACACTGTAACTAATAATGTAAAATACAAAATGTATTTTCTGGCCCCATTCACGATACTGATTATCTTACTCTTCTGCAGATTATTGCCCAGCACACAGGGGTTAAATATTCCTTGCGCTAAAGTGACTAATAATTATGCATCCTGCAGACAGATCAGATTGATCAATATCTATTCTTTGTTCCTCTTTAATAGGGTCATTAGAGTTTTTCATTCCAGCCAGGCCTCCAGTCAGGATAAGAACATTTAAGTAGTTGATTGTTTGTAACAAAAGTAACATATTGTTTATCAATAGCGCACATAGGTTATGGTTCTCTTTTAGGTGGAATTACACAGAAATTTACAAGGAAATTTTGTTGCGTTTATCTGATTATCTGCACCTGTCTGATGCCATGCAAGAACTTTGTTGCAAATAAAAACTTTGCATATATTCTGTAGTGATTTATAGCTTATAACAAAGTTATAACTGAAGCTAATTACAATATTGAGCTAAATTCATGTTTTGGTTATACCATGAACTACCTTTCAAATGCTGCTTCCCCATTGCCTCCCTTTGCTCTTCATACATTTTAGCATAAATTGCAATTTAAATACCAATTTTCTTTGAGGCCAATGTGCAGGGCCAACAGTGGGGCTAAATTCCATAGAGCAGTGTCATCACCCAACAGAGCCCACTGTGCGGCTAAATTCCATAGAACAGTGTCATCACCCACCAGAGCACACTGTGCTAGGCCTTGTTGGAGTGGGAGTGCCTTCCTCCCCACAAGCCACATATTACACAGAATAGACATAACAAAGAAAAGCAAAGGAAAAAATTATTTCAGTTGAAGCTTATGCTAAAATGTATGAAGGGGAATGGGGGGCAAGTGGGTGGAAGCATTTAAACGTGGAGTTTGGTATAGTCTAAACTTTCCATTTAATACCTTGTTATTTCTCTATTCAACTATGCAACCCTCTCCTCATTGGTCTTCCTATATATAGGCTATCCTTCCAGCAGCCTAAAGTGAGTGCTGCTTCCCCATCCATTCACCTTATCAATTGTTCAGTGTACATCACCACTCTCTACCAATCCATACACTATCCTACACTCGCCCAACAGATAAAATTCAAAATACTGACAATAACAAAGCCATCCACAACTCTGCAATGATCTACAGTAATATGACCAACCTCATCTCACAATATCACCCACACTGTCCTCTTTACCCCTTTCAGGACCTCCTGCTTTCCAGCTCCCTTGTCCCTAGGGATGAGTTCCTGATTCAGGTGTTTGTCCAAACACTGGACTTTTATATCATTTGGTGGGAGCCAAACCTCATTTATAGTCGTGTTTTCCTCTACCAATACTATTTATGACAACCTTCTGGCAGGTTAAGAGCATCCCCCAGGCATGTTATTTAAAGGCATTTTGCATTTTTAATGATACCCTTTAAACATTAAATTAGTTGCTCCCCCAACTGGAATTTCTTTTTTACATTTTGTTTTTAATTTGGTACGTGTTCCCAGGACAGTGTCTAGCCCCTATGTCATTTGTTTTACAATCCCAGCCTATGACTATTATTGATTTTAACATGTGACACCCATTGACTTCAATGGGGTTCGGATTGGATCCTCAAACTTCAGTAATGTTAACTGAAACCATCTCAAATCAAACCCAGCTATGATTGGCTCATCACTTCTTCTCATACTCACCTCCAGGACCTCTCCAGAGCCATTCCCATGCTCTGGAACTCCTTACCCAATCTGTCCAGCTGTCTCCTGCTCTGTCCACTTTTGGGTGATCCTGAAAATACAGCTGTTCAGGGAGGCCTATCTTGCCTCCTTGCAATAAACTGTACTTTTACTTTGTCATCTCATCCCTCACATCTATTTTTATATTTAACACAAGTACACCTCATTACAATAATTTTTAGGCTGAAAAGGTTAGGTGTGTTACCTGCTGTTTACCATTACATTTATATGTGTTTTTCTCTTGTGTGTTTTGTATTGAAATCAAAGAAAACACATCAAAAAGCATGTCAACATGTGTTGTAATTCATATCATA
Source organism: Staurois parvus (assembly GCF_062004578.1). Taxonomy (NCBI): domain Eukaryota; kingdom Metazoa; phylum Chordata; class Amphibia; order Anura; family Ranidae; genus Staurois; species Staurois parvus. Next base: position 353,613 of record NW_028318480.1, read on the forward strand.
TTAACACCTGTCAAGGTGTGCATTAATTCACATGGACATACCTCATGATGTGCTTTGATGTACAGCAACATGTGTTATGATGCATGTTACAATATGTATTGATATGCGTTTTGAGGGTTTTCTATTCCTTTTATTAGAAAACACATAAGAAAAAGAGGCAAATGTGTTTTTCCAGCCTTAATATTATGAAAAGTGGTTATACAGCCCAAAAAACTGCAAGAACATTATCCCCTATTGTTTTATCGGTTTAATTTATTCTGTTGCAAAACAATGCAGTCTGTAAGCATACAATGGACCATTTAATGTTGTATGATCCATTATATATCTGTGTAGCCTCCCTAGCGGTCTGATTATGTCCATATTTCTGTGCTCAAAGCGGTACATTTTTTTTATTGTAGGCCTGTAATTTTTAGGAATAACTCACTGAAATCTGTCCGAACATGAGTCTAGTAAACATCCCAGGTATGTTAAAATTTGAAACCCGAAATCATAAATTATAATTTAATAAATAATCATAAAAAATAATAATATAATAATAATAAATTTAATTCAATAATATAATAAAACCAAAAACACTGAAATTTGAAATATAGCGCCAAGTTCGCACATCACTGAGCAAAGTCGCAAAATCGTTTTCAGTGTCTGATGACGAATTTCCCCATGAATCATTATCACTCAATTCTGCAAGTAGTTCTAATTTACTATCGCTGTTCTCTAGCTGGTCTAAAACCGCTTTTGACCTAAAGGGATGCTTTTTGGACACCATGGACTTTTCTCACTTTCAAGGCAGAAAGAACAGTAAAAATGCAGGCAGGGCACAGGACAAAGCACTAGGGACTAAATGTATGTGAAATGGTTTGATACAGTAATGTTTTACTATGTGATTTTAGTGAATTCAGTGAATGTCACTTTAAAAATTTCAAATTTCCTGCCAGTTCCGTCCCCGTATGTCCTGATGTCGCAGGGAACGGAACCCGGAAGACAGATGCCGGCATCGGCCGGAGGACATTGCCAGGGACACTGCAGGAGGGACATCGCAGGAACGCAGGACAAGGTAAGTGCAGAAGGGATCCCGGAGCAACGCTGCAGGGTATTCTCGAGTGTAGCTCAGGGTTACAGCTTGTGGTGCTGAAACTTTCCCCCGGGCTACACTCGGGAATACCTCCAGGGAGGTTAATTATTGCCTCCAAAGATTTAGTAGGAGCTAATTGCCCGCTATCAGCTGACGTCACAGAGCTGCTTCAGGCTCTGGAAGGATCCCGACCATATCATCGAAATCCACCCAGATGCCTGATTGACTTCTGGCTCCAGCTCTCATTAAGTGGCTGAGAGCTGAAGCCAATTACTCCTACCCTCTCTAAAGCCCAGCACTTCAGTGAACGCTGGAGGGGCAAAGCAGAGAGCACTGACTGTCACTGCTCTCTGCTCCAAGCTGACCGAGAACTGAGTCATTACCTGTCAAGTAATCACTCAGTTCTCAGGCTTAGAGCCAATGTGGAATGGCTGCAGCAGCAAACTGATGCTGTTGTATAGAGGTGAGTATGTATGTTTTTTTATAGCCCAGATTTCTTCTTTAAATAAGTTTGATTGATATTCCTTATTTAAAATTACATATTTCAATTCATTCTACCAACATATGAAATTTTCACACACCATTTTCCTTGGGTTTTAAAGCAGGAGTGAATATCAAGCAGGAAAAGAAATAGGTTTTTATTTTTTTATTTTATACAGTCATTACATTTATGTACAACTGTGCTTTCCAATCAAGCTAATCATCTGATACAGTTATATTGCTTATGAAATAATGGTAAAAAAATCCTCTCTCTAATCCCTGCAACATATTACTAATACACAAAACCCAGTGCAAACATAATCCTTATAGCTGAGGCTGCTCCACTGCCCTGTAATACACAGCTGCTCCTGGTGATCCCATGGTGTACATAGTCTTCATCACATTTATGGTTAATGCATTGAAGAAATATAGGTTTGATTTTAATATAACACATTTCTTTGATACAAATATACTTGGTAGCTATATTATGCTGGGCATTTAATTGATGATCCCAAATTCATGGCAGACCTCTATCTTTGGAGATTGAAGACAAACACAGGCGTCTTAGAGCTTTATTTATCAAAGGATGAATGAGATTGTTTGCCTCTTGTAAGTTATTTGTTGCTTATTTGCTATGGAGTCAATTATTTGCCTGGTTTATTAAGATTCACTGCTACTCGCGTCTGACAGCTTTCAACAAACATCTTTATCCTTTATTTTTGATCTATATTCACCCTCTGGAAATAGTCAGGATCTGCCTTCTGCCTCAATCAGAGTATCTCTGTACATTTGCCACATACATTCGGCCTTCTATTTTTAACTTTTAAAACTAAAGCTATTAACCAACAGCAGGCATTGCATTATATTCCTTTTGTTATCCAAGAAACTTGTCTGATATGTACCATTCTGATTTGATTCCCGTGTGACCCTGGGGCTATGTGCTTTAGCTTTTTTTTGTCAAAGCTTAATTGAACAATATGAAGTTAGAAGCTGATTGGCTACCATGCACAGCTGCACTAGATTTTACATTGTCCAATGTTAGTAAATCCCTACCAATGTCTATCTCATTAAAGTAGATAGGGTTGGTTTACTAAAACAAATAGACTACTCACTTTGCAAGGGGATTTTCCCTTAGCTTAGTGATTGAAGTGAAGCGCTGCTTACTTACAGCATCTTTCTATAATGAACAATATCTCACGAGCAGTGTATAACAAAAACTACGAGCTACAATATTCAAAGTGACTCGCACTACCACATACTTATAACATGTGCATGAATACAAATGATATACATACAGTGTCACGCTTCCTACAACACATATTAATAGAACCAAAAAATGCGTAAACATATATCAATGTGAAACAGTGACTATAACTCATTAAACAAAAACATCTCTAAATAGTGATTTCTTCAACCTGAGTACATTTCATGTTTCATCTTCTTCATGTAATTAAATCCTCCACCAAAACTAACACCAGATGTGCCCTTACCTGCAATGGCACTGTAATGGTGTATCGAGAGCAATGTGACATCATCAAGCCCCTCCCCTACGTGTTGCATCACAGGGTCATGTGATTCCCCCAGGGGGATATCCTCTCGATACACCATCATTGCAGATGAGTGAGACTGATCATTGCTTGTATTTATACATTATTGGATCTTGCTGCACAATATATCTGGTGCGAGCTAGCACCTTTATTATGTGAGTGGCCACTTTTTATGTTTTAATAAAATAGAGTTTTTAAAGGATAAAGCACTATTGTGTTTTATATTTTTTCACCATGTATGTTGAGTGGAAGAGGTTAGATTAAGGAGAGTGGTGATCTGTGAAGGAAGATTCCATTCCCAGGATACACCGGTTAATATATATCGGCTTCAAGGGATACATGCGCTTTTTGACCGAACGTTTTGTAAGGTCAAAACTCCAGGTGAGGGCAAATCTGGTGCTAGTTTTGGTGGAGGATTTAATCACATGAAGAAGATGAAACATGAAATGTACTGAAGTTGAAGAAATCACTATTTAGAGACTTTTTTGTTTAATGATTTATAGTCACTGTTTCACATTGATATGTGTTTGCACATTTTTTGGTTCTATTAATACGTGTTGTAGGAAGCGCAGCACTGTATGTATACAATTTTTTCCTTGCACATGATTGGGTATTATTTGCAAACGTGCAAATTACTTTGTACAGTGAACAGCCTATTTACCTTTAGTAAATCAACCTCCCTGTCTCTTTATTGTTTTAGAAGATGAGAAGTTGTGATTGCAGGGTAATATCTTGCCAATGATCTACAAAGATGCCCAGACCCTTCTTTAATATTTATACACTTACAGTATACAGTACATAGATTACGCATACAATTTTACCCACCAGCCACACCCAGATTATATATTTATAATATATTTATATTGCATGGTTAGTGATTCCCTCTTAGGAGCAATTGGTTGTGTCAGGTTCCTTTGTACCCCAGAAGACAACACATTTTGGTTGCTCACTCACCGACACACTTTGAAGTTTTTATAAACATTTAATGGGTTGCATAAACTAGTAAACAAGGCACACAGGTAATACAGACAACTCACAAAAGTTAAATTCATGGTAGTAAACATTAATCAATACACTTAGAGCATATGGCTGGATGTTCTCTCTATGTTCTGTAATACTACTGCCAAGACCAGGCGACAGTTAAAAAGCTGAGTGTCAATGTCTATCCTCTATATGGACTCTTACTTCTACACCTGACAGTGTCTGACTGTTCAGTTTAATACGAACCATGTTTACATGAGAGTCCTGTCCTCACAGTAGACTGCTCCTTCTCCAAAAGCAGAAAATGTAATCCACAACATATAGAAATATGGGCCCCTTCTTGGATACTGCTGACAGGGGAAAAAATGGCAAAAAGAACACCTCAGTTTTTTTATTAGACCTTTTATCAGCACTTACAGTTTGTTGCTCTGGTTTAGGCCCTCAGGGTGAAGCAGTAGAGCTAAGAGTAAGGCCACATTGGCCAAAATGCATTAGAGTCTCTATCAAGGTTTGAATATAAGTCGAAGATTTAGTAAAAGAAGCATAGGGGACCAGTGTGCCAACTTTGTTTTTCATTTGAAACAATAGAGTATTCAAAGATAGTGACACCCTCAGGGTACCTTGCAGAGTATCACTCATTGAGAGTGCAGGGGGAGATTGACAACTCATGGGGCCCCTAGGCAATAGGGGATCATGGGGCCCATGTGTCCTGGCCCACACCCAAAAAAGCCTATGAAACAGCCAATGAAAGGTACCAGGGGCATCTCATGGGGCCCCCTACTGACCCCGGGCCCTCGGGCAGTGCCCGAGTGCTTAAATGGTCAGTCCGCCCCTGTGAGAGTGTGATATAGCAACCACACAGATATGGCTTGAGCTTGTATTTCCTTAATCCACCAGGAATCAGTGAAGTCCTGACTGGGGCTGGTGCTACTTAACCCAAACCCTCCTCCTTAACTTTTCTGCAAGAAGGTAAATAGAATTTCCACCCTGACCTCACCAGTCAGCAACAAAATTTGAGAAGCCACCAGTCTCTTATCTCTTTGCCCCATGTACCTCTCTCCTCATGTATTTCTTCCCTCCCTCAGCAAATCCTAGTCTGTCTAGCATGTATATTTGCTTTCTCAAGATGGCTGCTCACAGGGTTGAAATTCTTCATAGCTAAGCATTGCCCATGGTCTTCCCCAAGATAACCAACACAGCTCAGCTTATAGGTACTCTATTAAGCCTTCTCCATATCACAGGCAAGTTGTAAAGCTTTCAAACAGGGAAATAAACATTTGCAATCACTAGCAGTCCTGGTTACACAACCTTGATTTTGGCGCTCAAACTTTACATTTATCCAAACAGAATCTCATGTACTAAGTGAAAATGTAATCATCCAGGGTATCTAGGGCATCAAGATCTGTTTTCGGGTAGGAGACATCCTACAAGAACTGTATTCTACTGCATAGCCTTGTGCGATTGGCAATAACAAGGGCAATAATTTTATTCCCAATCTTTATAATAGTTATACACAAAATAAAGAGAAACTGTACCAAAAGTAAACATCGGAGCACTCTATTTATAACACTGGACCATATACAGTATAAATTATCAATTTGTGGCGCTGGAAAAAAAATTCTGTTCCAAATTTAACCACTAAAATAACCCAGAACATTACCAATTTCCTAAACCATGAAAATTAATCTCTACCTTTTTACCTTAGCTCTAGACATAATCTTAAATATATATTTTATCCCCTAAAATGCAACTGTAATTTTAGCTTTTAACCCTTAACCATAATCTTAACCTCTTTCAGAACCCAAATCATCTACTCAGGGATGTCTTTCTTGGGACATTCACAGATATACAGCACCAAATCTTCTATTTCTGGGTTGTAGAGTACCCATGGTTTGACCTATTTCTTATGTGGGTCTCTACTACCCTTGGTTTATTTATTCAGCAGAGTAAAAAGATTCCAGTTCAGCTGTCTTTACAGCCTGTACAGAAGAGCAAGTAGACGAGCAGGTAGTGATTTTTACATGAATGTATGCACAATTGCCCATGCCTGCACAGAAATTGAGATTTATGACATTTATATACCGTGTTCTCTGCATGTTGTTGCTCTGTGTAGCTGCCATGTTAGAAAAAATGAATCAGTGAAAGCCAGTGAATTAAATCGCACCCACCTATAACACTTAATTTTGAAATCTCTTCAAAATATGTATGCATTCTTTACAAAAATTATGGCAGAATGTTTTTAAAACTTTTTCTTTTTTTAGTTTATGCAAGGTATACCATTTATTTATAGTGATCTTTAAACTTAATAAATTCTGAGATTAATAGTCATAGTATAACAGCCAACAGATGATTGTTTTGTAGGCCTCTCAAATATGAGTTCAAGACTATTAAAGAAGAAGCTGAACTTCAGAACGCTATCATTCAAATCCAAGGTGACCTTATCTAATATAGAAGGAAAACATATGGAGCTGCAAATCCTTTGGGTGAACTTAGGAACCTAGACAATACAGGGAAGCCAGAAAGATCAACCACCACAATGAAGGCTACATGTATTGCTTGCAGTAAATTACCTCGCACAGCAGAACATCAAAATAATCTGCTTTTAACCCATTTTCTGCTAAGACAGCCTGGAAGATCTTGCTGCACATATGATGGAATGTAAAATGCGATTTTCAAAATAAATAAACCAGCTTGTAAAATCACATGTGTCACAATGGACACTTGAGACTTCTGTAGCGGATTTATTCTGTAGATGTTTTTCTCAGGCATTCAGACAGTTAAAGCTGGCTTTTTTTTTTTGGATGAATGCACAAAGTCTGCTACAATGAGATCTGACATTTATAGTCATCAGGGAGAAAATGAGGGAATATATTTCCTAGTTCAGAAAACAATAATATAATTACGCCGAAGATCAAGATAATATTTATTTCTGTTAAGAAACTACATCTTGTAAATTAAAGTGCAGAGACTTGACAAGCTGTGACATGTGCCTACAGGGAAAGATACTCATGGTAATATCAGAGGTGTAGAAGCTGCTGGTGTCAAAAATGATTTGAGAAGTAAAAGGGCGTTTGGGTTAAGAATATATGGCATGTAGGTGCTGGCAGTGTTTGAACTGATGTAAGGGATAAAGAGATTCCTAGGTTACCAAGTGATGCATGGTGTGTAAGGCCAGCACTTTTTGATTTAATGTAAGGGATGAAGTGTCGGAGAAGTAAGGTATTGTATATAGAGACTCAATGTATAGAAATTAAGCTAAATTTACCAACCTGCTAATTTCAGTTTTTATTGTATTATTTTCTTTTTAAATCATGTGATGGTTAATGCATTGAATCATTCATGTCTCAATGATTCCATGGGTGGCTTTGTTAGGACAGTGGTAGTCCTGCCTGGATTGGTGCTATGCAGGAACATAAGATACCGGATTAGGCAGGAGAAAATTAGGCTTTTTAGAACATTTTACATAGTCATATGTTTATTGAACAAATATGTATTTATTTTAAAAGAGTATTACCTTACAAAACTGAATGAGCTCATGTGTATTTTAGGTCCTTTGAACACGAATCCGTCCGGGTGCTGTGCGTCTCTCCTGGAATTTTAGTATGCCAAGGAGGTATAGGTGCAGCATTCATCCCAATGCCTGCAGCCTGTCAAAGATTATGGCAGGTTGTGGCTAAGTGGAACATTTTGGGTCCTGTGTGTGACAAAGGTTTTTGTTTATTCTGGGCACACGTCTCTAAAAGCATAGGGCCCACAAAGTACCACTGAATACAGCGTTTTGCTCCATTCAGCTGCAGCCTGCCACAGACATTGACAGGCTGCAGGTAGCGGGGCTGGAAGCTGGCCTTGTCCCTGTCGGACACACTATAATACTGGGTAGGAAACATTGCACTTAGATAGCCCTGTGTTGAAGGGGCTGTCTTGTTGAACGGGCTGATTTAGATTAAGCCAGAACTATTTAGTGAGCCTGAAATATGGACATGTTTTTAATTAGTTTCTTCCTTTGTTCTGATTTTGTTTGACCACCTGCCGATCACGCACAGTAATATATGATTGGCTTTCTTCCAGGTTTGGGGCACATGCATGCATGCCCCCTCCGAACCACGTTGTGATTGGACACAGCACCAGTTTGGCATCTGATTTCAACCAGTGATTTTGGCTGATATCAGCTGATTGTCTGCGTACAATCACACTCAAAAACATAGAACTCTGTGTACAGGGAACAGCAATCTGGAGGTTTATTCACCCTGCAAAGCAGGGAGAAAAAACAGCCATATAGTAAAGTAAAATCAGCACACATTACAAATTGTTAGGCACTCAGTTAACCTTTTGATTGCCCCTAGATGTTAACCCCTTCCCAGCAAGTGTCATTAGTACAGTATTAGCACTGATCATTGTATTAGTGTCACTAATGATGTCAATGTCAGTTAGTATGCCTCCCAGCCAGCATCAGCTAATGCCAGATTGCCCACTACCCTATTACAGTCCCACTATAAGTCGCTGATCACCACCAATAATTAGTATAGCATCATAGCTGCATAAATTCTAGTATATGTATTATGGTTTGTAGACGCTATAACTTTTGCACAAACAAGTTAATATATACTTATTGGAATTTTTTGTTACCAAAGACATCTAGCAGAATATATTTGGCCTATATTTCTGAAGAAATTACTGTAGATTTTTTTATTTTCTTTTTGGATATGTTTTAGAACAAAAAGTAGAAAATATTATTTCCCAAATTTTCTTTTTTAATAAAAAAATAAAAAACCCAGTGGTGATCAAATACCACCAAAAGAAGTTCTATTTGTGTGGAAAAAATGATATAAATTTCATTTGCATACAGAGTTGCATGATCACACAATAGCCAGTTAAAATAGTGCAGTGCTAAATAGAAAACAATGCCCTGCTCATGAAGAGTGTAAAACCTTTCAGAGCTCACGTGGTTAAACCACTATTCCAAATGCAACTTGCATTGCACACTTTACACACCACTACACTACCTTTACCATTCTTCGTCGTTGGGATGGATTTTTTGTTTCGGTATTGAGTGTTTTGTATTCTTAAACATTATAATGTGCACATTTAATAAATGGTCCAGTTTTTCTGCCCACAGACAGTTGTTCCAGTAGTGCTCTACAATATGTAACCAAACTTAGCATAGGCAGTGGTAATTTTGAAATGCAGTAGTCATTAAATAGGAATAAATATATATATATAAATATGTAACATATAAATGAACAGGAATAAACCAAACTAATCCAGGTTCGGGGAGGTTTGGCTAAACATATGAAAAGTTTAGATGCGGAATCCAAACCCCTTTGAAATCAATGGATTCTGAGTCTGTCAAATAATTTCCACCCCTTTTTAAGGCTAATAGCCAAGGGATTAGCAAAGAAAAAGTGCAAGTGGGGGGGGGGGGGGGCAAATACTGGTTTTCAGGAAGTTGTGACTTTAATAATGCTTAACATGAAACATTAAAATGCCCTATGCCTTTAAAAAAACCTGCTTGGTGGGTCCCCTTAATCTGCTGTGAAGCAGCAAATTTCTACAATGTAAAAAAGTAGTATAGCAAAAGTCACTTTTACAAAAGTAAAAAAGCTTTTTAAAAGGCCATTAATTCAAGTTTCTTTGCAATATTTATTTTTTTTTGTAAATAATACAATGGAGACCTTTCCAAAATACATAGCAAACCTTCATCAAATAATATGGAATGCTTTTTAGGGAGTCCCCATTGCAGTATTTACAAAATAAAGGAAGATTGTAGGAAAAATGACATGGTCTCCCAAAATCCATGCTAAAACCTTAATTCAATCATGCAGCCTTGCAGGCCAGGAAAGAAAGAAGGGCATTTGCATTGTAAATCCAGCATGGATCATGATGATATTCACACATTGAAAGAAAAACTGGATGCCACTCTACGCTTCTTGGCTTCACAGTCCCATGCTAATGACAGCTCTCCTGAGCTCGCATTAGTTTTATATACAAGGTGCTGGGGATGTGGTGACATCCCTGACCAAATACGGACAAGGCCCTATTTGGTCTATGGTGTGGGCCACAATCGGTACATTGCCAGGCATGTTATGAATGGGACCACTGATGTCACTGACTGTCATGGACTCACCAGTGCCTGCACCCACTGGCATCCTTAACAACCACTGACAGCGGGAAGCAGTCTTGTATAATAGTGGTAGTAATACAGCTATTTTACAGGATACTGTATTTGGCTCCTGCCAAACAGCTAAATGTTTGGATGCTCATCTGAATTCCTGGACAGCCAAGGTTCACTTTAAACTTGTGTTCACACCGAACCTTAAGCTCAACTCTACCCATGAACATCATTATTATTCATGAAGGCTGATGTTATCAAGCTTATGATCATCAGTTTCCTAGCAGCCTCCCTATGCCTTTGTCATGTTTGAGGATTGTTTGTCTTGGCCGGTGCCCATTTCTACTGAAAGCAGTAAAGATGCTAAATTTCTTACACTTGTAAACAGTCTACCTGATTGTAGAATGATAAAGTACATTTTTTTTGTAGCTCATTTTGCCCTCATGTCCATCAGTGTCTTTTGACCCTATCAATATCTTCTGTTTATGTGTTTTTGGAAAGGTGCTTTTTTCACTATCTGAAAAAAAGAACGCAGATCTTTCTGCTCCCTGTCAATTTGCAGATCTTACACCTGTATATTTCTGCACAATGAACTAGATGTCACTTCCTTTTGTGACAGTTATCTACAAAGGATTACACTCTGATTTTCTGCTTCAGGTTTAAGGTCTAGAAAAATCTTTCTAACACATTTTAGGGCAGGATGGATCACACACATAAAAAGATTTAACTTGGGCTTCTGTCATAATTCTTGCCTTTAAGCTTTTTCATCTTTTCTCTGTGGAGCAATGTAACTGTATTTGTCACAGAGAATAATGTCATAGAGTTCCACTCTTATTTACTTGTACAACAGCTCTTTGGGAAAACATGATTTTTCTTAAGTGATTCTTACATTTTACATACACACACACTGTACAGGACACCAGATATGGATCCTGGAAGTCAGGAATGTTTCCCCCGTTATTTGGGTTATGGTTCCCTTAAGGGTTAGAATTTTAATGCAGCTGTGGAGCCTCCAATTGTGATTACAGGGACTTTGGTCTTGAAAGGGTCAACCTACCTGCAAGGGAAGCTTTAAAGGGAAGGGTAATCAGCCAGTAGGTGTCTGTAAGGTGGAATCTGAGGCAGGGCACACTTGAGAGACAGAATGATGGACTGCTCTGGCTGAGACTTTGCTAAGCAGCTGGTGACCTGACTTTTTAACTCCTGTGGCAGGCAAGAACTTAACCTTGTTAATGGACAAGTTTTACAGGCAGTGAGCTGAAAGTTTGATTTTTGAACCAGGAATTTAGATTGTTTAGTTTCCTGTCTGGCTGTTTTGTTTGTTTTGGAAACAATAAAGACTGTTTTACTGTTACAAATGGCTGGTGATTCAGAATCCCCATATTACAGCACACACACACTTTTTTTGAAGTAGAAATTAACACCTGATCCTGTGATTGCTTGAAGGTCTTTATTAGACACACAATAAAGACTCTATGTATGCCTCAATGCCTATACGTTTCCAGGGCCTTAATTATAGCCGCTATGATTGATGCCCTGTTGGGCTGAAATGTGTAAGTGTTGAGACATACATGGAGCTTTATTCTGCTTTCAGTAAAGATATTCAAACAAACCTCGGATTGAGTTCCTATTTCTACTCCATGAATATTTGCATGTCTGACAGGAGCCTTTCCTGCAGCAACAGCCACTCTCACCATTTTTTATGGACCATTCAAGTTGAGAGACGGTGAGTTTTTTTCAGTTCCAATCCAATATTTTCATGTCATCACTCACCTTAAAAGACCCCTACCTTTTTGTGTTTGTTTCATATGTGGATGTTTCATGTTTGAAGCCAATTTAGAGATTTGCCTTATTATGCTTCCTGAGACTTGCACTGATGATAGGGAACCTAGATGTAGAATTCTAACTGTAGCCATGGTGTAAATATTTGCAGAGCAGTGACTGAACAATATAGTTTATCAAAAGCTAGAACTGACCTATTTAACTTCAGAATATTTCATGCAGTAAGGCCATATGTGATCTCAGGAACCAAAGCTTGTTCCATGGCTGCCGAGAGGAAATGATGAATGGGTCCTTAGGGTGTACTATTAGGCAAAACCATTTTTTTTGTTTTGGATAGAGCAGAGAATGGTTAGAATCTCTTTCAAGTCATTGCTGTCTGCCCCTGTGTTTGCACTGATGGCCCTTCTCACTGATAAAGAAAACAAGGGAATATCAAACGTTTTTGAGTTGTTTCCGGATCAAGAGGTAAGGATAAATCCTTTAAATTCTTCCACACCACCATTTATCTCCTTAAACTACAGGTAAAACACAATATTTTAGTAACACAATACAGTTACCCTAAAAAGTTATATAAAGCAAAAACTGCAAAATCAGCTATGCCTTTTATATAAGCTAGCATATTTTCTTCCCCCATCTATAAGCAGCTCTACAAGTAATGATAAAATGAGACCATTTTGCAATAAGCACAACATTATTGTAAAGACAGTGGAGCAGAAAAGCAGGACAGTAAATTGAACCAATGGCTGTAATAAGCTAAAACAGCTGCAGGCAGAATATCCAGAAGACCAGACTGTTCTTAAAATCTTAAAATGAACAGAATAAATCTGTTATAATAAAATCTGATGATGTAGCTTATTTAAACAAACTGTTTATGAATTTTGTGGCATCAGTTTATAATATTAAGTGAATTATCCAAAATAGAGTAAATATGGAACTTAGAGACTCCATTCACACTATGGATTTTCAAACTGTGGGCACTTTTTTTACGATAAAAAACACCCCGCGATCGTGAAAACAACACCCTGTGATTTTTAGGTGCTATTGAAATGAATGGCACCTGAACACGCGATCGCGCATATTAAGACTTTTACGGTGCATTTTCAAATCATGGGCAGAATAGCGGCAATTCCGCCCATGATTTGATGAACCCTAGTGTGAATGGTGCTTGCAAATATCACATACTGTTAAATTTTAACAACTGTTCATTTTGTTAAAAGTTTAAAATATTACATATTAAAAACCAGTATTATGAATAAATATGGTCTTGTCCTCATTTTTCCGGTGGTGTATCTTGGGGGATCAGGAAGGATTTTTTTCCCCTGCAGGAGCAAATTGAATCATGCTTTGCTAGGGTTCTTTTGCCTTCCTCTGGTTCAACTGTTGGTGTAGGATTATAACTTTTTTTTTAATGGTTGAACTGGATGGACTTTTGTCTTTCTTCAGCCATACTAACTATGAAACTATGTATTAATCGATAGTCCCAACATGCTTCGCTCAGTGGGGCTTCTTCAGGGGAACACAGCCACTGCAACTTTAATTCTGTGATGAGGAAACAGAACAGTAATAAACAAGTGAACATATCCATGCTATTCCTCATCACAGTATTAAAGTTGCAACGGCTGTGTTCCCCTGAAGAAGCCCCATCAAATGAAACATGTTGGGCTATCTATTCTATCTATCACCACTGCAAAAGACCATATTCATTCATAATACTGGTTTTTAATATGTAAATTTTAACAGTATATGATATTGTATTTGCAAGCACCCTGAAAGTCACATATTTACTCTATTTTGGATAAGCCTCTTATTTGGGGACACGGTGCAGATAACATTATATCAATAGCCCAGATTACCATTATAAAATTAAGTAGAACACTGGCCTCCTGCTAAATTTTGGGGCCTCATTTGCAGCCTTAGTCTAATCACTAAGAAACAGGCAAATGACAGCAAATTAAGTTAATTTCTTTATAGGGGTAATTAAATGATCAGTCTTTTATTTTTAAATGCTTAAAGTAAGTTAGTGAATTATTCATACTGATATATAGGTGTCACTTAGAAGAAACCAACCTATCAGTTGATTTATTAGCAAAAGGGCATTTCTGTACTTTTTACAGTGAAAAAAGGTTGTTTATTTGAAAGATAGATCTTTTCTATTGTATACCAAATGCATTGAAATGCAGTGTCCCTGATTTATAGCACTGACTTGAAGACTGCTATACTTTGCACAATGAGGATTATTGAGTTTTTTTCTTTTTGAGACACTTTCAGATTTCAGCATATGTCAAGCATTCAAGGTGTTCTATTTATGAATAATTCCAAAGGCAACTTGTCTGTTGAATCCATAGGAAATCTCCTGATATGGAACACTCTTAGCTAGCAGCATTTCTGGATGTGTATGTCGTTTAGGAGTATCTTGAAATCTACTTGCAATAGGAGATGGCATACTTCCTGTTATTTTAAATAAAACCCCAAACAATTCACTTAAAAAACAGAAACAAGAAAATCACATGTGCACGTTTGTATTTTGACAGCTTAAGGTAGATTAAATTAATTGTGCTAAAATAAAATTATAACATAAAAAACTAATTGCTGCAAGAGGGAATTTTTCTTTAGTAATATTTCTCCAGCGACAGCATTTAAGGTACAAAGTCATTTTTGTGATATGAACTAATATTGCTCAAAATTTAATTGTAATTTATTCACTGGGAAAAAAACCCCTAATATTTAATGGCTGTGCATCACAAGTAGTTCAGCCATGCATGCAAATATGCTTCATTTTAGGGTATGGATAGAGGCAAAGGAACACTTATTCTGTGAAAAAAGGGAGCAGCTAAAACCTCACCCTCAAACAAGGTAAAAAGTGACAAAAAATAGAAAAAGGTAGCTTTCTAACCAAATATTCAGTAATGACAAAATGCACTCATAATGTGAATAAAATGTATAAATAGTAAAAAATGGAAAAAAGTAAAAGAATATATAATCGTATGTGCAAACAAAAATAAAACCTCTTTTTGCACTGAAAGACACTATCATTGGACAATTTTTTATTTTTTTTATGTTTGGTATTGACTTTTTATTATATACATTTATTAAACACTTTATTTGTTTGTTAAAAGAAGTTTTATTTGTTTGTACATAAGATTATATATCCTTTGCATTTTGATATATTCTTTAACTTTTTCCTTTTCTTACTATTTATATATTTTATTCACATTTTATTCACATTGTCATTACTGAATATTTGGTTAAAACGCTACCTTTTTCTATTTTTTGATACATACAAATATGTCGTATCAGTTAGGTGCATGCTAGTCACAGCACATAAGCCATTTGGACCTTGTGAATATATGGAAGCTGCCACTGCTGACTTACCTCTGAAAATGAGAGTTTTGAAGCATTAGCATTTAAAAGCATTACCATGATGGTCACCTTTTCCAACTCAAGGACTTTACTCATCTTTAGTATCTGCCAGTGAGTCCTAAGTTTACCACCATGTCCATCACTACTTATCATCCATTCACTACTTTTCCAGCAGCTTCCACAACTGATGTCTTAGACAATTGGACTCATTGTGTGTCAGTGTCAGTATAGAAGCTTGTGAGACTTGAATTTCTCCTGCACAGGAGATTGTCTTGAATGTCCCCTATTTTCTTCTTTTTTCCTCACATTAGAATGCAAAAGGAATTACTGGTTTAAAAAAGTTATCCCTTTTTTATTCTATGAAATATTTACACATAGATGTGTATGCCTGCAGAAAAGTCTTCAATCCAATGCTCTGTACACATGATGAGAACATCGGAAGAATGGTCATCCATTCAATACAACTTCAGAAGTGATATCCTGTATTGTATTGTAATGTAATGTATTATTTCAATTCCGAGCATGTGTGGTCTTGGTTTCTCAATTTTTTTTTCAGATGAATACTGGTTAAATGAAAGTTGTTCGCTCTGTTATAGTATGAGAACATTTTTCGTGCTTGTCCCTTCAGATATATCCACATGAACTGACATTATCGATTGTTGAAAGCTGTGTACTACCAATCAGATTATCCAAAAGCAGTTTTTGTCATCTGATTTTCTGATCATGTGTACTAGGCATATTAGTCAGTTTTTGACATTTAAATTCTCAATTCACAGGTGACAGGTCAATTTCAGTCACTGATCCTGACCTTTGATACAAGATGATCTGATACCACTATACCACTTATCTTTGCACTGCAATATGGTGTTTGTTATGGAGAAATTTTGATATGCACATAGCCCAGTAATAGCTTACTTCAAGCATATCACCCTCAAACTGCTCTTTGGGTGTATAAATGTCACCCTAAGTCTACGACTTATGGAAATGTTAATGTCTGAAAATACAAGGAAACCATGTAACTAGCTGTTTATTCTTCTTAACAGAGATTAGTTTACAAAAGGTCACTTTTGATGAAATATGAGGAAAACCTGGATATGTCCCTTGACAAATTTCAGTGAAAATCCTATCCAAGTACAAAAATGCTCTAAGAATAGTATTTGCATTTATACAGAAAAGTATATAAGCATAATTAAATCACCAGCCAGACACAATGCAGAAAATATGACAAAGGCAGCAAGGACCTGAATACAAAAACAGAAACATGTGGCAATATTTTTTCTCTGTATGTATACCGATATATATATAGTATTGTTTGCAATCAGAGGTACAAAATAGAATGGTTAGTGAACAGTTTTATTATTAAATATTTAACAATGTGTATTTGAGTTGGCCTGTCTGAACGTGACACATGTCAGTTGAAACGCTAGCTCCTACACATCACCCCTTAACATACGTCACATTAAGGAAGCCTTATGAAACAACTATGACAAGTAGGTGAACTTCATCTAAAGGGTCAGAGCATGTCATTGCAGTATTGAATGACTGGTACATGTGTGCAAGGTACCAGCTCACGTGATATTGCAGATGTACCTAGCAGTGTCAGTACTCTTTTCATTCACTACATCGTCACACTTAATTCATGTCTGTTTTCAACAAATACTTTCCAGAGGTAGACAATATGGGATTGATTTAGTAAAGTGAAAAACGCTCTTCACTTTGTCAGGGAATTTGCACTTTACAAGTGAATATTCCCCAGTGCTTAGTGAATGAAGTGAAGCTCTGCTAACTTCTATCAATCAATCACATGCTGTGTTTCCTTGCACATGAGTGGGTATTCATTGCAAAGTGAAATATCACCACCTTCACTAATCTGTGGAAAAATTCCCTTTCAAAGTGAACAGCCTATTTGCCTTTAGTAAAATCAACATCAATTCATATGCCACTTGCCTCCAATGGTAGAAACAGGACCTGTTGATGGGGTGGGAGTGTGGTAGGAAGGGTGGACATAAAGCCAAAGGTGTGAAAGGGCAAGATGTGGATTTATCGGCCATAAGTAAGAGACTGGCCTGTTTAATGGTTGTTGCATAGTACAAATTAAGACTATGAAGTATTGATGGGTGAGAAATAAAAGGTAACACAGGTGAACAAAGGAATGCCCTTCCAATGATTTCAAGTGCAGAAAGACTGGGCAGCGATGTTAAATTATTACCAATTAGAGATCAGCTAAACATGCCCAGGGTCATTTCAGTGAATGTTGTCAAAGATCAGATCCAGAATCCAAAACACAATAAATTAAATGGGAGCCAAACGTTCATTTTCAGTAATGCCCATTTACTAAGGAAAAAGTCATTTGCACTAATTGCAGAATGTTATCAGTCTCTGGGACACCATAATATGGCATCACATAATATGAATGTCCATTCCTTTGCTTAATATTTACATAATTGCTTTGTTTACATAAGGTATAGCAGCAGCAACCCAATATGATTGATTTCCACCTGAAAAGAAATAAGACATAGGTAGTTTTTACCAAAAAATATTTTTTTTTTTGCAGCAGTAATAAGCCCTAATTGAGTGTTGGGAGTAGCAGAGGCAATACAGCAAAAAAAGATCATATTATATATACTTAAAAAAAAAGATAAGGCTATCAGCATCATATAAATTGCCAAACAGGGGCAAAGCAACTCATAAAATGTAGCTTGATGTAAATGTTTATTCAGTATCATGCTGTATTGTGTCCAAAATGTCAAATGTCAACAGAGAGCGCTTGAAAACAGTTCAAAACCACAAACCCACATTGCAAGCTTGAGGCAGTTGTTATGCCAACCAAGAGAATCACAATGCCATGCTTCAAAGACACAAGCAAAAGTAGTTTCACACAGTAGCCAGCAAGCATGCAAGCTTTTTGATTGACAACAATGTATGGGGAACAGATGAGTACATTTTTTCTAATAAAAACAATTAGATATTCCAAGCATGGCAGTTTTAAATATTGTAGAGGCTTGCTACCCATTAAGCAAGCATTTATACTTGTCCACTATGTCAGAAGAAAAGACAAATATTTTATTTAAAATAAAAAAATTCAGTTTATTATGTCACAGTCAAGAAATATTGTATAGACACAATACATACAATATGTTTTTACTAGGCCACAAAGCAAGACAGAGAGACTAGTCAGGTTTGATCCTCCACAAGCCAGAACTGATCAGCTTTACTCCTTATTTGCTAACATTCTATGTCAAAGGGACCTGATCAGGGGTAAACAAATCACAATGTCTTTTTTTCTCACTGTTGACTTAACATGATTGTAAAAATTTGATGCAGGCCTTTTGAAGCCTTTTTTCTGTTTAGCTATTGCTGAGGGAGAGACAAGGTAAAAAAAAAGAAAACGTTTGAAGACAGAAAAATAGAATAGTTTTGAAAGACACCTTTTATGCCTTTGTCAAATAGGCATTTTTTTTTACCAAAGATTTTATTAAGCATGGTGAAAGAAACATACAAACCATGACAAATCGTATGATACAAAGCAACATCAGACAATAGAGGAAAGGGAAACATCATACAAAACACAGAAATATACATATGAGACCCACATGGGTTTAGATAATACTGTGTAAAACAGAGGGCTGGGAAGCCCACAATCACATCCTGAAATATAAAAGCTACATTCAAGACAGGCAGCAAAAAAGAAACACAAAGAGAGCGTAGCCCTTCTGAAGAAATATTATCCCTGAGAATCATAGATTTGTTAGCTAAGAACAACAAATGATAAGCAATTGGTCCAATGTAAATACACCATGTGAAAGAAGAGAAAAAAAAGAGAGGGCCAAGGGGTCAAGAACCCCAAAACCCCCCAATTCAGAAAAGTCAGAAAAGCAAACAAGGAGGAAAAGAACAGAGAGAAGAAAGAGACAGGCCAGCAAAGAATAGAAATTCGCCTGGGGGGGAGCCAGGAGACACGATCCCTACATAGGGGGATTGAAGAGGCAAAACCCAACACATCATAGATTAATGAGCTTCGTGGTAAAACAAGAAACTGGATGGTAGTCCATACAAGGCTGCCAAACTGAGAAAAACTTATCATGCTTATCCTCCAACACCACCATCAATTTTTCATTGATAAAGAAGCCTTGGATCCTGGACCTGACCTCCTCAAATTGTAAAGTGGGGGACTTCCAACAGCTGGCAATAGTCTGCTTAGTAGCAAAAAAAAAAAATTGACCAGTGAGCGGGGTCTGCGGTGTAGGCCATGAAGTGGCTTAAGAAGTAAAGCTTCAAAAGGGTCTTTTTTAAGGTTAATGCATGTAACTGAATAAATAAGATACTAAGCCCTAGTCCACAAGCGGTGGGCCACTGGACAGGTCCACCAGATGTGGAGCATTGTACTCTAGAGAGCAGCCCCGAAAACACCTAAAGTCATAATCTGGTATAAATTTAGCTAATCAAGATGGGGTAAAATACCATCTAGAAAATTACTTTATATAAGTTCTCTAATGTCGTATTGTTACGAGAGCATCGGGAAACCGCTTGCCACATAGGTCACCAATCCTCAGCAGAAATTTCTGTCTGAAGCTCCACATTCCACTGCACACAATAAGCAGGTATTAAGCCATATGATTCCATATTGATAAATAATTCTTAGAGAAGGCACCTTTAGTGAAAGCTGACGCCTTAAAAGCTATTCAAAACCAGAAAAGGTGTGTGTGTGGGGGGGGGGGGAAATCCCATCTATGAATCAAGGGTGCAGCAAAATGTAATTGCAAATAACGAAAAAACGCAGAGGGAGGAATAGCATGACTCTCTCGTAGCTGCGCAAACGTGCGCATACCCCGACCTGCGATTAACGAGTGAACAGTCACAAAACCACAAGTTATCCACCAAGGAAAGGCTATCTTATCAGAGTCCCCTGGGGGAAAAAGTGGACAGTTGAATAATTGTAAAAGAGGTAAATGAGGGGAGAGTAGACCCGCCGAGTACTTGCATGAGCAACATATTTTCAAAGAATGAGCCAGGACAGGATTCAACAGTTTAGGCCGTGAGAATGGAGGAAGCCAGGGCAAGGTAGAAGGCAAAAGGGGATGTGTGTCCAAAGTGTCTATCAAAGCCCACAAGGGCAAGTCTCGGACAGAAAAAAGCTGAATAAGAGGAGTAACTTGGGACGCAATATAGTAGTGATGAATGTTCGGTAGACCAAGACCACCTCGAACACGTGGTGGTAAAGCAACTGTTTAGACAAACGGGTTGTACCAAAGCCCACACAAACCGCAAAATTTGACAGTGTAAAATGCGGAGTATATGAGGTGGAATCCAAATAGGGAGCACTCGAAAAGGATAAAATAGTTTGGGAAGGTAGGTCATTTTAATCGCTTGAGCCCTGCTAAACCAGGATAAGGTCATGGATTGCCAAGAAGAGAGCAAATGGGTTAGATGAGAAAGCAGAGGAGGAATATATGCCTGATACAACAAATCATAAGAAGGTGTAAGTTTAACTCCCAAATAAGGAAGAGAGGAGGTCCATTGAAATGGAAATTGGGATTGAAGGTATGTCACAAGTGATTGTGGAAAGGAAATATTCATAGCCACTGACTTAATAGGATTCACATGTAAACCCGAGAGATGAGCGAAATCAGTCAGAAGAGACAAGATTAGGAACAGAAACAACTGGAGATGACAGATACATCAGAATATCGTCCGCAAATCTTATGATGCAATCCCACCAACTCGAGACCCGAAATGTCCGGATGAAGTCAATTATGAACAGGGGTTCTAGGGCCATGATGAAGAGAAGAGGAGACAGGGGGCAACCCTGACGAATACCACCCCTAATTGGAAACCGAGAGGATTCAACCCCATGATAGCGGACCACAGAGGATGAAATACTATAAAGTCAATAAATCCACTGAAGAAAATCATCTCCTACCCCCCACCTCTGTAAGGCCCTCTGCAAATAAGTCCAGGAAAGAGTATCAAAGGCTTTAGTCATATCCAAAGACAAAAACATAAGGTCACGGGACCGCAATCGAGCAAAATGACTGATTATAATAGAGCGTTGGATATTATCAGCTGCCTGGCATCTAGGCATGAAACCCACTTGATCTTTATCGATTAAGGTAGGGATTAACACATCCAGTCTATTGGCCAGAGTTTTAGTCAAAATTTTCACATCCACATTTAACAGAGAAATACGGCGGTAGTTCAACCATGATTGCTGATCTTTCCCCGGCTTAGGAATCATCAATATTTGAGCCTTCAGTATTTCCAAAGTCAGCTGACCATCCCGCTTAAGCTGAATATCTGGGTCAAAACAGGGACTACAACATTGCTAAATTTTTTAGAAAAAAGAGCCGTGAAACCATCTGGGCCGGCACGCTTATGCACCTTCAAAGAATGAATCATCTGTCGAACTTTGTCCTGCGTAATATCAGCGCCCAGCATGTCCCTTTGAACATCTGTTATATGTGGTAAAGGAGTCTCCTGAAGGGGCGTATCAATGACATCTGCTGGGCCATCCCCCGAGCCGGCATAAAGTTTTGAAAGATGATGTGAAAACTCATCGACTATATGCCTAGGGTTAGAGGTTCTCAAACACTTTCTAGTTTTCAGAGTATAGCAATGTTGTTGGGAGGTGAACGATTATAACTTATTAGCTAACATAGTCCCTATCTTGTTGCCATTTGCATAAAATTTCTGACGAGACAAACGCAAATGGCACTCAGCCTCATCAGTCAAACAAAGGTTTACATCCATGCGAAGATGATCCACCTTTTGCCAGAGCTCAGCCGTAGGGGACCATTTAAATAGTACTGTAACCCTTTCAAGCTCACGTTCCAAAGCCTGTCGATGGTGATCTCATTCCTTATGCCGCCTGTAAGCCAGTTGTATAATATGGCCTCTAATAACCGCTTTATAAGCCTCCCAAAGAGTAACAGATGAGGAAGCCGTACCCAAATTATTCTGAAAGTAATCCAAGGAATGGATCGAAACATCCTCAACTACAGAGGAAAAAGAGAGAAGAGAATCATTAAGATACCAGGAGGGAGCCCGTAGACACTGAGAGGGAACTGAACACTGCGTGGTGATAGGATCATGGTCAGACCAAGGCACCGTAGGAATCCTAATCGAGAGTAAATGCGGAAGAAAAGAAGGGGCCACAAAGATGTGATCAATACGAGAATGGCTAGAATGAGGGTTGGAGAAAAAGGTATAATCTCTAGAAGTGGGATGAAAATCCTGCCAAGCTGCTTTCCTATTGCAGATTCAGTCTTCCCAGCCTGCTGCGGGTCTACAAGAAGGTACAGGTCTGTGAGAGCCAGAAATCTTGCTTGTTTGTAGGTGACCATATATTTATTTTCCACCACAATTTGCAAATAAATTCTTTCCAAATCAGCCAATGTGATTGTCTGGATTTTTTTTTCTCATTTTGTCTCTCATAGTTGAGGTCTACCTATGATGCCAATTACAGGCCTCTCTCATCTTTTTAAGTGGGAGAACTTGCACAATTGGTGGCTGACTAAATACTTTTTTGCCCCACTGTACATACAGTGTTCAGCATAAATTAGTACACCCCTTTTGAAAAGAAAGATTTTAATCAATATCTCAATGAACAAAAGAACAATTTAAAAAATATTGACAGAACTGAGTTTTATAGAACATTTGTTTAGCTCATTACATGAAAGTAAGGTTAACAATATAACTTAGATACAAAAACTACTACATCTAGTATTTTGTATGACCTCCATGATTTGTAAGGACAACACCAAGTCTTCTAGGCATGGAATGAATAAGTTGGTGACATATTGTAACATCTATCTTTTTCCATTCATCAAGAATTACCTCTTTTAGAGCCTGGATGCTGGATGGAGAGTGATGCTCAACTTGTCTCTTCAGAATTCCCCATAGGTGTTATATTAGGTTCAGATCAGGAGACATACTTGGCCATTGAATCACTTTCACCCTGTTCTTCTTCAGATATGCAACAGTGGCCTTAGATGTGTGTTTTTGATCATTGCCATGTTGGAAAAGAGCACGCCAACCAAAGGCATGGAGTAATGGTAGAATCTTCTCTTTCAATATAGAGCAGTACGTCTGTGAATTCATGATACCATCAATGAAATGCAGCTCCCTGACACCAGCAGCACTCATGCAGCCCAACAGAAGGACACTGCCACCACCATGTTTTACTGTAGGCATCATGCATTTTTCTTTGTACTCCTCACCTTTACGACACTATACGAGTCCCAATAGTCTTCTTCTTTTCAGTATGGGGCCTGGAAAATTCTAGCTGGTCTTTTTTGTGCATGGGCTTTGGGAGAGGCTTCCATCGTAGACAACACCCATGCATGCCATTTCTCTGCAGTGTAGGTCATATTGTGTCGCAAAACAATTACCCAGTTTGGCTTTTTACTTCTTTAGCTAACTGCAGTGAACTTCCATGGTGATTTTCTTTAACCCTTCTCATCAGAAGACGCTCCTGTCGAGGTGTTAACGTCTGTGGATGGCCTGGATGTCTCTGTGAGATGGTGGCAGTTCCATCTTTGTTACATTTTTATAATTTTACTACAGTATTCTGACTGATGTGTAAAGCTTTACTGATCTTCATGTAGCCTTCAACTTTATTGTATAAAAAATTATTTTCTTTCTCAGGCCTTGTGACATTTCTCTTCCATGTTGTGCCATTGCTGACAGCATGAAATATGAAGGGGTTTTCTTTGTTAAGTAACGCCCTTTTATAATCAACTGTCTTCTGGACACCTGATTAATGAATAATTAGACTCAACTGTATTTGAATTCTTGTTAATTAGGATTTTGTTGTCTAAAATTTAACTTTGCTTCTAGGACTTTCATTGGGGTGTATTCATTTTTACAACATGGTCTTGAATGAATTTGTTAGGAAAAATATTTTTTTTGTGTGTGCAAATTATCAAATCTTTTTTGCAACCAAAGGCCTGCATTTGTGGGAGTATTTTGTAGTATAGTGTCCCATAGAAAATGTTGATTCTGAAAGGAATGTAAAGGTTTTCCGACACATTATTATTATTATTATTATTATACAGGATTTATATAGCGCCAACAGTTTGCTCAGCGCTTTACATTATAGTGGGAGACAATACAGTAACAATACAGTTCAATACAAGAGGGATTCTTGGAGCTTACAATCTAGAAGACATCTGTTGGGGTGTACTCATTTATACTGAGAACTGTAGAATATAATGGAAAACGCACTGTAAATTGCAAGAAATTGTTGTAAGTCTTCACAAGTAGCAATAAAGTCTTCAGAAATTGCACCTGAAATTGCGCTGAAATTGCACACAAATTGCACTATTTTGAATCACAGCGGTGTGATCAGCGACTTAGACATTCCACAACAGTATGCCATGAAAGAACCATCAGATGAGGGTCACCGGGTAGTTTTTAAACCCTTCCACCTACCCACTGTGACCCTTTAAGTCTTAAGGCAGAACTAAACCTTTCTATCCTTTACAGCAGTGGTGGTCAGGGATGATCACCAGTGTGACAGCAAATCATAAGTAGCAGAGGCATGCTCCAACCTGCAGCCACGTGTTCAAGGGGCAGATATATATTTGGCTGCAGGGTAATGTCTTCTTTGCTTATGAAAGGCAGTCTTCAGATTCCTCCCTGAACATGTCTGAGCATCCCTATTGATGGTCAGCTTGAAAATTACAGAGGGCCTCAAGTACAGCTCCCAAAACTTCCAGAGGGCCACACAATAGCAGTGTATTTCATACCTCAGTATCCTTTTTTGGAGCAAATTGCAAATCATACTGAATAATAGTACCCAACATTAGTGAAATAATAATCCCCCAGCATGCCCGGGAAAGGGCCCCCAAGACCAGTGGATCAGGAGAGGGTCCTTCATGGTTTCTTACACAAGAGCCCTGACGGTTGTAGTTATGCCTCTGAATTTTTTAAAACTTTCTTTGCATTGTTGCATGCTCTCCAGACCCCATGCCACTTGTTTTACAGTCCATTTCCTAATATTCCACTAAAATAGCCATTGCTGCTTTTTTTTTTTTACATTCAACTACAATTGACTTTAATTGAGTTTGAATTCAGCAACCAAACTTTAGTCATAAAACAGAGAGCAAAAAAGTGAGCGCTTTCAATAGACAAGCAGCTGAAGCACACAGGATAACCAAAAAATCCTCACATGAAAATAAAATAAAAGTGCAGCGCTAAAAAATTAAATGTGACACAATAAAAAGTGATCATAAAAATTCCCAATTAAGGTGACCTAGGGTAACAGTTCACACTAACCAGAAGTGCACATAAATAGTGCAGTGTAGTAAGGATGGAGTTCATAAAGTAGTCATCAGCATGGAGAGGGTAGATGAAGGTCCACAGGATGATACAAAGCTAGGCAAAGGAAATCCACTAGATGGCAGAAGATGATCCTGACTCCACCAAAGAAAAAACTGCTCCTCCACTGTACACCAATAATATCTAAGGGAAAAGATGCTCCCCACAAGGGATCAAGAAAAAAATGCCCATAGTGAAGTACAGTTAAAGAATATTTATTAAAAAGTATTTAAGGTAGGCAGGATGCATCCAATAAAATTGCAAAAATAGCATACGAAGACAAGCAGACAAGACTAACCGTCCTGTCAGATGTAGTGGCCGCCTGAGCTCCACGATGCTCCGACGGCGTGACGTCAAGGCGTGCGTAGGCTCCTCCTTACGCGTTATGTGCCAAGCACATCTTCAGAGAAAGAACCGGTCATGTTCTGCAAACCTACCTCAGACCAAACCAAGGTACTATATTCAGCTCATCCCTAGCCATCATGAATACCCTAATAATACCTTATTTTTCATATCCTGTTATAATTTAAAAAAAATGGGCATATTGCTGAAACATGTGTCAGTTCCAGCTATGCAATGAGGAAAATTTTTAATTAGTACATAACACATATCACATTTACACTAAGCCTTAATTAAAAGTCCTTGGCATTTATACTATATAGAATGATACATCAATATCTGGAAACAAATGTATTTTAACAATCTATAATTAGTACCACTTCTGGTACAATGAATGGACTAAAGTATATGATATAAGTTAATACACAGTATGAAGAGGAAAGTGCATATATGCAGAAAAATATGTAAAATATCTATTTGTTGAATAATATATGTTTAAAGCATATAGACATGCAATCATTGCAGCTTTTAGCCCTGCTTTATATAACTTTTTTTTGTAGAGAATTAAATAATGCTTAGCTTTGCATTGTATATAATTGTAATGCCAATGGCAGCACATGCTTGGCAGTGAAAGAGTTGTATAAAATACTCTATACAAGTTTATGAACCTTTAGCTCTCACCCCCTAAAGGGCCTGCTGGTGGTCCCATAGGTTCTTTTCCAAGATAGTGTATTACCAGACAGGCACACTGTCTTAGTCACTTTTCTGGCTCAGCAAATAGTCTAGGGCAGGGGTATTGAATTAAAATTCAAGGAGGTCCGGTCATTAAAATTTTCTTCTGGCCAAGGTCTGCATAGTGTGTGCCCATCAGTGTGCCCCCTTACATTAGGTGTTGCCATCAGAGTGCAACTTTACATCATGTATTCCCATCACATCAGGTGTGCCCATCACAGTACTCCTTTACATCAGTTGTCCCTATCATTTTGCCACCTTACATCAGGTATTCCCGTCAGAGTGCCCCCTTACACTCAAAGTACCCCTTTCTATCATATTTCCCCATCAGAGTGCCCCTTTACATCATATTCCCCATCAGAGTGGCCCTTTCCATCACATGTACCCATCAGAGTGCACCTTTCCACAGTATGTGCCCATTTGTGCCCCCTTAACATAAAATGTGCCCATCAGAGTGCCCCTTAACATAAAACGTGCCCATCAGAGTCCCCCTTAAAATAAAATGTGCTTATAACAGTGTCCATTAACATAAAATGTGCCAGTCAGGGTGCCCCTTAACATAAAATGTGCCCATCAGAGTGCCCCTAACATAAAATAAGGGGCATGCTGATGGGCACTTTTTATGTTAAGGGGCACTCTGATGGGCACATTAATTTTAAGGGGCACTCTGATGGATACATTTTATGTTAAGGGGCACTCTGATGGGCACATTTTATGTTGTGTCCCGCTATAAGTCGCTGATTGCCACCATTACTAGTAAAAATAAAAAATAAAAAAAACATCCCGGTATATATACCACCATTTGTAAACTCTATAACTTTCACGTAAACCAATTAAGTTACGTATTGGGATTTTATTTTTAGCAAAGACATGTAGCAGAATACATTTTGGTGTAAATTTATGACGAAATTTAATTTTATTACTGGACATGTTTAACCTCCCCAGCAGTCTGATTATGTTAGTATTTCTGTGCTGAAAGCGGTAAATTTGTTTGCATGGAAATATGTTCTTTTTATTATTGTAGACCTGTAATTCTTAGGAATAACTCACTGAAATCTGTCCGATCAAGAGTCTAGTAAACATCCTGGGTATGATTAAATTTGAAACACGAAATCATAAATTATAATCTAATAAATAATCATAAAAAACAATAATATACTAATAATACATGTAATTCAATAATGTAATCAAACCAAAAACACTGAAATTTGAAATAGAACGCCAGGTTCGCACATCACTGAGGTCAGTCGCAAAATCGTTTTCAGTGTCTGATGACGAATTTCCCCACGAATCATTATCACTCAATTCTGCAAGTAGTTCTAATTTACTATCGCTGTTCTCTAGCTGGTCTAAAACCGCTTTTGACCTAAAGGGATGCTTTTTGGACACCATGGACATTTCTCAGTTTCCAGGCAGAAACAACAGTAAAAATGCAGGCAGGGCACAGGACAAAGCACTAGGGACAAAATGTATGTGAAATGCTTTGATACAGTAATGTTATACTATCAGATTTTTATTGTATTGAGTGAATGTAATTTTTAAAATTTTTGAATTTCCCGCCGGTTCCGTCCCCCGTATGTCCCGTATGTCCCGACGCTTGCAGGAAACAGAAGTCAGAAAACGAATGCCGGTATGGGTCGGAGGAGATGGCCGGGGACGCTGCAGGGGGGACATCATGGGAGCGCAGGACAAGGTAAGTGCTGGAGGGATCCCAGAGCAATGCTGCAGTGTAATCCTGAGTGTAGCTCGGGGTTACCGCTTCTGGTACTGAAAGTTTACTCTGAGCTACACTCAGGAATACCGCCAGGGGGGTTAATAACCATACATATCACAACTACTTTGTGCATCCAGGTGAATTATATCTTGTTTTTTCATGACAAATTGGGCTTTCATTTGGTGGTAAATGGTAATGGATATATCATGATTTTTTTTTATTATCAAAGGAAATCTGGCCCAAAATAGTAAAAAAAAGAATCATTTTTTTTTAAATTTAGCTGTGTGTTTCTTGTTACTACCATAACCTACCACCAAAGACCAACCTAAAATACATTTTCCAGCTCTTGGCAATCACAGCGATACCATATATGTGTATGTTAGTTGTTTTTTGTACCTGTACTACAGCCCAGAAACAATAGTGTGCATTTTGTTTTGTTTTTTTACCTAAAACAAATTCAGAGAGCAAAAAAAGACAAGGAGGGAGGGAAGTTTCACAGTGACTGATCATTGTGATAGCCAATCAAAGGCTATCACAGTGATCATGTGACCAGGAATTGGGAGTCCGATCGTTAGAATGGGACACCCCGGTCTTTGTTCTGGAAGCTCACTGTGTGGTGCACTCCCATCACAAAGACAGGTGCTCAAATATGCAGCCCCTATGGAAAAAAACCAGTTCTGTGAGGCCGCATATTTGTGTGATGTGGGTGGGAATGGGTTAAGGTTGCCTTTACTTTCTGGTTTGGTGCTTGTTTATTTTTTGAGATGTCAGAGGAGCTGAGGTTCTTGAGAAGGTCGAGGCAAAGGATGCAGGAACCATCCTATCCTACCCCCTACAGGGGTAGCACATAACTGGATCATGTGGAACAATGTTCACTTGTGTTTATTGTTAACATGTCTCGCTTTTATTCCTCTGAACAAGTCAATGGGTATGCTATGTTAACACTTGGTAAGCACATCCAGAATATGTTTTAAATGCACCATGTAACAAATTAACTCAAATATTAGTGTAAAAAAAGTTATTTTTTTAAAAAGCTCTATAAATATAATCC
This sequence comes from Staurois parvus, assembly GCF_062004578.1. Lineage (NCBI taxonomy): Eukaryota > Metazoa > Chordata > Amphibia > Anura > Ranidae > Staurois > Staurois parvus. The sequence goes on from NW_028318480.1 coordinate 383,097, forward strand.
ATATCATGTTTAATGCCGACTATAAAGGTTGCCTGTGATAATAAATATCCTGCACCCTTGTTCATCATTCATGCTTCACATATGTGCATGCCATGCTGCCATAATGCCATTCTGCCCACATCTAGCATTTACAAGGCATCTACTGGATACCAGTTGTATCTGCAAGCAAACACAGTTGCCCATTTAATCTGTTCCCTGACACAGCTCACCATTCACTATGCTCACTGACATTTCTCTTAGTACGGTTACCAGCAGATAAGGTTAACTACCTTTCCACCTCCTATAAATATGAAATAATTACTGCCTCTTTATCTTTAAGGACCAGGCTTTGATAAAGAAACAGTTCTTCCTTGGTCTTTTGGACCTCTGTGCAGCAGGACAGTTTGTAGAAGACACTTGTCTGCCTCTGTTCCTTTACTTGTTAGGGTCACGTCTTTCTATATTCAATACCGTCCTAAAGTGAATTAGTTTATCATCAAATGTTAAGTAACCTTTTTGTTCCTGTGAATGTGAATAAAAGTCTAATTTCAATAATTTCACATAACTAAGTATAATTAAATGCTTTGAAGGTGAAAGAAGCATCTTTAGTGTTACATACTGAACACAAAATATGCCACCAAATGGTCTGCATACGTTAATGTATCATCACTTATCATTACAGCAACAGCATTCAATGACATAAAACACAGAGGCCAAAGCCAGTTTTGCAGTATATGATTCCAGTGCAGACAAAGCTTTTACTTAGTGAAATGAACTCTTGTGCCTCAATCTACAAATGCTTCTTCGATACAAAAAAATTAGCAGCTGGCTGACACTGTCATGTGTTCTCACATCATAGATAATGTATCTCAGATATAGTGCAGCACTACTGTACAATACTTCCAACAAAATCAATGATGTTCAAAAAATTTTTAAATGTGAATTATTCATGCAGCGTCCTGGAAATTAAATCCATTATGTGTTTCAGATTTGTGCTACAATATAATAATGTTCTATATAAACTTCCTCCTCATAATAAAAAAATGTACTATCGTGAAAATACACGTCGGCTTCATAATAATTGTGCTCCAACAGTGGCTGTGATCCACTCTAATATCCACTCTTATGGTTCACCACATCGTGCTCCCTATGCTGTCACTTCTGATATAGGTCATATCAAGCCTTCCCTTTTAAGGAGTAAAAGCCATTGGTGTCGTCCTTTCCGTACTCAGGGCATCCTCCTTTCATCCATGCTGTTTGAAATCGTATAGGATAACTGCAACTTTTCCCCTTTAAAGGACAGCAGCTCCATCTTTTTATGCCCCCACCAATGCTTCAGTTCAAAATAAAGATTTTGCCATTATTGTGCTTTCTGCTAAAATGATCACATTATTAAAAATGATAAAAAAACACACTCATATTTATTTGGTCGCTATTCCAGTGCATAGCAGTATATCATAAGTACTGTACAGTGGGGCAAAAAGTATTTAGTCAGCCACCAATTTTGCAAGTTCTCCCACTGAAAAAGATGAGAGAGGCCTGTAATTGGCATCATAGGTAGACCTCAACTATGAGAGACAAAATGAGAAAAAAAAATCCAGACAATCACATTGGCTGATTTGGAAAAAAATTATTTGCAAATTATGGTGGAAAATAAGTATTTGATCAATATCAAAAGTTCATCTCAATACTTTGTTATATATCCTTTGTTGGCAATGACGAGGTCAAACGTTTCCTGTAAGTCTTCACAAGGTTGGCACACACTGTTGCTGGTATGTTGGCCCATTCCTCCATGCAGATCTCCTCTAGAGCAGTGATGTTTTGGGGCTGTCGCTGGGCAACATGGACTTTCAACTCCCTCCAAAGGTTTTCTATGGGGTTGAGATCTAGAGACTGGCTAGGCCACTCCAGGACCTTGAAATGCTTCTTACGAAGCCACTCCTTCGTTGCCCGGGCGGTATGTTTTGGATCATTGTCATGTTGGAAGACCCAGCCACGTTTCATCATCAATGCCCTTGCTGATGGAAGGAGGTTTGCACTCAAAATCTCACAATACATGGCCCCATTCATTCTGTCCTGTACATGGATCAGTCGTCCTGGTCCCTTTGCGGAGAAACAGCCTCAAAGCATGATGTTGCCACCCCCATGCTTCACAGTAGGTATGGTGTTTTCCTCCAAACACGACGAGTTGTGTTTCTACCAAACAGTTCTATTTTGGTTTCATCTGACCATATAACATTCTCCCAATCCTCTTCTGGATCATCCAAATGCTCTCTAGCGAACTTCAGACGGGCCCGGGCATGTACTGGCTTAAGCAGGGGGACACGTCTGGTACTGCAGGATCTGAGTCCCTGGCGGCGTAGTGTGTTACTGATGGTAGCCTTTGTTACGTTGGTCCCAGCTCTCTGCAGGTCATTCACTAGGTCCCCCCGTGTGGTCCTGGGATTTTTGCTCACCGTTCTTGTGATCATTTTGACCCCACGGGGTGAGATCTTGCGTGGAGTCCCAGATCGAGGGAGATTATCAGTGGTCTTGTATGTCTTCCATTTTCTAATTATTGCTCCCACAGTTGATTTGTTCACACCAAGCTGCTTGCCTATTGCAGATTCAGTCTTCCCAGCCTGCTGCAGGTCTACAAGAAGGTACAGGTCTGTGAGAGCCAGAAATCTTGCTTGTTTGTAGGTGACCAAATACTTATTTTCCACCATAATTTGCAAATAAATTCTTTTCAAATCAGCCAATGTGATTGTCTGGATTTTTTTTCTCATTTTGTCTCTCATAGTTGAGGTCTACCTATGATGCCAATTACAGGCCTCTCTCATCTTTTTCAGTGGGAGAACTTGCACAATTGGTGGCTGACTAAATATTTTTTTGCCCCACTGTATATGTCTCCTTAAAGCGCAGTTCAACTTAAAATAAAAGTCAGCAGCTACAAAAACTGTAGCTGCTGACTTTTAAAATACAGATTCTTACCTGTCCCTCGGTCCAGCAGTGTCCTCACAACCGTCTTCTCTCTCTGGTGCCGGCATCTTCAGTGTGGACAGTTTGTGGCTTCACAGCCTAGTGCCCACTGCGCATGCACGAGAAGCACTGCACTTTGTGAATGGCCCTGTAGTCTTTTGGGACCTGTCATGTGTCCCAGAAGACTACGGGGAGGGAGGACAACTTCCTCTTCCGATCACGATTGCAGCGGAAGTGGGAGTGTTTACCTGTCAAATTCAGGTACCCCCTCCCCCCCTCGTTCCCCAAAGGTGCCAATCCTTAATGGGGAGTGGGGGACAAAGGCTTTAAGCGGAACTTCCCCTTTTGGATGGAGCTACACTTTAAGAAAAACTCAGTGGTCAGCACCGCTCTTCCTGATGCCTGCTCACATCCTATGCATTATGTCATGGTCACATGACTTCTTTAGGGAATTGGATATCAGTGACTAAGGCAGGTACTTTATCTGCTTTTGTGCTGGAATTTATAGCCCACAATTATGGCCATGGCGTATTTACTATCATCATTTCATTTTTTATGTTTATCTCTTATTAGGTCCTCTCTATGCATCTGTTGCACCTTTTTTATTTGATCGCCAATAAACAAAGCTTTTAGTTCCATCGTCTGGGGAGTATTTTTCATAGTCATGAAGGTGTGTATATTAACCACTTTTCTACTGGACACTTTTTTCCCCTTCCTGCCCAGGCCAATTTTCAACTTACAGTGCTGTTGCACTTTGAATGACAATTGTGAGGTCATGCAATACTGTACACATATGACATTTTTATAATTTTTTTATGAAAAAGCTTTTTTTATGTTATTTAATCACCACTGGGTGTTTTATTTTTTGCTAAACAAATGATAAAAATCAAAAGTGTGGGAAAAAAAAGTTTTTCTTAAGTTTCTATTAATAAATGTTGCAAACAGGTAATTTTTCTCCTTCACTGATGTGCGTTGGTGAGGCTGCACTGATGGCCACTGATGAGGCAGCACAGATGGGCACTGATAGGCTGCATTGATGAGGCAGCACTGGTAGGCATTGATGAGGAGGCACTGATGAGGCTGCAATAAAATGTGGAACTGATAGGTGGCAATGATGAGCACTGATAGGTGGCACTGATGGGCACTGACTGACAGCACTGAAGTGTGGTACTAACTGGCAGCACTGATGGGCACAAATCGGCAGCACTGATGGGCACTAATTGGCATTTATGGCAGCACTGATGGCCACTTTTGGGGCTGCAATGGTAATCAGGGCATTGATAATCAGTCCACTGATTATCAGTGTAGAAGTATTCTTTCACACTTATCGGGTTATCGGCAGTACTTTCCTCATGCTGTGACAGCGTGAGGAAAGTACTGCTGATAACTGGCAAGTGTGTTTACATTGGACACAGATAATCAGGTGTTAAAAGGCCGCTATGATTGACCCTTTACCATGTCATGTGATCAGCTGTATCCAAAGGACACGGTGATCACAGAGAGTGGTGGGTGCGCATCTCAAGGGGTGCATGGGGGGGGGGTGCGGTTCTAGGAGGACGTCATTCGGCTATAGCACAGTCAGCATAATATAAAATCAGATAGGAACTATAGACAACTATTCAAAAGCTAATCATGAAAAGAAACACTCCTCTTGTATTCCCTAGTTTTAAATCCTCTCAGATGGAATAAATGGAAGCTAAGCATGAACTCTTGATGAGGGAATTTCAGCCTCTCTGATTGTATAGCAGTATGCCATGCCACCTGTATCTTTCTGCGTGGTGCAGCACCTTGAGGGAATAAAGGTGATACAACTGATCTCAGTAAATTTATTATTAAAGTAAGTTGTGTTACTGGCAAAAGCTGTTCAGTAAAGCATTACAAAACCATCTTCTACAGTAAGGTCTGTGTTATTAAGGCCACCTTAAAAGAACTCATTGAGGGTTGAGTTGGATAGAAGAATTGGGGGGCCAAGAATAATGTGTGATATTAAGAAAGCTATAGCAACCACCGTTAAATAGTGCAATATGCAATACCAAAGATAAAAATAACTGGCACAAATATAAACAAATAAACTAGTAGAAGGTAACACCAATGAAAACTGTATATCACAATGATCAGCAGAATTATGGGCAGCTGAAATTGTATGCATGGTCTCCTCTAATGTTTGATTCAATAGGGATTCAATAGGGAAGCTCAGGAGACACAAAGAGGATGGAGCCAACCTTGGCTTTTCCAGGTTTCTTAACTGCTAGGTGTATTACTTAAGTGTTGTTCTTAAAAATTGTACTTCTTTTAAGTCATGGATAAATAGAGTGCTTGGGATCATTTTTTAAAAATGATATCTTTGCAGTTTATCAATGCTGCAAGCTCTTTAGAGACACAGAAGTTGCCTAAAGACCTTAGCCCTAAAAAAACTATACCATAGGTTGCACTTTAAAACTGAGACAGCACCTGTATTTGCAAACACAGAGCATCTATATATACTCCCTAGAGTGCAGGTGTCTGGAATGTGTGCACAGAATATAAGGGACAACACTGCACAATGCAGAGAGTGCAGGGGTTCTAAGTGTGTATTGCAGAGACAGCAGGCATCAGGAGAACATAACTAAGAGAGTGCAGGGGTCAGGAGTGCATAACACCCAGAGTGCAGAGCTAAATAGTGCATAATGCCATGGGGTCAAAAATGTACAATCGAGAGAGTGGTGGGGTCAGGAGTGCATCACATACAGGCCAATTAATAAAATTCAACCAAAAATAAACCTCTCCTCTCACCCATTCAGAGTACAGAGGTAAAAAAAAAATGTGTGATATATGTACAGTGTACAGGGGACAAAAGTACATATTGCAGAGAGTACAGGCTCAGGAGTGTGTAATGCACAAAGTGGAAGGATTAGGAGTGCATTATGCATAAATGCATAGTTCAGGAGTGCATAATGCACAAAGTGCAGAGCTCAGCGATGGGTATTGCAGAGAGTGCAGGGGTCAGGGGTGCATAATGTAGAGAGTGCAGAAGTCAGCAGTGCATGACAGAGAGAGTGCAGGGCTCAGGAGTGAATAACACAGAAAGCGCATAATGTGGAGAATGCAGGGGTCAGAATAAAGCTCAGTATACAGAATACAATGAAAAATTAGCACCTCCTTCTATAAACACCCGCAAGCCTATATCCATATATCCAGTACACATCTTCCCTGATAGCTCTAAATTTCCCCCCACCACCCTACCCTCAGTACTGACTTTTTTTCTATCTGCACTGAATCCGCACTGCCAGTGCATCAGACATACAGTATGTGAACAGGCACCTTAGGAAACAATATTATTTCACATGTCATGTGGATTGGATGCCATTCAAACTGCATCCATTCCGCAAATAGGTAAACCTGAGAGAGTTTCTAACCCCTCACCGCTCTATCCAAAACTTTAAAAAATGTTGCCTTTAGTTACACTTTAACTGTGTTGGGGGGCCAGGACTGTCTTCTGATGTCTGTCAGGGGGTGCTTGAATCACAAGGGTAGCATAACAGAATTGCAAATCTTTTGGCACGTAAAACCATTCTCATATGTGTATTTCTAGTGTTTTCTGGAGTTTAGCTAACAGAATTTCCAACTGGCTTTCTTGGCTCTTTTATTTTGGGCTGTGCTTCATTGAAAAAACATATGGAGTGCATTTCTATTTTAATATTTGCATGCATGTTACAAATGCAGCAGACTAAAGAAATATACTGGTGTATAACAAACATGTGACTGTCGGGTTATTGTGTTGATGAAATTAAAATGTATACTAAATCCGTTCATCAAATGTATGGCAGATGTACAGTACATTGATGTTCATATATCCATTTAATGCTTTTAACTGCACAGGTTGCTTTCCTTTGTCTCTCCTTTGTTTTGTACTGTGCAAAACACAGAAAACCCATATTCTTGTCCATATGCAACAGCATATTTTTTGATCCTTAATATATTTATTTTTTATATTACCGGTGAATATATTTTTCTTCTCTCTGAGTCTCTGTCATCCTTTTATATGGAAGGCAAAAATCATCTTGAAGCTGTATTTGCTGCACATTGCTACAGTTCTTTGATGATATACAATTTGATGTGCTTTGGCAATAGAATAAGCAGCCGACAACACATACAATATTAGATTCTCTGCCCTTATTCTGAGCATATGTTCAATGGTGAAAAATTACAAAGCTAAGGGTGGCATTCACCAGCATATACAGTATATAGCTAACTATGTGCCATTTCTAGATGGGTTTATAAGTACTGCAAAATATGCTAATACATAAAAAACCTGGAGGATGGGAAATTCTAGATGCTGTATTTGTTTTAAACAGTTATGAGTTCTTAATTCTTAGATGCAAATTCAAAAGTACATAGCAACCAACCAAAATTCATCTCGTACATGTCTGATTTCAACAAAGTGAATGGTAAATATGTCTTTATCTTTTCTACAAACCACCCCTCTACTCTCTTTAAAAAGAAAAAAAGTGTGTGTATATATATATATATATATATATATATATATATATGCACACTGTACACACGCACACACCTTTTCACAGGTATATCACAGGTACATCCTCTTCTCCAATGGCCATGGTGGGTAGCCTTTACTCCTTCACTCCTCATTGCAGTAGTACTCTGAGCCCAGACCAGCAGAATAACACACTCTGGGAGGAAGGCCCATAACATCCTGGGCTCAGAAGAAGTTGATTAAATGATGCTGGTCTGTCAATAAACCTAGAAGATTAGAGGGACCAAGTGGGCTTTGTGCCCACCAGACACGCTGCGGACAATACCAGGATGTCTATTGACCTGATCGACCTGATTAACAGAACTTCATCCCCTGCTATATTGCTGAGTTTGGATGCTCAAAAAGCTTTTGATCGCCTTAGCTGGCCCTATATGTTTATGATCTTGGAGAGATATGGTTTCTGGGGCCCGTTTGTGATGGCCCTGAAGGTCCTTTACTCCTCCCCGTCCTCAGAGGTCAGATTGTCTTCGTTTCTTTCACCTTCTTTCAGGATGTCGAACGGTACAAGGCAGGGGTGCCCACTTTCCCCTTTACTGTTTATCCTCTGCCTAGAGCCGCTGGCCACTGCCATTCGATCTAACCCTGACATAAGAGGGATACATTCCCATGGGCGTGAATATAAATTGTCCCTATTTGCAGACGATATCCTTCTTACTCTAACTAGTCCTTGCACCTCTCTTCATAAAACCTTACAATTATTTGGGACCCTGTCAGGCTACAGGGTAAATACATCCAAAACCGAAGCACTCCCACTTCATATCCCACCCGACATGTTAACCTCTCTCCAAGCATCTTACCAATATCGTTGGTGTACCCACTCACTGAAGTATTTGGGTACCAACCTTACTTCCTCCTACCATTCCATATATGAGGCTAATTCCCCCCCCCCTATTTGTTGCTATTTCCCGTTCCTTAAAAGTTTGGGACACCCTACCTATTTCCTTTCTTGGACGTATAAATGTTATAAAAATGACCGTACTGCCCAAACTTTTGTATCTATTTGCAACTCTCCCCGTCCCCATCCCTATGTCCAAGCTAAATTCTATCCAAAAATCTCTCTTACGTTTTATTTGGCACAACAAACAACATAGAATTGCACGTACTGTACTCCTTTCTTTACGCTCTAGAGGAGGCTTGGGAGTACCAGATATTGTGACCTATTACTATGCCACCCACCTTCGTTTTTTAATCTCCTGGTCCACCAGACGCCCTTCTAACAAATGGACTGAGATTGAAACCTTACAACTTACTTCGACCCATTTATGCTCTCTGCTTTGGGATATGTCAGCGGTGGCCATCGCTTCTCACCGACACCTTTTACTTGGACCCATGCAATTCTCCCTGTCTATCTGGAAGAGATGCAGGGCTAAATTCGCTTTGTCCTCCGAGTGCTCCCCTCTGACTAATGTTCTCTTTAATCCCTCCCTTCCAGATAGTTTGTCCTTACACCGCATGCTCCCATGGGCCTCAGCCGATCTTTTCCAACTGCGTCATCTGGTCCATCCCGTAACTCGGAAATTTAAATCATTTTCCGACATCCAAAAAAATACCCAAATACCTCCTCAGCACTTCTATGTTTATTTGCAGATACGCCATTTTTTCTCCACCCTGTCACCCTCATTGACTTTGCAGAAGCCTACACCCTTTGAGCGCCTGTGTATTCAGGGCCCACATCAAAAGGGCACAGTCTCCAATACATATAAGCTCCTGCTGGATGTCCCTCCCTTAACTATTGATACCCATCGCTATATGCGTAAATGGTCCCAGTTTCTCCGCTGTGACATTGACTTGTTGCAGTGGAAGAAAATATGGGAGAACGCATCCAAATCCTCTATGTGTGTAGTTTATAAGGAAAATGCTTACAAAATCATAATGTTGTGGTATCGAACCCCTGATGTGCTCCATTCTCGTAACCTGAGTGCTTCTCCTGCTTGCTGGCGCTGCGGAAGGGAAACCGGCTCCCTTTTTCACATTTTTTGGGACTGTAGGCTTATCACTCCCTTTTGGGAAGAGGTTTTGGCCTTATTACAACTGGTATTACATTCCTCTCTCCCTTTTGAGCCTCTTTATTTTTTATTGGGCCTGCCCTTTCCAGGTCTCTCTAGACCATCGAGGAGACTCTCTGTGCATATTTTGACGGCGGCCAGGAGAAGCATTCCAATGAGCTGGCTCTCCCCTACACCTCCCTCAATGTTGACATTATTTAAGAATATTGCAGATATCAGAAAAATGGAATATCTAACCGCTTCACATGCCGATTCTATAATCTCATTTGAAGCTGTGTGGAACCCGTGGGATGTTTACACCTCTGGTCAACCTGCTTGACTTGTGCGGACTTGATCATCCTTCCAATGTTGCCCTATTGTCATTGCATACTGTTATTTTTCTACCCATGTTACTAGCATCGATGATCCCTTTGTTTTTCTTTATCTTTATTTCTTTTTAAAATGTCATGTATGTATATACATGTGGAAAATTTAATAAAATGTTATTCATAAAAAACCTAGAAGATTAGCAGCATCTAGTGGCAGAGCAAACTTACTGGAGGGAACAGCATTGGCTTGAAGGTGAGTATTGCAGCAATAGCTGCGTTTTTAATATTAGGTTTGCTCTGCTCTTGGGTTTTTCCTTTTTTTAACTGTAGATTCTGATTTATTTTTGGAAAGTTATCATGCTATTAAAATGCAGATTGTCTACATTAGTTTTTTCACTCAGCTATTTGGTTTGGTTGTAAAAAGCACATAAATATACCTTTTTTAAAATTTTAATTTGCAATCACACGATCGCTAGCCCTCCAGTATATTATTTCTCTGTAGAATGGCAGGCAAACATTTCCTCTCACTCCGACATTAGTAAAGGAAGAGACATACAGTATGTTACTATCACTCAGTACAATGCTCACTCAACTCCCAAACGCCAAGTGAAAGAAGCAGGAGGGGGGGACCCATGTCTGACTGTCCAGAGACATGCACAATAAATACTAATCAGGTGGCACTACTTCTGGGTTCTGACAATGCCGGGGATCAGCTATTTCAATAGCGTCTCATCCCTGGTGAGGTTTGATCAGATGCTTTGGAGGCCAGAGGAGAGATATGGGCTGTAATAGAGGACATGTCACAGCCCATGCTTTCACAAGGGATGTTGTTCATCCCTTGTGATAGCAATAAAGTTGATCCCCCCAAAAAAATTAAAGGTACAGTGTAAACAAATAAAATAAATAATAAAATTATTTAAAAAATGTAAGTATCTTGTACCCCATTGCTCACGCGCATAGGTGAATGCGCACATAAGTCCCACATGCATATGTAAATGTTGATCGCACCACACATGGTGAGGTATTGCAGCGAATGTTGGAGCAAGAGAAATAATTCTAGTACCAGACCTCCTGTGTAACTCTAAATCTGTAAAGAATTTTAAAGTGTTTCTTATGGAGATTTTTAAGTACAGTAGTTTGGCACACTGGCGTACGCAATTTTAAAGCTGTGCAAATATTGTGCAACATAAAAAATTGCAACAAGAACCATTTTACTCTTCAGGGTCTCTGCTTATACACTCAGCTCTTGACCACCTTGGATTGGAGAGCAGTGACTGTCAGTTACCGCTCTCTGCTGTGCTCCTCCATTGCTTACTGGACCATGGGGCTGGAGAGGGAGAGGGCTCAACTGGCTTCGGCTCTCAGCCTCACACTGAGAGCTGTAATCAGCCTTCAATTGGGCAGCTGAGTGGATCCTGAAAATATGGTCAGATCCTTCCAGAGCCTGAAGCGACTCCGGGACATAAGCTGACAGTAGCTGATTCTGGGTCACAGGAGAACAAAAGTAAGTGCACTCCCGTGATGACCTGCAAGGGAAATATAGCCATACTTCTCTTTTAATGAGCATTCATTGAACATATACATTCAATTCTAATGATGAATAAGTCCACACATAAAAAATGCTGCAGGACACAGAATACAGTATGCAAGAACACTGTGAGGGACCGCCGAGCGGCACCACTAGCACTCCACTGGTCAGGCGTGCCCAGAGCGCGGAGTCTAAGCCCCAGGGTACTTGTTCACCAGGGCCCCTGATGGTGGGGATGGACTTGTAGTACCCCGAGACCAGGTCGCCTCTGCTGAGCACACCTGTCAGTGGTAGTGGTGTTCGCCAGGGGCTCCAACCAGGGAGAGCCAGATGTGAGGAGGTCGGGTGACCCCGATGGGATGGATGGATGGATGGCTGAGCAAGTGCGTAGTCAGACAGGCCGAGTCGGTATTGTAGAGGACGGTAAGGTACAAGGGAGCAGGCAGAGAATCGTCGGGTCACACGCCAGGTCAGCAGCAGGAGGTCAGATCTAATAAGGAGCATCCAGGGAGAGAGGTCAGGCAAGCAAGGGTCTGGGCAGGAGAAATCAGCAAGGTCAAAGGCAATCCGGGTCAATAACTTACTAGGCACAGGTACAGGAACACAGGAAGCAGGTAAGACCAGAAGGCAACGAAATGACAGCTCAGGGACCTTTAAATATCCCGCCCTGCGCTGCCATTGGTGCCCAGCGGGCGGCCGCGGCTTCTACTGCGCATGCGCGAACTCGAACGCCGCGGCCGGCCCGGACCTAGTGCCCGTGCGCTGGGTGGAGCAGTGCGCCTGCGCCGAGCCCATCGCGGCGGGGATCGAGGAGATCCCTGACATTGCCCCCCCCCTACGGGCAACCTCCGGATGCCCACCCGATCTCTCCACCACGGGTGATCACGAAGAAACCCCCGGACAAGCCTAGGTGCATGGACATTATGGGCTGGCTCCCACGAATTGTCCTCAGGGCCGTAGCCCTTCCACTTGATGAGAAATTGGGTCTGGCCCCCCCTTCGTCGGCACTTCAGGATTGCCTCCACCTCGAATTCTTCTTCCTCTTCAACCGTTACGGCCTCCGGGGGCCTGGATTCCCGTTCTGGGAAGGCATCAGGGACTACTGGTTTCAACAGGGACACGTGGAAAACAGGGTGGATCTTGAGTGTCTCAGGGAGAACAAGTTCATAGGCCACCTCATTGACCATCCGTTTGATGCAAAAAGGGCCTATAAATTTAGGTCCCAACTTCTTTGACGGGCAGAGCAACCTCAAGTTCGACGTAGCCAGCCAAACCTTCTCTCCGGGCTGCAACACCAGATCCCCTCTTCGCTTCCTATTAAAAGCCCTCTTGTAGTCCTCTTGGGCTTGACGGATGGCTTCCTGTAGTTTCCTATTGTTGGAGGTGAAGAAGGTCAGTGCATCTTGTGTCGCTGGAATCGGGCATTCCGGGACCAAGTCCGGGAGGAAGACAGGATGAAACCCATAGTTGGCGAAGAACGGGGACTGTCCAGTTGCTGAATGGCAAGCGTTGTTGTACGCGAATTCCGCCAAAGGGAGGAGTGGCACCCAGTCGTCCTGAGAGAATGATGTGTAGCATCGAAGGTATTGCTCCAGGGTCTGATTGGTCCTTTCAGTCTGGCCATTGGTCTGAGGGTGAAAAGCCAAGGAAAGGGACAGCTTGATATCCAGGGCTTTGCACAATGCCCTCCAAAACCGCGAGGTAAACTGCACCCCACGGTCCGAGACGATGTCTTCGGGAACCCCATGCAGTCTAACGATCTCTCGGATGAAGACTTGCGCCGTCTCGGCTGCTGATGGGGTTTTCCGTAAAGGGATGAAATGGGCCATCTTGGACAAGCGGTCCACGACCACGAGAATTGCTGTGTGGTTCAGTGAAGGTGGAAGCTCGACTATGAAGTCCATGGAGATTTTCTGCCAGGGTCGTTCAGGGATGGGCAATGGACGTAGCAGGCCCCACGCCTTATTCCTTGAAGGCTTGTTCCGCTGGCAGATGGCACAGGAGCCCACGTAGTTCTTACAATCCTTGGCCATGTCCGGCCACCAGAAGGAATGTCGGAGAAGTTCCAGGGTCTTGACCGGCCCAAAATGTCCTGCCAGTGGATGGTCATGGCAATGTCCCAAGACTAAGGTTTGGGCATCCTCTGGCACCACAATCCGGTCCTCCCTCCATAGGAGTCCCTCCTTGTTCTGGAGGGGGGCCCCATCGGAGGTGGACATTGCTGTGGACGCTCTCAGGATCTCGGAGTGAAGGTTTGTCTGAAGGGCCAAGAAATTTCCTGCAGGAAGAATAGTGTCGGGTACTGGAATCTCCTTGGTGTCCTCGTACATGCGTGACAACGCGTCAGGCTTCGTGTTTTTCGAGCCGGGCCTGTATGTGATGTGGAACTGGAACCTCGAGAAAAACAATGCCCATCTTGCTTGTCGTGGGCGTAGACGTTTGGCCGTCCTCAGATATTCCAGGTTCTTGTGGTCCGTGAATATCAGGATGGGGTGGGAGGCACCTTCCAGCAGGTACCTCCATTCTTCTAAAGCGGTTTTGATAGCCAGTAGCTCGCGATCCCCAATGTCGTAGTTCCTCTCCGCAGGGGTAAGTTTCCGTGAAAAGAATGCTACTGGGTGGAGTAATTCCTTGGCGCCCTTCCGCTGGGAAAGGATGGAGCCAACCGCGTTTTCAGATGCATCTACTTCTAAGATGTAGGGCAGGGAGGCGTCGGGATGGCCCAGAATGGGTGCCGAGGTAAATAACCTTTTTAATGCTTCAAAAGCTTCCTGTGCCTCGGGCGTCCATCTGAATCGCGACCCAAGCTTGGTTAACTGAGTGATGGGGGAGACCAGACCCGAGAAGTTCTTGATGAACTTCCGGTAAAAATTTGCGAACCCAATAAAACGTTGGACACTTTTCCTGTCCGTGGGTTCAGGCCAATCTAGGATTGCTGAGACCTTCTGAGGGTCCATTGCGACCCCCGTGGTGGAGATGATCAGACCCAGAAATGTAACGCTAGCCTGTTCAAAGCAGCATTTCTCTGCTTTAGCGTACAACCCGTGCTGCCGCAACCGCCCCAACACCTTTGATACATGTACCCTGTGCTCCCCCAGGGAGGATGAAAAAATTAAAATGTCGTCTAAGTAGACGATGACAAAGATGTCCAGGAAGTCCCTAAAGATGTCGTTCACAAAGTGTTGGAAGGTGGCTGGCGCATTGCACAACCCGAAAGGCATGACCAGGTACTCAAAATGGCCGAAACGGGTGCGGAAGGCCGTCTTCCACTCATCCCCCTCCCTTATGCGAACCAAATTGTAGGCTCCCCTTAAGTCCAACTTGGTAAACACTACTGCAGTTTTTAGGCTCTGGAATAATTCAGGTACCAGTGGTAATGGGTAACGATTTTTAACGGTGACCCTATTCAGCTCCCGATAGTCAATGCATGGCCTCAAAGTCTTGTCCTTCTTTTCTACAAAGAAGATCCCTGCACCTGCTGGGGAAGTGGAGGGACGGATAAATCCCTTTCGGAGGCTATCCTCAATATAGTCCTTCAGGGCCCCTAATTCTAGCTCAGAAAGGGGAAAAATTTGCCCGAACGGAATTTCCGAACCGGGCAACAGATCAATAGGACAGTCATATGGGCGGTGGGGGGGTAGAGCATCTGCTCCCCGTTCACTGAACACATCAAGAAACTCATGGTAGGCTGCAGGGATCACTTGTTTTAGGCTGTCATCCCCTTCAGAGCACAGGAGGACCTGGGGGACCTCCGGGCCCGAAGTTCGACACAGTTCCCGACAATATGGGGAAGGGAACGAGACAACCCCAGTCTCCCAGTCAATTTGGGGGTTATGGGCCCGCAACCAAGGGAGCCCCAGAATGACTGGGAAAAGGGGTGATGCAATAGCATCCAGGCGGAGGAGTTCCCGGTGCTGACCGGCAATGGAAGTCACAATGGAAGGGGTCTCCTGGTTAACCACCCCTGACTTTATCCGGGAACCATCAGCCAAAAAGATGTGAAACCCCTTCTCCTTTGGGCGGAGGGGAATACCCTGCTGGTGAGCAAAATTGATATCCACAAAACAGCTGCATGCCCCCGAATCAACTATGGCCGTCACCTCCACGGTCCTTTCTGAAAGCTGAAAGGAGAGGGGAACAACTAAGTACTGGGACGGGTTCATATTGCCAACAGATAAAGAAGATGAGGTGAACTTACTCAGTTTCTGCGGGCAGGAACGCACCATGTGACCAGCTTCGCCGCAGTACAGGCACAGATTCTGGGAGCGTCTGCGCTGGCGTTCCTCAGGCGATAGTTTAGGCCGAGCCAGGCCTAGCTGCATGGGTTCGGGAGCATCTTCAAACGGCAGGTTCTGGGTGCTTGGCCTAGTATGTTGACTGGATCCCTGAAATGACCCCCAGGGATTTCCGCGACCCTGACCAGACCTCTCCAATCTGCGCTCCCGTAGTCTACGGTCAATTTTGATAGTGAGTGCAATCAGGTCCTCTAATGTCTCGGGCACCTCCACCCGGGCGAGCTCGTCTTTCAGAGCCTCTGATAGGCCCATACGAAACTGGTGCAAGAGTGCGAACTCGTTCCAACGAGTGTCACCCATCCAGCGCCTAAAGTCAGAGGCGTATTCCTCAGCCGCCCGCCGACCTTGTCGGAGTGCGTATAATGTGGCCTCGACCGAGGCTGCCCGTTGTGGGTCATCATATAAGATGGCCATAGCGTTAAAGAAGCTGTCGACCGTAACCAGGTGAGGGTCATTGTTTCCCCTTAGTCGGTGGGCCCAGTCTTGGGGTTCACCCTGCAACAGGGAGACAACAAACCCCACTTTCACTGATTCCGTCAAAAAGGTCCGTGGCTGCAGTTCAAAATAGAGCAGACAGGAGTCACGGAATGACCGAAAGCGTGTGCGATCCCCATGGAAGCGCTCGGGTAAGGGTACTCGGGGTTCCGCCATAGAGAGTGATGTGGGAGGCCCAGGAGCCGGCTCATGGACTGCTGCGACCGGTGGTGCAGGAGCCGGGGCCTGTGAAACAGGAACAGAGATGGTGCAGGCCTGAAACCGATTCTCGATCTGCAGACATCTGTCCTGTAATGTGTTTACAGCTTGCGTCAGGGTAGCCAGGTGCCTGCAAACCTCGTCCAACGGGGAGAGTCCTCCTCGAGGCTCAGTCATGGCCTTCTGGTACTGTGAGGGACCGCCGAGCGGCACCACTAGCACTCCACTGGTCAGGCGTGCCCAGAGCGCGGAGTCTAAGCCCCAGGGTACTTGTTCACCAGGGCCCCTGATGGTGGGGATGGACTTGTAGTACCCCGAGACCAGGTCGCCTCTGCTGAGCACACCTGTCAGTGGTAGTGGTGTTCGCCAGGGGCTCCAACCAGGGAGAGCCAGATGTGAGGAGGTCGGGTGACCCCGATGGGATGGATGGATGGATGGCTGAGCAAGTGCGTAGTCAGACAGGCCGAGTCGGTATTGTAGAGGACGGTAAGGTACAAGGGAGCAGGCAGAGAATCGTCGGGTCACACGCCAGGTCAGCAGCAGGAGGTCAGATCTAATAAGGAGCATCCAGGGAGAGAGGTCAGGCAAGCAAGGGTCTGGGCAGGAGAAATCAGCAAGGTCAAAGGCAATCCGGGTCAATAACTTACTAGGCACAGGTACAGGAACACAGGAAGCAGGTAAGACCAGAAGGCAACGAAATGACAGCTCAGGGACCTTTAAATATCCCGCCCTGCGCTGCCATTGGTGCCCAGCGGGCGGCCGCGGCTTCTACTGCGCATGCGCGAACTCGAACGCCGCGGCCGGCCCGGACCTAGTGCCCGTGCGCTGGGTGGAGCAGTGCGCCTGCGCCGAGCCCATCGCGGCGGGGATCGAGGAGATCCCTGACAAACACACAACTTGTTATCAAAATTATATCTGATCATCAGGGCTTTTTTTTAGTTGGAACTCAGTTCCACCACCTCTGGCTCAGGCCCTCTGCTCCCTGCTCACCACTATCACTTGTAATCTCAGAAGTCCAGCTTCTGTCTTTATAAGTGATAGCTTGTCTCAAAACAGCTCCCACAGATATGATCTCTTAAGTGGCTCCCACTGAGTACAGGATGAGGACAAGGGAGATGCAGGTGCTCGGGGTGCAATGTGGATGCCAACATCCCCACTGGATATTCTCCCTGCAAGAGAGAGAGGCAGAGCCACCTACAGTGTGCAGGGAGGTACTAGATAAGAAGAGGGATGATAGTAAGATGTTGATAGGGGATGCAGAGGTAAGCAGCTGAACACTGCACTTTGTGTGTAGTGCACCCCGGAACTCTGCACTATGTACATAGCACACCCCTGAACTCTGCACTCTTTGTATAACCCCCCAAACTCTGCACTCTGTATGTAATGCACTCCTGGTATTTAATGCCCCTTTATGACCCTTCCACTGTAAGATTGACCACACATTATTTGATGCGGATTGGAGGGTGGTAGTGCGTGTGTGTGTGGGGGGGGGGAGGGAGCTGGGGGGGTCATGGTTGAGCTCCTGCACCTATTTTCTGAGAAAAAAGCCCTGCTGATCATTATCCATGATAGTAAAGTTATCGCTTAGCCAATGGAGACTACATATACAAGCATTATGATATTACCAGGGTGAACATAACAATGGCACGATCAAGCACATTTCTTGAACGAGATTAAGCTAACGAATCATACCTATTAAGTTAAAAAGACTAAATAATCCTCTCTTTTTTTAGAAAACAAAGGGGTAAGTGTTTGCTAACAACTAAGCCCTATCTCCCAAATCATCCTTCTTCACAGTCGTATGCTCACTACTAGATTAGTGGTGTACTTAAAAATTGAGAAGATAATAATATATACTTTTTGGTTCAGTGTTGCAGATGCAGATCTTATAAACGATTAAAATAATGGTCAAATAATGGTCAAACTTCCATCAGCCAATTGTGTGACAAAATAAAATCCTTAGAGATTGAGAAAAAACAAACAAACAAAAAATCTAGGTCTTGTTATTTGAACTAAGCTGCTTAAATCCTAACTAATGATGACAGTGTGGCTACTGTGAAACACTTACAGGAGGATTAGGAAACTATATGTTTATCACCATGGGACTTTCAATCAAAATGTTTTTACAGCACTCTTGTTGTCTGTCTTTACTCTAAAACAAGCTTATGACTATGTTAAATGACCATTGCATAAATGTAACAACACTCAATCCAATAATATAAATGAATGAATAAAGACAAGAGTTAATACTGGTTAGTGTATGAACAAAAAGATTAAATCAAACAAGACAGGTACATTACTGCCATTATTATTAACATTTTACCTAAAGCGATACTTCAGATACGAGTTTGTAGGCTTCAAATATAACTTAAGTCAGAAAATTAAGTCCTGCTAGGTCACCTCAGGCTGGCCAGTTTTGCATGTAAAATATTAAAAATAAGTGCCTTTACTGCCTAAAATCCAGTTATACACTGTCTCAACCTGCTCTGCACATGCTCATTTGCCTTCTATTTTATGGTATTGTGCTAAAAATCAGAGCCACTAGAGATTGCTCTGCTGACAGCCTAAATATTTTCCTGCTATCGTTGTAGGAGTCTCAATTCTTCTGCTGGAACCTCTGTAATGTACAATAGGTTGGAGTAGAGGCTGGGCACATGACTTTGACATGTCATGTGACTGGGTGCTCCTCTCATTTTAACTGAGCTCTCTGCTTTATAAATATACTGTACTGTTTTCTTTTTCTTTTAAAGCAAATGTATGGCAACAGTAAGGTCATACAGCTGCTTTATAAATGGACCTCTAAATTACATTTTAGACTATCAGTTCCCAAACTGCAGCTTGTGGTCTGGTTATGGACCTTTGGTTGTTGTAGTTTGGTTCCTGCAATGAAGGCGCTGCTGTGCACAGTAACAGCGGATGCCAGGCACTGAAATGTAGGTGAGCCTGATAACTAATAGAAAGTAAGCTTCCAGACAATGAATTTTCATCTTTGCTTTAGGTGCACATTGGTTATTAAAACAGTAACAGTGACACATAGCATTTACAGTGTGTATAGAAAAGAATACCCCCTTTAAAATAACCACATTCACTGCTTTGCACCCTGAAATAAAGACAGGCCCAGTTTTTGTTTTATCCAGCTGTATTTACAACTTATACCATCCAAGTGAAAGATACTGTACAACACATCAGTACAGTTCTGTTGAACCGTATTTTGCTTTAATTACAGAATTTAGTCTGTTGGGATATGTCTCTACTAACTTTGTACATCTAGACTAGATCACATCACTCCTCTTTGCAGAACTGCTCAAGTTCAGTTACATTTGATGGTAACTGTATGTAGACTGCAGCCTATACTCATTCCACAGATTTTCAAGGTGGTTCTGGGCTCTGACTAGAGTCACTAGACCATGCAAGGACATTCACATTTTTCTCCTTCAACCACTGTGTGTGCTTTGGGTCATTGTCATGTTGGACGGTAAACCTCGTTCCCATTGACAACTTTCTGGTAGAGGGCAGCAGATTTTCCTCAAGAATGTGATGGTATTTTGCTCCATCCATTTTTCCTTCTATCCCAACAAGTGCTCCAGTCCCTGCTGTAGAGGAATGACCCCATAACAGGATATTATCACCTTTATGCTTTACTATAGGAATGGTGTTATTTGAATGGTGAGCTGTAATGAATTTCTGCCAGATATATCATTTAGTGTTGAGGCCAAATAATTCAATTTCAGTCTCATCTGACAATAACACCTTTTTCCATGTGGCCTCAGGATCTCCAAGGTGCGTTTTGGCAAAGCTAAGTCGTGACTGCATGTGGCTTTTCTTGAGGAGTGGCTTTTTTCTTACAACCTTCCCCTACAAGCTACATTTGTAGAGAATTTGTGATATTGTTGTCACATGCACACAATTACCACTTTCTGTCATATATTCCTGCAACAGCTTCAGAGTTGCTGTAGGCCTCTTTGTAGCATCTCTGACAGTTTCCTCCTGGCTCTTTCATCAAGTATGGAGCGACGTCCTGATCCAGGGCGGGTGTGTATTGTACCAAACACCTTCCACTTCTTAATAATAGACTTTACTGTTCTTCTAGGCATTGATTAAGCCTTTGAATTTTTTTTATCCATGTCCTGACTTGTGCCTGTCCACAACTTTATCCCAGAGATCTTTTGATCTTGCCAACCATAGTTGATTGTTTGCTTCAATTGCACTAGTCGGGAGTATAATGCTCCAGGAAAGCTCTTTTCATGCAGAGCTAATCAAAATGACCACAGCTGCTCACAGTTGAAAGTCAAATGGCTTTGTTTGCCATTGAGAAGGTGATTAGCTACACCTGATTGAGTTTACAAGTCATGTTTAGAAGGGGTAAGCCTTTTTCCAACTCAGTGATTCTGTTTTTGACCTTTTTTATTTTTTTTATGTTGGTATTACCGTATTTTTCACTCCATAAGACACACTTTTTTCCCCAAAAAAGGGGGGGGAAATGTCAATGCATCTTATGGAGTGAATATGGAGCGGTCGGTCCGCTATTTCCGCTGCCGCCACCATGTCAGAATACTTGACCTGCCACTCAGCTCTTCTCTGCAGCAGGACCTTACCTGTTCCTCGGTCCAGAACTGTACAGTCTTCCCAGGCCGGCATCTTTAGTGTGGGCATCCGGCTGTGACAGCCGTGTGCCCACTGTGCATGCGCAAGAAGCGCTGCACTTTGTGAATGTCCCAGCGTCTTCTGGAACACATGACAGGTCCCAGAAGACACTGGGCCATTCACAAAGCGCAGCGCTTCTCTCAAAGCGCAGTGGGCCCATGGCTGTCAGCCAGGTGCCCACACTAAAGGGAGGACAACTCTGTGGAAGTGGGAGCAGGTACGTGTCAAATTCAGGTACCCACTCCCCCTCCCTCCCCAAAGGTCTGCATTCTCTTGGTCATCCCCTGTACTGTCTGCAGTCTCTGGTCATCCCCTGTACTGTCTATAGTCTCTGGTCATCCTCTGTACTGTCTTTAGTCTCTTGGTCATCCCCTGTACTGTCTGCAGTCTCTGATCATCCCCTGTACTGCGTCCACAGTCTCTGGTCATCTGTAATGTGTCCGCAGTCTCTGGTCATCTCCTGTACTGTGTCTGCAGTCTCTGGTCATCTGTACTGTGTCCACAGTCTCTGGTCATCCCCTGTACTGTGTCCACAGTCTCTGGTCATCTCCTGTACAGTGTCTGCAGTCCCTGGTCATCTTGTGTACTGTGTCCGCAGTCTCTGGTCATCTCCTGTACTGTGTCCGCAGTCTCTGGTCATCTCCTGTAGTATGTCCACAGTCTCTGGTCATCTCCTGTACTGTGTTTGCAGTCTCTGGTCATCTCCTGTACTGTGTCCGCAGTCTTTGGTCATCCCCTGTGCTGTGTCCGCAGTCCCTGGTCATCTCCGGTACTGTGTCCGCAGTCTCTGGTCATCTCCTGTGCTGTGTCCGCAGTCTCTGGTCATCTCCTGTACTGTGTCCGCAGTCTCTGGTCATCTCCTGTACTGTGTCCACAGGCTCTGGTCATCTCCTGTACTATGTCCACAGTTTCTGGTCATCTCCTGTACTGTGTCCACAGTCCCTGGTCATCTCCTGTACTGTGTCCGCAGTCACTGGTCATCTCCTGTACTGTGTCCACAGTCTCTGGTCATCTCCTGTACTATGTCCACAGTTTCTGGTCATCTCCTGTACTGTGTCCACAGTCCCTGGTCATCTCCTGTACTGTGTCCGCAGTTTCTGGTCATCTGTACTGTGTCTGCAGTCCCTGGTCATCTCCTGTACTATGTCCGCAGTCTCTGGTCATCTCCTGTACTGTGTCCGCAGTCTCTGATCATCTCCTGTACGGTGCCCGCAGTCTCTGGTCATCTCCTGTACTGTGTCTGCAGTCTCTGGTCATCTCCTGTACTATGTCTGCAGTCTCTGGTCATCTCCTGTACTGTGTCTGCAGTCTCTGGTCATTTTCTGTACTATGCCTGCAGTCCATTGGTTCAGAATATTTTTTTTCTTGTTTTTCACCTCTAAAACCTAGGCGCGTCTTAAGGTCAGGTGGGTCTTATGGATGTTACTTGGATGTTATAAGGTGCACTGAGTAAATACAACTGGATAAAACAAAAACGGTGTCTGTCCTCATTTCTGGCTGCAGAACAACAAAATTATTTTAACCACCTCCCGCCCGCCATATAGTAATATGACGGATGCAAGGTGGTTCTCTCGTTCTGGGAGGACGTCAAATGATGTCCTCCCATTTTCACTGTGCATGTGTGGCTCCCAGAGTGCGCAGCGAGGCGATCGGCGGTGCTCTGTGTCCCTCGGACACAGCGGATCACCGATCCACGGAAAGAGCCGAAGATGTCGGCTCGGTCATGTGATCAGCTGTGCCCAATCACAGCTGATCACATGTAAACAGGGAAATGCTGGTTATCGGCATTTCTCTCCCCACGAGCTGTCACGCTGACAGCTCGTGAGGAGAGGTGAGTTGGTAATCGGCATTCCTCGGAGGGGACATGTACACTGATCATCAGGGCACTGATGATCAGTGTGCCCTGATGATCTGTGTAGCCCCAGCAGCGCCACCTGTCAGTGTCCATCAGTGTCAGCTCTCAGTGCTCATCCATGCCACCTGCCAGTGCCCATCAGTGCCACATCAATGCCACATATCAGTGCCCATCTGAGCTACCTTTCAGTGTCACCCATCAGTGCCAGTCAGTGCCACCTATCAATGCCCATCAGTGCCACCTATCAGTGCTGCCAATCAGTGCCACCTATCAGTGCCAGTCAGTGCCGCCTATCAGTGCCAGTCAGTGCTGCCTATCAGTGTGCATCAATGCCGCCTATCAGTGCCTGTCAGTGCTGCCTATCTGTGCTGCCTAACAGTGCCAGTTAGTGCCACCTAACAGTGCCAGTCAATGCTGCCCAGGGGCGGACTGACCATTTGGAAACTCGGGCACTGCCCGAGGGCCCGGGGTCAGTAGGGGGCCCCATGAGATGCCCCTGGTACCTTTTTCATAGGCTTTTTTGAGTTTGAGCAAGGACACAGGGGCCCCATGATCCCCTATTGCCCGGGGGCCCCATGAGTTGTCAGTCCGCCCCTGGTGCCGCCTATCAGTGCCAGTCAGTGCCGCCTATCAGTGCCGCCTATCAGTGTCAAATATGAGTGCTGCCTTTCAGTATCCATCAGTGATGCCTGTCAATGCCCATCAGTGGCACCTACCAGTACCTTCTCATCAGTGCCCATCAGTGCCACCTATCAGTGTCCATCAGTGCAGCCTATTAGTGCCCA
This sequence comes from Staurois parvus, assembly GCF_062004578.1. NCBI lineage: Eukaryota > Metazoa > Chordata > Amphibia > Anura > Ranidae > Staurois > Staurois parvus. Next base: position 406,685 of record NW_028318480.1, read on the forward strand.
TCACTGCAGCCTCATTAGCACACATCAGTGAAGGAGAAAAATCACTTATTTACAAAATGTTATAACAAAAACTAAGAAAAAAATTTTCTGTGGTTTTTGGTTTATTTAAGAAAAAATAAAAAACCCAGAGGTGATTAAATACCAGCAAAATAAAGCTCTATCTGTCACAAAAAAATTATACAAATTTCATATGGGTACAGTGTTGCATGACCACGCAATTGTCATTCAAAGTGCTCCTGCAGCTTGCTGGCATTTCCTGGGCTCACCGGCGAGCCTGGGATCAGACCTGGAGGATACGCCTGCTGATCACATAGGTAGGGAAAGTCCAGATTGTCTTTCCTCACCGCAATGATTTAGAAGGACCAGAGTGACGTCATGACATTACTTCCGGTCTGTCCAGATGTAAACAATTATAATTTTTAAAGCATAAGATAAATCTTTTTTTATCTTATGCTTTTAAAGGTAGAGGAGACATTTGGGTTCTTATAGACCCGGGATGTAGCCATAAAGAGGACCAGTCATCCCTTATTTCTATTACAAGGGATGTTAACATTCCTTGTATTAGGTAAAAAAGTGATCAAAAAAAAAATGAAAAGGACAGTGTAAAAAAAAAACTAAAGTGCCCCCACCTGTGCGCAGAAGTGAATGCATACATAACTTGCGCACGCATATGTAAACGGTGTTCGCACCACACGTGAGGTATTGCCGTGAATGTTAGAGCAAGAGCAATAGTTCTAGTGCTAGACTTCCTCTGTAACTCTACAGGTAACCTGTAGAATTTTCCAAGCTCACCTATGGAGATTTTTAAGTGGCGCAGTTTGTTGCCATTCCATGAGAGTACACAGTTTTAAAGCGTGACAATAAATAAGTTAGGTATTTATTTACTGAGCATAACATCATCTTTTATATTTTACAAAAGAATTGGGTTATATACTGTGTTTTGTTTTTCGTTATTCATGAAAGTACATTTTTTCCAACAAAACTGAATTTGAAAAAAAAGCTGCGCAAATACCGTGTGACAAAATTTCAACTATCCCCATTTTATTCTCTTAAAGCAGCAAAGCAACCAGAAACCATAATATTTTCACCACCAAGCTTCAAAGTTGTTATCAGGTATTTCTCCTGCATTGCTGGTTTCAGTTTTGACCAAACATGTCTACCATTACTGTGACCAAACAACCCTATCTTTGATTTATCAATCCATAGCACATTGTCCCAGAAAACCTGTACATTCAATGGGAAGCTGTAGCCTTGCTATAATGCTATGTTTGACAGCAAAGGATTTTTCTTGGAACACTTCCCATGCAGATGACATTAGTGCAATCTTTTTTAATTTGTACACATTGACATTGTTGTAAGAGTTACCTGCAGATCGTCCAGTGAAATTTGGAGCTCTTGAAGACTTCTTTTAGCATCTTTTGATTTAAGCCAGTTCTAAACAAATTATCAGTTGTTTTGAATCTATGCCACTTGTCGATTATTTTCCTTACATTGGAATTATTGATTTCAAGTAATTTGGTGATCTTTTTAAAATTCTTTCCATAATCAAAGGCATCCACAATCTTATTTTTGAGGGTCATAGACAGCTTGTTTGATCTTGGCATGATGACACCACACACATCAATAACAAAGAGAATAGTATTGCTCAAACTTTTGGCGATATATAAGTCCTGTATAATAATAATAACAGATCACCAGCAATTTTACACCAAATTTTAATTTCATGGATTTGAAATGGTGTGTAGCTACTCCATGTAACAAATCTGCATTTCTGTTATAAGAAAAAATATACCATGTCAGTTTTATGTGTCATTTGTTCAAGAATAGCACATTTATCTGTAGGCACTGTTTGAATGAACATCTGATGCTCAGCAGTTCAAATATGTTGAAAACTTCAACAATTTCCATGGGGTATACTTACTTTTCATATTACTGTACTTTCATACATATTTTCTGTCTGTTTTACATAGATTCACCCTTTAGGTCTAACCACACCTTGAACTTTAGGTGGCTATTGGTTGATTGAGTCACCTGTTAGCCTCTATCTGTTAGAGACTTCACTGGTGAGATTTCTTTGCAAAAGGTTGCATCTCTACCATTTCCCACAAGGCCAATATAAAAATTTCACTCTCTCACAGATGGATTTCCCAATTGTTTATTCTCCATTATTAATTTATAGGGGGAGTATGACCATTACTTGGCTTTGCAATTGTGTCTGTAGGTGGAGAGAATGGGTTATTCTAAAAAAAGATATCCTACCGCAGGAGCTGCCAAGATATATAGGAAGCATATGTGATGTTAGTATAAGTATATGATACACACGGAAAAATAACAGCTTTGAGTGGAGCAGTCTGAATTGTTTTAAGTGCATTTATTTTATAAGGCATACTAGGTTTTTTTCTAAACTTTACTTTTTTTCTAGGGTAAGCTGACCAAATATTTAAGTTACTCAAAGTATTTAAATGGGTTTACCACAAATAGTACAAAATAGTTTTTATGTTAAAAAGTTTCAGTCCTTCAGGGTTTGACCTCATGAACTTTTTGGCAATAACCCAGAATGATCTTCTTCTTCTTGGCCGCCTGACTTTAATTACACATAGATTTTGCGTGTGTTTTGCTTAGCTCTAAATGTTATTAACCATAGCAATTTTTTCCCTGATTATGACATTTTCTGGTAAATCAATTGTAGTTTGTGAGCCACATTTTTGGTCTTGTGCATCGAAAAGCCAGATGGCCATAGAACCCAGTGCTTATGAATCAAAGTCATCTATATTGGCATTATGTTTGTTACTTTCTTAATTGGTGAGTCTGTTCGGGGAACTGTTGATGTGGAACTGGTTCCTAGAGGATGAAGCAAGCTCTGTGCATTTTAAATATATGCAGCAAATGCATTGCTGTGCACATACACATATTATACTGAGCCATTAGGATTAGATACAGCCTTTCAGAAAATTCCTCTTGAGAATGAGGATGAATGGTACCTATATGTATAAGGTACTAGTCCCATGTTTATAAGGTACTGGTCATGTCCTTGTACAGGCTAAATGTTCCTTATGATATATGTAGGGGTCGAATGCTGTATGTATAAATATATATACTAAATATATGCTCCCTTAAATGCATACAGGTATATTTACGTTAAAATATATTTTTACATAATTGCAAAGTAAACCTGTCCTTAGAGAAATATGTGAGTTGCCATTGCTTGGCTCCATCTGAAAATGCGGACTGCCTGGCTGTAGTTTTGACCAGTTGACTTTAGTATTTTCTGAATCACTGACTCAAAATAAGTATGTAGATTGAGATCAGAGATTAATACTTTGCTTACTTCTAGCAAAGTGATCCAAAGTACTGAGCAGTATGCAGAACGTCTGAAGCTTAGCAACCTTTATTACTCATCTCAGTTAAACACTTCATTGCAAGAGTCATGAAAAATATCAATATTTTTTAGGTCGTATTAGGCAGGCCATACACTATGTGAATACTGTCAGGTTCCTGATGCCTCTGTTGTCACCGCTCTCCCAACATTCTTCAACTGATAAATCGAGCGAGCTCGACAGAAAATTGTTGGCTGAACAGTGTCTGCATCTGATGATAGATTCAGCCACTGTTTGGGCATTCTGACAGTCATTGGTACAGTCTGTTATAATACAGTAGCCGCAGTGAGACATTCATCCATTCACACTATATAAAGTGGATGGAAGAATCTGTTATATTTTTTTCATTTAACCCAAAGACAAAAAAAACCTCTGTATGGCCAGCATTAAATTGCCTCTTTAGCAGTTTAACACTTTAAGACCACCCGCCCGCAATGTACTGTGGATGAGCAACAACTACAGGCAAAGAAATGTACCAGTACATCGCTCTGCCTCTCCTGACACAAGGGGGCGCAGCACACCCCTCCCACACACATGTTTGCTGTGCCCACCAGGCACAGCAGAGTGAAAGGGACCCAGTAATCTTGTGATCGCATGATCACAATATTAGCAAATATGTTATGAATCAGTCTGATTCATAACAGCTCTGCTTCTCTTCCTGGTGAGCTGTGATTGGCCCACAGCTCTCACATGGTACATGGGGCCAATCACAGCACTCTCTACCCACCTGGAGCCAATCACAGATCACTGTATTTTAAACTGTCATGAACTTAACCAATTCATGACAGTTCAAAGAAAGACTATTCAGAGAAAAAAAATATTAATAATGTTAAAAAACAATTCTCAACATATTGAGAATTTTAAAATTAGTCCTGGGCGAGGGACAGTTCCGGGCAAAGAGACGTACCCTTATGTCGCTTTCTATTTCCGAGTGTGCACCCTCCATTGCCCCCCCCCGTTGGTCCAGGGAGAGAAGAGAGAACACCACACTGAGTAAAGGCCCTACATTTTGCACACACCGTAAATTAGCACATTTACCTTTTGATTGCCCCTTTTAAACTTTTGATCACCCTGTCACCCAGCCAGTGCCATTAGTACAGTGCCAGTACATAGAATTTTCACTGATCACTATATTACTCCCACTAGTGACATCAGATAGCGTCCAGGTCTGTAATCTACCCTCCCAGCCAGGGTCAGCTAGCTTAGATTGCTAACACACGCTATAGGTCAGTGATCACCGCCATTACTAGTATAGTGCTTGTACGGATCAATATATTACTAGTATAGTGTTTGTACGGATCAATATATTGATCATGAACAGAACTATGCTAGTGACTCCTTAGTATAGTGTCCACAAAAACTCAGTGTTTTCAGGGTCAGCCCCGTTCACTGCCAGCACTATCGTTTAGCCCCTCGGCTGTTTTTCATGGAAGGTTTCTAACAATTGATTGTAGACCAAAGCAATTTATATGCACAACTCAAATTCAGGTCTTGCCAGACAATTCGCATGGAAACCTATCTCGGTTTCTGAATTTAAAACATTTTGTGCTTAACCCTCAACATGAGCATTACAAAAAAAGAATGAATTCATATTGGTCCACAGACCAGATTCTTCATATGCCCATGTTCTCTGCTGTTACATATATGTCCAAGATGGACCAGCAACATGATGGTACATTGCTGGATTTTGAGTGGTCATACCAGGATAATGCCTGCAGCTACAGGCATCATTCTGGTATCGCTTTTTTCAGCTGGCGGTCAGCTTTCATGTAAAAGTAATCCTACTGGCTAATTAGCTGCTTAGTTTTTACAAGTGGTGGGTAGGGATGTTAGCCCTCGCCACCTTTTTTCTTTTCTTTTTCAAAAACCTATGGCAATAATGATATCTGCAAAATACTCACTTATCTATTTCCTTGGGGTATTTACTTTCCAAAGAGGATTCATTTGAGGGGGGGGGGGGGTTGTACTACCCTGGCAATTTAGGGCCTCTGAAACTGTGATAGGCAGTGAGGAAGTGATATGAGGAAATATGCTCTTTGAAAGCCTGAAGGTGGTTATTGGGTTTTGGGGGCAGATTGCAAAAGATGGCAGGGCCAACCCAAAAAATTCTTCAAATATATTAATAGTGAAAAAAGGCTGTCCAAGCATGTAGACCCTTTACAAAATAATTTGGAGTGGGTAACTGGGGGAAAAGAGAAGGCAAATTTATTAAATACCTTCTTCAGCTCTGTGTATACAAAGGAGCATGGGGAAGCTCTTGTCCATAATGGGCATGGCATTGACACAGCTCCAGATGATCCACGTTGGCTCACAATTGATATGATCCAAAAATATTTAGACAGATTTAAAGATGAATAAAGCACCTGGACCGGATAGCATACAACCATGGGTCCTTAAAGAATTGAGCTCTGTCATTTCAAAGGCATTGTTTCAAATTTTTAGGGGCTCTTTAATGACTGGCATAGTACCACTGGATTGGCGTAAGGCCAATGTGGTTCCAATAGTTAAAAAGGGGTCAAAATCTTTACCTAATAATTATAGACCTGTTAGTTTAACTTCTATAGTTTGGAAGATACTGGAGAGTTTAATAAAAAACCACATAGATGGGTTCTTGCTGGAAAATATTTTAAGTAACAGACAGCATGGATTCATGAAAGACAGAAGTTGTCAAACAAATTTGATTTCTTTCTATGAGGAGGTGAGCAAAACCTTGGAGAGAGGGGTGGCGGTAGACGTGGTATACTTGGATTTCGCAAACGCGTTTGACACAGTTCCCCACACATGGCTAATGTGTAGGGTAAAGTCTACATGCTTGGAAAAATCAGTATGTAAATGGATAGAAAACTGGCTAAAAGATCGTATTCAAAGAGTAGTGGTTAAAGATTCATACTCTGAATGGTCTAGGGTTGTTAGTGGTGTACCCCAAGGTTCAGTGTTGGGACCCTTACTTTTTAATATATTTATAAACGATATAGGGTCTGAGATTAAAAATCCCATTTCAGTCTTTGCAGATGACACCAAGCTGTGAAGTGGAATAACGTCCTTACAGGATGTCTTCAACTTACAAGCCAACCTCAATGCACTGTTTAATTGGGCAACTATGTGGCAAATGAGGTTTAATGTCAATAAATGTAAGGTTATGCACTTGGGGGCTAAGAATATGCATGCATCATACATACTAGGGGGGGTACAACTGGGGGGAATCTGGGAGTTCTAGTAGATCACAAGCTTCATAATGGCATGCAATGCCATGCTGTGGTTTCTAAAGCGAGCAAAATCCTCTCTTGTATTAAAATAGGTATAGACTCCAGAAAGAGAGATATCATATTACCCCTGTACAAATCATTAGTAATGCCTCATCTGGAATATGCGGTTCAGTTTTGGGCACCAATTCACAAAAAGAACATTGGGGAACTGGAGAAAGTGCAGAGAAGGGCAACCAAACTGATAAGAGGCATGGAGGAGCTCAGCTATGAGGAAAGATTAGAGGAACTGAATTTATTCTATCTTGAGAAAAGGAGATAAGGGGGGATATGATCAGTGGTTCATATAGTAAACTCGGTGCAGAGCTATTCACCCTGAGGTCATCACAGAGGACAAGGGGGCACTCTTTACGTCTGGAGGAAAATAAATTTAATCTCCAAACATGGAGAGGTTTCTTCAAAGTGAGAGCTGTGGTAATTTGGAATAGACTCCCTCAAGAGTTGGTTCCGGTCAGCTGAGTGGATTGCTTTAAAAAAGGCCTGGATTCTTTTTTAGATACACAGAATATAACTGGATACTAACATTTATAGGTAAAGCTGATCTGGGAATATCCAATTGCCACTCGGGGGATCAGGAAGGAATTGTTTCCCTGCAGGAGCAAATTGCGTCATGCTTTGCCTTCCTCTGGATCAACTGTGGGTATAGGATTATATATATTTTTTTTTTATGGGAATGGTTGAACTGGATGGACTTTTGATTTTTTTTCAGCCAGATTAACTATGTAAAAGGTGATAATGTACTATGTGCTAAACCTCTGGCCACAAGCTGCTAGGCCTCAGTAGTGAGCAAACTACTACTCATTACAATTCATTCAATATATATATATATATAAATATATATATATATATATATATATATACAGTTAGGTCCATGTATATATTTGGACACAATTTTCATTCTTTTGACTGGCTCTGTATGCCACCAGAATAAATTAAAATGAAAAAATCCAAATGAATTTGAAGTGCAGACTTTCAGCTTTAATTCAAGGGGTTGAACATAAATATCAAGTACAAAATTTAGGAACTGCAACCATTTTTATACACAGTCCATTTTCAGGGGCTCAAATGTAATTGGACAAATCAATATAATCATAAATATAATGTTTATTTTTAATATTTTGTTTAGAATCCTTTACTGGCAATGACTGCCTGAAGTCTGGAACACAGGGACATTACCAAAGACTGGGTTTCCTCCTTTCTAACTGCAGCTGTCTTCAGTTGTAAAGTCTAATCTGGCTTTTCTATTCTTCAGGCTTATGAATGGTTTGCACCTTTGTATTTGCTCTTGTGAAGTATTCTCTTGATTGTAGACTTTGACAATGATACCCCACCTCCATGAGAGTGTCCTTCGCTTGTCTGGATGTTGTAAATGGATTTTTCTTTACCAAAGAGAGGATCTTGCGATCATCCACCACTGTTGTCTCCCATGGATGTCCATGCCTTTTTATGTTGCTGAGCTCACCAGTGCGTTCTTCTTTCCTTGTACCAAACTGTTGATTTGACCACTCCTAATGTTGCTGCTATCTCTCTGATGGATTTGTTTCATTTTTGAAGCCTTACAATGCCCTGTTTCACTTGCATGGACAACTCATTTGAATGCATGATGTAGGTTCACAGCAATAGATTCCAAATGCAAATTCCACACTTAGAATCAACTGCGGACCTGCTTAATTGATGAATAAATAATGAAGGAGTAGCCCACACCTGGCCATGAAACAGCTTTTGATTCAATTGTCCAATTACGTTGGGTCCCTTGAAAATGAGGGGTGGGGGTGCCTACTCTTAAGAGCTGCAATTCCTAAACCCTTCCTCCAATTTGGATGTACATGCCCTCACATGTGAGTGTGCACTTTCAGCCCATATCCATTATATAACTATATCTTGAATATGTGTTGGTAAATACCTGAAAAAATGTCCTAAAAAAAATATATATGGACCTAAATGTGTGCATACATATATAAATATATATATATATATATATATATATATATACACATTCTCCACAGCCACTTTATTAGGTACACCTGTTCAATTACTTGGTAACACAAATTGCTAATCAGCCAATCACATGTCAGTAACTCAATACATCTAGACGTGGTGAAGACGACTTGCTGAAGTTCAAACTGAGCATCAGAATGGGGAAGAAATGGGATTTAAGTGACTTTGGGCTGGTCTGAGTATTTAAAAAGCTTCTAATCTACTGGGATTTTCACGCACAATCATCTCTAGGGTTTACAGTGAATGGAGAAAATATCCAGTGTGCAGCAACTGTGTGGATAAAAATGCCTTGTTGATGTCAGAGGAGAATGGGCAGACTGGTTCAAGAAGATAGAAAGGCAACAGTGACTCAAATAATCACTCGTTACAACCAAGGTATGCAGAATACCATCTCTGAATGCATAACATGCTGAACCTTGAAGCAGATGGGCTACAGCAACAGAAGACCACACCGGGCGCCACTCTTGTCAGCTAAGAACAGGAAAGAGAGGCTACAATTCACACAGGCTCACCAAAATTGGACAACAGAAGATTAGAAAAATGTTGCCTGGTCTGACGAGTCTCGAATTCTCTAGAGATGGTTGCGTGTGAAAATCCGAGTAGATCAGCAAATTTTTAAATACTCAGGCCAGCCTGTCAGGCACTAATAGCCATGCCACATTCAAAGTCACTTAAATCCCCTTTCTTCTCCATTCTGATGCTCGGTTTGAACTTCAACAAGTCGTCTTCACCCCATCTAGATGTCTAGATGCGTTGAATTGCTGCAATGTGATTGGCTGATTAGCAATTTGTGTTACCAAGCAATTAAACAGGTGTACCTAATAAAGGGTTTGGTTAGTGTGTGTGTGTTTTTCATATATATATATATATATATATATATATATATATATATATATATATATATATATACCAATCTAATACTCCAAATGACTGAAAAACACATTTTCTGGAAGCCCCAAGTGTAACACATTTATTATAATAGTTTGCCTAAATGAATTAGGAGTATTGCTTTAACATTTCATGTGCCGGGATGTGGTTAAGAATGAGAAGAAGAAGAATGAAAAGAAGAAGAAGAATGAAAAGAAGAATAAAAAGAAGAAGAAGAAGAATGAAAAGAAGAATGAAAAGAAGAAGAAGAAGAATGAAAAGAAAAAGAAGAATGAAAAGAAGAAGAAGAAGAATGAAAAGAAGAATGAAAAGAAGAAGAAGAATGAAAAGAAGAAGAAGAAGAATGAAAAGAAGAAGAATGAAAAGAAGAAGAAGAAGAATGAAAAGAAGAATGAAAAGAAGAAGAAGAAGTATGAAAAGAAGAAGAAGAAGAATGAAAAGAAGAATGAAAAGAAGAAGAAGAAGAATGAAAAGAAGAATGAAAAGAAGAAGAAGAAGAATGAAAAGAAGAATGAAAAGAAGAAGAAGAATAAAAAGAAGAAGAATGAAAAGAAGAATGAAAAGAAGAAGAAGAAGAATGAAAAGAAGAAGAATGAAAAGAAGAAGAAGAAGAATGAAAAGAAGAATGAAAAGAAGAAGAAGAAGAAGAAGAATAAAAAGAAGAAGAAGAAGAATGAAAAGAAGAAGAAGAAGAATGAAAAGAAGAAGAAGAAGAATGAAAAGAAGAATGAAAAGAAGAAGAAGAAGAATGAAAAGAAGAAGAAGAAGAATGAAAAGAAGAATGAAAAGAAGAAGAAGAATGAAAAGAAGAAGAATGAAAAGAAGAAGAAGAAGAATGAAAAGAAGAATGAGAAGAAGAAGAAGAAGAATGAAAAGAAGAAGAAGAAGAATGAAAAGAAGAATGAAAAGAAGAAGAAGAATAAAAAGAAGAAGAAGAAGAATGAAAAGAAGAATGAAAAGAAGAAGAAGAAGAATGAAAAGAAGAAGAAGAATGAAAAGAAGAAGAAGAATGAAAAGAAGAATGAAAAGAAGAAGAAGAAGAATGAAAAGAAGAAGAAGAAGAATGAAAAGAAGAATGAAAAGAAGAAGAAGAAGAATGAAAAGAAGAAGAAGAAGAATGAAAAGAAGAATGAAAAGAAGAAGAAGAAGAATGAAAAGAAGAATGAAAAGAAGAAGAATGAAAAGAAGAATGAAAAGAAGAAGAAGAAGAATGAAAAGAAGAAGAAGAAGAATGAAAAGAAGAAGAAGAAGAATGAAAAGAAGAATGAGAAGAAGAATGAAAAGAAGAATGAAAAGAAGAATGAGAAGAATGAAAAGAAGAATGAAAAGAAGAAGAAGAAGAATGAAAAGAAGAATGAGAAGTAGAATGAAAAGAAGAATGAAAAGAAGAATGAGAAGAATGAAAAGAAGAATGAAAAGAAGAAGAAGAAGAATGAAAAGAAGAAGAATGAAAAGAAGAATGAAAAGAAGAAGAAGAAGAATGAAAAGAAGAAGAAGAAGAATGAAAAGAAGAAGAAGAAGAATGAAAAGAAGAAGAGGAATATAAGAAGAAGAATTCCAGTACAGCAAAAAGTGTATCTGCAGAGAGCTCCGCTATTTCTGACAGTTCTCTGACAGTTCCTTCACATTTACAGCGGTTGAAACATTGTATCTATTTATTTCCGAATAAAAACATCTGTATCCTAAATGGAAACAAATAGATACAATGTTTCAACCGCTGTAAATGAACTGTCAGAACTGTCAGAGAACTGTCAGAAATAGCGGAGCTCTCTGCAGTGACACTTTTTGCCGGCTGATCGGGGAAAATTCGATTCGTGCACCCGAAGTTTGCTAAAATTCGGATTCGGTGCGAATCAAATTTTTCCTAATATTCGAAACGAATTCCACTTCGCCAAGTTCGATTCGCTCATCTCTAACTATAACGTTCATGTAAACCAATTAATTTACATGTATTTGGGATTTCTCTTTAGCAAAGACATGTAGCAGAATACATTTTGGTCTAAATTTATGATGAAATTAGATTTTTTTACTGGACATGTTTAATAGCAAAAAGTAAAAAATATTGGTTTGTTTTTTTCAAAACTGTCGGTCTCTTTTTTTTATAGAGCAAAAAAATTAAAAACGTACAGTTGATCAAATACCACCAAAAGAAAGCTCAATTTGTGGGAAAAAGGGACATAAACTTCATTTTGGTGCAGTGTTGCATAACCGTGCAATTGTCAGTTATAGTAATGCAGCGTTGTAACGCAAAAAATGGCCTGGTCAGGAAGGGGGTTAAATCCTCAGGAGGGCAAGTGGCTAAGTGTATGTTTTTTAATTCAAGCAGTAAGTACCTGAATTCAGCCTGTCATAAGCATCTTGAAATCCCCTATGCATTGAAGCTCAAACTCAGGGAGGTAGAAGCAGCATAAGGAGTCTGTCTTGTTACAGTACTCATATGCTAACAAAGAGCATGCAAATAGGAGGAAGGAACAAACAAGTCGGCCGCACTCTGATGACAACTGTCTTCACAAAGCTTTAATATTCCAGGACTAGATCACAGAAGAGTCCGCCTAGACCATTCTTCACTCAACACGAGTGTCACTGACTTGTTTTACTCAAAAAGGGCATAGTTGGGTGGACAGGGTGGATCAAATATGTAAATTGGAGGAACTTTACCATATGAACAAAGATAAGATGGAGCGTCACCATATAAGATGGAACAAATGGGAGGAATTTAAAAAGTCAAAGTTATTATAGAGTTTATGGGGAACTAACATAGAATAATATGGTTATACTTTTTTCCTTTTCTCTTTTATAGGGATTAGGTTCTCCAGAAATGAATAAGAAAATGCAGAACAGGAAGGGGGGGGCGGGGGAGATGGGTGATATATAGGAAGGGAGGGGGGGGGAGGAAGAAAGGATAAATGTTTTGATAATATGTTGATGTTTTAAAGAGTATTTTTGTACAATTTGTTTATCTGAAAAATCAATAAATATTTGAATTTAAAAAAAAAAGAATATTTCAGGACTAGATCGCAGAAGAGTCCTCCTAGACCGTTCTTCACTCAACATGAGTATCACTGACTTGTTTTACTCAAAAATGGCATAGTCATAGAGAGTTCTCTATGAGTAAGCCCTCTTTGGGTGAAACATTGAAACATGTCAGAGTGAAGCTTGCTCTGGGTTGACTATTCTGTGAAATACTCGGGAATAAAAAAGCTTTGTGAGGCCTAATGTCATTGGAGTGCAGTTGACTTTTTTGTTCATTCCATGAGGGGAGCATTAATGAGCACCACCTGAAACTGCAGAGATGGGTGGATTGAAGGCTTTGAGCACCAGTTCTATTTGGTACTGCTGATAGAAGGAGGCAGCAGAGTTACAGGGAAAGAAGAATTTTCATCAGTTTGCCGTTTGTCCTTTTACTGTCCAGCCACAGTCTCAGGGAGGGATGGGACACATGCATTTTTTTTTTGCAGCAAAGAAAAATCAGGTCTCCGTGGCTTTGCTGTGTGGCAGATATGTATAAATCTCAGAATAAGATAGACAAAAATAAAAATCTTTTGGCAGGAAAAACAGCTCAAATATATGTATACTGTATATTTCTTTGTATTTAACTGTGTAGTTGTGTATTAATTAACCCTTTGGCACTGGTGCCTCCTGGCACTTTAAGGGTTCCAGAAGCCGGGGGGAGTTCGGGGTTTTAGGGTCATGTGACCACCGTGATTCGCTGTCACGGCAGTCTCATGCTCAGGAAAGGTCCCAATCTCCTCTTGTGAAGTACTGAATGTGTGTGCTGTGAGCGCTCTCAGCACATATGTTTTTTTTATAGAACGTAAATGTGCAGCCGCTAGGCATCTAGGCCCAGATGCCGGGAGGCCGGACATTTCCTTTCTGCCAGTGCAAGGAGGTTAAAAATAAATTAATATACAGTATGTGTATCTGAACTGGTGTTGATATCAGCCTCTGTGATCACTTGCTGCAGATGGTAGAGGAAGGGGCAGCACTAGGAGCCAATCGGACTGTGCTGCATACACATGTGCTGAGAGAGCACATGTGCTGACAGTGAGCTATCACCCTAGGTTCACATATGTGCAGGGGCGGACTGACCATTTGGAAACTCGGGCAAACGTCAGTAGGGGGCCCCATGAGATGCCCCTGATACCTTTTTCATAGATTTTTTTGAGTTTAGGCAAGGACACAGGGGCCCCATGTTCCACTATTGCCTGGGGGCCCTATGAGTTGTCAGTCCGCCCCTGCATATGTGTGGATGGTGCTGCTGCGGATCTGCATGAAAATACATGCAGCCGCACCACCCGCACAGAGAAATGCGGACCCGCGGGCGGGTGCCATTAGTTCTAATGGCACGCTTCCCTCACTGGACAACGCAACCGTACTGGGAACCGAGGTTTCCGTGTGGGCTGCGTTTTCCAAAGAAGTACAGGGACTTCTTCCCTGCGTGTCACGGGGCACGGGAGTCCATTCAAATGAATGGGCTCTCGTGCCCGTGCAAAATGCGGCCCGCACAGCCGCATATATATGTGAACCGGGGGTCAGTGTTTGGCTACTCTTTTATTGTCCACCCAGAAGGCTGCAGTCAAAGACATGACACCACTATACAATATTTCCTAACAGAGAAATGGATGTATGAGGCCCCTGACATGGACGTTATCTTTTCATTCATGATTTTTCAAATAAAAACAGATCCAGGTAACATCAGTTTACATCAGTTTGCACATCTGTCTTCATTTCAGTTCAGTTTATATCATTTCAATTCAGTTCAATTTACATCAGTTTATATTAGTTTGCATCAGTATACATCCATTCTGTTTCAACAGAGCTGGACGTTGGCTGTTCCGTTTGAAAAAAAAATGGATCTGAACTTACATGGATGTAGGTGCCTACCCATAGACATGGATGTAGGTGCCTACCCATAGACATGTATTGTGGTTCTGTCTGGATTCGTCTGAAAAACTGACAGACGGATGTAGACTAAACGCCTGTGCAAAAGGGGACTAAATCACAAAAGTGGCTACATACATACAAATTCTTGGGCAGATAAAATTGTCCATATATGTGTATTCTGTTATTTTCTTGGAGTTACACTTTAATTGCTTATATTGTCTATAGTTGTCTTTTACCAGCACCTTATATAACCACAGACAGTGACTTGTCTATATTTGGCCTTCTTTCTATATTTTTAATAGCAGGAATGTGTAGAATGTTGAGTTCTCTTCAGTAGTGTTGTCTCAGATGAAAACAGGAGAAAACTGTCTTCATACAACGTTCCAGACCGTACTGTAGACACCACTTAAATTCTCCTATTTATATGACATTCAGGAAAGACTTAAAACACGGTAATGTTAACAAGCCCAAATATTTGCTCTTTAAAACAGACACGTGGTCTTGGTGACTAGTATTTTCTGTTATACAGCTTATGTTCTAGGAGATGTTACAATTATTACTGGTCAGACAAAGGTTCTCAAAGCTGAACTTTTCAGGAACGTAATGAAATTTAAAATAACATTTCAGTTTATCGAGTTCCAAGTTATATAATACCCTTAATGTGAATCTCTGAGAGAAATAGGGAGGCTGTTACTGCTATTATCTTCAAAGAATAAAAGTACCTGGCCACCTTTGGCTTTGGTGCTTTCTGTGTCACCAATCTACATGTGTACAAATTAGAAAGTCAGATCTCTTGATCTGTATACTTACTCCAGGTCAGTGAATGAAAAAGAACTGAGGGAGAGCTGAGATTTTTGTCTCAGCTCTCCCTATTACCACCTACCAAAGCAGTAACAGTTTCATTTTATAATAATATTTTGTCCAGTATATCAGACAAACACACAAGAGAGGCAAACTAGTATAGCTGAATAACTCATGATAATGCAGTATTGTACATCTTCACTTGGATTTCAGAGAAAGGATAGCACTCATGTAGAATACCATCACAATCCTTCACAATGGGAATGGAAGTATACAATCTTTGCTGAAAACAATTCCTTTTGGAATACAGCATAGCAGTAGCAAAGGTCCTTCTTTAAATTTGGATTGCAGTCATAGCTGGGTTTTCAGCACTGGATTCTTTAGTTGGCACCCTAAGTAACACTCTTCTGAAATGGGCAATCTACCTCACATGTTCTTGTTCTCCTGGTCCTAACTTGGCTTAGTGCATTATGAAACCGCTGTTGTACCCAAATAACCTTATATGAGATAATTATTCTTACTGATGATGGAAAACAAATGTGTAGCCAGTGATTTATGAAGACAGTGAAAAGCCTGTTTCCTTTGCTTCCAATGGGCACATGCCTACTGTGTCTAATGGTAAATATGGTTCTGATTCCATCACTAAGCCCAGGATGGTATAAAGTAGTGTGCATGTTGAAGGGTGGTGGGTACAGCATGGAACCCCTTTCAGCCACAACAGACCAAATTGTCCCAATTCTTTACTAACATAACCATTTTTGTCAAAGAGGTGTTGTATCAAGTATTACTACTACTTATATTTCAACACAGATCATGCAGATCTTCACAGCAAAAATTAAAGCTGTATGTTTCTATCAATGTAAGGAACTCATTACTTTTAATTTTCCTAAAAGGAACCTTGATACAATTTCTTTGTTTACAATGCATCAAAGCCCACTTTGTCATTTAGAAGAGGGCATATAGTAGCCTTTAACTACCTTGTTAATTGCAGTGGTGGAATATTGTTTGAAAATGGTCAAAAATAATGTTGTAACAATGTACATAGACATGCTTTTCAACCGTCCTAAAAATGTTGTCCCCAAAACTCCCAGTTATTAATTAAATATTGTGTATGACAATTAGATGCGGGTCTTATATATATTTTGAAACAACACTCATATGTACAGTATATTGTGGATATTTCACCCAGCTCCACATTTTGACATGTCTCACCCATCAGTCATAGCCATGGATGTGATTAGATCATTATAATTTGGCATTATAACTTGGCATGGATGAAAATATTTAAGTTGCATTCTTTAGTGGCAGGGAAAAAGGGAACCTGGGGGTATTTGGCAACTGCTCCACACACTTACCACAAACTTTACTAAAAGTAAAACCCCGGGGCACAGCCCTGAGCTACAAATGTTCAGAAATAGTGACCTTTCAGCTGATTTACCAAAAGAGTTGAGAATCTTTACTTAACAATAGGGTGAACAATTACTTCAGTTGTTCAGTCATGTGAAAGGCATCTTGCATTTGTATATGATTGGGCATTCAAAGTGTATAGGAAATTGCTTTTTTACATAATTGGATAAAGAAGTGAATGTTCACACATTTCTTTAGTAAAGATTCTCAACTCCTTTAATTGCTTGCGGATCGCCTCCTGTAGCTTTACTGCTACAGAGCAGCTGCTGTGCGCTGGATCATGTACTATATATATGTGATCCAGCATTTCAGGTATGGGGTGTGTGTTCTCAAACGCGCCGGATGCCCCATTTGTGCTGTCATTCACTACAGCACAAGCCGATCAGCGGGTTCTGGCCAATGATTTATGGCCAGGACCTGCTAATTATATAACAGAATGACAGAACAGAGCTCTGTGTTGACAAACAAAACAGAGTTCTGTGCAGACAGCAGCAATGTGCCATTTTTTCCCCTGCAAAGCATGGAGTTAAATCAGGCACATCACTTAGTAAAAGCAGCACATACTACACACAGTAAATATTGTTAGGTGCACAGTTAGCCCTTTGACTGCCTCTAGATATTAACCACTTCCAAGCCAGAGTCATTAGTACAGTGACGGTGTATAGTATTAGCAATAATTACTGTCTTAGTGTCACTGGAAATGTCAGTGGCAGTTAGCGGTTTACCATAGAGTTCTTTCTTTCTTTTTCTTTCTTTCTTTCTTTCTTTCTTTCTTTCTTTCTCTCTCTCTCCCTTCCCCCCCCCCCTCTCTCTCTCCCTCCCCCTCCCTCCCTTCCTTCCTTCCTTCCTTCCTTCCTTTCTCTTTCTTTCTCCCCCCCCCCTCTCTCTCTCCCTCCCTCCCTTCTTTCCTCCCTTTCTCTTTCTTTCTCTTTCTTTCTTTCTTTCTTTCTTTCTTTCTTTCTTTCTCCCCTCCCCCCCTCTCTCTTTCTCCCTCCTTCCTTCCTTCCTTCCTTCCTTCCTTCCTTCCTTCCTTCTTTCTTTCTTTCTTTCTTTCTTTCTTTCTTTCTTCCTTTCTTCCTTTCTTTCTACAATTGTAATGGCTCTGGGTCAAAAATTCTTATTATCTATGTACTTTCTTAGCATGTTGAAGAATTCCATTGGTCATGGTGTACAAAAATGATGTGTAGCTTTAAATATGTTATTAATAATAATAATATTAATAGCAATAATAATATTAACCCTACAATGGTCCCAGTGTTTTCTTTAATCACTTCCCCATAGCAGTAATACTGCTACAGGGTGGCAGGGCTGTGCAAAATCACGTATATATACACGTGATTTGCATTTCCGGGGGGGGGGGGGGGAAACAACACAGGTCTCTCTCCTGCCAGCGGTAACATGCTGCTGTGTATTTCTCTGTTTCCAAAGTAAAGCACACACAGAACATTATGTTAAACAGCACACAGTTAACCCATTGATCACCCCAGATGTTAACCCATTCCTGCCCAGTGTCATTAATACAGTGTCAGTGCTTTTTATTAGTACTGATCACTGTATTAGTGTCATTGGGATGTCAGTGACAGTTAGTCAGTTCTCTCCCAGTGTCAGAATGCCTCCTCAGTCCCGCTATAAGTTGCTGATCGCCACCATTACTAGTATAAAAAAAAAAAATTCCAGTATATATACCGCCATTTGTAGACGCTATACCTTTCACGTAAACTAATTAATTTACATGTATTGGGATTTTTTTTTTAGCAAAGACATGCAGCAGAATACATTTTGGCCTAAATTTATGACAAAATTTGATTTTTAAAATTTTTTTACTGGATATGTTTTATAGCAAAACATCAAAAATATTGTTGTTGTTTTTTTCACAATTGTCTGTCTTTTTTTGTTTATAGCTCAAAAAATAAAAAACACACAGGTGATCAAATACTACAAAAAGAAAGTACAATTTGTGGGAAAAAAAGTACATAAATTTCATTTATGCACAACCTTGCATTACCAGATAATTGTTAGTTAAAGTAACGCAGCGCCATATCGCGAAAAATGGCCTGGTCAGGAAGGGGGGTAAATCTACTGGAGGGCAAGTGGTTACAGAATATGTCAGAAACTGGCAATAATCATAATAGTCAGGGCTGGAAAAATCTCTAGCGTCAAATAGCCAACTGACCTAAAAAACACTGCTGATTCCTAGCACTTTTGCCTTTTCTGCAGTTCATTAATGCATGATCCATTTCTCCTTAGACATCTTCATTGGCTTTTAAACCAGACTGAACAGCTAAGTAACTAAGTTCTATATGAAGTTTTCTGCTCCTGAAATAATAATATCTTTACATTGGCCACTTGCTTGATATCAGAAAATGGTATTTTTTTATGTTGTATTAGGGTTACTTATTAATTCATTGTTACATTTAAGCAGATATACTTTGAAATAAATTGAATATTGTACTGTATACGTCCAGCAATAATATTTTAGGTGAAAAATGCTTACACTATTTGCCTTTTATATTGAAGCAACTCAGGTGTAAATGTATTACCTTAACACAGTGAAAGGACATTAATGCACATTTCATGCTGCCCAACTCACTTTTTAAAGCTAAAATCCAAGCAAATATAAAATATGCATATTAATGTAGCTCTTTACTCATAATTATATGATTAAATATATTTTTAATGCACGCAGTTTAAGCTTTTGATTTTGACTAGGTATCAGTCTTTTGGAACATCCTGTACAGTGGAACTCAGACTGGGAAAGGGAAAAGTATCACAAGGTGTCAATCAGATGTGCTTGAGATAGTGGAGTGATAGAAAGATGAGCTTATTGTTCTGCTGCTTCTCCTTTGGCTGTCAAGTGACAAGCCAGGGGAACAACAAGCTCTGTAAGTGTTATTTAACTGCAGCAGAGAAAAATTATACCATGTGTCCTGCCAGATACAGCTGTGCAGTGTGGCACAGCTTTGTACATATCACAACTGAATGGACAGAAATACAAATCCTTTGGCAGGTAAAATGCCACCCATATGTAATCCATTTGTGTATTTAGCTGTTTGCCTGGAGTTAAGTGTTAATTATATTTTTCTTCACATATAATCTGTATCAGGTGTGTATTTTCTAAGTAGAGCAAAAAGTAGACAATTAATATGATTTGCTCAGTCTTTTTCTAGACACATGAAAATCAAACTAAATGCCCAACACACTCTGAAAGCTACATCTAGTCTACATTTTTATTTTGTTAATATAAATACCTTGAAAGCCATTTACTTATATGTACTGTATGTGCTAAGTGGCACAATTCTACGTTGGTTATAAATATTTCTGTAGAACACAGAGCCTATTTATTCTTACAACAAAGTTGTATGTTTATAATACATTGACATTTATGCATTCCTTTAAGAAAGACATTTAAAGAGTCATGTGATCTCAATGATTACCATGTATAGCCATTTTACAGAAGTGACTACACTTCTCACCAAATATAGCCCTGTGACACAATCCAGCTCACTGACACACTCGCTATATATCAAATTTGTATGATTAAGTTTCACTGTTTTAAAAAAAACATAGTTTTTTGTTATTTATATTTATAGGAATGACATTAAATACTTAATAGAACTTACATTTGTTATATACCAAAAAGGTTTGGAGTACATCTAGTATTTCTTTTTTTACATTGCTAAATAGCTAAATAAAGGCAATTTACTTTTTTTATTTTTACAAATGAGTACATTTTCCATTATTATCAACAAATCTCTGAAAAAAATGTGTATATTAATTTATTCAAAATACCTTTTTTATTGTGCATATACCATTTGCATAGAACGTAAGGAAAAAGTCAAATTGCTTGTTGCTGCCTTTGTTGATGGAGAGGCGTGCCATGAATAAAAGGTGGACCTCATTTTAAGAGGTTAATTTAGTGTTAGGGTTTAAGATACAAAGTTAGGTTAAGGTCAGGGTCAAGGTGTTAGGGGTTATACAGATAACAGTTAGGGCTAAAGTCATTTTCAAGCATAAGGTTAGGGTGAGGTTAGGGTTCAAGTTCATGACTGAGTTAAGAATTAAGTTTAAGTGCTATGGTTTATTTCAATGAATTGGTTACATTTGATGACTTGGGTGAGAGCAGATGAGTCAGGTTCAGGCTAAGAGTCAGGGGGTATTGAGGGTCACTTTTTATTGTACTTATTTAGGGTGCCAAATGTAAACTTTTTTGGCCTTTACATTTTAGTCTAAAACTATACATGTAAAGCGCTACCCTCAGTGTTCACAAACATAGGCAATGTCCCTTTAAATCTACAATACAGCATGTGCAATTTATGTTTGAAATAAAGTCCCAAAAAAGGCAATATTTATATAAAAAAATAAAGTGATAAAAGGTCCACAAAAGATCCAAATTATATTGTGCCAGGATGCAAGCAAACCAATCCAGCCACCACCACCAGAAAAGATAGCCAATCTCCTTACCCTGTACCCTGTAACCCCTGTGACCCCGATATCACAAGGAGGCCAAAAGGCGCTTGTTGTTATACCACCATTCCACTCTCCTTCCAACCCTAAACCCACTCAGATGTCTTTTTCAGGATCTCTTGGACAATTCACAGAACCCACATGAATGGTTTCCAGGGCATATATCCTACACTACAACACACCAGTGATTCCATTTTCCCTGAAGATGTTATTTGTTATGAAACACAGCGTCAGTAGGGCAGGGCACAGTGTCTAAAGTCATTACATTTTTGCACATGTGAAACTACTTATTGATGCTGATGGTGGCATTTTGTTCATCTCAAGTATTACTTAATGTTTGTTGATTTTGCACACAAACCTTTTTTTGTAAGTGTATATATAGCAGCTTTTAAACAGTATCACACTATGTGCAGTGTGCTTCCTTTTTAGTGATATGATCGATGCAGAAAGAAGTGTAGAGGCCTGAGTGGCTGCATACCTGCGGTCCCATGGTCCTGTTGTTTCAGATATATGCCTTGAAATTCTGAAGGACCCTCTGCACACTCATATATAGCATTTCCAGCAGACTTTGCAATAAAGAATAGGGATATTTAGTTCACACATATTGCAATACATGGTTAAGCTGGCCAACTGCATCAACATCTCCTAAAAAGGGTATATACCAGTGTGCAGAGGGTCCTTCAGAATTTCTAGTGTTAATATGTGGTTACACCCCTCTAGCAGTTACACCCCTCTAGCACCTGATAGATAAATGCATGTACTAGCTATTGGGATTTGAGCGCAGGTATATCTTGTTTGTTGTATTATGGGTCAGTAGTCAGACCTAAACCTAGCAGCTCTCCCCCACTTTGTGTCTGCCCCAGGTTGGCATTGTGTCCACAGTAGCATTTGCGTAGGCAGAGCAGAGTAGGACTGGCCATAGAGGGATTACGTTGACGCAGTTGGCCAGCTTAAACTTGTATTACAATATGTGTGAACCAAATATCCCTATTTTTGATTGCAAAGTCTGCTGGAAAGGTATATACCAGTGTGCAGAGGGTCCTTCAGAATTTCTAGTGTTAATATGTGGTTACACCCTTTTAGCACCTGATAGATAAATGCATGTACTAGCTGTTGGGATTTGAGCGCAGGTATATCTTGTTTGTTGCATATATGCCTTAGAAACCATCCATGTGGCCGCTTTTTGACCTCCTTGTGATATGGGGGTCATATTACAGGGTAAGGAGTTTGGCTATTTTTTCTGGCGGTGGTGCCTGGTTTGGTTTGCTTGCATCCTGGCACAAGAGAGTTTTGATCTTTTGTTTTCTTAAACACTTTTGTGGACTTTTTATCACGTTATTATTTTCAATATAAAAAGGACCTTTTTTGGGACTTTATTTGTAACATAAATTGCATGTGGTGTATTGTGGAAAGGAACATTACCTATGTTTGATCTTTGCCTTCCTCTGGATCAACTATAAGTATAGGATTCTAACTTTTTTTTTTTTATGGTTGAACTGGATGGACTTTGGTCTTTTTTCAGCCAGACTAACTATGTAACTATGTGAACACTAAGGAAAGCGCTTTACATCTTAGATTGTAAGCTCCAAGGAGCAGGGCCCTCTGAACCCCCTTGTATTGAACTGTATTGTTTCTGTATTGTCTCCCTTTTATATTGTAAAGCGCTGAGCAAACTGTTGGCGCTATATAAATCCAGTATAATAATAATAATAATGTATGGTTTTAGAGTATGAGGGTATTTATGGTGGCAGCTTTCCATTTACGCTTTATTTAATGCTGAGCTGTGATTATAAAACTCTTTCCACACTTTGTGGGTAGTTTGTTGTGTTTATTAGCACAGAGTTTGTTGGTTTTTAATTTTAAATATTAGTATTATACAGTATTTACCTAATATTATAGTTTCTTTTATCGAAGTTTCTAAAATAAAACTCATATTGCCTTACAGCAACCAATCAAATCCTTTTATCATCAAACGTCAGCTGTTATTTTTCAGTGCAGGTTTAAATTTGGGTACAGTCAAGAAACAAAGGCCCTTGGTATTTAAAGAAATGTTAAAGAAAATAACTTCAGGGAAGTTTATATAATCTTATTCAATTAGGAATGATCAGAATTCACTCTGCTGAAGACTGAACAGAGCATGATAATCTCTAAATTGTTATAGGTAATGCACTTAAGGCATAAGCTTACCACACACATTACAATCTGATTGTACACTCACCTTTTGATCTACCAACAACTAAGTAGTGCAAGGCTCTGGATATTTGGATTTAAATTAATTAGATAGATTGGGTAGATCCTCATATGACATTAGGTAGGCCCTCATATTATACTAGTAGTTCTAAAGTTGGTTGTACAAAGATTGTATGTGCAGATTGTAACATGTATGGTGACCCTTAGACAGTTAACACGTTTATGATATGAAGACATTCATATGCACTTTATTTAAAGTGTTTGTTATTTTCATACTGTCTAGTATTTCTTAATAAATTATTCATCATCCTCAAGGTGAATAAGGTGGATGCTCCGGCTGTCTGTTATGTAAACACCGAAAAGTAACACTCATAAAATATCTGATAAAAATAACTCTGTATAATAGAACACATTTTATGTGATAGCAGCTTCATGATCAGGTGTATTTTATCAATAAATCAAAAATAACATTCACATGTGAAACCGTAAAGGTAGGCAATAGATGTTGTCTGGAGAGAATGGATTGTTGATAGCTGCTGTAGTGATTGAAAACATTTTAAGATTCATTTGAATGAAAAGTTAAAATTGAACTTTGCACCATCATTGTAGTTCAGTGTGATGTAGAAGCCCATTGGAGATGTGGAAATCAATTATATGAATCACACAATGGATTCATGGCACTCTAGGGACATTTAGATGGGGCCACATTACTTTTAGAAGATTTATGCATCTCACACTGTTCAGTAATAGCAGTCAACAAATCTCTCAGACATTTCAAAATGTGTTAGACTATGGTTGGCAAATGTTGATTTTTTTGTATTTTTATAATCAATTTTTATTAACATTTTCAGATTATACAAAAGTATAACCAAATACGTTCACAGTGACTAGGCTAACAAACAAAAAAAAAGAAACTAGAGGACATACAGCAGCAGATATAAACCATAAATGTTGATTGTAAGCCGTACATAAGCTGGGTACCAATGTCACCCAGGATGCAATTACTGGAAAAAAATGGGGGGGGGGGGGCAGGGGACTGGGGAAATAAGACAAAAAAGAAAAAAAAACCCTGCCCAGGGAACAATGAACAACACCTGAGCGGGTAAAAACAACAACATAGGGGTATGAAATGTATCAAATCTACAGAAAAATAATCAAGCATCTGATATCTCAGAGGAATAGTACATCCATCCCTACCAAACGGCTTTAAATTTCTCTCATTGATTCCTAACTATGTGCACCCATCACTCAGCTTCAATAATTGCATCTACTTCCCTCTTCTAATCAGAAAGTGTTGGGCAAGCAGATTGTTTCCAAAATCTAGGCATCAAGGATTTAGCTGCGTTCAGTAGATTGGGAGTGATGCTCTTTTTATACAACTTCATAGAAGTGGAGGTCATGTGAAAAAGGAGGCAAGGCTAAGGGGGATCTCTCTATGTGGCATAAGGTCAGTTTCTGGATCCAAGGAGTGATTGCATCTCAAAAGGCTGTAATTTCAAATGTTTATTTAAAGCATAATTGTGTAAATTAAAATGTTGTGCCTAATGAAAATATTAAAATATCATGTAACATATCACAGTTGAAAGATTTCATTTGTGTACTGCAACAGTTATGCTTTAAAAGTCTTAAAGTCCTCCAGAAAAAAAGGCATAAAAATATCAAATATGTTTGCATTATAGGCAATCCTGGACTGTTTCCAGTAGTGCCTCCTTCACAGCTGCCAGATACTGCCCTTAACCATTTGCCCTCCTGAGGATTTACTCCTCTTCCTGACCAGGCCATTTTTTGCATTAAGTCACTGTGTTTAACAGACAATTGCGCAGTCATGCAACACTGCACTCAAATTAAATGTACGTCCCTTTTTCCCCATGAGTTGAGCTTTGTTAGAATGGTATTTGATCACCTGTGCATTTTTTTTTTTTGCTCTATAAGCAAAAAAAGACCGACAATTTTGAGAAAAAAAACAATATTTTGGACTTTTTGCTATTAAACATGTCCAGTAAAAGAAATGTAAAAAATCAAATTTCGTTATAAATTTAAAACAAAATGTATTCTGCTACATGTCTTTGCTAAAAAAAAATCCCAATACATGTAAATTAATTGGTTTGCTTGAAAGTTATAGCGTTTACAAATGGCGGTATAGATAATAGGATCGTTTTATTTCTACTAGTAATGACGGCTATCAGTGTCTTTTAGTGGGACTGCGGCTGACATTCTGACACTGGGGGGGAACTAACTTGGTGTCACTGACACCCTAGTGACATCAATACAGTGACCAGTGATAAAAAAAAAAGCACTGACAGAGTACTAATGGTACTGGGCAAGAAGGGGTTAATGTGAGGGGTGATCAAAGGGTTAACTGTGTGCTGTGTGTGTTTTACTAGGGGCAGGGGGTGTGTTATTCACGGTAAGCATACTGATCGGGATGGCTGTACTGTGCACAGCCACCCTGAGCAGTGTGCTTGAGCTGACAGTGAGTAAGATTGTTTGTTTATAAACAAAACAATTTTCCTCCCCGTTGGAGATGCTCGGTAATAACCGAGCACCGGTGGGTAATTACCGTCTGGGACCCGGTGATTGACATCCGCGGCTGCAAACAGCGGCTCGGGCCCCCTCCCCGGAAATGCAAAATAACGTATATGTACGTGATTTTGCACATAGGTTCCACCCTGTACTAGTATATCTGCTATAGGGCGGTCCTTAAGCGGTTAACGACTGACTTCTAAAGGTTAAGCAGGCCAAAGACAAGTCAAAAATCAAATGAAAGTTCTTGGTCGTTCGATTTTTGCATCATTAGTGTGCCAGCTGGGACACGTGATTTTCGTGTTCAATTTGTTTAGAAAAATAGCAGAAAAGATGCCACAATCGTATGTGCCATTTTCGTTTTTCGATCGATAGAACGTTCAGTTTTTTTACTTTATGGCCTGCCTCAACAACACCGACTGCTACAGAGAAATGTTTTGCTGCAATAGTTGTTAACATTTATATGGCCAGAAGACACCCGGGCAGCATCTAGTGGCTGGGAGACACTGCAGAGATGATGTTTAACAGAAGCAGTAGCCACCTTCAAGTAATGGGATACACCCCAATAAACATACCTAATGTATTTGGTGTTGTAATAAACAATACTAAACTTCAGATTTAATTCCAGTCCCAATAATCATAAGAGATCCTACATTTTGTGCTGGTTAAAGTAGCAAATACAAGGCTATGTGGTTACATATAAAAGTGACGGCACAAAAAGACCAAGTAGTCCATCAAGTCGGTCCATTTTTTTTGGGGGGGGGGTTGTTTTTTTTTTGCTTGTTTTTGGTCTTTTTGGTTACTTTTTTGTCTGAGTATAGGTCTATGCTTGTCCCAAGCATGTTTGAAGCTTTTAAACTGTTGACTGGCTCACTACCTCTGCTGGAAGTTTATTCCAAGTATCAACTACTCTTTCAGTACTTTCTGAGATTAGTTTTGAACTTTCCTCCAGTTATTTTAAGGTCATGTCCCCGTGTTCTTGATTTTGGTTTCATGTTGAACATACTCCCCTCCTGAACTTTATTCACCCCCTTGATGTATTTAAAGGTTTCAGTCATGTCTCCCCTTTCCCTTCTTTCCTCCAGACTGTACATGTTAAGTTCCTAAAGTCACTCTTGATATGTTTTATCCCTCAGACCTTTCACCATTTTTGTTACCCGTCTCTGGACTCGTTCTATCCTATCAATGTCTTTTTGAAAGTGAGGTCTCCAGAACTGGACACAGTATTCTAAATGAGGTCTAACTAAAGATCTATATAGGGGAATCAGGACCTCTTTCCTCATGCTGGGGACCCCTCTAGTGATGCAATAATGTAAAATGTAAACGGTCATCGTACAAATAAACAGTGTCTGTCCCTGTGAATATAGACACATGTTCTCCCATGCCCGCCTCCAGGACTTCTCCAGGGTGTCACCCATCTTCTGGAACTCCCTGCCCTAACCCATCAGATTATCACCTACTCTCCTCTCCTTTAGGCGCACCCTGAAAACCCATCTCTTCAGGGAAGCCTACCCCTCCCCCTGCTAACTTGCCGACCTCCTCCACTCTTTCTACCACTCCATCCCCCACAGCTATCTCCTCCTGTGCCACCATCTCCTCCCTCCTAGATTGTAAGCTTGAAAGAGCAGGGCCCTCGATCCCCTCATGTTTTGCATTGTATTGGTATTGTTCTGTCACATGTTCTGTCCCCCTTTGTAATGTACAGCGCTGAGCGAACTATTGGCACTTTATAAATACTGTATAATAATAATAATGTTCTAAAAGGTGCTTTCAATAGTCCATGCACCCTATGAGATCTTCATATAGTCCCCCAGTACTTGGTGCTCTTTCACTTCTTTTTAGTGCATCAAACCAATACGACCTCCTCTTTTCAAAGTACCTTGAAGCAAATAAACTAAACATAGTGCATTATCCTTAAATGTAAGTATTAAAAGGGCGTGTGTATCACAATCAATATCGCTGTGATCACTTATATCCAGTGATAGATTCTTCCCCTAACCCAAATTTGTGAACAATAACTATATTCTCCACTCTTCTCAAAACACAGTGATTATGTGCCACACCACACTGCAAATAGTGGTCATACAGTGCAATCAATCAAGTGTGCCTCCTGTCAATCCATATACCTTACCAAATCAACAGGTAGTGCAGGCTAAATAAACAAAAATAAAGTGCTCCAGGCAGGGGTGGATTGGCAACTCATGGGGCCCCCGGGCAATAGGGGATCATGGGGCCCCTGTGTCCTTGCCCAAACTCAAAAAAGCCTATGAAAAAGGTACCAGGGGCATCTCATGTGGCCCCCTACTGACCCCGGGCCCTCGGGCAGTGCCCGAGTTTCTGAATGGTCAGTCCGCCCCTAGCTCCAGGATTCTGCTGCCACTATGAAGACAGCCGTCCTTCTTGTATTGTAAACCCGTGTTATGCCAAAAAGTGGTCAATATCCCCCGGGGTCTGAATAGTAAGGCACCTGTTAGCCCATATACCTTACCACAAAGATAAGTAATGCAGGCTTGGCTCAGACCCAATATCACTCCAGGCTCTTGTTAGTACTCCAAATCAGAGGTGTTAATGCCCAGAAAGAAAGTACAATATCATTGTGCAAAACCTTCTTAATATTGTTAAGAATCTTTATTCAAAGCGCTTACATCAAATTCAGATTATATGCAGCTTTAAAACAGCTTAATAGCTCACTGTATCCTTATGGTAGTCCGGACCTCAACCAAGATGGCTGTCGCGATACTTCCGGTAATGTCTGACATAAATTCTGATGCGTTTTGGCATCACGACGTTATCTAGTGATGCAGCCTAGAATTCTGTTTGCTTTTCCCACTACCTGGCAACACTGTTTGCTCATTTTGCAATCATCTAAAATAAGTACCCCCAAGTCCTTTTCCTCTGAAGTGCTGGCCAACAATGTACCCCCAATGTTGTACTCTCTCAAGGGATTCTTTTTCCTTAAGTACATTATTTTACATTTATAAACATTGAACTGCAATTTCCACTTTTTTTACCAATCTTCCAGCAATGCCAAATCATGTTCCATGTTACATACACCAACAGAGATATCAACCCTATCGCACACCTTTGTGTCATCAGCAAAACGACATACCTTACCTTTACTAAAGGCAAATATACTGTGCACTGCAAAAGCATTAGTAAATGAGGTAAAGGTTCACTTTGCAAATAATACCCAATCACATGCAAGGAAAATAAAAACACCTACTTTTTTGCTTGCACATGATTGGATGATAGACATCAGCAGACCTTCCCTTCATTTCAGAGTTTCCCCTCAGATCTAGAGCAGTGCACAGACTATTTGCTTTTGGTAAATCAACCCTTTTTGGTTTACAATCATTTTTTGCCAATATGCATACCAGGAAATAGTACATGAACTCCCGTTCTGCTTTCCTGTGCTTCTTCCAATGTGCTCAAAATTAGCTTTTGGTAAGGATGGTCTTACATTCAGTTCAGTTGATGAGCATAACTTCACAACCCTAACACAGCTGTGATTTATTTTAAAATTACTACAACTCCCCTATGCAGTTTGAGTTGCATGGAGCCCATCAGTTATTCTATATCCCAATTCTTCTTGTGTCATGAAGTGGGCTTGGTGCCATGGAACAAGTGTTTAAGCAGGATAATAAGGGTCCATGCACAGGGGCTTAAAAACACTGCTCCAAGAGGGGTTTAGTGTTGCCTGTAGAAGAAACTCATGTTTTCCTATGTGTCCATGCTAATTAGGTCATTTAGAGGCATATTTTGAGCTCGGCATTTAGAGGCAGAAAAACACCCTTCTGTTTTGCACTTTTGAGAGCAGTTTTCTGGCAAAAAAAAGTTATACGTGCCTAAACACTAGTACAAAAAAACACTCAAAATTACAGCTTTTTTTCTGCCAAGACCACTGGCTTTTTTTTTTAAGGGTCATTTTCTTTTTACTTTCTGTTCCTTTGTGGGATTTCAGCTTTGACTTACTACTGTGTAGGATCTGACATTTCTGTAAAGGAAAGGGGAAGCAAGAAAAATGGTACAAGCAGTATGGAAAACCAGTATAGGAAAAGGAAGAATAGAGAAAAAGAGGAAAAGCTCAGTGTGGATTTTGGCAGTTTTGGGACTCTCTTTAGATTTAGGTGTTCAGGTAGTGTATACAGTTGCAAGAAAAAGTATGTGAATCCCTTGGGATTATGTGGAGTTTTGCATGAATTGGGCATAAAATGTGCTCTGAACGTCATCTAAGTCACAACAATAGAAGAACACAGTCTGCTGAACATAATACTACACAAACATTAGATGTTGCCATGGTTTAATTGCACATAACATGTAAACATACACAGTGCAGGGAGGAAAAAGTATGTGAACCTTTGGACTTAATAACTGGTTGACCCTCCTTTGGCAGCAATAACCTCAACCAAACATTTCCTGTAGTTGCAGATCAGACCTGCACAACGATCTGGAGTAATTTTGGACCACTCCTCTTCACAAAACTGTTTCACTGTAGCAATATTCTTGGGATGTCTGGTGCGAATCGCTCTCTTAAGGTCATGCCACAGCATTTCAATCAGGTTGAGGTCAGGACTCTGACTGGGCCACTCCAGAAGGCGTATTCTGTGCTGTTGCAGCCATTGTTTTGTTGAATTATTTGTATTCTTTGGGTCATTGTCCTGTTGCATCACCCATCCTCTGCGGAGCTTCAGTTGGCGGACAGATGGTTGCATGTTTTCCTGCAAAATGTCTTGATAAACTCTTGAATTCATTTTCCCATCAATGACAACAATCCGTCCAGGCCCTGAGGCAGCAAAGCAGCCCCAAACCATGACGCTCCCTCCGCCATGTTTTACAGTGGGGATGAGGTTTTGATGTTGGTGTGCTGTGCCTTTTTTTCTCCACACATAGCGTTGTGTGTTCTTCCCAAACAACTCAATCTTGGTTTCATCTGTCCACAGTATATTTTGCCAGTAGTGCTGTGGAACATCCAGGTGCTCTTTTGCAAACTTCAAACATGCTGCAATATTCTTTTTGGACATCAATGGCTTCCTCCGTGGTGTCCTTCCATGTACTCCATTCTTGTTTAATGTTTTCCTTATTGTAGATGTGTCAACAAAAATGTTAGCATGTGCCAGAGATTTCTGTAGGTCTTTAGCTGACACTCTGGGATTCTTCTTTACCTCATGCAGCATTCTGCACTGTGCTCTTGCAGTCATTTTTATAGGACAACCACACCTAGGGAGAGTAGCAACAGTGCTAAACTTTCTCCATTTGTAGACAGTCTGTCTTACTGTGGAAACATGAACATCAAGGCTTTTGGAGATACTTTTGTAACCCTTTCCAGCTTCATGCAAGTCAACAATTCTTGATTGTAGGTCTTCTGAGAGCTCTTTTCTGCAAGGCATGGTTCACATCAGACAGTGCTTCTTGAAACCAGTAAACCCAAAACAGGTGTGTGTTTTTTAAGGGCAGGACAGCTGTCAGCAACACATCCAATATCATCACACTGATTGGAGTCAAGGTTGGCTCACTCCTGGCTCCAATTAGCTCTGGGAAAAGTCATTAAGCTAGGGCCTCACATACTTTTTCCTCCCTGCACTGTGAATCTTTACATGTTATGTGTAATTAAACCATGGCAACATCTAATGTTTGTGTAGTATTATGTTCAGCAGACTGTGTTCTTCTATTGTTGTGACTTAGCTGACGTTCAGACCACATTTTATGCCCAATTCATGCAAAACTCCACGTAATCCCAAGAGGTTCGCATACTTTTTCTTGCAACTGTACATATTTGGAACTAAATTCTTTTTCTCAGGTAACATTTCTCAGGAATTTTTTAACGAGTTCTAGTTTTGCTTAACTTGGTCCAATAATCATTAGAACCCAAGTACTCAACTGTTCCTCTCAGTTTCACCATCTGTCTGCTTCCATTGTTTCAAGAACAAACAAACAAAAACTAGTCTTCTAGGACTATTAGTCATCTTTGGAAGAAAACACTGTATACTTCATTTTATTACAAAATGGCAACTCGAGTCCATTGACATTATTAACAGCATTGGTGTAATGGGGTTGATTTACTAACACTGGAGAGTGGAAAATCTAGGACAGTTGTACAAGGTAGCCAATCAGCTTCTAACTTCAGCTTGTTCAATTTTAGATTCTGTGCAGTGCTGTACCACATTTTGCCTCCAGTTTTAGTAAATCAATCCCAATGTGTAGAGGATCCAATCACATTTTGTTCCAGTGCCCTATGGTTTTTGGTTATGTCTCTACTGAAAAAGTTTAACCACATCTAAAAAATGAAGAGTATCAAGCAAATTCAAAATTGTTGTAACTAACAGGAAGTGAAAAACATTAGACAAGCCAAAGTCCATTTTAACGTATATCTAAACCCTAAAACAAAAGTGTAATATATTGCAGCTTACCAATCCTTAGATGCTGTGGCTGCATTAGTTTTTTGTTTTTAATTTTGTTTCTTTTATTCTCACCTGGTGATCCAGCTAGTAACACACCTTCTGTCTTAGGGTGGCTCCTCTATCTATAAAGGAGCAACAGAGATACCCTTGGACAGCAGCATTATCTAGAGAGCATAGTGTTAAATGGACTAAAACATTCAGATGGACTTGACATAAACAACTAACAAATGAAAGCCTAACTCCAGCTAACACTTTTCAAGTAGTTATAGAAAGAAACATTTGACAGACTGTATTATATACAGTTTGTCATTTTTGAGTTTGCCTTTAGTGCCACTTTATAACAATTGTAGCCAGATAATTCTAGCTTTCATAAGTTAGTATAGAAAGATTAATGAAAATAATATCAAATTTACAAAGGCAGTGAAATTCCGTAGCGTGTTAGGTTACTGCTTCTGTTTTTCATAAAAGTGGAATAGGAAAAAATTATGCTAGGATACAAAACAATGTCAGTATCCTTGGATGTTCCATGTGTAATAGTATGGCTTTCTAAGATTGCTATTTAAAAAAAAATAATAACTGGTTAACGATGAACTGGACCACATACAGAACTGTTCAATGTGTCAAAATACATGTTTCCAATTCAGATATGTGAAAAGATAACATGCTGTTTGCCAAGAAACCAACTAAACCTTCAGAATTGAAATGACTGAGAAGCTGGTATATAACAACAGGTAATAAATACCAGTCTTGGTTTCTTGTAGAGGCCATCTTGGAGAGAACGATAAAAAACATTGAAACAAAACAAGCTGACAGAGGCTTTTTTTGTAAAAATGCCAACTATTCAGCATAAAAGGTGCCCATTCTTTGCATTGTGTATTAGTGAGATTAGATTAATGAACCACTGCATTACTACCTGTTCTGTACTGACCATGCTAAATTGTAGGCTGTTCAAATACAGTAATGTACCCCATATGTTTTTAGGGTTTTTCTATAAGAGTCAAGTGATATCCCTTTGCTATCACAGGCACTCAATATAGTTACTAGTATAGATTTCTTGACTGATATGGGATATATATATATATCATTAAAGTATAACTGCTCTTTTAGTGCAGATATCTTTACCACCTATACAGGCAGTCTAGGTAGGAGTCTATACTTTTTTTGAAGAGATAAGTGTTTTCCCTGAGTGGTGGCCTACAAGTTCTGGTTAATGTGTACATTCTGCTGTTTTAGTAGGAAGAGTTGTTCTTGGGGTCCTCCAGATAGCAATTTGGACCAAACATGAGACAGACTGCCCATTCCAATAAAGTGGAAATACACTGCCAGTGTAAACAACTCAAATGACAAGTGTCATGGGAAAATATGGGGTTGATCTACTAAAGCTGTAAAGTGCAAAATCTGGTGCAGCTCTGCATAGAAACTAATCTGCTTCCAGTTTTATGTCAAAGCCTAATTGAACAAGCTAAATTTAGTAGCTGATTGGCTACCATGTACAGCTGCACCAGATTTTACATTCTACAGTTTTAGTAAATCAACCCCTATTTGCTTCCACTTTGACATTAACATGTCAATCACAAGACCTGGGAAGTGTGGGAGGGTCTAAACCAACACCATGAGTTGCTTGGTGTCACTGATAGCCAGCATCATGACGCAATAGAGGTATTTAGATAAATGTAGTAAGGGGCTGATTGGGTACATCGGGTAATTTCGGGAGAAATTCCATGCTCCATCTAGTAGCTTCTGGAAGTACTGTAGATTCTTTTTTTGCACATCAGAATATAAAAATAATGCAAAACTTGTGGGCTGCAATGAGGGAAGCAGGGAGCTTTAGGGACTCAACAGCTAAATACTTTACTTTATTAAAGTAACCTTTTGGCTGTCAAACCGACACTGGGATTAGTAGAAGTAATGGTCTGTTGGCAACTTTGTTGGCCATTTCTCAAGGATCTAAAAGATTTAGTGAGATGCCTCAGGCCAACCTACTCTCTGAGAGGCAAAGAAGGCACAGGTAGGGTGACTATATCAGTATGGAGACTGCAAAACTATAATGCAGCCCTTGAATCATAAACTGGCTATTTCCATTGCAGGTAACAGGTATCAGATATTTACATTTCTCTAATGGGCCAAGGGTCTATCTAATTTTGCACTGATATACATTCATAGAAGTGGAAGACAGCAAGTGAGGTAAGTCAACTGTCAGACTAATGGTAAGAAGTGTCAGGTTCAAACAAAGCTAAAAAAAAAACATGTCAAACATACATTGTCTAAAGGTAGGCCTGCAGAACCTTAACAACTGAATAGTAAGTCCAACTAAACGCTCAGTTTAAAACATCTAAATATATTCCAGGGGTATCACAAGAGGTGTTCAATGTCTTAAAGGTATTTTTTTCCTGAAGCAGTGGCAGCCTGAGTAGAAAAGCCTGTCCCCTTCTGGTAGTTGAATAGTGGGAGCCTTGCACTCTGTACGGAAGCAGTGATCCTGTTGAAGAGGACCTTTACTGGTTCCCTATACCTCTGCCATCAGCTCATGATCCCTGCTGATTGGAACATCTTGGCACTGACTTAGTAGAGGATATGTCAGATTTCTGCAAAAAGATTGCCGATCCTCTACAGAGAGCAAGGGTCCAAGTCTGCAGCATGCTGACAGGAGACAGGCTTTTCTACTCAGGCAGTGGCTACTTTAGACATTGAACACATTTTGGTTTGAGGCACCTGAAATGAATTTAGCTGACTTAAACTAAGGGTTTGATTGAGATGTAAAGTGTTATTAAACCCACAACAGTAAAATCAGTCTGTACATGCAGTAAAGTATGCTTGTTATATTCACTGTGGAACCTAAGGGGTAATCCTCTGCATTGTTCAAACATTCTGTTTAATCCTGATGTCTCTGATCCTCCTCTTCTTCCAGTGTTCCTCTCTTATCTCTTATAGCAGTTTATATTTACTAAAAATAATTGCACTTCCATGTTCTGTGTACTTTGGGAGACCAGACAGAGAGAATGCAGGGTCCTGGGTTTAGTAACACTTTAAGATTCTTCCATAAGCCCAATTGTATCTGGCTGTTTTCTATTGTAAAGTTTACTTAAAATATTTTTATTTTTTACATGCTAGCAGTATGTGAGCTTGATGTTGAGCAATAAAATATTGATTTGTAGAGTCTTCTCTGATTGACTTTTTGTATTTCTACATTCCAGGTAGTGGAATATGCATCCCAGCTGCATGACTGCTGAGGTAAAATCAATTGCATAGTAAGTTGTATTAAACGTGTGTTCTTTACAGTGAGCCTGAGCTGACCAATAGATTTACAGTGAGATAAGAGATTTAGGAGAACACAGGCACTATGCTGCTCTATTTACCAGGAAGTGTCGTATCCTTATACAATGAAAAAGTATGGCAGCACCTACTGACATATGGCAATTTATGGTTTGTAAAAGCTCAATGCACATTACGTGAATTACTTACATCGAACTGATCACATTTACATATTTATGTTAGCATCCAAAAGACGACAAATTCCCTTTAAAATATCTTTAATAGTAAAAAAATTAATTAAAAATATTTAAAAAAATGTTAAATATACAGTAAAGTTGCAAGTAAAATGCAATATGATAGAAATAATTAACAAAAACGGATTATAATTCAAAAAATGCAATATGATAGAAATAATTCACAAAAACTGATTATAATTCAACAATTATTCTGAACTAACATTGAGATTAGACTGGCAGAATATGGTCTGTAGCCTATCATTTGGCATTTCAATTGTCAGCAAGCAGTAATGGTATGAATATTGTCATATTAATAGGAAAACTTTTCACCATATGTGTTATCACTCACAAGGGACTGCATTCATTGTTGTTCTTCGCTGAGCTTACTTCTGCAATGATCCAGGATTATGCAACCAATAAGATGTGCTCTTCATTGTATGTTGTGTCTGTATGCTCAGTGAGGCTGGAAAGCCTAATACCCTACATTTAGAAGCTTCCAGGAGGCATACTGTATTAAGCCTTGTAATATGGCCACTTCTGGTGAACGAGCCAGAAAAAAAAATGTAGGCAATGCCATGCTGGTTGGCTGCTGTATTCCAGGATTGATTTCTTTAGGTAAAGGCAAGTGCAGTACCTGTTGCAAATATTCATGAATACTGAAGGTATAATTGTGCTACAAAAAAGGTATGCGGTCTTCAATATAAATGCATTTGTATTTCATTTGGAGATATGGCGAGATTACATTTGGTGCAGATTTATGCCATAATTATATTGCCAGCATCCGCAGTTGAGAGCAGACAGGATTAAGACGCATCAAAGGAACAGACAAACATTTGTAGCATCAATCCCAGTTCATCCTCAGATAGATTTAAATAAATTATACTTGTTAAAAAAATAAGAATTCTGCATATGTTTTGTATTAGACTTCCAGAATCGGTGTATCTTACAGATCAATGTATATCACATATTCACAACACTGAGCTTTGAGTTGAATTTTGCTGAAGATAGAAGACACTATCTGGAAAAGAATGACTAAATAGTATAAAATGAACCAAAATGTGGCTATGCAAGCTTCAGCTGTCAGCTAACTTATAACATTCTGACCTGGCATTACATCATGCAGCGAATGACTACGAATTTGTGCAGCACTGACACTGAAGTGGATTTTGTATTGTAAACCTGACATTTCAAAGGTCAAAGATCACTCTGAAACAATTTACAGGTATGACAACTGTTCCATGGTTGAGACTATACAAACCAAATTTCTAAGCAGCGGAAAACTGGGTCAGACAAAGGCTCAACTAATATTTCAAGATTCCAGCAATGCAGCAGATATAATTCACTGAATCACTGTGTGGATTAAACATCGGGTTCCTTTAATTGCCTTAACTCTGGCTTTTCCGTTCTGCTGGGCTTTAATACTTAAGCCGCTGTCGAACACCATGGTTGATTATGCATATTGTCTTGCTTTAGGATGTACCATATACCGCTGCACCATAAACTGATATTCTGTTATATCTAGTCCAGATTCCGCCTTACTATTCGTATTATACATATTATCGTTTTATCAATATATTTCTTAACAAGCAATATCAATACTATCTGTGCTCCAGGCCCCTCTGTGTGCATCATTAAGCAGGAGAACAATAGATGTGAACGGTGTGGACTTACCTAGGCTGACTCTTAAGGTCTACATGATCAAAGGTCTGCTTGTGTACGTCGCATCCACTTCTGCTATACATCCTCTTGTCAACCTGAGAAGCAGCCCAGTAAGTCCAGTAAGTACCACATTTTGTCTATCTTCTCCAAAAGTTCCCCATGGTAGTTAAATGCCGAAGAATAAATACGTAATAAAAACCATATAATAATGAATTCTCCTTATAGCGTCTTCAGATCGATCCAAGGAACCAATATCCCCTTCTCCATTTAGAGATTATATACAGCAACAAGATCATGGTTTCTTTAATTCAATAGACCTCTAGAGATGAAAGCATCTTCCACTAGAAAAACAGGGGATAGTTTGCCATACCCCTACAATAACTGTCTGTTGCATTGCACACTGCCATGAGTGATAATTTCCCAGACTAATCAGAAGATGCTTCTGCCTCCGGTGAAGGGTTACCTTTAGATGATGGCTGAGGATGCTGTTGTATGATGCTTGTATGTGTGTGTGTTTCAAGGAGCAGAAGCAGCAGTCAGTGAAATGCATGCACCTCCCTCTATCCTCTCCCTCCCACCCTATCTCTCCCTCTGTCAGCCTCTGCCTAACACCTTGCACACATATATACAAGCACCAAATACAGATGCATGCTCACAAGCATTTTCCACTTTGTACCCTGATGCTATTGTGAGCAACAGTGTTACATTTTCGCCTGTTTGACCCTATTCCCTGTGGATTGATTTTCACAGATAATTGCAGGAATCTGCCACAATGATTATTTGAATTGTATTTCAGCCCAAGCTGATGCTTTGTAGGATGAAATAGCAGGTTGTATGTTAATGCCTGACAGTAAAGGGTTACAACTAACTACTGTGATTGCAGCAAATTGTTGGATCTAATAAAACCGGGCAAAATGAGGTTAATGTCTCTTCACTACAGCATCAAGCTTCAGATTTAAGGCTCTGGGACTGTCCTGTTGGTTACGGTTACTATAGCGATGACAGCTGATTGTGCATTTAAAGAATGAAATATATCATGGGGATGCTGCTGAAAAACCTTCAGAACTTTTTGACATCCTGCAGGAAATAAAAAGATTAATCTGGATGTTCTCTTATTTTAATCAGAATAGACCACAGGCGTGAAAGTGTGCCTTGCTGCCCTTATGTTTTAAGTGTTTACAAGTTAAATGTCCTGAAAAAAACCCACCATCTTGTTTATTGTAAGGGATGACAATACGCAGGTCTGCTGCATATTATAGTGCAAAGCCATTGTGATCCTGTATCCGAAGGAAGCATTGCGATTTCCAGCCACCACGTAAACAGCTTGCTCGATTTACATTGTATGCAATAGTTACTCTGCAGAAGAGAAAAGCTTGAAAATGATTAGGATGACAGTGTGCTACATCTAAACTGAACATAATTAGAGTCCAGAAGACAGATTTGTGGGAGAAGCAAAGAAACAGGCTGAAAGAAGTTAAAGGTTTCCTTTCATCAGTGTAACATAGAGACTGCCATTGCTAATCTATTCTAATGAAAATGCTAGTTGTCTTGCTCTCATACTGATCCTCTGGCTTTAATACTCTGAGCCAGAGACGTGAATCAAATATTTACAGTAGATATGGTCATTTTCTGACTTCCATACTTTAAGTATTACTAAACCCTGGACCCTGCATTCACTATATCCCACAGTACACAGACACAGAAATGCAATTATTTTAGTAAATAAAATCTGCTAAATACCTTTTTTCATCGGCAGTATATTGCAGTCTTGTGACTTCTATCAGTGTCCAGCCAAGCACTGGTTAAAGCTTATAGGAGGAGTTTTCATGTTTTCATTCTCCTCAGACTGTCTTATGAGGCTGCATGACCCATGACCCTCTGACTGGACAGTGCTGATTAGCCCTGTGTTGGTCACATGCACCCCCCCCCAAAAAAAAAAACATCTCTAGCAATACACACCAAATTGAGCATGTACCTCCTAGGGCTTTGTACTATCAGCAGATGGATTGGGGACTGTGGAAGTAGGGGGAGGATCATAGAAGGCAAGATCAAACAGCCTTTTTGCACAATGTGGAGAATTAATCCCTTAGGTTCCACTGTGAGTATAACAAGCATGCTTTACTGCATATACAGACTGATTTTACTTTTGTGGGTTTAGTAACACTTAAACAGTAAAAGATGTAATATCTGTTCTAAACACACATGATTATGTGTGCTGTTTATTTTTTATAATAGATCTTGCTGTGGTTGCAATTACCTAGTGATTTCACCAATACCCTATTCAGAGTGGTAATGCCGCGTTGAGCAATTCTCACTGTTCTGTGTTGCCATTCAGAGTCTGCATGCACTGAATTGTTCTTTTCCTCTTTAACAAGCCGCCCCACATGACACTCCCAACTTTGTGTGGGACAGCTGCAGGAACATGACTCATGGCTGAAAGCAGAACATATCCTCATTGCACCACTGTTGATCATTGCCATCCATGTGATTATGTGGGTAGGGTTCTTGCAGTCACATGTGTAGCACCCTCCTAGTTAGCTAGGGGGAGCTCTAGTACTAATTGTAAGTTAGAAGCTGAGTAGCAGCCTAGATATGATAGCCAGGTGGGTCAAATTTAGGTCAGGAGCTGAGCAGCTCTGCAGACTGGCTCTCTGAGACTTCCCCCTGCTCCGGAACTTTGGAGAACAATCTAGAAGCAGTAGGCAGAGGTAAGGAGCAGCTAGTCTGTACTCTTAGAGGATCCTGGTCAATCCCCAACAGCAGGCTTGACAAGGGGCCAGGACAGAGGAAGTGAGGCTGGAGAACCGGAGCCTTAGAGGGGGCCCACCTACAGGCAGTGGAGTTTGGAGGGAGGGAAAGTTGGGGACTTCACCAGCCCCCCAGAGTGAGGACCACCTGTGCAGCAGGGAAGGAGTGGCCCAGCTAGAAAGCCTGGTAGCTGCCAGGTTGCAGGGACGCACTGGATGACTTTGCTGTCATTTTGCTATAGCTGAGCATCATGTGCGTCCCTGTACCTTTAAGGAGGGATGGGCTCCTCCAAGCACACCTGCCCTTAACCTATCCATTGATATATGTGCTCCTACTATGGAGACTGTGTCAATTTTAGAGTTAGGTCCACAGTATACAGAGGACCCTTGACGCAGGACTGTGGCTTACACATGTATGTGCAAATGTGTGCAAACAAAACCCTCTGTTTTTAATGAAAACTGTTAGACAGGGCCAAATTTGTAATTTTACAGGCTGTCTGGTAAGTGTTGCTGAGAAATCCTTTGTTCATTTGTGATGTGTATTGCCCTTCCATGTGCACCTTACTGCTGGGCCTAGTTATAGGTTGGGACAGTTGCCATTTTTTTGAGCAACCACCAGCCCACCAGCAACACAGGAGAAGGACTGAGTGAGTAAACCTGCACCTCCTGGGCCAGTAAGGGGAAAGAGGCACTGGGAACTGAATTAGCTTTTTACCCGGGACTGTTCACACAGTCACTGGCAGGCACTGGATCCCCTGCCCAGGAATTTACCCAGTACAGCTGGATGAGGAGAGGATTCATCTGGGGTCTGGGCTGGTACTACAGGAGATGCTGGCTAGCTCTCCAAAAGAGACTGTTTGCTGTAAAGTCTTGTACGTAGTTGCTAAGAGGTTGCCATACCCTTAGGTATCCCATACACCCCTTACCCCATCCAAGTTCTAAATCCCCTAATAAAACATTAAAACAAAGCTCAAGGACTGGTTACTGTCTCCTAAATGCAAGTCTGAGTGAAAGAAATGTGTGTTGCCTGACTGTGCAGGACTATATGGGGACCCAAACTTCAACAACTCCTAAAGAGGTAGTGCTACACATGATTGATTAAAAAAATGATCTAAATGTAAATATTATGTAAAGTGCAACCATGACAAAATGCTTGCGTTCGTGTGTTTTGTTTCACATGATCTTATTTATATTCGGAGCAGTTTTTAATCATTAATGTGCCAGAACTTCACCCACATAGATGGCAATGATAAACAGCATAGCTGTCATATTCCTCCATGTTCCCTTTAGCCACCCCTCATGAGGTCAGGAGTGTCATGTGGGGCAACTGAAACAGTACAATGATTTTTTTTTATGCCATAACAAACATTCATGTCCATACATGAAAGCAAGTATTGCTTTCATGGGTTTTAAAAAGGTTGTAAAGTAATTTGTTTTTTAAATGGGTAGGCACAGTGGCTAAATGGTTAGCACTTCTGCCTGGCAGTACTAGGGCCGTTGGTTCGAATCCCAACCACGGTACCACCTGCCTGGAGTTTGCATGTTCTCCCTGTGCCTGTGTGGGTTTCCTCTGGGTACTCCGGTTTCCTCCCACACTCCAAAGACATGCTGGTAGGTTAATTGGAGCCTGTCTAAATTGGCCCTAGTATGTGTATGGATGTAAATTAGGGACCTTAGATTGTATGCCCTTTGAGGGTTAGGGACTGATGTGAATGTACAATATATATATGTAAAGCACTGCGTAAATTGACAGCACTATATAAGTAACTGAAATAAATAAATAATAAACATGTAATACTTACCTGCCCTGTACATGGGTATTGCACAGAGCAGCCCCAAACCTCAGCTTCCTATGGGGGCACACATGGGGGTATGCTACTGAGCTAGGCTGTGTATTCCCATAGACACACGCATTGCAGCTCAGCTTTGCCCCCAGTTCCCTCCTCACAGGATTTGACAAACACTAGCAAAAGTCAATGGCTCCTACTGCTTTCAGCCAAACCTATGAGAGCTAGTGGGAGGGAAGAGAAGACCTGCAGGCGGGCACAGTGCTGGATCGATACAGGGCTCAAGTAAGTATTTAAGTATTTAGATAGGGAGGAACAGCAACTGGAAGGCTTTTTAGCCTTAATGCATAGAATGCATTAATGCAAAAAAAGCTTTGACTTTAGGTCCACTTTAATTTAATTTATGATGCTATTTACTGTATATTTAGATTAGGTTTTTCCTTTTTAAATCTGTTAAAAGGAGCACATGAGCAACATCAAAACTACATAAAAAAGGTATTTAAAAGCCTTCTAATTCACCAGTATATGGACCTTGATTTTAATTATACCATACACTACATATTAATTATTGACACTTTAAGGTAAGTGATTGACTGTTGAAGCCAATAGGTTAGCAAAACAGCTAACTAAACTTGTTTGGTGAGAAAGTTGCCAATAGTGGCCTTCATATTTTTTTCAGGCAAGATCTACTTTCACCACTTTTGGGCCGCCCACCGCAATGTACTGCGGACAGGCGTCAGCTACCTTTGCCAACACACCAGGCATTCAACCCTACCCAACCCCCCCTCCCCCCGTGTCCGCTGTTTCCACAGCAGAATGAGAATCCCGGTAATCGGACCTGGTGATGACGTGATCGCTATGCGATGACATGATCACAATGACAACAAAGCTCTTATGAATCAACCTGATTCATAAAAGCTTTTCTTCTGTTTCTGGAGAGCTGTGATTGGTCTACAGCTCTCACATGACACACGGGGACAATCGTAGCACCCTGTACCATGTGACCAGTTGCAGCCAATCACAGCTCACTATTATATTGAATTGTC
The DNA here is from genome assembly GCF_062004578.1 of Staurois parvus. NCBI lineage: Eukaryota > Metazoa > Chordata > Amphibia > Anura > Ranidae > Staurois > Staurois parvus. Next base: position 449,605 of record NW_028318480.1, read on the forward strand.
ATGAACTTAACACGTTCAAGCTTTGCATTGCAGAGCAATGATCTTCATTGCTCATGCAATGTAAAGTGTAAAAAAAAATATCCCTGATTACCCCTCAGAGTAGTACAATGTTACTATGGTAATATTGCGCTACTCTGATGAAATTTGTTTTTTAATTGTAAAAAAAAGAAAAATAATGTTTAAAAAAATGGTAAATGTTTTAAAAAAATTTTGCGCAAATTTTTTTTTTGTTTAACTACTTGCCGCCTGTTCGCCAACAATGAACAGGCTAGTGGCAGCTCTGGGCAAAGCGTCCTAATCTTACGTCGCTTTCTATTTCCAGATGTGCGTGTGAATGCGTGCACCCACCGCTGCCCTCTGCACTACATTTTACACACACATTAGATTAGCACATTTAACCCTTTGATCACCCTGTCACCCAGCCAGTGCCATTAATACAGTGTCAGCATATAGATTGCCTGCACACTATCACACTCACGCTATAGGTCGCTGATCACCGTCATTACTTGTATTATGTTTGTACGAATCAATATATTCATCACGAACAGAACTATACTAGTGCCTCCTTTGTATAGTGTCCCAAAAATGCAGTGTTAGCAGGATCAGCCCCATTCGCTGTCAGCACTAGCATTTAGCCCCTCTGCTGTTTTTCACAGAAGATTTGTATCAATTGATTATGGTCCAAATCAATTTATACACAAAATACATTGCTGCCCACCCAAATTCAGCTCCTGCCAGACAGTTCGCATGGAAACCTATCACAGTTTCTGAATTTAAAACTTTTTTGGGCCTAACCCTTAACATGGGCAGCATAAAATAAGAATGAATTGCGGTCATATTGGTCCACAGACCCGATTCATTATATGCCCGTGTTCTCTGCTGTTATATATATGCCCAACATGGACCAGCAACATAATGGTACATCCCTGGAATTTGAGTGGTTATACCAGGACAATGCCAGCAGCTACAGGAATCATTCTGATATTGTTTTTTTCAGCTGGTGGTCGGCTTTCATGCAAAACCAATCCTAGCCACTAATTAGCTGCTGGATCGCTGTTCGAAGCAGCGGGAAGAGACTACCCCGCTCCTCCACACCACCTTCCAAGGTTTTCTTGGGCCCTCCTGTTTCTCTTTCACCGGGGAATCCAAAAATACAGGCAACAGTTCAGCTGGCTGACAATAGAGCTGATCAGAGACTGGAATGTCTCCAATCATCTGTATGGTCTAAGAGACCGGAAGCTAAGAGCATTTAATCGTTTCCATTTCGCCAGTGTCTTTTTAAAATTGGGAAAGCGTCTGATCACACCGATCTTGGTGTGATCAGATGCTTTAAGGGCAGAGGAGAGATCTAGAGTCTAATAGACCCCAGAAAAGAATACTTGTCACTGCCTAATGCTATCACAAGGGATATTTACATTCCCTATGATAACAATAAAAGTGATTAAAAAAAAAAGAAAGGTACAGTGTAAAAATAATTTGAAAAAGTAAAATAAATTAAATTAAAATTCACCCCCACTCCTGTGCTCGCGTGCAAAGGAAAACGCAAGCAGCTGTCCCGTGGCGATATGTAACGAGAGATTGTACCATGCATGTGAGGTATCACATTGAGGGCAATAATTCTCGCACTAGACTTCCTGTGTTTATATAAAGTGGTGACCTGGCTGTGGTGGTGATGCTTTTAAAGCATCACCTATGGATATTACAAATTTATGTAATTTGTCGCTGTTGCACAGGCATACACAATTTTAAAGCATGTCATGTTTGGGATGCATTTACTCGGCGTAACATCATTTTTTAGATTTTTCTTTTCAAACAATTTGGCAATCTACTGTGTTTTTGTGCACTAAAATTCTAAAAAAGTGTATTTTTTAAAAAATATTGTGTTTGAAAAATTTCTACGCTGTGTGACTTAAAAAAAATCAACACCCACTATTTTATTCTGTAGGGCTTCTACTCTAAAACATATATAATGTTTGGGGGTACAAAGTAATTTTCTAGTAAAAAACAGTTTTTTCAAGTAAACAAAACGTGTCAGAAGGCAAGTGGTTTGAAAAGTGGGTGTTGTCTGGCGTAAGCGTCAAATGTTGGCACTGGAATGCCAAGATAGTAGAAGCACCCCTCCCCCCACCAAATAACTCCTTTTTGGAAAGGAGACACTCCAAGGTATTTGCTAAGAGGCATGGTGAGTATTTTTCAGATCTCATTTGTTGCCACAAGTTTTTGGAAAACAAAGAAAGAAAACAAAAACTTTTTCTTTTCTTTTCTTCTTTTTCAAAACCCAATTCCTCTTATCAAATTCCTTGGGGTGTCTACTATCCAAAAAGGGATAATTGGGGGGGGGGATTGTACTATCCTGGCATTTTAGGAATGTAGCAGAATACATTTTAGCTTAAATTTATGTCTAGCTTTGACTTTACTATGTCTTTTTTATAACCGAAAGTAAAAAATATTGTTTTTTTTTTTTAATTTTCAGTCTTTTTTCGTTTATATCATCTTATTATTAACCACATCCCCACCGCCCTATAGCAGATATACTGCTACAGGACGGCAGGGGTGCACAAAATCACGTATATATATGTGATTTTGCATTTCCGGGTAGGGGGCACACAAGTAACCCTTTGATCGCCCCTCATGTTAACCCCTTCCTGCCCAGTGCCATTAGTACAGTGTCAGTGCTTTTTTTTTTAGCACTGATCACTGTATTGGTGTCACTGGGGATGTCAGTGACACCAAGTCAGCCCCCTCAGCCCTGCTATTAGTCGCTGATCACCACCATTATTAGTATAAAAACAAAAAAATTCCAGTATCTATACCGTCATTTGTAAACGCTATAACGTTCACGTCAACCAATTAATTTACACGCATTGGGATTTTATTTAGCAAAGACATGTAGCAGAATACATTTTGGCCTAAATTTATGCCAAAATTTGAATTTTTTGATTTTTTTACTGTACATGTTTAATAGCAAAAAGTAAAAAATATTTTTTTTTTTCTCAAAATTGACGGTCTTTTTTTTTTTTTTTATAGCACAAAAAATAAAAACTGAACATGCAATCAAATACCACCAAAAGAAAGCTCAATTTGTGGGAAAAAAAGTAAATTTTATTTGGGTGCAGTGTTGCATGACCGCACAATTGTCGGTTAAGTAACGCAGCGCCGTAATGTAAAAAATGGCATGGTCAGGATGGGGGGTAAATCTTCAGGAGGGCAAGTGGTTAAAAAATAAAACCCCCATTGGTGATCAAATACCACCAAAAGAAAGCTCTATTTGTGTGAAAAAAGGACATACATTTCGTTTGGGTAGAGCATTGCAAGACCGTGTAATTACCAGTTGAAATAGCGCAGTGTCAAATAGCAAAAAATTGCCTGGTTGGGGGGGTAAATCTTCTGGAGGGCAAGTGGTTATGTATACTTTCTGAAATCTATTTGTTGTGTAAATGGAGGCCTAAGTGTATTTTTAATTGGGTACACATTTTGGACCTTTTTTTTTTTTCAAAGAATGATGGTGACTTTTCCCAAACATTCACTGGTGATGAATAATTCCCTGTCATTTATAACATATAAAAAAAAGATTCACCTGCAGTGAATGTTTGGTGAATGTCAGAATAACTGTTGAAGCCATGGCCAGATTGGTCTGTCATGGCCAAAATCCCAGACCCTTCTGACAAGCAAAGCTTCTGCACATACTGATAGTGCTGAATCTTACTAACCGCCTTCTATCGCGTCTGTGTTTTTTTATTGGCTATTGACACTGCCCATCAAATTATTAGGACAATAGGAACATGCAGGAACTGGGAATAGTGGAATGAAGTGTTGGAACCCTGTCTGTCAGAAGGCCTGGGATCAAGCTTTGACTGAAGGACTTGGGAGGCTGCTGCAGGCACCTTGGAGTGTCTGCACTTTAGGCCCCCTTAACACTGTCAGCTTTTCAGGCGGACCCATCGGACTATCCATAACTCTCTATGGAGCGGCAGATGTCAGCTGACACCCGCTGGCATACAGTCCTGTCCGCTTAAACAGACAGATGGGGATCTGTTCCCCATCCGTCCCGAAGATTGGATGACAGTCGGATGGAAATCCGGCTCTCCATTTCCATCTGACAGCCCTATAGAGAACAGTGGACCTGTCATCCCCTGCTGAGCAGGCAGATCCTCTTGACGGAGTCCACCCCGTCTGAAAGGGACCTTTTACCTGCAGCAGTTTTGTTCTCTTTTCCTCCATGGAAGAATTTTTTAAATTAATGTTTCATGTGATTTAATTCATTTTTTTACAGCTGTGCCATGTTTTCATAATGACATTTCCTAGTGAGAGCTGTAGATCCTCTAGTGTTTCGCTGTACACCAGACAGTAACACCAGACAGTAAAATCAACTTCCTAGCTGCATGTCTGATTAGAGAAAATACAATGATGAGCCATACTACAGAATCTGTTATATTCAATCATTCAAGTTTAAATGTTCACTTTTTTTGTTTGCAGGTAAAAAAATGTGCATTTATTATTGTTTTTTTTTTAAGCCATGCAGGACTCCTGCAAACTGTCAGTGTATCTGTGTGCCTGTACATCCCATACAGGCAAGCAAGTACTGTTTCACAGGAAGATTCAATGAACTACCACACTGCTGAACAGCTCTGTAGTAGTTCACAGAGAACTACAAGCTGACAGCTGCAAAGGCTGTCGAGACTTGTCATTCATTCATTCAGTTCATTCATTCACAGAGGTTTTTTTTCAGTGGGAACACTGGGGCAATGCAGTTCTGGCACCTGCAGCACTGAATGCATGCAGTGGCAAGGGGTGCTGTAAGATCTATTGTTGGTGGCTGCTGGGGGATATACTGTCACTGAAGGGGATCTATTTATGTGTGATTGTCTATTGTTGCTGGGGAGGTCTCGTTGCTGGCAGGAGATCTATTGTTGATGGGGGTCAATTGTCCCTGGAAGGAATCTAATGTTGAGGGAGGTGTCTATTGTCTATTGTTGCTGGCTGCTGGGGGATCTGTTGTAGCTGATGGGCGTTTATTGTTGCTGGGGTGATATTTTGTTTTCAGGGTCCATTGCTTCTGGAAGAATCTATTGTTGCTGGGGTTTAAGTTGTTGCTGGCTACAGGGAATCTATTTGTCTGCTTTTCTTGTTATCATTAACAAACTCCATACTAATTATTGAGCACCACAAAAAAATACTTGGTTCTGTATTCTCTAAAAGGAGTGGTACGGGGAGGTGAGTAGTTGGGCTGAGTCAAAAAGTGACTCAGAAGAGGGGAGTTTCTGCACATATTTTTTGAGAAACAAAGCCCTGGGTGACCTTTTCTTTTAAATAGACCCATGAACATATACTGAGATAAGAGAAGTAATAAAGCACAATTACTGTGCAAAACTATTAAATAAAAACATATATAACAAGGAACTATAGGTTCCTCAGGTATACAGTATACACCATCAAAACTATACATAATAACAACACATTTTTTAATAAACCTGTACTGAAAGAAATATGGAGGCCGCTATTACTGATCTTCTAAGAACATTAGTTGCCTAGCTGTCTCTGGATTCAATACTTTCTCAGTCACTGACATAATATAATATAATATATATGCACCCACACAGTATCTTTCTCTCTACTATGGTATAAATAGTAGGGGGGCAGGATCAACTGCTATTGGCGGTAAACAATGTATAAGACAGGGACACCGAGGAAGAGTCCAAGCAGGTCTGCCCTTCACTTTTATTCAGCAAAAGCAAACATAATATCAGTGCAGGAGGCTTTGTGCAGCAAGCCCAAAGCATAAAACAGAACATCTGTTTGTCCAAGCCACTAACTAAATCCAAGAACATTCCAAGCCGAATTTCAATTCATGTATGGGCAGGTTGGTCGTACACAAGTTGATCCATCAATCAACTTGTGTACAACGAGCCTATAAGGTTTTTCCCGGCTATAGCAGGTAACACTCATCATTGTATTCTGGTGGTGGGGACAGCTTCCTGCTGTCAGGATACAATACCACAGTAGGAAGAATTCACACATCCACCTCGAATGTATAGATAGGGAAATTGGTTCGTTTTTTCATTAAAAAATTTAATGAAAAAAAATGAATCATGTATGGCCGGCTTAACAGAATGTCCCCTAATGGGTTTCCTAAAACAAACAGGAAGCTCTGATATCTTTTTAGACTTCTGTCAGCAGTCAGCCTTTTCACACAGCAGCAGGCTCTCACAGCAAACACAATGAAAGAGAAAGCCTTTAGTATCAGTCAACTCATATATAAAAAAAGGCCTGCTGAGACTAATTTATAAAATTGGGCTACCAGGTAAGATGTGGACTTAGGGATGAAGGTTTCATCCATTATATATGCTGTCCTGTGGAAACAGTATTGTTCCTAATGGGCCTGCAACAGAAAGAGAAACGTGCTCTTTGTCAAGTACATCAAACTGGTACAAACAATAGAATTCCAACCAGCAGTGGAAATGCTCACATCTACATAATACCCACCCAAACAGCATACATCTGTATTGAACTTCTTTTTCAGCCTTCATCATAAACAATTATCAGGTCATATTTTAATATAAAATACTCATACACAAAATACAAACCTCAAAATTATGTATTATCATGTAGTTTGATTTGTCTCTTAATTGAAGTTTCTTTTAAATGTCTGTTTTTGTAACAGAATTTCTTACTGTGATTGACAATTATCAGGTTGCTGAAAGCTCTAGAGATCCTGACACACAAGGCCCACCAAACACCCAGAAACCAATTCCATCTTCTGAATCTTGCGAATAAGAGCTGACAAATGCTTTTATCACCTGCTAGAAGTATACGAAAAACAGAGGTCAATCTGAGACCCATGATTTCCCAAGAGGTGGTCCAGAACCAGCCTGAGGACCAAACACATACATGATTCTTCCTTCAAATGTGCAATTTCTTTCAAGCCCCTTGGGAATGCTGTTACGGCTTTTGTTTACATTAAAGACAGCAGATCCTTTAGCACACATCTGTTTTGTTAAATTAATGATAGACAGTACAGTGCAATTAACCTCTCCAAGGTACAAACAGAGTCATTTATTTTCTGATACAATTACAGCAGCAAATTGGTTTGGCAAAATAAATACATCTATTTATATTGAAATGGTGATCAATAAAAAACTCACAACCTTGTACACATAGATAGTTATTTTTTACACACCACTATTATCTTATTAATGCCATCTTCCAAACAACTATTTCAGAGTCGAGTTTTTGCTGGAACGTAAAGTCACATGTTGATACTCTGAAACTCCAATGGCAAGACTTAAGTCAAAGTCACAAAGGTTTTGTATGATGCCAATTCCCCTGTAAAATGTAAAAACTTTCCTTATGCAACCATTGCCAAAGTTAAAGAGAAAATGAACTCTAGACGCTGTGCTAAAAAAAAGTCAGGCAGGGCCCAAAGGACTACTTACCAGTAATGTCCATGGTCTCCTTGCACCTGAGGTTTCCTCCACTGCTGACATACCATGCCTTGTTCTGCATTGGGTCTTTGTATGAGAATGGCTACATTAATAGGAGCAGGGCTTTCTTTTCTCAAACTGAGGCAAGGAGAACAATGAGCAGCACAGTATCGACTTTGCTAAATCTCACTCCAAACCTCATAATACAATCAGTTTGAGGAAGCCTTGGATCTCATTCTGCAAATTTATAGCTATAAAGTCCAGTGGTGTATTTAGGTTTTGTGCGGCCCTAGGCAACACAAAAATCGCCCAAGGCAACACCCCTGCCCCCTCCACCTGAGGGAGCCTTCCACTAACACACATTCCCCTCCCCCCCCACCGAGAGGGAGAGAAAGAGATTCATCTTCACAGCTCCAGACATCCCTGGGAATGAGAATCAGGCTCTGCATACACGCAGCCCATAGAATCTCTCGGATCCTACCTGGTCTCCATGCCGTATGTGTCCCTTCTTCTGGGGGGCAGTGCTGCCCCCCCCTGGAAAGTGCTACCTTAGGCAAATGCCTTGTTTGCCTTGTGGTAAATACGCCCCTGATGAAGCCAAAAGGACAAAAATGACAAGGTACTCTAACATACCAGGAAGTGTTCTGACATTTTTTAGCAAGAATACAACACAAAAGATACATTTTCAGGGTAATTACATTTTTAGATGTTCCTTTATGTTTAGTTCCACATTATCATAGATAAAATAGGTCTTGGGAAAGTTTTTATTTTTTTTCTCAAACCATCCTTTTTAATAGACGTTTAAATTATCACTATTATATATACTACAGTTGCTATGGATAGTAGATTCCTATAAATAGGAGGATGCTAAGAGCAACATGGTCAATGAGTGCAGAGGGCCAAATCTGCCTGGGAAAATAAATGGAAGTTCCTGGTTTCAGATAGGTCAGTAATTTGAGCTATTTCAGCTTTAGAGTTTTTAGCTTTTCAAAACTGATACTGAGTATGGAGGCCTGATGACTGATTGCCTCCAAAAGATGATGCCAATACTTGACAGAAATCTTGACAGTGACTAATTCAGTATCTGTGAGTGAACAAATTCTTCTTTGCAGGAATGTTTTTTTTTTTTTTTTTTAGAAAAAATGACAGGTTGAAAATAAACCTACCATCAAGACTGGAGTGTCACGGTCTAGCCTGCACGTTCCCTTGCAAAGTTATTACCTCCTTACTGAAGTATTCCTGCTAGAGCTGTGATTCCATTCACATGTGCCACTGGCTTCTGTGTTCACCTATGGGAGTCGCCTGCTCTACTGTGGGTTTATATCCCTTTCCCTGCTATCCCTTCCTGGCCTGCAGCCTGCATTGTTTGGTCAACTCGCAAGAGTCTCTGTGCTCTCGGTTTGCCTTGTATTACTTGTATTCTGTGCCTGACTATTCTTGTACCAACCTTGGTTTTGTCTACCATTTATGCTTGCCTGCTGCCGCCCTGACCTTGACTTGTTTCCTGGATTTCCTTCTGTCTCCTGTACTCTGCATACACGAGTGGTCTCTGCATCGTCAGCTGGGTGTACCCAGGAGCCACAAACTGGTTCCATTTTGCTGCAAGTCCATCCCCATCATCAGGGGCCCTGGTGAACAAGCAGGCTGGGGCTTAGACTACATGCCCTGAGGATCCCCAATTTGGCTTTTTACAAGGGTTCACTACCGTAGAGACCTGGCATGGAACATCCTCTAGGAAGAAAATACTTCAAGGATGAAAATATGTAAAGTAGCATTACAAAACTAATGATTAGACATGGGTGTAAAAGAAATTTACACTATTCAGAGATTTCGTGTATCCGAATTTCCAAATTACAACAGTATCAAATTTAATTGAATTTGAAAAGGAATTAGAAATGTAAACATATTGCTGACAATTGCTGATATTCAAATATTGATTTGATTTGGACTTTTCTTCTGTGCGCACACTTTGCATTTTTGAAATTGATAAAAATAAACAAGTAAAATATATATCTTTGAAAGCATTTGTACTTTACATTATTTATTCGCACCTGCCTAAAACGTTTGCACAGTACTGTACATAGACATCAAAATGTTGAAGTCAGATATTGCTTTTATAACTTAGAACACTTCAGATATTCTGAATAAACCTTAGTATTAATAGAAAGATTAATATGTCAAAAATCCAACAATTTTTGTGGTGAATTAATAATTTTAGCTTTATTTGTGTCCAGATCAACATCATGTATATGCTTTATAACTTAGGACCCTTCATTTTTTTAACCACTTGCCCTCCTGAGGATTTACCCCCCTTAATGACCAGGCCATTTTTTGCATTACAGCACTGCGTTACTTTAATTGACAATTGTGCGGTCATGCATCGTTGCACTCAAATTAAATTTACGTCCTTTTTTCCCTTGAATTGAGCTTTCTTTTGGTGGTATTTGATCGCCTGTGCGGTTTTTATTTTTTGCGCTATAAGCAAAAACAGATTGACAGTTTTGAGAAAAAAAAAACAATATTTTGGACTTTTTGCTATTAAACATGTCCAGTAAAAAAATTTAAAAAATCTAATTTCATCATAAATTTAGGCCAAAATTTATTCTGCTACATGTCTTTGCTAAGCACTGACACTGTACTAATAGCACTGGGCAGGAAGGGGTTAATGTGAGGGGCGATCAAAGGGTTAATTGTGTGCTGTGTGTGTTTTACTAGGGGGCAGGGGGATGTTCTTCACTGTAAGAACACTGATCAGGATGGCTGTACTGTGCACAGCCATCCCAAGCAGTGTGCCTGAGTTGACAGGGAGGATGATTTTTAGTAAACAAGACAATCTTCCTCCCCGTCTGAGATGCAAGATGCACGGTAATCACCGGTCGCTGACCCGGTGACTGACATCCGTGGCCGCGAATGTCAGCGCGGGTAGGGCATGCGCACGGCTAGCATGCGCCCCCTACCCAGAAATGCAGAATGACATATATATATATATATATATATACACGTGATTATGCACACAGGTACCGCACCTGTAGCAGTATATCTGCTATAGGGCAGTCCTTAAGTGGTTAATGTTGCTTTCAATCCTTTTATGAATGCTGGCCATAGATGGTGTGATTTTCTTTTCTGCAATCATGGGTTACAGGAAAGGAAATTGCTTGATTCCCATATGAACACAGGGTCTGGTATGGATTTTGGGGGAGGACCCCACGCCATTGGGGGGGGGGCACACTATTTTTTTTTTTAATTTTTAACTGGCACATCTTTTGTTAAATTCTGCTGAGAGTGGGGAATCCTGCTGACATCACATGAGTCATGGTTGTTATGGACGCAGCAGCCGCTTGCTCCTTAACAACCACAGCTATTCACAATGCATTCTGATCATTACTGAAGGAATTTGAAAATGATGTCATCCGAATTATACGAATGAACAAATGCTTTCAAAACATTTTGTTATAACTTATTTTGGATTCATTGTCATTAGTTTCTATGATCACTTGGATGCATCTGAAAAGAAATCTAAACAAACCGAATCGCGCATGCCTAGAGCTGAGCAAGAATCAAACAGATGGACACATGCAAGATTCAGAAGCAGACTTTAGGAACACAGCTGCACACTGCTGTCAATAACAGAGAAACAAGCTCAGAGAGTTGTGTAGTACTACTCCAGGTTATAATAGAACCTGTGGGCCCAGATATAACAGTGAATCTGTGATTTTTGACACTATGCCATTGAGTGCGGCTGATCCACTAAAAGAAGTTTTTTTTTTTGTTTAACAAATAGCCACCTCAAGTGTGTGTGTTAACATTAACCAGTTGCCACCTGGCCTATAGCCAAATGACGTCCCTCTGAGAGGGCGGCATATGATGTCCTTCTCAGATCACACTTTGCGCATGCCCGTAGGGCCGCGCTTTGACAGATCTGTGTACTGGCCCTGTTGCCATCACCAGGTGACCTGCTGTGACCGATCACAGCAGGTCACATGACAGTTGTATACATTGGATGGCTTCCTTTCATGCCATCCATTGTATACAAGTGTGTCCAGCTGTGAATGGTCACAGCGATCACATGCACAGGCAGGGCCAATCACACCCCATCTATGTCATGGGATTAGCCATGGCCAATCACAGCTAATCACAACAAAAAAAACCTGAATGAATCAATTTCATTCAGTTAAATGCTTGCTTATAGCAAAGAAATTCTTTGCTATAAGCAATCAAATTATGTAAGAAAAAAAAAAAATACTGATCACTTCCCAAAAGGAGTACAATGGTAACATTATACTACTTTGGTCACAGTGGAATATGAAAAAAAAATCTTAAAAAAATTGAAAAAAATAATAACAAAATTAAAAAAATTGAAAAAAAATTATCAATTTTTTTTTAGTACTGTCACCAGTCCGTGTCCCTTATCACTGCCACACCAGTTATATGATGATTCTGTACTGCACTGGTGACAGTATGAAAAAAAAAAATTGTGAAAATCATTTTTTTTTATTTCTTTATTTTCTGAAACAAAAAATTCACCATGCCTCTTTTGAAATACATTGGACTGTCTACTTTGCAAAAAGGGGTCATTTGGGGGATATCTGTATCGTTCTGATATTTTTGGGCCTCAGGAAATTAGATTGGCTGTCAGTACTCCAGGATTGATCAAATTTCAGATATATCCCATGGTTTGGGAACTCCTATAACTTTCCTACAGACTAAATAATAAATACTGATTTGGGTTATTTTCACCAAAGAAATGGAGCAGAATACATCTTGGCCTAAATTTATGAAGAACAATTATTTATCTGCAAAATTTTATAATAGAAACAAAGAAAAACGTGTTTTTTTTTCAAAATTTTCGTTCTTTTTTTTGTTAATTTAGCAAAAAATAAAAACCCCAGTGGTGATTAAATACCACCAAAAGAAAGCTCTAGTTGTGTGAACGAAATGATAAAATTTTAGTTTGGGCACAGTGTTGCGTGTCGCAATTGTCATTCAAAGTGTGAGAGCACTGAAACCTGAAAATTGGCCTGAGCAGGATGGGGGTAAAAGTGCTCGGTATTGAAGTGGTTAAACACCCAATCATGCCCAGTGGAATACAAAAAGACAAACAACTTATTTGCATTTAATCTATTTAAGATATATTATCCAGACTTAGTTAAACAATGGAGATTGTTTTGGCAAACAACATTTGGTATAGCTTAGTGAATTTTAAGTTTTGACAGTAATTTTCAGCTCATATTGAAGTCGTTGTTTAATAACTCTTTTTATAGCTTTTAGCTTCAAACCTCTTGTAACAGAGTGCACATACTTTAAGTGGCACACACTACGATGAAAGTCAGTCTTTGGAAATTGAAATATTTAAATTCTGGAGCTACTTATGAAAATTATTTGGGCAGTATTAACTTTGGTTCTTCTTATGAGGTGTATGGCTGGTGGTTTATTATATGGAGATATTTCATTTTCTTCTTTCATTTATATGTTTAAATATGTATGAGACCTGATTGATTTAATTTTTGAAATTTCCAGAATATTTAGCAAAACCAACTGTTGTATTCTTGTAAAAAAAAATGCATTGATTACATCCAGAGCTTCCTGTATATGGAAAGATTACCTTGAACAATAAGGCCAGATAAAAATTTAAACTGACATAACAATTAATGAAAATGACTCTTACGCTAAACAGTTTCCATTCTAAAACTATGGGATGTCTAACAGCTGGTAATAGAGTCAAACAACATTTGTCAAAAAATAATGTGATAAATATGCAAGCCTGCTGAATGTGCTAGCTAGGCAACTTTTCTTTTTCAATTTAATCAACCAAACTACATTTTTACGATTTTATGATCTTGTCACAGTATGACAGGGTAGTGAGTGTGTGTGTGTGTGTGTGCGTGTGTGTGTGTGTGTGTAACAGCAGGTATGGGAGAGGATACATTCTTTGGATGCACATAGTAGATATAAATTATGATGAAGCATACTGTTTGTATGCTGTAGTATTATGTGAATGTAAAGCTAGCTATGTTATTTCTTCTATGTTTACGTGCAAGTAATTATCCTGTCTAATTTATAAATTATTATGGTGTGAATGCATTGTGGAACCTGTATGTTTGTCTCTATATTTTGCCTAGGTTCCCCAGTGTCAAGGTCAGTTATACTTGGCAATTAAATTAAAGAAAAAAATAGACATTCGATTTCTCCCTTGGACACAACGGGAAAGGGTTGGAACTTTGGCCATGGTTTTATTATTTATTCCTTTGGGGAATACATAATTATGAATAAATGTCCAAATGTTGGAACTAACCATTGTACAAAAACTGCTTCTTTAAGTGTAACTGATTTTTAAATATTACCTTAATCTGTCTTTGTACTAGCTTTATTTTAATGTAATCCCCTGTATGTCAGCATTCAGACTGGGAAATGTAGGGCAGCAATGTAAGCCAAACAGACTCTACTGCAGGAGATAACTTCATAAATGACCTGCTATTCCTACATTTTCCATTTGCAGTCTTGACCAAGCATTCTTTGACTGTGGTCAAAGAAGAAAAAATGGTCAGGACCCTCTACATAGTCTGGCAAGATTATCTGATTTTAAAGAAGCAAATGAACAAAATAACAGTTTTTGGCAGGTAAAACAAATATGTGTTTCAGTTGTGTTTTTAGGTGTTTACCGTCTTATCTGTGTGGTAACATAGACCCAGGAACAAATATAGTAAATGCAAGGGATGGATGAGCCTGGAATTAGGTTTTAAACTGAAACGTTATAGCATGTTTCATTTTCTTAACAGAAGAAAGATACTGTGCTGTATTATAGCATGGCAATAACCATTCAGAAATGTAGTAATTTAGCTGATTGTTAAAATTCATCTCCAGGAAAATGTACAATTCTGTCCTTTGATTTAAATGGATTATTGCAAGAGAGAGTGAAAGACATATGTGATCTATATCTTTCACTGTTTATTGTTATAATCTAGTTATATTGTAGATAAAGAAGTCTTTTTATTTTACACATTCCTACATTTTTTTGTAATGTAATGAATGCAATATCAAAAAAATAATAGGGAAGATCCTGCTGCCACCACTTAAGTGAAGGTTACTGAAGGAATTTTCAGTTTTAAAGGTGCATTTGCATTGATTTCAGAGGTTAAACAAGTACACCATTTATGCCTAGTAGAGATGCTGCCTGTGTGCATATTCCATCAGCATGGTCAACTAATGCTGGACTTTCTTAAAAAGAAGCCCAGAAGGTTCTTCAACTCTGTATCATAAAAATATCCTGTATATTTATTTGTAAAATAACAATTTTATGCAATTAAGATAAAACATCAGCTTATTAACTTTCCCTCCAATTAAATTGACCAAAAAAAATAACCCACTTAAGTATGTGTGATGATAGATAAAGGGATTGTGAAGCATAGACTATTAGTATAAGTATAACATAACATAATATAACAGTTTTTGGATCATAATAAATCCACCATAAACCCTTATATCATAGCATTGTCTAAATCAGGGGTCTCCAAACATTCTAAGTAAAGGGCCAGTTTACCGTCCTTCAAACTTTAGGGGGGTCAGACTTTGGTCAGTGGAAAAAGAAAATGTCCTGGCGTCAGTGGGAGTAAACAATGCCCCATCTTTGGTATTAGGGGGAGCAATAGTGTCCCATTGTTAGTATCAATGGGAGGAATAGTGCCCCATCGTTAGTATCAATGGGAGAAATATTGCCCCATGGTTAGTATCAATTGGAGAAATATTGCCCCATGGTTAGTATCAATGGGAGAAATATTGCCCCATGGTTAGTATCAATGGGAGAAATATTACCCCATGGTTAGTATCAATGGGAGAAATATTGCCCCATGGTTAGTATCAATGGGAGAAATATTGCCCCATGGTTAGTATCAATGAAAGGAATAGTGCCCCATCGTTAGTATCAATGAAAGGAATAGTGCCCCATCATTAGTATCAGTGGGGGAATAGTGGGCCATCATTGTTGTCAATAGGAGGAATAGTCCTCCATCATTGGTGTCAATAGGAGCAATAGTGCTCCATCATTGGTGTTAATAGGAAGAATAGTGCCCTATTTCGATGTCAGTGGGAGAAACTATGCCACGCTGATGCTTGCAATGTGAGGAATAATGCCTCGAGGACCATATAAAAGCAAGCAAAGGGCCGCATCTGGCTCCCAGGCCGCAGTTTGGAGACCACTGATCTAAATCAACTGCCACATTACAAATTACATAATACTGAGCTCTCTCTTTACTACATGTATAATTCAGCACTTACATGGTATATAGTAAACCCCAGTCCTCTTTGTTAAGCAAAAAAAAAATTACTAATGCCTAGCCTTAAATTACAAAGGATTTATTTAATGCAATTAGTGCAGGTTAAGTGGAGTAAAGTATTGTTAACCACTTGCCCTCTGCCCTATAGCAGAAGTATTGCTACAGAGTGACAGGGCTGTGCAAAATCATGTATATATACGTGATTTGAATTTCCAGGTAGGAGGTGCACACGCGTGCCCTACCCATGCCGCTGTTGGCTGATCAGGATGTTAATCACAGTGTCCTGGCCAGCGGTAGGGCTGAGAGGGGAGATATCTGTGTGTAAACAACACAGATCTCTCTCCTGTCAGCATGGAAATTGTTTGTTTTGCACAGCAGAGAGATACAAAGCAACATGTCTCCCTAGTAAAACACAACAAAGCACAATGTGAAACACACATAGCACACAGTTAACCCTTTGATCGCCCCAGATGTTAACCCCTTCCTGCCCAGTGTCATTAGAACCGTGTCAGTGATTTTTATTAGCACTGATCACTGTGTTAGTGTCACTGGGGATGTTAGTGGCCATTAGTCAGTTCCCATTGAGTGTCATAATGCCCGCCACAGTCTCGCAGTCCCGCTTTAGGTCACTGACTGGCGCCATTACTAGTATAAAAGGAATAAAAATTCCAGTATATACCGCCATTTGTAGGTGCTATAACTTTTATGAAACCAATTAATATATACTTATTGGGATTTTTTTGTTAACAAAGATATGTAGCAGAACACATTTTGGCCTAAATGTGTCAGTCTTTTTTAGTTTATAGTGCAAAAAATAAAAAACCTCAGAGGTGATCAAATACTACCGAAAAAAAGCTCTATTTGTGGGAAAAATTATATTTCATTTATCTACAGCATTGCATGACTGCACAATTGTCAGTTGAAGTAACGCAGCACATAGGCATAGTAGGTATTTACTGGTCCAGAATAGGGTGTATATATAAAGTAGTTAACATGACATTGACCAAGCATTCACTACAGGTGTATCTTTCTGATGCATGTGTTTTTAGCTACAGTGATTGTTTTAGCTGCTGTGAACATTTGGTAAATGTCACATTCAAAAATAAAATTTCTTAGTTTTAAACCTGCAACCAATAGATTAAACACTTTTTCTCACAACTGCCTACTTCTGTGGGTTATAGAGAGAAGCTACTGAACCCTTTCTTCTGCGAAATATCTTAATTATAAATGTACTCATATCTAAGCCAAGGTGATTCGCAACCTTCAGTGCATTCCTGCATTTCAGAAACAGAAAAAGAAACCAAAATAGAAGAATAATTAAAAATAGGAATTCCATAGCAAATACAAAGTCTTATAATTAATATTCCAAAATAGTACCAAAATTAATTTTTATTACTTGCAATGAAGGCTTGGAAATAAAGATGAGCAAATAATTAAAAACTGGTTGAACTGGATATTTCATTAATCTGGCCCTCTGATCTCATCTACCAGGCTTTCATCTGCTGATTGCTGAGTAATGAAACAATAACAGCAGCCTAACATAGTGAACACATTGGATGGTAGACCCAAGGCTGGAGAGTTATGAGAATGCTTTAAGGGTGGTATCACATGAAGTGCAGCATACTAAAAGGTGATGTGATATTAGGGTGTTAGGTAACTTACCATCTTCTCCAGGCTGGTAAAAGTGTTCTTTGTCCCTTGACCAGTTTCCATGAGGCACTTTTAAAAATGTTTATCTGAATAAATACAAAAATGATTAATAGTTTTAGCAATTGAAGTTTGGGATTTTTGGAGATTCTCACATTCCAGTTCCCAAATTCTCTGTTAATTGATTCATTTAACGAGACTAACTACTAGGACAGAACTACTCTGGATTCATTAAAATCTTTGTAAATGTAAAACTTCCTTTTGCCCCAGAAGATGTCATCTGTGACAAAATACTTATGGTGGAGCCTGTTTTGACATTATCATGTTCTACCAGGAATGAGCCAGAAGTGCGGAGGATTTGTGAGTTTGGATATCATATGCAGCTCTGCGTATCTTTTATTTGTCTGCAAATGTAATTTTAGAAGTTGTAATTAAAATCCAACATTTTTCACACTATGTGGAGCCTGCAATTTTCTTTTTCTTCATGCACTAACCCTCAACCTGGTGGAAGCTCTGGAGATATTCTCTGGTGCAGAGAGACCATTTCCAGAAAGAGACATGCCAGGAGACTAGGAATGATTACCTACAGTATATGGATCTTTTAAAGAGCATGATATGACTCTGGCTGGTATGAGAGTCATATCCATCTGGTAAGCAGGCTTAAGTCTCTTTTTATTGGTGGTGAAGCACAAATTGGAAGAGGTTCTTTGAAGATTCATTCTTCTTTTTTTACAATAATTTTACAGAGACTGCTTTGTTTGGGCACATTGATATTGTCACATTTTTTGTTTGGTTATGCCATAGCAAATTTTCTATACCAAAGGTTTCTTTTGTACAACCTAATTAGTCAGGGCATGTCCTCTATCTATTATAAACATTTGAAGGGAATATAAAAAAATTATACATGCTGCTTCTGGTCATTTGAAGTTTTGCTAATATATAAGTATAATGGGTTTTTTTTTTTTGCTGTTTTGCTGTAGGGTACTTGTTGCCCACATGTGGTACTTGGTGCTTGGTGCTGTGGGAATCTTGACACAAGGATGTGCCATAAAGTAATGCGAAGGAGTGCAGGCCCTTTTCAGGAATTGGGACCACCCACTGTTAACTGGCGGTTGCCATATCAATCTAAATTATAAATGGCGGGGGGTAGCAGCTTAAAGCAGTATTAAACTCAAAACCAAAAACGTAATATATTATGGCTTGACAATCATTAGATGTGGTGGCTGCATTAGTTTTCTTTTTTAGGCTTTTTTCCTTTGTTTTTACCCGGTGATATGGCCAGTAACACACTTCTTGTGTTAAGGTGCCTGGATGAAGGAGCAACAAAGATACTTTTGCACAGCAGCATTGCAAGTCTGGGGGAGGGTAGTGTTAGATGTACTATAAAATTTAGATACACTAACAAATTGAAGCCAAACTCCAGCTTGCACATTTTAAGCAATTACAGCTTATTTTCCTTTTGAGGTAAAGGTTGTAAATAAAAACTGATCATGATAAGCACTCCTGCCAGTGTTAAATGGTTTGTCTCAACCTTCTAACTGCTGCATCTGCTGGACAGCTAATTCTGTTGAAAAACAGTAGACTTATTGGCTAGATCACCAGGTGAAAATAAAGGAAAGGAAGCCTACAAAAGAAAACTAATGCAGTTGCCACATCTATAAAATGGTAGGTTGCAATATAACAAATGTTTGCTTTTGAATTTATTACTGCTGTAAGGAAGGGCTCCTGTCAATTTTGTAGAGCATGCGTTTGTGAGTAGCCATTGCATAGTTTTCCCAGTCTTTGAGAGGGAGAGAAAACAAAGTTGTTTGCCATGTTCCCCTAGCAAGAGAACTTCTGTTGTATTAATGGAAAAAGGAAAGTAAGTGTGAGGAGTCTAGCACAAGGAGACATGAAAATGCTGCTGCACTGTTGTGTTAGCACTAGAGTAACCTTACTCTGTAATATTTTCAGTCTATAATGATTTTAGTTGTGTTACCAAATCCAGTCTTGGACTGAACATTCCAATAATGGGGCTGAATGGTACTGAACCTGGTATGCTGGTCATTACCACTGGGGCATGAAACAGAAAAGGAAATGTACAGGACTGGAGATTGCTTTGTGTGTGGTTTAATCTGCTCCCACGGCAGCTATTTTGGGGTGCTGGTTCACACACTCTTGTGATGATGGAAGATAATTTGGAGCACAGAGTCTTTGTGTAAAATAGTGATTTGAGAACATTTGGAGAGCTTGTAATATTATTTGGGAAATGGCAAAAAAAAATAGATTTTTTATATGGATTAAAATTAAAAATTAGTGAAGCGCTTGTATCACATGAATACAATCATGTATCTCCATATAGTGTAATTATAAATCAAAGTGACCACTATATATAATAAATGTGTGTTGACTCCCTCTAGTGAAAAGAAAAAATAGTGTCAACCAAAATAGCTAAATAACACACATTAGGAAACTAAATATATAGTGCATAAATCAAATATAATGAACAGAATATATATATACGTGAAAACAGAATATTGGCCACATACAATGGTGTCTAAATTATACATAAATGATATATGCCATAGGTGAACAAGACAATATCAAAGGTGAAAAAAATATTCCATGCATGTGACTGTGCTTTAAGCTGGAACACACACGTGATCTCCACTTCTAAGTGCAAGTACTCTCCTTCAAATGGCAGCAATGCCTGCTCACCTCCCTTCCTCGACCCACACAGGGCCTCAAAGCAGTTACCACCTCAGTGGTGTATTCCTCTGGCAGACTCCTTATTCCTCCTCCTCTCTTATGCAACTCATAAAAAGACAAGAAAGCCTTCCACTATGGAAGGCTTTCTTGTCTTTTTATGAGTTGCATAAGAGAGGAGGAGGAATAAGGAGTCTGCCAGAGGAATACACCACTGAGGTGGTAACTGCTTTGAGGCCCTGTGTGGGTCGAGGAAGGGAGGTGAGCAGGCATTGCTGCCATTTGAAGGAGAGTACTTGCACTTAGAAGTGGAGATCACGTGTGTGTTCCAGCTTAAAGCACAGTCACATGCATGGAATATTTTTTTCACCTTTGATATTGTCTTGTTCACCTATGGCATATATCATTTATGTATAATTTAGACACCATTGTATGTGGCCAATATTCTGTTTTCACGTATATATATATTCTGTTCATTATATTTGATTTATGCACTATATATTTAGTTTCCTAATGTGTGTTATTTAGCTATTTTGGTTGACACTATTTTTTCTTTTCACTAGAGGGAGTCAACACACATTTATTATATATAGTGGTCACTTTGATTTATAATTACACTATATGGAGATACATGTTTGTATTCATGTGATACAAGCGCTTCACTAATTTTTAATTTTATTTTGCACTTATTGGTATCAGCTAAGTGACAGCAGCTGTATTTTGTCAATTATTCCCATGAGCGCAGGAGGATCCCTTATTATTTATTTTTTATATGGATTGCTTATGCCCAGGAGGACTGAATGTAGAATTGGTATTAATTGTTTTATTAGTGAAAGTTAAATACAGTAATATTTATGTATATTTATTTTGATAATTAATTATTTTTAGTTTGTATCTTTATTTGTATATGGAATTGCTTGTATTGATACATTGATGACATATATGCATGGATGTATTTTTGCATATGTGTATATGTTTTTTGTTTTTATTGTGTATTAGTATAATATAAGTATTCAATAGAGAAGATGGGACTTTCAGGGTGCATGAACATGAATACCAAACATATTAAAAAGTTATATAATTTTTAATTCGTATTTTTGTAAAAAAACACAACAAGAAAGGAAAAAATACAGAAACATAAAAACAATTTCAGTTCTAAGAATACAACTGAGATGCAAACTCGGTTATGTAGTTGCTCCCTACATGTTTTGCCCTCTCGGGATTCTTCAGGGGAAATTTTGTTTTAAGACATTTCTACCGTCGAGGCAGTCTAAAGGTATATCAAAGGAAAATTGTTCAATTGCCAAACAACTTTAATATATCCAATACAGAGTATTTAATCAAATATATACATATATATGGGAATCAATAGCTCACCCTGGATGTGAAATCTCATTTTCTTCTAGCTCCGTGAGAAGAAAATGAGATTTCACATCCAGGGTGAGCCATTGAGTCCCATATATATGTATATATATTTAATTAAATACTCTGTATTGGATATATTAAAGTTGTTTGGTAATTTAACAATTTTCCTTTGCTATACTTTAGACTGCCTTGGCTGTAGAAATTTCTTTAAAAAAAATCTTCCCTGAAGAAGCCCGTGAAGGTGAAACATGTAGGGAGTAACTATATAACCAAGTTTGAATCTCAGTTGTATTCTTAGAACTGAAATTGTTTTTATGTTTCTGTATTTTTTCCTTTCTTGTTGTGTTTTTTACAAAAATACTAAATAAAAATTACATAACTTTTTAATATGTTTGGTATTCATGTTCATGCATCCTGAAAGTCTCATCTTCTCTATCAAATATTTGCAATTTTAAGGGATGTGATGCAATAACCATATCTGGTCGCTCGCTCGCCACTTCACTGTTTCTAGTATAATATAGGGTTATACAGTATTTATTCTTGTACTGCTTGGTAACATTTTTATGTTTATATATGTATTAGTTAGTGATGATTTTATTGTATTTAATATATGTAGAAATAATGAAATAGTCCAGTTTGGGTGCCACTGAGAAAAATCTTTCCAGTAGTTTTAGGGAGATGTAGAGGATTTTCATGCATTAAGTTGTGCATATAGAAGGATAAGCAAATAAGGGGTTAATGGCCATAATAAATAGCAGAAATGCATTGCTAAGACGTATCCTTGAAAAATGTCTTTCATGACAAAATGCACTGAAACAGAGTCTGGCAAAACATTCAGGGTCCAATGTGGCTATGGACATGGAGAGATAAAGTGACCCACAATGAGGAATGAAAGAGTAAATTGTCGAGTAGACATGTGTTGAAATTTGGATTAAATATATATGTATATATTTTATTATTGAAGATTGATGTTTCTCTTAAAATATTTGTTGCAATTTGGGACTTAGATGCATGTTCAGTACACCATTTTGTTGTTTTTATTTGAGTTCACAGTTAATTAGGTACAGATACTGGTCAAGCACTGCATCAGTAGTTTCTTTATATTTATATGCTCACTTTTTTGTTGTATTTTATTTGGGGTTATCAGATGTAGCAGCTTATATACATAGGATTGTTTAACAGTATTTTTTGAGTTCATTACACCATTTAGGTCATTTTCTTATAAGCATGGAATTTGGTGACATACAGTATGTTAATCTCTGTGACTGCTGCTTGTTTTGAGGTGCTGGAGGTTTCCTGTTACTGTGCCTTATGAGTTCTAAATTCTCCAACCCCTTAGAAGCTACTAATGTACAGTGTTGCCCTGAAGCGAGAAAATCACAGCGCTGTCCTAACCTCTTTTAAATTGGTAAATCCATTAGGTTAATACAGATGTTTCAAGTATCCATTGCACCCTGCTAAAACTGTTCACCTTTTTAGGGTCCATCCATCTACATTTAAGGTGCATGGAAATCCTAACAATGCACTTCTCTTATATGCTCTGGTAAGTATATAATTAAAAATGTTAAATCTTTTTCAGTAAGTGCAAAAATATCTGTTGATCATGTCAGAAATCTAGTGAGCTGTGACTTCCTGTGCTGCATTCTTATCGGGTACATTGTTCCCAGCTATTTGCGGACTACAAAACAACTCCCCTACATGTCCGAATCGAACGTTAGTTCAACTCTGTGAACACACGAACGGCACGGGCGTTTGACGGGTTTTTCGTCCACCGCACCCCACAATGTACTGATCCCTGACA
The DNA here is from genome assembly GCF_062004578.1 of Staurois parvus. Classification (NCBI taxonomy): domain Eukaryota; kingdom Metazoa; phylum Chordata; class Amphibia; order Anura; family Ranidae; genus Staurois; species Staurois parvus. Next base: position 472,794 of record NW_028318480.1, read on the forward strand.
GTACATTGTGATTAGCCAAAGCTCACAGGTCAGGTGCTATGCTTTGGCCAATCACAGGGCATGATGACATCACAAGGGACGTCATCACCCTATTTTAGAACTGTCATCCCTGTGCATCTGTCAGGCGGCGGGAGCCAGCATCAAGGATGGAGCAAGTTTTTTTTTCTGTTTACGGGTAGAGGCGGTAGTGGGCATCGAGATTGACATTGGATCTACTTCGTGGACATTATTTTTATTGTTATTTTTTAATAAAGGATTTGTCAAAGAGTGTCTCCTGTCATTTTTTACACTACACCTTCTTATTTTTGTGAATGGGTAGTGGTACCATGTATCCCTAACTCATTCACATAGGAAAAAGGGGGCAGGATATGGGGGTGCCCTTGTTAAAGGGGGCTTCCAGATTCCAATAAGCCCCCCCACCCAAAGACCCCCCACAACCACCAGCCAGGGTTGTGGGGAAGAGGCCCTTGTCCTCATTGGCATGGGCACATCTTCCCAATGCTGAGGGCACGTGGGGAGGGGGGGGTGCTCGTGAAAAAAGAATTTTTCTGTTTTTTTTTTTAGTTCAAACAATGAAAAATTACTCCCCCTTTAAAAATGGTACTTTTTAAAAAAAATTCTTCACTGATTCATGTCCCTCAGGGCAGTACCCACACCCCTTTTATGGCCAATAACTTGCATATAAGCCTTTAAACTGGGCACGTTTGAATTTACAAGTTCAAGTCCCATAGGCTTGCATTATGTTCGATGTTCGAGGTAGAACTTTGTTTAGGTTTGAATGTTCTACTATGAACCAAACAGGGGGGTGTTAAGACCATCGCTATTCCCCTATATGTTATAGAGAAGAGGGAGCTGCTCTGTTGTCCAGTCCTAGTGTAACAACAATGATCCATCATAGACACAGCTCAGTGAGTAAATGTCTTAGGAAGTGTGTTACTAACCAGATCACCAGGTGAAAACAATGAAAAAAAGAAACAAATGCAATCACCACATCTAAGAACATGTAAGCTGCAATATATTATATTTTTTGTTCTTCAGTTTGTAAACACTTTAAAAAAGAGATGCATGACCAAAGCTTTTTTGGACTTACTTCTGTGGGTCACAGGAGTGCACTTACTTTTGTTCTCATGTGACCCAGAGGCTATTGCCCGCTATGAGCTAACAAGGCAGAGCCACTCAAAGCCCAATATTGTTGGGATCCACCTGTATGCCTGATTGACAGCTTGCTCTACCTCTCAGTGTGCGGCTGAAAGCCGGAGTTAGCTGCACCCACCCTCTAACCACCCTGAAGCACCAGTGAGAGCATGAGTAGCAGAGCAGAGACCAGACTGAAAGCTAGGCAATCAGAGGTCATGTGTTCTTGGTCCTAAAGCCAATGTGGGACAGCTGGAGTACAGAAGTGAGGATGGAGGTTTGTTTTTATCATAACCCCCAAAAAAGACACAAAGGGAAGATTTACTAAAACTAGAGCACTCCGAATCTAACTTCCAACTTTAGCTTGTTCAATTAAGCTTTGACAATAAAACCTGAAAGCTGATTGGTTTCTATGCTGAGCTGCACCAAATTTTGCACTCTCCAGTTTTAGTAACTCTCCCTCAAGGTGTCCTAACATGATAGGCAGTAGGGACCTGAACATTGCTTCTACCCTCCCCTTGGGAAATGCCACGTGTCCTGCCTTATTCAAATACTAAATTGTGCAACAAAGTTTCCTGAAGATATATCTGGGCCTGAAAGAAATTCTGGACATTGCCATGTAAGGCTGCTCCCACTTTTACAGATCCTTTTTAACAAACACTAGATACCTTCAAAAAGCAATGCAGCCTACCCTTTGATAGATTGCTCTGTGACCTTACCACTGAGTGGAGTCGCACTGATTTGACTCTGTCAGAATTGCACCAATTTTGAAAATAGTTCCCGATTTCAGGCGCCACTTGCATAAAGTAGATATCTGTGCATGAAGTTGCACAGACCTCTGGCAAGTTGCACCTGAAATCACACTGACCTGCGGCTTTGAAATTGCACTACTTCTCTTTGCCTCTGAACTTAGGTCAGGTGGATTAGAATATCCAATAATGAGGGCTTTTATATGTTCCAGCACCTCGCTATAAAAAGAGTTCCCAGCAGCCAGATCAACAATGTGCTTATCTGTGATAAAGAAAAGATAAGGAATGCTGCAGATAAAATGCATAAGGACATGATTTGCTGCCGACTTGGAGGTGTCAGGTGTACCTGTGCATCCATTTAGTTTCACTCTGTGTGTGCAGAAGTGACCATCTGCTAAAAGCAATGAGATGATTAGAGTGGCTCTGTGCCATATGATAGCTGTGATTGGGCATCACATTGTAGCACTGTTTACATTGGTGAGGCCCTGTTTCTGTTACAATAAGGAAAGGGAGAAGGAGGATTTATTGAATCCATTTATTATAGCTGAACTACACTGCATCTGAGCACCACAAACGCAAATTAATTCACTTTCCAATATTCAAAGCAAACTGATTTATTCATTATGTCTCTGTGCTTTATTTTGCTGAGAAAACGCATTAAAAAATAGCCTCTAGCATTTCTGGTGATGATCATCTTAATAAGGGCAGATAATTCATGTAGCATTAATTTCCAGGAATCCATCTGCCCTTAGCTCAGGCATGCAGGCAGGTGGATGTGATTAGCTGAGAAAACCCCTCCTGAAGACTCCTGAGATGTATGGCATAATTTATCTATGCTTGTAAACCAGGAAATAACTGAAGAATTGTAAAAAAAAAAGTTTAAAACAAGTAAATATGATATACAGTATCTTCCAATTCGTTTACTAATGCTACCAGCATAAGGATCAAAAATAGTCAATGCTGATTGGAAGAGTGAAGTTCCACTTTAAACAATGCAAATTTTTTTTAGTATTCTGTCTACTATGGATCAAAGAACATGTAGTATTTTGTTCCATTTTGCTAGGTGCTTCTTAGCCGCTTTACCGCCACCCTATAGCAGAAACACTGCTACAGGGCAGCAGGGGTGCGCAAAATCACGTATATATACGTGATTTCGCACTTCCTGGTAGGGGCGTGCGCCCTACTCGCACCACAATTCGCAGCCTCGGCTGTTTATCACTGGGTCCCGCCCAGTGATTACTTGCCGGCACCCAGTGATCGCCAAGTAATACCGAAGGGGGGAGAGAACTGCTTGTAAACAATACAGTTATCTCCCCTGTCAGCTCCAGCACACTGCTTTGCATGGCTCTGCATAGCCAAGAGTGCTCATTTGACCATCTCCCTATAAATTTAGATCAGCTCACTGGGGGGAAATCAGAGATGGGGGGCACAGTCACAGATGGAGTGCTGCGTTGATGGAGTGCTAAGACACAGTTAAACACAGCAGTTTAACTAAAGCAGGATAACTTAAGCAGCAGGAAGATTCAACAACAAGAAACTCTACTGCATACTGGACGGACTGCAAGCAAACACCCTGGGAAACATCTCTTAAAAGTCTCACTCTGTGTACCTTTTAATATGTCCCCTCTACTCTTCCTTTTCATATTACTTTCCTGCGTTCCCAAAATCTCACTTCTTTACCCTTCTGCTCCACCCCAACACTTGTACATCTCACCCTCACTGCTACCATCTCCCTACTACTGCTCTCATCACCTCCTGCTGATACTTCACTCTCCTGCTGACCCAAACACCAGGACTGGAAGGCATGTGCACTCATGTACATCCCGCTCCCATGTTACTTTCCTCACCCTTCTTCTTCTCCTAACCTCTGGAGATATCTCCCCAAACCCTGGTCCTCCAGTATTTCACCCCCACACCAGGCATCCTCTTTCTTCCGGGAATAACCGCAATCCCCTCAATTTAACATTGGTCCCCATGCTCCCAAAAACCACCCTCCCTTTTTCATGTGCGCTCTGGTATGCTCGCTCTGTCTGTAATAAGCTCACCTCTGTCCATGACCTTTTTGTCTCCCGCTCCCTTAACCTACCAACAATTACAGAAACTTGGCACCAAGCAGCGGCATGGATGTCACTCCACTTTCTCAAACTCAATCTTTCCAAAACTGAGCTCTCAGTATTCCCCCCTGCCCGTGCCCCCTCCCCTAACCTCTCCATAAAGATCAATAACACAATCATCATTCCCTCCCCTCATGCCAGGGTGCTAGGTGTAATTCTAGACTCCCATCTGTCCTTTCACCCCCAAATCCAATCACTGTCCAAATCTTGCAGACTTCACCTCCACAACATCTCCAAGATACGCCCGTTCCTAACCTCGGAAACCACTAAGCAACTTATTCACTCCCTTGTTATATCTCGCCTTGACTATTGTAACTCCCTCTTCATTGGCCTACCGAATCGCAGGCTATCCCCTCTTCAGTCTATCATGAATGCTGCTGCCAGACTTATCCATCTTACTAACCGTTCTGCATCTGCCACCCCTCTCTGCCAATCCCTCCACTGGCTTCCCATTGCCCAAAGGATTAAATTCAAAACATTAACAATAAAGTATAAAGCCATTTATAACTCTGCCCCAAATTACATCAACAATCTTGTCTCTAAATATCACCCAAACCGTACTCTCCGCTCCTCGCCAGACCTCCTACTCTCTAGCTCTCTTGTCTCCTCCTCCCATGCTCATCTCCAGGACTTTTCCAGAGCTTCCCCCATCCTCTGGAACTCTTTACCCCAATTTATCAGACTATCACCTACTCTGCTCACTTTTAGGTGATCTCTGAAAACCTATCTCTTCAGGGAAGCTTATCCTGCCCTCAGCTAATAATGGAAACTTCTACTCTTCCAACCAGTACATCCCCCACAGTTACTACCTTTTGTACCACTAGCCCCTCCTTCCTAGATTGTAAGCTCCAAAGAGCAGGGCCCTCTTGTATTGAACTGTATTGTTGCTGTATTGTGTCCCGTTATATTGTAAAGCGCTGAGCAAACTGTTGGCACTATATAAATCCTGAATAATAATAATAATGTCTCATGTTACATATTAGCCTTAAAATATCCATTATTGATTATCAATATTCTTTAAATGGTGATTAAGATTGGTAATTAAGATTCACTTCCATAAATTTAATGGGGTTTGGTTTTACGTTTTTTGGACTTCACAATGGTTTCAGAGAAGTCTCCATAAAAGCCAAAAATATTTGCTCACCCTTACTGACCTGTATGAAAATGTAACATGCCTGGATAAGCCACGAATTTCATCAATCTATCTGAGACACAAGTAAAGAGATTCCCCACTATCATTATCACTGATGTACCACTACCCCCCTAGGAGCTGCTGAAGATTTGTGTCCCCTACAGTCCTGCACAGCCAGGCAACACACATTTTCCACAGACTTGAATTCAGAGTCAGTAAACAGTCCTTGAGCTTGGTTTTATGTTTTACTAAGGGGTGTTGAACTTGGATTGGGTAAAGGGTGTATGGGATGCCCTATGGAACTGCAAATCGAGGACAAACTCCTTAGCAACTATGTACAAGTCTTTACACAGCAGAACGTCTTCTTGGAGAGCTCTCCAGCCTCTCCTGGTGTACCACCCCAGACCCCAGATAATCCTCTTCTTATCCAGCTGCCTGAGGGAATCCCTGGGCAAGGAAATCTAGTGCCTGCCACTGTAGGATGAACATTCCCGGGTAAGGAGCTAATCAGGTTTCCCACCAGAGTGCTCTTTATTACTTTACTGGCTATCCTGGTCCCATGCCAAGCCTCCTGCTTGAGGATTGTCCAGGATCCCTTAAGAGTGTGATCTATTCACTCCTCACCCCTGTGCACTGCTTCTAGAACCTCCTCCAAGATTTTAGAGCAGGGGAAGGTATCAAGGAACTGATCTGCCGAGCCTCTCAACTCTGACCCAAATTTGATCCAGCTAACTATTGCCCAGGCTGCTACTCAGCCCTTCTAACTGAAAAATAATCAGCTAGCTCTCCCTAGCTAACTAGGAGGGGGCTACACTGATATAAATGACAATGTGCATAGAAATGAAGACAAATAAGTGCTGATGATATGACTCTACTCCATGCCACCATGAACATTTTCTTTCTTGAACTCTTGGGGTCCATGCACACTAGGGGCAGAAAAAAAATGCCAGTATCTCTGGCAGAAAAAGTGGCAGAAAAAATGTCACAGTGGCTCATATTGCACAAGATTTTATGAGCATTTATGGGCATTTGCTTTTACAAATGTTTTTTTTTTTCCAAAACATTTCCCTCTGCCTATTTTTCAATGTGCATTTTAAAACGCCAACTGCTCCTAAACTGCATGTTAAGTGTATTTTTCTGCCCGAAAGTTCCTCATAAAAACTAGATTCTGAAGGGTTTTTTTCTGCCTGTAAACGCTACTGTAAAAATATGCCTGTAAATTTCCTAATGTGCATGGACACATAGGCTAACATAGAGCTGCTTCAACAGGCTGAAGAAAAAAATTCAAAATGCCTGAATAAGCAGCATTTTTTATGCCCAGTGCATGGACCCTAATCATAAAAGCAGTGAATGTTAATTGATATGGAATTCTTGCATATAGGTGAGGTTTAAAACCAAAACAACACGAGATTGCAAACTGTGCCCATCAATGCTGACTGCTTTGGGTTTTTTTTCTGTTGCATAATCAGCAAAGAAACAGTGCTGTTAATGACTCAGTGTTGGTGCTTACCTGAGCAGAAAGTAACATTCATGTATCAAGCCACAAGTCACAATGAATGCACAAAGCATCTCAAAAACAAAGCATAATTACAGATTCAAACATCACTAAAGCATCACAGATTCCTCACAAAGGAAAATCACTAAATGGCACTTCAAAGATAAAGCCACAGACATACACTGACATTGGAGTTTGCTAATGCAGATAATTCAAATGTGGATCTCAAAATAGAGCTTACAGTAAAAACATCCAAAATAAACATTTCACTGAAAAAAATTATACTACAATTTATTTATTTAAAGCAATCTGACTAGCCTGTACATTAGCCTGCCTATTCAAAAGCATCTTTTATGGCATATTCTTTGCTACAGATCATATGCAACTGTCTGTATAGTTTGTAGCTATTTAACATTCATGAATTCCAAATGTTATATATCTACAGTGTTCTATTATCTATAGCAATACATGATGCTGCAATGTTATGGACCCTGCAGCAGCCAAGAGGCTGATCGGCTGCACATGTTAAGGATGGCTGCCTCCTTGTCAGAGTTTCTGATTGGTAGTTGTCATGGAAACACTACAGTAAGTAATCTTGGTAGTGACACTAGGCCTTGGCTTGTGTTTAAATGGGATTTCGTCTATCTTACACCACCTTTTCTCTGTCCTGTTTTTGTTTGAAAATATTACAATGGAAGCAGAAGAAGTGTATACAGGCTCTACTATTAATAGCCAAGCAATAAATAATTTATCAAGGTGCTTTTCATTTGAAGAGAAAATATTTTTAATCTAAAGTTATTTTAAATGAAACTGAGGATAGATTTTGTTACCTTATAGTAAATGTAGGTTGCAGGATGGTCATAAATGAAATAACAGATTTCAGTGCAATGTACAGTACATCTTGATAAACCACAGAAAATATGCTAGACAGAACCTCAAACAAACAAAAAATGTACAATGTGTATTACATGACTGTCATACTTCTAACATGTACTGTACATGCACAGAACATGAAATATCTGAAGACTGGTAATCTGCAGTTATCTTACACTGGATTTCCTGGATGGAAGACATGCATGTGTTGGAAAATATCACACCATCTTTATTTTACATATTTTCTTTTTTAGATTTATTTATTTATTTCAGGTACTTATATAGCACCGTCAATTTACACAGCACTTTACACATATATATTGTACATTCACATCAGTCCCTAACCCTCAAGAGGTGTACAATCTAAGGTACCTAACTTACTTTCATACACATATTAGGGCCAATTTAGACAGGATCCAATTAACCTACCAACATGTCTTTCGAGTGTGGGAGGAAACCCATGCAGGCACAGGGAGAACATGCAAACTCCAGGCAGGTGGTGACATGGCTGGGATTCGAACCAACGACCCTAGTACTGCCAGGCGGAAGTGCTAAGCATTTAGCCACTGTGCTGCCCATAGATAATCTTTTTTTCGTGTCAATAATCTTGGTAAACCTGTTTTAGTTCTAACTGTATAAAAATGAAGCACAATTTACGAACGGTTAATCTGCAAGCATGAAAACAAACTGTAAAACATGATTATGGTGTTATTCCAGTGTGGCCTTTGGCAAGAAACAAACTGGGCCGCGTTTATCAATTTGCTTTAACAAAAACCATTTCTGTCATGTTAAAGCAACTAGTTAGAGTCAAAACTACTGAAGAGAACATTTAAATGGACAGTTTAAATCTTGTTTTTTTGTGCTAGTTTTAGCACTTGTCTAACTATTCATTTTAGAATTGATAGTTAACCCTCTGAATACAGCTTTGACATTAATTCAAGTAATACAGTTTACCAAAGGTGTGCACAGCCTACTGCATTGGGGTGTGCACCCCAAAGCTCAAACACATATGTGTGTGTGTGTGTGTATATATATATATATATATATATATATATATATATATATATATATTCAGCCGATTGCTGACTGTTGGACTGACCATAGACTCATCATCTCCAAATTAAGCTTTCACATCAAGCCAAAGAGATGTCCGCATTGAAACAAAGCTGTGATGAAACAGATTAGCATCAGTAAACTGAGGAACCCCAACACAGCAACTTCACTAGCAGAAGATCTTGACAACCAAGTCTCAGAGCTGCAATCAGAGGAAAATGCTGAGAAGGACTGGGAACGCTTCCAAGATATTGTGCACTCTTCTGCACTAAAGTTTCTTGGACCCTCACACAGCAAACACTAGGACTGGTTTGACGAAAATGATGATGAGGTCAAGGCCCTACTTGCTGAAAAGCACCGCCTTCACCGTGTTTATCAGAATGACCCGTTGTCAGCAGCTAAGAAAGATGCCTTCAACAACACTCGCAGGACTGTACAGAGCAAGCTTTACAAGATACAGGACTCCCAAAGCCAAAGCAGATGAAATTCAGATGTTTGCTGATAGAACTTATGCCAAACGGTTCTATGAAGCCCTCAGATCCTTGTATGGACCTCAACTCTCAGGGAGCTCTCCTCTACTAGACTCAGATGGTGCAACTCTCATTACTGAGAATACTCTGATCCTACAGCATTGGGCTGAGCACTTCCAATCTGTTCTGAACCGCCCATCTTACATCAACAATCAGGCGATCGACAGAATGCCCCAGGCAGATATCAACCACAGCCTGGATGCCCCACCAAAGAAGACTGAAACCCTACAGGCTATCAGCAAGCTGTCCAGTGGCAAGGCCCCAGGATCATGTGACCCTAGCGCAAGTTTATAAGGATGGTGGTGCAGTGCTTGTCGACAAACTCACTCTGCTGTTCCAGTCCTTCTGGAATCAAGGATTCATTCCTCAGGAACTGAAAAGATGTGTCCATCGTACAGCTCTACAAGAGGAAAGGGAATCGACAAGTCTGCGATAATCATAGAGGAATATCACTGATTTCCATCGCAGGCAAGATCCTTGCACAAGTGTTGCTGAACCTCCTGACTGACTACCTGGAACAGGGTTTATTACACAAGACACAGTGCAGTTTCCGCAAAGAGCATGGCACTGTGGACATGATCTTCGCAGCCCGAGAGCTCCAAGAGAAGTGTCAAGAGCAAAACCTTGAATTGTACACCACCTTCATGGATCTCTCCAAGGCTTTTGACACTGTCAGTAGCAAAGGTCTGTGGCGTATCATGTCAAAGTTTGAATGCCCTTACAGATTCATCTCAATGGTACGTCAGTTCCATGACGGCATGATGGCTCATTTTTTGGACAATGAAGAAGCTTCAGAGGCCTTTCCTGTTACAAACGGTGTCAAGCAAGGTTGCGTGTTGGGACCGACCCTTGTCAGCATAATGTTTTCAGCCATGCTGTCAGATGCCTTCCAAAAGAGTTCCTTGGGAGTTTGCCTGAGATACAGGACCAATGGGAAACTGTTAAACCTGAGAAGACTCCTAGTCTGTGCTATGAGACCTCCTTTTTGCTGATCACTGTGCACTGTGCACTGGATCAGAGCAGGAAATGCAAGCCAGTGTGGACAAATTTGTAGCAGCATGCAACAACTTCAGCCTCCTCATCAACAAAAAGAAGACCAAAGGGATGCATCAGCCAGCTCCGAAAGCCCAACACCAAAAGCACACCATCACAGTGAAGGGACAAAAGCTGCAAGCAGTGGACCAATTTACATACCTTGGCAGCACCCTATCCTGCGCAGTGACAATTGATATTGAGGTCACCTGCAGAATCCTCAATGTAAGCTCTGCATTTGGCAGATTACTGACCAATGTCTTTGGCCGCCATGGAGTAAGCCTTGCCACAAAGCTCAAAGTCTACAGAGCAGTAGTGCTAACTATTAAAGGTAATTATTAAGAGGTTGTCAAATGAATTATCATGTCACCCAATATTGGTCTCCATTCAGTAGCCAAAAGAGGCATTCAAAAAAGGGGGATTTGTGAAAAGAAATTCACAGAAAAAGCGGCTACATTATGAACAGAACGTGACACTCAGAAAAATTTCCAAAAATTATGCTTTATTACACATATATAAATATGACATTTGGGCGTTCGCCCTGGTTTACCATCACCTCAGTATGAGACAATACACACAGACCTAAAACCATATAAAATGACACCAAGACCGGTCTAAATGCATGTGCAACAGAAAAAATGACTGCAAGAGTCTAATGTCCCTGTAGCACAAACACATAGGTGAACACTTCCCAAAAGAGGTGTATCCAAAAATTATACCATAGGCATACCATAATATTGAATTTTATAAATAAAACAATACCATTATGGTGAATCCCAATCAGGGAATCCAAAAATTGTACTATGGATATAAGTATCACATGTAAGCAATGCAGCAAGCACAATATGCGTCAAAAAAGAGAACAACAAGCCTCAGGCCTGTATGGAGGGAGACATAAATGTCAAATATATGATGCAATACATTCCTGTGCCGGCACAAGTGGTTGGGGCCCATTCATCTGTAATATAAACAGCTGTATCCTAGAGCTCTTAAATGAAAATATGCCCCATTTATTCCCAGGGTGGAAGAAAAGATGCAAAAAGCAGCACTCTGCTTGAAATGGTATCTTCACCACTATATGTGGACTACACACCACCTTTCGTAGGGAAAACAGGACATATCCCAAAAGATCTTCTGCCTGTTGAGATATACAGTATGTGGTATATCCTGTATCCTATACAAAGCACCATGATGTCCCCATCCTGTAGTGAGACAAATGATATGTGGGAAGTCACTGACAGAGTTTACACTCAATAAGATATATAGGTCATATAGATCACAGAGGACCATATATCTAATGTCCTGTAACAGTCCACTCACCACCTGTGCTGTGGGTATTAGGAATGAAAGAGATGTCCTTCATGGGTACTGCCATACACGGCCACAGAGGCCTAGGAACCACCGCTGACATCCGCCGATATACCGCGGGTTCCACCCCCTTCTTGGCGCTTGTGCTGCTCACACTTGCCTCATGGCATGTGAAGATGGCTTCCTCCTTATGGGTCAGCGTGCGTTCCACCTAATGCGCATGACCGGAAGTGACGTATCTGACGTATGACGTCTCTTTTTTGACGCATATTGTGCTTGCTGCATTGCATACATGTGATACTTATATCCATAGTACAATTTTTGGATTCCCTGATTGGGATTCACCATAATGGTATTGTTTTATTTATAAAATTCAATATTATGGTATGCCTATGGTATAATTTTTGGATACACCTCTTTTGGGAAGTGTTCACCTATGTGTTTGTGCTACAGGGACATTAGACTCTTGCAGTCATTTTTTCTGTTGCACATGCATTTAGACCGGTCTTGGTGTCATTTTATATGGTTTTAGGTCTGTGTGTATTGTCTCATACTGAGGTGATGGTAAACCAGGGCGAACGCCCAAATGTCATATTTATATATGTGTAATAAAGCATAATTTTTGGAAATTTTTCTGAGTGTCACGTTCTGTTCATAATGTAGCTGCTTTTCTGTGAATTTCTTTTCACAAATCAGTAGTGCTAACTACCCTGATGTATGCCAGTGAGACTTGGACTTTATACAGGAGGCATGCTTGGCAATTGAACCACTTCCACATTACCTGCCTCCACAGACACAGAAGTCCTCTCCAGAGCAAGCCTGCCATCAGTTCACACCCTGCTGATGAAAGCCCAGACACGCTGGGCCATGTTGCAAGGATGCCAGACCACTGCATCCCTAAACAGCTCCTCTATGGTGAGCTGTATCAAGGAAAGCGATCGCATGGGAGACAATGGAAGCAATACAAGGACACATTGAAAGCCTCCTTCAAGTCCCTGGATATTGACATCACCTTCTGGGAAACCCTGGCACAAGATTGATCAACCTGGCACACGTTGATCCACCAAGGCTGCCAGACATTTGAGGAGAGAAGAACAGCCACAGCACAAGAGAAGTGAGCACTCCGCTAAGCTAGAGCTGCAAATGCTGCAATAGTGGTGCCTACATATGTCTGCCTGACATGTGGTAGAACATTTCGTACTATAGGCCTTATCAGCCACCTACAGACACACTGTGCACAGCCCACTACCTGTTAGATGTCAAGGTCCTCTTCGAACTCGATGAACAAACATCATTTTATATATATATATATATATTATTTTTTTTTACTGTATATACTGTGTATACATACACACACGCACACAAAAACAGGCACGCTCCAAGGCTAGGTTCACACTTGTGCAGCTCTGCGAGACACAGACACGGCAGCATGTTCATTTGAATGGACTGATGTGCCTCCTGAAAGCGCAGGGAATACGTCTTGCATGGAAATGGCAAAAACAATGTGGTTCCCAGTCCGGAACACAAATTGCAGTTTTCAGTGCATGGGGGTGCCATTTCCTCAAGTGCTGTGCATTTTTGCCTGTGGATGCTTGCGGCTGCGAGAACAGATGTAGTCCTGCAGCGGCAACCACCCACACAAGTGTGAACCTAGCCTTATAAATAAACGTAAACAAACATTTTACAATCTATTAACCATTTGCCCTCCAGAGGATTTACCCCCCATCCTGACCAGGCCATTTTTTGCTTTGCGGCGCTGCATTACTTTAACTCAAGTGCGCGGTCATGCAATGCTGCACCCAAATAAAATTTACATCTTTTTTTCCACATATAGACCTTTCTTTTGGTGGTATTTGATCACATTCGCATACGCCTGACAATTTTGAGAAAAAAAACTATTTTTTTCTCAAGATAAATATCTTATCATCCCAACTAATTTGTATATCCAGGTGAATTATAGTGCATTTTTTTTAGAGCAAATTGGGCTGTCTTTTGGTGGTAAATTGTAATGGATATCTCTTGGTTTTTGGGGGGAAAACTGGCCCAAGATTGTAAAAAATATATATTTTTTTAAACATGTAGCTGTATATTTCTTGCCATAACTTACCAACAAACAGCAACCCAAAATAAATGCTTCTGCTCTTGATGATCACAGGGATACCACATATGTGTATGTTATTTGATATTTGTACCTGTAGTAGGGCCCAAAAAGAATGGTGCACATATTGCTTTTTTATTCTACCTAATACAAACTGACACTAACTGACACTGATACTAATTTAAAAAGTGACTTTAAAAATATCCTACCCAAAATATACTGACCCAAACCTTGACTCTAACCTTTCACCCTTACATTGACCTTTGACCCCTACCTTGACTCTAACACAAACCCTGGCATTGACCTACATCAAATTCTTTTCTTTCTTCTTTTTTTTTTACACATTGTGTTTGTTTATATCTTTCTCTCAGTGTACAATACAATGTACACTGTACAATACAATACAATGTAATTTTCTCCCCATTCAGAAGAGAACAAAAACACAGGGGCAGGCTGCACAGTGACTGATCACTGTGATAGCCAATCAGAGACTCACAGAGATCAGATGGCAGGCTAAAAATCATCTATAAATTGCCTTTTGTCTACAGATTTTTTTTTTAGACATATTTGGTATGTCGGATTCCTTGCAAGTTTTTGTTGGGCTCATTTTTTTAAACCTTCCTTTGCTAGTGTAGTGATCACGCATGGCATTGTTAACACTTCATGAATGCTTCTATAAATATTTTAATATAATTAATGGTGACTGAATGTATATATAACATAGCCCTCTGAGTAAACGTTTCTGCTGATGTGATCATAGGTCTACATTTTTTATGGTTTTAAGTTAAACAGTGCAATTCATAATGAAGCCATCAGATAACAATAATTCATTTTAGAACAAATCACTTATCAAACAATAGAATTAAGAAAACTGCAATCTGTAAATCTTAAATCATGATTTAGCTCAGAGTTAATTGTTTTTCAGGATAAAGCAAGTATCTACTATGAGCAGGGGCATTTTCTGAATGTAGTGGGCCTGTGAACAAGGTCATACGTTGGACCCTTGTGAGCCCAAAACAAGGGAGGGCCATGCTACACTCCAGCAACTTACACATGCACATTTTTTTAATATCCCCATCAGGGGCGGAGTGACAACTCATGGGGCCCCCCGGGCAATAGAAAGTCATGGGGCCCCTGTGTCCTTGCCCACACTCAAACCACACCCCAAAAAGCCTATGAAAGGTACCAGGGGCATCTCATGGGGCCCCCTACTGACCCTGGACCCTCGGGCATTGCCCGAGTGCCTAAATGGTCAGTTCACCCCTGATCCCCATACAATATACAAGCTGTAGCAGAAAGGTCTTATTCACACAGGTGCTATGGCCACAGACTGTGAATGGACTGTGTGTTTATGCAGCTTGACCCACCTGATGCTGCGGGCAGGCAAACCATGTAAGGGCTCATTTACACCATCTGCATTCACTCTGCATTTTTTGCATGTGCATTTGTGTGTGTTTTAGGTGCGTTTTCAATGCATTTGCAGTATGTTTAGATGCGTTTACAGTACATTTTCACTACATTTGTGGGTCATTTTTTGGAAGAATATTTTCTCATACATCAATTTATTTTCTTTACAAAATTGCATGTACATGTGTTTGCACACGTCCAGGTGCATTTGTGGTGAATTTGCACCAGTTAACGATGTGGAAAATGCAGTATGCTGTACTTTTTTAAACACATACATCAGGGCTTCCCTTCAGCAGCGTGACCTCTTACATCAGTGTCCCCTTTTACTTCAGCATCCCCCCTTACATCATGGTCAACTCTTACATTAGTATCCCCCTTACATCAATGTCTCCTCTTACATCAGTGTCCCACCCGCTTCATCAGAGTCCCCCTTTACATGAATGTTCTCCCTTTCACCAGGTTCCCTTATTCCACTAGTGACCCCTCTCACATCAATGTCCTCTCTTACATCAATGTCCCCCCCTCACATCAGAGTCCCTCTTACTTCAATGTTCTCCTTTACATTAGTGTCCCCCTTCACCAGAGCCCCCCTTAAATCAGTGTCCCCTTACATCAGTGTTCCCTCATATACTATCATCCACCCTTACATCAGTTTCCCTTCTTGAGTGCCAAAACCAGATTTAGACATATCAAACAGGAATCCACAAATCCATATCGAAATCCATCTGCCATAAAATGTAACCTCCCTTTTTTGAGTACCTAGGTTTTGCATTATCCAGTACAGTTTTATTGGTGTCATCTATTTTTGCAGAAGGTTTGGTCAGCTATGTCTCTTCTCTTTTTAAAACATCTTGCCAAACTTTGCAACAGTAGCCTTTCTTTTGCTCAGATGAATTTCCCAAGGACCCCGAACACATGGCCATTCCTTGAAAGGACTGACCACCAGTCCCTGGCTGAGCCATGAGCTTAATCCACAAACTAATGTCCTTGTGGTTCCACCAGAAACTAGGATGCACTGGCTCATGCTGATGGAACTGCTCATCATAATGCATCCTCCGTAAACCATTAGGCTTGCCAGATTCAGTCCATTTAGCAAAGAAGGACTGAGCAATTATTTATTTATTGTAAGGTACTTATATTGAACCAACAATTTATCAGCACTTTACATATACATATATTATACATTCACATCAGTCCCTGCCCTCAGTAAGCTTACAACCTAAGGTCCCTGACTCAAATTCATACATACACATAGTAGGGCCAGTTTAGACAGAAGTCAATTAACCTACACTTTGCAGTGTGGGAAGAAACCGGAGTAAACCCACTCGTGGGTTGGGAAATGAACCAACAGCTCTAGTTCTGCTAGGTGGAAAAGATAACCACTTAGCCACTGTGCTGCCCCAATTCATCAATTATGCCTGCCAAAGAAAAACAGAAAATAGCTGTAGCCCTAAAACACATAATCCTGACCTTTCACTGAGTTTACCAACTGTACCCTGTTTTCCTCAGCATCTGTCCCTGCCCTTACTGTTCTGTCCTTGCAGATAGTAGTGCAAACTAGTGTTGCATTCTTTGAGCGCCCAGTTGATTCAGACCCAGCACTTATAATGTCCAAAACAAATGCCACCACAGTCTGACTCGCCCCAGAAGGTTCCAACAACCCTCAAACTGTCTGCTGAGAAAGCGAGGGTCCCTTGAACTTTCACAGAACCCGATGCTGATGATAATGGCCTTGGAAATTTGCACCGCACAAAGTAAATTTCAGAAAAAGTCATAAAGCTCTGCCACCATGGCACAGCTTTTGCCAAGCTGTCTAACCCACCTGACTGTTGTTTTTGGCCCCTGAAACCCCTAGGGACTCCTACAGCTTGATACTGTCCCTCTCTGGCCACATGGAAGGGCAACACTTTCTGTGTTTTTTTTCCAGAAATATACATTTGCACTGGTCACTGGTCTCTGAAATCTCTAAGGACTCCTCCAACCCGATACTGTCTGTCCCCATGTCCCCACTTGCTGAGCAGGAAATGAAAAGGTTCTCTCCAGGATTCCTCCACACTAGACCTCAGTCTACCAGGTCTTTAGCCACATTGGTGGTCGCCCCACCATCATGAGCTCTTGTTACTACTGATCTTGGATGGGTAATCATGTTGCACTGTAGGAACTAAGGGGCCCGCACCTACAAGAAGATGGCCCAGAGTTCTTTCCAGCTTCCTCTTCAGCCCTGAATGGGAACTCCCCCAGAAGCCCTGTCGAGTTCATGAGCACCTCTGCAAGCTGGTGTCAGGTCCTGTTCCCTTAAAAAGGAGTGGCTACGCTTCCCTGCCAATGGTGGGCTGTGTTGCCCAGTACTTCTTCTGCAGCTCACTGGGGACTAAGGGTACTCTGCTGCCTGTTTTCACTCCATGTCCGTGTGTGACTTCCCCCTGCTTGGTGCCAGAGCAGAGACTTTGCAATCCAGGCTGAAGTCAGAGCAGCTGAGGGAGATTTTCCTTCCCTGGTACTGGTTGCAGAACCATTCCCACAAAGAGTTGCCCCTTTGCCAGGAGCTTCAGCAGCAGGGGTGGCTGCAGAACCTGGTTTACTTTGCAGTTAAAGTTCAGCACATCCTCCTACAACTTCTCTTTACAGCTCCTACCCCCGTGGCTCTTCCCAATCAGCTAAGTCATATTGCGCCTACAGTTTCTAAATACATAACTCCTTCTATGATCTACAGTTGTGTCCAAAATTATTCAACCCCCAATGCTGTAAAGGGGTTTAGGGACTATAGTGTACATTTGGAATTGTATTCAGAATCAAATCCTACAAGGACGTTGTAACTACCCAAATGCAACTAAAATGACATCAATTGTTTATGTAATACAGTAGTAAATGGTTCTTATGTGGTTTCTTCATTGCCACAATTATTCAACCCCTTAAAGACTACCACTCTGAAGAACAGAGGTTCATACAGGTGCTTTCCATCAGGTATTGAAAACACCTGTGGATGTCACCGAGCAGCAATCAAGCATAATAAGCACCAATTAGGCAGCTTTAAAATGACTGTGATACTCAGCTCCTTCTAGACATTTACTGGTGTGGTTACAAACATGGTGAAGGCAAGAGAATGGTCCAGGAAGACAAGAGAAGAGGTGATTTCTCTTCACAGGAAGGGCAATGGCTATAAGAAGATTGCAAAGATGTTAAACATACCAAGAGACACCTTAGGAAGCATCATTCGCAAATTCAAGGCAAAGGGCACTGTTGAAACGCTACCTGGTCGTGGCAGAAAGAAGATGCTGACTTCGACTGCTGTGCGCTACCTGAAGCGTAGAGTGGAGAGAAGTCCCCGTGTGACTGCTGAGGAACTGAGAAAAGATTTGTCAGATGTGGGTACAGAAGTTTCAGCCCAGACAATAAGACGCACACTGCGTAATGAAGGCCTCCGTGCCAGAACTCCCAGGCGTACCCCCTTGCTGTCTCCAAAGAATAAGAAGAGTCGACTGCAGTATGCCAAAAGCCATGTGGACAAACCACAAAAGTTGTGGGATAGTGTTCTGTGGACTGATGAAACAAAATTAGAACTGTTTGGGCCCATGGATCAACGCTATGTTTGGAGGAGGAAGAACAAGGCCTATGATGAAAAGAACACCTTGCCTACTGTGAAGCATGGTGGAGGGTCAATCATGCTTTGGGGCTGTTTTGCTTCTGCAGGTACAGGGAAGCTTCAGCGTGTGCAAGGTACCATGAATTCTCTTCAGTACCAGGAGATATTGGATGGAAACGTGATGCAGTCCGTCACACACCTGAGGCTTGGGAGACGTTGGACCTTTCAACAGGACAATGATCCCAAGCATACCTCCAAGTCCACTAGAGCATGGTTGCAGAGGAAAGGCTGGAACATTTTGGAGTGGCCATCGCAGTCACCAGACTTAAATCCGATTGAGAACCTCTGGTGGGACTTAAAGAAAGCAGTTGCAGTGCGCAAGCCTAAGAATGTGACTGAACTGGAGGCCTTTGCCCATGAAGAATGGGCGAAGATACCCGTAGATCGCTGCAAGACACTTGTGTCAAGCTATGCTTCACGTTTAAAAGCTGTTATAACTGTAAAAGGATGCTGTACTAAGTACTAAGATTGAATGTCACTTGGGGGTTGAATAAAACTGATAATGCTGTGAGCACAGAAAAGACATTTGTGGTTATTTCATTATAACTGTTATGTTATATTTGTCTGACCTACAAGTGCCTCTTTAATGTAAATGTAAGCAAGATGACTGAATGATCAAAAGCAATGTCAAACTGGCCAAAACACTCAATTTCAGTGGGGGTTGAATAATTTTGGACACAACTGTATTCCAATCCCAGTCCATTAATTTTAATTATCTGTATCTGTCTATAATTTTAAATCAGCCTGTGCTTTTAAAATACTTTAGTTGGAGATATAGAGACAAGTAGATAAATATGAGAGAGGATATAGGTTAGGAAGAGGATGTGGATGGAGGAAAAGGGGTTAGGGGGGAAGGGTGTGGGGGAGGGGGGTATTAGGGGGTATTATGTAATGGGTATATGTGAATTATTTTTATAAATATGTTGTTCTTTTTATATTGGAAAATCAAATAAAAGTTAAATAAAAAAAATATTTTAGTTTATGGCTGTTGTAGTTAATTTCCATTGTTTTGGCCACATGGAAGGGCAACACTTTCGGTGTTTTTTTTTTTTTTTTCAGAAATGTACATTGCAACTGGTCACTAGGTATATACCTATGATACAGAATGAAATACCTGTGCTGATGGATTTTTTCAACCATCTTTGAAAGGCCAGAAGTCTGACTAAACCAAGCGGTCTTAAAGTGGGTCTAAGCCCAATATTAATCTATAGCTTGTATCAAACACTTGTTGCACATTACATAATCTATTCCATGCACCAGTATAATACTTACCTTTTAGGAATGTTTTGTTTTATCTAGCTATAGGCTAGCTATAGGCAAGCTAGTGTTTTTGGGGATGAGCTTCAGCTTGGAATGGGATCTTTTTTCAGGCAAAGAAACCAATTTTCTGTTCATAAACACTGTGTACACAGATCCCACTTTCTTTTTCTGTAAAACTTCAGCCTATCATTGCCCAGGGGAAGGATTAACCACCTGAAATGTACAGGTTTTGGGTTTTCGTTTGCTTTTAAATAAAGATTACCATAAACATGCAAATAGTAGCAGCTGCATGTAAAGCAGATTTGTGCTTTTGAATTAAACATACTGCAAGCATTATTACATCTGTGTGACACCTCCACGTGCAGCTGGCATTTTCTGCTCTGTTCATAAACCACATGTGCACTATTATATAAATTATACATTTGGAAATGCATCACTCATGCATACCTAACTCTGATATTTCCCTACACAATGCACCACCTGGGGGGGTTTTCTACCAATTTTATAAGTAATGTTTCCTTTTGATGATGAAACAGCCAGCGCCTTACAGATCATAATTTTTCTTCAGCTTCCCTTATGGTAAAGCTGCTAATGACATCACTTACTTTTCAAGTAAAAAAGGCAACTTATTATAGAGTACAGTACACAAGCATTTGGGTTACATATAATTAACATGTTTTCAGTGGTAAAACGACACAAAAGAAAGCCCCAATAAACATATGTGTTTTTGTTCTTGAAATATAGGCAAAAAGGTTGCCCATGCCTTTTTACATTGTTAGTAACATGTTAAGGATTTCATATCACAGTGTTCACACTAAGGTACCACTTGCATTAGAAATACATTGACATATAATTGAATTGTAAATGTCACTTTCATTATAATACATGAATAGTTGATTTTCTGCCACTTTCCATTGATAATGGTTTTTATAGCTATATAGTATAGCAGGTTACTGTTAAATCCTTGTACAGAAATGTTTCCATCTAAACAGGCCACTTAACACAAACCCAAACACAATATCCCTTTGTTTGAAATTATGGTAGGTTGGATTCATACTATGCTTTAGTTTAATACACATTTTCATGCACTTAAGGCACACAGTCTATTGTTTTCAAACAGGCTGGCAGCAGAACTCTCAACTCACAAAAAAAATAGACCTGCACTGCAACACACAGGTCTAAATAGAGCCTTTAGCCTAGTACACACAATAATAAGAATATCGGACAAAAAAAACCAAAACATTTGCGGAGTGATAGTATGATTGTTAGTACACAGCTTTCAAGAGCCGAACATGATAGTTCATGTGAAATTACCTGATGGGACAAACACAAACATTTTTCTTGTAAGATAACAGAACAAACTATTTTAGTTTAGTTACAAAAAATAGATTGGCCAAGACCGCGCATGCTCGGAAACAAAAGAATACATTACATTACAATACAATGCATTACATATTCATGGGAAGTTGTATTCTGTCGTACGAGAATTGTAGTAAATCGATTAACCTATTAATTTTCAATATGAGACTAGCATGCAAAAAAAAACCCACAGTGATCATTTGTCCGTTATTCTCACTGGGTGTACTAGCCATTACTCTTTAGAAATCCCCATGCTTCTAACAGTCAGTCAGATGTAGAAGAATTAACCAAAATGTGAACCTGTGTCTAGTCATAACTCCTCTTCAGCATGCTAAAGCCAGGAAGCTTCTGAATCAGGGGAATAAAGCTCATTTTAGATGACACATCAGGAGCTTTTTGCTGACCCTCCTGTCAATGTCAACCACAGCTACTGTGGTATTGGTAAATTAATATCTACTGTGGATCCCTGGTTTTATGTCAGCTATGCATCTGCTAAACTCTGTCTAATACACTTAAAGCAGTAGTAAACCGCAAAAACAAAATTCTAAAAAAATCTTCTCCCTGCAAGTTAAGAGCATAATGTACTAGTATGCATTGCATACTAGTACATTATGAAAGACTTACCTGAAAATGAAGCCCTCCGGTGGAGTGCTGTCATGGCTGCCTGAGGCTTCCATCTTCACCCAGTCTTCCTTCCTGGTTCGCAAGCTGCGGCCATCTGATTGGCCAAGCCACGATGTCGTCACTCCCACGAATGTGCAAAGGGAGTTTCGTCCACGTCACAGCTCTCTCAATAGATGGCACACCATCTTTGGTGGTAAATATCTACAGTAAATATCTCCTACACGGTGCACTTATTAAAGGCTTACCTGTAGGTAAAAGATGCAAAATAGATTTTACTTCCACATTAAGCTGTACATACAATATACAATTTTCTTGTTCAACTTCCTTTAGATTCACATTCAACTATGCAGTGCAAGGCCCACCTGATTTTATACATATTGAAAGTGTTTAAGTTTGACCTCATAATATATGGTTTTGGAATATCTAAAGGAAAACTGTACAAGAAAATTGTATAATGTATAGCCAGCTTTATAATGTAGCTGCAAAGATTTTTATCTGGTTCATTTTCTCTACATTGGAAGCAGGAGAAATTTAACTTTTTACTGTACTATTCCTGCTGAAGAATTTTAATAAACTCCTCTTGAACAGGTTGAGATGGTTGATATCTTGGCACCCCATCGCAATCGTTATTATTATACACCAACACTTAAAAAATGTAAATGGACTTTTTAGTTACCATCGAATAAGAACTTCCATTCTCCTTCCAACCTTCATGCCACCACTTTCTTTATATTTGTACCTTTTAACCTCCCTAGCGATCTAATTATGTCCATATTTCTGTGCTCAAAGTGGTAATTTTTTTTTGCATGGAAATATGTATTTTTTTATTGTAGGCCTGTAATTTTTAGGAATAACTCACTGAAATCTGTCCGAACAAGAGTCTAGTAAACATCCCGTGTATGTTAAAATGTGAAACACAAAATTATACAATTTAATAAATAATCATAAAATATAATAATATAATAATACATTTAATTCAATAATATAATCAAACCAAAAACACAGAATTTTAAAGTATAGCGCCAAGTTCGCACATCACTGAGCAAAGTCACAAAATCGTTTTCAGTGTCTGATGACGAATTTCCCCACGAATCATTATCACTCAATTCTGCAAGTAGTTCTAATTTACTATCGCTGTTCTCTAGCTGGTCTAAAACCGATTTTGACCTAAAGGGACGCTTTTTGGACGCCATGGACGTTTCTCAGTTTCCTGGCAGAAAGGACAGTAAAAATGCAGGCAGGGCACAGGACAAAGCACTCGGGACAAAATGTATGTGAAATGGTTTGATACAGTAATGTTTTACTATGTTATTTTAGTGAATTTAGTGAATGTCACTTTTTGTCATTTTAAAATTTCCCGCCGCTCCGTCCCCATACGTCCCGATGACGCAGGGGATGGAACCCAGAAGACAGATCCGCCGGAGGACATTACAGGGGACACTGCAGGAGGGACATCGCGGGAACGCAGGACAAGGTAAGAGAAGAACAGATCCCGGAGCAGCGCCGCATGGTAAGCCCGAGTGTAGCTCAGGGTTACCGCTTGTGGTACTGAAACTTTACCCCGAGCTACACTCGGGAATACCGCCAGGGAGGTTAATGTTTACACAGTTACAGGTATAGTGTTACAGTATTTCAGTGGTGAATGAGATCAATACATTATATATGGGTTTTGCAAATATACTTCTTCATGAGAATGAGAGAGAATGGGTATGGCGGTGTTCACCTAAAGTTCTATTTACAGCCAGAGGGGTGACACCCAGAGCCAACGCCAGCATAAAGCGACAGGGCACCAGGCTGGGGGGGGGGTAAAATCCCAGTCTGTTCCCTAATGCAGCACCCTCTTCCCTACTGGGCACAGCATGACACATGGGCTGAGGGGTCGCAGTCTCCCTGTACAGCATGTGGCTGTCTTCTGATGAAGAGTGGAGGGGACACAGATGGATTGCTTCTGGCGGGATGTGTACCAAATTAGAGGGACCATGAAACTCCTGGACACATCAGTAAGGGCTGTATGTGGGGAGGTGGTCTAGCACACAGACTGAGCAGTCAGCTTCTCTGGATCGGATGGGGAGGAGGAGAGCTGCAGGAAAGTTTGCTGTGATAGAAAAAAGAATGCACAGGACAGGAACTGAACTCTTCGGGACACTACAGGGGAATATGACATCAGTGACACTGTTCCTTATTGTGCCGTGTGGACTGTGCAAGGGGCCAGGAGAGGAGTCCTAGAGGAAGGAATCTCTGCAAGACTCTGGGGTAAGAGCCACTACTCTGTTTATATGTTACACCCCCCCCCCATAACCACAAAGGCTGGGGGTAGGTGGGTTAACATTTGATTATGGCTTACAGCTCATGAAACCCCCAAATCCACAATCTCAGAAAATTAGAATATTGTAAAAAGGTGCAATATTCTAGGCTCAAAGTGTCCCACTCTAATCAGCTAATTAAGCCATAACACCTGCAAAGAGTTCCTGAGCCTTTAAATAGTCTCTCAGTCTGGTTCAGTAGGCATCACAATCATAGGAAAGACTGCTGACCTGACAGTTGTGCAGAAAACCATCATTGACACACTCCATAAGGAGGGAAAGTCTCAAAAGGTAATTGCAAAAGAAGTTGGATGTTCCCAAAGTGCTGTATCAAAGCACATTAATGCAAAGTTATGTGGAAGGGAAAAGTGTGGAAGAAAAAGGTGCACAAGCAGCAGGGATGACCGCAGCCTGGAGAGGATTGTCAGGAAAAGGCCATTCAAAAGTGTTGGGGACTTTCACAAGGAGTGGACTGAGGCTGGAGTCAGTGCATCAAGAGCCACCACACACAGACGGATCCTGGACATGGGCTTCAAATGTTATATTCCTCTTTTCAAGCCACTCCTGAACAACAAACAACGTCAGAAGTGTCTTACCTGGGCTAAAGAAAAACAGACCTGGTCTGTTGCTCAGTGGTCCAAAGTCCTCTTTTCTGATGAGAGCAACTTTTGTATCTCATTTGGAAACCAAGGACCCAGAGTATGGAGGAAGAATGGAGAGGCACACACTGCAAGATGCTTGAGGTCCAGTGTGAAGTTTCCACAGTCTGTGTTGATTTTGGGATCCATGTCATCTGCTGGTGTTGGTTCACTGTGCTTCATTAAGTCCAGGGTCAATGCAGCCGTCTACCAGGAGATTTTGGAGCACTTCAAGCTTCCTTCCACAGACGTGCTTTATGGGGATGCTGACTTCATTTTCCAGCAGGACTTGGCACCTGCCCACACTGCCAAAAGCACCAAAACCTGGTTCAATGACCATAGGATTACTGTGCTTGATTGGCCAGCAGACTCGCATGACCTGAACCCCATAGAGAATCTAAGGGGTATTGCCAAGAGAAAGAGGAGAGACATGATGCCGAACAATGCAGAAGAGCTGAAGGCCGCTATTGAAGCATCCTAGTCTTCCATAATGCCTCAGCAGTGCCACAGGCTGATAGCTTCCATGCCACGCCGCATTGAGGCAGTAATTGCTGCAAAAGGGGCCCAAACCAAGTACTGAGTACATATGCAGGCTTATACTTTTCAGTGGTCCGATATTGTTCAATGTATAATCCTTTTTTTTATCGATTGCATGTAATATTCCAGATTTCTGAGATTGTGGATTTGAGGTTTTCATGAGCTGTAAGCCATAATCATCACAATTATGACAAATCACAGCTTGAACTATCTTGCTTTGCATGTAATGAGTCTATCTCATATATTAGTTTCACCTTTTAAGTTGCATTACTGAAATAAATGAACTTTTGCACGATATTCTAATTTTTCGAGTTTCACCTGTATACAGTGCTGCTCCCAGCTTCTGTTTCCATTTATTGCTGATTGTCCATTTTGGGCAGAACAATCTTGCCACTCTGCCCATGTTCTGTAATCCCAACCTGTCATTTACATGCTCCTTAGGGAAGGGGTGCATCATCACTCAGGCTTGGCTCACAATACTCTGAGTAGCACTCACAGGTCATTACTGTTCACATGAGTACATTCCCTCAGAAGGAACATACATCTTATATCTCTACCAGAATCACACATGTATGTGAATCATTATATTGTATATATTTGAGTGGAAGGTGGTTTAGATGTGAAGTCTGATTACCCAGAGGAAACTCATTTTAATCACATACAAAACATAACTCCAGGCAACAATAATTATTAGTGCAAATTAAACCCAGAGCCCCAGTGCTAAGAGACCACATTGCTAACCTTGGAGCCTCCATGCCTCTCTGCTTAATGTTATAAGTACATTTGTGTGAGCCTGTTGTGTACAAATGTTTGGACAGTAACCAAATGCAATGTCTGTTATTGTGTACGTATTATGGAATATGGCATGTTGAAATGCCTGCTAAAAATTCATACTTTCCAAAACCCTCTCAAATAAAGCTGCAGGACAACGAAGTAGAGCTTTGGTATATTAGTGTTCAAAAGCAATTATCTACTTCTGGTGGCAGGGATTAAGAATAACTGCTTCCTCCTGTTATTACTGATGTGTTGTTTCATGACTTGAATATGTAAGTGCAAGTGTCACTACTGTTCCAGCTGTTTGCAGAAGTAGGCAGAGTTGTTTGCTGCCTCCTGGCTAAAGGAATGTAAAGTATAGTTTACATTAGCCTTTCCCACTAGACACCACACAAGAGATATGCAGAAGATTTATTCAAAAGGATGAGAACATTAAACCTCCCTCTGCTGAAGAGTAATAATAATATTGCAGGTTACTAGCCTCCTGCACTATAGTGTTGGTGTGTTGTGAAGGATCCTGAGGACTCAAGTGTGCCGTGCAGCTCATTTGAAGGGCTACAAATCATTTCAGTTCATTTGTTTTCATTAGGATTTGGCACAAAATTAATACAATTACACTACTGCATTTTTCTTTTTTGTATTTTTAACATCTGGATAAAGTGTAATTCCACCCAAAACTCAGGTTACAGTTTTGGATACATTCTGAATATTACCCATTGGCTTAGTACATCTTTTAGGGCCCTTAGTGCCAAGATCTCTTTGCAAGGCATCTCAACTCATTGATAGAGACATGTAAACTGTTTAAAATGTGTGCCATGGATTCTGTACTCAAACTGCTGGTGGTTAGGGATATGCTTGAATTGGGTCCGAACCTGGAAGTTAGCCGCCATTGCTGGGAAAATGAGCTGCAGGCTTGAGTATTCCTGCCCTACAACTACAAAGGAGTGGGGATGTTCATGACATTACTGATCTAATATGATCACATGGACATGTTAGGTCAGTGATATTGGCCTAATATGGCTGTGGACTTCATGATGCCAAGTGGTTTTATTTTTTTAAATTTTGTGGGTTTTTTTATTAGGTCCTCCATGAAGTAAAGCAACATCCCAAACACCAAAACTATGGGGGTTGATTTATTAAAGGCAAATCGACTGTGCCCTTTGCAAAGTGCAGTTGCACTCTGCAAGTGCAGTTGCTCCAAAGCTTAGTAAATGAGCAGAAGCTCTGCTGACTTCCATCATCCAATCATGTGCAAGCAAAAATGTTTTATTTCTCTATTTTACTCCCATGCGATTGGGTATTTTCCTGCAAAGTGAAGCTTTACCTCTTTTACTAAGCTTTGAAGCAAATGCACTTTGCAAAGTGGACAGTCTTTTTGCCTTTAGTAAATCAACCCTTATGTATATACCCATTTATTGGCAGTAGCAATGGGTTTTCAGAACTGCATCTCTCTTTATACAAGTCTGTGGAAATGCAAATGCAGCCAAGGTAGGTCAAATGCAGGTTGATTGCACCTGCAATTAGAACTCAATGATCTCAGAAGCCTCTAAAATGTATTGTGACGGGCGTGACGTCAGACCCCAATCCTTCTCACCAACTTCTGACCAAAGGACTAGCCAATCTAAAGCTGCCCTGCCACTTGCGTAACAATGCCACTCTCAGCTGCACCCTGCACAAAGATTTTCCAGCTCACTGGACTCCAATCTAGGTGCCAACAGCCTGAGAGCGATTGTTACTGGGTCAGGTTAATTACACAATTAGCCCTTCACACTGCCACCACCACCTTTTTACAGAGAAGGAGGAAACTCACAAATCTTAGCAGTAACACTATGATGTTTGAATAAGCATCTGTATACACACTGTCACTGCAGACAGATGTATCCAGAGGTTTTAAAACAAACAGAAGCACATTCAGAGACAGGGATTCTTAGTTTGCATTAAAGAGCTTTACAAGCAATTCAACACTTTGCAGAAAATAGGATTTATTACTAAAAAGGTCAAAATGGTGCAATAAAAATATTTGCAAAAAAGATGTAACCAATATATATATATATAAAGCAATAACACAACAGAGAGATATAAAAGAAAGAAGTTTAAGAGGGTAGAATACTTGCAGAAGTCCTGGTTTAGGCAGCGTTCAAGTGTCCAAACAAAAGGGTGCCTTTTCTCCCAAAGTTGGTTCCTGATGTTAAAAGGGAGAATCTCTTTATCTTCTTTCTCCAGGCATAACAGCCTCTTTTCTAGGAACCCAGCAGGGTGTCTCCTTAAAGCAGAGAACCAATCGCCTCATTTAGGGAGGGGTGTTTAGGCAGAGACCCAAGCTGTGACCCAAATCCCTCCCAAGTTTATACCATGGTGCATGCAGCAGCCTAGCCACTGGCAGGTTAATATGCAGAATGATATTCTGAACGTCCAGACATCAAATATGACATATCTGGCTGTAACGGTTAAAGAGATATCGCTTTCTACTCTCTGGTAGATGTTATCTAGGGGTGTAAGGTATCAGGTGACTCGCATTAAACTAACCTACCCAAATATATGCTTTCTTTTATTGTACTTGTTCTTGCCGGGATTTATGAAATTGTATGAAAAAGTTGTTTCAAGTGGGATGTATGTTTTACTGCCACCCTGGAATGCTTTCATGTCCAGTGACTGACTGGTTTATAGCTTTACGATCAGGCCAGGGCAAGAGTCTGACAGACATCATGGAACCAGCTAATTGGGTTTACAACCATGAAGTGTATCCTGCTGTGCCCAATGCCCTTGTGACCCCAGCATACACACACACACCACATGCCATTCAAAAAAAAAGGGAGGGGGACTGATTTGGAGTGAGAATGACATTTGCAGAGTATGATCCAAATTATGGTTGTCATTGTCCATATCTGTGCGCACAATTATCACATGTATGTAAAAAGCAAGTTGCACTTCCCTATTGAAGCCTGTCACAGGCCATTACTTTGGTTGTAGAGGAACCAATAGGAATATTTAGATCAATTAGCAAGCAGAAAACAATGTCTTGCATTGGTTAAGCAACATAATTGTAAATGATTGTATGTGAATATTGTCCTGTGATTCCACTTAGGGAATTACTACTGCCTTGGGATGACAGCTAGAAAATCTTGTCCTGTTATTTCCAATTGCTTTCCTTCTTTGATTAGTGAATTCATGTTATTTTATTCACTCCCTGACTGAGAGTCCCACTTCCAGATGGGGACAAGTGAACTGGAAAAAACTCCAAATTGTCCCTTTAGCAGTTTACATAATGGGGGTGGAGTACATTGTTTTGTCATGCGGATCATGAAAGGTTTGTCAAATATCTTTTCCTGTCAAGGTTGATTTATTCAATACAACTAAGAGATTCTTGTCCTTTTCTCTGTCTCTGGGTCTCTGAAAGCTGTTGGGTATATGCTCTTAAGCGGGTCATACATTGGTCACAATTTGGCCAGTTCAGCAGGGACTGGACGAATTTCAATCCACATATGAGCTAGCTTGTTGTACACAAGTCAATCTATTGGGTTTTTCCTAAATGGACAGAGGAGATTTTCCCAAATGATCAGAGCTGCCGGCTAAAGCTGGCAAGACTGATTGTTATTATTATACTGGATTTATATAGCGCCAACAGTTTACGCAGTACTTTTCAATATAAAGGGGGACAGTACAATTACAATACAGTTCAATACAGAAGGAATAGGAGGGCCACTGATCATCTTATTCTGACAGCAGGGAGTGCTCCCCACCAGCACAATACAGTATCTATCCATCTATGACCAGCTTAACTGTTCCCGACTCTAACAAAGCTAAAATTTTAACTGCATCACAAAAATATTTACTACATTTTTGTAGCTTCTATGGATTTCACATCATTGCAAATAAAGTAAATAGTATATGTTTCATATCTTAACCTTTTTAGAAATCATACATTTAAGTACATGGCACATAGGTATTGCAAGGTATTATAATAGGGGATACATCAGTTATTTAGCACATTATGTAAGCTCCATTATATGAGTAGTTCGGATTTATTCTTTATTACAGCTCATAGCAACTGAACTGATTTTCCATTACAATATGCATAATTAAGTACATTTTTTATTTTGTTATTACTAGTCATTCTGGCACTGTCTGCAGATTATTACTGACTTCTTCCTATATCAGTTAGTCATTTAATTTAGTGCTGTTCTGAAAGGTAGGAACAGTTTATATATATTCTTTTACTCTGAGACTGTTAGAGGGAGACACTGCAATGAATATTGAGTATTCTGTCTCACTGCATGAAACACCATTAGTAGCCCTGAAATAGAACACAGTAAAATGAAGCACATGACCATAAATAGGCAACTGCTGCAAGAATTTTAGAGCAATTTAATCTGAATACAATTATCTGTTCCTGTTAGAATATTAGTAAAAGTGTTAAAACCAAAGACTTCATATCATTACACCAGTACATGATCTTCACCCAGAGCAGTGTGCTTACTGCCTGCTTTTCTTCAGTTAGTCAACAGAGGTAAAAGTAATCACCCGGAGTTCCAACATACACTCACCAGCCACTTTATTAGGTACTCCTTGCTAGTACCAGGTTGGAACCCTTTTGCCTTCGAAACTGCCTTAATTCTACATGGCATAGATTCAACAAGGTGTTGGAAACATTCCTCATAGATTTTGGTCCATATTGACATACTAGCATCACAGATTTGCTGCAGATTTGTCATCTGCATATGCATGATGCGAATCTCCCATTCCACCACATCCCAAAGGTGCACTATTGGAAAGAGATCTGGTGACTGTGGAGGCCATTGGAGTACAGTGAACTCATTGTCATGTTCAAGGAACCAGTTCGAGATGATTTGATCTTTGTGACATTATCCTGCTGGAAGTAGCCATCAGAAGAAGCGTACCCTGGCACCCGCTGTGGTCTTCTGCTGCTGTAGCCCATCTGCTTCAAGGTTCGACGTAGTGTGCATTCAGAGATGGTATTCTGCATACCTTGGTTGTAACAAGCGGTTATTTTAGTTACTTTTGCCTTTCTATCATCTCGAACCAATCTGCCCATTCTCCTCTGACATCAACAAGGCATTTTCGTCCACACAACTGCCGCTCACTGGATATTTTCTCTTTTTTGGACCATTCTCTATAAACCCAAGAAATTATTGTGCATGAAAATCCCAGTAGATGAGCAGCTTTGAAATACTTAGACCAGGCCATCTGGCACCAACAACCATGCCATGTTCAAAAACACTTTAAAAAATCCCCTTTCTTCCCCATTCTGATGCTCGGTTTGAACTTCAGCAAGTTGTATTCACCACATCTAGGTGCCTAAATGAATTGAGTTGCTGCCATTTGATTGGTTGATTAGCAATTTGTGTTACCAAGCAATTGAACGGGTGTACCTAATAAAGAGTGTATATGAACAATGTAATTTCTTCTTGCCATGTTTTCTTTCTGCACACATATGATCATACCATATGAGTAAGGGATCACAGAGATATTTTCCTTGCATTTGATTTTGTGCTAAATTGAAATTCACAATGAAAAAATAGATTCTTATTAGGACAACAAATTTGTTTTAGCTCATTGTTACATGAAGCAAATATTGCATGTCATACTATAATAGGGAAGTAGAAAAGACAGTGGAAGTAATTTATTTAAATTTAATTCATCACTGTTTATCAAAAAAGGCCTTGTCACTTCAGTGGGCTTATGTAAGAGTTTACCCATCTGCAGTAACTACTGAACTTCATCTCCAAACACTAAACTGTGAACATAAAATAGGTCACCACACATCAGGGCATCCGACTGGAGACTGTAGATAAGTTCACCTTCTGGAGCATGTTACAAATTACACTCTTATTTAGAGTGTAACATGTAACATGCTCCAGTACATGTCCTCCTACCCCCCCCCCCTCAGATAGTAGGCCAGGGATCCTCTCCCTGCATCCGCTGTCACATTTTGAAAATATGCAGCTGTGTAGGGGGTTCTGCCAGCTCAAGATTGTCATTCATTCACAGGAATTTGGAAATGAGGGAACTACAAGTCCCATCTTTCACCACAGAAGATGGCTTGTAGTTCTCAATTAATTGCGAGGGCGCTAATGAGCTCACATAGTTGATTCACAAGCCCAGCATCTTTCATAGTGACAGCCCATACAGAGATGAGGGCTGAAAGCTGTGGAGTTTGACTGCAGGTCCTGAGGACGTCGCATACATATGACGAAACACATAGGACAGAATTTATGACACGTCACTTCCTTTTTGGTGGAACGCACAGTGGGGAGCCAATGACACTTTTGGGTTATTTTACTATGAATGCAATTCTCATCTACTGTGATGGAAATGCAATTTTGGCTATCTTTTAATACAATAAATGGGAGGCTTCTTTTTTCCCTTTTAACATTGCTGCCATGAGTGTCCAGGGATTTTAAGAGGACCATATGCAGATGTAGTGCCCTTTCTCTTGATCCAACTGCTAAAGGAAAAACATCTTCCTTCACTAATATATAATTGTCACTATTATTTAATCAGTTTAACTGATGTTATAAGAAAAAAAATGCATCTATGGCATGCTTTTTGCATGCAAAGACTTAAACTGGCCATACAGTAGTAGTTTTTTTAAACAAACCTTTGTACAAAAATTCTTAATGACATGATGAATGTCATGCAAAAGTAGTTAAAAAATCCTTTTTATTTTAACATTCAATTTCTAAATGAAAGGACTTTCCCAAATGAAACCACATTCACTGTTAGAAATCTGTTAGCTTAAGAAAAATTGTCCATTCTGCTCCTTCAAATTTTCTTGTCAAAAAGGATCTGACCCCACAAATTATTAAAAAATCAAACAAACTTTTCAAACAAAATTCTACTAGTGTGTATCCAGCTTTAGAGTATCTTGCCATAGATGAAAATCCTGTCGAAGTGGATGCCTATAATTTGACCTTGAGCTCTATGAAGATTTATGGTTAAAAGCCAGTCATGATGATGAGGATGGGATATCTGGTAAATAAATGAACAGAGTACTTTACCCATAGTCATTAAAAAATGGCTTGAATTATTTGGAGTTTTTGATCATGGCTGGCTACAGATCAAGGATTCCGGGAAGGCCAGAGACAGAAAGAGGGAGAAAAGTACTCAGAAGGGCTGCCTGGCATATCAAAGTCTGTTGTCAGCAGTGAGCAACTGTTAAAAACACCTTTGAACTGAATAATGGGCATAGGCATGGTAATGTTGGCACAGTCAATGATGTGGAGCACAGCCCCTTCTTCTTCATATGATGTGCCATTTCTAAGATTGTTCTGGTACTGTTGCTACTGCATATTAAAATATTTTTTTTTTTTATTTAACTACAAAATATATTTGTATAGTGAAAGAGTAAAACCAGTTTTGTGATCTCTGTTCTTTGCTTGGTGTAAGCTACTAAGCAGCATAATGTAATAAAGGGAAAGGGTTTTCCATGAGTTCTTTATCACCCCTGTTAGTTTAAGTACATGACATTTTATTGTGTTCAGCTATCCGTCATTCAATCTGTTTTTTAAGTTATTAAAATTAAAAGTGGATTAGGCAGAAGAGCATAATACATACTGACTTAGAAACCTCAAAGTTGATTTTCAAGTACAAATTTCAATTATTTCCTTCTTTAAATTTAGATTTATTCAAACTGCCCTTGGTATTTAAATTCTTTTATATTGTTCATGGGTTTCCTTTATTCTGAATTAACTTTGCTGTACATTATGCATATATCTTATTCTATGATATGATTGTTACTGCTAATTTAACCTTTTGACCTCTGGAAGGTTTTACCCCCTTCGTGACCAGGGCATTTTTTTGCAATTCAGCACTGTGCTATTTTAACTGCAATTGCTTGGTTATGCAACATTGTACTTAAATGAAATTTATATAATTTTTTTTCAACACAAATAGAGCTTTCTTGATGGTATGTAATCATAACTGGGTTTTTTTTATGCTAAATGAAGAAAAAAATGCCAAAAATAAAAAAACTGTTTTTTCTTTGTTTCTGTTTTAAAATTTTGCAAACAAATAATCTTTCTTCATAAATTTAGGCCAAAATGTAGTCTGCTACATTTATTTGGTAAAAACAACCCAAAAACAATATATATTAGCGTCTTCAAACTATAGTATATATATTTTAAAATTGACCAGTCCTGATGTACTGACGATCTATCTCATTTCATGAGAATCTAAAATGCCTTTTTTATAAAGCATACAGTCCAAGGCATTAGTAAGAGGCATGGCAAGTTTTTTGAAGTTGTCATTTTTTGTCACACTTGCGGTATTTGCAAAATTAAGAAATTAAATATAATGTGTTTTTTTTCACAATTTTCTCTTTTTTACATACTGTTACCAGTACAGTACAGCGTCATCATGTGACTGGTGGGGCAGTGATCAAGGATATTAACTGGTGACAGTATGTAAAAAATTTTTTTTTACATACTGTCATCAGAGTAGTTCAGTGTCACCATAGTGACACTGTCCTGTTCTGGGAGGTAATCAGAGATTTGTTTCTCTTTTTTTTGTTGATCACTGTAACATCAATTGTTTAAACTGTCATTGTAAGGAGATATATCTTTAAACTGGTATCCATTTTGTATAATGCCTCCATTTCTGATATGTAACAGTTAATTTCTTTCTTGAATTTTGCTTCCTATCTGTAGTTTCTATTGCTCTGTAAACTGATTCACCTTATATGGTATCCCTCAGCTATTTTCAGTTTCTGTACTTCAAGTAACTATACTGATAAGAGTGGAATGTTTCATTGGTCATCCTGAATTAAACAACACCTACTGTATAACAGTTTTTGTCTTGCATTAAACTTTCAGAGATACAGCTTTTACACTTCAATATCTGGAGATTTATTTCTCCTGGATCCAGAGGTTAAGATAAACGAGGAAAATCATATTATGAAGTGAAAACAATGCTGTGCTACACGAAACAACTACAAAATTCCTATATAACAAAAAAACAAAGTGAAAAATTAAATAAAAAATGATTGAAAAAATAATTAAATAAATAAAATATATATATATATGTATATATATATATATATATATATATATATATATATTTTTTTTTTTTTTTTTAAGTATGTATCAAACAAAAGTCATTCAAAAACTCAAGTTCAATCAATAATGTTCTTCTGTGATCCCTCCCTTGGATAACGAAAAATATGTGCAGCTGTCACAAATTCCCATGCAAAAACATCTTCCAGCATATATCTGCTCACCTCAGGCAGTGTGACCTCACATTATACAACTGCACTTTTGGTCCCATATGGACTCAGAAGATCAGCTTGCTGAATGAGGACTCCAAAGTAAGCTCCCCCTTGATAAGCGTCTTGGTATCAGCCGTATTCCTCATTAAAAAGAAATCAACATAGTGCTTTATCCTTTTAAACTTTTATTCATCAATTAAACATAAGAAATACACTCACGTTCAGCAGCTGTATATTGCACCAGGTATGATGGACATCCAGTGATGTACTGTTAATACACAAGATAACAGTATCATCTCAGCAGCAGAGTCCTGTACATGCCCAAAACAGACACCATCCGTAATATAATGAAAAGCAAAGCAAGGGCCCACTTAGTAAATGCAATTGCCAGCTATAATGCTATTCCTGGAGCCGTTTACACAGTACTATAATCACTGCACCAATGAATGGTAACGTGATGTCATCTGCAAACTCCTCCCCAACGTGTTTCTTCACTAGTCACATGACTTTATCAAGGGGATATGGTTATTTAAAGTAACCTGTAATGCTAACCAAAGTGTTTAAAACTAACATTACTGGTGACATGAAAACAAATTATGCTAGTGGATAATAGCTTTTCTTGTCTTTAACTGTACGTTCACCTTCAGCAACATGTTCCAAAAATCCATCAATGCAAATCCATATCCCCTGAATAGAACATACCAGTGTTCCTCCTTTTTCAGATGCTGTACCTGCTCCCAGTGCACATACAGGTATGGGTTGGCCTCCCTGTGAAAAAAAAACTGGTACTTGACCCCCCCCTCCATCCTGTTGTCTGCAAGATTAGCTGGACACTACAAGTGTCCAGCCCCCAGTGGCCATTCCATACCTCGAATAGCTGCTAGCGGGCACACAATTAAAACGACCTGCAAACAGTAGGATGGATTTTTATTTATTTATTAATATACATTTTTATAACAATGTCCAGCACTAGTTTTGCACTTTTTGGCAGCATGTGTGTTTGTTTAATATGATCTTGCTGTTCAGGTCTGTATGTACAACACAGTAGTAAGCCAGCTATCTGAAACCCTGCAGAAGACTCACACTCATGACCTGCTGGATACAAAATGATAATGAAATATATACAGTATGTTTAAAAGCAGTTCATATCCTAATTGAATAAAAATGTTAAAATATTATAAAAAATAAAAAATGTTTTAGCTTCTGATCATACTACACTAAGAGGGAAATAATATAGGGAAAAAATATGCATTCCCCTTTAAGAGCAAGATAACTACAGTATTTGAGTAGTTTTGTAGTGTTTTTAATATAGATATATAATCAAATGTAAATGGATAACTATTGTGGAGGAAAGAGATAAGGAAGATTTTGAATCCCAAAAAGTAACTACTGTATATCTCCAAAATCATGACATTTGAATACTACTGACCCAAACTGAAGCAATAATAGGTTCAATTCACTCAACAATAGCACATTTATTCAGTTCATTAAAGTTATTTGTCAGATTTTTTAAATAAAATTATATTTTCTGTTGACAAGAAGTTTAATTTACATACATTGGTTCATTTATATTTCTAGTTAAATTATTAATGTCTCATAGTATGTAACCATATATTTAAAAACTATTTTTAAATTCTTTCTAATATTTCTAGTAGCTTCTGAAAAATGCTGAAGTCCAACTTCAGCCACAACATGAATGTAAACTTGTCAGACTATTATTACTTACACTGAACACCATGCAGGAAATTGTTCTTCATTTCCTATCTATTTGACAAAACAGCAAATGAAGGAAAATCATGTTAATACAATAAAAACAAAAGATCTTAGGACAACTGTCTAAGAGGGGATTTCTTACCACTGTGTAGAGATTTCCTCTAACGTTTTGTTGAATCCTATCAGGATAAGAAGTGAAGGAAAACTCCCCAATCAGAAAAAAATAGAACTTTTGGATTTGGTCTTAATTACATTCCGTGTGGTGCCTTGCAGTCCAAAAGAGATTAAATCAAGGTATTTGAACTCCATCCAAGGGCATCGAAAGACAACCCTATTTATTTTATTATAGTTATTATATATTTTTTGTAGTTTTGAATACAGTGAAGGGTAAAAACTCTATATGGCTGATTTGTTATCCTTTCTATTTGTCCTAATGACAATTGTCAGCAGGACAGAAAATGACAATTGTCAGCAGGACAGAAAATAATGGAAAATACAAAAAGTTATGGTTCTCACCAGAAAAGGAGGTAGGGAGGGAATCTTCAAATTCTGGCACTTATTACAGGCATAAATGACTAAAAGGGGATTTATCTCCACTTTGTAGAGATATCCTTTAATTTTCCATTGTGTCCTGACAGGGGTTGTAAATCTTCCTACTCTAGCCAAAACTGTGTTTGCAAGGGCACAGCAGCCCATTCATTTGAATGAGCTGCTGTGCACCTATTTCACACAAAAAAAAGGTGCATGCACCTTTTCTAAAACGCATCCGTACGGAAACCTCATGGTCTTTTTTACCATGCAGTTTCCATGTGGTTTCCCTACCCGTGATCATGCCACGATTGCGCTGCGGGATGAGATGCGTGGGGGTGCCAACCCCATGACTTGCAAGAGAAGCGTGATGCAGCAGTTGGTGGTCGCAGGTGAGGGAATCACATTGATTCCCGCAACCGCAACCAGCCTGCAGTGTGAGGGCTAGTGTGATCCTATCCTAAGTTTCCTTAACCCTCTGCTTACCAGAAATCTAGGACTTTAATGAGCTGCATAGCTCCAGGCTACCTCCGCATACCTCCCAACTTTATGAGATGAGAAGGAGATACACCTTCTAGTTCAAAGTATGTAGGCAAAGGACACAATCTTTTTATGCTGACTGAAAACAACTAAAATACAGAAACTAATTGGGTAAACCAACAAGTTCTTGTTTCACCCAATCATTCTCCTTTACAGTGGCTCTGTAAAATAACAAATGTGAGCATTTAGAGAATGGATAATAGGTTTAACATAGTCTAATAGCTTTGCTACTTAAAAGATACATTGTCTATAGAGGTGTGTAACTCTACACCAAAAAGAGAGACAACTAAGGAGGAAGGAGGGACACCTAGCCTAGAAGAATTTAGTTTTAAAATACAGACAGTTCCTCGTAATGAGGGACAGTTGGGGCCTATGCCTATGGCTCTATAATACAGCAGTGGGAAGCAGGCAAATTCAGAGACTTAACAAATCCCTCATAGTCAAAATGACACACAAGAAAAGTCCACTTTTCTGATGTACAATGCACTTCATTGTTTCCAATGGTATGTACACCCTGACAGACTCCTCACCTCAGTCTCTAAGGCTACTTTTAGACTTGTTATTGGGGGGAGGGGTGGCAAAAATGCACGTTTGAGGCTTGTTTTTGCTGCCTGTCAATTACCCCCACTTGTCCCTTAAACAGCAGTAGGCATCTGATGTTGATGTTTTCATGTCTTGGCTGCGATGCTTTGCTTCAGGCCTGTGGCAAAGTTCACCTGACATGTAGCGATCGATGGGTTGTAAGCCCACCAAACACTACACATTCAAATGGGGAAGCACGTCAAACACTCTGCAACTGTGTGCAATGCACATGGTTGCAGCACGATTGTCAGCAAAAATTAAATTAACACCAGGTGGTGAGGAGGTATCATATCGCTTCTCCATCACCTGTCAGTAGCCTCTCGAGCGAAATCCAAACTCGGATCAGGCTTCAGAAGCAAAGGAGATGTAGATGTTTAAATCTACCCTAATGCAGAGCTTAATCATAGTCTTCAGAAGTCTGGTGGGGTGTTCATGCAGCATGGAACAATACAATTTAACACATGGGGTGCAGTTTTCCTTCTAGGACTTTATAGCAGACATGCAGATGAGAGTAGCAGCACTATGAGCCAATCATTCTCACCTATAATACAGAAGGCTGACATTTCAACAGGTCTCATGGACTGGGGTCTGGGGAGTAAAGGGAATACGGGGTGAAAGAAGGTCTCACTGACAGTACAGCCCTGCGAGTAGACAGAAGGTGGAGAGAAAATACATGAAGCTGCACATCTGCAGCCAGCCTTGTTCATTATGGAGTGAGTGTCTGGATCTATATGTCTGGATCTATTGTGTGGCCAAGATTCTTGACAAAAGCTGAACCAACATGCAGGGAATACAGCTTACATATACATAACTGTGTATTGATTTGTTTGGCTGGGGTTACACTTTAAAAGATTATACCAGCTGAAAATTTTTCAGGAAGGTAACCATTTAAGACCTATTGCAAACATAACTTACCTCTGTATCTCCATGTGTGTCATCTAGTTCCCATTCACCTAAAATATTTTGGTGGAGTTTTCCTTTAAAAGCATACCAAATGTAATTATATACACAAAATAATATTTAAACGCAGATGGCATCTTTTGATGTTGCAGTGTTATTCTCACTTTAGAGGAAAATGTTAGAAATGAGCAAAACCAGATTGACTGAGTTCCCAGTGGAAGAAGTCACACAGATTTGGTGACAGGAAAGAATATCGAAAGCAGAACTGAAAATAATTAAATTAAATGTGAACATGTATTAATACTTCTAAAAAATAGATTAAAATAATAATCAGGGAGCTCTGGATACCTTTAGCAGTGATATGTGAATGAAAACACTGCATGAAAATCGATGGCCCTACTGTAAATGTAAAGGCTACTTCCACCCAGAAATGGTGTTTAGTTTTGTCTGGATGCTAGCACAAAGAAGAAGTCCAGTCAAAAATAACACTAAATTAGAACCAAATAGCTTATTAAAAGAAAAAAATCAAAATGCAAAGTTTGCTGCAAAATATACTTTTAACCCAGTGCTAACCCTTTCTTTTCTAGCACAATACATCTATAACTAGATAGCTGTATGTTCAGCATCATTCAACCCATTTAAACTAAACACAGGCTGTATTGGACCTACCCCAGCTTGTAACCAGACAGTGAAATGAAAAGCTGCACAAGGATGAGCTCAATAAAGATGTCATGGAGTGAGGCTAAGAGGAGATAAATTGATCTTCAACTAAATTACAGCTGCCGAAAGTCCATGTGGGAGTGAACTTGCCTAATATACAGCGATATAACTTGTCTGGTTTATCCCATCATGCCTGCGTTTGGGAAAACAAGACTATATAAATACATCATTCGAAGCCCGGTTTTTGGAACCATAGTCTTTTTTAGGAACTCTACATACCAGGGGTGGACTGACAACTCACGGGGCCCCTGGGCAATAGGGGATCATGGGGCCCCTGTGTCCTTGCCCAAACTCAAAAAAGCCTATGAAAAAGGTACCAGGGGCATCTCATGGGCCCCCCTACTGACCCTGGGCCCTCAGGCAGTGACCGAGTTTCCAAATGGTCAGTCCTCCCCTGCTACATACTTCACTGGGTGAATTACCCAGAAATATTAAAAACAACCTCTTCCTGCATGCTGCACTCATTATTTGGCAGATGATGGACAAGATTCTACAGTTCCCAAGTCCTATCTCTCCATTAGTGTCTCTTATACTGTAGGGATCTGATTCCTTAGTATTAAGACAATGGTAATAACATATAAAGATATATAGAGTATTAGGCTAGTATTAGCCACACAAGGTAGTCTACAGTCCTTCTAGGCTTTGCCCAAATCAAATATTTTCTATATACAAAGATTGGCCCTTGCTGGTACTTTACTGTTCACCAGGCCTCATTTGATCCCTACAGAAACTACTGAAAAAAATGAATATATCATGGTTTTACTCAACCCTAAGATCAGCCTTGTGTTTGGACCCCCCCTATTGTCATGATACCTTATTATTAAGTGGGCAACCTTTTAAAACCATACTATTGAGAAAACCTGAGAATCCGTCCAGTGGGGCTGGTTATGTATTAACCAGGCTGTGTCATTAATAAATAATGTTGAGAAATACAATTTACACTTATAAATGTGACTTATCAAGCTTTTAACATGCTTTACCATACCCTTTAATTGAATCAGCTGTTGCCGTAATTGTAATATGGACCGCCCTAATTTTATACATATACCTGATGTCATAATATCCTATTATTACAATTTATTGGCAAACAGTATTATCGTACACAGGTTTTAGCTATTAGGCCACTTTGCCCTTCCATTTGAAAATCCGTTGCCTTTTCACCACCAAGAAAATCGTATTGACAGAAGTTATTTTATTTTATTTAATGTTGGTACAAAAAGTTAATACTCTGAGTAATGAGGCTTTACACACTGAAACATTCTTCAAATTAAGGTCTGCATATTTAGATTCTGAATTAACTAAAGTCAAATTGGTAGAACCAATTGGTAGAACCAACCATATCAACTTTGCAATACACATCCTGGTATAGAACAGAGATACTTTGGGGCACTCTAGGCAAGCTAGATGTCTTTTAATTGATACATGTGTAGAGGCACAAAGCTAACAACATGGTGTATTAGGGGACTGGAGAATCTGGTTAAAGCTGTGCATGGGGCTGGGTGGTTAGGTTGCTGGTTAGAATGTTACATTTTGTTTTTAATTGGTATAGGTTATTGTTATCCAACAATATTCTGCATTATGGCTTTACACTCCTTTCTAGTTCTATCACAGTACAAGTTTCTTTATATAATATGTTGTATGTGATAGGATTGGGTAGTGGATTGTTACTATTTTATATTGAAAAATATGTTAGCAAGGATTCAAGCTTTGTGTATTTCAATATAGAAGCTCTAACACCACCATCAAGACCACCACTTTACTTTGTAAGCCATTATTAACTAAAATGCTATACAGTGTAATTTCCTTGCTATAATGAGTACAGATAAACATGCTTAA
The DNA here is from genome assembly GCF_062004578.1 of Staurois parvus. Classification (NCBI taxonomy): domain Eukaryota; kingdom Metazoa; phylum Chordata; class Amphibia; order Anura; family Ranidae; genus Staurois; species Staurois parvus. The sequence goes on from NW_028318480.1 coordinate 514,899, forward strand.
AAAATTGATCTTTCAGATTTGTTCATACTCCTGATTCACATTCACTACATTCTAAAGGAAGTCTTGTGTTCAAATAGCCACTTCACAGTACATAATGACTGACCAGTGGCCACAGACCTATCTAGATCTTAATGCATTAACATTATCTAAATCTAGGACTACACCAGCCGTTAAATCCTCTTGCTATTGAGAGATTTGACTACTTCTTCACAGTCATCTCAGTAGTATCACATTGATTTCAGTGTGCTGTACATGAAGCAACTGCTAACAAGCAGCAAGTATCTCTCAGAAACAAAGACATTTTATTGCTTTTATTGCATCAACCTCACTCTGTCATCAAGTATACAAAAATATTGCAATATTAGTGTTATAAATAAATAGTATTGAAATCCCAGATCTCAAAACATGTCTACTAAAAAAAGGTTAATTAGGGCTCTTGCAGTTATGCCTGAGCCCATTCAGCGTAACTGAAGCCATATTTCCTCCCAGGCAGCCCAGGTGCAGCATACAGCTTGTCATTAACATGAATGGCTGTGTGCCACTGTACTCATGTATACCGCAGTGCAATTATAAGGGTGAGTAGAGCATATGTGTGTTTGCAAAAAATATGAAAATTAGTTGGGATAGTGATCTTACATAAGACCATGTAGGAAGACTGTGTCTACTATTGATATTCCTCTTGGAGGAAAGCTGAAGGGAGAGATACATCCTAGTGGGGAAGGGATGAGTTAAGTGAAAGAACAGATTTCAGCCTGCCACTTAATCAGTGGAAATTACTCCAAACCTATTTGGATTCTGATTGTATTCCTTTTCAGACATGGTTTGGACTAAGGAAGTTGACTTTAGACCTTTCTGAAAACATAACCTTTGAGGTACAGGTAAGCAAAGAACCTCGGTAGCTCCATTTGTCCTGAGATTTAATTATACAATTTGCTATATCACATAAAGTGCATAAGCTAAAGTAGCAAAACATTTTTGTATGCTTTTGGGAAAGTCAAGGTTGACATATATAAGTTCTAAACTTTCTTTTGTATCCTTAGTGTGAACAATTATGAAGATATTACTGTTTAATATGAGATGACATCACATTGTGGCACTCACAGAAGTGATACCGGGTAAGCCGTATTCAATTCTACTTTGACCCATTTAATAGCATTGAGATAAGCAAATTTGCCACATTTGGCCATCTTGAAAGCTTTATAAAAAATTGAGTGTTTAATCCTATTGGTATTATTGTTCCAAATTACACATCAAACATAATTTTACAAATCTTGCAAAATATTATGAGGAATTTCTGTAGGCAGGGTTATATACAGGTATAATATATTGGGCGTGATTTTTACGGAATCAAGGAAGATCACATTTAAACAAGATGAAACCATGCCACACAGTATCAAGATAAGGATAACTGTCATATTCTGGAAATGAACCTGGTCTCAATCCATCATTTCGTTATATAAGATGCACACAGATATTTATTAGCAACTGTGTCCTCAAGCATAAAATACACTGTGATTTCCTGTGCCTAAGGAGTTCCAGGTGCTGCTTACTGCTCACAATACAAGTGAATAGCTGTATGCGGTTGTACTCCAGTAAATGCTGAATTGGCATTTACCTACGCACACGTGTATGGTGTATTTTCCTGAATGCATTGGTGTCATTGGGCCCCATTGTTGGTATCAATGGTAGGAATAGTGCCCCATCATTGGTGTCATTGGTAGGAATAGTGTTCCATCATTAGTCAGATTGGGAGGAATTGTGCCCCATTGTTGATGTAATTGGGAGGAATTGTGCCCCATCACTGGTGTCATTGGGAGGAATTGTGCACTATCATTGGCGTCATTGGTAGGAATTGTGTCCCATCATTAGAGTCATTGGACCCCATTGTTGGTGTCATTTGGAGGAACTGTGCCCCATCGTTGTTGTCATTGGCAGGAACTGTGCCCCATTGTTGGTGTCATTGGGAGGAACTGTGCCCCATTATTGGTGTTGGTGAATGAAATAGTGCCCCAAGGGCAAGATAAAAGCAAGCAGAGGTCCGGAGTTTGGAGACCACTGATATACAGCCTTTCACTTGTATTAGCAGCTGTACGTGGCACCTGTGGCTTCCCAGACACAGGAATATGCTGGGGATTTTACAGTTGAGGACACAGGAGCTAATATACATCAATGTGCATGGGGCCTCATACATCAGACCAAAAAGAAACTAGTGATATAAAATGGTAGTTTGAAATAAGATATGCTATTCAAACTCACTATGATGAGCCCATTCCTCTTTAAGAGATGTAATCTTCTGATAGCATTCAAAAAATATTACAAATTGTTCATAGGTCTGAAAAACTTCTGATCATAGTTGAAAGATTTACATATTACATTAGGTAACAGCCATTGGTACTGTTTCTGGTTTTGTAGCATGGTCAAAAAATATGTAACCTTATTGATTCACAATTCATTAAAGTACTGTGTATTATAATCAATGGGCCTTTTTTAACTGCTTCCTGCCCCACCTATTGTCAAATGACGGCTGAGTGTGAGCTCTCTCATACTGGGTGGATGCCATATGGTGTCCCACCAGTCGTGCACCCCAGGGGCCATACAATCTGTCACACTCTGTGTCCACCAGACACAGCAGAAGATAGGTCACTGTACCATTTGGTATCATGTGATTGCTGTCACCAATCACAGCAATCACATGACAGTTATATACAATGAATGGCTTTAATTCATTGTGATTATTGTGGTGATCTATGTGATTGGTCACAGAGATCACATGGTACAGACAAGGCCAATCACAGTCCATCTGTATCATGTGATAGCTGTGGACAATAGCTGTGAATGAATGGAAGTCATAAAAATGATTGCTTATAACACTGATTAGCATTGTTATAAGCAATCATAGTGTTAAAAAAATGATACTTTCCCCAGGGTAGTATTGTGTCACTAGGGTAACACTGCACTGCTCTGGTTACAGTATGTAAATACATTTGTAAAAAAAATTAAAACATTTTAAAAAAGTTTTAAAACTTTACAAATATATATTTTTATTACATACTGTCCCCAGTCAGTATCCCTGATCACTGACACACCAGTCATATAATGACACTGTGGTGTAATGGTGACAGTATGTAAAACAAATTGTGAAAAAAAAAAAAATTTTCTTTTTCCAAAAATATGAGACAAAAAATTACAACTTCAAAAAAAAATCACCATGCCTCTTACAAGAAAAACATGTTTGTTTGTTTTTTTTTTAAACTCCTGTATTTTTCTTGCTTATACAGCAAAAAATAAAAAAAACTGTTGTGAATAAACACCATCAAAAGGCAGCTCCATCTGTTTGTACTGGGTACAGTGTAGCATGACGGAGTAATTGTTATTCAAAGTGTGACAGCAGTGAAAGCTGAAAATTGGGCTTAGCAGTAAGGGGGTAAAAGTGCCTGGTATTGAAGTGGTTAAATATCCTTTATTGCATTTCAGTGCTGCTGATCTCCTGTATCCTGTTAGCTCCTTGCTATATGCATTCACACCAGCGATGGCATAATAACATTTCCTAGGGTCCGTTCACACCATCTGCTGTGTTACAATGCAGCAAATGGTGTGCAGTGAGATCAGTGCAGTGCTGAAGAGCCAATCCCACCAATCAGTGACATTTCATTGAGTTCTATTGGCTGGCACGCTGCACTGGAAAAAAGTACAGACGGTCATACTTTATTTCAGCGCACACCACTGCAACACACCCCTACAAACATTATCCTATGTGCTTTACAAATCTATCGTACAGGTCATGTAGCAACTGCATACGTTGGCATAAATCAATTCCATTTGAAATCACGCAATGCTAACAAAAAGTGTTATTGTTTTAGTACAATATATGAATATTTTAACAGTGCACTTTTCTAAACTGTGTGATTTCACAATATTTGTAACACACATCTCCAATCCATATATTTATGCAGAGTAGATCCAGCTATCATAATACATTGTACAATTTTTCTCTAGCTGCTTATCTGCTCTGAAATGGACCTCTTTTGGCTGTCAATCTGTCATATTTAAAAGCACCTGCAAATGGCAACAAATAAAAACAATATCATTAAATTGATGCAAACGCACAAAAACATTTGTATTAAGTGGCTTAGCAGAAGCATTAGAGTGATAGGGTTTTCATATACTAGATTGCCCAGGATTTAATACAGCCACTCGGACTTTGTAATAATCCATAAAGCAGCACAGGCAGACATTAGTCTCAACTTGAGCGCATCATAGTAATTGGCTGAGCAGGTGGCTCTTTCCCTTTGCACCAGTGCAATACGTAGAGTTTTATTAAAAGTTATTCTAGGAAATGTTTATAGAAAGGAGGTCTGCTACATTAATTCCCAAACCGCATGCCGCAAAATATTTTTGCAGATCCAGTGTGAATAAATAGTTTAGACAATAAAGAAACATTTAGAAAAAAGCTTCAGATCTGTTAATAATGTTGTAAAAATGTATTGCTAACATACAAAACCATTCTGTGATTAAAAAAAAAAGTTTTTTCTAAATATTCTTCCACTTTAGTCTACATATGGCATCATGTTATCTCATTCCAACATAATTCCTTTTTTTCTTTCAATTCTAGCAAGTAAGAGGCTCAGCATCTTTTCCAGATATCTGGCAATGTTCACAAGTTTAATTTATTAAATATTTGCACATCAAAAAGGATGTAGAGTATATGTTTTTTGTTGACTATAATTATGTAATTACAGAATCTCAAAACAAATATTCCTCTTAAAATCCATCAATGAAAATATACTGGAATAGCTATACCTATATCTATACTTACTCTGTTTACTTACCTTTCCAGTAAACGGTGTATTCAAACAACACGACTTTGCTATTACGTGGCCGTTGCAGGTATTCTATGCTTTCGGGTGCATTGAACCAGGGGCGGACTGACCATTTGGAAACTCGAGCACTGCCCGAGGGCCCGGGGTCAGTAGGGGGCCCCATGAGATTCCCCTGGTACCTTTTTCATAGGCTTTTTTGAGTTTGGACAAGGATACAGGGGCCCCATGATCCCCTATTGCCCGGGACCCCATGAGTTGTCAGTCCTCCCCTGCATTGAACACCTGCTCCCCACGCCACACACTGTGGTTGCTCCTGCCTGCACATTGGTTCTGTATTGATCTGTGAGCCAGCAAAAGCAAATATAGAATGCAGCAGGAGGTGCAGGTTTTCACCCAACCAGAAGTTTCAATTGTCTGCAACAGCTGGGGAGCAGCAAAGTGGTGGTGTTGGAAGACATGAGCTGCTGAAAAGGTAAGAGCAGAATGGGTAGGGACTGACATAAAATACGCTGAACATTCTTGCAAAAATTATAGTTAATTCAAATTTAATATTTAAATTCTATGCAAAGGAAAGCACTTTCAAGCTGCTTTAATATTATGCACATACGTTTCCAAAAACAAACGCTTTAAACAAGAATGGCACTTCTATTGGTGGGGAAAGGAAGGTATGTATATTGTTTCAATTGGATGCATTTCATTAACTCAGCCATCAAGTTTGCTGCTTCAGAACTCTGTTCCTAGATTGCTTCGGATAGCAGCATATTTTGGTTTCCCTGGGTATTGGGAATTTCACCTTGACTTGTGTGAAGCCTATGTATAGCACAAGATAGATCTGGGGGCATTTTTTTCAAATGTCTATGCAAACAATTGGGTGAATATAGATTCACTTTCTCATACTGAGTTTGATAACTAATTGTTAACTTTGCTAAACATTTAATTTGCTACACGAAGATATTTTTCCAGGGGATAGCTACATAGTTACATAGTCTGGCTGAAAAAAGACAAAAGTCCATCCAGTTCAACCATCAAAAAAAAAGTTATAATCCTATAACTACAGTTGATCCAGAGGAAGGAAAAAAACCCAGCAAAGCATGATCCAATTTGCTCCTGCAGGGAAAAAAAATTCCTTCCTGAACCCCGAGAGGCATTTGGATATTCCCTGGGTCAACTTTACCTATAAATGTTAGTATCCAGTTATATTCTGTGTATCTAAGCTAGAATCCAGGCCTTTTTTAAAGCAATCCACTGAGCTGTCCAGAACCAAGTCTTGAGGGAGTCTATTTTCACAGCTCTCACTGTGAAGAAACCGTATTTGGATATTCAATTTATTTTCCTTCAGATGTAAAGAGTGCCCCCTTGTCCTTTTGTGATGACCTCAGGGATCACTTGCTAACTTGAATCTAGCCAGAGGAAAAGTTTTATGCAGCCCCAGAGATTCCCTGCTTACATCACTGAGTATAATATTATATATACTGCATCATATAATACATTAAATCACTAAATTAGGTAATATACCTCATGTGGTATTATACCGTCTATCAATTTGATTGGTGATAGTGTACTACAGAGCAACAACAACTGCATCAAAAATTATATTTTCAATTTATCATAATAGACTCTGGGGGCATTGGTCTACTGCAAGGCAGTGAGATACAATGATGATTTGAAATACCATTTTGTGGCCACCAAGAAAGTACTCTAAGCCCAAGTTCAATGTGACACTGAAATTGTGAAAGCTGTCTTGAAGTAGAGTGATTTCAACGCCACTGATCCGGTGTGATTTCATATGCAGCTTGTCTGACATCTGTGCAACTTCATGTACAGACGTCAATGCAAGTCGCAGCTGAAATAATAATGCAGGAACTATTTTCAAAATTGGTGCAACTCTGATGGAGTCAAAGTTCAACCGATTTGAAGGGTTCCATTGCCAACAATAGGGTCCGACTTATCATGCGATTTGGAATTGTCAAATTGTAACGGCAACTTTAGGAATTCCAGGTAAAACTCTGGACATTAAAGAAATTAAAGAAAACAAGCTTTATTAACCAGTTGGTGACCTAGCCAGACTAATGTCTGCAAAGCTAAGTGCCTTGAAAAAGCATCTTACAGGATATACATGTCAGCAATTATGTCACAATGCATATATTTCTTCTTTCACTTTCTGTACATTTAAAAGACTTTCTAAGAAGTGCAGGATATGGCCTTACTAGATAAACTTATCTTCAACTGAAAATAAAGGTACCAGCTACAGACTGGAACACATTATTCCACAGGAAATAAGGGAGGGGGGAAGTGAGCTGATGACCTTGCTTCTCAAACAGATAATGTGAGAAATGTTAAAACTTAAGGGGAACTCTACAATATTTAGGTGCTGCCACAAAATCACATGACAAGTCGCACCATGAAAATTAAGATTTTAACATTCTACCTGCCAGGAAAATAACATATCTAATGCTGTTTTATTTTGTATTCTTTGCTATAAAATATACATGCACAGTTAAGTTCTTCTTTATTCCTTTCTTGTAGAATCACAAAGAAAATGTGAATTAAATTTTTTTACACTGCTGTGATTCTGTTAAGGTGATACCCTTTTATTTGTTGTGTTGTCATCCATAATTGTTAGGTCACAGATGTTGCTCAGTAATTGGAGTAATGTACATGGAGATACTTCCTTATTGACACTTCTTCCTTCTTGGAGATAAACACATTTACCACAACAGCTGTTAGTCTAAGCATTCCTTTCTTCCGACTGTGCTAATGTGTGTGCTCTTTGCATTTCTTCTTGTGCTTTTCTTGATTTTAAGGCTTGGTTTTAGTAGCTGAATTTAATGGAATTACTTTGCCAAGCTCTAAGTAGCAGATTTTAGATTCAGTTGAGGTTCTCAATAATGAGGTTGCAGCTTTAGGATAGCAGAGCGCTTGGCCTTACTGAAACAAAGCCATCCTTATGGAGAATAAAACTATTCAGTGGCACAATGTCCTTGTCATATATGTCAGCTTGTATAGCACTTACGTAGACTGTAATACAAGCAATGCATTTTAACAGTACCTGCGAGAAATAAATGGATTCATGGGCATGCATGTCTATGAGACTATCTCGCTGAGTATGCGTCTACCTTGTACCATTGCCATATATAGTATTGGAGTATGTTCAGCAGATGGCTGCTTGGAAAGGACAATTTATAATGCAGTGAATGATGAAGCCTTTTAACTTTAATGGAGAGCATTTATAAAACTCATGCAAGATGGAAACTGGGCCAACCCTGCTCTTCAAAAGGAAAGAAAGATATGAGCAGTGATTCTTGCAGTTCCCAGATTCTCTTATTCACATACATGCTGACTGTTACTGTCACGATCATGGCGTCAGACCCCAGACCTTCTCACAAAAACTCGTGACCGAAGGGCTAGCCGACCTAAAATCGCGATGTGACGTGCGTAACAATGCCATACCCAGCTGCACCCTGCACAATGATTTTCCAGCTAATGGATACCGATCGATGTGCCAGCAACCTGAATCGATTGTTACTGGGTCAGGTTAATTACGCAATTAACCCCTTCACACTGCCACCACCTCCTTTTTGATCAGAGAAAGAGGAAACTCGCGTTCAGCTATACCACTATAATGGTTGATGTAATCGACTGCATACAGGCCTGTTATACAGAGGGTTAAAACAAACAGTTGGTGGACAGATGGTCGTACGTTTTCCTGCAAAATGTCTTGATAAACTCTGGAATTCATTTTCCCATCAATGACAACAATCCGTCCAGGCCCTGAGGCAGCAAAGCAGCCCCAAACCAAGATGCTCCCTCCGCCATGTTTTACAGTGGGGATGAGGTTTTGATGTTGGTGTGCTGTGCCTTTTTTTCTCCACACATAGTGTTGTGTGTTCTTCCCAAACAACTCAATCTTGGTTTCATCTGCCCACAGTATATTTTGCCAGTAGTGCTGTGGAACATCCAGGTGCTCTTTTGCAAACTTCAAACGTGCTGCAATATTCTTTTTGGACAGCAATGGCTTCCTCCGTGGTGTCCTCCCATATACTCCATTCTTGTTTAATGTTTTCCTTATTGTAGATGTGTCAACAAAAATGTTAGCATGTGCCAGAGATTTCTGTAGGTCTTTAGCTGACACTCTGGGATTCTTCTTTACCTCATGCAGCATTCTGCGCTGTGCTCTTGCAGTCATTTTTCACAGAACGACCACGCCTAGGGAGAGTAGCAACAGTGCTAAACTTTCTCCATTTGTAGACAGTCTGTCTTACCGTGGACACATGAACATCAAGGCTTTTGGAGATAATTTTGTAACCCTTTCCAGCTTCATGCAAGTCAACAATTCTTGATCGTAGGTCTTCTGAGAGCTCTTTTCTGCAAGGCATGGTTCACATCAGAAAGTGCTTCTTGAAACCAGTAAACCCAAAACAGGTGTGTGTTTTTTAAGGGCAGGACAGCTGTCAGCAACACATCCAATTTCATCACACTGATTGGAGTCAAGGTTGGCTCACTCCTGGCTCCAATTAGCTCTGGGAGAAGTCATTAAGCTAGGGCCTCACATACTTTTTCCTCCCTGCACTGTGAATTTTTACATGTTATGTGCAATTAAACCATGGCAACATCTAATGTTTGTGTAGTATTATGTTCAGCAGACTGTGTTCTTCTATTGTTATGACTTAGATGACATGCAGAGCACATTTTATGCCCAATTCATGCAAAACTCCACGGAATCCCAAGGGGTTCACATACTTTTTCTTGCAACTATATATATATATATATATATATATATACCGTATTTGCCGGCGTATAAGACGACTTTTTACCCCTCAAAAATCTTCTCAAAAGTCGGGGGTCGTCTTATACGCCGGTATAACATGACATGACACTTTTTAGGGGGGCGGCGCGGTGCCGCTGCCGCCCCCCCCTTCCCCTAATGGAAGGGACACTAAGTACAGGGGTGGGCAGGGGCTATTTCTTACCTGGTTCCGGTCCCACGACGATCCGGTCCAGGAAGCGCGGCTGCGCCTTCAGTTCGGCCACTGGAGTTCGCGCGGCTGCTCGGCTCCGCCTCCTCACCAGCGATTGGCCGCCAGAACTGTAGCTCAGGAAAGGTACACAGGCGGCCAATCACCGGCGAGAGGGTGGAGCCGAGCGGCCGCACGAAAATCGAGTGCAGGACCAGCAGGTAAGTGGTCAGTGTAGAGGTGCTGCTGCAACCACATATGCTGGCTGCAGCAGCACCATACGAGAACAGAGTCAGCAAGTGTCAGTGGGAGGAATAGTGCCCCATCATTGGTGTCACTGATACCAATGATGGGGCACTATTCCTCCCGCTGATACCTATGATGGGGCACTATTCCTCCCACTGACACCAATGATGGGGCACTATTCCTCCCACTGATACCAATGATGGGGCACTATTCCTCCCACTGACACCAACGATGGGGCACTATTCCTCCCCCCCACTGACACCAACGATGGGGCACTATTCCCCCCCCCACTGAAACCAACAATGGGGCACTATTCCACCCCCCCACTGACACCAATGATGGGGCACTATTCCTCCCCCCCACTGACACCAACGATGGGGCACTATTCCCCCCCCCACTGACACCAAGGATGGGGCACTATTCCACCCCCCACTGACACCAATGATGGGACACCATTCCTCCCACTGACACCAATGTTGGGACACTATTCCTCCTACTGACACGAATGATGGGGCACCATTCCCCCCACTGATACTAATGATGGGACACTATTCCCCCCACTGATACCAATGATGGGGCACTATTCCCCCCACTGATACCGATGATGGGGCACTATTCCTCCCACTGACACCAATGATGGGCACTATTCCTCCCACTGGTGTGCACTGGAAGAGGGGTAGTCTTATACGGCGAGTATAGCCCAAACACTACATTTTAGCAGGAAAAGTAGGGGGGTCGTCTTATACGCCCAGTCGTCTTATACGCCGGCAAATACGGTATATATATATATATATATATATATATATATATATATAAAACAGCACAGCACAGCAAAGAGATAACAGGGAGAAGTTAAAGGGTTAAGTTACTTGCCATTAAGCCTTGGGTTAGCAGATCCAAGTTTTAGAGCAGATGGGTGCTTTGATCTCCCTGTGTTACGATTCAAAAATGGTAGAATGTTTTCAACTAACTTCTCTTAGGTTTGACAGCCTGCTTTAAAGTTTCCCAGCAGGGGGTGGTTTTGAAGTAAGAGACCAATCCCCTGTTTAGGGAGGGATCGTCGGGCGGGACCCTAAACTGGAGCCCACATCTTTCATAATTCATATTCTGGTTCATAACTTCCCATCTGCACAAGTGACAGTCCACCCGCGGGTATATTATTATGCAGACAAGCCTGGGGATTATTTAGATATGAATTATGAAATTGTATGCTGCACGGTTAGCAAGATCTATTTCTCTGCCTTCCCGTGTGCCTGACATAAGGCGAGTGACTCATCAAACTGTTCGCCTGCTCATTGTCCATCCGATGAGATGTGCGGCTTTTATGTAGGTCTCTCATATTCCAAGATATGAGACATAGGGGAAAAATGGATCTTTTAAAAATTTTATCTGTTGTGGGTTTCTTGGGAATGCCTTGAACTCCTGGGAAGGCTCTGTTATCATTTTACGAGGCGTGAAATTACACAGGTTCTTTGGACAGTGCAGCACCACGTGACTCCCTGCTGGGATCTGGCCCACACACACATCTGTCACTGTGTCTCTCAGGAAGGGAGAGGGAAGGAGAAGGATGAGGGAGAAATGGATACCCTTAGCAAGATGGAGTCTGCGTCAGTCTCTGTTGGTGCACATTTGCTACAGTTACCATCTGAGAAGAATCCCAAGCAGTCAAGAATCCTGAATCACATAATTCTTAGCAGGTAGTGTGAACATATTCAGGAGAATTGGAGGATATCAGTTTACTAGTAGGTTCAGACTGGGTGGACTCAGTTTTAAATATGCATTTGCTTGCAACCACTCTGTTTAAAGTATTCTATCTTTCAAAATAGTAAAACATATCTAAATGTGTATTTTAACCACTTCAATACCAGGCACTTTTACCACCTTCCTGCCCAGGCCAATTTTTAGCTTTCAGCACTGTCACACTTTTAATGACAATTGAGTGGTCATGCAATACTGTACCTACATTACATTTTTAGTTCCATAAAAGGTTTATTGAAAATTAAAAGTATGCATACAAAATATGATTGATCACATAACATTTTATCATATTTTTAACACATTAATCACCACTGGCTTTTTAATTTTATGCTAAATAAATGAAGTAAAAACTGAACATTTTGAAAAAAAAAACAAAGTTCTTCTTTTATAAAAGACAGTTTCTGTTATAAAAGTTTGCAAATAAATAATCTTTCTTCATAAATTTAGGCCATAATGTATTCTGCTACGTTTCTTTGGTGAAAATAGCCCAAATCAGTGTTTATTATTTAGTCTTTAGGAAAGTCTTTAGGAAAGAGTTCACAAACTATGGTATACATATCTGAAAATCAATCAATCCTGATGTACTGTTGGTCTATCTCATTTCTTGAGGGCCTGAAAACACAAAGACAGTATAAATATCCCCCAAATGACCCCTTTTTGGAAAGTAGGCAGTCCAAGGTATTTAGTAAGAGGCATGGCGAGTTTTTTTAAGTTGTAATTTTTTGGCACAGTTTTTTGAAAAATTAAGAATTTTAAAATAATAGTTTTTTACGCTGTCGCCAGTGTAGTACAGCATCATCATATAACTGGTGTGGCCATGATAAGGGACATTGACTGGTGACCGTAAGTAAGAAAATAAAATCATTTTTTTTACAATGTATTTTCTTTTTTTATTACATTTTTTTCTTTTTTAACGCACTGTGACCAGAGCAATACAATATTACCTTTACACATTATGATTGTTTATACCGGTTTATTTCACTGTTATAAGCAACCTTTTTACTGAATGAAATGGATTAATTCAGTGTTTACTATTGTGGTTAGCTGTGACTGGCCACAGCTAATCACATAGTAGAGATGGGCTGTGCTTGTCCCTGAAAGTCATCCATTGTGTACAATTGTCATGTGATCTTCTGTGATTGGTCACAGCAATCACATGGTACCAGCAGTGAATGTGAATGTCCTGCCCAGTCATCATTTGTTTATAGACGAGAACTGGCTAAAAATGTGAATTAAAAATGTAAGCATTATTGGAAAAAGATCCAAATCTCTTTATTTTTTTAATTTAAATGCTGGACAGGTTTGGCATAATTACGTTCAAGATACTTTTATTATTTCAATCTTTTTTTACATTATGATAGGGTTAAAGAAAACTTGGTTCACTTCTGTGGTGGTCCCACCAGCAGTATTTATTCAATGTACATTGATTGGCTGCAAGACGCCAAGAGAAATGTACGAACAGAACAAAAATTTTACTGACATTTCAAAAAGTTAGCCAAAATGAACGTTTTAAGTGCAAATATTATTATTAGAGATGAGCGAATCGAACATGACAAAGTGGAATTCATTTCGAATATTAGTAAAAATTCGATTCGCGCCGAATCCGAAAATTAGCAAACTTCGGATGCACGAATCGAATTTTCCCCGATCGGCCGATTTTCATCCCTTCTACAGCCGGCAAAAAGTGTCCCTGCAGAGAGCTCCGCTATTTCTGACAGTTCTCTGACAGTTCCTTCACATTTACAGCGGTTGAAACATTGTATCTATTTGTTTCCATTTAGGATACAGATGTTTTATTCGGAAACAAATAGATACAATGTTTCAACCGCTGTAAATGTGAAGGAACTGTCAGAGAACTTATTTTCATCCTACTTCTTCTTCTTCATCCTCATCCTCATCCTCTTCTTCTTCTTCTTCTTCATCCTCATCCTCTTCTTCTTCTTCTTCTTCATCCTCATCCTCTTCTTCTTCTTCTTCTTCTTCTTCATCCTCTTCTTCTTCTTCTTCATCCTCTTCCTCTTCTTCTTCTTCTTCTTCATCCTCATCCTCTTCTTCATCCTCATTCTCTTCTTCTTCATCCTCATCCTCTTCTTCTTCATCCTCGTCCTCTTCTTCTTCATCATCCTCATCCTCTTCTTCTTCATCATCATCCTCATCCTCCTCTTCTTCTTCTTCTTCTTCATCATCCTCATCCTCTTCTTCTTCTTCTTCTTCTTCCTCACCATCATCCTCTTCTTCTTCTTCTTCATCCTCATCCTCTTCTTCATCCTCATCCTCTTCTTCATCCTCATCCTCTTCTTCTTCTTCATCCTCATCCTCTTCTTCTTCTTCTTCTTCCTCATCCTCATCCTCTTCTTCTTCTTCATCCTCATCCTCTTCTTCTTCTTCTTCTTCTTCATCCTCATCCTCTTCTTCTTCTTCCTCATCCTCTTCTTCTTCTTCTTCTTCTTCTTCTTCCTCATCATCATCCTCTTCTTCTTCTTCTTCTTCTTCTTCATTCTCATCTTCTTCTTCTTCTTCTTCATTCTCATCTTCTTCTTCTTCTTCTTCTTCTTCTTCATCCTCATCCTCTTCTTCTTCTTCTTCTTCTTCTTCTTCTTTTTCATCCTCTTCTTCTTCTTCTTCTTCTTCTTCATCCTCTTCTTCTTCTTCTTCATCCTCATCCTCTTCTCTTCTTCTTCTTCATCCTCTTCTTCTTCTTCTTCTTCTTCTTCTTCCTCCTCATCCTCTTCTTCTTCTTCATCCTCATCCTCTTCTTCTTCTTCATCCTCATCCTCTTATTCTTCTTCATCCTCATCCTCCTCTTCTTCTTCTTCTTCTTCTTCTTCTTCATCATCCTCATCTTCTTCTTCCTCTTCATCATCCTCATCCTCACCATCATCCTCTTCTTCTTCTTCATCCTCATCCTCTTCTTCTTCTTCTTCATCCTCTTCTACTTCCTCATCCTCTACTTCTTCTTCTTCTTCCTCATCCTCTTCTTCTTCTTCTTCATCCTCATCCTCTTCTTCTTCTTCATCCTCATCCTCTTCTTCTTCTTCATTCTCATCCTCTTCTTCTTCTTCCTCATCCTCTTCTTCTTCATCCTCATCCTCTTCTTCTTCGTCATCCTCACCCTCCTCTTCTTCTTCTTCTTCTTCATCATCCTCATCCTCCTCTTCTTCTTCTTCATCATCCTCATCCTCTTCTTCTTCTTCTTCCTCACCCTCATCCTCTTCTTCTTCTTCATCCTCATCCTCTTCTTCATCCTCATCCTCTTCTTCTTCTTCTTCTTCATCCTCATCCTCATCCTCATCCTCTTCTTCTTCTTCTTCCTCATCCTCATCCTCTTCTTCTTCTTCCTCGTCCTCTTCTTCTTCTTCATCCCCATCCTCATCCTCTTCTTCTTCTTCTTCTTCTTCATCCTCATCCTCTTCTTCATCCTCATCCTCTTCTTCTTCTTCTTCTTCTTCTTCATCCTCATCCTCATCCTCTTCTTCTTCCTCATCCTCATCCTCTTCTTCTTCTTCCTCGTCCTCTTCTTCTTCTTCTTCATCCCCATCCTCATCCTCTTCTTCTTCTTCTTCTTCTTCTTCATCCTCATCCTCTTCTTCTTCTTCTTCTTCTTCTTCCTCTTCCTCATCCTCTTGTTTTTCATCCTCTTCTTCCTCTTCTTCTTCTTCATCCTCTTCTTCATCCTCTTCCTCTTCTTCTTTTTCTTCTTTTTTTCGAGAATCGTTACTCAGGGACACAGAATTGTTACTCAGGGACACAGAATCGTTACTCAGGGACACAGAATCGTTACTTAGGGCCACAGCTATCAAAGAATCGAAAATTTAAAGTGACATACACCCTTTTTTTTTTTGGTGGCTGTCGTGCACAGTTGGTGCTGCAGTTTGCCGATTGTGCAAAATAAACTGACTTTCTGCTTCAAACCACTATTGTACGTTCAAAGAGTTAAATCCATTTACACGCCGGCTGGCGGTAATATTTTTTGGGTGATTAGTGCATTCCAGTGACACAAACGTACAGTTTCCAGCCAACGGCAAGCTGCAATTGACCGATTGTGTACAATAAACTGACTTTCTGCTTCACAACCACTATTGGCCTTCAATTGAAGCTGCTTCCGCTCCGCCACTCTGCCATTGGACTCTTGATAGTCGTCTCCCCACGCTGCTGCTGGGGGGACTTTTTAACCTAGGCCTGTGTATGGCCTTCAATTGAAGCTGCTTCTGCTCCGCCACTCTGCCATTGGACTCTTGATAGTCGTCTCCCCACGCTGCTGCTGGGGGGACTTTTTAACATAGGCCTCTGTATGGCCTTCAATTTAAGCTGCTTACGCTTCGCCACTCTGCCATGGGCCCCTGTACCGCCTCCTCATGCTGCTGCCAGGTCCAGAGTGTGTCATGGGTCCCTGTACGGCCTCCCATTGCTGCTGTCTCCATCGCCACACTCTGCCATGTGCCACTTTCAGGTCTCCTCACACTGCTGGTGGGTTCCATTTTGTCATAGGGTGCTGTATGGCCTCCCATTGCTGCTGCCTCCACCGCCACACTGTGGCTCCACACTCTGGTTTTGGCCCCGTGACTGCCCAAATGAGTGAAGTGTGCGGTGATTCTAAGATCGACGGCACTCATCTGCATGTCATACTGACTGACAGTATTATTTCTCTTCCCCAGCAGACTCCAAGGGCATTTAAATTAAAGGTACAGTGTTCTGCACTAATATAAAGGCTCTCTGAAGCCTAGAAACCCTTTTAATAAGTTAAATTCGCAGCGAATAAATTCGCATCGAATCAAATTTATTCCGCAAATTCGGCGAATCAGCCGAATCGAATTTTTGAATAATTCGCTCATCTCTAATTTTTATTTAAGCTATATTTAAGCTACAAACACGTAATTAGCAATGTGCTTAAGGTATAACAAAAGGAAAAAAGCATATTTCTCCTTTTACATGAAGGTCAGGTTAAAATAGCAGAGCAGGTTTGTCACCTGTGTCCAATTGGAGAGATTCCCTTTTAGTCTGAGTTCCATAGCCACCACAGAATTTGAGGAGAAATCCCAGGTAGCCAACAGAATCAACAACATAGGTCTCCTCTACTCTTGTTCTGGATTTGATCTCACTTTTTGGTGATAATGGTAAACAGGCCAAGCAGAGGGTGAATTTCCCCAACTGAGGCACAGAGATATCAATAAACAACTGACATTTCAATTATCAGCTGCCGAGGAGACAATAATGCTTTGTTAAAATAATAAGAAAGTACCTTGCAGCCGTGTTCAGTGGAGCAAATGTTCCCATGTGAAGATTCGACACCTGTTCCACTGACAACTGCAAATTTTTGGGAAATTGGTCACTTTCTGCAACTGAATGAAAATTCTCTCAGTTGATTTGAAGTTTGCAGTAACAGTGTGGTCAAATGCAATCAGTGCATCATTTTTCAATGAATCCAACAGGTTTGGCCTGATAAAGCAGCTCATAAGGCTTTTAGGCAATTGTCAGTGCCTGAAGTAACAGGTAACATAAGAAAATTGCTCTGGACTATGTGACTGAATTGCAGTTATGTCCTTGATGTTCGAGTCAAAAGCAACAAACACATGAACGATAAGGGCATTCGGCAGGCTGTTCGCCCGCTGTGCCCCTCAACCCTCAATGCACTGTGCTCTGATAGTGAATTGTGATTGGCCAAAGCAATGCACCTGATCACAGGTGCAATGCTTTGGCCAATCACAGCACAATTCGGTGCAGCAAGCAGCCCCCCTGTGTACCCGGAACCCTTACAGGAGGCCCAGTGGTACCCCTCATTGGTGGCCCTAGTGTCACCCCTCTGGTGAGTATCACCCAGATGCAGTGCGAACCCCCTGCACCCTCTTAGCGATGACACTTTACAGTATTTGTGCTTGTAGGCAGACCGCTGTGTTTGGTGCAGTTAACTTCATCCAAGGTGGGCAACAGGCAAGGCATTGGCAGCAGTGGTGGAACAGGCTGGTTAATAGCAGCCATGTAATTGTGAGTCCAGAAGAAATTTATGGCACAAAGAGGAAGAAGAAAAAAGACAAACATGACAGTATAGCTGTGGGTGCTCAATTGCTGTCATTGTGGTGCTCTATTGCAGTCGTTCCCACAACTGCTCCATTGCATGTATTAATAATTGCCCCACTGTTCCATCCATTGACTATCGCAATAATTTGGCCGCCAGAGACTGCTTCATCCATTCACCATTGCAATAATTTGGCCCCGAGTTCCAGAGACTGCTCTATCCATTGACCAGACCATTACATTTGTTTGCCCACCAGAGACTGCTTCATCCATTGATCAGATCATTGCACTCATTTTGCCCCCAGAGAATGGTCCATCCGTTGCCCAGACTATTTGGCCCCCAGAGACTGATCTTGTGCTCTATCCATTGACCATTGCATTCATTTGGCCCCCAGAGGCTGCTACATCTATTGCCCATTGCATTCCTTTGGCTTCCAGATCCCATCCCAGCCTCTAACATACCAAATTTTAGAGATGAGATCTTCTGGGCAACATGTGAGCACTCTAGGAGGCAGCAGCAGCAAGCCGAGTCTGAGGCACAGGCAGCCACCACAGGCAAAGAGCGGTAGAGGACAGAGCAGAGAGGAAGGCAGTGTGTGCATGACCAAGTAGCCCAGAGGAGGTGCGTCCTTCCTCCCAGCTTATGTGATAGAAATGGTAGCTGGTGGGAAAATGGTGTGTCAGGCGTCACTCTCAGGACTTAGCAAAGGTGCAGACCTGCCTCTCTATTGCATAGCGCACACATGGCCGGGCAGCCCGAAGATCTGACCATTCTACTTTAAATGACCCACTTTCCCAGTGTGGCCCACTTCTAGTTACATTTTAACTGAGTTTAATGGTTAGGTTTTGTAGTTAAAGCCACCCTGTCATGAAAATGCCCTGCAAAAGAAGATTGTAAAGACCTATCTTTCCCACAGCCTGTACCACAAAACACTGCTTTGTTCTATAGTTATGGCTTCTCCCCGAAGTTCACTGGAAAACCATCTGTTAGGAGTGTCAAATGTGTTTAGTGGCACAGGCAGCAGGAAAGGTATCTATATACAGTCTTCATTTTGACATGGCAGATTTAACCACTTCCTGGCCTATTGTACTATGACAGCTGGGAGCTACTGTCCTCGTTCTGGGTGAACATCATACGACTTTCTCCTAGAACACGGCTTACGTGCGCCTGCTGCTGGTATCATGTGATCGCTATGACCAATCACAGCAGATCACATGACAATATTACACAATAAATGGCTTCCTTTCATGCCATTAATTGTGTACAATTGTTTTGCTAGCTGCAATTAGTCACAGTGATCACATTGTACAGACAGGACCAATCACAGCCGATCTGTTCCATGTGAATAGCTGTGGCCAATCACAACTAATCACAACAATACTTACTGAATGAATCGATTTAATTCAGTAAAATGCTTGCCTATAGCAATGAAGTTCACTACTATAAGCATTAAAAAAAGGAAACATTGTATTGCTCTGGTCACGGTTTGTTTAAAGAAAAATCCTAAAAAAGAAAAAAAATTTAATAAAAAATTTAAACAATTGAAAATACTATTTATTTTTTTTTTGTATTGTCACCAGTGTCCCTGATCATCACCACATCAGTTATATGATGATGCTGCACTGCACTGATGACAGTATGTAGTAAAAAAAAAATAGTGAATATTGTGGCTCTAAAGTATCTCATGTCCTTTCAAAACTGAAATTTAATCAGCCTACATTTTACCTTCACTGGGTCTCTGTACTTCTTGATGGAGGTATTGTAAGATATAAGGACAGCCATAACCTTGAATATGCCAAACCAAACTTAATTATAGCCCACCCAATAAAACAAGAGAAATATTTGGCACACTAATAAGAAAAAGACCAGATGTATAATGTGATGGCTAGTATATTAACCACACAAGTAAAGTCCTTAAAGTCCAAAAGGTGGTTTAGGGATAATCCAACAATGCTTGACTCAGTGGCAGCCGATTCAAAAAGAGCTAGAAGAGACTCTGTGTGAACCATAAAAAAGAGAGAAGCAGCACAATCTAAGTGCAGCAATAAAAGCAAGGCAGGTCTCCAATGCACTGTCATTAGCTGTGCTGGTGGTCGGTGTGGATCCACAGGGCAGACAGGAGTGATGTCAGCTCCTGGTACAGCAGCGGTAGGTGCACACAGGGAGAGGCGCGGTGCTCCATTATGCTCCAAACTTCTGCATTTTGGTATTTCTCTTAAACTCATGTGCAATCACCTGAGGGGGGGGGTGTAGCAATCGTGCATACAAGAGCCAGGCACGGCCCTCACTGTTTTGAGAAGTCTTAATGTTATCCCCTCATTTCCCCCTCCCTCAGTAATGCAATCATTGTATGATGCTGAGCCCCTTGCCTAACAATTCTTTGCCAAATGAGGCAATTGGGTTCTGTTGTAAGAGACACCCCGTTGATTTTGGGTAGAAAAAGAGGCTGTTATGTTTTGTGTGTAGACAGAGAAGTAAGGACCTTCTGCGTTTTAACATCTAGCAGACAAAAGAATCTTGCTGTAACAACGAAACTGAGTGCGAGACCAGAAATCCAGACATCAGCATTGGCAGTCTGGGGGGAGGGGATTGTTAAATGTAGTAGCAGATTTAAATACAATAACAAATTGAAGCCAAACTCCAGCTCACACTTATAATCAGTTACAGAATTTTTTTTTTCTTTTTGGGGTAACATTTTTACATGAATAAATAAAGGCTTTTGCTTGTAAACACCCCTGCAAGTGTTAAATGGTCCTTTTCATCCATGTAAACTGGTACATTCTGCAAAGAACTTGTGCTTCTGAAAAACAACAGACTTGCTGGCTGGATCACCAAATGTAAATAGACGAAAAAGACTAAAACGGAAACTAATGCAGCCATCACGTCTAAGAATTGGTAAACTGCAATATAATAAATGTTTGCTTTTGAGTTTACTTTATCACTTTCAGTTTTCTGCAACTCAACCACAAATGGCCAACTTCTTGAGAAAAATAACAGCATTCTCAGGAAAATTCAGGGATGGTGTTCTTTAATATTCCTGCATTTAAAAGTATATAGGGAATAATGGACCGGGCAGAAAAAATAATGATGAAAGGGAAGCGATTACGTTAAAAGCTGTTGATGGGGGGGGGGCGTGGCTTATGGCAACGAAGATGGCTGCCTAAGCCTTGAGCTCCACCGCACAGAGGGATAAATCACCACGACTGAGAGCCTCTGACCTTCCTCCCAGCCCTCTACATAGCTGCACTGACACCCGACCAGAAGTAGCAGAGATGTCTCACAAGAGGAAGGAGGATCGTCGTCCTTGTAAGCTCACTGAATTCTTTCTGCACACATCAGACAGCCAGGAATGCAGCCAAGATAGCGTCGCTGCTTCCTCTGCTAATGCTCCTGCTTCTGCTTCTGATCTCCCAGATGCAGAGCAGGAATTTTCTGATGTGATTGATATGCAGTCCTCCCCCAAACAGCTGCAAACACACAGCCAATGTCACTGTAGCCCAGCAAAAGCCCGCATGAGGCTAGAGTCCCTTACATCTGGAACATCAATATCATCAGCTCAAGCCCTTCACATCCCCATTCAGCCTCACACTCATCTACAGCAGCTTTCCCTACCTCTGGTCAGCCTGTAATTGACTCTACCATAAAGGAAATGATTTTCTCCCTACAATCCTCATTAATCTCAGAATTTTCTTCTCTTTTCCACAAATTTTCTTCTGATTTAAATAACATGGGAGAAAGGGTCCAATTTGTAGAGAATAAAATAAGTGAATGTACAGAAACCATCAATGACCTAGTAGATGCGTATGAAGAAGTTAAGGAAGATAATTCATGGACTAAAGCTAAACTTGCGGATCTTGAGGACAGATCCAGATGTCACGTAACAAAGCTAAACTACGGGGAATACCAGAATCCATCCCTCAGTCTGATTTACACGCATATGCTCGCAATTTGATATCTGCCATTCTCCCTGAAGCTGCACCTATTGACCTTACAATTGATCGCATCCATCGTATTCCTAAAGCATCACACTTGTCGGATTCGATACCTAGAGATGTATTAATGAGAGTACATTTCTTTCAAACAAAAGAGCAATTGCTCTCTTCCATTAGATCCATGACTACACTGCCTGCACCTTTTGCAGATCTCCAACTGTTTTCAGATCTCTCCAAACACACCCTACAACTTCGATGACAGTTGAATTCAGTAATGAACGCTCTCCAGACTCACAAGTTTCCATACAAATGGCGCCATCCAGCTACCTTGCTGATCTCCCATAATGGCATTGTGCACACTATCAGCTCCCTCCATAAAGGATTACACCTCCTTCATACATGGGGAAACATACTGGACCCACCCCAAGAGTCCAACATTCCAGCCTCACCTCATGCTTTGCATCACCCTGGACAACCGCAACCTGGTAGACGCAGACATTGTCTGTAACTTCACACAGAGGCCTTCACTTGTAATACGTTGTTATCCCTCTGGCCTATGGCTCAAAGTTACTGTTTACGTAAATCTCACCCCGTTTGATCTGTAGCATCTTGGTTTGAACCAACCTGAGCTTCTGCTACGTAGTTTTTACACTTCTGGTATTGTTTGCAGTTATCTGCTCTTTCTCGACTTCCTCACTGACTCTCGCACGCAACTCCTTGCTACTTTCCAGTGACACGACTGTTTTGGTTTTTTTTTGTTTTTGTTTTTGGCTTGAAGATTATCAGTGAAGTAGACTTCAAAACCCCAATTGCCACCAACTACAGCTGCAATCGGCCATAAATTATCTTGCTATTAAGCACCCTGTGAATTACTCCTCGATCTCCTGTTGTGAACATTCACACCACCAATAATGCCACTTTCACTCTTATCTATAAATGCCAGAGGTCTAAACCATCCTGCAAAATGGAACTCATTATGGAAAACGGCACATGACCATAAATTCGACATTTTATGCGTACAAGAAACTAATTTTTCCGTTCAGCCCAACCATATTGCCAACATAAGAACTTCCCCCATGTTTACAATGCCTGTTTCACTGCTAAGAAAAGAGGGGTCTTGATAGCGATCAAGGACTCGGTTTCATTTACGTTACACCACCAAGTTGCCGACCCTAATGGTCGATTTCTTATTCTGATCTGTACGATTGACAACGTTCCATCTACTCTGATAAATGTGTATGCACCTAAGAAACCCACCGCCTCACCAAAACTATCCGTCAAGCTAGGAAAATACAACAAGGACATCTACTCATTTGTGGAGACTTTAACCTTGTCTCAGATAACGTGATGGATTCATCTGCTACGGAAAAATGTCACTCCCCATCTCTTCAATCCTTCCTGCATGCCAATGAGCTATTTGACACGTGGAGGTGTTACCATGCCAGTGAACCTGACTACACATATTTCTCTCCTTGTCATAATTCTTACTCTAGAATTGATATGATTTTACTTGACAAATGGTTATTGCAAAAAGTACATAAGTCTGAGATCCATACCATAACGTGGTCTGATCATGCCCCCTATCTCAATATCACTTACAGACACCCCCTCGCAACCAAATACCTTTGTATGGAGAGCAAACAACTTTTTATTGCAACATCCAGAGTATGCCTCAAAGCTCTCGAATTCTCTTTCTAAATTTTTTGCTCAAAACATAAACTCGGTCCCTGACCCCTTTGTGGTATGGAAATCACAAAGCATTTTTTAGAGGTTTGTTAATTCAAATGGAATCAAGAGAAAAAGTCACAATGCTTAGATCTCGTACTAAAAACTCTATTAGAGTTATTGAAACCCAGAATAAAGCACAGCCCACCCAAACTCTTAAATCGAAATTAACATTGTTGCATCAAGAACTTCGATCTCTCCTAATAGACTCCTTTGAACATATGCAACGTAAGCTCCAAGCTACCTTCTATTCCACCTCTAATAAGGCAGGGAAAGCACTATCTCGTAAAATTAAAGCCCGTAGAATTAAATCCAGAATACCATTTCTTTATGACACTACTTCAAATACCAAAATCTTTAATCCTCAGCACATTGCAGATGCCTTTAGCTCCTATTACAATTCACTATACAATATCAAATTGGATGATTCCATACACCAACCCTCTCTGATCGAGATTAACACTTTTCTTGAAAAAATTAAACTCCCTTCCTTATCGGAAACGCAACTTAATTCTCTCAATGCCCCATTCACCCACCAAGAAATTATCTCCACAATTCGATCTCCCTATTGGCAAATCTCCGGGCCTGATGCTCTGACGGCTGAATACTACAAACAATTCCTCTCTATTCTAACAACTCATCTATGCTCCATTTACAACTTCTCCGCTTCCTCTTCATCTTTCCCCTCTGAAATGCTCCAAGCCCTCATAATTACACTACCGAAACCAGGCAAGGAACCTACACCCCCGCAAAATTTCAGACCAATCTCTTTACTGAACCTTGATTTGAAAATTTATGCTAAACTAATAGCGACTAGATTGAATAATATTCTTCCTCATCTAATACATCATGACCAATCCGGTTTTACCAAATTTCGTCAAACCTCGGATGCAATCAGACGATTGATAAATTTTATACACCACGCCGAGGTCTCTCAAACGCCTTCTCTGCTTCTATCCCTGGATGCAGAGAAGGCGTTTGATAGGTCCATTGGAATTATCTTCATCAGGTTCTACTCAAATTTGGATTTCAGGGCCCTATCCTAAGCGCAATTGTAGCCCTCTATACAACCCCTTTGGCTCAGGTTTATTCCTCGAACATGTTATCGCGTCCCTTTCACATAACCAGCGGAAAAAGGCAAGGATGCCCATTATCGCCGTTAATTTTTAATCTTCTTACGAAACCCCTAGCGGAGCATATACACTCTAACCCAAACATAAAAGGCTTCTCTATTGGTCATCGCACCCACAAAATAAGTTTCTTTTCCGATGACGTTATCCTTTTCATTTCTGATCCAGTTCCTCTTTGACCGAGGTATATCGTACTTTAAACTGGTTCAGGAAAGTGTTGTATTATAAAGTTAATGAGAACAAATCCGTAATATTGGATCTAGGTCTAGATGGTATCACCAGGAATATATTGCAGAATCAATTCCCCTTTGCTTGGGATGACTCTGGCATATCTTACTTAGGAATACGACTAACCAAATCAGTTAAAGGTCTGTTTTCTGCCAACTACATTCCATTTCTCTCAAAAATGCAACAAGAATTGCAATCATTACAACAACATGAGCTTTCCTGGGCTGCTAGGTTTTCTGCCTTTAAAATGTCTATTCTTCCCCAGCTGCTTTATTTATTTAGAACCCTCCCCATTCCTATCCCACGTTCGTACTTCAAATCCTTACAAACCTCGTTAAACAAATACATATGGCAGGGGAAGAAACCCGGCTGCGCTCATGCAACACTTACAAAACATAGATCAGTAGGAGGCTTTGGATATATTAAATTTAGTGATTACTATACAGCAACGATACTTTCACAACTTAGAGAATGGTTTAATACCTCATCTACTGCTACATTGTGGAGTCAAATAGAATCTACCTACATTCAAGGAGAGAATCTAAGTGCATGGCTCCTGGGAATATCCCTAGGGATTCTGATCTCACCCACTCTCCCCGCGCCTATTTTAGCTACAATCTCTGCATGGCAGATTCTCATCTGTGCTCCTTGTCCTTCCATGCAAGCAGTGATGCCTAATCTTCCTTTGCACATTTTAATACATCTTACCCCAGATATTCTTATATGCCACTTATCCGTATGCGGCATAGCATACATTCAGGATTTTTTTAACAACTCCTCCCTTAAATCATTCACGTCTCTTCAACAAGAATTCCCCCTACCTCCCCAATTACTTTTTACCTACCTTAGGATATTGCATTGCCTATCTAAACAATCCTACCCCTTTTACAAACTTCCAAAACCCGCTTGGAACTATATCTCTTGCTCCGCTACTAAAACCAAAAGGTATTTCACTTTTCTACAATATCTTAAACCAAAAGAAAACATTTACTAAGGTTAAACCACTTCTCCAATGGGAGGATGATCTTGCTACATTTATACTGAGCAACAATGGCTTCACGCATTTCAATCAAGTTATCGAGCCACTTGTTGCTCGACACTATGGGAATTAACACAAAAAATATCCCTTAGATGGTATCTCACTCCCGTTAAAATGGCGCGTTTTAATAACCACGTATCCCCTTTGTGCTGGAGGAACTGTGGGAACCCTGGGAGCTTTATTCACATCTTTTGGCGTTGTCCGCTCCTAAACAACTTCTGGTCTACAATTTTTCAAATTATATCTGCTATTTCACGGCCCTCTGTTCCCCTAAATCCTGATTTAGCATTACTGAATTTAAATATTGACAGTATTAACCCCCATGCTAAACACTCTGTCACCCACATTCTTTTTGCAGCTAGATTGAGTATCACTAGATCTTGGAAAACCTCTCATCCGCCCACTGCGTTTGATGCTATCGCATTAGTTCACAGGCACTGTTCTTATGAACTTGTGATGGCCTCTAGCAAAAGTAAATATAGAAAAGTACTTGCCCTATGGCAACCTTGGCTCAGTTGGTACCAAACAAACCCATCTGTGTGAACACCTCACTTTGGTAGAAAGTTCTTTAGCTGATCTCTCTAAGCTGTGACATTTTAAATGTAAACGTTACTGTGTCACTGGTCTTTTTATGATTTTTTTCCTCTCTGTTCTGTTTACCTGTTTTTTTTTCTCTAATTTTATCCATGACTGTAGAATGTTTATCTACTGCATATGGGTATATCTTGTATTTTTATGTAAAAATTTGCAATAAAAATGATTGAAATATAAAAGCTGTTGATGTACATCAAACTTTAGTACTATTATAATAAAATTTAACTAATTCTGAGGTAGAGATTCTATACATTTTAACACATTTCAAGGATTTATATAGTGGCAACATATTTCATTACATATCTACTGTAACTAAAAGCTATACTGCATATATAAAGAAAGCGAAACCCAACATTTCATATTCCTGATATGTGCCTACTGTACCATGTACTTGTATGAAAAAGTATCCTGTTCTCTTTGCATTGTTTCCTTTGTATGAAATCTGTGGTGTTCCTGTTAGTCCCTCTGCTTTCCTATTAAAACTGACCACACTAGACAGGAGAGCACAGCGTGGTCAGTTCTCTAGCTGTGCTGAGAACTCAGCCTGCTCTCCTTCAATGATCAAGCTTGCCCTGATAACCCCCCTTCCCCGCACACAGCCTTTTAGTTGGAAAATCAGTGTTCTGCTGTTTCTCCTCCCCTAGTTCTTATACAGATGAACGGAAGGAATGTGATAAAGGGGAAAAAAGGGGAACATTTTATTTATAATGTTTTTTTATATCCATACACAAATGTTTTGCCTTTCATTTCTATTTTAAATGGAATGGGTTGTTTTACAAGGTGAGGGTTTACAATCACTTTAAGTAGACCATATGCAGCAATCAGGTTTCAGTTTTTTTGCGTTAACATCAGTGAAAGATCAATTTTGATTCATTCCTATGATCCTAAGCAAAATAACCTAAATAAAAATCTTTTCGTATTGGTATGTTTTTTACGTCTTTCTATTAATACAAAAATAATATAACAGAACAGATAATTGTGCCGTGGCAATGAGAATGTCTGCACACAGTTTTTTGCCTTAGGCCTAATCAGTAATTTTGAATAAAAATCTAAAGCAAAAGAGGAAAGCATGCATGTATTTGCATCTCAATGTACTTAGACAAACCATATCTACTGTATTTACATTTTCTTGTATGTTTGCTGTCTATGGGTTGTGGATGCATCTTTACAGATGGATTGAGAGGACTGGGGTCATTCCAGGACGAGATACTGGAAGATAATATTGCTTGTTGTTTTTTGTTATCCAATCTGTGGTCAAGGTCTGGAAAATTCACCAAGTATACATTTATATACATATATATATCAGAAATCACGATCAAAACCGTTTTTCAAAATTAAAGCCTCCACACTGAGGGGGCATTGGTCTAACCAGTGAAATTTCCTAGGGACGTTCAGTTGTGTCCTCCAATCTAGGATGGCCGGCCTTGTTTCCAGGCTTGGCAATTGGTTTCTTTCCCTTCTTGAAACATTGGATGGCTGGATGAGCGCCACTGCAAAATGAACATTCATGTTTAAATCGGCATGTGGTGTACCACTTGCAGTGGCTCTCATTAAACAGCCAACAGAAACCTTTTTTGGGGGTAGCCGATGCTCCAGTTTGTAGAGCGCTGGCTGTTGACTGAAAGAACGCCGGCCTATGCAGACACATAAGTAGCAGCCACAGGCTCTCGTCCTGACAGTCAAATTGAGATTCTTTGCATGCTGCTATCCATTTGCAAAATTGGGTATCGTAAATAAACCAGCACTGACCTCCATAAACTTTGTAAGCACCCCAGCTAAGATCTAAGTAGCAAAAAAGGGACAGGCTAAATTCAGGGGATTTTTTCACAAATTACCCCAGCGTATATGCAGACACCAGGCACCAGCACGAGAAAATCAATGAACTCACAATGCCAGATTTTATCTTTCACATTAGCGGGCAGGTGCATGCCAGTAGGTGACAATGCCCACAGGTGACCTCCCATGACAGCCCCAAGGCTAGCCACAGACGCTGTGCACACACTCATGTGGGACAAAACCATTTTAACAACATCAAATATGTGGTATTCTGAGGATTTAGCCAATACAGGAGCGTTGTGAGACCTACCCCAGATAAGACCATAGTAATACTCACTAATATTATGTGGCACAGCAGGGAAAGCATGAGCATCATCTGATCCAGGAAGCCAGGCTGTGTGAACAGCATTGTCATCAGAAAGAGTTGGCAGACGCTCAGGACATCCAGCTGCAGCAGGAACAGGACGGTGTGAAGAAGGATCCAGGGATGGAGGACCAACCACTGACACTTATGAGCCCAGGTGTCAGCAAGCAGAGCAGGAGCAGAAACATATAGGGTCCATAGCATGAACCCCTTGGTTGGAAAGAGCAAGAGTCTGAGCAAGAGCAGTACACACAGGATGGCATACAGGCTGAATATTCAAATTTCATGCCCAGACATGACACTGATTGGGAGGAGGTGCAGCGAGAGCAGGCAGGGCTGGTCTAACAGGAGCCGCCGTCATCCCTGCAGGATGACATAAGGATGGAGACACAGGTAAGTGAGAGAGAGCAGCAGCACTGTTCTTCAATGAAGGGACAGTATCCACAACTGAAGCAGGGGGAGCAGGCAGATCAGAGGCATGGGCCCCCCCAAGGCTGTGACAGGTCCAGCAGCTCCCGCCCCGCAGGACACAGGGATCTGGCAGCATTGAAAGGTGTTGGGGTTCCTGAGGTGGCAGTGGGTGCGTCCGGTGCAGCGATTCAAGTGGCTCTGGGACTCCTGGAGCTTGGAGAGCGGGTGCTGACAGGGGGACTGCCAAAGTCACAGCCATGTTGAACCCACCAAGAAGGACCTCAGCAGCGGCGGGCAGATGACCGGGAGGCAGGGGCAGATGAAGAGCCAGCACCAGTGGTGCAAGTAGCCTGTGAAGGAGAGTTAGCTCTGCCCTCACCATGGGAAGACTGGGCAGGACTAGGGCTCAAATGAGAAGGAGGGCAAGAGTGCCTCCTGACCTTGGAAGTCATGGGCATACCAGAAGAGCTCTCAGTCCTATTGCCAGGTAACAGAGAAATCATACTTGGGGACATGAGGGGGTAGAAGCCAGTCAACCTAACCTTGTTCAAGGAGTTCCCTGACCCTAGACAGCACAAATTCAACATCCATGTTGGAGAGCTGATGAGAATCCAACTCCTCCTAAACGCAGTTCTTCAAATTTCAAAATTTTACTTCAGAACAACATTATAAATGAGTTTAGGCCCCACCCCGCCACCTTAAGACATCTAACCAATAGACTTCAGCCAATTTACATAGCACATGTAACCACTACAATTTCAAGCCATGCCCCCATCAGTCAAGGCCCCCTTTCCCTATGAGGGTCAAGGAGCCCTCATTAATCTAACTCATAATACCTAAGTCCTATGGTAATGGAGTTAACTTCCAAAAACTGGCCACACTAATATTAGTATAAGTAGTTGTACATAGATGTGTACAAAAATACCCATCAGTTACAGTGGGGATCGAACGTTTGGGCACCCCAGCTAAAAATTTGTATTAATGTGCATAAATGGTCTTCTTGGTCTTCCAGATCTTGCTTTAACTTCCACTGTTCCTGATGACTGCCATTTATTAATTACATTCCAAACAGAGGATATTGACATCTGAAAACGCTTTGCTATCTTCTTATAGCCTTCTCCAGCTTTGTGAGCGTCAACTATTTTCAGTTTCAGTTTTCTAGACAACTGCTTAGAAGAACCCATGGTGCTGATTGTTGGGGCAAGGTCAGATGAGTCTGGGCATTTAAAACCTTTGAGATTGACATAACCTGGTCTTCCCAGACGATGATTCAGAACAATCCATGACACTGGCAGGTCTCAGCTTTGCAAAAGGGGCAGTGCATGCTATAAATTCTGCAGGGTGCCCAAACTTTTTCAGACGCCATTTTTTTGTTTTCTGTTATTTTGAAAGTGTAAATGATGGAAATAAAATCTAACTTTTGTTGACATATTAAAAGAATGTCTAATCTGTAATTTGATGCCTTTTGGAGAGTTTTCCATCTTTCCTTGGCTTCTTTATGCACATTAATACAAATTTTTAGCTGGGGTGCCCAAACTTTCGATCCCCACTGTAGGTATGAAACACACCTAATTTACAAGGTCCAGAAGGATGCCTAATGCACCTAAAAAGATACATTAGGCATCCTAAAGAGATACATGCATTATATCTTTTTCATGTTTGATATCTAACAAATCATAATTTCATTTGGTTAAATAGTATGATTCCAGGATTGTAAAACCTTTGTTATATTAAAATAAATATAGATGTATCCAAGATAGTTGGCCCTAAGGGTTTGTCTGCTGAGTATTATAATATACTCTCCAGTACACCTCCAACACACTCCCAGGACTTTTTGACTTTATTGGGTGTAGTTAGATCTGGGACACCCTTTTAAGGGACAAGAAAAAGCTGCTGTATTTGGTGGTTGGTGCTTTGTTTATTATTGAAGCTACCAATACTGAGAGCAAATTTTCTGAGGGCCAGCATCTCATCTATGAGATTGGAATCTGCAAGTAATCTGAACTGTGCAATAAACCGAACACCAGGCAGACTTCTTTTAAGTATTTTTTTTCATTTTTTAAAACCGTTAATTTTACTGTTGCTTGTGTCTGTTTTCTGTATCTTTTCTGTAATTATTTCCTGCACAATTTTACTTTTCTTTTCATTACAACAATATTTGGCAATCTTGAAGGGGAATCTCTGGATGTTCTAATTGGAAATTACTTTGTCTGTTTGAAAAAGCTACCATATGTTACATTACTGTCTTTGTGTGGCAGAGTGATACAGACATTTTTTAAAGGTCAAAATTGCAACAGCAGGTGCTGTGAACTGTACATATTCCTAATAAAAAATTATATAGCTTCCACAGTGTTTGTGTGTAAAGGGTAAACTGTTCAGTTAACCTGCTCTAGCAATGATTACTCCGCAGTCTGAGGGTACTAAGATTGTTGTTCCCAGAACTGGAAAATCTCCATGAGGGTGAAGCTGAGTTTGTAATCACCACATCTTGTCCACTCAGGCCATAGCAACCGGCTTGCCTTTAATCTCCCACTTCTCCCTAGAATATAATCACTTTTTAAACTCCTATGCACTTTTTATAGTGCCTGGAACAAAAGGAAATCACCAGTCTAAGGCTGGCCATACACTATACAAATTTCTGTCCAATTTCTTCCCAATTTCCTTTATATTTACCGTCCACTATGTAGTGCAACGGTCTGCCTAATTGGATACAATTGAAAGTGTTGTTTTGGTTTGACCTCATATTATATGGTTTGTGGTAAATCTAAAGCAAAATTCTCAAAAAAATTGTATAATGTATGGCCAGCCTAAATAAGACTCACTCCATGTGACAGCACTGAACCAATTAGTGCTGTCTCAGATTGACTGGTGAATGCGCAGTGAACATGTCATTCCATAGTTTATACATAAAGAAAATAGTACAGTAAGAGCCACCTACCATTGAATAACAGCTGCGGGCAAATGTTGCTACCTTACAAATAAAAAATAAATATAGGGAAATGTACTTAAAGATCACATCCTGGTCCCGGTAGAACATCAATGCATATCCTGGGCTGTATATATGAATAACATGTAAACATCATAGCTTTTCTGTAAATTTTCAGCCGCCACCTTTGCTAGTATAACTTTTTAGCAAAAAAATTCCCCAGTTCTGGCCACTTTGAAATGTGCCACAAATCAGAAGGGCAAGGGCAAACTTTAGGGAACAATCATGAACTTGCACTTCAATTTACAGAGATGCCTTATGACCACTTAATCCATTATTTCAGTGATATGAGTTCTTACATTTAACTAAAAGGATCACTTTAATTGCAAAGGCTTCATGGATTGCACTTCATGCCAACACTTCACTTGCGATGCTTGTATTCTGCAGCATTTGCTTTTCCATCTTAACACAAAAAGATATCTGAAGTAGACATTAAGCTGTGTCTCACAATGTCCTCAATTTCTAAGAGGTGCTCGTTTGATTATATAAGCAAACTGCATCTCATTATTTTCTTTTATTCTTACTGTTGTTTGAAATTTTCTTCTTCAGTCTACTTTTTTTCCTTTCCCTCTGTACAAGTAAAGAAAAAATAAACATGGTTATTTCAGCCGCAAGTGACTTCCTGCTTCCATAAATCTCTATCATAACAAAGATGATTAGCCATGCATTTGGAAAGAAAACTCACCTACTAATTGAAGACTCATTGATTAACTCATGAAGCTCATTGATCATTGCAGCTTCTGCCCTCAGAACATAATCAGAGGAATTTGTAAAGAGTGTCTAATACACTCCGATATGCGAAATCCGATATGCGACAAATGTTGTTGCGGGTGACAGATTCATGTAGCAGTTGTAGACAGGTACATGAACCTGCTGCATGTACTGAATGTGGAGGTGCACATGGACACTCCACCATCATGAGTGTCCATATGAACACTCCACCATCAGGAGTGTCCATATGAACACTCCACCATCAGGAGTGTCCATATGAACACTCCACCATCAGGAGTGTCCATATGAACACTCCACCATCAGGAGTGTCCATATGAACACTCCACCATCAGGATTGTCCAAATGAACACTCCACCATCAGGAGTGTCCATATGAACACTCCACCATCAGGAGCGTCCATATGAACACTGCACCATCAGGAGTGTCCATATGAACACTCCACCATTAGTGCAACTACTCTTGTATCTCGCCACTCTACCTGTCAGACAGCACAGTGGTGGGGAGTTTTATACCTGGAGGGTAGAGCCTAATAAGGATTCACAGACAATAGTTTCCCATCAGTCCCAATCCCCTTGTGACTGACAGCAGGCAATGGGTGGATCCTTAGCCAACAGGCAGCCTGCTATTGCCTATAGAATCTACTCACTACCTGCTGGCAATTGCAAGGTGTGAGTAGACCTGATGGGGAGCTTGTATTTCAGTTTCTCCATCATGATCACCCCAGTGCAGAGTCGCTGGTTGCTAGGAGGCTATTAGCTGTAAAGCGGACAGTCTCCTTAACAACCAATGACAGGGAGAGGGTAGTGGCAGAAAATATGCAGCTCTTCTACACTACTTACAAGGACTCTGCTTGTCTCTGTAAGCCAAACCAGTGTAGGTCTTAATTACCTCCAGTTTCATTATCTACAAACTGGAGGTAATTACTTTTGAATTTGGTGCATCAATAGTGCCACTTTGTAAAAGTGACGCTATTAAGAACTGCCCGAGTCTACCAAGCGTGTCGGTAAGGTTGCCAAAATGGGCAGTAGAGATTGATTTAATCTGGCACAATGCATTTTTTAATTCCCTCGAATGTATTCAAGGGCCAGCTTGTTGCAGTGCTTTAAAATGCTGTGCATGCCAAGTGATTGGCTAAAGGGATATATGTGATTATTTTCTGTACTGCTTTTTGCAAGTAGGGAAATTGCAAGCTGTTTTTTTTTTCAAGAAAATTGTCCACTGTATGAAAAAAATAATGCATTTCTGTTGAATATTAAAGCAGAAGTTCAATGTTATATTCAGCCTTGCACAGTGGTGCATGCTCCTTTACTGCACTGAAATTGCCCGCTCTGATTTCACTGAACACACTAAGCTTCTCACAGTGTGCTTTAGACAATCAAATAGAGCCCACTTCATTTCTTTGCCTGGAGGACATCCAGTATCATCTAGTCCTAAGCTCTACTGTCCCTAACCCTCCACTTTCATTCATTGGATTTCATTTCTTTCAATTATTTTTGGCTTATGCATCACAGCAAGGCATTTTGAAGATTACATACCTCTTCCCAAGAGCTGGCCCACTGTGTGTATCAGGGCTGAGGGTTCTTGAAAGGAATACTGAGGCAGGGTGTTACAATGTTTTCAAAAAGCTATGTACAACCCACTGACAGTCTTTCTGTGATGGGAGTCACTTTAAGTGGGGGGCCCATGGAACCCAGCTCACTTTGGAGAGGTGGGGAGACCCCTGTCTCAGCTCCCCATATCCCTCTTATGTGTAAATAACCCTGTTCCTGTTAGGGGTACAGGGTGATCTGTCCTAATATTTTGTGGGCTTTGTCTCAGACTGTGTAGACACGTTTAAAAGATAAGTGGGGTGGGGGTTGTTGATTGTTTAATGTTATGTGGCTGCATCCCATTGTTCTATTGTTTTTCTGGCTTGGGAGCAAACTATTATAGTATATATGTGTTTATGTGTATTAGCTTAGTGGGGGGTGTTTCCAGCATCCCTCCCTCTTGATGGGACTGTCTGCTGCTGTGAAGTTTGAATACCTGTGTGTCTCTTGTTATTAAATGTAGATTGCCCTGCCCTCTGTCATTATGCAGGGAGGGGGGATTGTCCCCTGAGTGTATATATCTTGTATCTCTGTTCAAATAAAGTAGTCTACCTCTGGTTTACTTCAAATCTGGTGTCATCTGGATCTTGGGGTAACAATAGCCAGATTCACTGGTCTCCTGTTCCAGAGCCTGAGAAGCAGCTTCTTGATGGAGATACTCAGTTGTGGGTGTCTGGGGTCCGTTACACTTTCCCTGGACCGGATGGAAAGAAATAAAAATTATTTGGTTGGTAAAACAGCTCCCATATATGTATTTCATTTGTTTCTTTACCTGTGTGCCTGGGGATCAGCTTTAATATAAATGTTTTTCATTTGGGCATGTAGCTGTTTGTCTAAAGATAAGCTTTGCTATTTAAAAAGAAATAGAATATCACATAAACATTTATTTTATAGAGTGATTCTTAAATTAGGTTAATCACTAAACCGCGCCAATTGATGCTTTTAAATATTCAATATTATATCCAATCAGCTACCACTTTAAATTACTATGTATAAGTATTACATAAACATTGTTTCCTGGAGTTCATATTAAATCATACTAAAAGAACTCTTCAAACACATTTTCACGCTGTGTGAAAACCTTGTCAAGAATTAAAGTATGCTTCCAAAATGCTGAATTACATTTTTAAAGTGGGACTCTGGTCATTTAGCATAGTGTGGGGAGAGATTGGCTGTCGTTGGTCAAAGAGTAATTGACAGGACTCCAAAATGTGACTGTTGTCACAGGAACAGGAGGTAAAAGAAAGTTTCCAGATGGAGGCACCTTTTCTGGTGGCAAGGAGGAGAATGCCTCTTGTTTCATTTTATGTCCGTGGAACAGGATATGATGGTAAATCTCTTCTTTGGGTTTTCCCACAATTGACACAGATGTATGGTTGTTTAAAAGCTTCAAATATGCTATGAAGACCCACACAGTATTCTTAACATGTTTCGACATTTAAAGTGTTACTAAACCCAGGGCCCTGCATTCACTATATCTGGTCTCCCACAGTACACAGAACATGGAAGTGCAATTATGATAGTAACTATAAACTGCTGAATACCTTTTCTAATCAGCAGTTAGAGTAGTCTTGTGACTTCTATCAGTGTCCAGCCCAGCACTGGTTAAAGCTTGTAGGAGGAGTTTTCTTTCTGCTCTAGGAGGATGCAAAACCCCTGACCTCTGTCTGGACAGTGCTGATTGGCCCAGTGCTGATCGTATGCACTCTCCCAAGAAAAAAAAAACCCTCTAGCAATACACACTAAACTGAGCATGTGCAGAATGGCTATGGTTTAGTTTGTCTTATCAGGAGATAAGATGTGGACATTTGAACAAGAGGAGGAGCAGAGAAGTCAGGATCAAATGGCCTTTTTACACAAAGCAGAGAATTAACCCCTTAGATTCCACAGAGAGTATAACAAGCATGCTTTACTGCATATACAGACTGATTTTATTGTTGTGGGTTTAGTAACACTTTATTGTTAAAAATATGGCAGTGAGGCCATCTGTTCTTCCTGAAACAACTGTAGTAGTCACCTATTTCATAATTCACATATGGCTTCTTTTGTTGTAAAGGCCTTGCATAATACGCTCTACCCTAAAAGGCTATGCCCTATCATTTGTACATATTGTCTTATTCCTCTTTTTATGTATAGAGGTATAGGGACAAAGATTCCATTCCACGGTCTCAAGGCATAGTCTTCCCATTCCCTTCCATTTCTTTTCTTTTATTACTATTTTTACATTTGCTCTTGCTGCTCTATATTCCTTTACATTTGCTTATTTTGTTTGTCCAATATGTTCATTATCTTTTCATTTTTACTTCATTTACCCCTGGATATTCTACATCCTATAAGTTAAAAATTTACAAATAAAAAGCTGCATAAATATGGACTCTTTACAGCAATGTCTCTGTGATTCAATCAGGATAATATTTGGCAATTGTCCTCATAGACAGTGGAGTGGGGGGTTATTTAGTAAAACTGCATGGTCCACAATCTGGTGTAGCTGGTGTAGCATAGAAACCAATCAGCTTCCAGGTTTTATTGCCAAAGCTTAATTGAACAAGCTGAAGTTAGAAGCTGATTGTCTACCATGCACAGCTGCACCAGATTCTTAGTGAACCAGTTTTAGTAAATCTACCCCAGTGTCCCTAAGGCTGGCCATACATTATACAATTATCTGGAGATTTAGATTTACCAAAAACCATATAATAGGAGGACAAACCTAAACAACACTTTCAGTTGTATCCAATTAGGCAGGCCCTTGCACTACACAGTTGAAGGTAAATCTAAAGGAAATTGGGCAGAAAATTGGAAGATAATTGTATAATGTATGGCCAGCCTAACAGTGAGATCTACTGTAGTTTGCAATCACAAGTGAACAGCTGAAGGGATCCAAAGCAAGGAACAAAGTGGCATCCCAATGAAATTGGTGTGCTTTGGTAAGAATTGGTAAAATTGTATGCTTTCCTAAGTATCATCTTGTTATCAGCATCACCTTTCTGACTAATTTGTTTTTGAGCTGAAATGCTTATTTTATATTTTTCATGGTTCGTTCATTATTCTAAGTGATGTTGATCTATTCAGACATTTCCTGCTCCAAGTCAAATTCCATGATATTGCCAAGTTCACCACATACAGCATTTACTATAAGCTAGTTTCTGGACTATACTCTTTTTCAGGGACAGTTTTATCAGACCCAATTCCAAACATAGAGGACTAGTCTTTGATATTGGGGTATGCTTCCCTAGGTCGTTTTATTTCTACACTTCAGTGGTGCAATTCTCAGCAGTTTGATTGACATATATTTTAATTATCTATTTTCTGACACGACAAATGACTTTCATAGAAAACTTGCAGTTGTCCCTGAATTGTATATGATTATGTTGATGAGGCCATGACTGCACAAAAGGATAAAAGAGAGACTTCATGGGACTGGTCACAGAGGAGGCTTGAAGTAGGGAAGAATTAGGGATTTCTGCTTATTACTTACTCCCTGCACTAAACATTTAACACTTGTTATCTGTTTGGAGGATATATTTCTTTAAACTGAGGCCCTGTGCTAAGTGCTGGAAGTGAGGTCTACTGCGTACTATTTAGCAGACTCTACAAGTGCACAGGAAATTGTAAAATCATTGTTAATATTTTCATAAGAAGGCTGACACAAATGGTAAATGTAATACATTGAATAAATGGTTATGCCCGCTATGAAAGCTTGACAGCACGAATCTAAGTAAGACTCTAGCCAATTGTGTTTTTTTGTTTTTTTTTCTTGGCTAGAGTGTGATGGACCACAACCTCTGTCAATATTTTAGATTTCTCTTCACTTCCTAAAAAAAAATTATACTTGGAAGTCCATTTTAAGATGTTTATGTACATAAAGTCTCTGAAGAAACAAATGTGACAATTCTGTGAAGAGGCATATGAAGTGTCATTATAGTCACATTGCAGAACTGTCAGTTCTCATAGCATTCCTGTGAGCCTTATTGATTTCGATTTATTCTGACCAATCTTTTGCATTAGAACAATCATGTCTATAGGGAGCAATTGACAAACATTTTCACTGAAATTGCTATACTATTGTTATACTATCAACAATGCACACTTAGCTGTGGTTTCATTGTTTATATTGCATATTTTTGTCCATTGAAACATCTATTATAACAGTAGGCTGTATACAGCAGGGGCGGACTGACCATTTGGAAACTCGAGCACTGCCCAAGGGCCCGGGGTCAGTAGGGGGCCCCATGAGATGCCCCTGGTACCTTTTTCATAGGCTTTTTTGAGTTTGAGCAAGGACACAGGGGCCCCATGATCCCTATTGCCCGGGGGCCCCATGAGTTGTCAGTCTGCCCCTGGTATACAGTATATACAAACTCAGTGCTGTGCTAGAAATACACCACAAGATGAATAAAACAAAAGAGAATAAACATGTCCAAATTAGAGTCCTTTTAAAGTTTTGCAAGAGAATAATTCCCTGTGTAGACAGTCACTAAAAAAGAGAAGACTCAAATCTGCTTACCAAATAGATATGGCTCTCTAGGTTTAAAAAGTTATATACCACTTTAGGATTGCATACAGATCAACACTCCCAGCCTCTAAGCATCTCCCTCTGCAATGGTGGTTCTCCTTTGGGGGTATAGGTCTCATCCCCCGGTCAAGGGTCCAAACATAGTTACATAGTTACATAATTAGCCTAGCTGAAAAAAGACCAAGGTCCATCCAGTTTAACCTAAAAAAAAGGTATAATCCTATACACACAATTGATCCAGAGGAACACAATAAAAACCCAGCAAAGCATGATCCAATTTTCTCCTGGAGGAAGGAAAAAATTCCTTCCTGATCCAAACGGATATTCCCTAGATCAACTTTACCTATAAATGTTAGTATCCAGTTATATTCTGTGTATCTAGGAAAGAATCCAGGTCTTTTTAAAAGCACTCTACTGAGCTGGCCAGAACCAACTCTTGGGGGAGTCTTTTCCACATTTTCACAGCTCTTACTGTGAAGAAACCTTTCCGTATTTGGAGATTAAATCTCTTTTCTTCCAGACGTAAAGAGTGCCCCCTTGTCCTCTGTGATGACCTCAGGGTGAATAACTCTACACCGAGTTCACTATATGAACCACTGATGTATTTATACATGTTGATCATATCCCCCCTTAATCTCCTCTTCTCAAGAGAAAATCAATTCAGTTCCTCTAATCTTTCCTCATAGCTGAGCTCTTCCATGTCTCTTATCAGTTTGGTTGCCCTTCTCTGCACTTTCTCCAGTTCCCCAATATTCTTTTTGTGAATTGGTGCCCAAAACTGAACTGCATGTTCCAGATGAGGTATTACTAATGATTTGTACAGGGGTAATATGATATCTCTCTCTCTCTGGAGTCTATACCTCTTTTAAAGAAGAGTGGATTTTGCTCGCTTTAGAAACCGCAGCTTGGCATTGCATGCCATTATTAAGCTTGTGATCTACCAGAACTCCCAGATCCTTCACCATTGATTCCCCCAGTTGTACCCCCCCCTAGTATGTATGATGCATGCATATTATTACCTCCAAGTGCATTAAACTACATTTATCAACATTGAACCTCATTTGCCACATAGTTGCCCCATTGAACAGTGCATTGAGGTCGGCTTGTAAGTTGGAGACATCCTGTAAGGACGTTATTCCACTGCAAAGCTCAGTGTCATCTGCAAAGACTGAAATGGTATTTTTAATCCCTATATCATTTATAATATTTTAAAAAGTAAGGGTCCCAACACCGAACCTTGGGGTACACCACTGACAACCCTAGACCATTCAGAGTCATTAACCACTACTCTCTGAATACGATCTTTTAGCCGGTTTCTACCCATTTACATACAGATCTTTCCAAGCCTGTAGACTTTACCTTATGCATTAGCCATGTGTGGGGAACTGTGTCAAACGCTTTAGCAAAATCCTAGTATACCATGTCCACAGCCAGCCCTCTGTCCAAGGTTTTGCTCACCTCCTCATAAAAAGAAATCAGATTTGTTTGACAACTCCTGTTTTTCATGAATCTGTGCTGTCTGTTGCTTAAAATATTTTTTTCCAGCAAGAACTCGGCCTTTATTAAACTCTCCAGTATCTTCACAACTATAGATGTTAAACTAACAGGTCTATAATTAGTTGGTAAAGATTTTGAACCCTTTTTAAATACAGGCACCACATTGCCCACCACATTGGCCTTACACCAATCCAGTGGTATTATGCCAGTCATTAACCGGTTCCCGCCCGGCCAATAGCACAAAGGCGGCCGGCAAAACAACTCGTCCTTTCAGGCATGTGGAGTTTGCCTGCCCGCAGGGCCGCTCTGCGGCGCGATCTGTCACTGGCCATGTACCTCGGACATGGCCGATGACAGATGTGTGTACCGGCCCCGTTTCCAGTACCATGTGACTTGCAGGTCACATGACAGTTGTATACAATTGATGGCTTCCTTTCATGCCATCCATTGTATACAAGTGTGTCTAGCTGTGAATGGTCACAGCGATCACATGCACAAGCTGGGCCAATCACAGCCCAGCTGTGTCATGTGATTAGCCGTGGCCAAATCACAGCTAAGCACAAATAAAAAACCCTGAATGAATCGATGTCATTCAGGTAAATGCTTGCGTATAGCAAAGTAATTCTTTGCTATACGCAAATTGTGTAAAAAAAAAAATACTGATCACGTCCCCAAAGTAGTACAATGTTACTATGGTAACATTATATTACTTTGGTCATAGTGAAATATGAAAGAAAAATCTTAAAAAAAGAGACAAAAAATGTAATACAAAATTAAAAATAATCAAAAAATAAAAAATAAATTAAAATAAATTATTAATTTTTTTTTTGTACTGTCACCAGTGTCCCTGATCACTGCCACGCCAGTTATATGATGCTGCTGTACTGCACTAGTGATAGTATGTAAAAAAAAAAAAATAGTGAAAATAGTTTTTTTAATTTTTTTATTTTTCGAAAAATGACAAAAAAATTACAACTTCAAAAAACTCGCCATGCCTCTTATGAAATACGTTGGACTGTCATTTGGGGGATATCTGTACTGTTCTAACATTCTTGGACCTCAAGAAATTAGATTGGCCATCAGTACTTCAGGATTGATCAATTTTCGGATATATCCCATAGTTTGTGAGCTCTATAACTTTCCTACAAGCTAAATAATAAATACTAATTTGGGTTATTTTCACCAAAGACATGTAGCAGAATACATCTTGGCCTAAATTTATGAAGAACAATTATTTATTTGCAAACCTTTATAACAGTAACAAAGAAAAACGTGTTTTTTTTCAAAATGTTCAGTCTTTTTTTGTCAATTTAACAAAAAATAAAAATCCCAGTGTTGTTTAAATACCACCAAAAGAAATCTCTAGTTGTGTGAAGAAAATGATAACATTTTAGTTTGGGTACAATGTTGTATGACCACACAATTGTCATTCAAAGTGTGAGAGCGCTAAAACCTGAAACATGGCCTGGGCAGGAAGGGGGTAAAAGTGCCCTGTATGGAAGCCAATGTGGATCATCTCTGGCTGTGTCAATATTATGCCCAAGAGCTCCCCCATGCTCCTTTGTATACACAGAGCTGAAGAAAGTATTTAATACATTTGCTTTCTCTTTGTCCCCGGTCACCCACTCTAGAATATTTTGTGAAGGGCCTACATGCTCGGACCGAACCTTTTTACTATTAATATATTTGAAAAATGTTTGGGGGTTTGTCCTGCTATCTTTTGCAATCTGTCATTCGTTCTCATTCGCTCTCTTTCTTTTTACATACTCTGCTTTATTCTTTGTAATGTTTAAACAATGATAGCGTTCCTTCATTTTTATAATTAATAAAAGCTCTTTTCTTATCATTTATAGCTTTTTTAACTTTGGCTGTAAGCTACATAGGTTGAATTTTTAGCCCTTTAATCACAATCCTACAGGGCACTTATACCGACTTCCTGCCCAGGCCAATTTCCAGCTTTCAGCGCTGTCACACTTTGAATGACAATTACGCGGTCATGCAACACTATACCCATATGAAATTTTATTATTTTTTTGTGACAGATAGAGCTTTATTTTGGTGGTATTTAATCACCTCTGGGTTTTTTATTTTTTCTTAAACAAACCAAAAACCACTGAAAATTTTGAAAATAAAAGTTTTTCTCAGTTTTTGTTATACAATTTTGTAAATAAGTGATTTTTCTCCTTCACTGATGTGCGCTAATGAAGCTGCAGTGATGGGCACTGATAGGCTGCACTGATGGACACTGATAGGTGGCACTGATGGACACTGATGAGCAGGCACTGGTAGGTGGCACTGATGGGCATTGACAGGCATCACTGATGGGCACTGAAAGACAGCACTGATACATGGCACTGATAGGCAGCACTGATAGGCGGCACTAACTGGCACTGTTAGGCGGCACTGACTGGCACTGTTAGGCAGCACTGACTGGCACTGTTAGGCGGCACTGACTGGCACTGATAGGTGGCACTGATGCACACTGATGGGCGGCACTGACTAGCACTGATATGCGGCACTGACTGGCACTGATAGGTGACACTGATTGGCAGCACTGATAGGCGGCACTGACTGGCACTGGTGGGTGACACTGAAAGGCAGCTCAGATGGGCACTGATATGTGGCATTGATGTGCACTGGTAGGCACTGATATGTGGCATTGATGTGGCACTGATGGGCACTGGCAGGTGGCATGGATGAGCACTGACATAAGGCACTGATGGACACTGACAGGTGGCACTGCTGGGGCTGCACTGATCATCAGGGCACACTGATCATCAGTGCCCTGATGATCAGTGTACATGCCCCCTCTGCGGAAAGCTGATTACTGGCTCCCCTCTCCTCTGGAGCTGTCAGCGTGACAGCTCGAGAGGAGAGAAATGCCGATAACTGGCATTTCCCTATTTACATGTGATCAGCTGTGATTGGACACAGCTGATCACATGACTGAGCTGACATCTTCTGCTCTTTCCGTGATCGGTGATCCGCTGTGTCCGAGGAACACAGCGCACCGCGATCGCCAAGCTGTGTGCTCCCTGAGACGTGCATGCGCGGTGAGAATGGGAGGACGTCATATGACATCCTCCCAGAATGAGAGAATTACTATACGGGAGGTGGTTAAACTTGTTGCCATGGAAATATATTTTGCAGTGTGTTCACGTACAATCTTTTTGAAGAACTCCCATTTCTGTGTTGTGTTCATTATGCAAATATTCCCTCCCAGTCTAAGTCTTGGAGAGTAGCTTTCAGCCTTGGAAAATTAGCTCTCTTAAAGTTGATCATTTTTATTTTTCTTTATGTGTTTGTTGTTTACAGCTAACAATAAATGAAATTATGTTATGGTCACTTCTACCCAGGTGTTCTTTTATATGGAGATTAGTAATAAACTCTGCATGGTTTGAGATTACCAGGTGCAGCAGAGCATCATTCCTCTATACATGCAGGTAAGCACCTCGAACCCCTCATGCATCGCACTGTATTGTTATTGTACTGTCTTATG
The DNA here is from genome assembly GCF_062004578.1 of Staurois parvus. Classification (NCBI taxonomy): domain Eukaryota; kingdom Metazoa; phylum Chordata; class Amphibia; order Anura; family Ranidae; genus Staurois; species Staurois parvus. The sequence continues at coordinate 558,706 of NW_028318480.1, forward strand.
TATTGTCCCCCATTGTAATGTACAGCACTGAGTGAACTGTTGGCACTATATAAATACTGTATAATAATAATAAAGTACCAATAAAGAGAGGATCATAGGCTCCACAGAGTGTGAAAACTAATTAACTTTTATTAAAACCACATAAATTACAGGTAAGGCAAAAGAATGGTGCTGTCTAAAATCCCCGATCTCAGCAGTTCCTGCTCAAGTGATGATGTCACAACAGGCTCCACCTCTCCATTGGTAAATATTCTTAGTAGAATACTGCGTGTGGGCTTTTAGCAAATATCAGACTGCACCAACAAAGTGCTGACAGCACAAGCAGTGTATGCTTGTATATTTATTGTAGATCCCACAAGGATCTTCAAAAACTCAGCATTAAACACTCTTTAATTTTATTTGGTGATAAAAGCAGCCATGGGGTGACAAGGCTCACTTAATGTTTCTCAGTTAGTGTGTCTACAGAGGAGCAACTTTGTTAACCGAGACAGGGTGTGTTGAGACTACAGTACATCTCACCCTCTCCTCATCTTCATAATATAGGAGAAGATGTTCATTAGTCCCAACACTCCCTGTCCTAGGGTGACAGTGGTGCTGCTGGACACAGAGGAGAACTGGGCAGGATTGATAAGACTGCTTGAGATAACCCTGAAGAGTGCACAGGACACAGCATTTCTCTCAAGATCAACAGTTGTATTTTTTAGACTTAGTGCAGAGATTTAAAAAAAACACTTTAAATGGTGTATTTAAAAGATTGAACGGGGACAAGTTATAGAAGTTCATTGTTGGAGCGTACATACATTTTAAGTTAAACAACTTGCATAACAGGATGTCTCCAAATCTCAAAAATGGAAATTGAGGTGCCTCACCACTGCTAAGATGTCCGAATAAAACTTTATTCCAATAAATGTCACTGGGACAACCAAAAATGTATCTAGCACATTTCAAAGGTACAAAAATTCCCCCTTCATCAGGGCTTGATTGAAAACTAGAAGTGAGCTAGACCTTTAATGTGATTTCTTTCAGTTTGATTACAAGCACAGACCTTGTCAGCAACTGTTTTGGCAACCGGCTAACTTCTAGGCCATTCACATTGTTTTCAATCAAGCCCTAATGAAAGGGACATGTTTGGATCCCTGATATGTTTTAGATACTCTTTGGATTGTTCCCCTGACTTTTAATGGAATAAAGCTGTATCTGGACCTCTAAACAGTGACATGGTGCTTCAATTTCCATTTTTGTTCCATCACACTACAAGCCAAGGAGATAGTGGAGATCCTCTAGGGTGTAGAAGCTGCCTGCTTGGAAGCCAGATTATTTATATCAACATCATTACTTTAGTGATACCAATAAGATAACCATAAGGGTCTAGCTCTATTCTCAATCTACCATAAATTGTCATCTTTTTTATCTTGTACTTTTACTTGATTTCTTTTTCTAAAAATGTCATCTTTATTAGCCTTCTTAACTAAACAAGTATTCCAAACTGCTGAAATGCTATTTTGAACTATCACTGTTGAGTTTATAATTAGAGATGAGCGAATCGAAGTATCCGAAGTGGAATTCGAGTCGAATATCGGAAAAATTTCGATTCGTGCCGAATCCGAAAAACAGCCTAATTCGGACGCGCGAATCGAAATTTTTCCGAAAATGGCGGCTGACATGTGCGGCGACGGAGCGGGGATGTCGGGGAAGGCGCGCAGACAAGGCGCGCTGCCCCATAATGCATTCCTCAACGACATGTGATCGCATCAGCCAATCAGCAGCCAGCCAGCCAGCACTGTGTAATGGTCGAGGTATATATAGCGGCCATTTTGGAAATCTTCATTTGCCTGCAGTCATTGAACAGAGGCAGACCGCTCTGTACTAGGGACAGGGACAGAGTTAGGGCCACAGAAACGAGAATTGGGGACAGAGAGAAGTTACTTAGGGACAGAGAACCATTACTCAGGGACACAGACTTGTTAATGAGGGCCACAGAATCGTTATTTAGGGACAAAGAAACGCTAGTTAGGGCCACAGAATTCATACTCAGGGACAGACAGAATTGTTACTCAGTGCCAGAGAATTGTTACTTAGGGCCACAGAAACGTTATTAGGGCCACAGAATTTTTACTCAGGGACAGACAGAATTGTTACTGAGTGCCAGAGAATTGTTACTCAGGGACAGACAGAATTGTTACTGAGTGCCAGAGAATTCTTACTCAGGGCCACAGAATTCATTCTCAGGGACAGACAGAATTGTTACTCAGGGACAGACAGAATTGTTACTGAGTGCCAGAGAATTGTTACTCAGGGACAGACAGAATTGTTACTGAGTGCCAGAGAATTGTTACTCAGGGACAGACAGAATTGTTACTGAGTGCCAGAGAATTGTTACTCAGGGACAGACAGAATTGTTACTGAGTGCCAGAGAATTGTTACTCAGGGACAGACAGAATTGTTACTGAGTGCCAGAGAATTGTTACTCGCACAGACACAAAATTGTTACTTGCACAGACACAGAATTGTTACTCGCACAGACACAGAATTGTTACTCAGGGCCACAGAATTCATACTCAGGGACAGACAGAATTGTTACTGAGTGCCAGAGAATTGTTACTCAGGGACAGACAGAATTGTTACTGAGTGCCAGAGAATTGTTACTCGCACAGACACAAAATTGTTACTTGCACAGACACAGAATTGTTACTCGCACAGACACAGAATTGTTACTCAGGGCCACAGAATTCATACTCAGGGACAGACAGAATTGTTACTGAGTGCCAGAGAATTGTTACTCAGGGACAGACAGAATTGTTACTGAGTGCCAGAGAATTGTTACTCAGGGACAGACAGAATTGTTACTGAGTGCCAGAGAATTGTTACTCAGGGACAGACAGAATTGTTACTGAGTGCCAGAGAATTGTTACTCAGGGACAGACAGAATTGTTACTGAGTGCCAGAGAATTGTTACTCGCACAGACACAAAATTGTTACTTGCACAGACACAGAATTGTTACTCGCACAGACACAGAATTGTTACTCAGGGCCACAGAATTCATACTCAGGGATAGACAGAATTGTTACTGAGTGCCAGAGAATTGTTACTCAGGGACAGACAGAATTGTTACTGAGTGCCAGAGAATTGTTACTCAGGGACAGACAGAATTGTTACTGAGTGCCAGAGAATTGTTACTCGCACAGACACAAAATTGTTACTTGCACAGACACAGAATTGTTACTCGCACAGACACAGAATTGTTACTCAGGGCCACAGAATTCATACTCAGGGACAGACAGAATTGTTACTGAGTGCCAGAGAATTGTTACTTAGGGACAGACAGAATTGTTACTGAGTGCCAGAGAATTGTTACTCAGGGACAGACAGAATTGTTACTGAGTGCCAGAGAATTGTTACTCGCACAGACACAAAATTGTTACTTGCACAGACACAGAATTGTTACTCGCACAGACACAGAATTGTTACTCAGGGCCACAGAATTCATACTCAGGGACAGACAGAATTGTTACTGAGTGCCAGAGAATTGTTACTCAGGGACAGACAGAATTGTTACTGAGTGCCAGAGAATTGTTACTCAGGGACAGACAGAATTGTTACTGAGTGCCAGAGAATTGTTACTCAGGGACAGACAGAATTGTTACTGAGTGCCAGAGAATTGTTACTCAGGGACAGACAGAATTGTTACTGAGTGCCAGAGAATTGTTACTCAGGGACAGACAGAATTGTTACTGAGTGCCAGAGAATTGTTACTCAGGGACAGACAGAATTGTTACTGAGTGCCAGAGAATTGTTACTCAGGGACAGACAGAATTGTTACTGAGTGCCAGAGAATTGTTACTCGCACAGACACAAAATTGTTACTTGCACAGACACAGAATTGTTACTCGCACAGACACAGAATTGTTACTCAGGGCCACAGAATTCATACTCAGGGATAGACAGAATTGTTACTGAGTGCCAGAGAATTGTTACTCAGGGACAGACAGAATTGTTACTGAGTGCCAGAGAATTGTTACTCAGGGACAGACAGAATTGTTACTGAGTGCCAGAGAATTGTTACTCGCACAGACACAAAATTGTTACTTGCACAGACACAGAATTGTTACTCGCACAGACACAGAATTGTTACTCAGGGCCACAGAATTCATACTCAGGGACAGACAGAATTGTTACTGAGTGCCAGAGAATTGTTACTTAGGGACAGACAGAATTGTTACTGAGTGCCAGAGAATTGTTACTCAGGGACAGACAGAATTGTTACTGAGTGCCAGAGAATTGTTACTCGCACAGACACAAAATTGTTACTTGCACAGACACAGAATTGTTACTCGCACAGACACAGAATTGTTACTCAGGGCCACAGAATTCATACTCAGGGACAGACAGAATTGTTACTGAGTGCCAGAGAATTGTTACTCAGGGACAGACAGAATTGTTACTGAGTGCCAGAGAATTGTTACTCGCACAGACACAAAATTGTTACTTGCACAGACACAGAATTGTTACTCGCACAGACACAGAATTGTTACTCAGGGCCACAGAATTCATACTCAGGGACAGACAGAATTGTTACTGAGTGCCAGAGAATTGTTACTCAGGGACAGACAGAATTGTTACTGAGTGCCAGAGAATTGTTACTCAGGGACAGACAGAATTGTTACTGAGTGCCAGAGAATTGTTACTCGCACAGACACAAAATTGTTACTTGCACAGACACAGAATTGTTACTCGCACAGACACAGAATTGTTACTCAGGGCCACAGAATTCATACTCAGGGATAGACAGAATTGTTACTGAGTGCCAGAGAATTGTTACTCAGGGACAGACAGAATTGTTACTGAGTGCCAGAGAATTGTTACTCAGGGACAGACAGAATTGTTACTGAGTGCCAGAGAATTGTTACTCGCACAGACACAAAATTGTTACTTGCACAGACACAGAATTGTTACTCGCACAGACACAGAATTGTTACTCAGGGCCACAGAATTCATACTCAGGGACAGACAGAATTGTTACTGAGTGCCAGAGAATTGTTACTCAGGGACAGACAGAATTGTTACTGAGTGCCAGAGAATTGTTACTCAGGGACAGACAGAATTGTTACTGAGTGCCAGAGAATTGTTACTCGCACAGACACAAAATTGTTACTTGCACAGACACAGAATTGTTACTCGCACAGACACAGAATTGTTACTCAGGGCCACAGAATTCATACTCAGGGACAGACAGAATTGTTACTGAGTGCCAGAGAATTGTTACTCAGGGACAGACAGAATTGTTACTGAGTGCCAGAGAATTGTTACTCGCACAGACACAAAATTGTTACTTGCACAGACACAGAATTGTTACTCGCACAGACACAGAATTGTTACTCAGGGCCACAGAATTCATACTCAGGGACAGACAGAATTGTTACTGAGTGCCAGAGAATTGTTACTCAGGGACAGACAGAATTGTTACTGAGTGCCAGAGAATTGTTACTCAGGGACAGACAGAATTGTTACTGAGTGCCAGAGAATTGTTACTCAGGGACAGACAGAATTGTTACTGAGTGCCAGAGAATTGTTACTCAGGGACAGACAGAATTGTTACTGAGTGCCAGAGAATTGTTACTCGCACAGACACAAAATTGTTACTTGCACAGACACAGAATTGTTACTCGCACAGACACAGAATTGTTACTCAGGGCCACAGAATTCATACTCAGGGATAGACAGAATTGTTACTGAGTGCCAGAGAATTGTTACTCAGGGACAGACAGAATTGTTACTGAGTGCCAGAGAATTGTTACTCAGGGACAGACAGAATTGTTACTGAGTGCCAGAGAATTGTTACTCGCACAGACACAAAATTGTTACTTGCACAGACACAGAATTGTTACTCGCACAGACACAGAATTGTTACTCAGGGCCACAGAATTCATACTCAGGGACAGACAGAATTGTTACTGAGTGCCAGAGAATTGTTACTTAGGGACAGACAGAATTGTTACTGAGTGCCAGAGAATTGTTACTCAGGGACAGACAGAATTGTTACTGAGTGCCAGAGAATTGTTACTCGCACAGACACAAAATTGTTACTTGCACAGACACAGAATTGTTACTCGCACAGACACAGAATTGTTACTCAGGGCCACAGAATTCATACTCAGGGACAGACAGAATTGTTACTGAGTGCCAGAGAATTGTTACTCAGGGACAGACAGAATTGTTACTGAGTGCCAGAGAATTGTTACTCAGGGACAGACAGAATTGTTACTGAGTGCCAGAGAATTGTTACTCAGGGACAGACAGAATTGTTACTGAGTGCCAGAGAATTGTTACTCAGGGACAGACAGAATTGTTACTGAGTGCCAGAGAATTGTTACTCAGGGACAGACAGAATTGTTACTGAGTGCCAGAGAATTGTTACTCAGGGACAGACAGAATTGTTACTGAGTGCCAGAGAATTGTTACTCAGGGACAGACAGAATTGTTACTGAGTGCCAGAGAATTGTTACTCGCACAGACACAAAATTGTTACTTGCACAGACACAGAATTGTTACTCGCACAGACACAGAATTGTTACTCAGGGCCACAGAATTCATACTCAGGGATAGACAGAATTGTTACTGAGTGCCAGAGAATTGTTACTCAGGGACAGACAGAATTGTTACTGAGTGCCAGAGAATTGTTACTCAGGGACAGACAGAATTGTTACTGAGTGCCAGAGAATTGTTACTCGCACAGACACAAAATTGTTACTTGCACAGACACAGAATTGTTACTCGCACAGACACAGAATTGTTACTCAGGGCCACAGAATTCATACTCAGGGACAGACAGAATTGTTACTGAGTGCCAGAGAATTGTTACTTAGGGACAGACAGAATTGTTACTGAGTGCCAGAGAATTGTTACTCAGGGACAGACAGAATTGTTACTGAGTGCCAGAGAATTGTTACTCGCACAGACACAAAATTGTTACTTGCACAGACACAGAATTGTTACTCTCACAGACACAGAATTGTTACTCAGGGCCACAGAATTCATACTCAGGGACAGACAGAATTGTTACTGAGTGCCAGAGAATTGTTACTCAGGGACAGACAGAATTGTTACTGAGTGCCAGAGAATTGTTACTCGCACAGACACAAAATTGTTACTTGCACAGACACAGAATTGTTACTCGCACAGACACAGAATTGTTACTCAGGGCCACAGAATTCATACTCAGGGACAGACAGAATTGTTACTGAGTGCCAGAGAATTGTTACTCAGGGACAGACAGAATTGTTACTGAGTGCCAGAGAATTGTTACTCAGGGACAGACAGAATTGTTACTGAGTGCCAGAGAATTGTTACTCAGGGACAGACAGAATTGTTACTGAGTGCCAGAGAATTGTTACTCAGGGACAGACAGAATTGTTACTGAGTGCCAGAGAATTGTTACTCGCACAGACACAAAATTGTTACTTGCACAGACACAGAATTGTTACTCGCACAGACACAGAATTGTTACTCAGGGCCACAGAATTCATACTCAGGGATAGACAGAATTGTTACTGAGTGCCAGAGAATTGTTACTCAGGGACAGACAGAATTGTTACTGAGTGCCAGAGAATTGTTACTCAGGGACAGACAGAATTGTTACTGAGTGCCAGAGAATTGTTACTCGCACAGACACAAAATTGTTACTTGCACAGACACAGAATTGTTACTCGCACAGACACAGAATTGTTACTCAGGGCCACAGAATTCATACTCAGGGACAGACAGAATTGTTACTGAGTGCCAGAGAATTGTTACTCAGGGACAGACAGAATTGTTACTGAGTGCCAGAGAATTGTTACTCAGGGACAGACAGAATTGTTACTGAGTGCCAGAGAATTGTTACTCGCACAGACACAAAATTGTTACTTGCACAGACACAGAATTGTTACTCGCACAGACACAGAATTGTTACTCAGGGCCACAGAATTCATACTCAGGGACAGACAGAATTGTTACTGAGTGCCAGAGAATTGTTACTCAGGGACAGACAGAATTGTTACTGAGTGCCAGAGAATTGTTACTCGCACAGACACAAAATTGTTACTTGCACAGACACAGAATTGTTACTCGCACAGACACAGAATTGTTACTGAGTGCCAGAGAATTGTTACTCAGGGACAGACAGAATTGTTACTGAGTGCCAGAGAATTGTTACTCAGGGACAGACAGAATTGTTACTGAGTGCCAGAGAATTGTTACTCAGGGACAGACAGAATTGTTACTGAGTGCCAGAGAATTGTTACTCAGGGACAGACAGAATTGTTACTGAGTGCCAGAGAATTGTTACTCAGGGACAGACAGAATTGTTACTGAGTGCCAGAGAATTGTTACTCGCACAGACACAAAATTGTTACTTGCACAGACACAGAATTGTTACTCGCACAGACACAGAATTGTTACTCAGGGCCACAGAATTCATACTCAGGGACAGACAGAATTGTTACTGAGTGCCAGAGAATTGTTACTCAGGGACAGACAGAATTGTTACTGAGTGCCAGAGAATTGTTACTCGCACAGACACAAAATTGTTACTTGCACAGACACAGAATTGTTACTCGCACAGACACAGAATTGTTACTCAGGGCCACAGAATTCATACTCAGGGACAGACAGAATTGTTACTGAGTGCCAGAGAATTGTTACTCAGGGACAGACAGAATTGTTACTGAGTGCCAGAGAATTGTTACTCAGGGACAGACAGAATTGTTACTGAGTGCCAGAGAATTGTTACTCGCACAGACACAAAATTGTTACTTGCACAGACACAGAATTGTTACTCGCACAGACACAGAATTGTTACTCAGGGCCACAGAATTCATACTCAGGGACAGACAGAATTGTTACTGAGTGCCAGAGAATTGTTACTCAGGGACAGACAGAATTGTTACTGAGTGCCAGAGAATTGTTACTCAGGGACAGACAGAATTGTTACTGAGTGCCAGAGAATTGTTACTCAGGGACAGACAGAATTGTTACTGAGTGCCAGAGAATTGTTACTCGCACAGACACAAAATTGTTACTTGCACAGACACAGAATTGTTACTCGCACAGACACAGAATTGTTACTGAGTGCCAGAGAATTGTTACTCAGGGACAGACAGAATTGTTACTGAGTGCCAGAGAATTGTTACTCAGGGACACCTAATCGTTGAATTAAATAGTATGTCAGACAACATGCAGAGGAGTGGCAGAGGAGGCAATGTTTTAGGAGCGAGCAGACGTGGCAGCAGAGGAAGGGGTCGAGGCAGCAGTATTCGCAGCCAGAGGCCAGTGCTCCCGGTGTCATCCAGCGGTCGTGTCTCCACCGACAACCCTGCCGTCATTGATTGGTTGGCTCGGTCGTCTTCCTCTTCCCAGGTCACCTCTGACACCTACAGCCAACGGTCGGTGGGTACGTCAGACACAACCGTTAGTTGGCATGGCCCGGGACCAAGCCCACTGAAATCACGTGTCCTCTACCTGCCCCTGTCCTTTGCTGTTCCCTCACCAAGCGAAGTATCGCATGCTGTGGGCTCAGCCCCACTGTACAGTGAGGAAGAGCTAACAGAGGGCGGTCAGGAACGGGGGGAGACATCGGCCTTTTCAGCAGCCAAGCGAACAAGTACTGGCGAGGAGAGTGGCTCGGTAGCCGGTCTAGAGACAGGTCTGTCTCCTGACCCAGACGCAGCCGAGGGGGCTAGTAGTGAGGCGGAGACCCTACTTGATGATGAGGAGGTTGATCGCACTTGGCAGCCTCGTCGTCATCAGGCAATTTCTTCCGCATCATCAGGAGAAGAGGGTGGCAGCTTGGCAGCGAGCAAAACAGTCGGTGGGTTGCCCAGGAGACAGCAGCAGGGTCGCATCAGTGTCAGTGGAGCCAAACGTCCACGGAGTAGAGCACCAGCTCCACTGCAGCCTACCACCACGGCCAGTAGTGGTGCCGGTGCGCACGGAGGAAGTAGCAGTCAGCCAGTGAAGAGTAGCGGGGGCAAAGTTTCCTACTCGGTGGTGTGGCAATTTTTCCTCAAGCCGCCCGAGGAAGTAAACGTAGCCGTATGTCGACTATGTGGCCAGAAATGCAAGCGTGGCCAGGGGGCCCATGTTGGGACTACAGCGTTGCGTCAGCATATGCAGCGTCACCATTCGGTGGCCTGGGAAAACCGTGATAAACATACGGCGGTTCTGCCTGCCCCAGCCCCCGCTCCATCACCCGCTCCGTTACTTGCTCCGTCACCCGACGTCGTCAATCGCCCTCTATCAGCCAGTCAAGGCTCCAACACCTCTGCTGAGGGGAGTTGTCGCTCATTGGCATCTTCCGCTCGTTCAGATGCTCCTTCTCCTGCTACTCCTCTTCTCGGATTCCGTCAACAGTCTTTCTTGGAATCCGTATCCAAGAGACAACAGTTTGCGAGCACGCACCCGACGGTGCAAAAGCTGAACGTCCTCCTGTCCAAGTTGCTGGTGCTGCAGTCCCTCCCTTTCCAACTGGTGGACTCAGCACCTTTCCGAGAAATGATGGCTTGTGCCGCGCCGCGGTGGAGAGTGCCAAGCCGTCATTTCTTTGCCCAAAAGGCAGTGCCAGCCCTGCATTCACATGTAGAAGAGATGGTGGGCCAGTCTTTGAGCATGTCGGTCTCTGCCAAAGTGCACGGCAGCGCCGACGTGTGGAGCTGTAACTACGGTCAGGGACAGTACATGTCATTTACGGCCCACTGGGTGAACGTGGTGCCGGCACAGCCGCACCAGCAACTTGGACAGGTCACGACGCTTTTGCCTCCACGTTTGCACGTCCTTGGTCCAGCAAGCATGTCCGCCTCTACCACCTCTTTTTCCGCCGTGTCCTCAGCCGCCACCCCCGTGCCAAGTCCCATTACCCGACCGGCATATCACATGTGCAGGGCGCAACGGTGTCACGCTGTGCTGCACCTGGTATGCCTTGGCGAACGTAGTCACACAGGGGAGGAACTGCTGAGTGTAATGAACAGAGAAATCGACAGATGGCTGTCTCCGCGCAAACTAAAAATCGGAACCATGTTGACTGACAACGGAAAGAACATGGTGTCTGCTCTGCGTCAAGGAAGGTTGTGCCATGCGCCATGCATGGCTCACGTGTTCAATCTGGTTGTCAAGCGGTTCCTAAAATCCACCATCCCACTGCAAGACATCCTTAAAATGTCACGTAAACTGTGCATGCATTTCAGCCATTCCTACACCGCAAAGAACACCCTCATTGAGCTGCAGCGGCAGAACGGAATTCCACAGCATCGCCTGATCTGCGACGTTGCAACAAGGTGGAATTCAACCCTACACATGTTAGACCGCCTTTACGAGCAGCGAAAGGCCATCACCGATTTCCTGATGTTACAAGCGGATAAAGGTACTCCCCTGTGTAACTTAGATGTCAGCCATTGGCAGCTCATGCGTGACACCTGCCGCTTGCTCAGGCCCTTTGAGGAGGCCACGCTATTCGTGAGTCGGCAGGACTATGGGATGAACGACGTCATTCCTCTGTTGCACGTCCTGGAACAAATGCTGTTAACAATGGCTGGTCAGGGTGCGGTAGACGTGGCGCACAGATGTCAACGCCACATGACCCCTGTGGGGGCAGGACAGGAAGAAGAGGAGGAGGTAGAGGAGGACATTTGTGCTCAGGAATTATTGAGTGAAATGGGTGGTTTTTCCACTCAGCGGACAGGAGTGGAGGAGCAGGAGCATCTGGTAGAGGAGGAGGAGGAGGAGACAGAGGACCCAGACGCACCGTGGCAGTATGCTGTGGAGATGGAGGCAGGGAGTCCCTCGCATTCCTTGGCACAAATGGCCCATAGCATGCTCGGTTGCTTGCGTAGCGACAGCCGAATAATAACCATCAGACAGAGGGATGACTTTTGGCTGTCCACCTTGTTGGACCCTCGCTACCGGTCCAAAATGGTGGCCTTTTTCACACCTGCTGAGAGGGAGGCCAAAATTACGTACTATAAAAACCACCTATGTAGTCAGTTGGTCTCTGCCTTTGTGCGCCAACGTCCATCCTCAGACACTGTGGGCCCTGTGCGCTCGCGTTCCGCTGGCATGGCAGCAGGGGAGGGGTGGGGTGGTAGGAGCAGTGGCAGCTCCACCAGCAGTGGCTGCCTCAGTCTGCAGTCGATGATGAGTAGCTTTCTTCACCAGCGCAGTGAGGAAACTACTAACCAGCCGCAGCAGCAGCAGCAGCATCAGGTGGACCTGGAGCAGGAGCTCAAACAACAGGCTTGGGCCTACTTGGACAGCACCCTGCCAACCGAGGTAGACAATCCCCTTGACTACTGGGCAACGAAACTTGACCTTTGGCCCCAACTAGCTGAATTTGCCCTTGAAAGGCTGTCATGCCCGACCAGTAGCGTGGCATCGGAGCGCGTGTTTAGTGCGGCAGGAGGTATTGTAACTCCGCGGAGGACACGACTGTCCACCCAAAGTGTGGAGAGACTCACGTTTGTGAAAATGAATCAGGCGTGGATTAGTCTGGATTTCAAACCACCAGTTCCTGACACAACTGACTAAATCCGCCATGAATCATGCCTCAAACATGTGCCACTTTGAGGTCTCCTCACACACTGCTGGTGTGTTGAATTTTTTGACATAGGGTGCTGGCAGATTATGGGCCTCCTATAGCTGCTGCCAGGCCCCTAATCTGCCATAGGCCCCTATATACCGCTTCCTCATGCTGCTGCCAGGTCCAGAGTCTCTCATGGGTCCCTGTACGGCCTCCCATTGCTGCTGTCTCCATCGCCACACTCTGCTGCCATGTGCCACTTTCAGGTCTCTTCACACTGCTGGTGTGTTAAATTTTTTGACATAGGGTGCAGGCAGATTACGGGCCTCACATAGCTGCTGCCAGGCCCCTAATCTGCCATGGGCCCCTATATACCGCCTCCTCATGCTGCTGCCAAGTCTAGAGTCTGTCATGGGTCCCTGTACGGCCTCCCATTGCTGCTGTCTCCATCGCCACACTCTGCTGCCATGTGCCACTTTCAGGTCTCTTCACACTGCTGGTGTGTTAAATTTTTTGACATAGGGTGCAGGCAGATTACGGGCCTCACATAGCTGCTGCCAGGCCCCTAATCTGCCATGGGCCCCTATATACCGCCTCCTCATGCTGCTGCCAAGTCTAGAGTCTGTCATGGGTCCCTGTACGGCCTCCCATTGCTGCTGTCTCCATCGCCACACTCTGCTGCCATGTGCCACTTTCAGGTCTCTTCACACTGCTGGTGTGTTAAATTTTTTGACATAGGGTGCAGGCAGATTACGGGCCTCACATAGCTGCTGCCAGGCCCCTAATCTGCCATGGGCCCCTATATACCGCCTCCTCATGCTGCTGCCAAGTCTAGAGTCTGTCATGGGTCCCTGTACGGCCTCCCATTGCTGCTGTCTCCATCGCCACACTCTGCTGCCATGTGCCACTTTCAGGTCTCTTCACACTGCTGGTGTGTTTAATTTTTTGACATAGGGTGCAGGCAGATTACGGGCCTCACATAGCTGCTGCCAGGCCCCTAATCTGCCATGGGCCCCTATATACCGCCTCCTCATGCTGCTGCCAAGTCTAGAGTCTCTCATGGGTCCCTGTACGGCCTCCCATTGCTGCTGTCTCCATCGCCACACTCTGCTGCCATGTGCCACTTTCAGGTCTCTTCACACTGCTGGTGTGTTAAATTTTTTGACATAGGGTGCAGGCAGATTACGGGCCTCACATAGCTGCTGCCAGGCCCCTAATCTGCCATGGGCCCCTATATACCGCCTCCTCATGCTGCTGCCAAGTCTAGAGTCTCTCATGGGTCCCTGTACGGCCTCCCATTGCTGCTGTCTCCATCGCCACACTCTGCTGCCATGTGCCACTTTCAGGTCTCTTCACACTGCTGGTGTGTTTAATTTTTTGACATAGGGTGCAGGCAGATTACGGGCCTCACATAGCTGCTGCCAGGCCCCTAATCTGCCATGGGCCCCTATATACCGCCTCCTCATGCTGCTGCCAAGTCTAGAGTCTGTCATGGGTCCCTGTACGGCCTCCCATTGCTGCTGTCTCCATCGCCACACTCTGCTGCCATGTGCCACTTTCAGGTCTCTTCACACTGCTGGTGTGTTAAATTTTTTGACATAGGGTGCAGGCAGATTACGGGCCTCACATAGCTGCTGCCAGGCCCCTAATCTGCCATGGGCCCCTATATACCGCCTCCTCATGCTGCTGCCAAGTCCAGAGTCTCTCATGGGTCCCTGTACGGCCTCCCATTGCTGCTGTCTCCATCGCCACACTCTGCTGCCATGTGCCACTTTCAGGTCTCTTCACACTGCTGGTGTGTTTAATTTTTTGACATAGGGTGCAGGCAGATTACGGGCCTCACATAGCTGCTGCCAGGCCCCTAATCTGCCATGGGCCCCTATATACCGCCTCCTCATGCTGCTGCCAAGTCTAGAGTCTCTCATGGGTCCCTGTACGGCCTCCCATTGCTGCTGTCTCCATCGCCACACTCTGCCATGTGCCACTTTCAGGTCTCTTCACACTGCTGGTGTGTTTAATTTTTTGACATAGGGTGCAGGCAGATTACGGGCCTCACATAGCTGCTGCCAGGCCCCTAATCTGCCATGGGCCCCTATATACCGCCTCCTCATGCTGCTGCCAAGTCTAGAGTCTGTCATGGGTCCCTGTACGGCCTCCCATTGCTGCTGTCTCCATCGCCACACTCTGCCATGTGCCACTTTCAGGTCTCTTCACACTGCTGGTGTGTTTAATTTTTTGACATAGGGTGCAGGCAGATTACGGGCCTCACATAGCTGCTGCCAGGCCCCTAATCTGCCATGGGCCCCTATATACCGCCTCCTCATGCTGCTGCCAAGTCCAGAGTCTCTCATGGGTCCCTGTACGGCCTCCCATTGCTGCTGTCTCCATCGCCACACTCTGCTGCCATGTGCCACTTTCAGGTCTCTTCACACTGCTGGTGTGTTAAATTTTTTGACATAGGGTGCAGGCAGATTACGGGCCTCACATAGCTGCTGCCAGGCCCCTAATCTGCCATGGGCCCCTATATACCGCCTCCTCATGCTGCTGCCAAGTCTAGAGTCTGTCATGGGTCCCTGTACGGCCTCCCATTGCTGCTGTCTCCATCGCCACACTCTGCTGCCATGTGCCACTTTCAGGTCTCTTCACACTGCTGGTGTGTTTAATTTTTTGACATAGGGTGCAGGTAGATTACGGGCCTCACATAGCTGCTGCCAGGCCCCTAATCTGCCATGGGCCCCTATATACCGCCTCCTCATGCTGCTGCCAAGTCCAGAGTCTCTCATGGGTCCCTGTACGGCCTCCCATTGCTGCTGTCTCCATCGCCACACTCTGCTGCCATGTGCCACTTTCAGGTCTCTTCACACTGCTGGTGTGTTAAATTTTTTGACATAGGGTGCTGGCAGATTACGGGCCTCCCATTGCTGCTGCCAGACATGTAATCTGCCATGGGCCCCCGTACCGACTCCTCATGCTGTGACGTTGCAACAAGGTGTAATTCAACCCTACATATGTTAGACCGCCTTTACGAACAGCTAAAGGCCATCACAGATTTCCTGATGTTAAAAGCGGATAAAGGTACTCCCTGTGTAACTTAGATGTCAGCCATTGTCAGCTCATGTGTGACACCTGCGCTTGCTCAGGCCCTTTGAGGAGGCCACGCTATTCGTGAGTCGGCAGGACTATGGGATGAATGAGGTCAAATCGGCCATGGGCCCCCGTACCGCCTGTTCACGCTGATGCTGGTCCCACAGTGTGACCTGGGTCCCTGTACGGCCTCCCATTGCTTCCACTCTGCCATGTGCCACTTTGAAATCTCCTCACACTCCTGCGGTTGTCCATTTTGTCATAGGTTGCTGGCAGATTACAGGCCTTCCATAGGTGCCACCAAGCCCCATATCGGCCATGGGCCCCCGTACCGCCTGGTCACGCTGCTGCTGGGCCCACAGTGTGACCTGGGTCCCTGTACCGCCTCCCATTGCTCCCACTCTGCCATGTGCCACTTTCAGGTCTCCTCACGCTCCTGCTGGTTTCCATTTTGTCATAGGTTGCTGTATGGCCTCCCATTGCTGCTGCCTCCACCGCCACACTGTGGCTCCAAACACTGGTTTTGGCCCCGTGACTGGCCAAAGGAGTGAAGTGTGCAGTGATTCTAAGATCGACGGCACTCATCTGCATGTCATACTGACAGACAGTATTATTTCTCTTCCCCAGCAGACTCCAAGGGCATTTACATTAAAGGTACAGTGTTCTGCACTAATATTAAGTCTCTCTGAAGCCTAGAAACACCCTTTTTTAAGTTAAATTCACAGCGAATTTATTCGACTCGAATCGAATATTGTCCACGAATTCGCCGAATCAGTCGAATCGAATTTTTCATTTCTTCGCTCATCTCTATTTATAATCAATAATCCAGTGAAGCAGAAGGGTTTGGTCCTGAGAGTTTTATATCTACAGATTCGAATGAGGGTTATGCAGGTGGGAAGTGAGCATTTTAAATGGACTTGTTGCTTTGCTGTACATGGGCATCTGAGAACAACTATGCTGAAGACTAACTTTTCCATGTTAATAGATTTGGGAAAGTTAGTCTTCAGCATATTTCATCTCAGATGCTCATGAAGCGCAAGGCAACAAGTCCAAGTTAAAGAATTTATGCAAAACTGAAGGTTTTGGTTATGTTAGTTATGGTGCTACCAGGGAGTCTGACATTGAGCTGTACAAAAGAGATGGTCTGCATCCCTCACACAAGGGCGCTGAGCTTCTTAGTATGGAATTTAGGAGCTTTTTGGACATTCATTTAAACTGAGAAATGGGGGCAGAGATGTAATTGTTGAGGAGCATTTATGTCCCCAGCAGGTTGAAACAAATGTGAGGGGTTGTGTTGCTAAGGACTGGGCTGATGGGTTCACTTCAGTTAAAGTTTCTGGTGGTAAAAATAAAGCAGTAGATGGCAGTGTTTGTCATGTCATGTGCACTAATCCTCGTAGTTTAGGCAACAAGCTTTGTGAACTGACAGCTCTTATGTCCATGGACAACTTGGACCTTGTCGCAATTACAGAGACGTGGCTCAAGGATTCAAATGACTGGGAAATAGCTATACCAGGGTATATACTATACCCTGTTGGTGAGGGGGCGAACTGGACAGCTTGGCTGCCATTGTGCAATATGCTGGGTGTCCAGTGCACTCCTGTACCTTTAAGAAGGGGTGAGATCACTCAGGTCCACCTGCCCTTGGTTTATCCATTAAATGCATGTGTCTCTACTATGGCGGCTCTCAAACTCTATTCTGTAGAGTTAGGACCAGGGGCGGACTGACAACTCATGGGGCCCCCGGGCAATAGGGGATCATGGGGCCCCTGTGTCCTTGCCCAAACTCAAAAAAGCCTATGAAAAAGGTACCAGGGGATCTCATGGGGCCCCCTACTGACCCTGGGCCCTCAGGCAGTGCCCGGGTTTCCAAATGGTCAGTCCGCCCCTGGTTAGGACTACAGAATATCAGGGTGCCAGGATGAGGCGTACTGTATGTGTTTGCAAATGTGTGCTAACTAAACCCCTGTTTTTAACGCATACTGTTAGACAGTTTAATTCGGTTTATTTGCTGGCTGGCTGGAAAGTTGATCCAGGAATTTTTCTCTTTTGTTGTTTGACATGCGTTGCCCTTTCATGTGATCTTTGTAGTGAAGGACAGTCATAGACTGGGACAGTGGCCATTTTTTGTACTATACAGGAAAGACAGAGTAGGGAAGAGGAGAGGCGGAGTTACCATATATGTCACAAATACCATAAGGCTTAATTCAAAAAACAAATGAGATACTCTAAATCCTTTGGGTCTGCCTTTCAACCAGAGAGGGATCTTCCATTACAATTGGTATAATATACAGACCCCCAGGACAGACTGAAGGTTATGATAACTTGTTGATTGATGAGATAACTCAAATGGCAATGAAGGGGGAGGTTTTGATTATGGGTGACTTCAACATGCCTGACATTAACTGTGATTCTCAAACTGCTATTACAAGCAAGAGCAGGGATATAATGGAAGCACTGAATGGGCTTTCTATAAAACAGTAAAAAGTCCAACTCAAGGCAATCATATTCTAGAACTGACAAATGGGGATTGACTGTCTAATGTTGAGGTGGGAGAAAATTTTGGTTCTAGTGATCACCAATGTCTTTGGTTTGATATTAAAATATGAACAGAAAATCATATACAAAAATAAAAGTTTTAGATTTCAAAAAGACAAATTTTGCTGAAATTGGTGAATTTCTAAAAAATGGTGAAGTAAAACGACAGGAGTAAGTAATCAGTGGGCACTGTTAACGTCTATCGTCCTGGAGGCACGTTTATAGATTATATGTCAGGCAAGTTAATAAGAATAAATAGAAGAAAAAAACATTATGGTCCACTAAAGAATAGACAAAAGGAGGCCAAACACATTATCAGTGCTGCCAAATCACAGAAAGAGGAGGAAAATCCCAATGCTAAATCTATTAAGACAGGAGATAAAACCTTTTTTAAGTACATTAGTGATAGAAAGAAAAAATGTGATAGGATCATTAAAATAAAAACTGGGAACAACACTTATGTTAAGAGTTACCTGGATGTAGCAAACCACTTAAACAAGTACTTTTGTTCAGTCTTCTCAGAAATAAATTATAACAATAATAAGTTGGGAAATCATATTGGTTCTAGTAATGATGGTTCATTTTTAGGATTTCCAGAGGCATAGGTAGCCTAGGAACTGGCTCAGTTAAAGATTAATAAAGCAATGGGCCCTGATGGTAT
Source organism: Staurois parvus (assembly GCF_062004578.1). Taxonomy (NCBI): domain Eukaryota; kingdom Metazoa; phylum Chordata; class Amphibia; order Anura; family Ranidae; genus Staurois; species Staurois parvus. The sequence goes on from NW_028318480.1 coordinate 577,534, forward strand.
TCATCTCAGAGTTCTAAGAGAACTTTGAGGTATAGTTGTTGGACCATTAAGAGAACTTCAAGATATAGTAGTTGGACTCTTATCACGTGGCTCTGGGATGCTCCTGCATTCCACGGACCAGAAATAGGCAACTGGAAGTGCCGCAAAAGGCTCCTCCCAACTAGTTTCATCAGCATGACATCATCTGGATGAAACTAGATAAGCGTTCTTTGCACATCTTTTATGTAAGTGCAGTTTGTGTGTACATGAAGTTTTTAATAAACAGCATTGCACCACTGGAGTTCTGCTTTTTGGTTCTCTTGGTCAATCATTGATGGAGTGGAGGAGAATGAGATTTGGGGATACAAGAGGTTCAATAAGAGAGGTGCGGAGAAATTGAAGGTGGAAGCTATACAAAGTGCATATGACTCGCCTGTAAAAAGGGAGTCTAAATTTTTGGTGAGTGAGGACCCAACAGGGGGGAGCATAAGTGTCACATGAAGGAATGTAACACTGCATTAAAACCAAGAGCACTTTAAAGTGGACTGAACTATAGCACTTTGTGGGAGGAATTGCATATTGTGGGTGTCACAATGTTTGTCATTGTATAGACTGCATAGGAACAAATTCAATTTTTCAGTGGGGGGATGTGTCTTGTAGTACATAGTACACAGCTCACACTATCAATGTATTTTTTTTATTTCTTGCATATTGTATTTTGAGGATGTCACAAATAATCACTGTTGCATAAATCCACACAGTAGCATATTCATATTTCTGTGGAGGGTGTATTGTAATACATCATAACTTAGTTTAAATTTTTAATATCACATTATTGGATTTATTTGAGGAGTAAGCACACATAGCATACAAGTGTTGCACACATAAGGGAGGAAGGTGTTTTATAGCACTATTTAGTAACGCCACAATAAAATGTTTGTAATTTTGTCATCTTTATCCATTTGAGGATATAAGAGGAGTGGTAGGCAGCTACATTGCTGTAATTATCAGTACATAAGCACGAACAATAAAAGAGGTATTGATCACTTAAAAACAGGACTTGCTGGATCCAAAGCAGCATGGCTTTATGGAGGGCAGATCATGTCAGACTAATCTGATTGTATTTTTTTACTATATTACCAATGTTTTGGACCAGGGTGGTGCTGTGGACATAGCATATCTTGATTTCAGCAAGGCATTTGATACAATTCCGCATAATGATCTAATACAAACGTTGTACAAGCTAGGACTTATCCCTTGGGTGGTTTAGTGGATATGCAGCTGGCTAGAGGATAGATACCAGAGTGTGGTTGTAAATGGGGTTCACTTCAGTACAGAGCCAGTCACTAATGGTTTACCACAAGGCTCACTACTAGGTCCTGTTCTATTTAATCTACTGTATATGTAAGTGATATAACTAAAGGTTTGTTGGGTAAGGTGTGGCATTGCTGGAAGATTGGTCAAAAAAGTGAAAATTGCAGTTCAATGTTTATAAATGTAAAATAATGCACCTTGGGAAAAAGAATCCCTTGAGAGAATACAACATTGGGGGCCAGCACTTCAGAGGAAAAGGACTTGGGGGTATTTATTTCAGATGGTTGCAAAATGAGCAGTGTGGCCAGGCAGTGGGGAAAACGAATAGAGTTTTAGGATGCATCACTAGAGGGGTCACCAGCAGGAGGAAGGAGGTCCTGATTCTCCTATATAGATCTTTAGCTAGACCTCATTTAGAATACTGTGTCCAGTTCTGGAGACCTTACTTACAAAAAGATATTGATAAGATAGAATGAGTCCAGAATGAGTCCAGAGAATGTTAACAAAAATGTTGAAAAGTCTGGGGGATAAAACATATCAAGAGCAACTTCAGGAACTTATCATGTACAGTATGGAGGAAAGAAGGGAAAGAGGAGACATGATTGAAACCTTTAAAAACATCAAGGGGGTGAATAAGGTTCAGAAGAGCAGTATTTTCAACACAAAATCAAAATCATGAATAGAGATGAGCGAATTATTCAAAAATTCGATTCGGCTGATTCGCCGAATTTGCGGGAGAAATTCGATTCGATGCGAATTTATTCGCTGCGAATTTAACTAATTAAAAGGGTTTCTAGGCTTCAGAGAGCCTTTATATTAGTGCAGAACACTGTACCTTTAATTTAAATGCCCTTGGAGTCTGCTGGGGAAGAGAAATAATACTGTCAGTCAGTATGACATGCAGATGAGTGCCGTCGATCTTAGAATCACCGCACACTTCACTCATTTGGGCAGTCACGGGGCACGAAGAAGAAGAAGAATGAAAAGAAGAAGAAGAAGAATGAAAAGAAGAAGAAGAAGAATGAAAAGAAGAAGAAGAAGAATGAAAAGAAGAAGAATGAAAAGAAGAATGAGAAGAAGAAGAATGAAAAGAAGAAGAAGAACAATGAAAAGAAGAATGAGAAGAATGAAAAGAAGAAGAAGAATGAAAAGAAGAAGAAGAAGAAGAAGAAGAATGAAAAGAAGAATGAAAAGAAGAATGAGAAGAATGAAAAGAAGAAGTAGAATGAAAAGAAGAATGAGAAGAAGAATGAGAAGAATGAAAAGAAGAATGAGAAGAATGAAAAGAAGAATGAAAAGAAGAAGAAGAATGAAAAGAAGAATGAAAAGAAGAAGAAGAAGAATGAAAAGAAGAAGAAGAAGAAGAATGAAAAGAAGAATGAAAAGAAGAAGAAGAATGAAAAGAAGAATGAAAAGAAGAAGAAGAATGAAAAGAAGAAGAAGAAGAATGAAAAGAAGAATGAAAAGAAGAATGAACTATATTACTATATCAGTCTCTAATGGATGCTGGAGAGTTAAACCCCCTAACACCTGCTGTGCCCATTATGAGGGGTTCCCACCATCCCTGTGCTGAGGTTCTGGGTATGCACACCTGCTGTGCCCATTATGAGGGGTTCCCACCATCCCTGTGCTGAGGTTCCAGGTCTGCACACCTGCTGCGCCCATTATGAGAAGTTCCCACCATCCCTGTGCTGAGTTCCTGGGTCTGTACACCTGCTCTGCCCATTAGGAGGAGTTCCCACCATCCCTGTGCTAAATTCCTGGGTCTGTACACCTGCTGTTCCCATTATGAGGGGTTTCTACCATCCCTGTGCTGAGGTCCCAGGTCTGCACACCTGCTGCGCCCATTACTAGGGGTTCCCACCATCCCTGTGCTGAGGTTCTGGGTATGCACACCTGCTGTGCCCATTATGAGGGGTTCCCACCATCCCTGTGCTGAGGTTCCAGGTCTGCACACCTGCTGCGCCCATTATGAGAAGTTCCCACCATCCCTGTGCTGAGTTCCTGGGCCTGTACACCTGCTCTGCCCATTAGGAGGAGTTCCCACCATCCCTGTGCTACATTATTGGGTCTGTACACCTGCTGTTCCCATTATGAGGGGTTTCTACCATCCCTGTGCTGAGGTCCCAGGTCTGCACACCTGCTGCGCCCATTACTAGGGGTTCCCACCATCCCTGTGCTGAGGTTCTGGGTATGCACACCTGCTGTGCCCATTATGAGGGGTTCCTACCATCCATGTGCTGAGATTCCGGGTCTGCCCACCTGCTTTACCCATTATTAGGGGTTCCCACTGTCCCTGTGTTGAATTCCTGGGTCTGTATGTACACCTGCTGTGTCCATTGTGAGGGATTCCCACCATTCCTGCACTGAGTACCTGAGTCTGTACACCTGCCAAAAGAAAGTTTCAGGATTTTGAAGGAGCAAAATACAGTAATACTGGAACAAAAATGAGCTGCGTGGTGGAGTTGCCAGAAGAAGAAGAATAAGAAGAAGAAAAGAAGAAGAAGAAGAAGAATGAAAAGAAGAATGAAAAGAAGAAGAAGAAGAATGAAAAGAAGAAGAAGAAGAATGAAAAGAAGAATGAAAAGAAGAAGAAGAAGAATGAAAAGAAGAATGAGAAGAATGAAAAGAAGAATGAGAAGAATGAAAAGAAGAAGAAGAAGAATGAAAAGAAGAATGAAACGAAGAAGAAGAATGAAAAGAAGAAGAAGAAGAATGAAAAGAAGAAGAAGAAGAATGAAAAGAAGAATGAAAAGAAGAATGAGAAGAATGAAAAGAAGAATGAAACGAAGAAGAAGAATGAAAAGAAGAATGAGAAGAATGAAAAGAAGAATGAAAAGAAGAAGGAGAAGAATGAAAAGAAGAATGAGAAGAATGAAAAGAAGAATGAAAAGAAGAAGAACAAGAATGAAAAGAAGAAGAAGAATGAAAAGAAGAATGAAAAGAAGAAGAAGAAGAATGAAAAGAAGAGGAAGAAGAATGAAAAGAAGAAGAAGAAGAATGAAAACAAGAATGAAAAGAAGAATGAGAAGAATGAAAAGAAGAAGAAGAAAAATGAAAAGAAGAAGAAGAAGAAGAATGAAAAGAAGAATGAGAAGAATGAAAAGAAGTAGAAGAAGAATGAAAAGAAGAATGAAAAGAAGAAGAAGAATGAAAAGAAGAATGAGAAGAATGAAAAGAAGAATGAAAAGAAGAAGAAGAATGAAAAGAAGAATGAGAAGAAGAATGAAAAGAAGAATGAGAAGAAGAATGAGAAGAATGAAAAGAAGAATGAGAAGAATGAAAAGAAGAAGAATGAAAAGAAGAAGAAGAATGAAAAGAAGAAGAAGAAGAATGAAAAGAAGAGGAAGAAGAATGAGAAGAAGAATGAAAAGAAGAATGAGAAGAATGAAAAGAAGAAGAAGAAGAATGAAAAGAAGAATGAAAAGAAGAAGAAGAAGAATGAAAAGAAGAAGAAGAAGAATGAAAAGAAGAAGAAGAAGAATGAAAAGAAGAATGAAAAGAAGAATGAAAAGAAGAAGAATGAAAAGAAGAAGAAGAAGAAGAAGAATGAAAAGAAGAAGAAGAAGAATGAAAAGAAGAAGAATGAAAAGAAGAATGAAAAGAAGAATGAGAAGAATGAAAAGAAGAATGAAAAGAAGAAGAAGAATGAAAAGAAGAATGAGAAGAAGAATGAAAAGAAGAATGAAAAGAAGAATGAGAAGAATGAAAAGAAGAATGAAAAGAAGAAGTATTCCAGTACAGCAAAAAGTGTATCTGCAGAGAGCTCCGCTATTTCTGACAGTTCTCTGACAGTTCCTTCACATTTACAGCGGTTGAAACATTGTTTCTGTTTCGGAATAAAAACATCTGTATCCTAAATGGAAACAAATAGATACAATGTTTCAACCGCTGTAAATGTGAAGGAACTGTCAGAGAACTGTCAGAAATAGCGGAGCTCTCTGCAGGGACACTTTTTGCCGGCTGATCGGGAAAAATCCGATTCGCGCACCCGAAGTTGGCTAATATTCGGATTCGGCACGAATCAAATTTTTCCTGAAATTCGAAACGAATTCCACTTCGCCTGGTTCGATTCGCTCATCTCTAATCATGAACCCAAGGACAAGACCTTAAACTAACTGCAGGAAAGTTCACAACTAATCTCAGAAAGTACTATTTTACTGAAAGAGTAGTTGATTGTTGGAATAAACTTTCAGCAGAGGTAGTGAGCCAGTCAACAGTAAATAGTTTCAAACATGCTTGGGACACGCATAGATCTATACTCAAAAAAAAAATCACAAAAAGTTAACAAAAAAACAAAAACAAAAAACTCTACAAAAACAAAACACACAAAAAAAACGCACACACAAAAGAAAACAAGCCGACTCAATGGACCACACGGTCTTTTTCTGTTTCTATTTTTCTATTTAAAATCCTCACCTCCCACTTGCATTACACTAAACCTCATTCATTTCTCTGCAAATTTGTTTAAATGTTTGGAGTAAAGAGTAGTTTCAGGTATCGGAAATATGTGATTCTCTATCCTTGTGTCACATAGATGTAAGGAAAAAGTTCTTACCATTATAAAAGCTTGACAAAAAATACTTGTAGATTGAAAAGGTTTTCTCCTTGGTCTACATGTGAACAAAATGGCTAGTTCGTGAAGAGGAGGTAATAATGAGCAGGCGGGTGGGGGCATGGGTGGTGACATTTAAAGCCAAAATCCAGTTGAATTATTTTTAAATGTCACTCTAAAAAACTGTAATATGGAGCTATCTTTCATGTACCCCTTATTTTCTACAAGATGTCCTCAATCTTCTGGGGTGAATATCACCCAACGTTGCTTGACCAGGCAGATTGAGGATCTCTGAACATTGCACCCTACACTTACAATGTATTGAAGTAGAAATAAATGATTGGTGTCATCATGCCTGTGCCTCTCTCTGAAGACGAGAGAAAAAGATAACCCAGCATTTCACGTGGCTGCTAAAAATACAAAAGAAAAAAGATTAAAAATGTAAAATAAAAAATCCTAACATACTGTCAGTGGAGACCTCAAAGACAGGATGGTGTTGTCTTCAGTGGGGAGAAACGCAGAGCATACAGTTACTTTGAATTAACTTTTTGCTTTGCAAACATTGTATAAACAAATCATAGATTCATATTAATGAAGAGTTAGGCTAGAGCAGTGATTCTTAACCTTTAAGAATCTGATGAAAGCTATGGACCCCTCCCCAGAAAGATTTTCATAAACACAACTTTGCATTCATTGAATATATGTACTTTATTGTATTGAAATGTGATTTCTCATACATATATGAGATACACAAAGTTTAAATACAAAAACCTCTCTCATTTTCATGCAAAATGTAATGGCTGCTCATTGCAAGAAAACAAATACAATCATCTTGCGCAAATTAAATAAAACGATTTTGATTCTACTCAAATCTACTACTATTATTATTATTATTATTATACAGTATTATAAAGCGCCAACAGTTCACTCAGCGCTGTACATTACAATGGGGGACAGAACATGCAACAGTACAGTAACAATACAATGCGATACACAAGTGGTTCGAGGGCCCTGCTCTTTCGAGGTTACAATCTAGGAGGGAGGGGATAGTGGTACAGGAGGAGATAGCTGTGGGGGATGGAGTGGTAGGAAGAGGGGAGGAGGTCAGCAAATTAGCAGGGGGTGGGGTAGGCTTCCCTGAAGAGGTGGGTTTTCAGGGTATGCCTAAAGGAGGGAAGAGTAGGTGATAGTCTGATGGATTGGGGTAGGGAGTTCCAGTGGATGAGTGACGCCCTGGAGAAGTCCTGGAGGTGGGCATGGGAGGAGGAGACTAGGGATCTAGAGAGAAGGAGGTCTTGTGAGGATCAGAGTGTGCGTGTTGGGTGGTACTTGGATATTAGGTCGGTGATGAAATTTGGGGCAGTATGGTGGACAGCATTGTACAGCAGTGTTAGGATTTTGAATTTGATCCGTTGGGCAATCGGAAGCCAGTGGAGGGATTGGCAGAGGGAAGTGGCGGAAACAGAGCGGTTGGTAAGGTGAATGAGTCTGGCTGCTGTATTCAGGATCGACTGAAGTGGGGATAGCCTGTGGCGAGGCAGGCCAGTGAGGAGGGAGTTGCAGTAATCGAGTCGTGATATGATGAGGGAGTGGATGAGCTGTTTAGTGGTTTCTAGGGTTAGGAACGTGCGGATTTTGGCGATGTTGCGGAGGTGGAGTCTGCATGAGTTTGTTAATGATTGGACTTGGGGCTGGAAGGATAGGTTGGAGTCCAGAATGACACCAAGTACTCTGGCCTGCGGGGCGGGCCTGATAGTGGCATTGTTGGACTTGATGGAGAAGTCAATGGGGGGTGGTGTGCGGGCTGGGGGGGGAGACAAGGAGCTTGGTTTTGGAGAGGTTCAGTTTAAGGAAGTGGAGCAACATCCAGTCTGATATGTCGTTCAGTAGGTTTGTGATTCGGGCGGAGACTGAGGGGGTGAGACGAGGGGTTGAGAGATAGATTTGTGTGTCGTCGGCATAGAGGTGGTAGTTGAAGCCGTGAGAGTGTATGAGTTGGCTAAGGGAGGAGGTGTAGATGGAGAAGAGAAGGGGCCCGAGGACGGAGCCTTGAGGGACCCCAACAGAGAGGGGGAGTGAGGGGGAGGTGGTAGCGTTATAAATAACGCTGAAAAAGTGTTTTGATAGGTAGGATGAGAGCCAGGAGAGAGCGGAATTTCTGAGGCCGAGGGAGTGTAGTTTTTTTGAGGAGGAGGGGGTGGTCAACTGTGTCGAAGGCCACGGAGAGGTCAAGGAGTAGGAGCACTGAATAGTGGCCATTAGCTTTTACTACTATTACTACTTATACTACTAGAAAATGAGAATTAGCATTTGCTATTACAGAGTGGCACAAGATAGCGGCTGTGCAGAGAAAAATGATACAAACTAAAATGGTAAATATGGGCCAGCAAGCTTAACGTTCAGCGCTATAAGCAGTGATAGGGTGCATTTTTTTTTCTATTTCCTTCAATGGGAAACCATTGATTGGTAGATGGCGGAGGACTATATCGCAATTGTTAATGTTATTTTTTATCTCACCTTCACGGACCCCTGAAGCCCATACATGAAGCCCATAGGGGTCCATGAACCCAAGGTTAGGAAAACCTGGGGTGGAGGAAGAGTTAGTGTGAGGGGACACTATGTGCTATCTGTTCATGGGCCTGCAAAAAAATATGCAGCATCAATCTCCTGCGATTAAAGGTTAACCACAAAACAATGAGTCTGTTGCGGGGTCGTGCTTAGGTGAAAGCTGTTTTTTTTCAGTGTTAACTAGTGCTGAGCTATTTAATAGAAAAGTAGAGTTGGGATGTAATCATTAATCAAGAAAGATTGTTCTTTGCTCATTTTTTATTTTCTTAAGTATTATATTTCATTCAGTTTATAATAAAGTAGCTGAAATGGCAACAACAACCTAGTCCACTTAGAATACTACTAAGCATTTAAACTGTGATAGTTCCTATATGACAAATATCATAGTAAAACACTGGTTATAATTTCTTGCCTCAGGAAGGCAATAGCAGACATCTTTTGCCTTATTGTTCTTGTTCTGTAAACCTCCAGCTCCAGTCCTTGTTGTCCCATCTAAGTGCGGGAATCTTTAAAAAATAGAGGAGGTGGAAAGCAGCAAGGGGTTTTAACACTACTATAAGGTGCATTGCCTAATCACAATAAATACTAACAGTGGGGACAAGAGGCACCTCTGTGCAACCTTCATTTTATATTTGACAATGTAGCAATTGTACATAAAAATATGGATGCGAACATCCATTTTGCTAAAGATCCTCCATCTTGTGTCATTCTCACTCCAAAATCAGACCCCCTCTTTTTCTGTTGAGTGGCCGGTGGTCTGTGTGTGTGCTGAGTTCAGGAGTGCACAGGGCCCAGCTCGATACGCTTCATGGTTATAAACCCAATTAGCTGGTTCCATGAAGTCTGCCAGACTCTTGCTTTGAGCTGATCGTAAAGCTATAAACCCCTCAGTCACTGGACTTGAAAAGCATTCCGAAATAGCAGTAAAACATATATCTCACTTGGGAAACCACTTTTTCATACACTTTCATAACTTCTTGTAGGAAATACATACAATAACACAAAGCATATATTCAGATTGGTCAGTTTACTGCGAGTCACCTGATACCTTACATCCCTAGATTACGTCTACCCGAGATCAGAAAATGATATCTCCTTAACCGTCTCAAGCAAATATGTCATATTTGGTGTCTGGACGTTCAGAATATCTTTCTGCATATTATCCTACCAGTGGATAGAATGCTACATGTACCTATAGAAGGTGATTGACCATGGTATAACTTGAGAGGGATTTTTGCTACTAGCCTGGGTCTCCGCCTACACCCCTTCCCCACATGAGGTGATTGGCCCTTGGCTTCAGAGACACCCCCTACTGGGGGACTAGAAAAGAGGCTGTCAGGCCCTAGAGAAGTAAGATGAAGAGACTCTCCCTTGTAACATCAGGAACTAATTAAATTAGTAATTAATTGGTAATTGTAAATTAATTGGTTTACGTGAAAGTTATAGCGTCCACAAATGGTGGTATATATACTGAAATTTTTTTTTATACTAGTAATGGCGGCGATCAGCGACTTATAGCGGGACCGTGGGACTGCGGCGGGCAATCTGAAACTGGGTGGGAACTGACTAACTGCTACTGACATCCCAAGGAAACTAACACAGTGATTAGTGCTAATAAAAAGCACTGACACTCTACTAATGACACTGGGCAGGAAGGGGATAACATCTGGCGCAATCAATGAGCTAACTGTGTTTTACAACATGTGCTGTGTATGTTTTACTTGGGAAAAATGCTGTGCAGAGAAATACATGTCCTTGCTTGCAGGAGAGAGACCTGTATTGTTCACACACAGGTCTCTCCCCTGTCAGTGTTACTTGTCGATCGCCGGGTGCCGGTGGAGAATCTCCGGCCGAGACCCAGTGAATGACATCCGAAGCAGCCAATGGCGGTGCGGGTAGGGCCATGTGCCCCTTAACCAGAAATTTAAATCACGTGTATATACGTGAGTTTGCACAGTCCTCCCACCCTGTAGCAGTATTTCTGCTATAGGGCAGTGGGCAACTGGTTAAAGCTTAGGGAAAGCTCAGTTTTCTTGGTGAATCTGCTGAAACTACATCCACTAAAATCATCCAATTCCATCCAATGTCCTTTTTTTAATTTTAAAGATTTACCAGGGAATGTATTTATATATCCTGAATGCTACATATAAGCTGTTATGAATGACTGCTGCCATTTTCATACTTTATGATACTTTGGCAATAACTGATGCATATACAAATTTATTATGGAATCAAGAACGAGAAATGTAATTTATTTATTTAGTACTTGAAAAAATGCTTAGTCCAAACTTGACAGAGGATTACAATGTTTGGCACTGCATTTCCAAACTTAGTATTAGATTGTAGTATTTTCATTAAATAATATACTACATAAATTGAAGAAAAAAAGATATGAACACTAATACTAGTAATACATTTTTACATCTCTATACAATTGTACTTTGCCCATGCTAAGTAACAGGCAGTTATTTAACAGTCAAAGCACTATTCACAGTCACCTGCTTATTTTATCCTTCATATCTATATAAGAATAATAAAGTGAACAAATTACAGGCATTGCTACTATCACAAAGCATTTCCTGTCACCATCAATGAGCCAAAGCAAAAACTCATGTAAGGACTATTTTACCTCTACTTTTTTGGACCATTTGGTTTTTCTTTACATCTTCAGCAGAATGACCTTGAACCATTAGGAAGAGCCAGGTAGACTTTTATATGATTGTGGCACCAAATATACACCAATCAGAGAACAAGACCTCTACAGTGGGAGAGAACGGGAAATCTTAGGAGAACCCCTTTGGGTTCATGAGCACTGGGCTTAACAAAAAGTTAGTTCCCTTGGCAGAAAAAAAAAACTCTCATATAGAGCTTTTTTGTATAAGAGTTTAGGACCTTATAGGAGAGTTTAGGAGCATTCAGCAATTTTTTCTGCTCTCAAAAACGCTAAACAGACAGGTTATTCTTTACTGCCGCTAAACGCTGAGCTTAAAATATGCCTCATAACGTCCTAAGCATCATGGACACATAGGATAATACTGAGCAAGATAAAACTAATTCTACAGGCAAAACTCCTGTAGAAGCAGCATTTTTTTAAGCCAGTGTGCATTGACCCTTAGGCCTCTTTCACACAGATAGAACGATTGGGTCCACTTGTCAGTTTTTCAGGTGAACCTGATTGGACTATCTATTGCCCTCTATGGAGCAGTGGATGCAAACAGACATCCGGATCGGATGACAGTCGGATGTTTGTTTACATCCATCTACCCATTCCCATAGAGAAAAGTGGACTATGTCCATGTCCACTCTGCATAAGTGGAGCGGACGTGGACATGTCACCTTCCTGGTCAGTGGGAATCAGTGGACAGATATCCTGCTGAGAAGGTGGATTCTCTAGTGGAGTCCTTCTGTGTGAAAGGGGCCTAATATGTAGATTTAATTGACTGCCATTCTCACATTCTCTGTTTATGCAGACCTTCCATTCACCGCCCTGCAATTCATTTGCTCAAGTGAGTATGGTGAATTACTCTGCCTTTGAAGGTTTAGATGGTTATACCACTTTTCCCTCCATACATATTATATTGCTGAGTGCTTGAGAAAGCAATTAACATATGCAAGCAATGTCACTTTTGTTGAATTGTTGAATTTAATGGTCAAATTAAACAAAAAGGTAATGAGTATACTTGGTGGTGGAGAGGGTTAACCTGTTACTTTGCTCAGAATGGAAAAAGCATAGACTCACAACATCAAAAGTATTGCAGCATCTTAACAGCAATAGAACTCTCCCAGCTCAAAAATTGTACCTTTACTCACTCCATCTATTATTGAAAGCAAAAATGAGAAATTACTAATAACAGATACCTTGTTCTCTATAACAATCATTGTAAAAAGTTCATAACATTGACTTATGCAGTTCAAAGATGACTTCAAATTTTAAAAAATGCAATGATGTTTGTACTTCTATATTTTTCCTAATCATTGCAATTCATCCTTTTACCATACGTTCCTCTTGGCTATCTTGTTTCTGTTATTGGGATGTTTAGATCCTATAAGACTGGTTGTTCCTGAATGTCAGAGGTAAACAGGCCAGCTCTGACAATTCTGAAAAATTGGGATAAATGTTGCTTTTAAATGCAATCCTTTAAGATTTTCTATTCAGAATCTTCATTGATTGTCTAAGTAACCATATTTGCTTAGCCATTAGTAAGCTTTTCCATACTGAAAAAGATACACGTATGTCTTAATACTGTGATATACAGTTTGGTTAAATAAACAAAAAAAAAACAAATCCCAAAATCAAACAAGACTGCAATGACTCTTAAAATTTAAGAAAATATTTCAAAACATGAAACAAATCCCCAAAAAATGTGAATTGTTTAGTCCACATTCATAGAAAATGATTCCACAGCTAGCCAAAACTTCCAACAGTTGATACAGCACAGTCAAAGAATCCATGAGTAGGTCACATTCCATGATAAACACACCAGCCATTGCCCATGCACTCACTTGGGGCCTAATGAGTTAAAATGCACAACTTTCCTTTGGTCCAAGAATGCTGCAACAAGGCTCTGTTATGCTCCAAACCTCATCTGCAACCATACACTAGGCCAATCCTCCAATGGCAAACGCAACACAAATATTTTCAAGCACACTTACCAATTAGCCAGAACAAAAATTGTAGATTGTTTAAAGAAGAAGTACAGCCAAAGCTCTTTTGGCTGTACTTCTCCTGTTGATCATTGGAGAGCAGTTTGTTCTGCTCTATTGTGACCTGTTTTCAGCTGACAGCAGGCTGAAGCAGGCTGAAGCTTACTGTCAGCTAACATCACGTAGCCAGTCCAGGTTGGGGAAAGATCCCAACTTTAAAGTCAAGATTCACCCCAGTGTCTGGAGCAGCACCCAGTTCAGCCTCTCACTGATCTGCTGAGATCCTGACCTAGCCGCTCCGTCCCCCTCCACAGCCCAGAATGGCTGTGAGAACTCAGTGAATGGCTGTGAGAACTCAGCATGTGATCGCTGAGTTCTCATCCTTAAAGCCAGCAGGGGACAGATACATCGTTGGACCGATGCTGCATCCATTTACGTAAGTATGATATTTTTAAAAATAGTAATCCCACACTTGTCCTAACTATTTTCATTAAAACAGAGGTTTTAGTTGCATACACTTGTATATACAGTTGTGTTCAAAATAATAGCAGTGTGTTGAAAAAAGTGAATAAAGCTCAAAATCCTTCTAATAGCTTTTATTTCCATACACACAAATGCATTGGAAACACTACACATTCTATTCCAAATCAAAACATGACGAAAAAGATATCAAATTTGTGTTGTTTCTCTAAAAAAATTGAAGAAAAGTGAATATTAGACTGTTCAAAAAAATATTCTTCTTTACAAACTCAAACATTCACTATAGAAACTGAAAAATGTTTGAAGATTTTGCTTTCCTTTGAATCACTTAATATTTAGTTGTATAAGCACTGTTTCTGAGAACTGCTGTACATCTGTGTTGCATGGAGTCAACCAACTTCTGGCACCTGTGAACAGGTATTCCAGCCCAGGATGATTGGACTACATTCCACAGTTCTTCTCTATTTCTTGGTTTTGCCTCAGAAACTGCATTTTTGATGTCACCCCACAAGTTTTCTATTGGATTAAGATCCGGGGATTGGGCTGGCCACTCCATAACGTCAATCTTGTTGGTCTGGAACCAAGATGTTGCACGTTTACTGGTGTGTTTGGGGTCGTTGTCTTGTTGGAACACCCATTTCAAGGGCATTTCCTTTTCAGCATAAGGCAGTATGACCTCTTCAAGTATTATGATGTATTCAAACTGATCCATGATCCCTGGTATGCGATAAATAGGCCCAACACTGTAGTATGAGAAACATCCCCATATTATGATGCTTGCACAACCATGCTTCACTGTCTTCACAGTGTACTGTGGCTTGAATTCAGTGTTTGGGGGTCGTCTGACAAACTGTCTCCGGCCTCTAGACCCAAAAAGAACAATCTTACTTTCATCAGTCCACAAAATGTTGCACCATTTCTCTTTAGGGCAGTCAATGTGCTCTTTGGCAAATTCAGCACATGTCTTTTTTTCAACAGTGGAACTTTGCGGGGGCTTCTTGCAGATAGCTTGGCTTCACATAGGCATCTTCTAATTGTAACAGTACTCAAAGGTAACCTTAGACCTTCTTTGATCTTCCTGGAGCTGATTGTTGGCTGAGTCCTTGCCATTTTGGCTATTCTTATATCCATTCGAATGGTAGTTTTTCGCTTTCTTCCACGTCTTTCAGGTTTTGGTTGCCATTTTAAAGCATTTGCGATCATTTTAGCTAAGCGGCCTATCATTTTCTGCACTTCTTTATATGTTTTCCCCACTCCAATCAACTTTTTAATCAAGCTACGCTGTTCTTCTGAAAAATGTCGGGAACAACCCATTTTCCTCAGAATTTCAGAGAGAAATGCACTGTAACCAGCATGTACAACATTTGCTGCCTTCCTTCCTTAAATAAGAGCAATAATTGCCACCTGTTTTTCAAAGAATGAGTGACCTCACTAATAAAACTCCGCACTGCTATTATTTTGAACATGCCCCTTTCAAATAGTGATTCAATTACACAGAATCAGCAGCATGCATGTCATGACTGCTGGGTCTGTTGGATTTCTATTACTCTACTACACCTGCTAGTAAATTATTTGCCATGTAGAAATATCATATCTACCAAAAATAGTGATTGATCAGGTTAGTGATGTCTGACTGCTATTATTTTGAACACAACTGCATATGTGGGACCCACACTGCCTCTTTGACGTGTGGTTCCTAATGTCAATCTACAGGAGCCTCCATCTTGGAACATATATCATTTTTTTTTGAGGGAAGATATGCTTGGAGGTAGCCCATTCCTCCCTAAAGGTGCAAGGAGAAACCAGTGCCAAATCTAGCAAGCAAAACCATATGGTAACCACTGAAAACACAATACAAACATTTTCTAGCACGCTTACTAGCTAGCCAGCAAATATTAAATTTACACTTTAAATTTTCAACGATTATCTCTAAAAACAGATGATCCTGAAATTTCCTGGTGTGCAGTGCCATCAAAATCTCCATCAAGCTGTTTCAAATTAGGAGGGGGTTTGGCTAACATGTTTGGGGTAAGAAGAAACAAGTGTCACTGGTGTCCTTCTCACATGACAAAGCCATCTGACTCATATCTTAACTGATTATGTAATCCCACTGTTGACTCCCATGTTTTTGGGCTCACGGGATGGTCCGTGGATTCCCCCCCACCCCTTCTTCCCCATTCTATAATTGAGATATATTGCCCCTTCTGAACTGAAGTGCTGCTCACCTTTGGGTCTCCCGAGGTTTTCAGGTTTATGTGAATTGCATATTTGTTCCGTTGTTTGGTTTTTCTTGTTGAAATGCTTACGTTATTTGCTCACACTGTTGTTAAAATATTATTAGTATTTGAAGCCTCATTCTCTCCTGGGCCCTCCGCTTGCCCTCACTTGGGTGGGTATGGGCCCCTTTTGCCCACCGACCAAGGCTCCTCAAGGCTCTACACAGCGTGGCCCAGCCATAGCAGGCCTTCATGGTTAGGCTCTCTCCTTTTGGGACCATACATACACTTCTGAAGTCATATCTCACACCACACCCTTGAACCTTGCTCTCCCGACAAATCACTCTGCCCCCCCCCCCTTTTTTTTTCTCCTTGTCTGTTCTCTCAGCCAAAACTTATCTGACACCGGATTTTATAGCTATATAGACCACCCTGACCATTTTCTCATGCTCGTAGTATGCTCCTAGTACACTCACACGTTAGGGAAACTTCTTCCTCTGCTGACTGAATCACCTCAGCATCATCTGCACCACCTACATCATGCGCTTGTAGCCATTTGGACACTGCTATCTCCTATCCTCTTCATTTAAAGCACTCAACTGGATCTCCCGGCCGACAAATTCCCTACTGTTGGTTTCTCGGTATCCGCATTCCCCACACAGTGGGCTCACTCCGGATATTATCTCCTTCATTTCCCCCTTTGCTTTTCCTCTTTCTCACCCTCTCCTCCCCTCTTTTGCCTTCTTTTCTTGTCTTTTCTTTTAGGGGATAGAGCTGGTCTACTTCCCCCCTCCGGATATCCTTCCCTCCCACATCGCGCTTTTCTCCCCCCCGCCCTCTTGTTACCCCTTTTCTCCCCCTTGCTCACCCACCCCCCTCCCTCTCCCTTCCATCCCCTTTACCCTTCTCCCCCATTCCTGGTCTCTCCCCTCCCCCCCTTTTTTTCCCCCTTTCTCTCCCCCCGGGCTTCCTTCCTCCTCCCACTACCACCATCACCCTGAACCTCATCAGGTCGCTCGACCTTAAAAGTCATCTCCCTTAATGTGAAGGGATTAAATAATCCAGAAAGAAGATCCCTCTTGCTTTCTTACATGCGCAAGCATCAGGCGGACTTGTTTTTTCTCCAGGAGACACATTTCCGTCAGGATGCGGTCCCCAAACTTTACGATGTACGCTTTCCCACGGTCTTTCATGCTCCAAATGCCTTAGCCAAATCCAAAGGAGTCGCCATTTTAATTGCCAAACACCTTCCTTTGACTGTCTTGGATTCATTAATCGACCCAGAAGGCATATAGCTATTCCTTAAAGGCACATTAGCTGGCAGACCCATCACTCTTGCAAATTTATACATGCCAAACTCTAAGCAGGTACCCTTTTTTCATGAGATCACCTCTTTACTCTCCTTTCAATCGGTAATGCTGATCCTGGGGGGGGGACCTCAATGTCCCTCTTTGCCCTCTACTAGATTCTTCCTCAGGTTCCTCGTTTCTGCTTTACAGATTCATAGCCAATGCCAAGATCTCCAACTTGATTCTTGGTGAGTGCTTAATCCGAATGCCAAAGACTATACGTTCTTTTCGCCCCCCCCACAACAAATACTCTAGAATCGACTGCCTTTTCCTTTCCCAAGTGGACTTTCCGTTTCTTCACAACTCCATCATAGATCATCATCCTATCTCCATGACTCTAAGCTTCCCTGATAAACATTCCCGTACTAAAGTGTGGCGGCTTGACACGTCTTTCCTTGCTGACGTAGTAAATGAGGCTGATCTGCACTCCAAACTAAGGGAGTACTTTCTGATCAAACATACTCCTGACCAGGGGCGGACTGACCATTTGGAAACTTGGGCACCGCCTGAGGGTCCAGGGTCAGTAGGGGGCCCCATGAGATGCCCCTGGTACCTTTTTCATAAGCTTTTTTGAGTTTGGGCAAGGACAGAGGGGCCCCATGATCCCCTATTGCCCAGGGGCCCCATGAGTTGTCAGTCCGCCCCTGCTCCCGACACCTCTCCCTTTACCCAGTGGGAAGCACACAAATGTGTAATTTGAGGGACTCTCATTGCAATGGCAACCAAGCGTAAATGGGACAGACAGGCGTTCATAAACCTTCTAATGGACCGAATCAGTTACCTCAAAAAGGCTCATAAGCACAAAACGACCTTAAAACTCACGACCACCCATTCACAGCTGATGTCAGAACTTGGCAAGGCAGTCAAACGCAGATTTATTTTCTCCCAAAAGCTTTTCTATGAGTACGCAAACAAGAGCAGTAGATTCTTGGCGAGAGCTCTCCGAGTCAAAAAAGCCAATTTGACAGTCCACAAAATAAGGGTCTCTTTGGCCACCTCAAACACTGATATTGCTTGAAAGGTATTACTCCTCTCTCTATAACCTTCCTCCAGAACGTCCCCCCAACTAAATCAGACAAATCCAGAACCACTCTGATCTCGGAGTTCCTACAACTTTACAGCCCTCCCGCAATTTCAGAAGACCTCGCACAGGATCTGGAACGGAACTTTTCCTCTGATTAATTACTTCTCGCCCTCAAACAAATGAAACCTGGCAAAAGCCCAGGCCCGGATGGCCTCCCTGTTGCATACTACAAGACATTCATCGACATCCTGCGTGATCCCTGTCTTGAGGCTTTCAATTCTCTTAGCTCCCCTTCTGCCCCTCCAAACCGTTTCCTGGAAGCCCATATCACTGTAATACCCAAAGGGGGAAAGGATGAGACCTCAGTTACTAGTTATAGGCCTATTTCATTCCTGAATGTCGATGTCAAACTTTATGCTAAAATCTTGGCCAATGGATTCCGATGGTTGCTCCCATCTTTGGTGAACTTGGACCAAGTCGGTTTCATCCCAGGGAGGGAGGCAAGGGACAATACTACAAAGGCCCTGAATATCCTTCACTACCTCCGCTATTCCCAACAACCTAGTTTCCTTCTTTCCTTGGACACCGAGAAGGCCTTCGACAGGGTGACTTGGGACTATCTAAAGGCCTCCCTGACTGCTTTGGGTATAAAAGAGAATATGCTTAACTTCATCATGGCCTTGTACTCATGTCCCACGGCCCAAGTTCAGGTAAATGGTCATTTGTCAAGACCCTACCCTCTCAAAAATGGCACACGTCAAGGCTGACCCCTTTCAACGCTTCTTTTCGTCCTAATGTTGGAGGCCTTGCTGCGTAAACTCCAGGCGAACCCCAATATCAAGGGAGTCCCTGTTGATGGACACATGCATAAAATCGCCGCTTACGCAGATGATATTTTACTCTTCCTTTCAGAACCCAGAACTACCCTGCCCAACCTTCTTCAAGACTTTAATTCTTTTCAATTCCTATCCAATCTCAAAATTAGTTTCTCCAGGACCAGACAGGGTTGTTCATTATCCCCCCTCCTATTCATTCTTACGTTGGAACCTTTTTTGAACTGCATTAAACAGAATGACAACATCAAAGGAATTTTAATCAATGGCAAAATTCTCAAAATAGCGGCCTTTGCTGACGACATTTTACTTTTCCTGACAGACCCACATATTACACTTCCTAATTTACTACAATTACTACAATACGATTTCAAATTGTTTCAGTATTTGGCCAGTTTAAAAATTAACTTCAATAAATCCCAAGCCCTCAATGTTTCCCTAACTCAAGACACAGTCAGACAGGCGAAAACGAACTTTCCTTTCGCATGGCAGTCCGAGGCCATCACTTACTTAGGAATTCAATTGCCGACTAACCTTACAGAACTCTATGCCAAAAACATTTTACCCATCCTACGTAGTATCACCAAGGATCTACAGACATGGGACAAGCCTTTTTTCTCTTGGTTTGGCAGACTGCCTAACTCCTTCTTCAAGTCTTATAAAACATTATGCACCTCATTTCTATGGTGTAATAAACACCCTAGAATCGGTTTTGAACAACTTACCATGCCTAAGACGAGCGGAGTTATTGGATTACCTGATATCACCCGCTACTATACAGCCTGCCACATGGCAAGAATAGTAGATTGGCCTACAAACTGCAAGGCTTGGGTTAATTTGGAAGCTGCATTTTCGGGAACCCCGCTTGCCACCTCCCCTTGGCTGCAAAATTCCCACATTCCATCTGAGTTCAGGGAGCACCTTCGGCCCCACTCTATCGTGTTATCATCAGATAAGTCAGAAAACAGGTCTCTCTTCCACCCCTGGCCCACTCACTCCTATTAAAATGAACCCAGACTTTCCACCTGGTATGTCTCGTGCCTTTCTCGCCGGGTCTAACCCCACAGATAATTTGCATTTGCATCAACTTTTCCAAGATGAGACGCTCTTACCCAGAGACTTTCTTCTGAACAAATGGCCATCCCTAACCCTGATGCCGTGGATGTACAGACAGCTCCACCACTTTATACATAGCTCCTCCCATCTAAAAGATTATACTAGACCACTCACCCCTTTTGAAAATCTTTGCTCAACAGACTCTCCCCAGAGACATGTTCTATCTAAGCTCTACACGTGGCTCGAAAACCCCACCGACCTTCCATCTAGGAAAGCTTGCAAGGCCTGAAGCTCTGACTTACAATTCCAGCTATCGCCAGAAGACTGGGATCACATTTACGTACATATACACAAAGGGTCCATATGTGTCTCTACACAAGAAAACAATGTTTAACTATATTCTCGATGGTACAGCGTTCCATCCCTGCTTCACAAATTTGACCCTAACATCTCAGATTTGTGTTGGAGATGTCACCAGGCAACAGGTACACTCTTGCATATCTGGTGGGACTGCCCATTGCTGCAGCCTTTCTGGGAGAAAATCCAACCCATAATCACGCAAGTAACTACGTACTGGACCTCTCCCCCGCACAATTCTTGCTCCACCATTCCACACTTCCATTTAGGACGTACTGTAAATCACTCGCCATGCACATGGTCAACGCGGCAAAACAATGTATCCCAGTCCACTGTCGCTCAACACGTTACCACTATTCAAGAATGGTTTGCTAGGATCAACAAAATGGAGGAAATGGAGGAATTGATCTCTGTAGCAAAAGAACATCCCGAGAGATTCAGGAAGACATGGGCTTGTTGGAGTCATTTCAAAACCACCACTACCTATCACCTCCTAGTGCATGAACAGCCTATACCACCTGACTGAATGATTAGACACAATGTTGTACTAGAGAGCGCCCTGTCCACCGAAGACGCATTTGATGCACAGCATAGTGGCCTGCCTTTCGGGTTCTTGGCCCACGTGTTGCCTCATTGAATGATCTTGCACGTCTTACATCCTAAGCTATATGACTATCTTTCTGGCTTGTACACAATGATGACATTTATTTTATCCACAATTACTCACTTCAACATCCCCTTTACTCCATACTCGTTCTCCTCCTTCTCCCCCCTCCCCCCTCTTTTTTTTCTCTTATCCCCCCCCCCCCCCCACTACCCCACTTTTTATCTTCTTCTCTAACTATTCTCCTTTCTGACTTCTCTTTATCTCACACCGTTTATACGTATTCATATATTCCCAACAAATATAGCATTTAATCTCGTATAAGGGTGTGACTGATTTTCACATGGCTCACACGCTTCTGAAGTTGAAACACAAATCATAACATACACACCATCCTGTGCTTCCCTTACCTAACACTTCACATTCCCTTAATATGCAGACTGACAAGTCAATAGATCGGTAATCAATATACCTACATCGATTTATCTATTATACTTTGCGTATCTGCTGGTTTGTTATATATATTTGACATGATATATCTCACCTCGATTTGTACTACAGTTTAAACCCACAGCCCTTCTGCGAAACAGGATGCTACATGCTGTGTCTATGTCCGGATCCGTATTTGTATGTATATTGCAATACCTTACTTTTTCTAATAAAGTATTTTCGGAACAAAAAAAAAAAATTCTCCAAATCCTCTGCTCTGAACATTACCCTCCCTCCTGATGTAGTCATTACGTGTAAGTCACACTTCCCATTCAAATGGGAATCGGAGGCCCTTTCTTACTTTGGAATACAGCTCCCTAGTACTCTCCTGGATTTATATGCTAAAAACTTTATCCCTGCCCTTCGAACTATTCAGGAAAACCTCTCGAAATGGCATCGCCCTTGTTTTTCCTGGTTCGGAAGGGCTGCAATCCTTAAATGAATATTCTCCCACCGCTTACTCTACTTCTTCCAGACCATTCCTATCCACATGCCACTGGCCTTCTTTGCTTATTGCAAGAAAATCTGTTCACAGTTCCTTTGGAGCCATAAACGTCCATGAATCTCCTTCTCGCAATTGACTCTCCCCAAATCCAAAGGGAGTATCGGGCTTCCCGATATCATTGGGCCTGTCATCTCACCAGAATTATAGATTGGAATGGGCATCCATCAACTAAAGCATGGGTTCGCCTCGAGGACTCTTTCTCTCCCTCTTCTTTGACACTGATTCCTTGGCTCCCAGCGAAACATACCCCCATGATGCTCCATACACACCCATTGATAAGAGCGACCTTGAAGATCTTATGGTTGGTGTCCAAGTCCGCTTGCATTTCAGATGCCCCTAATCCTCTTACCTCCCTACAAATGAATCTAAATTTCCCACTGGGCTTGCACCCATCTTTTCTAGCTGAGCATTGGCCTCACTAACATGTGCATACAGAACACTTCTTTTGTAAAGGCCAACTGAAGATCCTAGCCTTACTCATCCCCTCCATGAAGGATCGCACCTTTCCCTTTTGGGCATATCTCCAAATAAGACATTTTCTCCGCTCAAAAGCCGACCACAACAATTGGACTTGTCCTCTCATCCACTTTGAAGCCCTTTGTTACAAAACGGAACCCCAACGGCACTTGGTTTCCACCACGTATCTTCTTGTTTTTGGTGACCGAATCCCTTCCGCACTACCTGCCTGCCGAGCATGGAAGAGAGATTTGGAGCTTGATTTATCCTCTTTGGATTGGGACCAGATATTAACTTTTGTGCATAAAGGTTCTTTAAACGTTTCAACCCAAGAAAATGCTTATAAATTGGCTTCCTGCTGGTATAGGACCCCTCCAGACTTCATCGTTTTAACCCGAGCCTACCCAATTAATGTTGGAGATGTGACTCTGAGGTGGGTTCCCTTCTTTATATTTGGTGGTCCTGCCCGGACATCCAACCCTTCTGGAAAGAAGTTCATTGCATAACCTCGTCAGTCTCCTTGCTACCTCTCGATTTTTCCCCAGCCCAATGTCTACTCCACCATACCTCTATCCCTAGGCACCTCTATTCCAAATTGCTAGCTATGCATATGCTAAATGCAGCCAAATTATGCATACCTGTCCTCTGGAGATCATCCCGACCCCATCGATTCGAGATTGGATGATCTGTTTGAATAGAGTGGCAGAGATGGAGGAACTCATTGAATCTACCCGTGATAATCTGACTAAATTCTTGCATACTTGGGCCTGTTGGATCCACTTCAAAACAACTCCTGAGTATCGCTCCATCATGGGCCTCTGTCCCTGACAGCCATAGCTCCTGAAGCACATTGTCACTTGCTTGAGTGCATGTTCTACCCGATCTTCCCCCTTGGATCTGCACGCCCCTCTCTTCATACTCAGGGGAATTGTGATTTGCCTTATCACCAGACCCCTGATGACTGTATCCCAGTCTAGACCCACTTGAGTTGTTCCCTAGGCTTTGTCCACCCCCCCCAACACCCTCCCAGGGGTTCTTCTCCCCCCCCCCCTTTTTTTTGTGTCTTTTCTTTCTCTCTGTACCCTTGCCATTCCCTCTTCCTCACCTTATCCCCCTCCCCTGCTCTCTCACCCCTCCCCTACTTTTGCCCCCGCTTTCTCCCCCTACCCCCCCCCCCCACTTGCCTCCTGTTTGTGATCCTTACCCCCATCTCCCTCTCTTTGTTATTTCCCTTTTCTTCTTCTTCTCTTCTCTTTTTCTTGCCGTACAAGTCACACCATCTTTAGCTTCCACCCGTATACACCTTTTTAAAGTTTCTTCACTTTCATATTGCCAGGCACATATATAATTTCTGAACACAATATGTACCCCTTGGCTTGACAAACAGTTTCTAGAAATTCCGATCTGCATTCCCCTCCTATGTAGACTTACCTGGTTTCTTGCCACGCTTCATCCCCCATTGATCATCATGTGATTCCAGGATATTTTAATAGGCTTTCAGATCAGATAGATGTCTATGCCCTTACGCAGTGTCCTACACCCAAACCTTGGTTTGGATTTGCTCTTCCTCTAGTCTGGATGTAAACTCTTGCAATCTACACCCTCTTTCCACATTGTATATTGATTGAGTGTTTCAGACTAATTGTATTGCCTAAAAGCTTGTGCCTTTATACATGCCTTGACCATTGTGATCTATATGAAATCTCTTTTATGCTGTATGCTTGACTTGTGTTGTGTTCTTGTTTCTAATAACCATTATGGAAGAAAAAAAATACTTACCTAAGCCCCATCACAATCCTGTGATGTGCATGAGAGCCTCGACCGGCTGTGGACTCTCCCTCCTCATTGGCTGTCAATCACAGCCATTGAGCCAATGAAGAGAGAGAAAGGACAAGGCTGTGCAGCTGCTTTTTGTGTGAATGGACACACAGATCAGCTACTCAAGAGTGGGCCTGCTTGGGTGCCCCCATAGCAAGCTTCTTGCTCTGAGGGCACTTGGCAGGGGCCAGGAGTGCCAGCGGGTGACCCAAAAAGTCTCTGTCATCTTACATGGCCTACCACTTCGTGGCTGAATTGCTGTTGTTCCCAGTTGCTTCCACTTTGTTATAATACCTATAACAGTTGACCGTGGAATATTTAGTAGCAAGGAAATTTCACAGATTAACTTATTGCACAGCTATCATGGTACCACCACACTTGAATTCACTGAGCTCCTGAAAGCGACCCATTCTTTCACAAATGTTTGTAGAAGCAGTCTGCATGCCTAGGTGCTTGATTTTACACAACTGTGGTCATGGTGGTGATTGGAACACTACATTGATATATAGTCGTAGCAGATCAGGGTTGGGTTTAATGGTTCACCAACTTACAATTTAACCACTTCCCGACCACCCTATAGCAGAAATACTGCTATGGGGCAGCAGAGCTGTGCAAAATCACGTATATATAAATATATATGCGTAATTTTGCATTTCCCATTGGTATCTACAGTTGTCGATCACCGGGTCCCAACCAGAGCTTCCCCCCCAGCACCCAGCGATTGTCGAGTATCACTGATAGGGGAGAGACCTGTGTGTAAACAACAAAGGTCTCTCTCCTGCCAGCAATAACATGCTGCTGTGTACTTCTCTGCACAGCATAGAAATACACAGCAACATGTTTCCCTAGTAAAACACACATAGCACACATAGCAAAACAGCACACAGCACATGGTTAACCCTTTGATTGCCCTAGATGTTAACCCCATTCTGCCCAGTGTCATTAGTACAGTGTCAGTGCTTTTTCTTAGCACTGATCACTGTATTAGTGTCATTGGGATGTCAGTGGAAGTTAGCCAGCCCCCCCCCCCCCCCCCCCCCCCCCCAGGTCTCGCTATAAGTCGCTGATTGCCGCCATTACTAGTATAAAAAAAATTTCCATTATATATACCACCATTTGAAGACACTATAACTTTCATGTAA
Organism: Staurois parvus; assembly: GCF_062004578.1. Taxonomy (NCBI): domain Eukaryota; kingdom Metazoa; phylum Chordata; class Amphibia; order Anura; family Ranidae; genus Staurois; species Staurois parvus. The sequence goes on from NW_028318480.1 coordinate 602,923, forward strand.
ACTAATTAATTTATATGTATTGGGATTTTTGTTAATAAAGACATGTAGCAGAATACATTTTGGTCTAAATTTATGACAAAAGTTGATTTTTTTAATTTTTTACTGGATATTTTTTAAAGCAAAAAGTCAAAAATATTGTTTTTTTTTTGTTTATAGTGCAAAAAAATAAAAAAAATGCACAGGTTATCAATTACCACTGAAAGAAAGTTCTATTTGAGGGGACAAAATGACATAAACATCATTTATATACAGCATTGCATGACCTCACAATTATCAGTTAAAGTAATGCAAAAAATGGCCTGGTCAGGAAGGGGGGTAAATTCTCTGGAGGGCAAGTGGTTAAAATAAAAGTAAAATACTTATATTAAATATTATCAGGCTTGTGTAGGGTGGCACATACATTGTACAGCTGGTGATCTGCATAATTTTTAGTTTGCACACTGACGACAATGGGAAAATAGAACTACACGAATTTCATACCTTTAAGAGTCATTGCTTCTAATGGGGGACAGTTGGAGACACCAGATTTTGGGCCCAGTACTCCCTGGCTGCAGGATCTACCGAAACAGATAACAGAACATTATTTAGTAAAAATGCATTCTGCTACTTCTAGAAATATGCTTTGTGCTTCAGCCACTTCTTCTAGAAATAGTTATTATTGTAGTATGTCACACCTCTCCATAATGATGTTGCCTTTAAGATAGGGGTTACGGAGCCAAGAGGCTTCATGATGATTTTGTAAATGGATCCTCACAATGTAAAGTTATATAAACAATACTGCATTTCTCATGAAGGGCAAAATTACAAAGTAGAAAAATAAGTAATATATGTTGAATTGTTTTATAAGGTATGCTTCCTCATTTCCATGGGCCTTTTTGTAGCCTTGAAAAGCTTGTGTAGACTGTACCTTTTATGATTACATAGACTACTTTTTGGTAGATTTATTTTTCCCTTCTGGAGTATATCCCAGAGCACTGTAATGTATTCCAGTTATAAATCTGTTGTACTTTGGGTTATTTATTATTATGCTGATAAGATGTCTGGCTGATTTCCTTTGAAGAAGATCAAAAATCCTAGCTGAAATGTTCCTTTCTATAAACACCCAGAGTGAAAGCACTTTCTTTAAATGGAAATTTGTAGTATAATTATTTTTAGAACACCAACATATTAGAGGGTAAAAATGTCTCAACACAATATAAATGTATCATATACTGTATTTATTGGTGTAATATAGAAGTACTCTGGAACCAAACAATAAAAAATAGTTTATATGTAAACATTTTGAGATATCTCAAAAAATTAGGTCAGATTTCTGACATAATACCTCACAGTTCTAAGGAATTCCAAAAATAAATCTCATCCATAATTCAAAATGTAGAATAAGCCATCCTTTTTCAACCACTGTGCCCAGGCACCCTGGGGTCCTTTGAGGTTTCTGCAGGGGTGCCTTGGCAAAATATCTAAAAATTGCCCAAAACTTGTATACAAGCAAGCAAGTGGAACAAGCCTGCCTTTTAGCTACACAAAGCCACAGGTTTTCATTGTGCACCGTTATGACCTTCTAGCCGCTGGCATCCTGACAACCAATTACATCATTAGTTGATAAGGAAGAGGTCAGCACAGCATCCTTGATTGACCCTCCCCTGCTCCTCTCTGTCAGCACTGAGGTCACATTAGCTCAGTGATGGAGAAAAGGGAGAGGGAGGGAGAAGAGAAACACTGGAATACTAGTCAGTACCAGTGTGGAAAAGTGTATTTGCTTTGGAAGAATAAATCGCCTCTGTTGTTGGGTGTCCTACATGTGTGGTTGTTGCTGCTGTGATGATTGTGCACAATAGAGACATGGACGCTGTACGTGACAGCCATTTTGTTAGGTTTCAGCCATGTTCTCTCCTGTCCTACCTCCTCCTTTTTGAATGGAATGTATAGCTGTAAGTTGAACGGAGGTCAAAAGGTCCTCTTATCCTAAATAAAACACAGCTAGATAAAGCTCCAGGGCTGTAAACCGCTAATTAGTCTGGTTCAAGGGGTCTGCTTTGAAGCCACTTTCCTCTGCCCGATCCTAAAACAATAACTCAGTCCTTCATGACCTGTTAGGCCATTAGTGCTAGAGCGTGCCATAAAACGTACATTCCGTATGAGAAATTTTTCATACAATTCATAAACTTCAGCAGGAACTGGGCACATTAATATGAAGTATATATTCGGATAGATCATTTTAATGAGTCACACAAGACCTTACATCACTATATTACTACCTACAAGAGAGAAGAAATCAATCTCTTTTATCCTGGGTGACAAGGGTACGGTATGTTTGGTATCTTTGCATTTGGAATATAATTCTGAATATTAATCTGCCAGTTGCTAGGATGCTTCCTGTACCTATTGGAGGTTATTAACCTTAGTATGAAAGTGTAAGGCGACTTGGTCATAACCTTGGTTACCGCCTAACACCCATCCCCAAACTGGATGATTGGTCATTTGTTCTCAGGCGACACCCCTTTAATATGATAGAAAAAGACTGACAGCCTGGAGAAAGACAGCTCTCATTTAACATCAATCAGGAAACATCTAATGGACTTGAGAGCCAAGGCAACCTTTTTGTTTGGACAATTGGACTCTGCTCAAACCAAGGACATTGCAAGTATTCTGCCTTCTTAACTCCTTTATTTTATTTTTCTGTTGTTTTATTGCTCTCTTTATATCTTTTAACATCTTTTTCTGTAAATATTTTAATTGCACCATTTTGACCTTTTTAGTAATAAATCTTATTTTGAAAAGTGTTGAAACTGTCTCTAAAGCTTTTAATGTAAACTAAAGAATCCCTGTCTCTAGAAGAGTGCTACTGTATGTAATAATCCTCTGAATATATCTGTCTGTGGCGACACTGTGTATTACAGTTGCTAATACTAATAGCATAGTGTTACTGCTAAGATTTGTGAGTTTCCTCCTTCTCTGTAAAAAGGTGGTGGTGGCAGTGTGAAGGGTTAATTGCATAATTAACCTGACCCAGTAACAATCACTCTCAGGCTGCTGGCACATAGATTGTGGTCCCGCAAGCTGGAAAATCTTTGTGCAGGGTGCAGCTGAGAGTGGCATTGTTATGCAAATGACAGCACCGTGCGAGATCGGCTGGTCCTTTGGTCATGAGTTGGAGAGAAGGACAGGGGTCAGGCGCCGCGTTCCGTCACAGCTGCATTATAAAACAACTATTAGAATATTTTTTTAAATTTTAGAATGGGGTGCCTCAAGATTGTTCATAATTTTAAAGGGTGTCCCGGGACTGTCCATCATTCTAAAGGGTGCCTTGACTGAAAAAAAGTTGACAAACATTGGCATAAGCCACAATTAGTAGCTAGTGTTGCCTTGTGTGTGGGCACATGTGCCTAACATCAGTCGAGAGGTATTGCCAAACAACAATAGGATCTTTGAAATAAAAGGGTTCTGTGATAATGACGGATAGTGCCATCAATAATGAACGGACTCTGGAATCTTCTTATTCAGCTGCTTTCAACATGGTTCCTTGGTTGTTACTAGTTGTTGACATTTTGAGCTTCAGCTTATTAGCCTTCCTTCCTTCATTAGCCTTCCATTCTTTCTCAACGTTAGCCAACTGGTGAGAGGGCTTTACAGTATTTGGTGCTCTGGGCTACCTTGCCAGACTAGCCTTACCTTCTGAGCTAAAGAAGGCTGTAGTTCAATAGCTCAAGCACCAATATATTGAACTATTCTAGAATAACTATTTGTTTCTGTTTGTTGGGTATAAATAGAACAGTAATATTGTCAGATTAACCCTAAAATCCTAATGTGAACATTTCCAACAACAACAGTAGTTAAAAACAGAAAATAATAAAATGCCAAGTCAATCTGGCATAGAGCAGACGTGCTAATTTCCATATAGGTGAATAGCATACAGCTTTGGGTGAGACTATGATTCTTGTTCATAATTTTCTTTTCTTTTGTATTTGGCATCAGTAGACATTGTTGCATATTGTTTTTTATGAGGCTACATATTAAAGAATAAGATTGAAGCCCAGGCATTGCCAAATTGCACTGCAAAGTAAAACAACAAAAAACTCACAAACAGCGAATAAAAATAGGCATGTATGTCCACCAAGGGACTTCAAAGGTACGAGGCCAGCGCGAATCCCATCATGGGTATAGGTACTCAGTCCAGCTGACGCGTTTCGAAGGTCTTGCCTTCTTCCTCAGAGCTCTGACCTCGTACCTTTGAAGTCCCTTGGTGGACTTACATGCCTATTTTTATTCGCTGTTTGTGAGTACCTTTCCTTCATTTAATAAATTTTTGTTACTGAGGTAATGCACAAGGTTGGTGCGCTTCTTGTTGTTTTACTTTGCAGTTTGTTCGGGCTCCCCCAGCCTTGGTTTGGAGCTGCACGACCTTGGATACTCCGGTGGTTGCTTCTCTGGAGGTTTTAATTCCATCTACTCGCCACCGGCCTGGGTCCCGGAGCGCAGGAGAAATCTTTTTTGGTTTATTGTATTGCCAAATTGCAGGCATACATTATCAGCTTTAATTCCTCATAAAATGTAACAAGTAGGGATCTGTAATCATTCTTTCTGCAGGTTTATAAGTACATTTCTGAAAATCTGCTATTGATATTAATAGTAGTAGTAGTAGTAGTAGTAGTAGTAGTAGTAGTAGTAGTAGTAGTAGTAGTGTAGTAGTAGTAGCAAGAACATTGTATTACTGTTGTTGTTATTATTATTATTATTATTATTATTAATAATAATAATAATAATAATAATAATAATCATAATAATGTCATTATTCATAATAATAATCATCATCATTATCATCAATGCCTCTCATCTCTCTGCCGATTATAGGGGATATCCACTTTCATCTAGAATGTCCTCAATGCCCTCATAAATGATTTCCAAGCTGCTACTAGTCATGGAGCCAGAGGCTCTTGAAAAAAAGCCAAGCAGCTACACATATAGTGGTACATGTAATGCAGATGATTAAAGAGGGTATAAGCTAAAAGACCTCACCAGTCAGGTTATTCACATGTTGCAATTACAATTTAATTTGTAAGTTGGGTGAATCTTTTTCACCCAAACAGGGCACAGCAGAAGGACATATAATGAAAGCTCTATGCCAAGGTCTGGTTAAAGCAAGGTACTTAAATTACAATACTCATACACATTTCTATTCTATCAAACAGCATGTTTCATTGTGGTTGTGAAACTGCACAGTTCCACTTGCCTGAGAAAGTGATTATGTCCCACTGTGGACTAAGTGACACAGTACACACATTTTCCTTTAACAATACAAACCTAATGACAGTAAGTGTACATTTGTGCTAATACAGCAACAAAAGGTCACCTCAGCTACTTAATTCTCAGGTCATTTTAATTAAGCTCTAAACACTAAATATGCCTGCAATGACATGGAAACCTAATATTAAATATATTGAGTGTCACAATGACCCATGGGCATTGGGCAAGCAAAATCTGTGATAATTAGGAACAAACTTTAACTGGAAATAGATGTTTTGCAGCAAATTGATTCGAATACACCCTAATAGTTTAGTATTGAATATTCCAACTCTATTCATCTTAAGAAATAGTGGCTATGTGGCTCTGTTGCTCTGTAAAAGGCAGGTTTACTGGACAGGTGAAAGTTATTTAGTGTCAGGCTGTGTGTGAAAATGGCTACACAGGTCATCATCATGCAAGCTAGACTCACAGCATTCCAGGACTCAACAGCGCTCACCCGACATTATGTGAGTCCTGCTTAGTCCTGGAAGAAAGTGGAAGCACTGGACTTGCAAGAAGACTTGAAGAAAAAAAGATATGTATAAACTTTATATATAGGGGACATCTGGGGGGAAGGAAAGCCATGGAGTTCCATTTTAAACATCATAGTTACATAGTTAGTCTACCTGCAAAAAGACCAAAGTCCATCCAGTTCAAAAAAAAAAAAAAGTTATAATCCTATACCCACAGTTGATCCAGAGGAAGACAAAAAAGACCCAGCAAAGCATGATCCAATTTGCTCCTGCAGGGGAAAAAATTCCTTCCTGATCCCCCAAGAGGCAATTGGATATTCCCTGGATCAACTTTACCTATAAATGTTGGTATCCAGTTATATTCTGTGTATCTAGGAAAGACTCCAGGCCTTTTTTAAACAATCCACTGAGCTGGCCAGAACCAACTCTTGAGGGAGTCTATTCCACATTTTCACAGCTCTTACTGTGAAGAAACCTTTCCGTATTTGGAGATTAAATCTCTTTTCCTCCAGAAGTAAAGAGTGCCCCCTTGTCCTCTGTGATGACCTCAGGGTGAATAGCTCTACACAGAGTTTACTATATGAACCACTGATGTATTTATACATGTTGATCATATCTCCCCTTAATCTTCTCTTCTCAAGAGAGAATAAATTCAGTTCCTCTAATCTTTCCTCATAGCTGAGCTCCTCCATGCCTCTTATCAGTTTGGTTGATCTTTCTACAGTTCCCCAATCTTCTTTTTGTGAATTGGTGCCCAAAACTGAACTGCATATTCCACATGAAGTCTTACTATTGATTTGTACAGCAGTAAAATTATATCTCTCTCTCTGAAGTCTATACCTCTTTTAATACAAGAGAGGATTTTGCTCACTTTAGAAACCGCAGCTTGGCATTGCATGCCATTATTAAGCTTGTGATCTACCAGAACACCCAGATCCTTCTCCACCATTGATTCCCCCAGTTGTACCCCCCCTAGTATGTATGATGCACGCATATTCTTAGCTCCCAAGTGCAGAACCTTACATTTATCCACATTAAACCTCATTTGCCACATAGTTGCCCAATTAAACAGTGCATTGAGGTCGGCTTGTAAGTTGAAGACATCCTGTAAGGACGTTATTCCATTGCACAGCTTGGTGTCATCTGCAAAGACTGAAATGGTATTTTTAATCCCAGACCCTATACCGTTTATAAATATATTAAAAAGGTAAGGGTCCCAACACTGAACCTTGGGGTACACCACTGACAACCTTACACCATTCAGAGTATGAATCATTAACCACTACTCTCTGAATACAATCTTTTAGCCAGTTTTCTATCCATTTACATACAGTTTTTTCCAAGCCAGTAGACTTTACCTTACACATTAGCCATGTGTGGGGAACTGTGTCAAAGTCCTTTGTATATGCAGAGCTGAAGAAGGTATTCAGATTATTTTGTGAAGGGCCTACATGCTCAAACTGGTGTTTTTTACTATCAATATAGTTGAAGAATTTTTGGGGGTTTGTCCTACTATTTTTTGCAATCTGTCATTCGTTTTCAATTTTTGTGACCTTGATTTCCTTTTGACATATTCTGTTAGATTCTTTGTAATGTTTAAACGATGATAGCGTTCCTTCATTTTTATATTTAATAAAAGCACTTTTCTTATTATTTATAGCTTTTCTAACTTTGACCGTAAGCCACATAGGTTAGATTTTTAGTCTTTTAAACTTGTTACCCATGGCAATATATTTTGCAGTGTGTTCACAGTCTAAGTTTTGGAGAGCAGCTCTCAGCCTTGGAAAATTAGCTCTCTTAAAGTTGAGCTTTATTATTTTCCCTCTATGTGCTTGTTGTTTACAGCTAACAATAAATTAAATCATGTTATGGTCACTGCTACCAAGATGTTCTTTTATATGGATATTAGTAATAAGCTCTGCATGGTTTCCTAGTTGGGGCATCTATGCACTGTACCATAACATTATCAAATCATCTGTCATAGATTATTTTCTTAGTAATAGGTAAGAAGTGGTGACTCTTGATTATCCACTTAAATATGAGCTCCAGTCTCCCCCCAAAAATTAAAAGTCAGCAGTTACAAATACTGTAACTTCTGACTTTTAATATAAGGACATTCACCTGTCCTGAGATCCAGCCTGTCCTCAACCAAGCCAATTCTTCAATCAGCTTTGGGTGCAGGCTCTGGCATGTTAGATAAGGGAAGTCGTTTTCCTACTGCGCATGTGTGAGCCACATTGTGCCTTAAAAATGTTCATGCAGTCTTCTGGGTCCTTTGATGTGTCCCAGAAGGATGCAGGGGAAGGAGGAGGAGGCTAAACTTCCACACAAATCACTGCCACGATCTGACTGGAAGTGGGAGTCGGTACCTGCCAAAACCATCCCCTCAAAATAGTGCCAAATGTGACAGTAGAGGGAGGAGAGGATGAAAACAAGTTACAACTTCACCTTTTGGGTGAAGTTCCGCTTTACACACCGGAAGATTTTACCCTTCATGACCAGGGTATTTTTGCTATTTGGCACTACGCTAATTTAACTGGCAATTAAGCCACCATGCAAAACTATAAGCGCATGAAATTTATATAATTAATTTCACACAAAAAAGAGCTTTCTTTTGGTGGTATTTGATCACCACTCAGTTTTTATTTTTTATTATACAAGCAAAAAAAAAGACTGAAAATTTAGAAAAAAAACAATATTTTCAATTTTCTGTTATAAAACATACCCAATAAAAAAATTTTAAAATCTAATTTCTTCATGAATTGAGGCCAAAATGTATTCTGCTTCATGTCTTTGGTAAAAAAAAAAACCCCAATGAGTGTATATTATTGGTTTGTGTGAATGTTATAGTGTCTATAAGCAATGGTAAATATACTGGAAGTTTTATTTCTTAATTTTTTTATACTAGTAATGGCAGTGATCAGCGACTTATAGTGGGACTGTGATAGTGCAGCGGGCAATTTGACACTAACTGAAGCTTGGTGGGAACTGACTAAATGACACATCTCCAGTGACACTAATACAGAGATCAGTGCTAATACAATACACTGTCACTGTACTAGTGACACTGCCTGGGATGGGGTTAACATCTAGGAGCAATCAAAGGGTTATTTGTGTGATTAAAAATGTGTAGTATGTGTAATATGTGCTGCTTTTACTAAGCAATGTGACTGTTTTATCTCCCTGCTTTGCAGGAAATAAAATACAGCCACATCGCTGCTGTCTGTACAGAGCCCTGTGTTGTTTGTCAACACAGGGCTCTGTACTGTCATTCACTAATCCAACCTCTGGTCACAGCCATAAATAATTGTCTAGGACCTGCTGACCGACTTGTGCTGTAGCAAATGACAGCACAGGTCAAGCACCGTGTGCCCCCTACCCTGTAGTGCAGGATCACATACATGTACATGATCTGACACAGTGGGGCCACCCTGCCGCAGTAAAACTGAGATAGGTGGTTCATAAGTGGTTATACAATATGGCAATTTGCAAGATGCCTTTGTAATGAAGTAAGCATTAGTTAGCAATTTTTCAAAAATCAATCCGCCAATATAATTATATGATATGTAAACCAATGCACATATACAGTATATTTGTACACGTCTATCTCTATAATCTAAAAGCATGGGGAAAGAACAAAAAGAGGGCGCACAGGCCTAGTGCATTACCATAAAAAATGTTTAATAAAAAATAAAGTAGGTGTTGTACTCACAAACGACAATATAGTCAAGGCACATCATAGAAGAACAGCTGGATCAACACCGCGCTGAGTAACAGTCCACAATAGGGAGTTTAGACATCCAAAAGGCTGACGCGTTTCGAGGACTTGCCTCTTCCTCAGAGCCACATCTAAAAGCATGCATGTACCGTACTACAATATGTGCTGGGTCTAGGCACATAACACTGGGCTATATACAACCAGCCAATATACTTTTACAACCAAAATTGTTCATATCAGGGTCTCTACTATGGTCAGAGGACATCCACCAAAGTCAGCAGGACTAACCAGAGATCTTGTTCTGCCTCCCTAGTCTAAGCCTTGAACGTTTTATCTCTATTCTCATCAAGCTGTCCATGATCTTAGCAGAGGTAGCAAACAATTATTTTGCAGATCATAGAAAAGCATCATCCAAGACTTATGCAGATTCTGCAAAATGAATATCTAGATTAGGGTTTCTTAACCAGGGTTCCATGGAACCCTAAGGTTCCTCCAGATGTTTCTAGGGTTCCTTGAGCAATGAGCAATTTCTGATTCTCAGATAAGTTCTCACTGACACCATTGATCTTTTTAGCTGTCTGTAAGAGGGTAATTCTTCCTAATGACCACAAATGTAAGGAGCATTCTTCCCATTGACCATCACACTAATGTATCATGAGTTGTAGATTTTGACATTTTTAGTAGAAGTTCCCCGAGACCAGAAAGTTATTTCAAGTGATCTTTTGTGTTGAAAAGGTTGAGAAAGGCTGATCTAGATCGTTCAAAAGATCTTATAATATTACCAGCTCCAGCAGAATACATGTGATCAGAATAGAGACTAGAGCAGTGATGGCGAACCCGTGGCACGCGTGCCACAGCCGGCACGCCGAGCCTTATCTGTGGGCACGCCAGGAGAATGCACAAGAAGCAGTGCTCTTTGTGAATGGTAAGGCGGTACCTGGGACACATGACAGATCCCAGAAGCCGCCGGACCAATCACAAAGCGCAGCGCTTCTCGCGCATGCGCACTGGGCATCCGGCTGTCCGCCCACACTACAGAAGCCGGGAAGACAACGCGCGGCTGGATAAAGGAACAGGTAAGATAAAAAAAAAAAAACTCTGCGGAAGTAAGAGCGGGTACCTGTCAAATTCAGGTACCCGCTCCCCCTCCCTCCCCAAAGGTCAGCAGTCATCCCTGTGCTGTCCGCAGTCTCTGGTCATCCCTGTGCTGTCCGCAGTCTATGGTCATCCCTGTGCTGTCCGCAGTCTCTGGTCATCCCTGTGCTGTCCGCAGTCTCTGGTCATCTCCTGTACTGTCCGCAGTCTCTGGTCATCCCTGTGCTGTCCGCAGTCTCTGGTCATCCCTGTGCTGTCCGCAGTCTCTGGTCATCCCTGTGCCGTCCGCAGTCTCTGGTCATCCCTGTGCTGTCCGCAGTCTCTGGTCATCCCTGTGCTGTCCGCAGTCTCTGGTCATCCCCTGTACTGTCCGCAGTCTCTGGTCATCCCTGTGCTGTCCGCAGTCTCTGGTCATCCCTGTGCTGTCCGCAGTCTCTGGTCATCTCCTGTGCTGTCCGCAGTCTCTGGTCATCCCTGTACTGTGTCCGCAGTCTCTGGTCATCCCTGTGCTGTCCGCAGTCTCTGGTCATCTCCTGTACTGTGTCCGCAGTCTCTGGTCATCCCTGTACTGTGTCCGCAGTCTCTGGTCATCCCTGTACTGTGTCCGCAGTCTCTGGTCATCCCTGTACTGTGTCCGCAGTCTCTGGTCATCCCTGTACTGTCCGCAGTCTCTGGTCATCCCTGTACTGTGTCCGCAGTCTCTGGTCATCCCTGTACTGTCCGCAGTCTCTGGTCATCCCTGTACTGTCCGCAGTCACTGGTCATCCCTGTACTATGTCCGCAGTCTCTGGTCATCCCTGTACTGTCCGCAGTCTCTGGTCATCTCCTGTACTTTCCGCAGTCTCTGGTCATCTCCTGTACTTTCCGCAGTCTCTGGTCATCCCTGTACTGTCCGCAGTCACTGGTCATCCCTGTACTGTCCGCAGTCACTGGTCATCCCTGTACTGTGTCCGCAGTCTCTGGTCATCTCCTGTACTGTGTCCGCAGTCTCTGGTCATCCCTGTACTGTCCGCAGTCTCTGGTCATCCCTGTACTGTGTCCGCAGTCTCTGGTCATCCCTGTACTGTCCGCAGTCTCTGGTCATCTCCTGTACTGTCCGCAGTCTCTGGTCATCTTCTGTACTGTTCGCAGTCTCTGGTCATCTCCTGTACTGTGTCCGCAGTCTCTGGTCATCTCCTGTACTGTGTCCGCAGTCTCTGGTCATCTCCTGTACTGTCCACAGTCTCTGGTCATCTCCTGTACTGTCCACAGTCTCTGGTCATCTCCTGTACTTTCCGCAGTCTCTGGTCATCCCTGTACTGTGTCCGCAGTCTCTGGTCATCCCTGTACTGTCCGCAGTCTCTGGTCATCTCCTGTACTGTCCGCAGTCTCTGGTCATCTCCTGTACTGTCCGCAGTCTCTAGTCATCTTCTGTACTGTTCGCAGTCTCTGGTCATCTCCTGTACTGTGTCCGCAGTCTCTGGTCATCTCCTGTACTGTCCGCAGTCTCTGGTCATCTCCTGTACTGTCCGCAGTCTCTGGTCATCTCCTGTACTTTCCGCAGTCTCTGGTCATCCCTGTACTGTCCGCAGTCTCTGGTCATCCCTGTACTGTGTCCGCAGTCTCTGGTCATCTCCTGTACTGTGTCCGCAGTCTCTGGTCATCCCTGTACTGTCCGCAGTCTCTGGTCATCTCCTGTACTTTCCGCAGTCTCTGGTCATCCCTGTACTGTCCGCAGTCACTGGTCATCCCTGTACTGTGTCCGCAGTCTCTGGTCATCTCCTGTACTGTGTCCGCAGTCTCTGGTCATCCCTGTACTGTCCGCAGTCTCTGGTCATCTCCTGTACTTTCCGCAGTCTCTGGTCATCCCTGTACTGTCCGCAGTCTCTGGTCATCTCCTGTACTGTCCGCAGTCTCTGGTCATCTTCTGTACTGTTCGCAGTCTCTGGTCATCTCCTGTACTGTGTCCGCAGTCTCTGGTCATCTCCTGTACTGTCCGCAGTCTCTGGTCATCCCTGTACTGTGTCCGCAGTCTCTGGTCATCCCTGTACTGTCCGCAGTCTCTGGTCATCTCCTGTACTGTCCGCAGTCTCTGGTCATCTTCTGTACTGTTCGCAGTCTCTGGTCATCTCCTGTACTGTGTCCGCAGTCTCTGGTCATCTCCTGTACTGTGTCCGCAGTCTCTGGTCATCTCCTGTACTGTCCACAGTCTCTGGTCATCTCCTGTACTGTCCACAGTCTCTGGTCATCTCCTGTACTTTCCGCAGTCTCTGGTCATCCCTGTACTGTGTCCGCAGTCTCTGGTCATCCCTGTACTGTCCGCAGTCTCTGGTCATCTCCTGTACTGTCCGCAGTCTCTGGTCATCTCCTGTACTGTCCGCAGTCTCTAGTCATCTTCTGTACTGTTCGCAGTCTCTGGTCATCTCCTGTACTGTGTCCGCAGTCTCTGGTCATCTCCTGTACTGTCCGCAGTCTCTGGTCATCTCCTGTACTGTCCGCAGTCTCTGGTCATCTCCTGTACTGTCCGCAGTCTCTGGTCATCTCCTGTACTTTCCGCAGTCTCTGGTCATCCCTGTACTGTCCGCAGTCTCTGGTCATCCCTGTACTGTGTCCGCAGTCTCTGGTCATCTCCTGTACTGTGTCCGCAGTCTCTGGTCATCCCTGTACTGTCCGCAGTCTCTGGTCATCTCCTGTACTTTCCGCAGTCTCTGGTCATCCCTGTACTGTCCGCAGTCACTGGTCATCCCTGTACTGTGTCCGCAGTCTCTGGTCATCTCCTGTACTGTGTCCGCAGTCTCTGGTCATCCCTGTACTGTCCGCAGTCTCTGGTCATCTCCTGTACTTTCCGCAGTCTCTGGTCATCCCTGTACTGTCCGCAGTCTCTGGTCATCTCCTGTACTGTCCGCAGTCTCTGGTCATCTTCTGTACTGTTCGCAGTCTCTGGTCATCTCCTGTACTGTGTCCGCAGTCTCTGGTCATCTCCTGTACTGTCCGCAGTCTCTGGTCATCCCTGTACTGTGTCCGCAGTCTCTGGTCATCCCTGTACTGTGTCCGCAGTCTCTGGTCATCTCCTGTACTGTGTCCGCAGTCTCTGGTCATCCCTGTACTGTGTCTGCAGTCTTTGGTCATCCCTGTACTGTGTCTGCAGTCTCTGGTCATCCCTGTACTGTGTCTGCAGTCTCTGGTCATCTCCTGTACTTTCCGCAGTCTCTGGTCATCCCTGTACTGTCCGCAGTCACTGGTCATCCCTGTACTGTGTCCGCAGTCTCTGGTCATCTCCTGTACTGTGTCCGCAGTCTCTGGTCATCCCTGTACTGTCCGCAGTCTCTGGTCATCCCTGTACTGTGTCCGCAGTCTCTGGTCATCTCCTGTACTTTCCGCAGTCTCTGGTCATCCCTGTACTGTCCGCAGTCACTGGTCATCCCTGTACTGTGTCCGCAGTCTCTGGTCATCTCCTGTACTGTGTCCGCAGTCTCTGGTCATCCCTGTACTGTCCGCAGTCTCTGGTCATCCCTGTACTGTGTCCGCAGTCTCTGGTCATCCCTGTACTGTCCGCAGTCTCTGGTCATCTCCTGTACTGTCCGCAGTCTCTGGTCATCTTCTGTACTGTTCGCAGTCTCTGGTCATCTCCTGTACTGTGTCCGCAGTCTCTGGTCATCTCCTGTACTGTGTCCGCAGTCTCTGGTCATCTCCTGTACTGTCCGCAGTCTCTGGTCATCCCCTGTACTGTCCGCAGTCTCTGGTCATCTCCTGTACTTTCCGCAGTCTCTGGTCATCCCTGTACTGTGTCCGCAGTCTCTGGTCATCCCTGTACTGTCCGCAGTCTCTGGTCATCTCCTGTACTGTCCGCAGTCTCTGGTCATCTTCTGTACTGTTCGCAGTCTCTGGTCATCTTCTGTACTGTTCGCAGTCTCTGGTCATCTCCTGTACTGTGTCCGCAGTCTCTGGTCATCTCCTGTACTGTGTTCGCAGTCTCTGGTCATCTCCTGTACTGTGTCCGCAGTCTCTGGTCATCTCCTGTACTGTCCGCAGTCTCTGGTCATCTCCTGTACTTTCCGCAGTCTCTGGTCATCCCTGTACTGTCCGCAGTCACTGGTCATCCCTGTACTGTGTTCGCAGTCTCTGGTCATCTCCTGTACTGTGTCCGCAGTCTCTGGTCATCCCTGTACTGTCCGCAGTCTCTGGTCATCTCCTGTACTTTCCGCAGTCTCTGGTCATCCCTGTACTGTCCACAGTCACTGGTCATCCCTGTACTGTGTCCGCAGTCTCTGGTCATCTCCTGTACTGTGTCCGCAGTCTCTGGTCATCCCTGTACTGTCCGCAGTCTCTGGTCATCCCTGTACTGTGTCCGCAGTCTCTGGTCATCCCTGTACTGTCCGCAGTCTCTGGTCATCTCCTGTACTGTCCGCAGTCTCTGGTCATCTCCTGTACTGTCCGCAGTCTCTGGTCATCTTCTGTACTGTTCGCAGTCTCTGGTCATCTCCTGTACTGTCCGCAGTCTCTGGTCATCTCCTGTACTGTCCGCAGTCTCTGGTCATCCCTGTACTGTGTCTGCAGTCTCTGGTCATCCCTGTACTGTGTCCGCAGTCTCTGGGCATCCCTGTACTGTGTCCGCAGTCTCTGGGCATCCCTGTACTGTGTCCGCAGTCTCTGGTCATCCCTGTACTGTGTCCGCAGTCTCTGGTCATCCCTGTACTGTGTCCGCAGTCTCTGGTCATCCCTGTACTGTGTCCGCAGTCTCTGGTCATCCCTGTACTGTCCGCAGTCTCTGGTCATCCCTGTACTGTCCGCAGTCTCTGGTCATCTCCTGTACTGTGTCCGCAGTCTCTGGTCATCCCTGTACTGTGTCCGCAGTCTCTGGTCATCCCTGTACTGTGTCCGCAGTCTCTGGTCATCCCTGTACTGTGTCCGCAGTCTCTGGTCATCCCTGTACTGTGTCCGCAGTCTCTGGTCATCCCTGTACTGTCCGCAGTCTCTGGTCATCCCTGTACTGTTAATTAGTTTGCACTACTGTACGAGTTGTTTTTTTCTAAACCAAAAGCTCGATATTCAGGTTTCATTGCAGTGTTGGCACTTTGAAAGAAATAAGTTGGTTTTGGGTTGCAGTTTGGGCACTCGGGCTCAAAAAGGTTCGCCATCACTGGACTAGAGCATACTGAGGGAGGGTGGAGCTAACGATATAAAGCACCTTCTAACTACGGAGTGAGATAGGGACAAAATTATTTAAAGCAAGAGACAAACAATGCATGTGTAACATGATGGATCTCATATTACTTAATAACATTTTAACCAAAAGGGTACAAAATAACTGTACCTCACAGAATGTGAGTCATAAAAAGTGGATTAGACCACCTCTGTTGCCCCTCTTTTAAAAATGCTATTTCACTTATCCCAGACGCAGACATCCCTTACCTGACTGCTAAAAGGAACAACAATATTTATATCATTAACTGAGGACAATGCATCTTTATGGCAGCCATCCATGTATGCATAGGTCTGTGAGAGAGCAAAGCTCAGCTGAGGATGTAATCATTGTTGTGGCACTTAACAGACTACAGTAGTCACCAAAGTCTATGTATGCATTTGGAGACTGCAATATTTTATAATAATGACTAGAGATGAGCGAATTATTCAAAAATTCGATTCGGCTGATTCGCCGAATTTGCGGAAGAAATTTGATTCGATGCGAATTTATTCGCTGCGAATTTAACTTATTAAAAGGGTTTCTAGGCTTCAGAGAGCCTTTATATTAGTGCAGAACACTGTACCTTTAATTTAAATGCCCTTGGAGTCTGCTGGGGAAGAGAACTAATACTGTCAGTCAGTATGACATGCAGATGAGTGCCGTCGATCTTAGAATCACCGCACACTTCACTCATTTGGGCAGTCACGGGGCACGACGAATAAGAAGAAGAAGAAGAATGAGAAGAATGAAAAGAAGAATGAAAAGAAGAAGAAGAAGAATGAAAAGAAGAAGAAGAAGAATGAAAAGAAGAAGAAGAATGAAAAGAAGAATGAGAAGAAGAATGAAAAGAAGAATGAAAAGAAGAATGAGAAGAATGAAAAGAAGAATGAAAAGAAGAAGAATGAAAAGAAGAAGAAGAAGAATGAAAAGAAGAATGAAAAGAAGAAGAAGAAGAATGAAAAGAAGAAGAAGAATGAAAAGAAGAATGAGAAGAAGATTGAAAAGAAGAATGAAAAGAAGAATGAGAAGAATGAAAAGAAGAATGAAAAGAAGAAGAAGAAGAATGAAAAGAAGAATGAGAAGAAGAATGAAAAGAAGAATGAAAAGAAGAATGAGAAGAATGAAAAGAAGAATGAAAAGAAGAAGAAGAAGAATGAAAAGAAGAAGAAGAAGAATGAAAAGAAGAATGAAAAGAAGAATGAGAAGAATGAAAAGAAGAATGAAAAGAAGAATGAGAAGAATGAAAAGAAGAATGAAAAGAAGAAGAAGAATGAAAAGAAGAAGAAGAAGAATGAAAAGAAGAATGAAAAGAAGAAGAAGAAGAATGAAAAGAAGAATGAAAAGAAGAAGAAGAAGAATGAAAAGAAGAAGAAGAAGAATGAAAAGAAGAAGAAGAAGAATGAAAAGAAGAAGAAGAAGAAGAAGAATGAAAAGAAGAAGAAGAATGAAAAGAAGAAGAATTCCAGTACAGCAAAAAGTGTATCTGCAGAGAGCTCCGCTATTTCTGACAGTTCTCTGACAGTTCCTTCACATTTACAGCGGTTGAAACATTGTATCTATTTATTTCCGAATAAAAACATCTGTATCCTAAATGGAAACAAATAGATACAATGTTTCAACCGCTGTAAATGTGAAGGAACTGTCAGAGAACTGTCAGAAATAGCGGAGCTCTCTGCAGGGACACTTTTTGCCGGCTGTAGAAGGGATGAAAATCGGCCGATCGGGAAAAATTTGATTCGCGCATCCGAAGTTTGCTAATATTTGGATTCGGTGCGAATCAAATTTTTCCTAATATTCTAAACGAATTCCACTTCGCCAAGTTCGATTCGCTCATCTCTAATAATGACTATAAGCTAGTCCACTTTTTGTAAACAGTAAACATATCTTTTTAGGCAGTGGTTTACAGCATGCCTCTGAATACTGTAACTCTGTAGCGTCCTGACAGTGATTTTGTGTTATGTAAGCTGTCTTAATTTTTTTAAATAATATTTATAAATTTTTTGCAGCACAATAAAAAACGTACAAGAAAATGAAAAAAGAAAGATATGCTGTAGCAGTATACAATCCAAGTAATCAGTATTCAGCCGGGTGTGGTACACAGACCCCCCAATAAGGAAACATGCCATAGCAAAAACAAAATAAAAGAACACTTAATATAAGAAGTATGTTCTTACTCTGAGAATATCATTACACTGAGTTATAATATGCTGGACTAATATAAAGTATTGTCAACATGGATGAAAGTAAAGAAAACTAATAAAAGAAAAAGTAAAATATAGACAGTGAACAACAAGTTCCCTTATTTCCTTTATTTGTCATCCTTTGAGTAACAGCAGCTATTTGGGCATAATCCTCCCTGAAGATTGCAGTGAAAGACAAGTTTTAGTGTGAACAAATGTTTTTAAATGTTCAGGATAATGTATAAATAGGATGAGCAGATATATCAATTATCAGATATACAGGAGAATGTGTTCAGAGAAAGGAAGCTGGCAACTTCTAATCCATTTAAATACAAATTTAAAGTCTCAAATGCAGAAATGTCCAGAAGACCAAGTTCCTGGCAATCATAATGATTGAAAAACAGGGAGAGCTGAATATTAAATGAATTGCACAAAGATGTTTTATTACTTGTGACTAAATAGCAAATTTACATGATTGACTACAGTTAGGATTTTATTCGGGTAAGTAGTAATCTGCAGCTGAATATATTTAATATGGTTAAGCAAGGAAGACTCCAAGAGTTTACACTTTATTGGGTGGTGGAGAAGGAAGAGAAGCCCAGGTAGCCACAATTCCCAGACACCATACAAGCTTGCCTAATGAACTCCAGCCAAATGTCTGGTAAGTCAGTACCATGCCTAAATCATATGCGTCAGGCAATATTTTTTAACATAGAGACAGAAGAAATACTGTTTTACAGTGATGCTATAATGGGTTTTGGGTCTGTTTTTTACTTTATATGTTTTTGAACTGATGTATTAAATCTATATGTTCTATCAGATTAAGTTCAGGACTCTGTGCAGGCCAATCAAGTTCCTCCACCCCAAACTCGCTCATCCATGTCTCTATGGACCTTGCTTTGTGCACTGGTGTGCAGTCATGTTGGAACAGGAATGGGCCATCCCCAAACTGTTCCCACAAAGTTGGAAGCATGAAAATGTCCAAAATGTCTTGGTATGCTGACACCTTAAGAGTTCCCTTCACTGAAACTAAGGTGCTGAGCCCAACCCCCGAAGAACAACCCCACACCATAATCCCCCTTCCACTAAACTTTATACTTGGCACAATGCAGTCAGGCAAGTACCATTATTTTGGCAACCACCAAACCCAGACATGTCCATGGGATTGCCAGACAGAAAAGCATGATTGGTCACTCCAGAGAACACGTCCCCACTGCTCTAGAGTCCAGTGACGGCGTGCTTTACACCACTGCATCTGCCGCTTTGCATTGCACTTGGTGATGTAAGGCTTGGATGCAGCTGCTCGGACATGGAAATCCATTCCATGAAGCTCTCTATGCACTGTTGTTGTGCTAATCTGAAGGCCATACGAAGGTTGGTGGATTTTAGCTATTGACTCTGCAGATGGTTGGTGACTTACGAGTATTCTGCGCTTCAGCATGCGCTGACCGCACTCTGTTATGTTACGTGGCCTACCACTTCGTGGCTGAGCTGCTTTTTTCCCAGTTGCTATCACTTTGCTATAATACCACTAACAGTTGACCGTGGAATATTTAATAGCAAAGAAATTTCACAGATGGACTTATTGCACAGGTGTCAACCTATCACGGTACCACACTTAAATTCACTGAGCTCTTGAGAACGACCCATTCTTTCACAAATGGTTGTAGAAGCAGTCTGCGTGCCTAGATGCTTGATTTTATATACCTGTGGCCATAGAGATGATTGGAACACCTAAATCCAATGATTTGGAAGGATGTCCCAATACCTTTGGCAATATAGTGTATGTACAATATTTCATAGTTACCTAACTAGAGACAAATTACTGAGTTGGAAGCATTATCTTCCACAAATAGTGGTTTTGTAGATAACTCTTCATAAATGTTAGATGGGTAGCATGCATATAAAACATGGCAACGGCACAAACAACAAACCGCTATAACAGATACACCAACTGGAAACTCATCATAAATAGATATATTCTAGGCAACAAGAATCTGAACTGGCCAACCTGTGGGAAAAAAAAACTTAGGATGCATTCTTTAAACAAAGCCAGATATCTTCTGAGAAACAGACATTCTTTTTATGAATATGGGAAGTACAGCCACTCCCTAGCAAATGTCCTTCAAGCTCAAAAAGGGCAGACTCACATTTCTACCACATCCTCAGCCATAGGATGTAAGTTTCACACTACAGACACCACAGATATTTCAATCCTTTCACATAGATCTGTATAAAAACCTGAAACCTTAATTCTTAGACATACACTGAACCAACAAACAATCTGCTATAACCTCATATTTGGAACTTGAAATCCTCATCTGTTTTACAGAGGGAGAAAAGCAGTTCCCGTCATCCCCACTTACATCTGATGGACTTCTTCAAGCACTCTCAGGCACTCCACATGAAAAGGCCTCTGGCCTATATCTTCTCAACATACAATAGTAAAAAAAAAAAAAAAAATTCTTCCTCAATTATCCTTTCATTTCAAGCTATTATATATGTTTATAAACCCCCCTCTAGATTTATTTACTTGTCTACATCTCAGTTATCCACAAATGTGGTGCAGTAGGCATAACCGTCTTAAAATGAACATCAAGCCAAGACAACTATACTCATTACAGACCTTACCAATTCAAAGTTCCCAACATTTGCTCACACCGCTCAGACTTTTTTCAGATTCTTCTAGCAAGGGAAAACTACGATAATTTGCAAAGGCTCCTTGCTTCTTCTTAAAGAATGGATATGGCTGAGACCATTACTTGGTGTAAACTCAGGGCTAACAAGCTTTGGGTCTACAAAAACAGGAGTGCTCTGCCTTCCTTTTAGTTGTACCCTTGGGCTGGGACAGGAAATAGGTATCTCCCAAAATTATGTTTTTAGAGATATTCTCAGATCCCCAATTGTTTTACATTCCCTACATACAGTGTTATTCTTATGGATAGGCAGAAAGATAAAGCACCAGTGTTTGCTGATAAGACATCTATCTGCAACACGTTGGCAGAATAATTACAAAATTAAATTTTCATCCTTGCCAAATTCATCCCATGGTTGAGTGATAAATATGGGCGATACAACGCTGCCAAAGGTTCACTCCTGATTGTCTGCTGGGAATGTCCCATGAGGCTCTAAGTCTGGCACAAGCTTTCCAAAAGGTATTAGGTGTGAATGGATCCATCAATAACTCTTCTACACCTAATACTTTTTACAGGAGAAAATACAAGGAATCATTTCTGAATGACCTGGTGACTACCATAAAAGTATGCATTTCTAGTAATTGGAAACAGACCAAATTTGAGAGTGAGAATGGCATCATGTCCATGACGAACCTCATCTCCTCCCATAAAGATAGGACAGAGGAACACAGAATGAATTGGTTTACTGGGTTCAATTTCAACAAACCACAGAATACTTATATAATCTATGAATTTTACAAGGATCACCTGGAAACTATGTGATCATGCCCCTCCCCCCCATCTTAATACCTCACTGATCTGTGTACACCAAGTCAGTGTTCAGCTGCACCTCTCTTCCCTTCCCCTTTTATCCTGTGTGCACTCTATTAGGTATACTACTTGTCCTATTATATCTCTTCCCCATCACCTTCCTATTGCTCCTTCTCAAAAATGTTTAGAAAGTTTTCACTGAACCCTCTTCCTTTTCTCAGGATTATGGACTTTATGAGAAACGTTTGGCAACTAAAGGCAAAAAGGCTGTTTACTTTGCAAGGGGCTTTTCCCTTAGCTTAGTGAATGAGATGAAGCTCAGTGTGTAATAAGGAATTCTTTGCAAAGTGAATTTTCACCACATAGCATTAAGCAAAGTTTAAACTCATTGGTTAAGTGACAGTTTCCCTTGCTAAGAAAGCAGCCTATATGCCATTAGTAAGTCAACCCCTATATCTCCTTGCCATTTATGTACTATTGGATCTGTCTTTTGGTACATTGTTACCGTATAAGACTGCACACATCTTATGTCTTTGCTGCCATGTCTGTATCATTGAAAATATTAAATAAACCATTTTTAAAGAAAAATATCTGTATTTTTCTCTGGCCTTAAATTAATTTGAACTCAGGCATATCTAAAAAAAATTGGGTCAAGGACATGCTGCTGCTGATCCAGTGTTTGACAAACTAATGTGCTCACCTAAGGAGTTAGATGTACATTTACAGTAAGTGCACTGTGATGATGTTATTTAGGCATTTTATGTTAGCTCTGTATCCTGCACTGCTTTACAGCTGCCCTGTGGGGATATGACACACTAAATTAGCTTGTTTTTTAGTGTGAAAACAATATGAAAGCGTGGACAGCTTTCAAAGCTGAAAGATGCATTTCAGAAGGAATACAGATTGTTCACAACCAGAAAAATGATTTTTTTTTACTATGGAATATAATGAAAGGAATGCTTACATGATACTGCGCAGCATTCCAAGGGAGAATGCAAGTGACAAGCCTCATGCTGTTTCCTTATTATCATTAACAACCTCCTGTACTTTGATCAATATTTGTGACTGGCAAACTTATAATAGATATAAAACCATACCTTTTATACCTCTATAATTATGTTAGGAGAGCTGAGGTGTGTTAGGACAAAATATATGAGTATAGGTTAAAATTCATGCCCCCCTATTCAGAACTGTATAGGGTTTTTTTTCTTCTCATATCTTTTAACTGGACAACTTTTTGTTTTCAGCAAAATCAGAATATTCATGCTAACAAAAACAAGTCTTGAACTAGCATCACATTGATGGAATAGTGGGGATCATTCTAAAGGTACATAAACGATTCACTTAGCAAAGCGAATGTTCACTTTTCTTACTTAAAAGGGGGAACCTCTACTTAGTTTCAATATGCAGTTGTGTGCTTGTGAAATACTGATCTTGTGTAATCTCCTTGTGTCATGCTTGTACAGTTTAGGACCCTATGAGTACTGCATTAGAGACCCTGTGATTGACTCTTCTATCAGCCAATGGACAGCACCTACATTAGCAGGATATTACATGAGGACTGCAGACCAATCCCTACTACACACCACCCTACCATACAGACTAAAGAAAAGAACATTTAGGACCAGGCTTGTCGTCTAAATGGAGCTTCAGGTAAACAATTGGAGCTTTTAAGTTGATTTTAATAAAATAAAAATATAGTTTAGATACAGGGTGAAGTAGTGTTTCTTTTTCCATGAAGATTATATTCAAATTCATTTTGCAGAGTTTAATGTAATTTTAATATGACTTTTGCTAAAGCTAACTTTTTTTTCTATATTACACAGAGAGGTTTATAGATTAGCAACTGAAATGATAAAGTTAGTGAATGGGAGAAAGTGGTTTGATGCATTTATTTCTTTGTTGTGATGGTTTTGTACATAAATTGATTTTTTAAATAGGCTAAACAAATATAATTTGTATAACATTTTTTCCTAGTTTTAGCCAAATAAAAATTAAATGTTGTATATTAGTATTTTGCGTTCTTCTTTTGAGCCAGGAAGTGGGGCTGTGAGCTTCTTTTCATTTCTTTCAGGCACAGTTTCTTTCATTGATGTAAACAAGTGAAGTCAGAGCAATAATTAATTCCAGTTACTTCTCTTCTATCAGCCATTCCAAAACTTTAATCTTCTTTTGGTGAAGCCATTCCTTTGTTGATTTGGATGTATGCTTTGGGTCGTTGTCATGCTGAAAGATGAAGTTCCTCTTCTTGCTCAGTTTTCTAGCAAAAGCCTGAAAGTTTTGTGTGTGCCAATATTGACTGGTATTTGGAACTGTTCATAATTCCCTCTACCTTGACTAAGGCCCCAGTTCCAGCTGAATAAAAACAGCCCCAAACCATGATGCTGCCACCACCATGCTTCTCTGTGGGTATGGTGTTTTTTTGGTGATGTGCAGTGTTGTTTTTGCGCCAAACATATCTTTTGCAATTATGGCCAAAAAGTTCAACCTTGGCTTCATCAGACCATAACACATTTTCCCACATGCTTTTGGGAGACTTCAGATGTGTTTTTGCAAAATGTAGCCAGGCTTGGATGTTTTTATTCATAACAAAAGGCGTCCATCTTGCCACTCTACCCCATAGCCCAAACATATGAAGAATACGGGAGATTGTTCTCACGTGTCCCACACAGCCAGTACTTGCCAGATATTTCTGCAGCTCCCTTAATGTTGCTGTATGCCTCTTGGCAGCCTCCCAGACCAGTTTCCTTTTCGTCTTTTCATCAATTTTGGAGGGACGTCCAGTTCTTGGTAATGTCACTGTTGCACCATATTTTCTCCACTTGATGATGACTGTCTTTACTGTGTTCCATTGTATATCTAATGCCTTGGAAATTCTTTTGTACCTTTCTCCTGACTGATACCTTTTAACAATAAGATCCCTCCGATGCTTTGGAAGCTCTCTGTCAACCATGGCTTTTGCTGTAGGATGTGACTAAGAAAATGTCAGGAAAGACCGACTAGAACAGCTGAACTTTATTTGGGGTTAATCAGAGGCACTTTAAATGATGACAGATGTGTACTGATGCCTATTTAACTAGATTTTGAATGTGATTGCTTAATTATGAACACAGCTACATCCCCAGTTATAAGAGGGTGTGCACACTTATGCAGCCACATTATTTTAGTTTTTTATGTTTACTCCCCCTCCCCCTAAAAGATTTTAGTTTGTTTTCAATTGAGTTGTACAGTTTATAGGTCACATTAAATAAAGGTGGAAAAAGTTCTGAAATTAATTATTTTTGTCTAATTCTTTTACATCACAGAAACCTGACATTTTAACTGGGATGTGTAGACCCTTATATCCACTGTGTGTATATATGTGTGTGTATATATACCTTCCATGTCATGAGAAAAAACACAGTAGCTGCAATTGTTGACCTTCCTCTAGCTGCTATGCTCTAAATCACTTTAAAAAAAAAATAGACTATTCTTTCCCTTTACCTAGAATAATTTAGTTTGGCTCATTACACATTTGAGTAATAAACTGTATGCAGTTTTTTGTGCTATAAACAGCTGGATGTTAACGTGAACATGCTTTGATGAATGGGAACTACTACTTACTTGTAATTCATGTGAAATGGCCACGTGGGGATGTCATCTAGCTGGTGAGCCACTGACCCAAAACAAGGCTGAGAAGTTTTGGGACTCAGCACACTTCTTGTTCCAGAGTATAGGCATGCTTAAATGAAGGAAGGATAAGGATGACAGCTCCAGAGCTTGCACCTTCAAAAACAGCACTCATTTTCCTATCCTGACAGGTTCCTTTTAATCGACAAACATTTTGATCTTTTTTTTCTTGATCTCCCTGTGCGCAATCACTTTGAAAACAAGATTGATGCTGTCAGAAGACATCTCTATACAATATCCTAGTTTTAAAATTTAGAAACCTTTTCTGTTATTCTATTCAGCCATTCATCTAATTACGATGATTTCATCTATGCTCACCCTCACACAATCAAAAGAGACTTCGGGGGGGTGCCAGAGATATCAGGGCACTACAGGCTCTCCAGGCTTCTGCAGACATTTTTCTAGAGGCTGCACACAGAGTTCAAGTCCCTCATTGCCATTGTTGTGTTTTGGCTGTGTAGACAGACTGTTAAAAACCTCACCATCTTTATTAACTGCTTCCCGACCGCCCTATAGCAGAATTTCTACTACAGGGTGGCAGGGCTGCTGATAATCGCATATATATGATACATGATTTTGCATTTCCGGGTAGGGCTACAGATGTCGATCACTGGGTCCCGGTCAGAGATTCCCCACCTGCACCTGACGATCGCCGATAAACAGTGACCGGGGAGAGAACTGTGTGTAAGCAACACAGGTCTCTCTCTTGCCAGTAGTAACATGCTGCTGTGTACTTCTCTGCACAGCAGAGAAATACAGAGTAGCATGTTTCCCAAATTAAACACACACAGAACATACAGTAAAACACAGCACATAGCCCTTTGATCATCCCATATCTTAACCCCTTCCTTCGCAGTGTCATTAGTACAGTGTCAGTGCTTTTTATTAGCACTTATCACTGTATTATCGTCATTGGGATGTCAGTGGCAGTTAGTCAGTTTCTATTACTAATATAAAAAAAAAAAGTCCAGTATATATATATTGTATTGGGCTTTTTTTTTTTAGCAAAGACATATTGCAGAATACATTTTGGCTTAAATTTCTGCCAAAATTTGATTTTTAAAATTTTTTTAGTAAAGCAAATATATAGCAAAAAGTCAAAAATATTGCTTTTTTCAAAATTGTTTTTTTTTGTTTTTTATAGCGCAAAAAAAAAAAATGCAGAGGTGATCAAATACCACCAAAATAAAGTACATTCATTTCATTTGGGTGCAGCGTTGACCCAATTAACGCAGCGCCGTATCGCAAAAATGGCCTGGTGAAGGGGGGGTAAATCCTCTGGAGGGCAAGTGGTTAATCACACAAACATCCTGCTCCAACTCCTCCTAATATCTCTTTACCCATTTGCTGCCAGAGCCATTTTTGCATTTTTTTTAAATGCTTTTAAAAAAATTATTTCAGGCCCGAAGATTACACAAAATGTTATCTCAAACCATGCAGAGCTTATTACGAATGTCCATATAAAGGAACATCTGGGTAGCAATGACCATAACATGATTTCATTTATAGTTAGCTATAAACAGCAAGTACATACAGGAAAAATGAAAATGCTCAATTTTAAGAGAGCTAATTTTCCAAGGCTGAGAGCTGCCCTCCAAGACTGGGAGGAAATATTGGCATCAATGAACACAAGACAGAAATGGGAGTTCTTCAAAAAGACTGTATGTGAACACACTGCAAAACCTATGTGGTTTACAGCCAAAGTTAAAAACGCTATAGATAATAAGAAAAGAGCTTTTATTAAATATAAAAATGAAGGAACGCTATCATTATTTAAACATTACAATGAATATAACAGAATATGCAAAAAGGAAATAAATTTTGAAAACAAACAACAGATTGCAAAAGATAGCAGGACAAACCCCAAACAATTCTTCAAATATATTAATAGTAAAAAGGTCTGGTCCAAGCATGTAGGCCTTTACAAAATAATCTAGAGTGGGTGACTGGGGACAAACAGAAGGCACATTTATTAAATACCTTCTTTAGCTCTGTGTATACAAAGGAGCATGGGGGAGCTCTTGTCCATAATGGTAATGGTATTGACACAGCCGCAGATGATCCACATTGGCTCACAATTGATATGATCCAAAAATATTTAGACAGAATAAAGGTGAATAAAGCACCTGGACCCACACCCACGGGTCCTTAAAGAATTGAGCTCTGTCATTTCAAAGCCACTGTTTCTAATTTTTAGGGACTCTTTAATGACTGGCATAGTACCACTGGATTGGCGTAAGGCCAATGTGGTGTCAGTATTTAAAAAGGGATCAAAATCTTTACCAAGTAATTATAGACATGGATGAGTTCTTGCTGGAAAAAAATATTTTAAGCAACAAATAGCATGGATTCATGAAAACAAACATTGTCAAATAAATCTGATTTCTTTTTATGAGGGGTTGAGCAAAACCTTGGACAGAGGGGTGGCTGTGGACATGATATACTTGGATTTTGTAAAAGCGTTTGACACAGTTCCCCACACACGGCTAATGTGTAAGATAAAGTCTACGAGCTTGGAAAAATCTGGATGTAAATGGATAGAAAACTGGCTAAAAGATTGTATTCAAACCGTAGTGGTTAATGATTCATACTCTGAATGGTCTAGAGTTGTCAGTGGTGTACCCCAGGGTTCAGTGTTGCGACCCTTACTTTTTAATATATTTATAAACAATATAGGGTCTGGGATTAAAAATACCATTTTAGTCTTTGCACGTGACACCAAGCGGTGCAGTGGAATAACATCCTTACAGGATGTCTTCAACTTACAAGCCGACCTCAATGCACTGTGTAATTGGGGAACTATGTGGCAAATGAGGTTTAATGTTGATAAATGTAAGGTTATGCACTTGGGGGCTAAGAATATACATGCATCATACATACTAGGGGGAGTACAACTGGGGGAATCAATGATGGAGAAGGATCTGGGAGTTCTGGTAGATCACAAGCTTAATAATGGCATGCAATGCCAAGCTGCGGTTTCTAAAGTGAGCAAAATCCTCTCTTGTATTAGAAGAGGTATAGACTCCAGAGAGAGAGATCTCATATTACTCCTTTCCAAATCATTAGTAAGACTTCATCTGGAATATGCAGCTCAGTTTTGGGCACCAATTCACAAAAAGAACATTGGGGAACTGGAAAAAGTACAGAGAAGGGCAACCAAACTGATAAAAGGCATGGAGGAGATCAGCTATGAGGAAAGATTAGAGGAACTGAATTTATTCTTTCTTGAGAAGAGATTATGGTGGGATATGATCAACATGTATAAATACATCAGTGGTTCATATAGTGAACTCGGTGTAGAGTTATTCACCCTGAGGTCATTACAGAGGGGGCACTCTTTACGTCTGGAGGAAAAGAAATTTAATCTCCAAACAGTGAGTTAGTTCTGGCCAGCTCAGTGGATTGCTTTAAAAAAGGCCTGGATTCTTTCTTAGATACAAAGAATATAACTGGATACTCACATTTATAGGTTACGTTGATCCAGGAAATATCCGATTGCCTCTGGGGGAATTAGGAAGGAATTTTTTTCCCTGCAGGAGCAAATTGGATCATGCTTTGCTGTATTTTTTTTTTGCCTTACTCTGGATCATCTGTGGTTATAGGATTATAACTTTTATTTTTTTAATGGTTGAACTGAATGGACGTTTAGTCTTTTTTCAGCCAGACTAACTATGCAACTATGTAATTATATATTTTTTGAAAGCAAACACTGTAGAACAAAATAGTGGTAGTTCCAATTTTTATGTCCAACGATATTATCGCAAAGGTCTAAGAAATGCAAAATTTCAGTACAAAACACACTAAAGTGAATTTTAGGATAATAAACACAATAAATTACTCACATTGTTGGTAAAATATAAAGGAAAAGGTTGCACCAAGTAAATAGATACCCAACATGTCAAACACTAAATTTGTGTGCGCCTGTGAAATGGCGACAAACCCTCAGTACCCGATATTTTCTATAGGCATTGCTTCAAAAGCCCCCTGTAGGTCATCAGTTTAGTGTTGCAGAGGAGGTCTGGTGCTAGAATTATTGCTCTTACTCTAGCACTCACGGAGATGTGTAAGATGTGCATCACAATTGACGTTTTTATGCGTAGGCGCCCCCGACACATATGTTTACGTTCATACATGTGTATGTGTGGTGTGGTCGGCCTCAAAATTTTTTTTGGGGGAGGGGGATTTATGTGCCTGGGTGTAACCTTTTTCTTTTGCTTAAAGTATTACTAAACCCAGGACCCTGCATTCACTATATCTAATCTCCCACAGTACACAGAACATGGAAGTGCAATTATTTTAGTAAATATAAACTACTAAATACCATTTTTTTCATCAGAAGTTAGAGAAGTCTTGTGACTTCTATTGGTGTCAAACCCAGCACTAGCTAAAGCTTGCAGGAGGATTTTTCTTTCTGCTCTAGGAGGGTACAAATCCCCTGAGCTCTGTTTGGACATTGTTGATTGGTCCTGTGCTGATCACATGCACTCTCCCAAGAAAAAAAAACCTCTCAAGCAATACACAGCAAACTGAGCATGTGCATGCCTACAGTTCAATCTGGAGATAAGTGGTGGTCATTTGAAAAAGGGGAGGAACAGAGAAGAAAGTATCAAACAGCCTTTTTGCACAATCCAGAGGACTAATCCCTTAGGTTCCACAGTGAGTATGACGAGCATGCTTTACTGCATAGACAGGCTGATTTTACTGTTGTGGGTTTAGTAACACTTTAACTTTTCTTTTTGATCACATAGGGGACAAAAAGGCCATTTTTTGTGATATGGTGCTGTGTTACTTTAACCTCCCTGGCGGTATGATTATTTCAGATTTTTGGTGCTGAAAGCGGTACCATTTTTTTGCATGGAAATATGTATTTTTTTTATTGTAGGCTGTAATTTTTAGGAAAAACTCACTGAAATCTGTCCGAACAAGAGTCTAGTAAACATAAAATTTGAAACACAAAATCATAAATTATAATTTAATAAATAATCATAAAAATAATATAAAAATAATAAAAAATTTAATTCAATAATATAATCAAACCAAAAACACTGAAATGTGAAATATAGCGCCAAGTTCGCACATTGCTGAGCTCAGTCGCAAAATCGTTTTCAGTGTCTGATGACGAATTTCCCCCACGAATCATTATCACTCAATTCTGCAAGTGGTTCTGATTTACTATCGCTGTTCTCTAGCTGATCTAAACCGCTTTTGACCTAAAGGGACACTTTTTGGACGCCATGGACATTTCTCAGTTTCCAGGCAGAAAGAACAGACAAAATGCAGGCAGGGCGCAGGACAAAGCACTAGGGACAATATGTATGTGAAATTGGTTGAGACAGCAATGTTTTACTATGTAAAATGTAAAAAAAAAAAAATGACATTTTTTAAAATTTTTAAATTTCCCGCCGCCGGCGGCGCCCGTACGTCCCGACGTCACAGGGACAGGACACAGAAGCCGGATGCCGGCATCAGCCGGAGGAGATGGCCGGGGACGCTGCAGGGGACACATCGTGGGAGCGCAGGGTAAGGTAAGTGAAGAACAAATGCCGGAGCAGTGCCGCATGGTATTCCCGAGTGTAGCTCGGGGTTACCGTTTGTGGTACTGAAATGTTACCCCGAGCTACACTCGGGAATACCGCCAAGGAGGTTAACTGACAATTGCGCAGTCATTCAACACTGTACATAAATTAAATTGATATAATTTTTTTCCCACAAATAGAGCTTTATTTCAGTGTTACTGGATCACCTCTGCGTTTTTTTATATTTTGCCCTATAAACAAAAAGACTAACAATTTAATTTCTTCATTTGAAAAAAAAAAATATTTTCTACTTTATGTTAGAAAAAACCCATTTTTTTTTTTTTAAATCTAATTTCTTCATACATTTAGGCCACAGTGTATCCTGCTACATGTCTCTGGTAAAAAAAAAACATCTCAATGAGTGTATAATAATTGGTTCACGTGAAAGTTATAGGGCCTACAAATGGCAGTATACAGTATATACATACTGGATTTTTTTTTATACTAGCAATGGCAGCTATCAGCAACTTATAGCGGGACTGCAGCTGGCATTCTGACACTGGGAGGGGACTAACTAACTGCCACCAGGGGCGGACTGACCATTTGGAAACTCGGGCAGTGCCTGAGGGCCCGGGGTCAGTAGGGGGCCCCATGAGATGCCCCTGGTACCTTTTTCATAGGCTTTTTTGAGTTTGGGCAAGGACACAGGGGCCCCATGATCCCCTATTGCCCCGGGGCCTCATGAGTTGTCAGTCCGCCCCTGACTGCCACTAACATGTTCAGTGACACTGATACAGTGTCAGTGCTAATAAAAAACACTGACACTGTACTAATGACACTGGGCAGGAAGGGGTTAATGTCTGGGGCATTATCAGTGTGCTCTTTGTATTTTACTGTTTAAAGTATGTGCTGTTTTACTAGGGAAACCTGCTGCTTTCTATCCCTCTGCACAGCAGCACGTCCATGCTGACAAGAGAGAGACCTGTGTTGTTTTCACACAGATCTGTAAACATGCAGCTTCGCCGATGATCACCAAGTGATTGACATCCTCAGGAACCAATTGTAGTGCGGGTAAGGCAGCACACACGCACGTTCCCTACTTGGATATGCAAAATCAAGTATATTTACATGATTTTGCACAGTGTGGCCGCCCTGTAGCAGTACATCTGCTATGGGGCGTTCATCAAGTGGTTAAAGTACTTTTGTTTTTTGTTTTTTTGTTTTCATATTAAAGTCTTTAAATGCAAACATTTATTTTCGTTGCGACCCTTGTTTATAATTGTAAACATTATTTTACTGTTGTTACTCAGAAAAAAATATAAGCTGTCATACTAAGAATGCACTTTGCTTTTCTTTTTTTGGTTAATAAATGGTTCATTGTGTGATAAAAACTATTCAAGATATTATTCAATATGGTACTGTGCAGATTCCCCAATCAAACAAGCCAAAGCAGTGGCAATAGGTTTTGCGAAAAATATCAGGTTTAATTTGGAAGACAGAATGGTAGACCTGGAAGGGAGATTGTTGTTCATGAAGGGGAAATTACAGAATCAGGAGTGCACACTAGCAAATATCTATTGCCCGAATAAGAAACCGGAGGAGTTCCGAAAAAATACTCTTAGAAAATTATTGGATTTTAAGAAAAGTAGTTTAATTGTGGCGGGAGATTTTAATCTTTGCATGGATCTTCAGATAGATATGACGTCACATGTGCAGAGGGATGGTAGTAGGTCTTTGAAATCTTTTAAAAAAATGTTATATCAATGTCAACTTGTAGACATATGGAGAATTAAGCATATAAAGGATAGAGACTATACGTTTTATTCGCATGCACATGAGATGTACTCAAGATTGGATTATACAGTTGTGGCCAAAATTATTCAACCCCCACTGAAATTGAGTGTTTTGGCCAGTTTGACATTGCTTTTGATCATTCAGTCATCTTGCTTACATTTACATTAAAGAGGCACTTGTAGGTCAGACAAATATAACATAACAGTTATAATGAAATAACCACAAATGTCTTTTCTGTGCTCACAGCATTATCAGTTTTATTCAACCCCCAAGTGACATTCAATCTTAGTACTTAGTACAGCATCCTTTTACAGTTATAACAGCTTTTAAACGTGAAGCATAGCTTGACACAAGTGTCTTGCAGCGATCTACGGGTATCTTCGCCCATTCTTCATGGGCAAAGGCCTCCAGTTCAGTCACATTCTTAGGCTTGCGCACTGCAACTGCTTTCTTTAAGTCCCACCAGAGGTTCTCAATCGGATTTAAGTCTGGTGACTGCGATGGCCACTCCAAAATGTTCCAGCCTTTCCTCTGCAACCATGCTCTAGTGGACTTGGAGGTATGCTTGGGATCATTGTCCTGTTGAAAGGTCCAACGTCTCCCAAGCCTCAGGTGTGTGACGGACTGCATCACGTTTCCATCCAATATCTCCTGGTACTGAAGAGAATTCATGGTACCTTGCACACGCTGAAGCTTCCCTGTACCTGCAGAAGCAAAACAGCCCCAAAGCATGATTGACCCTCCACCATGCTTCACAGTAGGCAAGGTGTTCTTTTCATCATAGGCCTTGTTCTTCCTCCTCCAAACATAGCGTTGATCCATGGGCCCAAACAGTTCTAATTTTGTTTCATCAGTCCACAGAACACTATCCCACAACTTTTGTGGTTTGTCCACATGGCTTTTGGCATACTGCAGTCGACTCTTCTTATTCTTTGGAGACAGCAAGGGGGTACGCCTGGGAGTTCTGGCACGGAGGCCTTCATTACGCAGTGTGCGTCTTATTGTCTGGGCTGAAACTTCTGTACCCACATCTGACAAATCTTTTCTCAGTTCCTCAGCAGTCACACGGGGACTTCTCTCCACTCTACGCTTCAGGTAGCGCACAGCAGTCGAAGTCAGCATCTTCTTTCTGCCACGACCAGGTAGCGTTTCAACAGTGCCCTTTGCCTTGAATTTGCGAATGATGCTTCCTAAGGTGTCTCTTGGTATGTTTAACATCTTTGCAATCTTCTTATAGCCATTGCCCTTCCTGTGAAGAGAAATCACCTCTTCTCTTGTCTTCCTGGACCATTCTCTTGCCTTCACCATGTTTGTAACCACACCAGTAAATGTCTAGAAGGAGCTGAGTATCACAGTCATTTTAAAGCTGCCTAATTGGTGCTTATTATGCTTGATTGCTGCTCGGTGACATCCACAGGTGTTTTCAATACCTGATGGAAAGCACCTGTATGAACCTCTGTTCTTCAGAGTGGTAGTCTTTAAGGGGTTGAATAATTGTGGCAATGAAGAAACCACATAAGAACCATTTACTACTGTATTACA
This sequence comes from Staurois parvus, assembly GCF_062004578.1. NCBI lineage: Eukaryota > Metazoa > Chordata > Amphibia > Anura > Ranidae > Staurois > Staurois parvus. The sequence goes on from NW_028318480.1 coordinate 636,803, forward strand.
TAAACAATTGATGTCATTTTAGTTGCATTTGGGTAGTTACAACGTCCTTGTAGGATTTGATTCTGAATACAATTCCAAATGTACACTATAGTCCCTAAACCCCTTTACAGCATTGGGGGTTGAATAATTTTGGCCACAACTGTATATTGTTGGACCATCGACTTATTGAGTCTCTGGTTAAAGTAAAAATAGGAGATATCAATATCGGATCCTGCTCCTGTCACAAGGAAATTATTATGGGGAAATTAGCAGATCGGGGGGAAATTGTGGAGGTTAAACGAGACACTTCTCCAGGGTCAAGAGACGGACCAAAAGATTAAAAAAGAAATAGAGCAATTTTTTGAGGAAAATGATTTGGGGAAAGTGTTTGTGGCAACGCTGTGGGAGACTCATAAAGCCTATATTAGAAGTATCCTGATAGCAATTGGAGCAAAAAAGAAGAGGGAAAGGAGAGAAAAAATAAATATGCTTCTTAAGGAACTGTGAGTTAGAGCAGAAACATAAACATAGAGTAACAAAAGAGACTATGCAGAGGGTAATAAACAAAAGAGAAGAATTAAATAATTTTCTGGAAGAAGATAAGAGAAGAGTGTTTAATAAAACTATAAGTGAGAGATATATATGGGGAGATAGGCCAGGAAAATATTTAATGAGGGCTCAGAGAAAAAAGCAATCCAGGAATTATATAGAGAAAATAAGAGATAACAAAGGCGAATTAGTGTATTCAACTAATGATATAGCTAAAGTGTTTAAAGAATACTATAATAAGCTATATAATATTATTCCCCATAGTATAGATGACGTAGGAAAAATAGAAAAAAGACAGACATATTTAAAAGAAGCGGGACAACCAAAATTAAGTGAGGAACAATTAAAATCTTTGGAATCAGAAATAATGCAGGAAGAAATATATTTAGCATTAAAAAGTACTTTAGCTGGGAAACGTCCTGGACCTGATGGGTATACAGTGAGATATTATAAAAAATATAAAGAACTATTAGTACCCAAATTGAGGACATATATGAATGCATTGGGAGGAGAGAAGGAAATGAGGAGGGAATCTTTACAAGCCCATGTAGTTCTCATACATAAGGAAGGTAAAGATGATACTCAATGTGCAAGTTATAGACCAATTTCCTTGTTAAACACAGATACCAAACTATATGCAAAAGTTCTGGCAAATAGGTTGAAAAACTTGATGCCAGAATGGATACATATGGACCAGGTGGGTTTTGTTCCAGGAAGAGAGGGTAGAGATAACGGAATAAGATCTTTGTTTCTCATACAAAAAAGTAGGAAAGAGAAAATCCCTACTGTGGTCCTTTCGACAGATGCTGAAAAGGCATTTGATAGAGTAGATTGGGGTTATGTGTTGGATACACTGGAAGTATTGGGGATGGGACCCAGAATGAGAAAATGGATAAGGAAATTATATAGTCAACCCTCTGCAGCAGTCATGGTTAATGGGGAACTATCAGAGTACTTTAGGATGCAAAATGGAACAAGACAGGGATGTCCTTTGTCTCCACTGTTGTACGTTCTATATTTGGAATCTCTGCTGGCTACAATAAAGAATAATGTAGATATAAAAGGTATTAGGATAGGAGATACAGAGCATAAGGTGGCAGCTTATGCAGATGATATGTTGTTCTACGTGGGAAATCCAAGGATAACATTGCCAAATTTAATGAAATCATTGAAGGAATATCGGGTGATGTCAAATTTAAAAATTAATCCAACTAAAACAGAGATTTTAAATATAAATCTTTTAAATAGCGAGAATGATATGATACAGGAGGAATTTCCTTTTGTATGGAGAGAAAAAGAATTAAAATATTTAGGTATAAAATTAACTGTATCTTCCAAGAATTTATATAGATCAAATTATATCCCATTATTAAATGAGATTATGGATGAATTAAGAAAACTAGGTGGGGGAACTCTGTCATGGATAGGTCGTATAAATTTGATAAAAATGGTAATTGTTCCAAAAATTCTATACAAATTCCAAATGATACCAATTAAACTATCAGAAGTATATTTTAGAATTATTAAAAAAATGTTAACGCTATTTATTTGGAGGAATAAAAAACCTAGAATAAGCTATGAAATCTTAAGTAGAAATAAAGAGAAAGGTGGACTGGGAGTTCCAGACTTGAAAAGGTACTATAATTCATTAATACTGACAAGAATTTTTGATTGGACACATAATTCACATGGGAAAAGCTGGGTAAAAATAGAAAATAGAAAGTCACACAAGCCTTGGTAGAACTGTATGGTTACTTCCACAATTCTGAGGATTAGCAGATAGCACAAGCTGTTTCAAACTTAATGTGTTAAGAGTATGGGATATTTTACATAAACAAGAGGGGTAGGAATATTATTCACTGTTAAGACCCTTATGGTCCACAGAGTTTTTTCCACCAGGTAAAGAAAGTGTCACTGGGAAGTGGATAAAGAAGGCAGACGTATGGTTGAGAGATGTAATGGTGGGGGAGGAAAAAGGTTCACTTAAGGATTTGGAAAAAAAGACGGAAATATTCACGAGAATTGATGAGTGGTGTTATTTTCAGTTGAAACTTTATAGGGAAGCTTCCAAGGCCATTGAGAACAAGAGAGGATTGGAACCCTTTTGAGCACTTATTAGACACACAGGGAGATGGAAAACATGGGATTTCTAAAATATATAAGATTCTGAATGGAATAACCATGGATTTAAGGCCATCATTTATAGAGAAATGGGAAAGGGATATAGGAGTGATATTGGATGTGGAAAAGCAAAAGAAAATATATAGTTTAATCCATGAAAATGTAAATATGAAGAAGGTAGAGATGAATTATAAATGTTTGGCAAGATGGTATATTACACCGAGTGTAGCACACAGATTGAATAGAGATAATTCACCTTTATGTTGGCGTGGATGTGGGGGTAGAATTACAATGTATCACATTTGGTGGGAATGTCCTAAAATTCAAGAGTATTGGGGGAAAATAGTATGCTTGATTCAGAAAATAACGGAGGTTGATATTCTAAAAGACCCAGAGACTTGCCTTTTTCATGGTACTAAGCTTTCGGTTAAGAAATATAAAAAATATGGTTTATTCTACTATCTGAATGCAGCAAAGGGATTGATACGCAAGTTTTGGAAGGAACAGGAGGTACCAAAAATAAAGGATTGGGTAAACAGGGTGGATCAGATATGTAGATTAGAAGAACTTTACCATTTGAGCACAGATGAGATGGAGAGTTTCCATGTATGTTGGAAAAAATGGGAGGAATTTAAAAGGTCATAATTAATCCTGGAGTATATGGGGGATTAATATATACTGTAAATAATGTGGATATATTCTTGAATCAGGATCCCCAGAACGAGTAGGAAAGATGCAGAGCGGAGGTTTTGTGGGGCTGGTGGGGGGGACGGGGGGGTATGTGGTTTAGTGGAGGGGGGATGGGTGGGGGAAAAATATTAAGACTAAGGTTAATAATTAGATATTATGACAAGCAAATTAGAGGTTGTTATTTGTGTTTATCTTTTTAAACGGGTTGTTTGTATACATTTGTAATTTGAAAATTTCATAATAAAATATTTAAATAAAAAAAAAAAAAAAGAAACTATTCAAGGTAGTCTGTTTATTAAATGTCTTTGTTCTCTTCAATGAAAAATAACTAAGGAACCCAGCAGACTGGTATAGTTTGATGCGTATGATATATTTAGTACAAAATAGACCAAAATGGCAAGATGCAGCGCCCGTGAAGACTGATCATTTATTTTACTTACATGGATATCGTAGTTGCAGTGTTGGAATGGAAATTTGCTCTAGTTATTAGCATATGACCCTTTCCTACTAAAGACTCAAAACTATGTGGTTCAAGAAAAAAAGAAAAGAAAAGCATTGTATTTTAAGGCACAATTCCAGCAAAACTTTGAGTTTTGAACAGTATAGAGAAGGGTTAGAATCACCATAAGGTTTTATTGCTGTTTCTGTAGCCACTGGGCAGATTTTTTATCTCTTGAGTGGTCACCAAAAGAGGAAGTATAAAAAACCCATCCAACAGAAGCACAGACAATTTTTTTAAGTCGAGCGGGGAAGATTGAGAACCTCTGTCAGGTTTTTATTTTACAGGACAGAGTTATTATTTTGCTACCAAAATGGTAGAACAGTAGATATCTCAGTATGAGTTCCATTATTATATGAATGGTGTTTGTGTAAAGACAATACAAAGATTCAGTGAACCATGCTAGAAAACTGCTTTTTGCAAGAGAAACAAACACCTGCACTCCCAAATCTACAATATAATACTACATTCTCCTTTAAAAGAAAATCATTGCACTGACAGAATAAATAATTCTCTTAGCAATACTTTGAGGCCAGTAAGAGACTACAAGGTAACAACAGGTATGCTACATTATTGATTTTCTTTCAATTTAATCAGTCATCAGTAAACAGAATAAAGAGATTTACAGATACACACTAAAAAATGCTGGTTGCAGAAGGAATACTACCTTGGCCGCATTCCCAAACTCACAGTATAGCACACTTTGTTTATAGGAACACAGAGTGCTTTAGCAATAAAAAAAACTAATTTTAAAAGATGTATAAAAGGTGCTGTTTAGGCCTACACTATGCAATGCACTACTTAAGTAATGATATACATTTCTGCTTGCTGTTTTTTTTTCTATTTGAATGCCGTATGTTTTAACAAAATACAGATTTGAGGAATCAATCAGATGAAATGCAAGTTACAGTCTGGCCTGAATTCCCACAGCCATACCATTTATGAGGATGAAACAGTCTTTTTCAGCTTACAAGAAATTAACAAAAGAATGACAGACTGCATACCAGTTACAGGACTGAAGCAAAAACAATTTCATTTCAGGTTCAACAAACTGCCAATTATTCCACCTTGAAGCCACTCCACACTAGCACGTTTCACCCAAACAGGCATAATCATAGAGACCAAGAATATAAACTACCACAGTTGATATATTTCTCTTTTGTGTAGACAGTACATAAAATAATTACAGAGATGCAGCGATGACTGATGGATGCCTTCTAAAATTTCACTGCATGCATGAGGAAAACAGCAGTTTAGTTAAAACAAGAAAATGCTATTGGTATAAATAGGTATGTAGTAAAGTCAGTAAAAACACTTTAAGATGTCAAAGGAAAAAAATAATGTATACATGTAGCACTTAGCTCCGCTCCAGAGGGACAGCTGGAAATAACCCAAGTCTCCCTTACTTGTTTAGAGGCTGCAGGCCCAGGTACCAGTTGCAGAGCACACCAACACATTTCTGGCTCAGTGTAGGGTTTTTTTTAAGACTTAATACAGTACTTGAACACAGGAGGGTAGAGGGGTGAGGGTGCAGGATACTCCAAAACACAAGCAGGTACAGGAGGTCAAATTCTCAAGCAAAGTTCCTCAATAGCAGCCTTAAGTATTTCTGGAGGTAGAAGGGACAGTCAGCAAGTCTGATACTCTAAACAGTCAAACCGGGACTTTTAATTTTACAGGTATAAAAAGGGATGCCAGCAAGTGTGTCCTATTACTGATAGGCGGCGCACATGTCGCGAGCCAATCCAGAGACCATTAATCAAGATGGCAGACAACAGTGTTAGTGTGTGCATAGAACAGCGTGTGGTGATGATGTTTCTTGTGAACGAAGGTGTAAAACCCGTGGATATCTACAGAGAACTTCAAACACGGTACAGTGATGTGACACTCAGCTTCAGTAAGACATTTGAATGGTGTAAACATTTCAAAGACGACCGTACGTCCATCAGTGACAATCCCAGCCGTGGTGGTTCTCAGCCCACAGCAGTCAGTCCAGTGAACATTCAGCACGTAGAATGCCTGATCCTGAATCTTTATGTGGTCAGCATTTCAGCACTGATGATGCAGTGGAGAAGTGAATGAAGCAGGCTGTCCTAGGTTGGTTTAAACATACTGAAAAATCTTTCAATGCGAAGCCTTCCAGGCATTAGTTAAACACTGGGATAAATGTATAAATGTAGCAGGGGAATATTTAAAAAAATAAATGCAGTTTCCAAGCCTTAACATTTGTTCTTTTATTATATAAACTCAAAAGTCCTGATTTGACTTGAGCTTCCCTCATAAAATGTATAGCGTGCAGAACAAAATTATCTTCCTTTAGCTTTTTGTTACTGTTTATAAATAAATGTTTTAAATTTGTGCTAGTTTGGTGAATTTTATTGAAAGAGAATATATGTATGCTGCACTCAAATCACATTCGGAGAAAGAATTGTTATTGGGGCTATCTGAGCGTGGCCTCAGTGATCAGTGAAAGAAGAGCAATTCTTTTGAGGCTGTTCAATAAATTGAAGTCTATAAAAGTCAATAGAATAATTAAAAGTAAGCCCGACTCTCTACAATTTATAAGTACCCTTGTTAATTCACAGTTTACAGTAGTTCAGTCTAAACTTTCCCCATGTAGCAAAATCTTAATTCTAATCAATTCTAATCAAGCACCAGAGAAAGGAGACATGGAGGCAGGAGTGTCATATATCAGTAAACAAATTGCTCAGAAAACCAACAACTTACCAACAGGTAAGCTCACGAAACTGTTTTGCAGCAGCAACATCTAGCCTAATCAACAGAATCAAGAGGTACAGTTACAGAATACTAATATACTTCAATAATACAGTTGTCTGGCAACATTTTGCAGGTTGCATTTAATTAGCTGCAATATTGATGAATACTGTAAGGTTCATTTCAACTGGATATAATATTGCTGAATGTTGTTGAAAGGAGAGAAAATGTACATGAATTTTTGTCTCTCGTCAAATCCACAACAGAGATTTTGGAAATGTTTGGCACACATTTATTTTTATTTAAATATCATGAAAAATAGTTGTAGTAAAGTCCAAAATTAAAAAAAGAAATGCGGTGAATTCATAAAGAGATAAATACAGCATGACGTTTTTTATTAAAAGAACTCAAGCAGTATTTATCTCAGAAGTAGTCAATTCACTAAAAATATGCATTAATTAACATTTGCATTGCATTTTTTTTTCATTATTTAAGGCTTTATTTTATTTGTTATTTTACCCAAGAGAGAAATTTAGGCTGCAGCAGGAAGTAAAACATTTAGCAACCATATTACTGCCTTGCTAAATGTGATGACTTCTCTTTCAGAGCTTGGTTGTTGGGTTGATGTCCTAGCAACCATGACTTATCTGCACTGGTTCATTCAGCTCAGGGGTTCCCAGCTAACATGTGAATGTAAAAGAAAGCAAGGAAAAAAAACAGTTTTGGGTCCCCCCTAAGATTCATACCAGATCTTTTCTGTATGGTATAGATTAAGGTTGAACCCTTAAACAAAAAAAAAGAAAAATGTCTAATATGTCACATGAATGTTTACCTACAGTATCTCAGAGCACCAGAAACCTGAACAGTTTGTTATACAAATGAAGTTGCAATGACGCAGTCAATCCATGAACAATGGGATACTTTTCTGCTCAGAATAGAACAGGAAGGCACTTCTAAGTGCAGTATATCCAGAAAAATCTTTAATAATGACGGTTAGAAAGACATAAACTTATAGTTAAAACAGGCCCAATAAATTTGTCAGAGTGCAGAGGTTCAATCCACCATGCGAGAACCCGCTGTGCCGGCCAACAGCAGCAGGGGGAGCTGAGGATAAGATGTCCAAGATGGCAACTGCAAGTTCCGGGATCGCTGGAACGCACACTGGAGTGGTCTTGAAGAAAGAGCTCTGCGCATGCTCAGAAACGCATCACTGTTCCACGCCTTCTCCTAACCCATGTAACTTCCAGTTGTGGTCTCCTGGACAGCGTACTATTTTGGGCCAGTTTTCCTTAGATAATAAAAATAAATTAGGCGATATCCATTACCATTTACCCCTAAATGAAATACCACTTTGTCCTGAAACAATTCCTAGCATTAACTACTCTTGCAGTAAAATAATACCTTCTGAGATTAGTTTTGAACTTTCCTCCAGTTAGTTTAAGGTCATGTTACTGTGTTCTTGATTTTGGTTAAAAATACTGCCCTCCTGAACCTTATTCACCCCCTTGATGTACAGTAGCTCACAGAAGTGAGTACACACTAACATTTTTGTAAATATTTTATTATATCTTTTCATGTGACAACACTGAATAAATTACACTTTGCTACAATGTAAAGTAGTGAGTGTACAGCTTATATAACAGTGTAAATTTGTGGCCCCTCAAAATAATTCATCACACAGCCATTAACGTCTAAACCTCTGGCAACAAAAGTGAGTACACCCCTAAGTGAAAATATCCAAATTGGGCTCAAAGTGTCAATATTTTGTGTGGCCACCATTATTTTCCAGCACTACCTTAACCCTCTTGGGCATGGAGTTCACCAGAGCTTCACAGGTTACCACTGGAGTCCTCTTCCACTCCTCCATGATGACATCATGGAGTTGGTGGATGTTAGAGACCTTGCGCTCCTCCACCTTCCATTTGAGGATGCCCCACAGATGCTCAATAGGGTTAAGGTCTGGAGACATGAAAAGAATAAGAGAGGAAGGTGTCTCTAAGTGCAGTATTGACAATTTATTAAGTAAACAATGGAAAATTTGTACTTACAAGATAAACGGTTAAAAAGACTCATCGTGTGGTGATTAGATCCAGGTGGGACATCCAGCCGTCCAGCAGCAAACTATAACTATAGGATCAGGAAGTAGAGTCCAGGATGTGCCTGTGCATCGAAAATGATGCTTGGAGAGCACAGTCAGATGTGGCAGGTGAAGGGGGCGGTAATGCATTTCGGAGCATGCTCAATAGGCTCCTTCTTCAGAGGTCTGAAGAAGGAGCCCATTGACCATGCCCCGAAATGCATTACCGCCCCCTAAAACAGGAAAAATCCACTATTACACATGGAACAGCTATACTAAAATAAATATACCTCTGGGAACTCACAAGGGATAATACCATAGTAAATAAATAAATAAGTAAATAGCCATGCAGACCAATTTGATGCAGTGTGTGGCATATGGTCTGAAAACTGACAGGCTGATCCCTTCAACTTCTGCAGCAATGCTGGCAGCATTCATACGTCTATTTCCCAAAGACAACCTCTGGATATGACGCTGACTACGTGCACTCAACTTTTTTGGTCGACCATGGCGAGGCCTGTTCTGAGTGGAACCTGTCCTGTTAAACCACTGTATGGTCTTGGTAACTATGCTGCAACTCAGTTTCAGGGTCTTGGCAATCTTCTTATAGCCTAGGCCATCTTTATATAGAGCAACAATTCTTTTTTTCATATCCTCAGAGAGTTATTTGCCATGATGTATCATGTTGAACTTCCAGTGACCAGTATGAGAGAGTGAGAGCGATAACACCAAATTAAACACACCTGCTCCCCATTCACACCTGAGACCTTGTAACACTAACTAGTCACATGACACCGGGGATGGAAAACGGCTAGTTGGGCCCAATTTGGACATTTTCATTTAGGGGTGTACTCACTTTTGTTGCCAGCAGTTTGGACATTAATGGCTGTGTTGAGTTATTTTGAGGGGACAGCAAATTGACACTGTTATACAAGCTGTACACTCACTACTTTACATTGTAGAAAAATGTAATTTCTGCAGTGTTGTCACATGAAAAGATATAATAAAATATTTAAAAAAATGTGAGGGGTGTACTCACTCCTGTGAGATACTGTATTTAAAGGTTTTAGTCATGTCTCCCCTTTCCCTTCTTACCTCCAGACTGTACACGTTAAGTTCCTGAAGTTGCTCTTGATATGTTATATCCCCCAGACCATTCAACATGTTTGTTACCCATCTCTGGACTCGTTCTAAATCATTAATTTCTTTTGAGGTCTCCAGAACTGGGCACAGTATTCTAAATGAGGTTATTGGTGGGTGGACTGGGGAAAGATGGGGGGAAGGTTATGGCAGATGATAAGATGATACAAAGCACCCGTAAACAACACAGGTCTCTCTCCTGCCAGTAATAACATGCTGCTGTGTATTTCGTTGCACAGCAGAGAAATACACAGCAGCATGTTTCCCTAGTAAAACACACACACAGTAAAACACCACACAGGTGATCCTTTGATTGCCCAATATGTTAACCCCTTCCTGCCCAATGTCATTAGTACAGTGTCAGTGCTTTTTATTAGCACTGATCACTGTATTAGTGTCATTGGGATGTCAGTGGCAGTTAGTCAGTTCCCACCCAGTATCAGAGTGCCCTCCACAGTTCCGCAGTCCCACTATAAGTCGCTGATCACTGCCATTATTAGTATAAAAAAAACATAAAAATTTAAATTCCAGTATATATACTGCCATTTGTAGATGCTGTAACTTTCACGTAAACCAATTAATTTACATGTATTGGGATATTTTTTAGCAAAGACATGTAGCAGAATACATTTTGGCCTAAATTTATGAAGAAATTTGATTTTTTTAATTTTTTACTGGGTATGTTTTATAGTAAAAAGTCAAAAATATTGTCAAAAATATTTTTTCAAAGTTGTCAGTCTTTTTTTGTTTATGGTGCAAAAAATAAAAACGCACAGGTGATCAAATACCACCAAAGAAAGCTCCATTTGTGGGGAAAAAGGGCATAAATTTAATTTGCATGACCACGCAATTGTCAGTTAAAATAACGCAGCGCCGTATCGCAAAATATGGCCTGCTCATGAAGAGGAATAAATCCTCTGGAGGGCCAGTGGTTAAAAAGAGGCTCCTGAATTTTCACTTTCACTGTAGAACCCCTTTAACACAAACTTCATTTCAACAAACAGACCTATAAATTGGTGCATAGGCCTTCGGAGCTTTTGCTGACAATGTATACAGTCATTACTAAACCTGCATTTTATGTCAATACAATCAGTAGTTATCTGCATATAAGATGATTCTGTCATCTGCATGCTGCTTGTGGATATAAAAGGGAAGTAAGATTTGTTGTTGTGCTCTGCTTGAGCGTTTACGAAGATCAATTGTTGTAAATCACCACAAGCTTCCTTTCATATGCCGTGTTTTATTTCAATGAGTGTATCATAAACATATATTCACCAAAGCAGTAAAACAGAAATATGTCCTTATATTATCGGAGTCCAGCTTGTCAAGGTAAATTGCCTATCATGCAGCGGGAACTTCAAGATAAACACCCAAATGTAATATTTGTATAAAGCCCCTGCAGCTTAACATTGGAACAAAGAATGATTTTTAAAGGAGGAATGCTTCTGTTCTTTACATGTATGACACAACATTTTATGTTATTGTATTACTGCAACTGACCTTACCTTCCACTCTTTGGATTGGTAGGCAGCTCAAATGAATTAAGCAAATGATAATCATAATGATCAATGATCATGACAGGACCTTTCATGCAATAGCAGTGACTCTTGAATGCCTTTTTAGCTTCAAGACATGTTTCACAGAGAAGATGCAGATGGGTCCCTGTTCTTTAGGTCATCTTATATTTCATAAGGGCCCTTTCACACTGGCGGCCCATTTTTTTTTTCAGTTCAGTCATGTTTTTTCAAAGAAAAAATGGATGAGTTTACATTTGTTTTTTCATCCGCTTACATCCGTGTTTTCATCTGTTTTTCATCCATGTAGTTCTGTTTTTCATCCATTTACATCCGTTTTTCATCTGCTTATATCCCTTTACATCAATTTTCATCCATTTACATCCATTTTTGGTCCGTTTACAGCCGTTTTTCATCCGTTAACAGATGCAGGCAATAACTGATGTAAAAAGATGTTCATCCGTTTACATCCACAAGTCCATAGCAAAACATGGGGGTCCGTTTCTTATCCATTAATGGACAGATGAAAAACAAACATACGGAACGCCTGTGTGAAAGCGGCCTTAACTTAGAACAAACCTGTATTTTGCAAAAAAACAAAAAGTGCCCCTGTTAGCTAGCCTCATCCACTGCTGACACATATCTTCTATTCATACCCATGTTATCCCATTCACCTATCACTCCACAGAGCCATGGTAGTTCATTGAGAACTACAAGCCAACAGCCACTAAGTTCATTCACAGAGGACTGTGAATGAGTGATGCAGCTGGGCAGGTGGAGGCTGCAATTTTTTTAAATTTTGACAGCTAGCGGGAGGAGAAGATCCCCCAACTATCTGTCAAAATGGGGGAGCAGAGGTGTTACATGTTACACCCTGAATATGGGTGTACCATGTAATATGTTATGAAAGGTGAACTTACTCTTTAAACTTTTGTAAAGTTTGTAAACAAAATGATCAAATCTGGAATTTCCCTTAAAAAATCCACAACTACATTTATTTAGTTTAGTATTGAGTTACTACATAAAGTTAGACTTTTTCTACTTCCTCTTTTACAGATGCATTTTTCTAAAAAAATTTTAGCAAAGTTGCCTTTACTTGCACCCATAAACAAGATAATCCAGAGTCTGCATAAATTCTGAGAACATTCTCAATGTGACATTAATGTTATCAGTGCTACTTAGCTATTGCAATGTAAAAAAAAGGAGTTTCCACACACACACGATGTAAAGTGTTACTAAACCCACAACTGTAAAATCAGTCTGTATATGCAGCAAAGCATGCTTCACTGTGGAATCTAAGGGGTTAGTCCTCCGCATTGTGTAAAAAGGCTGTTTGTTCCTGACTTCTCTGATCCTCACCTTCTTCTACAGTACCCAATCCATCTGCTGATAATACAGAGTCCTAGGATGCACTCTGCACATGCTCAGTTTGGTGTGTATTGCTACAGAGTTTTATTTGTTTGGGAAGGTGCATGTGATTGGCACATGGCTAATCAGTACTGTCTATATTTTCCTATGAGGCCTGTTTCAAATATTATGTTCATTTTACAGTCACTCTTTAACATCACATAACCCTGTAAGCCTACAGCAGAAAAAGAACTATAAAAAGGAAATAATGTTTACAGTCATCCCATGCCTCAATATACCAAGTATATGTTTAAAAACTCAAATTCTAAAGTGTTACTAAACCCAGGACCCTGCATTCACTATATCTGGTCTCCCACAGTACACAGAACATGGAAATTCAATTACATTGGTAAATATAAACTGATAATACCTTTTCTCATCAGCAGTATGTATTATTATATTATTATACAGTATTTGTATAGAGCCAAAGGGTATGCTCAGCGCTGTACAGTAGCAAGGGGGACAGAACATGAGACAAGACAGTAACAATACACTACACGAGGGGTTTGAGGGCCCTGCTCTTTCAAGCTTACAATCTAGGAGGGAGGGGAAGGTGGCACAGGAGGAGATGGCTGTGGGGGATGGAGTGGTGGGTGGAGTGGAGGAGGTTAGTTGTTGAGGTGAGGTCGGGTGTTAGGTGAGGTTGGGGTAGGCTTCCCTGAAGAGGAGGGTTTTCAGGGTGCGCCTGAAGGTGAGGAGGGTAGGTGACATTCTGATGGATTGGGGAAGGAAGTTCTAGAGGATGGGGGATGTCCTAGAGAAGTCCTGAAATCGGGCGTGGGAAGAAGAGACCAGGGAGCTAGAGAGCAGGAGGTTCTGTGAGGAGCGGAGGGCACGGGTGTCTGGTCGAGCACTGGTTAAAGCTTAGAGGAGAAATTTTCATTCTCCTCTGACTGTTCTAAGAGGCCGCATGGCGCCTGATCAGCCTGTAGGCTAGACCTGTTCAGTGCCGATCATATGTCCTTTTTGAAGCTCTGATCAAGTCTTGTGAACATAGGAGACACAGAGCACACTACAGACTGAGGTACATGAGAACTTTCATGTGGCACATCATTGCCTTGTGGTTTTTCTCCATTGGAATACTTTGTGGAACTGATATAATTGCTGGCTTATTGACATCTGGTTTACAGCATTTCTATAGCAGGAATTGACACTATACTAAACAATATACGTATTATATTGTTTACAGCTTCATCATAGCAGGGTCTATAGGGAGCAGGGGCGGACTGATAACTCATGGGGCCCCCAGGCAATTGGAAATCATGGGGCCCCCCTGTCCGTGCCAACACTCAAACCACACCCAAAAAAGCCTATGAAAAGGTATCAGGGGCATCTCATGGGGCCCCGTACTGACCATGGGCCCTCGGGCAGTGCCTGAATTAGTCAGTCCGCCCCTAATAGGGAGGTTCCATCTGCACAGTGAGGGACAGGGGCGGACTGACCATTTGGAAACTCAGGCACTGCCCAGGCCCCATGAGATGCCCCTGGTACCTTTTTTATAGGCTTTTTTGAGTTTGGGCAAGGACACAGGGGCCCCATGATCCCCTAATGCCTGGGGGCCCCATGAGTTGTCAGTCCGCCCCTGGTGAGGGAGGACAGGGAGAGGTGTGGAGGACTGGCCCTTGTCATTTGCATCTCTTTCTGAGATTGGGGAGGGTGTGTGTGTGGGGGGGGAGGGGGAGGAGGGGTCTGCTCTGGAGGTTGGGGGTGTCCTGGGGGGATGGAGGTGGGGGGAATTTGTTGGGGTGGGGTTGTACCTTCTGGGGGGGGTTCCTTTAGGTGTGGGGGACAGTTTTTGGGTGGGGGTGGGCGGTGGGGGGAGGAAATGCATGGGATATGCATTGTTATATCTATTTTTTACGGTCAATAAATATATCCTGTTCATTATCCATTGAGGTGCTGTATCCTTTCTTTCTTGGGGTTTTTTTGTCAGAAGTGTATAAATAGTTTGAGACCTGGAACAGAATTGTCTTGTCCCTACAGAGGAGATCACAGAGGAGATCACTGATTGCCCCCCTAGACCCACTTGCCTTGTGTTTGCTGTTCATCGCAGTCCAAACTGGGTGAGATGGTGTGGCTAGGTTTTGCTGCGAGTTGCTGAAACTGGCTGAGGGGCCTGTCATCTAAGGATCTAGTCTGGTATCATAGAGAGAAAGTGTCTGGAAGTCATTGGAAGGATGCAGAAAACTGTCTTAAGACATATGTGATCACAGACAGGTGTGAGACATCCTAGAGATTGTGTGCTGTTGCCACCCTCCTGATGTTTAAGAGCCAGCTGTGTTTAAAGGAGACAGAGTCTATTTCATTTTTAATGAAAGGGCTTTACTTGGACTGTCTAGAGTGGAAGGTTAATTTCCTCAAGCTGCTACTACAACACCTAGTCCATTCCTTTACTTGTATAATGACTTAGTTCTTTAGAAGAGAAAGTGTCCTCCTATTTGACAATTCCCTATCCCCATCCACATTACCCAAAAATAAAAACACCAATAAGAGAATACCCCTGGACTGTTCACTGAGCCAAAAGAGTGACTGTGACCGTGTGTCTGGCTGCAGGGCAAATAACGGAAAGGAACCCTGGGCATCTTTCTAGCGGCTCATATGGGAGTAACACTACACTTGGGGGCTTGTCCTGGATTTCCCTTAAAGAAATTGTAGTGATTGTTATTAGTAACTGATAGAAGAATTTCTGTGTGATGCTATGAGGACTGTGGGGCAGCAATCGGTGTGAAGTTTTGCAGGGAGGCAATTAGTATATCGGATTGCGGGGAAGCGATTGTTATGGTGGAGAAGTGCTGTGTCGCAGCAGAGAATGTCTGCTCTACAGCAAAGGGTGCAGCCAGTGCAGAAGCATTTCTGAGTGCTGGTGGTGAAAGAGCTAATATGTGGCGCGGGGGTGAGATTGCCAGAGAAGTCTGCCTAGATAAAGAGAGAAAGCCCACATGCGAGAGAAGCCAATGGGAGATCGAGGGCATTGGAAAAGAGGCAGAGTCTCTGCCTACATTGGAGAAGAAGCGGGGTCTCCGCCTGAGTGCTGAGCAAAAGGAAGGAGGAGTCAATGCACCAATTACAGGTATAGAGAATAGAGACACATGGAGAGAGCACCAAGATGGCGCACACTGGATGCAGTAAACCACAGGCGTGTACTGGAGCTGCCAGTAATAGCTGCAAACATCCAGGTAAACAGGTGGATACGATACCATCTCATGGGAAAACACTTTGTTCCAAGATGGCGGATGCCTGGATTATGTCAAGAAATTTGGTGTGGTCTTTTGGGGAGATAAGTGAATGAAAACATTTGTGGTGTCCATACCTCTGGCCTCTAGACATCACTATTTACAATTTATAAGTGTATAATACTTTCTATAATCTATTTGAGTTAGCTTCAGATCTTGATCCTGTTTTGATACTCAAAGATGCCTGAACTTGTTATTAAAGCAGTATTAAACCCAAAAGCAAACATTTAGTACATTGCATATTGCAGCCTACCATTTATTACATGCGATGTCTGTTAATTTTCTTTTTTAGACCTTCTTTCCTTTATTTTCATGTGGTGATCCAGTCAGTACATTTGTTATTTTTAAAAATAACAATCTCTCCAGCACAATGTATCAGTTGCAAAGATGAGACAAATAATTTACCACTAGCAGGTGTGCTTACAATGATCAGCTTTTTATGTAAAATCTTTATCCCAAAAGTAAAAAAAAACGGGTGTGCTTTTAAAGTATTAGCTGGAGTTTGGCTTTAATTTGTTAGTGTATCTAAATCTGCTAGTCCATCTAACACTCCCCTTCCCTCTGTTTGACAATGCAGCTGTCCAAAGGTAACAGAGGAGAAAAAGTCTAAGAAAAGAAAACTGATGCGGCCATGCAGCCACCACATCTAATGATTGTAAGCTGCAATATATTCGATTTTTGGTTTGAGTTTTTATACAGCTTTAAAGAACGCTGTAAGGCTTCATGTACACGAACAACTGCTAAATTCGAGCTTAGGAGCTTTTGCCATTTTTTTTGCCAAAGCTCCTAAACTCAACTCCATAAAAGCCTAGGTGTCCATGTACAAACAGGCTTTTAGCAGAGCTTAAGGGCAGCTGCGTTTAGGTGAGGTTAAACGCGTTCAGGATAGGAACCCCAATTTAATGGTGTCCTGTAGTTTGGAAAACAGAGCACTTTTAGTCTTCATGTGCACAAGCCTACTCTGCAGGAAAACGTAAAACGTGGTAAAAACGCAGCAAAAAGTGGTACCACAGTTGCCACGTTTTGCGTTTCCCAGCAGCCAGCGGTCAGAGTAGGCTCGTGTACATGAAGCCTAAAACTGCTCTGCTTCCCAAACTACAGGACACCATTATATTGGGGATGCTAGCTCTATGGCAGCATGCACTTTTCTTCCACATCCTGGTGAGCCTGCCATAACCTTTATTGGTTGGATCCATATGCTGGAGCATTACATACCTTCCGTTAATTAGTTGGACTTACCTACTGCTAGAAAGCATGATATTTTTATTCACTGCTTGAGAGCAGAAGGAAAGCATATTTCCTATACTCTACCAGCAGCATATGACACTTCTAATACTGCATGAAAGAACTTCTTTGTGCCTAAAGTAAACGATATACTTTCTGAAAACATAGACAGCATAATGGTGATTCAACAGCCATTATTAGAGAGTATAGCCATTTTAAGAGAATTGGTTGTTACTTGTGACTTAGGGGCTCTAACAGATGAAATGACAAGAGACCAACTAGTACAAAATATAAACATCTCACATTAAATAAATATTGCTCTCTGAACATAATTTAACTCTATTAAATTACAATTTCAATGTAAAACTGTTGTGGCTAAAGGCCAGCAGGGGACTGCATGTACTGTACAGCTGTGAATTCAGGAACTGCTTCTAATAAGGTACATATTCACTCCCAGTACAAAGGCACAACAAGAAATTCATCTAATCTGCAATGCAGAGCTGTGCATACACAGAACAAGTACTACCTCAGGTTTAGTTCAACAAAGCACATAGCAAACTATACTCGGAGTAGCGCTACCCCCGTAGGAGCTGCTGGATGATCTCTGATTCTGCCTTGACCCTGTAAACTCCTCAACCTTTCGGACACTCTAGGTTCAGACATTTTTAGACCAATAGTGTATTGGGGTAAAGTGCCTCTTTAGGAAATGCTAAGTTACCAATGATCTGGGGTAGAGTCAATCCAAGTTTAGGAATGCTGTGTTCTGCTATCAAATTGGAGCCCTTTGAATGATGAAGAGTGATAAAAGTTGGTAAGATCAGGCCTGTAGATGAACTGAGATAGTAGCAACAAAGATTCCTCTATTGGCTTGGTTACAACGATATCTGCTAGCAGTGTCTCTCTGTAAAAGAAGAGTGGGCAACTGCCCGCTCCCCAATCCTGATACAGGTGCAGTCTCCAACAATGCAGGATGAGCAGGTCCTTGGTTCTCTGCTGAGAGAGAGTGATGGGCACACAGCAGGCTGTTAGAAAGCTGAAAGCTGTAGCAGATGAGCAGAGAAGAATTGTGAGGATTTCTGGATGACGGTGAGAGGCTGTGGACACCCGGCGTGGTAATCCGCAACACCACTATGCAGATATACTGGATAAGTGTGACTGTCACAGACTAGGCCACTGAGTCCCTGGGCCAAGACAGGGAACCTGCCAGTAGTAGTTTAATATATAGGCTCTCCCACAATCCTTTAGTTGGGCAGCTTTCTGGGATGTGTAGTTCAGAAATGGCTCTGATATACAGTGATGACAGGCTGTAGGACTACAAGTCCAAAGATCCTCTGCTCTGGTCCAGGACCTGTCAGGGCTCTGGGGTATGACCAGAGGTATGTGGACTGACGCAGGGAAACGCAGGCTTCAGATATGTTATAAACAATATAATTTATTAACACTAACAATACATAAATGCAGTGCAATACTAAAACATAACACAGTACAAACGAACCAAACCAAACCACCCACAGATAACAATACATACAATGCAAGCGTCGTCAGGCAGGCCGGGTCAATAACAATCGGGCAGGTAGGAACAGGAGGAGCAGGCAGAGAGTAGTCAGGTCACGAGCCGGGTACAGCAACTAACGGGCAGGTAGGTACAGGGGGTCAGGCAGAGAATGGTCGGGGTCACAAGCCAGGGATAAAACAGGAGAAGTCAGCAGAGGTCCGGATCAGGCAGGGTCGGCAACGAATCAGTCAGACAGGAACAGGAACAGGAATGCAGGTAACAAGATACAGGGGCCCATAGAAAAACACACACCAAGGTACAGACTGCAGGTCTGGCCATCCCTTAAATACACCTGTAATCAGCCTCAGGTGTCTTGGCTGACTGCAGGGTTGAGTCTCTGATTGCTGAGAGCACCCGCTGGCCAGCCCTGGTACTTCAGCCCACAAGGCAGGTGAGTCCCACCATTATTGGCAAGTCCATTCCTGACAGGACCCCACCTCTGTAGACAGGAAGTGATGCAATGGTCTGAGTGCTGGGCATTGGATGGAAACTAGCTAATCTATGGTTCTGTTTGATTATGTCTTCTTGATTCCATCTTACAGAAGCCAGCACCTGGCTAGATGTGTGCCCTGCAAAAGTTGCACAGTGCAATGGATAGAAGAAAATGGGACACTTTAAAAAGATCTGCTGTATGTGTACTGCTATAGGTTCATGAAGTTACTGGCCTGGAGGTTACCTTCTTAAACATAAAGAAATACCTGCCTTGTAAACTTTTGTGCACTAGTGTTCTGTTTGAGCAATAGTGTGCAAGCATAATAATTGTAAAGAAAAGTATCTTTTTGCTGCACAAAGTCTACAATTGGTGGATGGTGTTATCACAACAGCACCAATAGCACCTATCTTACTAGTATGCAAGATTTCATCAATCACTTAGACATCACTGAGCTGTGCAAAAAACTTTGTACAAAAAACTAAAGTGCAATCAGATCCTGTGAAATCAGTGCGTCAGAAATCAATACATTTACCTGTTTCTGTAAGAGAAGCTGTTTTCCAAGAACATAAAGAGGATCTTCACTCTTAAAGAAAATTACAAATATTGTAGCTGCTGACTTTTAAAACAGAACACTTACCTGTCCAAGGATTCAGCACCGTTCTCAACTGGGCCAGATCTCTGCCGGTCTTCAGCCAACATATTTAGTAAGGGAAGCCGGTGTGACTCCTTGCAGCTTCACATTCGGCTTCCCATTGCACATGTGTGAGCTGTACTGCACTTTGTGGATGGTCCTGTAGCCTCCTGGGACCTGGGACCTGTGACCTGTCCCAGAAGGTTGCAGGTGGGGGGGAGGGAGAACTTTGCCTAGGCATTCAGAGCGAAAGTGGGAATGAGTACCTGCTAATACTAGGTACCTACGTAGACATATAGCATTTAGAAATTGAAAGTAAACGAAAGGAATGAGCAGAGAAGCCCCAATGCTTCAGAGAATATAGGAAGTTGTGGAAAAAGATGGCCAGTAGACCAGCAGCACTCATAGCAGGAAGGGATATTTTTCAAATAAGCTTATATTGGATTGTCAGAAATAAATACTGTTTGTATTGCTATGCAATATTGTTGTTAAAAAAATTAAAGTGTATGCATGACTATAGATCTCTTTTAATAAAACACTCTGTAACTACTCTGCCTCCAAGTCTACAGCATAGAACAGCATTGTCAGGGTTCTGTAAACTGTCTGAGAGATAATACACTCCTGAGAGTGTTACACTACTTATCCATGCATCTAACATATAAATACATATCTGACACTAGGCCCATTTTAGGTAGCAATTTAGAAACCAGTAGTGTTCAGCAAAGTTTTCCATTTATATTTTGAGGATTTAAATCAAAGGCATTGTCGAAAGGGTTAAACAAGCAAACTAAGGTGAAGTAATAGTTGATATAGTCTCATCCCAGTCCTTTCCTAATTTATAGCTAATTGCACTATTCTCTTTATCATAGGTAAAATGGAGCACAAGTAGGGTTCTTGTTGGCTGCTTGACAAGCGCTTAATGTGCAAGAGATGAATAAAAGATAAATTGTGGCTTTGCTGGGATGAAAGCACAAAACTGTCAATCAAAGCCAATGGGGAATTAAAAAAAGCAGTTTATGTTATGCAATTCAGTAGAGGTTCTGCATTAACCTTTTTGGTGCCATTTTTTTCTTTCACCTATAGGTTTGGTTGGATGGAAAGTTGTATTGTGCTTGTGATAAGTCAGAAAAAATTCTTTCATACTCTCTCAGTTGATTTTCTTGCAATGTAAGCTACAAAGGTCAGTATACTACTGCATAAGTATGTTGGGAAATCAAGTTCTGAATGCCATCTTTTGATTGTATTTTCATATTGCAATCACTTATTGAAGCAGGATGACTTTGGAGAATTGCCATGAAAAACTATTCTTGAAGAACTCTAATAAAAAAACTGACTCCCTGTAATTTCTTTTTCTGTAATTCATCAGATGTTTTGATGACCACTGTTCTATAGGGTTGCTGGATATTTAGCCATTTAAATGTGGGTGGTAGTAATTTTCAGTCACTCAATGACACAGTTGAAGCCTAAATTTAGTAAGGAAAAAAAAAATATAGCACAAGGGGCATTACTTGCAATTAATGCAATGTGCCCCCTGTGTTGCTGGCTTTTGCTTTGGTTGATAATTTTCTTCTTTGATCCCCCCACTGCTGTAAGTTTTCAGTACTGCCTAGGTTAACTGAGCAAAGAAACCTGTCATATGCACTCATCATGAGTGCACAGTATGCCTGCTTCCCCCCTCCACTGCTACTACATTCATAGAAACTGTACTATAGCTGTCCACAATGAAAAGCACTTTATGAATAAAATAGGAGACCTCTAATTCATCCTCCCATCCTCTATTCGTAGTTCACATTTCATTCATAGAAGTTTCAGAGTACAGCTTGAATGAATAAAGAAGGTGGGTGGATGGCAGGTTCTCTCGGTTGTATTAAACTGTAGTTCAGCCTCCCTGCACAGGTGAAGCTGTTCGGTTGCCGCCATGCAGAGAAAATGGAGGACAAGTGGAACTCATGATCCTCTGAGGCCTCCATAGGTGACATCAGAAGAGCAGTGATTTGATTGGATGCTACTGCCTTGGATGACATGAGCAGTCATATTTAGTGTGTGCAGTCCTAATAAATAGCACTGTAACCCTTCTGTTGCACACATTGGCAAAGTTGCTCTGTCAGGGACAGTGTGTCTTGTGCAGGGAAAGGTTCCAGTGGAGGAGGGACAGATAGGGACTGCTTGCCTGTTTCACCAGCCAGGAGCCCTTCTACATCAAGGTGCCATGTTGCCAGAACACCTTCCAGCTACCTCCTCTGATAGATGTTGCTGGGCATCATCCGTTGTTCCTGGGTGTTCTCTGCAAACTCTCTGTAAGTGCTTTCAGGCCAATTTGGCCATGTTATACAGACTGTCTTACCTTATCGGAACTTTATGTTGATACAACTCACTGCAATCCTTGGTCTCCATGTGCATAATCTCCTCTCCAGGTACCCGACACATGACCCCGTCCACACCTGGCATAAGTCGGTAGGTTATGCCCCATTCATTGGCTGACATGGACAGGGGAGGAGGGGTCAGCATGGCACCATTAGGAGCAACCTTAGCTCTGGTGCCCAAATTTATTAGGTCTAACAACTCGCTGATGGAGTTGGAGGAGAGTCTGGAGAGTGCTGTTTGTCTCTACCAGGTACCCTCCCGGCTGATTGCAGAACTAGCTATTAATGCATTGGAGGATGATACCTGCTAAGCTGTCATGGTGCTACTAGAGGATGAACATCGTGGCATAGCTAGAAGGTGTATTTGGGGAAAATGTGACCTCGATTGAGCTGAGACGCAGGTTCTTCATACGCAGGCAACAAGAGGTAAAAAGTCTCACTCACCTATCTGTAACACTCCAAATGTTATGGACACAATTGGAAAAAGGTGTGCTAACATAGGTGCTCCAGATAAACTTCTATGGGACCAGTTCATTGGAGGAGTGAGTATTGGCCCAATCCAACAAGTCCTACAACCACAAGTGAGATCTCAACCCTTTCTCATTTTTAATTATATAGTGGAGAAAGTGGTGGCCTGGGAGCAGAAGGATTTGCATGCCACTATTACCATGACAAAGAAAAGTGAGCCTCTGTACATTAGAGAGCAGACCTTAGCCCCATCTCTATTGTCAGTCCTGCAGACGGTCAACCAGAAGCTGTGGCACATTATGGCATCCATTTGGCTAGAAATGACCACAGCTAAGCAAACCTGGTCAGTAGCTGAGGCCACTCTAAAGCACCTCTTGTCAGCCATTAAATTAGAGGTTCCCAAGGTGATGGGATGATCTCCAGGAATGGCACACCAATGTCCCAGACAAGAGACCATGGTTGCCCCAACCCCTGTGGTGACCACCTTAGTGAACAGCCAGCTGGTCCCTTGCTTAATCAACACTGGATATGAAGTTACCATTGTGGAAAACAACCTTTATTTGCAGGACTCAGGACCATTGAGCTGTTTGGCTTAATATGATTTGGGCCTATAACGCAAGCAGACAACAGACTGAACAAGTAGGTGTTGTTTGCACTCCTCTGAAGCAGAAGCTACTATTACCCCCCCTGTCAAGAAATTGCTGGATCACTGCCAATAAGGGCTCACAAGGAGCTATGGTCATGGTAGAACCCTGAAGGGACCTTGAGGTTTCAGGGGAATGATTAACGGCTCATACCCTTTCCAAGTTCCATTGATGTAGGGTGCTGGTCCAGCTAATCAAATTGGGGGCAGCCCCTGTTGCACTGCCGAACTGCATGACCCTCACAGACCTCTATGTGGTGCCAAAAGATTTCATTATGGAGTCCCAGACAGTGGTTTAAGCCATATGTGCCCCACTGCAAGCTACTATGGCCTCCCTGGGTGTTGATCAGTACCAACAGTTGCTGGGCTAGTTGGCCATCACCTTTCAGGAAGACCCTCTGTCCCAACAGCACCTCCTCTATCATCTGCTATAAAGACACTTGCTAGTCTTTGCAGCTGGTCCTAAAGATTACCAAGGCTATAGACCACCCTATACACATGGGGTCTGCTCCCCTCCCCCTTCAGGGATAGAAATTAGAACATACCACCTGCCCTGTGCCAGGAGGTCAAAGACCTGATTTGCAATATGCTGTAAAGTGGGATTATGAAAGAGAGTCACAGTCCATGGGCCTCCCCTGCCTACCCATGATAACTCCTATGCACCTGAGGCTACTGAGCAACGTCCAGTGGATGATAACTCTAGCACTGAGCTTGAAAATACTGATAAGGCTCACCACCTTATTGAGTCCAACCTGGGTCTATTGCCAGCTATGTACTCTGATTAAGTTGTTTAAGCGTATTAGTTGTCACTGCCATTTTATTTAGGTGTGTGTGCCTTATGACCATTTGTATCCTATTGTTTGTTTTGTTTTTGCTTGCTATTTGCCAATTTCGAGGACAGCATCTGTAAACAGTGGGGAGTGTAGGCAGGTGCAGCTCGGCCTCCCTGTACAGGTGGCCCAGTTTGGCTCTGACCATGTAGAGAGAGCAGAGGACAACGGAAAATCAAGTTCCTCTGAGAACTCCATAGGTGTCATCAGGAGAGCAGCTGTCCAATTGGATGCTGCTGCCCTGGATGAGCTGAGCGGTCATTTTTAGTGTGAGCAGTCCTTATAACTAGTACTGTCCCCCTTCAGTTGGCACACATTTGCATAGTGGCTAGGTCAAGGACAGGAACCCTCTGGTCAGGGACAGTGGGGTTTATTTACTATACCTGGAGAGTGCAAAATCATGTTCACTTATGCATACAAACCAATGAGCTTCCAGGTTTTATCGCCATAGCTTAATTGAACAAGCTGTGGTTAGAAGCTAATTGGTTTCTATGCAGAAGTAAGCCTGATTTTACACGCTTTAATAAATAACCCCCAGTATGTCCAGCACAGGCAAAGGTTCCAGTGGAAGAGGGACAGATAGAGACTGCTTGCTTGTGTCCGCATCCTGGTGCCTTGTTGCCAGACCGCCTCATCCATTGTTCCTGAGTGTTCTCCGCAAACTCTCTGTGCTGCCTGGCCAGTTCAGTCATGTTACACAGACTCTGTTACCACCTTTTCAGAACTTTATGTTAATACACCTTACTGCAATCCTCGGTCTTTGCGTGCATTCTCTCCTCTCTGGTTACCCAAGGTACCAGAAGATTGTGATGGAGGGGGAGGATTGAAGGAGTAAGATTTTAGTTAAAGCAGGAGCCAGCAGCACAAGGGACACATTACATGGATAGTAAGTAATGTATCTTGTGCTCATTTTTTTTTACTTAAGCCTTAAGAATACACCCCTCTTGCAGTCCTAGTAATTACTATTTAACTTACATTGGTGACATACTATTTACTAATCCTTAAAGTAAGCCAATGGTAAAAAAAAATGAACAAGTAAACATCTATAACAGGAACCAAACAACATAATCAGTCAAGGCCTAGGTCCAGTTTGCGAGGGCTTAGGTGCTCCCTTGCTTTCCACATAGCTGTGCAAGGGCCTGCTAATAGGTTTGCTCTTAGGCTGTTTTCACACTGATGTGTTTTTCTTCTGCTTTTGCATTAAAAAAGCTGAAGAAAAATGTGTAACCATGTATTCCTATGGAGCTCTTCACACTGATAAGGTGCAGGTCTGGGGTGCGTTTAAAGTCGTGCTTGCTGCAAAAACACATCTCCCAATTGAAATCAATGGAAAACGCGGCCAAAACACATCATGAACGCACCTGCATCGTTTAAAAAAATGCTCTGCCAACTCATTCAAAACGTGGCAAAAACACATATGCGCTTTTGCCATGGATCAGTAGGAAAGTAGCCTTATACCAGACATTGCACTGTGTAATTTTAAAGAGGTGTGCCTGTTCTCCACTATGAGTAAGGGGACAAAACATTTACATGGTTTCAGGCAGCACTGGAAGAAAAATAAAAGAAAGCATACCCCCTAGCTTTGTTTGCCTGATAGAATAGATAGGCTTAGACCAAACCAGGCTTGATATACAGTATGAGTTCAGGGTCTACATGACCAGATTTAAAGGGGTGTCAAATATAAAGTTATCAGCAGAAAGGTTTAATGAAAAATTTGCTTCATTGATTGGATGGTCTGAAGACCAGCCAAAAGGAGCTTCAACGGTGGTCTGAGGGAGGAGTGAGCAATCTCAGAGTTTAGTTAATGCTGGGAAAACCTTTTGCATTGATCGTTTGTCTTCTAAAAGACATACAGTATGTGTTTCATGAGTTTATTGTGAAGACACCATTACATAAGGCATGAGAAACCAATGTTTTGAGGCATTTTAGGATCCCTTTTTCAAGGCAACATAGTGAACTAATATCTGGAAGATATTAAGACTCAGCTTAAGGTAGCTGCTGCCCCCAACAACACTGCATTAATTCAGACACAGCTGAGCAATATGCTAAAAGGAGTTAGACATATAACTTCAGTGCCTGCCCATGTCCCCATATTGCTCCATCTGAAATATCCTAGTCATGTATGCACCATCACATCTGGGAAGGAACAGAGACTTATGTGGGCAACTAGACCAGAGCCTTGCAAGTTTTGGAGCAGCGTACATGACAGTGTGCATTCTTGCTCATGGTTGTGGTGTAGTCCCATTAAACTCAATAGGTGAATTTGACAGGTGGGGGTTTATTTACTAAAGCTGGAGAGTCCAAAATCAGACTCCCTTCTGCATAGAAACCAATCAGCTTCTAACCTCAGCTTGTTCAATGAAGCTTTGGCAATGAAACCTGGAAGCTGATTGGTTTCTATGCAGAAGGGAGTCTGATTTTGGACTCTCCAGCTTTAGTAAATAAACCCCATGGTGTCTGTCAAACTTTGCACCCTGTATTAAAAATGCCTCAGCCATGAAGCAAAACACTGTGACTACAGCATGTGCACAGCCCTGTCCGGCTGTAATGTTACAATTCAGGTAGATGTCCAGGAGGCAATAAAACAGCTGCTTGTTTTTACTGCTCCTCAGCTGCCCATCTAAAAGTGCAACAGTGGCAGGGATGCATTTTGACATCATTCTGATAAAGGCACAACTAAATGATAATGCCTTTTGTAAAACTTTGCCCCGTATGTCATGTGATTATTAGTACAAAATACTTCTAAAACGACCTACTAGAGACTGTGTGCTGTTTACATCATTAGTACATAGCTTTCAAGAGCATGACAGTTCATGCAAAATTATCCAAAGGGAAAAGCACAAAAGTTTTTCCTGTACAATAACAGAATGAACTATTTTCGTTTAATCAGTACAGTATTTGTCTATAAAAAATCAAGGGACCAAGACCGCGCATGCTCAGAAATGAAAGAATGTATTACAATACAATATGTTGCGTCATCATGGAACATTGAATTTTATCTTACGAGAATTTTTGTAATGTTAGTAACCTATTCATTTTTTATATGAGACTAGAATGTAAAAAAAAAATGGACTGTCATTCATCCGATATTCTCATCGTGTGTACAAGTCATTACTCTTTCTGATCCCTAAGCTAACAATGTCAACAATTAGCCTAATTTTTTGCTGTTTATAAACTTTGAAGCTTTGAGATGCCCTCTAACCCTGCTACCTTAGGCAATAGTCCTAAAGAAAGCTGAGGAAAACACATTCCTGACCAACACATAACCATTTTAACCCCCATCTATATTTCTTCCCAAATGTTTTTAATTCTATTGTCTATCAAACAAGCAACATGTTGCTAGAAATTTTAATAGCTCATTGACTGCTAATAACATTAGGTCTAGTCACTCTCTTCCTCGTTAGCTAACTTTCCTGTAGAATTTTCACCTCATTAACAATAATGAGAAATTGTTATTATTTCCAACAAAGAAGACTTGATAGATCTGTGCACAGTGAAAAGAAAAATGTTCATGTGCTTAGTAGAAACCAGTACTCTTTTTCACAGTATTTGAGCAATTGAAATTTGCAATTATAAGTCCAGGATGATGAGCAGTTTATCTCCAAAAATATGAAAGTGGCAAACCAGGTAATGCTGGGGTTATGACCTTAAAGCTGCAGCTCATGTCTATGCCCCATATAAGTTATATTTGCATATAAATGTATACGAAATATATTTTAAGGAGATAATTTATCTGGAATGTCCTAAACAAATGCTTTTTTATGCTCTAAAATATCTTCAGTTAAAGATCACAGCAGTGAAAGCCTTGAGAGCTAAAATACCATAAGAGCAGTATAAATGCTATCATAATAACCCTTTAACTAGAAACTAGGAAATCATCAGCCACTAGTACAGATGGTGAAAAAGTTCTGGGTCACTGGAGCATGTTTGAATACAAATTAACAGCAGCCAAGATTCTAATCATGTATGTAGCAACTGGTGGAAATGCTGCCTGGGCAACTGCAAAGGAGGACCCAAAATGACAAAGTTTTTAGGGGTCTAGGGGACCCATATGGGGGCCAGGCGTTGAGAACAATGAAGGGTTCCCACTTTTGGCTCTTATTAAGTAGGTTGCTCTATAGAAGGATCAGCCTTAAATAATAATACTAAACCAATTTAGTATTTTAATGTAGGATTGCTTCCATTGCTGCACAAGCTAAAATAAATACCAATAAGAAGACAGATGAAGCAAATGATAAAGTGTTGTGGTTGCAAGAAGACATACAAATCCGGGAAAATTTTTATTTGCACATGACTTTTTATTGTCTCTATTCATGACTGCAAATAGATCATCTGTGTTATAATAGACTGTGGGTTGGCCTAGACAGTTTGGGCAGCCATTTTGCCAGTGGGAAGGTTTTAATTTGCTGTTTTAGTAGGTTGGGACATCAGGTGGGTATAGGATATTACTTTCCATTTCTCTTACCCATCCATCCTGACATAATTGAAGAACGTGTTTGTCATGTGCATGCTGCTATGCTTCATAATAGTTGTGTACCATGTATTTTGAACTCAGGATTTGGGTCTACTAGTGTGCATGTTCTTTTGTGCTTTATAGTTTCTGATATGCATTTAGAGTTTGCTTTTAAAAAGAATAAAAGTTTCTTTGTGACATCAGTTCCTGATTTACTTTTTATGATCCAGGGCTGGTGGTTTGCATTAAACAGGATCTTTTGGTGACTACAAATCATTGGACCTTTTGGTGCTCTGTACATAAGAGAACAAGATGTACAGGGCTCAGTTATGTATTTTATATGTGGATTTGTGCCTGTACTCTGAAACGTTTCAGTAGTACACCAGAATGTTTACTGTCAGGTTATGTAATGCTCATTAAAACTTTTAGTCCCAATTATTGAAAGCATAATATCTTTAAAATATACTACCCATCTTATACCTCTGAAAATGATAAAATATCTTGCATGGGGTAATTACAGCTGTTACATAATGTAATACATAATAAATTAGAACATGTGTATTGAGAATAGAATGTGTGTACAATGCTAGAAATCCAGTGTGGCCTAGGTCTGAATCAACATATTGTTTCCACAATGTGTACAGGAGTATGTGGGTCCACAAGATAGTTGGGACTGAAGATAAGATAAATGAAGGGTGGTAACCTTGGGTGAACTAAATATCTTTATGTAATAAGCAATCAGAAAGCATTATACAGTTTTAAACAGAATGATAACATGTTGATAGTGCTAAGTACAATGCAAAACCCACTAGTATTACTGCCATAGATGCTGACAGATTTATTTGTTTGCTAGCACCTGGTGAAAACATCTGCCGATATGTGCTGTTTTCTAAGTTAGTTTGGATTTCAGTAATGACTTGCAGAGTTGGAAGAGTCAAGTTGGCAAGTTTAATGAATTCCTGAATATAAGGCAAGTGAGACAAGGACATGTATTTTGTATACACAGCTAAAAATGCAGAGCGGTGTGCCAACTGCAAGATTATTTTTAGCTATTACAATTGCAAAAAAGTAGTTGTGCACAAAAAGAATCTTCAGAAACACCCATTACAACGTTTACTCAAAGTCTTGACTAACAACTTAAAAGCCTCTACCCTTATGATGGTGATTTTAATCTTAACTGATAGCAAGGTTCAGCTATGTTGTCCATTTTAGACTTTTCTTTCCATATCACTTGGCTCATTGAAAGTGACAGCCTCTGTGCTACTGATGGAAAGTCCTGAAAGGGTCATGTAAGTTTTTACTTAAAGGTTAGATCGCTGAGACAGGCCCTGCTGTAACATCCTACTTATAAAATTATACAGGGGGTCAGGAGGGTAAACGAAAGCTGTGTCCATTACAGCCAGTGGGGATATGAAGGGCCCTTTAAAAAGCCATTTTCTATAACTTATACATATTTTCATATTCTGTGTACAATGTTAATTTTTTTTATTATGCTTTATTCCACAGAAGTATCTATGAAACAATCCCTGGAGTCGGTAGTGTGGTTTGCTGTTTTTTTAATATCTATAATAAGGATCAAGCATAGCAGAATATGCATTAATATGAATTGACATCTTTCAACTGTGAACCTTGCTGCCAGTGCTAACATCTGCCTTTTTCAGATTTTTTTTCTGGGCTATTTTTGGGTAAGATGTCTTTGGTTTTCCCTCTGGTTTTATCTTGTTTTTTTTTTTTTTTTTTTTTGTATTGCTAAGTTTGATATATAGTTTGCTTATATTATATATAAGACCTAGATACTACTAAAAGCATACTGTCATGACCTCCCTTAGGGCAAGCTAGTTGCTCAGCTTTCATGCTGCTTCTCTAGCTTTATGCTATTAGAGTCACTTACCTGGAAAAGACTCAGAGACTATTGCAGCTAGCCTTTACATAAGGAAGTTGGCAATGACATCTCACATATATTTTTTAATGACAGCTTACTTTAAAGGGAAAGGTACATTCTATAAGTGAAGACTGCAGTCAAGGTAACCATAGCATTTTATCAATTTTATATAATGAGCCAGGGGGGTTGGTGGCTTGAACATTTTCTAGTTGGAGACTGTCAGTCTTTAGGATCTCTGTCAGTGCTTTCTCCAGCACTTTTTTTTCGAGGCTGGACTTTGTTCCTAGATATATAACTGTGCCCTCTGTTTTTCAGTCTGTTTCTAAAAGAAATTGTAGCAATGGTACCAAAAGTAGCTGCTAGATTTAACAGGTTCTCCTGCATTCCCTTCTAGCGACCTGCTTTTTAGCTGTACCCAGACACTCACTGACTCTGCAGTAGCAATAATCATTTCACAAAAAGTATTGACTCAAATGTCTATGTGGAGACAGTTAAAGTGACACTAAAGACTTTTTTTTTAAGAACAAACATGTTATACTTACCTGGTCTGTGCAAGGGTTTTCCACAGAAGAGCCCTGATCCTCCTCTTCTTGGGTCCCCCACCATAGCTCTGGGCTCCTCTCCACTGCCAAGTGCCCCCTTAGCAAGCCACTTGCTTTGGGGGAACTCTTGCGTACCCACTCCCCAACCCATCCATCCATAAGACACACAGAATGGGGTTTGGACCCACCCCCTCTCTCTTCTCACTGGCTGTAACTCACAGTAGTGCGAGGCAATGGCTCCTGCTGCTGTCTCTGAGTCAGAGAGGAGAGCAGAGAGCAGAGGCAGAGAGCCGGGACAGTAGCAGCCCTTGTTGACATTGCTGGATCAGGCACTAGTAAATACTAGGGAGAGCTGCATACTGAAGGTTTTTCACCTTTATGCATATAATGCATGAAGGTTAAAAAGCCTTCAGGCTTTAGAACTACTTTAAAGGTACAGGATGCCCAAAAAAAAATGACCAAATATTTGGTGGTCTTAGAGGCTTTAGTAGCTGCCTTCCGATGAAAATGGATATTTTAGGTACCTCTATTAGTGACTCTAGGGGTTTTACAGCCCCTTGTGATCAATTAAAGATATCTTACAGAGAAGAATAGTGAGGCCTCAATGCCATATCTATCCTGCAGCAGGACTTTGTACCATAAGGCAGACGTCTCCTGAAGATGCTCCAGGCAGAAAGCCATTATCCTTCTCCCCAGCCCACAACACTGACATAAACCTCTCAGAGATTGGCCAGGGCAAAATAAATATTCATAACCCAATACTTTGTATTTCCTCACTCTGTCCACTGGAGAACACTTACCAGAAGTAGGCAGGAGCCAACAATGTACTTGGGCTTGGATGAAACCTAACAATCCCAGTTAACATAAACAAAGCTCAGGCTGGCTACAGTCTAGCTTTGGAAACAATAAATGTAAAGTAGGGTCATAGCTGCTTTGGGCTGGGTTCCCACACAATCATTCTGCCTGAATGTCTACAACAAAGTGGTGGTCACACAATCATTCTGTCTGTGGAGGCTGCACCATTATCAGGCTGGGCCCATCTGTCTTTACTTTATGGCAATGGGTGTGCTCTACAGACAGAGCATGCAGAGGAGATAGTTAAGTGGCTCTGAAAGTCTTCCCCATCTTCCTCCTCCCAGGTGCAAAGCAGCAAGTTTTCTTCAATAGCTTCAAATGTGCTCCCTTCCTCCTTCTCTAAGGCTAATCCTGCCATAGCCCCAGAAACTGGCATGGAGGAGTCAGCTGACTTTTCATCACACCATCAGTAACTTTTTGCAGAAGGATATGCAAGAATTTATATTATCTAATGTGGATGAAGAAATTGCAAGGAGCATAAAGGGGGGATACATCAGTCAGGGAGCAATGATTGGCAGCGATATTTCTGCAGCTGCAACTTACAGCCAAGTGGGCTCAAGCTATGAGGAAGCTGAGGATGACCAAGTGGCAGACAGTATGTGGTTGTCAGAGATTGTAGAGAAGGAAAGGATGATGAGATAGAACAGCAGTGAGAAAGGATCTTATTCAGGGCCAGGAGAAGTTTTCAGATCACTGGAGGGTGTTAGATGGTACTGCCCTACAGGTAAAGGCCACTGCAATAAGCAGGGCCTCTCCATATGTCTTTGTGGTAAGGTCCTTTTCCTCACATGCCTGCTGCCGTTAGCACCGTTATAGTTTGCAGCCTCTGCCTGCAGTGTATTAATCGTGGTTAAACAACAAGTCATTTGGTTATCATGTGCAAAAGGAGATACATGACCCTGCACCACAAAGATTGGTAGCAGCAGCATTTCACTGATAGTGGTTGGAAGCAAATGACCCATAATTCTGCTCTTACATTACTTTCCACTTCTCCAACTCTATGAGATTCTCAAACTGCATCCATTGCAACATCTGCAGCCTGAAGCAATAGGGAGGAAAGTCTGTCAAGGAGTTTGAGAGGCTTACCTTATGGCATATCACGCAGGGAAGATGGCCAGCATGGAAGCACACTCAGCTGGAACAAGTGTAGACATGAACCAGCAGGATTCTTGAACAAACAAGCATCTCTGCTGCAGCTGCTGGAGCTGTCACGTACCTGACCGAAGGCTGCAATAGAGAGATGGCTCCCCTTATGGCTAAGTGCAGTGCACCTCTGGAGGTGGAAACAGGATGTGCAGTGCCCAATGAAGCACAGGTTGCCAGTGTTGCTGCTTGTAGATGCCTGATGAGATGGAACACGTGGGTGCTCCGGTTGCAGGAGGAGTTTCTCCAGAGAACACGTGGATCCCGGAGGATGGGTAAAGTAGTCAGTAGCCAGAGCCAGGATCAATATTGAACAGAAGACAAGAGCAACGTCAGGATCAAACCAGGGTCATATACAGAGCAGCAGACAGAAGCAAGGTCAGGAGCAAGCCGGGGTCATACACAGAGTAACAGACAGGAACAAGGTCAGGATCAGTAATGGGTAATCAGCAGGAAACTCAGGAACACAGGAATGGGAGGGGCTGATGATAATCCAGCAATCACTGAGCAGAGCTGCAGTCCTTATAAAGGCCACTGAGTGTCAGCAATTAGTGCACCCTGTGTGTGCTGGTGCATTTTCGAGCACAGGAATGCGTGATTACGTGCCGCCCACCTATGTGCATGCGAGCTTCTTTGCGTGAATTGGCTTGGCCATATTGAGCATTGGCAAATTTGCCCGGGCTTCCTCGTCTTTTCCCCTGACAGGAGCAGAAGAAAATAATTATCCCCTAGTCACCCCTCTCAGTGCTAGCTTAGCAAAACTACTGGCTTTACAGCTATTCCCATTCCAGTTGACAGAGTTTTCCCGTTCCATAAGTTTATGACCTGTGCTGCATCACAGGTACCCAGCCCAATTTTCTGCCTGGAATGAAATCCTTGCCCTTCACTAGCATATGGAAGGTAATGTTTCCTGTTACTAGATCACACTGTCATTTACATGGTACACTTGACCATAGACACCCGGTCCCACAAGAATGTACAGGGGCGGTACATCACGTATGCAGCACACTGGGTACATTTTCTAGCATCTTAAACAAATCTTAAATATTGAGGATGGTGATAGCACAGTCACCTCTACCCCCTTACCCTCAATGGCCTCATCTTGTAACTCCTCAGAACCACAATTCCAAGTGCCCCAGAACCTATGCAATGTTTTGCAGTTGGTAGGCCTTGGGGACAGGAGCTACACTGGTCCAAAGATTCTGCCAGCTCTTCAGGAGTGGGTCAAAAGGTGGCTAACCCCTCACTATCTTGTGTCAGACTAGGTCATGTACAACAATGCCACCAACCTACTGGCAGCTTTTTGGCAAGAAAAGTTCACACACTTACCTTGGCTTGAACATGTCCTGGACCTGGGGGTGCAGCAATTTCTGCTTGGGTACCATTGCTTCCAGGTTGTCCTGAAGAAGGCCAGAAGAATGTGAAAATAGAATGGTGAGCAGTGACTAGACAGGAATTAGAGACACAACTTCTTTGGTGTTTCCACTGGAGCAAACAGCATGGTGTAATAGACTGGGCACTAGAGGTACAGCAGAAAGAGGAAGAGGGGGACTTTATGCTGTCTGAGGACCAGCAGGATCCTTTGTGCACCACCTCCATGCTTGTGAGGCTGAGACAACAGAAGGCAGAGGATTGCAAGTAGGAGGAGAATGTTTGGGGGGAGGGCTGGTGGTGAGGAAGAAATGGGGTAGACTTTGACGATGTTTTATCCTTACTAAAACCTCTTCAGTTGTATGTGGGTGGGGTTAGATTGTTAAGGACACTGATGTCATCAGTGACATCAAGGTCCCTGACTCCTCTGCTGGTAGTAATTTGTGACAAATAGGCTCATTCATGCTGGAGTGCCTGCCCAAGCACCCCAGGATTCGGACCATGAAGCAAAGGGGTCATTTCTTGGTGGCCACCATTTTGGATTCGTGATACATAAGGAAAATGGCAGATATCATGCTATCATCCCAAAGAGAGCTAAAAATGTGCTACTTTGCACAGGTGTTGTAGAACAACCTCCTGGTCACTATCCCCAATAATGGTGAGATCCTTCATCATGCCTTCAATCCTCAGATCACAGAGAAGGAGCAGTGATGTCAGTGGCTACCTCAGTGATGCTTTAAGTCAATTTTCCAACTAAAGTGGGCAGGCCCAGCTGCAGAAAGTATTCCCAGGCTGCATCTAAACCATGAGAATGCAGACTACGTTTGGTTCAGGGTTTATGCAGACACTTACAACCCCATAGGGCTTATGTGACACTTAAAACCTCAACTTAGAATCCCATAAACTTTTGGGTTCCCAGGCTAGATCACTGGTTGGAGCATGCACAGAATGTGCAAGTGCTTCAGGTTTGCCCTAGCTGTCTATGATGGCCTTTATTGCAGCACGCAGTTTTGTGACAGAGACAAATCTGTCTGTCCCCTGACTCTGTAGACCAGCTTACTTTTAAAAAAATTAGCCAGTCTTGGATCAGCAACTCTATAATAATTTTGGCTATTGCCTCTGAAGTAATACACTGTAAAATTAATTTTATGATGAAAACTGGCACCTCTCCTCCTTTTACATTGCCACCTAATCAAGCTGATTACAGTGAATGTATAATATTTGTGACTATTGTCCCTGAAATAATACACTCTATTTTTTATTTTATGATAAGAACTTGTTTCTCCCTCTTATATTTCAACCTAACAAAGCTCTATACTTACTGTCCAGCAACTAAACAATATTTGTGGCAATTGCCTCTCAGACAATACAGTCTATTTTTATTGCAAGGCCAAACCTGTAGGATTGTAGGAGGTTAATATCAGAACAGGTTCAAGCATTAAATGTATACTAGTTTATTTAAACCTGCATTTGATTATTTTTTTTAACGACTGCATATTAGGAATAGATGGTGTTTATTAAATAATAGCCTAGAGTTTCAATTAAAATTATGAATTTTAATTCAATTATTAGGTCTGGCAGTTTATTTTTTATTTCTATTTGCTTGTGACAATTTCCATAAATGATGCCCTCTGCAGTACATCCTACATGCATATCTCCCACCAAGCGGTCTGAATAATCCATTTATGCAGGTCCAGATAACAACTGTTTATCTGCATAACCCTTGGCTGGTTTAAAAGAAATGCAGAACACTAAATGCATTTGTTTCCAGGCACACCAGCTATGTATTCTGAATACATACATATGTTATACTAACAAAGTGCTGATTTTTTTTCTTACGGTTTTTCCTTCACCTCTCCTTGTGACTTAATGTGGTTTGATGGATGACCAAGTGCCCAGCCGCTTATCAGCCTTGACCCTTGTCTGGCTCCTCCTGTCTCACACTGAAGTGTTTACAAGTGCAGTCTTTGCAACTCAACAATAAGAATTAATGATTTTCAATAAGGATACATTTGTTAAAAGCTGATTAGACGCCTCTGAAATGCACCTATACCTACATTTAGTGACAGTGCCTGACACCTAGCATGCCTAATGTTGATACCAGTGTTGCTTTTATGTTGACCCAAATGTGCCTGTCAGACATGCAGAATAATCATAGATATGCCTTATTTAGTGAAGGTACAGCTAGGATGAAACAGTGTTTGAGCAGCTGATCAGTGCATATCACATTGCAAATTACTTTAGGTTATGATTATTAATTGTCCTTCTACCTTCATGATTTTATATTAGAACACCCTTTCTTTGCCAAAGGGGTTAGGAATATGGTAATTTGCATGCCATAATAAAGATCTCCATTGAATGCTTTCCCTGCAGGCAATTTTTAGGAAATATTCTAGCACATATAATAGTTCACATTAACATTAAAACATAAAAGATTGTTATTTTCTCATTAAGATAAATAAAAGTGTTTCTACAGTCAAAATGTAAAAACATGTATTCATTTCCACATTGTATTTCAATTATTTCTAGCCTACTCCTATTAATCTGAATGATCCTGAAGTCTGTGAAGATGCCCACGTATTTACTTCCTAGGAGTCTGTAGACTCCTGGGAGTGAGTAGACACTGTTGTGTCACACAGTTTGCAGAGCCTGCCTTCTGAACTACAGGGTGTGACGGTGCGCGGCATCAGACCCCAGCCCTTCTCACCAACTCGTGACTGAAGGACCAGCCCATCTCATACCGTGCTGTCACTTGCATAACAATGCCACTCTCAGCTGCATCCTGCACAAAGATTTTCCAGCTCATGGGACCACAATCTATGTGCCAGCAGCCTGAGAGCAATTGTTACTGGGTCAGGTTAATTACGCAATTAACCCTTCACACTGTCACCACCACATTTTTACAGCAAAGGAGGAAACTCACAAATCTTAGCAGTAACACTATGATATTAGTACAAGCATCTGTAACACACTGCCACCACAGGCAAATGTCTTCAGAAGATTATTATATACAGTAGCACTCTTCAGAGACAGGGATTCTTTAGTTTGCATTAAAAGCTTTAGAGACTGTTCAACACTTTTCAGAAAATAGGATTTATTACTAAAAAAGGTCAAAAAGCTGCAATTAAAATATTTACAGAAAAAGATGTAACAAAGATATAAAGAGAGCAATAAAACAACAGAGAAATAAAAGAAAGAAGTTCAGAAGGCAGAATACTTGCAAAAGTCTTTGGTTTGAGCAGAGTCCAATCGTCCGAACAAAAGGCTGCTTTGGCTCTCAAGATGGTTCCTGATCGATGTTAAAAGGAGAGCTCCTTTTTCTCCAGGCTGTAAGTCTTTACTATCATCTCAAAGGGGTGTCTCCTGAGAACAAATGACCAAATGACCAATCATCCAGTTTGGGGATGGGTGTTAGGCAGTAACTAAGGTTATGACCAAATCCCTTACAATTTTATACTAAGGTCAATAACCTTCAATAGGTACTGTGACGGGTGCGCCGTCAGACCCCAGCCCTTCTCACCAACTTGTGACCGAAAGACTAGCCAATCTAAAACTGCGCTGCCACTTGCGTAACAATGCCACTCTCAGCTGCACCCTGCACAAAGATTTTCCAGCTCACTGGACCACAATCTATGTGCCAACAGCCTGAGAGCGATTGTTAGTGGGTCAGGTTAATTACGCAATTAACCCTTCACACTGCCACCACCACCTTTTTACAGAGAAGGAGTAAACTCACAAATCTTATCAGTAACACTATGATGTTTGAATAAGCGTCTGTATACGCACTCTCACCTGCAGACAGATGTATCCAGAGGTTTTAAAACACACAGTAGCACTCTTCAGAGACAGGGATTCTTAGTTTGCATTAAAGAGCTTTAGAAACAGTTCAACACTTTTCAGAAAATAGGATTTATTACTAAAAAGGTCAAAATGGTGCAATAAAAATATTTACAGAAAATATGTAACCAATATATATATAAATAGAGCAATAACACAACAGAGAGATAAAGGAAGAAGTTTAAGAAGGTAGAATACTTGCAGAAGTCCTGGTTTAAGCAGCGTTCAAGTGTCCTGAACAACAGGGTGCCTTTTCTCCCAAAGTTGGTTTCTGATGTTAAAAGGGAGCATCTCTTCATCTCTCTCTCCAGGCATGACAGCCTGTTTTCTAGGAACCCAGCAGGGTGTCTCCTTAAAGCAGAGAACCAATCGCCTCATTTGGGGAGGGGTGTTTAGGCAGGGACTCAGGCTATGACCAAATCCCTTGCACATTTATACCATGGCCAATAACCTTCACTAGGTACATGTAGCAGCCTAGCTACTGGTAGAATAATATGCAGAATGATATCCTGAACGTAAAGACATCAAATATGACATATCTTACGGTTCCAGATAATTACATATTGCTTTCTAATCTTGTGTAGGTGCCACATAGGGGTGTAATGTATCAGGTAACTCATATTAAACTGACCTATCTGAATATATGCTTTGTTTTATTGTACCTTGTTCCTGTCGTTATTTATGAATTTGTATGAAAAAGTGGTTTCAAGTGGGATGTATTTTTTACTGCCATTCTGGAATGCTTTTCATATCCAGTGACGGAATAATTTGTAGCTTTACAACCAGGCCAAGGCAAGGGTCTGACAGACATCATGGAACCAGCTAATTGGGTTTACAACCATGAAGCATATCCAGCTGTGCCCTGTGCACTCCTGAACTCACCACACACACAGACCACATTCCTTGCAAGGGGAGGGGCTGGAGGGAGTGAGAATGACATTTGCAGAGTATGATACAAGATGATAGATCTTTAACAAAATGGTTGTCCGCATCCAATTGCCACAGGTACAGGTAGCATCCTAGCAACTGGCAGATTAATATTTAGAATTATATTCTAAACGCACAGATACCAAACGTTAGCATATCTTTGCCACTCCGGATAAAAGAGACTGCTTTTCTTTTGTACGTGCTAACCTAGGGATGTAAGGTGTCATGTGACTCATATTAAAATGACCTATCCAAATATGTACTTCATATTAAGGTGCCCAGTTCCTACTGAAGTTTATGAATTTGTATGAAAAATGACTCATGTAGAATGCATGTTTTATGGCACACTCTAGCTCTAATGGCCTAACATGTCATGATTGACTGAGTTATTGTTTTACGATCGAGCAGAGGAAAGTGGTTTTTCAAAGAAGATCCCCTGGGACCAGACCAATTAGTGATTTACAGCCATGGAGCTCATCCAGCTGTGCTCATCTAGGATAAGTGGCCTTTTGACCTCCGTTCACAGACAGCCTCCATTCAAAATGGAGGAGGGGGGACAGGAGAGACAACATGGCCGCAACCTAACAAGATGGCTGTCAGTGTCCATGTCTCTATGCACACAATTGTCACACAGGGGTAGAGAGAGGAGAAGTTTCAGGAGGCAAACTCAGTACAGAAATCACTGCTTGCAGGCAGCACAGTACCATGCTATATGTAGTCCTTAGAAATTGAAAGTAAACAACAGAAGAGAAGCTGCAAAGCATGCAGGGAATCCAGGAGATTGTGAAAAGAGATGACCAGCAGACAGGTAGCAATCACATTCGGATAGCTGATTTTTCAATAAGCTCATATCGGACTGTCAAATATAACTATTGTTTGCATTGCTACTGGCCTGACAAGACCACCAAAAAAGCTGATTAAAAATATACAGAACATTTTTTTAAATTAAATAAATAAATGTGATTATGATACACAAATAAAATCTCTTTTACTATATACAATATATCCAAGCATACTTTGCAATAATACAAAAATACAGTATGTAAATAGAATAAAACTTGCTAGTAAATCATAAAACAGTCCTATAACCAAAATGACATTGATAACTGAACATTTTTCTATTATGCTATCAAAGCCTTTTATAGCATCTGACCAAAACAGGAAAAGACTGCCAAAAAAAAAGGAGACCCAAGAGAACATTTATAAAAGTGTTGTCTGACTGCCAATAACTGGTGCTTTGTCTAGGTGATCTCCCGAGTATAAAACCATTTGGGTCGTATGGATTAAATCAGGCATTTTCAAAGCAATTAACTAGAACTGACATCATAATCTTATAATCATTATTCAAATGAGAAGTGGGTCAATAGGATGATACTGAGTAAAATCCAACATCTTCAGAAAAACATTTTCTTTAGTTTTAGTTAGAATATCTAGGGGGTAAAACATCTGCTAGACTTTAAATGTTTTTTATGCCCCCATCAAATAGATTTGTTATGCAATTACATGTGTGACATACAGTACCTGGACAGGAAAAGAGGAGAAAACCCTATTATGGGGACATCGATAAAATCCTGAGATTCTTTGCCTGATTCACTCTACCATAAAATGTATGATTATTGTAGTCTGTTTCCTTTGGAGGATTCTTCTACCTTACTTCCTGCTCTGTCTTGATATACAGGAAGTGGGAAGATTGTCCCTCCCTTCCAGTTCAGTCTAACATCTGTCAGATAAATGGAAAGTTGGGAAATGTTCCCTCACATCCTGTTTTGGTGGACACCTATCAAATACAGAGTAAATCTTTCACATGGGAACACATATAGTAATCAAATTTGACATAGGTTCTTTTTCTTCCAATTTCAATTTAAAAACTAAACAAGAACGTTTTGATTAGATTTAGACTTGTAGTTTATTTACATAAAGGAGCATTAGCAGTCACAATTTCCTTGGGAAACAATCCAAGTCTTACCCTTGGGCAGATGATGAATAGTAACACTGACCTTATCTTAGTCATCACTTGCTTTAAGAAAGATTTTTGATCATTAGCTAAGGTTGAAAGGCTCACTGTTTCCAGAAGTTGCAACTCAACATGATTTATGAAAGGTTGTCCATATTACATTGAACAAAAATTTCTGCTAAATGTGATCTTGAAACCATCATATCTCACCCTTTGAGTTTAAAATGCTAACATGTGTCTGCAGAGTTTTTAACTGAATAAGACACACATCTAATAAAATAATTATAATATCTCAGGATATTAGCACTTTTATAGAGGAGAAATTTACTTTTATTAAGACATAACTCAAGTTTATGTTCAATCATGCCTTCTTATGATGACATTGTTTATTTTGTAGATTTATTTTTTAGGTTTTGTGGTGAGCAAAGCTCCCCAGATTAATAGTTTTTTTCAGGTCTTCTAAAAAGATAATATTTCTGTTAAAGTATAACTATGACCACCCACTAAAATATGTGTTGCAGCCTTTAATTATCAGTACATCTGCACTTATAGTTTTCTCTTAGTCCCCCTTCAACGTTCTTCAAATAAAAAAAAGAATCAGTATTCAGAGCAGAGTTTGCCATCCTCATGTAAGCTGTGCTTGCTTTCACTACAGGGGATGAAAACATTTTACAGTGCATATGGCTATCAGGGTTGTCAATGTTGATTCACAGGTCAGTAGCTTGTTAAGCAGCATGGCTACACCCAATCCTGCCTACTGCTTTTTGGATTCACAGCATTGCCTCTATTGCTAAAACCCTCCCAACTTTCAGCTACAGTGTCTGGTAGGGCAGAGTGTCAGTGTCTGGGGGGGGGCATGTGAGGCACAAAGACGTTTTTATCTCAGTCATGGAAGGTAGGGCATGAGAAGATTTGGGACATGTAAAACTGTCATACAAAAGTCTTTAGCTGTATTTTAGGATAGTAAAAGGATGAGAGTGCCACGAAATTTGATCAAGTTTAATAAGAATTTTTATTCATCAGGATACATAAAAACAGAAATCTAACAGGTTTCAGAGGTTTAACACTCACCCTTCATCAGGGTGGAGAAACAAAACAACATGTATTATTATGAGCTAAATATCTATGAAACAGTGATTCTATATGGACTCATAACTGGTAACACAATATAAAAAAGAACATCATGGCCAACATATTTAAATAAAATGATGGCGGTATGTATAGATAAAATGTCCCCCAAAAAGTAATCTAAATTGGTCCAATAAATATCTAAAATCATTACTATCAGTTACTATCATTGTACAAAACTATACAACAAACTCAATACATCGGCAATACAAAAACGAAAGCTATATGAATATTTCTATTCATAAATCTTGTCAAATTACTATTAATGAGAACACCAATTACAGCATTTCAATTCATTATTGGATGCCTATTGTAAAAAACATCTAGGAGTCCATGTACTGGGAATAAACATAAAACAAGTCATGGCAAGATTTCTATTAATGTCTGCATTTACAGAAATACAGCTCAGAATAATCTTTGCTGCTTTGTTTCTCAACCCTGATGAAGAGAGAGTTTAGCCCCCGATATGTGTTGGCTTTCTGTTTTACACATTTTTAGAATTAAAATTCTTACTGGACTTAGTCAAACTTTGTGGTGCTCTCATCCTACCAATATTCCACAGACTTCTCTTAAGATGGTCTATGGCACCCCAGTTGACAAGGAGTTGTTTTAAGAAAGCTTGAATTTGATGTGTTGCATAGTAAAACAGAATATTTTCAATGGTCCCATCTAATGTTCTCCAAAGCCCCCCCTCCCAAATAAAAAAGGTGCAATATGCAGTCTGCATGCCTCAGGAGATTGTAGAAAATTGTCTGTCTTCAGCAGCTACCAAAAAAATGAAATACTTTTCAAGTCAAACAATTTAGAAAGAGCATGGATACAATTCATGCCAGAAGGATTGCCACCTTGCCATGGTAGAGTGCCTTTGTTTCTCTACAAGAGGGAGTGGGACTGATTGGAGGTCCTTGGTAGAGCCATATTTTGTACAGGGGTGAAAAAGCAGAGCCCAGACAAAATCATTTATGTACTTTAAAAGGT
Source organism: Staurois parvus (assembly GCF_062004578.1). Classification (NCBI taxonomy): domain Eukaryota; kingdom Metazoa; phylum Chordata; class Amphibia; order Anura; family Ranidae; genus Staurois; species Staurois parvus. The sequence goes on from NW_028318480.1 coordinate 679,944, forward strand.
ATGAGTTGAGGTAAGGGCTAACAAGCTTGACATATATAGCCAAATAATCACAAAACTGTAATGAAAATAATTTTAGCTTGCTAAACCAAGATAATAATTGCATTCTGGAATATGCAAACCCTATATATGGCAGAAAACAGACTACCCAAAACTGCAACATAAATTCATTATTACAGCCTGCATATATCGGGAGTTGTCATCAGGAGCAGAAATAACTAAATAAATCCATTGACATTTGTCGGGAACGGAACCACTTTGCTTAAGCCACATACTCATGGATACATGGGTAGCCAATAATGAATTCTCTGAGGTTCAGTCTCTCACCTCTTTCACTCTGGATATTCACATGCATATACTGTAATCCATTAAAAAGAAATAAACCACACATAGCATAATACTGTAAAATAGTTTTTTAAGAGGCCTTAGCCATCTTTACCACCTACCTATGATTGTGGGACAAGTGCATTTCACCTCAATATAATAAGAGTCTTATTTTTTTGTAAGAGGCGGATGTATTTGTGAAGGTGAAGGAATCATCTTTGGCTGCAAATCACATGGTGTTGGAAGAATTTATGACTTTCGTCTTCGCTTCATATGTTTGTGGAATTTTGGCAATATTTGCACTGTGGACATTCGTGAACATTGACACTGTTCAGTTAAAGTTAAAGTTAAACTTTAAGCTGGGATTTAAAACTTTGTGGAAAGGCAGGATTTTTAATGCAGAAGAGACATGCTTTTTAATGCAGAAGAGACATGCTTTGTCTCTTCTGCATTAAAGTGTCTTACCTGCCTGTTCACCCCTGTACAGTAAGCTGCGCAAATGCAGCTCACTGCACAAATTCGGCAATGCTGAATCTGGCCGAATTCCTGTACATGTGTAGGAGTGATGTCAGCCCTACCTGGCCAATGACAGGAGCTGGCAGGGAGTTCCAGGGACAGCGCATCACTGGATTCTAGGTGTGTAATGTTCCAGGTTAAAGTGACCGGTCTGAATATATGCCTGGTTTTTATGTAAGTCTTTCATAATCCAAGATATGTAATCATAGGGGAAAATGGATGTTGAATTTGGTGCCTGGTTTACTGTTTATCTGGAATGTCTTTGAGCTCTTTGAAGGACTTGGTTTATGGCTTTACGATATCCCAGATTGAGAAGTTAACAGACATCTAGGCACCTGCTAGGTTGGAATTTTATAGCCCTGGAGCTCTCCCGCTGAGCCCTGACTTGCCTGTGACCTCTGCCTTATCCAGACCACATGTCACTCAACAGAGAGGGAGGGGGGATATCAGAGGAATCTGATTTGGGAGTAGAAAATGATACAAGATGGAGGCCTTTGCCAAAATGGAGGTTCGCATCCATCTCTGTGTGCACGATTGATACAGCTATAGTTAGTACTTTGCTCACTGTAGAACTGTTGCAGGTTATTATACTAAATTACATAAAATTGGAAAGTACCATAAATAAAATTCCACCAACTCAACCATAGCCTGAGGACTAAAACAAATAAAAAAGAGCTAATTTGAGGTAATGGTAATCAGTGCACTACTCATGCATGGTTCACACAATCAGTCTTATTTATAGGAAAGAGACCAGACAGGTTTGGGGCCTACATTAAATGGTTTAATGATAAATACCATGTAACTGTTTCATGACCAGGGGCGGACTGACAACTCATGGGGCCCCCGGGCAATAGGGGATCATGGGGCCCCTGTGTCCTTGCCCAAACTCAAAAAAGCCTATGAAAAAGGTACCAGGGGCATCTCATGGGGCCCCCTAATGACCCCGGGCCCTCGGGCAGTGCCCGAGTTTCTAAATGGTCAGTCCGCCCCTGTTCATGAGGCACTTATTTATTTACTCAAGCAAGGCGTGTTATAAATATATGCAGTACATCCAAGGTATAGAAAATGTAGGATACAATTGCATTGCTTAAACTGAGAGTTGAATTTCTAAATTGAATATCTACATTTCTTTTCTGTTTTTAATAGAACAGAGTAAAATAGAGAGGAGGAGGAAGGGGGGGGGGGGTGCACAGGCAATCATTTGTGGTCATGCCATCAAGTAATGCCTGCAATGACAATCCAGCAGTGCTGGCATCTACCAAAAATGATAGGTGTGTCCATTGTGTATTGTCCTAAAGCTTACTATGAAACCTAAGCAGTGGTTAAAGTTCAATTGAACTTTCAGTATAAATTAGCTACATTCATACATTCCAGGTGCACAACCTTTGTGAAATGTCTGTCTCCTGCCAGCATGCTGCAGTGTGGGACCCTTGCACTTTGTGGCGAAGCAGTGGTCTCATGCAGTAGTAAGTGGCAAGCATGTTCTATTACCTTTAGGCAGTCCACATTTCGCAGGCCAGTCCATAGAGAGTTAGTGTGTGCATGGAACAGCATTTGGTGATGAGGGTTTCTTGTGAATGAACGCATAAAACCTACAGATATCTATAGAAGACTTTAAGCACAGTACGGTGATGCTCAGCCACAGTAAGACATTTGAATGGTGTAAATGTTTCAAAGATGGCGTGTACGTCTGTCAGTGACGATCCTGGCCATGGTGGTTCCCAGCCCACAGCAGTCATTCCTGTGAACATTCAGCGTGTGGAAAGCCTGATCCTGGATAATCAATGCATAACCTATTGTAAAATTGCACAAGAGACAAATCTTTTTGTGGGAATGGTGAACACAATGATGACAAAGTGAAGCAGGCTGTCCTAGGATTGTTCAGACATACTGACAAAACTTTCTAAGCCAAAGCTTTCCAGGCATTATTTAAACCCTGGGATAAGTGTATACATGTAGCAGGGGGTATTTTGAAAAATAAATGCAGTTTCCACTCCTTGAAATCTGTTATTTTATGATACACACTCAAAAGTCCAATTTTGACTTGAACTCTCTTCGTATACTGTATACCAGGGCTCAAAATTGCAATTCCTGACATACTAGCCAGGACTTAAGAGTTACTCACCACCAGTTGCCCCACCCAACCCCTATCCTGCCCCACCCCTAATTCAGCCCCTAAACACGCCCTCATAAATTATGTCATGAAATGGCATTGTTAGATGTTTTATGCAGAATGAAGGAAGGGAAGGAAGGAAGAGAGGAAATGGAAGGAAGGGAGGGATGGAAGGAAGGGAGGGAGGGAGGGAGGGAGGGAGGGAGGGGTGGAAGAAAGGGAGAAAGGGGTGGAAGGGAGGGAGGGGTGAAAGGAAGGCAGGGAGGGAGGGGTGGAAGAAAGGGAAATAGGAAGGAAGGGAAATAGGAAGGAAGGAAGGGAGGGGTAGAAGGAAGGAAGAATGGGAGGAGTGGAAGGAAGGGAGGGGTGGAAGGGAGGGAAGGAAGGAAGGGAGGGGTGGGTGGAAGGAAGGAAGGAATGGAAGGGTGCCTGAAAGGAACGAAGGGAGAAATGGAAGGGAGGAGAGGAAGGAAGGAAGGAAGGGGTGGGTGGAAAGAAGGGGAGGGGTGGGTGGAAAGAAGGAAGAGAGAGGTGAAAAGAAGGATCAGAGGGAAGGGAGGGGTGGGTGGAAGGAAGTAAGGAAGGGTGGGTGGAAGAAAGGGAGGGGTGGGTGGAAGGAAGTAAGGAAGGGTGGGTGGAAGGAAGGGAGGGGTGGGAGGAAGGAAGGAAGGAAGGGGTTGGTGGAAGGAAGGAAGGGAGGGGTGGGTGGGTGGAAGGAAGGGAGGGTGGAAGGAAGGAAAGAAGCGGTGGGTGGAAACAAGGGAGGGGTGGAAAGAAAGAAGGAAGGAAGGGGTTGGTCAAAAGAAGGAAGGAAGGAAGGCAGGAAGGTAGGGGTGGAAGGAAGGGTGGGTGGAAGGAAGGGAGGGTGGGTGGGTGGAAAGAAGGAAGGGGTGGAAGGAAGGAACGAATTGTGGGTGGAAGGAAGGAAGGGAGGGTGGGTAGAAGGAAGGAAGGGGTGGAAGAAAGGAAAAGGTGGGTGGAAGGAAGGAAGGGAGGTAGCTCAGACTCACATGCTCATTGAGAAGCATCAGAGCTGTCGACTGCTGTGCTCAATTTCCCACCCAAACATCCTCTGAAGCTGCACGGACTGGAGTGTGGGCGGGCAAAGGGGAAGGCAGAGCAGATCCAGCCTCTCTGCTTCTCCCTCCTTCTTCAATGAAGCAGCTGAAAGCCGTGGGAGGGAGAGGAGGAGATTCAGCTTGCAGCTGCTTCATTGAAAGCCATACAGTAGATTGCTGTTTGTCACCGCTGCACAGATCATACCCGATTGTTCCATTTCTTTCCTGCCCCCCCTGCTGTGTGCCCCTCAGTGCTCAGTCTCCTTTTGATGTGGTGGATAGGGGGAGGGGCTGGGGGGGGCAGGAAAGAAACGAAATGATCAGGTATGATCTGTGCAGCAGTGACAAGCAGCGATCTCCTGTATGGCTTTCAATGAAGCAGCTGAAAGCCACATCTCCTCCTCTCCCTCCTGCAGCTTTCAGCTGCTTTATTGAAAGCCATACAGGAGATCACTGCTTGTCACTGCCCCCACTGCCGCCCCTCCCACACACCCCAATTAAAATACGCTTATTTGGATTTTTGGCCTACATTTATGACAAAATTTTATTTATTTATTTTTTATTGGATATGTTTTATAGCATAAAGTAGAAACTATGTTTATATCATGAAAAATAAAAAACCCAGTGGTAATCAAATACCACTTTGCCAAAAGACAGCTCTATTTGTGTGAAAACATTTTATTTGGTATAGTGTTGCATGTCTGCGCAGCTGCCAGTTAAAGTAGCATAGTGACTAATAGTAAAAGAATGCCTTGGTCATGAAGGAGGTAAAACCTTTCAGAGGTCAAATGGTAAAATGTAACTTCAAAACAAAAGCACAAAATATTAACCCACACTGTATTTCAGAAATATACTGAAAACATGAGAAAAAAATATTTTACCATTTTCTTCTGTTTTATCCTCAGAAAGAACACCATTGTTGAAATACATTTGCATCTGCAACTTCAGCTGCAAACAAGGAACCAAAGATGTTCCCCCTATGTTAAAGGGGTAGTTAATTCATCCACTGAAAAAAAACATGTGTGACACATACATTGGCATTGGATACATGCATTCAATCACCAGAAGCTCCAAAGACATGGGGGAGCTCTACTCCTCCACATTTATTCAGCTACATAGTTTTTGCTTCCCAGGAGGAGGACCCAACACAGGACAAAGACAATTTAAAGACCTCATTTTTTTTTAATTCAGTAAAATGAGGGAGTGGAATGTATACCTTTTAAAATAAAGCTTTTTATTAAATATTTTCTTTTATTGTTCTTTGCAGCAAAGTAAAAGGGTGAACGGTCCAAAACATCGGTTTACTGTTGAGTCTATATCTTTCTCAGGCCTTATGGCAATAAACCCCATACAGCAGCTGTACCCAAGACAAGTCTAATTTCCAGAAGACATTCCCATCTTGAGGTTAGAAAAAGTAAAAGTACGCACAGCATTTTAACTCTTTATTGAAATATAGTTGATTTACATATTTACTTAATTTCAGGCAACTCATTGGTAACACAGGTTACTATGCAAACAGAAAACAGCAGCGATAAAAGAAGAGTCAAGAAGCAGACCATACTTTTAGGAGTTTGCAAAATCCTACATCCTATGCCAAAGAGATGTGAGTAGTCCTAAAGAAAAGCTCCCAGATGCTAGAGTCTTTAACTATCTTGCAGGGGCAGACTGACCATTTGGAAACTCGGGTACTGCCTGAAGGCCCGGGGTCAGTAGGGGGCCCCATGAGATGCCCCTGGTACCTTTTTCATAGGATTTTTTGAGTTTGGGCAAGGACACAGGGGCCCCATGATCCCCTATTGCCCGGTGGCCCCATGAGTTGTCAGTCCGCCCCTGCTATCTTGATTCTTGCACTGCTTCTCATGACCAACCAACTCCAGGTCGGCTCCCACCAGACTTTTTTGTACAGAGCCCTCCTTCCCAAGATGCCCCACACTGGCTGGGGCAGGGCTGGCACTTCCTCATTATCTATGATACACCCTACTCACTAGTCTTGTGACCTCTAACAGATACCTAAAAAAAATGGGCATGCTGTCTCTTAAAAATTACAAAGTGCATTTGTGCATACAATATAACTATATCAAACCATATTGTTATAGCCTCTATCCTTTGAAGACGCTGTTTACAGTGAAACGCGTTAGAGCATGGCCAAACACGTGACGCTATCATGCACGCTGGCTGAATCCTGTGGTGCTCATCATTTGTTATATGCTTGTGATTGTCTTCCTATTGTAAGTACATTACCATATTAAAAGCCCTTGGTTTTAACATACTGCACTATGGTGGTCCCTCCACACTTACACAGCATCGTATCTAGATGGACTGGCGTGTCTGAATATTTTGTGCTGTGGGACAGCAAGGTGCTTTATGATCTCTATGTAGGATCAGTATCTCTGGTAAGGATTTCACCTTATTTTGGGTGTTTTGATTTCCTGGCACCCTCTATTCCTGCAGCACTGAATGTTCTCCATATTACACTTTGAAGTGTGTCTTGTTTTCCTTTGGGATTTTTCATCTTGATTTTGGATTGTTCACCAGGATATTTATTCATCTGTACAGACATATTGCACATTTGGTTGCTTTATTCATCTTTAACTTTGTTTGCAATATTGAATATTTTTTTTATGTATGCTTACTCATTTAACTTTTGTCCATATGTGCATTTTTCCGTCTGTACGCATATACACTTTATAAAATGTTTTTTCTATTTTGAGAGTGGAGTACTGGGTTATTTCACATACACCTTTTAAGTTAAGGTTGTTTTTGACATATTTAGGCATCTAGCCTATGATAGTCCATACACACATTTGTCTATTTGTACAGATATACACTCTTCTAAGTTTATTTTTTGTTTTGAAAGTTGAGTATGGTGTTTTGGCACAACCTTATTTGTGAATTTATCTTTATATTGATTTAGGTAATTGCATATACTGAGCTCACATTATCAATTTTCTCTATAATAATATGGTTTGATATAGTTATATTGTATGCATAATTGCACTTTAGAATTTTTAAGAGACAGCTCACCCATTTTTTGAAGTAGTTGTTTTACATCTAGTATCTAGATTGTGTAGTGGATGCAACAATCTTTATTTATTTTCTGTTTTTGCTAGCGCAAGGAAATTATTTGGTTTGTTTTGACCTCTAAAAGATACTTGCCTAGTCTTCACTACAGGGTTCCCAACATTAACTATGGCACCATCAAGTGGCAAATCTGGAGAACCACACCAGGCATCCCTGTGCCCCTACCTTACTTTACTACTTTATGTTTTGAAAGGAATAGGAAATTTTTTTTTTTTGTGGGGGGCGCTTCTTCTCATAGTCTGACTATTATGGATATAGGGACGTGTGTACGCTATCCAGAGACAAAATGAAAAGTTAAAGAAGAGTTCCAACCAAAAGGGGAAGCTTGTCTGCGCCCCCCCTCCCCACTGACACATTTGGCACTTTTTGGGGGGCAGAAGGTACCTGATTTTGAAAGGTACCCGCTCCCACTTCTGGCTCAGACAGCCACACTAAACTGAGCCGAAGGTTCAGCCCTCCTCCTTCCCCCTGCAGTCTTCTGGGACCCAGAAGACTGCCAGACCAACCAGGAGATGCAGCACCACTCGTGCATACACAGTGGGCACCTGGCTATAAAGCCACAAGCTGTCACAGTCTGGTGCCCACAGTTGAGATGCCGGCACCAGGAGGAGAATCGGGAGAGAAGGGACAACGCAGGTGAGCATATCACTGGATCTTAGGACAGGTGAGTGTGTGTTTATTAAAAGTCTTTTGTAGCTGCTAACTTTTAATAAACGCAAAAATTACTGGAATGCCACTTTAAAGAATAACAATAAACAGTTAATGGCGAACAGTGGACCAGTTCTTGGTCTGCAAGGACAAGTTCTTTTACTTCTAGGCTTTGAAGGAATCTATAGTTCTTTTTTCAAGCTTTGTGTAAATACTCTGCATGTGGATCTAAGCAACTTAGCCTGAACAATCGAACATGAGCAACCATGCTTGTTCATTACACAAGTAGAGTGTACTTCCAGGCTCCTTAAGAGACAGGTATATATTGTAAGGCGACTAAATAAATCTGAATATGGCATCAAAATATAAGATAGAAAGCCAAATTAAATTAAATTATGAAAGCCAAAGTATATATTGCGTGAAGATGGTAGCATGCTATTTTACTATTTGTTACTAGCATTAACAAAATTTGCACATCTGCGATTTAATTGTGAGGCATGTTGTATGTGTTTTATTTTTTACCAGTTAACTCAAGTTGTCACCCCAGAGAACAAAGCAAGTGTAGCAATCACAATTAAATATGACTTCATCCAAGACCACAGACATATGTAAAAATGAAGCGTGGCTTGAATGCAATTAGAGATTTTAAAGGTAAATCCATTTTGCCTCAAGCAGTGCACTTAATTAAAAAGACATCAATTTTTAGAGTCAAAATACAACAGGAATAAGAAGAAACAAGGACAATGCATCTTTCCTACATTCAACCACATACCATGGTAGCATGGGTCATTATAGATCACAGATTGAACTCTGGACCGAACAGAAAACCTCTTCAATCTTCCATCTGCATATGATGTACAAATAATAGGTCATGTGCTTATTTTGGAAATTTTGAAATCAGTGAGCCTGAGAACTGGGGTGGGACAGAGGACAGTGTAGGGAGTGAGGTGGAGGTAGGGCTAATCATAGCACACATTAGGGTCAATTCACTAAGAGACAAATACCACATGATTTTTTTTTGCATTAAAATAACTAATGCAGTATTTATCTCAAAAGTAGTAAATTCACTAAAAAAATATACGTTATTTACCGAATTATCACTTACATTTTTGTTATTTTTGCCATTTTGTCGCAGTTTTCTTTTTTACATGCTAACACTTCACCAGAGGAAGTTCTGTAAATAGTTCTGTAAATAAATGCACACATAAATAATATGAAACTATGAAAACATTCTGGTATGCTTTTATTCAAAGAACGCTCTCCCTCTGGTGAAATGTTACAATTTATTTTCATTCCTGAGTTCAGGGCAGAACATTTCCATGCTGATACATTTTATACTTTTAATTTACTGGTCAGTGCAGAGTTCCCCTAATTGTTATTTCCTACATTGCTAAAATTCTAACTACCTACTGGCAGGTGATAAATAACAAATGTGTGTGTTCTTTAGTGAATTGACTTAAATGATTTATATTTTTTTTTTTTTGCCTCACATTTGATATTTTACTTTGATGAATTGACTATTTTATTGTTTCATGCAATATTTCTGAAAAATAGATCATAGCGCATGCCGAATCCTTTAGTAAATTTAACCCATAGTGCCTAATGTTGGGTGTGGCAAAATTGTGCTAACAGTGGGAGGGGCTTAAATTGGTATGGTTAAAACAAATCTGAGCCTACTCTTGGGTTTTAAGTTTGTAACATGCATAGTGAAGGGGTCATGAGCGCATAATACACAGAGTGAAGGGGTCAGTGATAAGCAATGCACAGAGTGCAGGATCAGCAGTGAGCAATGCACAGAGGGCAGGGGTTAGGAGTAAGTAATGTACAGAGTGCAGGGGCAAAAAGTACGTAAGTGGGTGCAGTAATAAAATAACTCTCAGCATTGGTAGTGTGTAAGGATAAGGGAAAAACAATCAGCTCAAAACCCAATGTTCCCCTGCCTGACAAATCAGCATTGGTATTTTCAAAGCTGCCATTATCAAGGGAATTGGTAAACTCAATGAGAAGAAATGACAATGCTGTTAATACAACACAAAATTCAGGAAATGTTCCCACCCCAAGCTGTAGTAAAGAGTTGTTAACTAACAGGCAATCTAGCAAATCAGCAGTTTTTATCTTGATGCACTTGCTCTATACCAGGGACCCATGTCCAATCAAAAACCAACCTTGTGACCCGAGCCAGCCTGCTAATACGACCAGCACTCCTCTTCCTCCTCCTCTCTAGGCAGTTTGACAGTCAGTTTGGCCAGCCATGACGCAAAGCAGAACTAAACCTTCCTATCCTTTTCAGCCAAGGAAACTGACATCTTGGCCTCTGTTTGATCAGCTACTGCCATGATACTACACATGTGATTAGTTATGACAGCGGCTATTTGATGGTTTGACAGTTTGGTTAAGAGAGCAAGCAAAAGCAGCAGCATTCCCAGTATTCAGGGAATGTAACTGTAAAATCGATGGGTTTAGTTTTATGTGATGCACCAACCACTTTATTTACAAACAATGCAGGTCGCCAGAGATTTCAGCTGTCAAATCGGAGAGCTGGTATTGTGACAAAATAGCATTACTGAACACGATCTGGTATTTCCCAGGTATGTATATGTGAATGTAAAAAATGTTAAAATGTAATTTCCATAGCGTAAGCAAAACATACAAATTAACTAATAACACATACTAGAGAAATAACGTTACTGTGTTCTCAGCCAAAGGAGACAATTTGAGATCTGCAGCAAATTTTTTAAACCCCAAGCTTTATGATAAGTCCACACAGTGCAGATTTTTTTATATGTTATATGTTTATATGTATACACAAAATAAATCAGCATATTATGGGTGCACATACCACAGCTCATAAATTGAGGTCCTTTGGCTTCTGTGTCCAGGAACATATTTGCTGTTTTCTGTTAATATTTCAAAAACCTTTCTGTTTGTATGATCTCTGACCAAGCCATGGAAGCTCACAAGCATTTTATAATGAATAAAGTGGGAGCAACACACCTTAAAGTTTAAATGGCTGAAGGTTTTCTAGCTTATCGCACCCCCTCACCCAGCCCCTCCCATTCTTACATCAACCTGATCTCGATCCAGCGCTGTGCATGAGAGCAGTGGCTCTCTCCATGCTCTCCCTCCTCCAGCAGCTCTCTCCCTCCTCTTCGGCTTAGAGACAACAGTGGGAGCTATTGGTTCCATTTGCTGTTAATCACAGCTAGTGATGATGGGGTCAGTTCAGGAGTGAGCTCAAATGAGTGCCCCCATAGCAAGCCGCTTTTTATGGGGGCGCTCAGAGGGGGGGCAGGAGCGCGAGGAGCATTGGGGGGGGGGTGCTCTGTGCAAAACCATTGCACAGAGCAGACAAGTATAACATGATTGTTATTTTTTTTTTAATGTTATTCTTTACAATCAATTTATTTTCTTCATGACTGCTGGTTATTGAACCCTAGATGTCCAAAGCAAATTAGCAATATTAATATGCATGGGTTAATTTAACAATCTTGCTATGACTAATTTGCAAACCTAAATAATTTTTATGCTGATTTTAGGGATATGCATGGCTTTTATTTGGTACACTGTTTTTATAAATACTCTGCTCAGGAGTTTTAGTCACTTTCTGCCTGCCCAGAGTATTTTACCCCATGTCTAAGGAGTTAGCACATGGCTAAAAGTAGAGTTCCATCTATGCAAGTTGAAGCGCAAGAGCAGTAAAGGGTGATTTCCAAGAGGGTAACCCTGCTCTTAAAGGGGAAGGCACACTGTTTGACCTTTGATAATCCACAGGTCTGGTATTGAAGTTGAGCATATGGTGTTTGTGATGGTGACATGTGGTAATTTTTACGTAAGTGGAAGCCTGTTCTCTTGAATAAGAAGTGGAATTTTTTGGAGCACAAGCACATAAGAGACTACAGTACGAAAAAATATTTTTGTTTCTTCACATTAACTTATTTATTTTATATTTATTTTTCTAATTTCTTTATTTTTTATTTGCTGGTTTGTTGATTTTTATGCTATAGGGTATTTGCACACTGTGTTGATGTACAAATATTGGAAGGAGGTGTGTGGAACAATTTGTACGTGGTAGCAGCAACCAATAATAACACAAATCAGGTCACACAAATATAGTAAATAGTTTAGACACTTTATTGTGATTGTGCAAGAGTAGGTTTGTACTAAATATTCCCATAAAATGCTAATTCACATTCTCAGGGCATGGGACATTATGTCTGAGATTATCAAATTGCACTACATCTGGTTAAAAGGTTCTTAATTGATTAAGGATAACTAAAGAATCAAATAAGTATGGACCAAATAATTGTTAAAAGTGAGAAATCTTGGCTGTTTGAGCATACTGTATAATAAACTTGTCCTCCATTAACAGATGATCGGCTACGCACATGTAATTAAATTATTAAGATTACTGTTTTATTTCAGGTTTAATAAAGAGAATATGAGGACCAAGAAAATATTTAGGTGATATTCTCTACTTCAGTATTTCTGCTTGACTGTCATTGTCAATCTTGCTAAAAACTTCTTAAAAATTATGATGAATACACCAATGTTCTAATGACATGGATATGTTGAAAGTAAAAGCATGTAGATTTTACAATTTAATCCCCGCTGTACATTTTAGAAAAAAAAATTGCTATGTAATCATTCACAGTGTCTGGAAATGACAGTGACCTTAGTCATCCAAGACTGCAGCTGAATAGAAAGGAAAATATGCCAGATGCATCCACGTTAAATGTACTAACCTTGAAGAGCATTTGATGTGTTGTTTGGTTAATGGTGTCTACTAGTCTAGAGGGATAAATCTGGAGAATGTGTACCCAGGACACCTTTTAGAAGATATGAATATTGGAAGTGTTAGGCATCCATAGTGAGCTTATCTCTGTAGGTAGTGTGATTGAACCCAGCCTGTAGAAGTGATTTATTGTCAGGAAAGCTGGCAACAGCCCTTTGTACCTTTCTACTTTACAAGACATTGGAATTGTGCTGCCTCCACAGTACTTAGAAAATGCAATGGTATTTGTGTATACAGCTTGTGTTGTTTTTTGGTTTATTGTTTTTTTTTACCAGACTGCCACCTTGTGTTCATTTTTTGTATTTGTTATTTTCTATATTTTCTTACCCCTTCTTGTGAGGTCATTTCCTTTTCCTCTGTGTGGTCTTCTGTAATTGACACACATTGGATCTAGAAAAGCCATTACTCTTTTTTGAGTGCCTAAAATAATTTCCACAGCATCTTATTGTATCACCTCAGCATTCTACATAAAATAAAGACATTCATGGATTTCAGGTATTTGGTGAGGCCAGTTATCTGATGAAGATTATCCGTGGTGAGTGTTTCTGCTATAGTCAGGGCAGGCATAGAGGTCTCAGGAAGGGATAGTCACTATTAATTGGAGTCAGAATAGTCACATTTATGTTTATTATTTTATAAAACAAAGTTTAGCAACAAGTTAAAAATTAGGAATGCTGTAAATGGGCAAATTAAAAGGGAGTAAGAAATAGCAGCTAGGCAATTAGGGAAAATTTGTGCTTCTTCTGTAGCTTCTGTAGTGTGACAGGTGAACAGATGAATGAGAAATACAAAGAAAGCATCGATCAATATCGAAGTGCAATGGACACAACCGTTTCTGTAGACTGACAGAGCAGTGAAGGGGAAAGAAAAGCTATCACCTGTCAAAATACAGAACAAGAACATTAAATAATGCCAAGGTTCACAAAGCTTTATTATGTCATATCAGACATCACCAAACTCAACACACCAAATATCCATACCTTTTAAATGTTTAAAGTTAATTAAGAGCCCCACTGCACTTATGTGCGTGAGTTAAAAATGTACCTGACTGTTTGTTGGCAGAATTGAGAGGCAAATGTGTTTGCTTTGATTGTGTATGCACATTGCATTGCCATTAAAAATAAATTGCAACACACTGCAATACAAATACATATAGGGTTGTTGCACTGCATATAATTGGGCATGATGTGTTTATGAGCAATACAACAGGTACCCAAAGTGTAAAGGGGCCCCTTAAGAGCATTAAAGCCTTTCTACCTCCACCTTGGTTTTTCACCGACAATAAGATGTGCATCAATCATGTATTTATATAATGTCATAGGCTGTATGTACAGTCTATAGTAGAGCAAATTTTCACATCCCATGCTGGTAGAGATGTGTTTCATCACATTAGCACTCCCATATTTGTGATAAGAACATACCCCAACCCATGGTTCCTCTCCAGTCTTGCTCCTTTCATCCCACACGGACAACCTGGGTGCTGGCTACCACAGCCTGTCTCCACCTTCAGTCAAAAGTATAAAAAAAATAAGCTGCACTCCAAAGCTTAGCTCTACTTTCTGTGCTTAATTTGTCAGAAAAAGTCTACATACATTAATGTCTCCACCTAAAGCCAACCTTCTTTGATGTGTTTTACCACTGCTGGTTTGTTCACAAGTATAGGGGAAGTGTATGTAGTCTTTTCTGTTGACAAATTAAACACAAAACGAAGAGCTAAGCTTTGGAGTGCAGCATACAGTTGTGGCCAAAATTATTCAACCCCCACTGAAATTGAGTGTTTTGGCCAGTTTGACATTGCTTTTGATCATTCAGTCATCTTGCTTACATTTACATTAAAGAGGCACTTGTAGGTCAGACAAATATAACATAACAGTTATAATGAAATAACCACAAATGTCTTTTCTGTGCTCACAGCATTATCAGTTTTATTCAACCCCCAAGTGACATTCAATCTTAGTACTTAGTACAGCATCCTTTTACAGTTATAACAGCTTTTAAACGTGAAGCATAGCTTGACACAAGTGTCTTGCAGCGATCTACGGGTATCTTCGCCCATTCTTCATGGGCAAAGGCCTCCAGTTCAGTCACATTCTTAGGCTTGCGCACTGCAACTGCTTTCTTTAAGTCCCACCAGAGGTTCTCAATCGGATTTAAGTCTGGTGACTGCGATGGCCACTCCAAAATGTTCCAGCCTTTCCTCTGCAACCATGCTCTAGTGGACTTGGAGGTATGCTTGGGATCATTGTCCTGTTGAAAGGTCCAACGTCTCCCAAGCCTCAGGTGTGTGACGGACTGCATCACGTTTCCATCCAATATCTCCTGGTACTGAAGAGAATTCATGGTACCTTGCACACGCTGAAGCTTCCCTGTACCTGCAGAAGCAAAACAGCCCCAAAGCATGATTGACCCTCCACCATGCTTCACAGTAGGCAAGGTGTTCTTTTCATCATAGGCCTTGTTCTTCCTCCTCCAAACATAGCGTTGATCCATGGGCCCAAACAGTTCTAATTTTGTTTCATCAGTCCACAGAACACTATCCCACAACTTTTGTGGTTTGTCCACATGGCTTTTGGCATACTGCAGTCGACTCTTCTTATTCTTTGGAGACAGCAAGGGGGTACGCCTGGGAGTTCTGGCACGGAGGCCTTCATTACGCAGTGTGCGTCTTATTGTCTGGGCTGAAACTTCTGTACCCACATCTGACAAATCTTTTCTCAGTTCCTCAGCAGTCACACGGGGACTTCTCTCCACTCTACGCTTCAGGTAGCGCACAGCAGTCGAAGTCAGCATCTTCTTTCTGCCACGACCAGGTAGCGTTTCAACAGTGCCCTTTGCCTTGAATTTGCGAATGATGCTTCCTAAGGTGTCTCTTGGTATGTTTAACATCTTTGCAATCTTCTTATAGCCATTGCCCTTCCTGTGAAGAGAAATCACCTCTTCTCTTGTCTTCCTGGACCATTCTCTTGCCTTCACCATGTTTGTAACCACACCAGTAAATGTCTAGAAGGAGCTGAGTATCACAGTCATTTTAAAGCTGCCTAATTGGTGCTTATTATGCTTGATTGCTGCTCGGTGACATCCACAGGTGTTTTCAATACCTGATGGAAAGCACCTGTATGAACCTCTGTTCTTCAGAGTGGTAGTCTTTAAGGGGTTGAATAATTGTGGCAATGAAGAAACCACATAAGAACCATTTACTACTGTATTACATAAACAATTGATGTCATTTTAGTTGCATTTGGGTAGTTACAACGTCCTTGTAGGATTTGATTCTGAATACAATTCCAAATGTACACTATAGTCCCTAAACCCCTTTACAGCATTGGGGGTTGAATAATTTTGGCCACAACTGTATATGTTTTATTCTTCACACATTTGGGATGCAGCACAGAGAAATGACTAGGCATGCACTGGATGCTATTTGACCCAGAACAATAAGTTGCTTGTCTCCCTGGCAAATAGAGACAAGTTGTGTGGATTAGAGCATGAACATAGGGAAATCAAGCAGCCATGACACTACAAAACTGCAGCCACAACTTTTGAGTCCATCATTACAAAGTAAGGCAAACAAATGACACAGGGATTACATCTACAATAATACCTAGTTGAAACAACAAAATATTTCAAATTGTACTTTGCCTTTAAGGTACATTCCAATTAAACATGAACATTGTAGGTTCAGAACAGTAGAGCGTTTTACACTAAAGGAGTAAAGCTCTGCACTAGCAAAGGTAAAGATCATGTAGGCATGAGGATTGTGTAGACAGTTCACAAAAAGACATATATTACATGTCTGGGTATAAAGATCTAGGATTGGTAAGCCCATGAGGAGTCCTCTGTCTGTCAATCGAAATATGGGAACTTGAGACATTGGGAGGGGAGCTTGGAAGACATTCAAATAGCTGAGTTGCACAAACAAAATAGCATGAGTAACTAAAAGAGAAAAAATAGGAGGGTAAGAAAGGATAAAAAGAAAGAAGTGGGCATGCAGATTTTGAACATTTAGTGCATGATCCTTTAGGGCCTCATCCCTGTGCTCACTACTTCTCAAACAAGATAAAATTACTTAAATCACATGGTTTGGGTGATTTTGTGTAATCTCCAGATAATACAACTAGGGCAGATTTGTAAGGGGGATCTGTACTGGAGGAGAATTGTACTGGGGGCAGAAATGCATATGTAATTAAATAGTTTAATTTTTATAAACAATTGTGCTGAGTTTTGTATGTGTTTTTTAGATCCTCATGTGTGGAACACTAATAAAGTATATTTTTCTGGAAAGCCTGTCGCACATGATATTGTGCACACAGTGAGTAGGCTCAGGTTTTAAACCCCCCATCCACCGTCTACTGTTAGCACACATTTTGCAAAATCCATTATCCACTGGGGCACATTGTGTGCACTGCCTAGTTCTCTGCATGCTTAAGGCTAAACCCCCTCAGCAAAGAAATGATCTATGGCCCTGGCTCCTCCATCAATCACAGAGCACCTTGAATTCAATGAAAAGAATGTAAGATTTTCACTGAATGCAGGAGATGGAGTGCAAGCAACCCACTGTGATCTGAGTACTGTAACGCTCACCACCAGACAGTTGTTGCTGACTGAACTATTTAGGGGTGAGTGAAAATCAATTTGTTATACATAATGCTGTAGACTAAATACAGGGAACACACATTATTAGTATGGATTTAATTTCACAGTAAAAAAAAAAGTTTTTTGCCTGGAATTCAGTTTTATGACTTTCAGGGTTCCAGACTGGCCAGTGAGAGTTAAAATGTCAATGAAAGTAAACAATGCCAAGGATTGGTGATTAGTGGGAGTAAAATATGACATACTGCCTGTGTTCAGTGGGTGGAGGAATCATGCCCCATTAATTGTGTCAGTGGGAGGAATAGTGCTTCATTGAAGGTGTCAGTGGGAGGAACAGTGCCCTACCATTTGTGTCAGTTGAAGGAATAGTACTCCATCATTAGAGTCAGAGGAAGCAATAAGGCTCCATTACTGGTACCAGTGGGATGAATAATGCCCGGTTTGTGGTAACAATGGGAGTAATTGTGCTCCACAGTTGATCTTATTTTAAGGAATTGTGCCCCAAGGGCTGGAGAAATGCAAGCAAAGGACTGCAGTTTGAGGACCTCTGTTCATTAACATTGGACACATCTGACAGCCAATACTGTCAATATTTTTTATAAGGTGGGGAAACATAAAAATTCCATCAACAGTATATTGTTGACCCTTTTTTTTCCAATCAGCTGTAATATTCAAATAGCTATTTGTATATTATTACACACCAAGGTTTATGGCTTTTGGAGTGCCCTACAAGGTAAGTGACCAAACATGTAGCCAGTTTTAGGTACCTGCCATACATATCCTCTTGCAGATTATAATAGTTTCACTTGCATATGCTTCAAAGCATTAAAGAATTCAAGTGGTCTTAACAAACTGTGGCCTTAAACAAGAAGCTTTAGGCACCACTCCAGGCCCCCAATGCTGCTGTCTCCGGTGACTCAAACTATGAGGGTGCCTACAAGGAAGGAGTCTGACCCAGCTCAAAATATGCTCTAAGGCAAAGGAAAATCCAAATGCCTCACACTGAACAACAGCCCAGGTACAAAAAATGAAAGGGCATTCAGGGCCACGTCCTGGTGGTTGGGCAAAACATGTTGGGGGTGTGAGCCAGGTGAAGTTGGGCTCAAGTTGCTTTCACTTGTCTTACCTGGGATTTTGTTCATTGTGCGGTGTTTGGACTTTCTTTCTGACTTATAGTGGTCTTCACACACTGCTAATGCTTGCAGGTTACAATGACTCCAGGCAAAATGAGATTTGTCATTGTTTACGCCTGCTGATTTTAGCATATTTTGCTATGCAATAGTGAAGCTTGTGTACTGGCAAGGTGTAATGATTAGCTTCTATTTTTAAAGTTTAGTAATTTATTTAGCTCATAACTGGCACATTAATTTCTGAATTCAATAATGACTTTGTAATGCAGAGGATACATAGAAACTTTGCTTACAAATGTTTTTAAAACACATTTGCCAAGGTGAATTTATGCACTATATTGCCAAAAGTATTGGGACACCCCTCCAAATCATTGGATTCAGGTGTTCCAATCACCTCCATGGCCGCAGGTGTATACAATCAAGCACCTAGGCATGCAGACTGCTTCTACAAACATTTGTAAAACAATGGGTCGCTCTCAGGAGTTCAGTGAATTCACACATGGTACCGTGATAGGTTGCCACCTGTGCAATAAGTTCATCCATGAAAATTCCTTGCTACTAAATATTCTACAGTCAACTGCTAGTGGTATTATAATAAAGTGGAAGCAACTGGGAACAACAGCAACTCAGCCACAAAGTGGTAGGCCATGTAAAATGGCAGAGCAGGGTCAGCACATGCTGAAGCACACAGTGCGCAAAGTCATCAACTGTCTGCAAAGTCAATAGCTAAAGACCTCCAAACTTCATGTGGCCTTCAGATTAGTACAACAGTGTGTAAAGAGCGTCAATGGATGGGTTTCCATGGCCGAGCAGCTGCATCCAAGCCTTACATCACCAAGTGCAATGCAATGTTCAGATGCAGTGATGTAAATCATGCTGCTACATGACTCTGGAGCAGTAAAGATGTGTTCTCTGGAGTGACAAATCATGCTTCTCTGTCTGGCAATCTAATGGATGTGTCTGGGTTTGACAGTTGCCAGGAGAACGGTACTTGTCTCACTGCATTGTACCAAAGTTTGATCTAGGAAGAATTATGTGTAGGGTTGTTTTTTAAGGGGTTGGGCTTGGCCACTTAGTTCCAGTGAAGGGAACACTTGAGGCATCAGCATACCAAAACATTTTGGACAATTTCATGCTCCCAACTTTGTGGGAACAGTTTGGGGACGGTCCCTTCCTGTTTCAACATGACTGTGCACCAGTGCACAAAGCAAGGTCCATAAAGACATGGATGAGCGAATTTGCGGTGGAGAAACTTGACTGGCCTACACAGAGTCCTGACCTCAACCCGACAGAACACTTTTTGAATGAATTAGAGCAGAGACTGCGAGCCAGGCCTTCTCGTCCAACATAAGTGCCTGACCTCACAAATGGGCTTCTTGAAGAATGGTTATACAGTCCCATAGACACATACTTAACCTCGTGGACAGCCTTCCCAGAAGATTCAAAGCTTTTATAGCTGCAAAGGGTGGGCCAACTCAATATTGAACCCTACGGACTAAGACTGGCATGCCATTAAAGTTCATGTGAGTGTAAAGTTAGGCGTCCCAATACTTTTGGCAATATAGTGTATTTGCTGGTCTCTTTCTGTGTATTTATAATACAGAAAATGTGTGAATGTTTAGGTAGTGTTTAAAGCAGCAGGCAGCAGGCAGATATTAAAAAAACAATTAAGTGTATTTTAAATGCAATTAGCATAAATCTATCTTGATATCAGTTTATTGTAATACATATAAAAGAAGCTCTGGGAAAGTCAGTTCACCTGTGAAATGGTATTTGTTGCACTACTGAGTTTCTCGAAAGGATGGCCTAATCAGGCATCATTATTGTCACTGCTGTGGTTATCCTTTGTAGAGGAAGCAACTTCCTTAACCAAGAGTTTCTCAATTCCTTTAGGAAGAAACTAACTGAATTTGCCCTGTAGAAAGAAGGGTGCTGTGTGGTGAAAGTCTTGTAATTAAAAAGCTTACCGGTATGTTTTGTGGAGCTAGACCCTTGTGAATTTAACCAGGCTGAAGAATTGTGGAGATATGGTTTACTGGAAAATATATGGATTTTAGTAGTTACATTACCACTGGCAGAGCAGCAAAGATCACAAGGGACACTTAAACTGTTTATTTAAGTTGTATGGCAGATACATGAGATTTGCACAGAATACAGACAGTGCCCTATTCAAACATCTCATATATTAAAATATCAGCAATAACACCTATTTGCAGGATAAGTAGTGTATGATATGATTGCTGCCTTAATATTTTAAAAGTTTGAAATAAAGTTTTTTTTTCTAAGACTAAAGGTTTTCTACATGACTTCTCTGCTGTTTCATGTAGTGTTTCTGCCCTGGGGAGGCTGTCACCATCTTTTCTGATCTGAGATGACATTCGACTCACCTGTATTGAGAACATCTGTGCTGTGCCTGATGCTGTCATGTTCTAAACTTTAAAGGATTAGAGATTTTGTTCTGTTGTGTTACTATTCTGACTATATGCATAGAGGGAACCATCACTGTAAACCCTTTGTGAAAATATTTTGAATATATATTACGGTATGTGCACCTAAAGGTGAACCAAAACATTGCTCATATCAAGATGGTTCAATGCTTTCAATGCCCAAAGCATGCAATAAATTCTATATAGCATGTGTTTCAGAAAGCATTATTAAAAAATAAAATGCTTTGAGGGGAATAGGTGGTAGAAGGGTCAGAAAATAATCTGGGTTGACTATATGCTTACTTGAGTGTATTTTAGAGAGGTATCTGTAATCAAAACCTATACTTCAGAGCCAGGACACATTGTGAATGTTGGCCAACAAAAGAAGATTTGTACATATTGTACTTTGCTTCTTCTTTTTTTTTTGCATACAAGGGCCAAGAAGAGTGAAGCACATACAAAAAGACTTTTCTATACAATTAAATATCTCTTCATCACACCGTAATTTGATGTTCAAATTGGTTTCAGCACGAGAGAATTTTAAGAGGTTTATGGACACCTTAACACATACTGTATGTACCTGCATCTGGATCTGTAACTTCAGCCTGTAAATTGTTAATTCTTCTTTTAAATTTGGACAGCAAACACGACACATATGGGGAATAGACAATGTAACAAGTAGTTAATAAAATGAAATAAAATTCATAATTAAATCAAACATCTGATCTTGACTGTCCAAACGAAATGGAAAGCTGTAATATGAAATACAAGCTAGAATTCAGACTTTTCATGAGTACAGATGGAGGCACTTATGCTGTGTTTCTTTCAGAGATTAACCCACACAGCTGCCAGCATGGCTGCAATGTGTACATGTGCTTTGGTAATGGAGTGTTACTGAACAGGAACTTTATCAAATGAGGGCCTATGACTTGCCAAGTGCCAGTTCTCCACCAACTACTACTGCGGCCCTAAAGTTTTAAACTAAGCTCAGGTCTTTCACATTAACAGGCACAGTCCATCTGTTAATAATGGAGATCTTCTGCGCTACTAATACGTGGTAAATCAAGTGTGTGGGAGCTGCTAGCACCTAACCATATACCAAGTGGAAAATAAAAATGACTAAACAAAATGATGCAGTGCTACCCTAATACCATATTATAATGCAATATAGCAGAAAATAATACAAAGTGAATATAAACACATATAAGTGACAATAAATCAGTGAATTGATCCTCTCTGGGATCTCAAGTGAAAAACGTGATCTCACCTGGTATTAGGACCAGGAACCAATGACCCCCACTATCCAAATAGGATCATATATAAAAAACAAAAAACGTGAATCTCTAAAAAGGGATCAATAAATTCATGCAAGTAGTGATGAAGTAAAAAACATGAACCTCTGGAAGGGATCAACAATAACATGCAGATCGTGACCACAAATAGTGGCTAAATTAAGCCATTTTCATAATAAATAGTGACAATAAATAATGACATAAAGTGAATCCCTAAATGTGGGATCAAATGGATACAATAGTGCCAAGTGTCATAAAATGCACACAAAAAAATTAAATATAAATGCAATCACATCAATTTAAATATATAATGTATAACAGTCCATAAATACCAAAAACAGCAAAGAATAAAAACAAAACCAAAAAGCAAAGTCCAAATAGGTGCGTGTACACCAAAAACTTCCAAACACTTCTATGTGCAAGTGATATTGTGGAAGTGCATAACCACCGATGGAAATAATCCGTATGTGGCTAAAATGCCCCCTCACCTCCTTGATGCGATCCTCAAAGGGCCAAAACGCTTTTATTAATTGGAGCCAGGAATCTTCACTGATGAGGCTCCCTCATGTTCCCTCACGTTTTAGGCAACAGAAAACTATTGTGGCCTTTGTGGCTGGCTGCTTTTTGCTGGAGGGGACCTGGCTATTCCAACGTGAGGGAGCCTCATCAGTGAAGATTCCTGGCTCCAAATAATAAAGTATTTTGGCCCTTTGAGGGTCGCATCAAGGAGGTGAGAGGGCATTTTAGCCACCTACGGATTATGTCTATCGGTGGTTATGCACAGCCACAATATCACTTGCACATAGAAGTGTTTGGAAGTTTTTGGTGTACACGCACCTATTTGGACTTTGCTTTTTGGTTTTATTCTTTGCTGTTTTTTGGTATTTATGGACTATTATACATTATATATTTAAATTGATGTGATTGCATTTATATTTAATTTTTTTGTGTGCATTTTATGACACTTGGCACTATTGTATCCATTTGATCCCACATTTAGGGATTCACTTTATGTCACTATTTATTATATATATGGCTGAATTTAGCCATTATTTGTGGTCACAATCTGCATATTATTGTCAATCCCTGCCAGGGGTTCACTTTTAACCTACCTGCATGTCTTTGGAGTATGGGAGGAAACTGGAGTACCCAGAGGAAACCCACACAGGCACAGGGAGAACATGCAAACTCCAGGTAGGTGGTGCCGTGGCTGGGATTCAAACCAACGACCCTAGTACTGCCAGGTGGACGTGCTAACCACTAAGCCACTGTGCTACCCAGATCCCCTGTCAGTTTGTATTGCTCTCTGTGCCCCCGTTAAGGAGATTCACCCTCTTTATTTGTCCTGTTTACCATTATCATTGAAAATTAAAGTAAAAGAAAATCTCCCAATGTGTGGCTTGGACTTCGAAGCAGATGGCCGCACATTAGCAGAGCTCTGAGACCTCGGCTGTCTTTTTAGCCATTCTCCAGTCCCTGCTTGCATAAGAATGGGCAAATTTACCAGACACACCCCATTCACTCGTCCAGTGGCAGCATCCTCCAGTAGGAATATTTCAGACATCTTCAAGTCTCATATGCTAAAGATAATTATTGAGAGGTTATAAAATAAATTAAATTATCGTATCACCCAATATTTGGTCTCCATTCAGTAGCCAAAAAGGCATGCAAAAAGGAGAATTTGTGAAAAGAAATTCACAGAAAAGCGGCTACATTATGAACAGAATGTGACACTCAGAAAAATTTCCAAAAATTATGCTTTATTACACTTATAAATATGACATATGGGCAGTCGCCCTGGTTTACCATCACCTCAGTATGAGACAATACACACAGACCTAAAACCATTAAAATAACACCAAGACCGGTCTAAATGCATGTGCAACAGAGAAAATGACTACAAGAGTCTAATGTCCCTGAGACACAGACACATAGGTGAACACTTCCCAAAGGAGGTGTATCCAAAAATTATACCATAGGTATACCATAATACATGTTATAATATTAGAATTCGGCAATTGCCATAATGGTTATATCCCAAACAGGGAATCCAAAAATTATACTATGGATATGGATATCACATGTATGCAATTCAGCAAGCACAATATGCGTCAAAAGGAGAACAATATGCCACAGGCCTGTATGAAAAAAGACAAAAATGTCATATGTATAATGCAATACATTCCTGTGCCGGCACAAGTGGTTGGGGCCCATTCATCTGTATAAAGAGCTGTTTCTTAGAGCTCTTAGATGAGAATATGCGCCATTTATTCCCAGGATGGAAGAAAGGATGCAAAATGCAGCACTCTGCTTGAAATGGTTTCTTCACCACTACATGTGGACTACACACCACTTTCTGTAAGAAAAACAAGACACATCCCAAAAGATCTTCTGCCTGTTGGAATGCATGTGGTATGTCTTGTTTCCCATAAAAAGCACCATGATGTCCCCATCCTGTAGTAAAACAGACAATATGTGGAAGAGTCACTGACAGAGCTTACACTCTATGTAGGATATATAGGTCATATAATGACAGAGGACCATATATCTAATGTCCTGTAACAGTCCACTCACCACCTGTGCACTGGATAATAGGAACGGAAAGGATGTCCTTCATAGGTATTGCCATACAAGGCCAAAGAGGCCAAGGAACCACCGCTGACATCCGCCGATATACCGCGGGTTCCAGCCCCTTCTTGGCGCCTGTGCTGCTTAGGCTTGCCTCATGGCATGTGAAGATGGCTTCCTCCTAATGGGTCAGCGTGCGTTCCACCTAGTGCGCATGACCGGAAGTGACGTATCTGACGTATGACGTCAACGCGTTTCGCCGATGGGCGTATCTCACTCAGCTTCGTCAGGACCAATGAAACAACCACATCTCAATTTCCTATTTATAGTGGGTTAAACCCCACCCATTTATGCAAAAAACCAACCTGCAGTTATTCCTAATGGAAGAAGAAAGGGGGCTAAATACTTAGCACAGCTGCTGGTCATTGTTAAATATAAAAAATACAGACAACTGGAGACATCAGAGAGGGGAGAGGCTTGGCAATCATAGCAATGCATATATAAATCCAAAGATCATGAATTAAATATACTGATCAGTTGAAACATTATCACACTCTAACCAGAAGATGGCGATATCAGTAAAAAAAATCAACAGGTCCATTCACTGAATCGAGTTCTTAAAAAAGCAATGTAAATTACCACAGCACACCACAAGATGGCAATATCACCTAAATATTCTCATTATAGATTGTTTCAACACAAAAATCCCAATTTTAGATATCCATCTTATGGTGTAAATATTATAGAGGGAAAAAGAGGGGAAGAGGAAAAAAGGGGGGAAGAAAGGAGGAAAAAAGGGTGAAAGGAAAAGGGGAATAATTAGTTCAACGGTCAATCCTTTTATATTTTTCTAGAGCTATATTTAGATCCATAACGTAAGATCATACATATTGTTATTATTATTCCCAAGTACAAAAAGGGTTTACCTTGATTACTTAGCATATGCTCCAACTGTTATTAAAAACGGAGAAATGCCATGGATTAATTAACGTGTGGCAATATAAAGATACCTAAGTATAAGAACTATTTATCCAAAAATACTTGGAGATCACATTCCACATTTAACCCCTTTGGGTACAGTGTATCAAGTTTATATATCCAGTATTTCTCCTTTTTAAGCAGTTCTCTATCAAAATCACCTCTCCTTTGTGGAAAGTGCAATGCATAGAAACCTTTCACTTTTGTACCATCCAGTTTACCTCCATGATATTTAGCGTAATGCTGAGCAAGATTACTTTCAGGATCATTTGATCTAATATCTCTAAGATGTTCACCTATTCGTACTTTAAGTTGTCTTTTGGTCTTACCAATATACATCTTTTTACAGGGACAGGTTAAGATGTATAGCACTCTCACTGTAGAGCAATTTATGAGGCTCTGAATTTTATAGTGAGTGTTTTTTCCAGAGTCATGAAAGGAATCCGTACGGTCCACGTATTTACAGATTTGACATCTTCCACATTTAAACATCCCCTTAGTACGTGATTTTAGCCATGTTGTTTGTTTTAATGGTTGATAATCAGAATGGATAAGAAGATCACCAAGATTTGGTGCTCTTCTTGCTACCATCTGAGGGCGTTCACCTACAATCCTACTCAGCTTGGGGCATTGAGTTAGAATCTTCCAATGTTTTTCTAATATTAATTTTACATCTTGCCATTGGGCTCCAAATTGAGTTATCATTCTAACAGGTTGGTCACTTAATTTGACCTTCTCATCCATTTTGGGAGATAATAAGTCCTTGCGGTCAGTTTGATATGCCCGTCTCCGAGCATTTCTAATTTGAGAGTGGGAATATCCCCTCTCCCTAAATCTTCTGTAGAGGTCCTGAGCCTCCATCCTAAAGTCATTAATGTTCGAACAGTTTCTCCAACATCTCAAAAACTGTCCCACTGGAATCCCTGAAATCAGTGAACGTGGGTGGTAGCTTCTAGCCTCTAATAGGGTGTTAGCAGCAGTGGGTTTTCTATATGTCTTGGTGAGGAGTCTTCCATTCTCAAGTCTAATTTCCAGATCCAGAAAAGAAATACATCTTTCATCAAATATATATGTAAGTCCAATATTGAAGGAGTTCTGATTTAACTCCTCTAGAAAACACTTTAATTCCTCAGATGTTCCTCGCCATACAAGGAACACATCATCTATATATCTTAACCAAATCTGGACATTAGCTAAAAATCTTGATGATCTGAAGACAACCTGCTCCTCCCAAAACCCTAAATGAAGACATGCGTAGGCCGGAGCCCACGGTGCTCCCATACTAGTACCTCTAGTTTGTTGATAAAAGGTGTTATTGAATTGGAAAAAATTATGTCGTAATGCAAAATCCAATAGCTCACTAATAAATTCATTCTGTCCTCCCAAAGTAGGATATGTTTTATCAAGAAAGTAAGAGGCCGATCTCACACCACATTCATGAGGGATAGAGGTGTAAAGTGATTCCACATCTATTCCCACTAGAATGGAATTATCATTGATAATCATATTCTCGATCTTAGCCAACACATCTTTAGTATCCCTTACATAAGAGGGAAGATTAGGAACCATATCTTTAAGGAACAAATCTATATATTTTCCTGTTTTATCTAGGGGACCATTTATGGCAGAAACAATAGGTCTACCCGGAGGATTTTCTTGATTTTTATGTATTTTAGGGATAATGTAAAACGTAGGATGATTAAATTCTTCAGTTTTCAGATACTCATACTCCTTTCTAGTTAACAAACCCACTTCTTTTCCTAGTGTTAAGATGGAATTTAGTTTTTTTGCCACCATATGAAAAGGATTAGTGGCTACTTTCCTATAGGTGGATGAGTCACTTAGCAGGCGCTTCACCTCCCTGACATAGTTTTGTTCATTTAAAATCACTACATTACCCCCTTTATCACTTCTCTTAATTACAATATCCTTAGTCTCTTTTAGTTCTTTGAGGGCTTTTCTTTCTTTCTTGGTAAGATTGTCTCCAATTGGCATTTTCCACTCAAGATTTTTAAGGTCATCAGCAACAAAATCTAGAAATGTCGAGATCCTCATGTTGGAACGAATTTTCGGCATTTTCGTCGATCTAATATTCAGATCAACCTTTCTAATTACATCACTGCGATTATCCAGATCTATTTCACTTTCATCACCATCCTCATTTTCCTCTATGAGAGATATCAACATATCGAGCATCTTGCGGTCCTCCATGGACGAGTCAGAGGCCATATCCTCCAACATAGTGGGATTACCATGTATAATTCTCAAGAAAACCTTTCTTAGAAATAAGTTAACATCTTTAAATACCTCAAACTCGTCCATGGGGGTCACTGGTGAAAAGGACATACCTTTATTTAATAAAGAAATATGTTCCATTCTGAGTGGAAAATTAGCCAAATTGATTACCTTTTTATCATGGATGTTTTCTTCTACTACCTCCTCTGGCTTCTTGTTCTGCCCTTGTCTTCCTGATGTTTGTTTTTTAAGGATTCCTCTACTTTCTTTTTGGATCCTCTTCCCATCTGTAATTGATTGATACGAGGAGGTTCTCCATTTTGTTGGTCTAAAAAAGAGACAGATTTCCCAAGATTTTCAGAATCACTTTCACTAGACATGGTTTCTCCCATTGATCTAGAGTGTGAACGAAAACCTCTTTGTTTGGATCGACTTCTACTTCTTTTTGTAGTGAGGTCAAATATCTCACCTGTTTCCCAATCTTTAAGATCCCGTCTAAATTTAGTTTGTTTAGTAGTTCTAAGATTTTTTTGTACTTTTTCAACTTCCTTTTTCAATTGCTCATTATATTTTTCAAAATTCTCCTGATTTTTGAAAGGATCTAATCCAGATGCACTCTTACCAATAGCCTGATCTAATTCTTCAAGTTGTAATTTCTCCTCCTCAACTATAAGTTTCATACCATTAATCCCATGTTCTATGCATAGCACTTTCCATTTTTCTAAAAACCTTTCATTGTGTAAATGTTCAGCTGGAACCACCTTACTTCTCAAGCCACGTGGGATAATACTCTGTCTAATGTAGGCTTCCAAGAAGCATACATCCCATTTCCGGTTAAGACGTTTAATGACAAGCTTTTTATGTTCCCGGAACTTAATCTTAATATCCTCATCTTCAGTAGATAGACCTGAGCCTTCTGCTACAAAGGCTTGATGCATTTCCAACTCTACCTCTTCTCCTGGTATAAATGCCATGAATACAAGCCCCTTCACTCAATATGCTCCAGTCGTCTTGACAATAATAAAACACTCATCAACTGAGGTGACGGTAACCAAATTTACCAAAGTCAAATAACCTCTATAGGAACAGGTCCATAAGAACCCAAAAAGACACATATGCTAAAGATAATTATTGAGAGGTTATAAAATAAATTAAATTATCGTATCACCCAATATTTGGTCTCCATTCAGTAGCCAAAAAGGCATGCAAAAAGGAGAATTTGTGAAAAGAAATTCACAGAAAAGCGGCTACATTATGAACAGAATGTGACACTCAGAAAAATTTCCAAAAATTATGCTTTATTACACTTATAAATATGACATATGGGCAGTCGCCCTGGTTTACCATCACCTCAGTATGAGACAATACACACAGACCTAAAACCATTAAAATAACACCAAGACCGGTCTAAATGCATGTGCAACAGAGAAAATGACTACAAGAGTCTAATGTCCCTGAGACACAGACACATAGGTGAACACTTCCCAAAGGAGGTGTATCCAAAAATTATACCATAGGTATACCATAATACATGTTATAATATTAGAATTCGGCAATTGCCATAATGGTTATATCCCAAACAGGGAATCCAAAAATTATACTATGGATATGGATATCACATGTATGCAATTCAGCAAGCACAATATGCGTCAAAAGGAGAACAATATGCCACAGGCCTGTATGAAAAAAGACAAAAATGTCATATGTATAATGCAATACATTCCTGTGCCGGCACAAGTGGTTGGGGCCCATTCATCTGTATAAAGAGCTGTTTCTTAGAGCTCTTAGATGAGAATATGCGCCATTTATTCCCAGGATGGAAGAAAGGATGCAAAATGCAGCACTCTGCTTGAAATGGTTTCTTCACCACTACATGTGGACTACACACCACTTTCTGTAAGAAAAACAAGACACATCCCAAAAGATCTTCTGCCTGTTGGAATGCATGTGGTATGTCTTGTTTCCCATAAAAAGCACCATGATGTCCCCATCCTGTAGTAAAACAGACAATATGTGGAAGAGTCACTGACAGAGCTTACACTCTATGTAGGATATATAGGTCATATAATGACAGAGGACCATATATCTAATGTCCTGTAACAGTCCACTCACCACCTGTGCACTGGATAATAGGAACGGAAAGGATGCCTCTCTGATGTCTCCAGTTGTCTGTATTTTTTATATTTAACAATGACCAGCAGCTGTGCTAAGTATTTAGCCCCCTTTCTTCTTCCATTAGGAATAACTGCAGGTTGGTTTTTTGCATAAATGGGTGGGGTTTAACCCACTATAAATAGGAAATTGAGATGTGGTTGTTTCATTGGTCCTGACGAAGCTGAGTGAGATACGCCCATCGGCGAAACGCGTTGACGTCATACGTCAGATACGTCACTTCCGGTCATGCGCACTAGGTGGAACGCACGCTGACCCATTAGGAGGAAGCCATCTTCGCATGCCATGAGGCAAGCCTAAGCAGCACAGGCGCCAAGAAGGGGCTGGAACCCGCGGTATATCGGCGGATGTCAACGGTGGTTCCTTGGCCTCTTTGGCCTTGTATGGCAATACCTATGAAGGACATCCTTTCCGTTCCTATTATCCATAGCACAGGTGGTGAGTGGACTGTTACAGGACATTAGATATATGGTCCTCTGTCATTATATGACCTATATTTCCTACATAGAGTGTAAGCTCTGTCAGTGACTCTTCCACATATTGTCTGTTTTACTACAGGATGGGGACATCATGGTGCTTTTTATGGGAAACAAGACATACCACATGCATTCCAACAGGCAGAAGATCTTTTGGGATGTGTCTTGTTTTTCTTACAGAAAGTGGTGTGTAGTCCACATGTAGTGGTGAAGAAACCATTTCAAGCAGAGTGCTGCATTTTGCATCCTTTCTTCCATCCTGGGAATAAATGGCGCATATTCTCATCTAAGAGCTCTAAGAAACAGCTCTTTATACAGATGAATGGGCCCCAACCACTTGTGCCGGCACAGGAATGTATTGCATTATACATATGACATTTTTGTCTTTTTTCATACAGGCCTGTGGCATATTGTTCTCCTTTTGACGCATATTGTGCTTGCTGAATTGCATACATGTGATATCCATATCCATAGTATAATTTTTGGATTCCCTGTTTGGGATATAACCATTATGGCAATTGCCGAATTCTAATATTATAACATGTATTATGGTATACCTATGGTATAATTTTTGGATACACCTCCTTTGGGAAGTGTTCACCTATGTGTCTGTGTCTCAGGGACATTAGACTCTTGTAGTCATTTTCTCTGTTGCACATGCATTTAGACCGGTCTTGGTGTTATTTTAATGGTTTTAGGTCTGTGTGTATTGTCTCATACTGAGGTGATGGTAAACCAGGGCGACTGCCCATATGTCATATTTATAAGTGTAATAAAGCATAATTTTTGGAAATTTTTCTGAGTGTCACATTCTGTTCATAATGTAGCCGCTTTTCTGTGAATTTCTTTTCACAAATTCTCCTTTTTGCACATCTTCAAGTCTCAACCTTCCCGATCCAGCATGGCAGTGGGTAAGATGGTGCCAGTCCCTGTTTAAGACAACTACAGTGAAGAGTCTCTCTCTCTCCCCAGGTTATTATATTTCATGTATGCTCTTCCCATTAGACTTCCAGCTTCCTTTTTCAAATGCATACAATCCTTACAAGTCAATTGTGTTTGGGCAGACAAGAAATCTAGACTTAAATTTCATCTGTTGACTAGGAGGCATAGGACTCCCAAATTTCAAAACTATTATTATGCCACTCATGTGGCCCGGATTATAGCTTGGAATGTCATAAAGCTAATGAAGATTTGATAGCGCTTGAGGATACCTTCACCATCTTCCCTTTGAAATACTCTCCTTGGATATCTAATGCTAGATTCTTACCGGAAATCAAAACACATCCAGCAATCGGAGCAATCGGAGCAACTTTGGAGGCCTTTCACCAAATAGTAATTCCCTACAATTTGTCTTCTTCTTCTAGCCCCCTGACCCCTTTTGCCCTGAACCCAGAATTTCCACCTGGAATCCCCTCTAGACTCACATTGCGCAAGGCAGATGAAAAGACTGCTTTTATTCTGGCCTATTGAAGTCCCAAACCGAATTACAATTAGCTCTTAGAGAAGGAAGATTATTGTTTTGGCTGTTCTTTCAAATGCGGAACTACCTAGTCAGGGGCGGACTGACCATTTGGAAACTCAGGCACTGCCCCGAGGGCCCGGGGTCAGTATGGGGCCCCATGAGATGCCCTTGGTACCTTTTTCAAGGCTTTTTTGAGTTTGGGCAAGGACACAGGGGCCCCATGATTCCCGATTGCCCGGGGGCCCCATGAGTTGTCAGTCCGCCCCTGTACCTAGTGAATACTGGCCATAAGAGAGTGTTCTATCACCAACTTACCCCATTTGAGAAATCTGCTTCTTACCAGATGGTATGCAACTCCAGCCAGGATCCATGCTTGGTATCCACAGGCATTTGAGCTTTGCTGGAAATGTGGACATGAGAAGTGATGCTCATCTGGTAGCACTGTCCCTTAATCGCTCCTTTTTTGGACTGAAATACGCAAATTAATTCTCCATGTAACAGAGACTACTATACCTCTCATGCCAGCATGCTGCCTTCTTCACATGTTCACATGCTCCTTCAAAAAGTACAAAAAGGTCACTTACCAAACATTTACTTAATGCTGCCAAATTGCTGATTCCCCTGAATTGGAAATCCACACACACACCTTCTATTACAGATTGGTTTCTTAAGGTGGAGTCAGTATATGTCATGGAGGAGACAGTGGCAATTGCTAATGAATCCTCAGAACACTTTCACAAGACCTGAACTCCCTGGTTTCTTTTTAGTTTTTCACAGGAGTGCACCTACTATGGTATGCAATGAATTTTCAGCCTTGCTCTCAGTGTTATTGTCTCCTGTCTCCTTTATTCTTACTTTTTTCCTTTCCTTTTCTTCCCCTCTTAGGGACTAGAAATGTACATAACTTGCTTTGTTTTTTTTTTTTTGCTTTTCTCCACACACCAAAAGCTTACATATTGTTCTGGTGTTATAGAAATGTGGAGTATTAAGAGCTTTCAATGTGCTACATCCAATAGAAATTATGAAAAAAACAACTGCTAGAACCTAGATAGTATAATGGTGGACTTTATAGGCACTAAATGAGACCACACCTTATTTCATTAAAAAAGTATATATTTTATTCTACATAGATGTAAAACCATATAGAATGCATTGAAACATTACATACAAGTTACCTTTGCAATATAAGATTCTCTGCATTATTAAACCTGAAATTGAAGTGAAGAAATTGGCTTGAAGTGTCAGATGGCATGCAAGTAACCTTGTCAGTGACAGTGTTAACTCAATCCCATGTTTTGATTGCCCAAAAATTACAGCAGAATTATTACCAGTTGTAACTGTATTTACTTGTGATTTACCATTTGTATAAAACAGGGAGGTAATGTGCAGGGGCAGAGGACACTGTTATGTGTAAGGCCACCCCCCTAACAGTGTCTTCTACAGCCATTCACATCACCCCCCTCAGTAGTGTCCTCTTCTCCCCTTTCCCCAATAGCAGTGCACTCGCCCCCCCCCCCTTTCTTCCCATGGACAGGTATTTAAAAAATATGAATTCCCCCTTCTCCCCGGCTCCTAAAGTCAGCTACCTACATGGTATGGGGGAAGGGGGGCGGTAAAATCCAAATTCCCAGCCCGTTCTTGGGAATTCAGGTTTTTTAAATACCTGTCTTCTGACTATCCCCTTTATTTTCCTCCTTCTGACTATCCCCTTTATTTTCCTCCTGTTGTAGCTGAAGGCTAGCATCTTCTCCTCTCCCTCCCACCAGCGTACAGCTGCTGCAGGAGGAAAATCCAGGGGATCGGTTCTAGTAAATGCCTCCCCCACTCTCCCTCCTGTCCTTTTTCCTCTTTTTTTATGCTGCCTCCCACATGTGCTTCCCTTTTTAACAAGGCTCCTAAAAAAATTGTACAAAATAAAAACTGCTGACATCATCCACTACCCTAATGATACCAACCTCTGCTCTACTGACACCATCCACTGCCCTACTGACTGTCATCGTTCACTGCCCAACTGACACTGTCCACTGCTATACTGACTGACATCAACCTCTGCCTTACCGACGGACACAGTCCACTACCCTACTAATACCATTCACTGGTCTACTGACTGATACCATCCACTGAACTACTGACTGACACCATCCATTTTTAGGGTAGGCTAAGTTTGTATTTTTACAGTGACTTTTGTTTTATTATATTTTTCTGCGTTTTCCTTACTATTTAGTTAGACCTTGCTAAATAATTTCCTTTTTAAAAAATAGCACTGAACCCAGTTATCTTTGAACTCTTTCATGTTGCTCAGGAAGATATAAAAAATAAATATGGTAAAATCCTTCTTGCACCCATTCTTTTCCTTCCAAGCTACTGACATATTTTGAAGTAACACTGGTACCTAACAGGAATGGTGACAAAGATGATTTTGACAGTCTGGCAAAGTAGAATAGGGGAACATATCATAAAAATCTATTGAGGGTCTGTAATGGTAAAATGTTTAAGAACCCCTGCTCAACAGCAACCCTAACGGTAGAAGCAGTAAGCATAAATCACAAGGAGATGCTGGACCATGTTTACGATCTTTTATTTTTAAACATATAACAGCTGAAATAATGCAGATAAAAGGCAGGTAACTAACAGAAAGATGCCCGCTGTCCGTCACACTGTCTCAAACAAAGTTATAAAGCCCTGCAGTGTTTCACGATTAAGTTAGTGCATAGTTATCCCCGAGTAAATGCCTTAGGTCCCTTTATTGTAAGTTATAAAACATCATAATAAAAACACATCTTCATGTTTGGAACTTTGGTTCTGAGTTTTTTTTTTTTTGCATCTTTTAAATCCATTCTCACAATTCCATAATACCAGCATTTTTTTTTTCAAAAATCCTCAGGATTGTGTTGTGTAGATCATCTCGTAAATTAGATAATCTTTTTTTTGTTTAAAAAAAAAAAGACTGGGTTTCTACGTTCATATTGTTTTCAAAGATAAATAGTATAATATAAAAGTTGTGCAACCGAATAGGAAAAAAATACCAAAGAACAGTAAACAGCTAAGAGAAGGGAGAAAGAAGATTAAATATAGGGGAAAAAAACATCCTTTTTTTATAATGTTACAGTACATAACCTGTAACATTTCAAAATAGATGCTCAGGGGTGCTCTGGGTCTTTTAGAACACTAGCAATGCCTTTGGTAATCTTCAAAAAAAACCTCTATGAAGTTATTCACATACAAGAGATGTACTACATCAGATACCTAAAATTTTAATAGATTGCCCATCTGTAGGCTCTTAGGATACTTCAACTCACATTGGGACAAACATTTTTAACCAGATTAGTAATACTTATCCTGTATATTCTACCCCACATAAATGCAATTATTAAAGAATAATAAAAACAGGTTTTGTAGCAGTATTGACCTTCAATTCGAAGATTTTTTCCCGCAGTATTTTTCTTCTGATATTAGATGTCCTCAGTCGGATTGCCAACATCATTCAACGCACTCCTGTGAGGGACAACAGACATCCCTTCATGCCTGCCAAGTTTGTCCTGGACCCTTCCAAGCCTGTGACTAGACCAGTGTTTCTCAACCTTTTTTCAGTCAAGGCTCCCTTTAAAATTATGGACAGTCCTGAGGCACCCTTTAAAGTTATGGACATTCTTGAGGCAACCCATTCTGAAATGGGTGCCTCAAGACTGTCCATTTTTAAAAGGGCACTTCTTTCTGAAATGTGAAAAACAATTCTAATAGTTTTATATAACGCAGCAACATCCAGACATGTAGGACACCCAACATTAGAGGTGATTTAATCTTCCAAAGCATATACTTTTTTGCACACTGGTACTGACTAGTATTCCAGTGTTTCTCTTCTCCCAGTGTTTTTATCCATCACTGAGCTAATGTGACCCCAGTACTAATGGAGAGAGGTAGGGGAGAGTCAAACTATGATGCTGTGCAGGTAGCTGACATCCTCCCTATCAACTGATGATATGATTGGTTGTCAGGATGCTGGTGGCTAGAAGGTCGTTATGGTGCACAATGAAAACCTGTGGCTTTATGTAACCAAAATGTAGGCTTGTTCCACTCACTGGCTTATATACAAGTTTTGGACAATTTTAGCAAATTTGCTAAGGCAACCCAGAAAAAACCCCAAGGCACCCCAGGGTGCCTGGGCACCCTGGTTGAGAAAGGCTGGACTAGACAGTGAAAGGAAAAGCAGCAAAGTCAAGTTGCTTTCTCTTCCTATCAGTATTTTTTTTCTTTCTCTGCATGCATACATTTATCTTCTTCCCCCAGCAAACAATATTGCTGATTACTACCATGAACCTGCTCACATGTGTAAAGAAAGGTGATGTAGTTCTGGAGGGCATGCCTTTGTCATTAGGGACTGAGAAAGAGCACCCTGCTGATTTCTCCTCCCAGCAGTTGTATGAGCCTAGTAATGATGTCACAAGGAGAAATACATTTTGTTTTAAGCTACAGTTATACGGTTAAAAAAATATCCTAGGACATGCTGTAGAATTGAAAAGTTTTGATGATAAATGTTGGTTATCCCTATACAAATAAAATCATCTATTATTAATTTAATTTATGCTGTCTACATTGGTCGACTGGTGTTAAAAGTATATTTTATTATCAAAACATTCCTCAAACATACAACATTAAAATTTAATATTTCCTCCTTTCATTTCTTCTCACAAGCTAACTGCACAGTTTCTGCTAGACAAGATAAATTAACTTACGGTGAGGTGAAAAGAAAATTAAATTGTGGTTTGTGGTTTATTTTGGTCTAAGAGTGTTTTTTTTTGGATCTTAAAAATGGAAAACTTTTTCTGAGAAAGAATGAAGAATAAAATGTATTTCTTCCCTAGTTTTTCAGGAGAACATGATGCATTTGGCAGAGAAAATGCTGAAGGCAATTGTAAGCCTGAACAGCAGGAAAATTATTTATGTTCTAATGCAACCAAGAAGCAGGAACGTATCCTCAATCAAATCAATTTCACGCTGATTATTATTATAGAGAGACCAAAATGAATGTGATTATTAAGACCTGAATGGTCTTAGTACAGGGTAGAATTCATGGCCCATTTCAGAAAACCATCTGGGGGCCTGTGTTTTTATGACAGGAACGAGGAATGTATTGACTCTGGCTCTGGCAAAAATTTCAAGGAAAAGTGCAATCAATTAAGCTCCACCTCTCACTTTTAATGAAAGATTATAAAATGAAAATTTTAATTAAATCAGCAATACCTTCACTTCCAAACAATAAAAATAATCTAGAGAATTACCTGTATGCGCCCATATATTATAAAAATATAGTATTTTAAATGCTTTCTTGTAATTTTTTTTTCCTTTCTATAAAATAGAAATACTGCTACAGAGCGGCACGGCTGAGCAAAATCACGTATATATACGTGATTTTGCATTTCTATACCCGCGCCGCCATTGGTGGCTTCAGCTGTCGATTAGCAGTTCCCGGACGGATATTCCCTGCTAGCACCTGGCAATCGCCGACTATCACTGACGGGGGAGTGGTCAGTATGTAAGCAATACAGATCTCTCCCCTGTCAGCTTCAGCACGCTGTTTTGTACAGCTCTGCATAGCAGAACAATACAAAACCTCCTGCCTCCCTAGTAAAACACTGCACACAACACACAGTTAACCCTTTGATCGCCCCAGATGTTATTATTATTATACAGCATTTATATAGCACCATATAACCCCTTCCTGCCTAGTGTCAATAGTACAGTAGTATTAGAATGCCTGCCACAGTCCTGCAGTCCCTCTATAAGTTGCTGATCGCCGCCATTACTAGTAAATAAAAAAAAAAATTCCAGTATTTCTAACGCCATTTGTAGATGCTATAACTTTCACATAAACCAATTAATTTACACATAAAAAGTAAAAAATATTGTTTTTTTTTCATAATTGGTAGTATTTCTTTGTTTACAGAGCAAAAAATAAAAAAACAAAGGCAATCAAATACCACCGAAATAAAGCTCCATTTGTGGGAAAAAAGGACAAAAATTTCATTTGGGTGCAGTGTTGTATGACCGCGTAATTGTCAGTTAAAGTAACGTAGTGCCGTAGTGCAAAAAATGGCCTGGTGAGGAGGGGGGTACATCCTCTAGAGGGCAAGTGGTTAAAATACAGTATATACATTGAGGCTGGGTTCACACATATATGGTGAGTTTTTAAAGGCACGTATTCACAGCGAATTCCAAAACAGTTATTCAACAGTTTAGGGTTGGTTCAGATGCTGTTTAGGACAGAATTTTTAAGAGAAAAAACTGTGCTGAAATTGTGTTCAAAAACTGTTGGCATGTGCAATTCAGCAGCAGTTCTCAAAGAAGTCAATGAGCCTAAATTTGCACCTGAACCAGACAGTGCTGCTCACAAAACTGACAGGGCTCGTTTTTTAATTCGCACTGAATCCACACTTCCGTTGCCCCAGACATATGTGAACAGGCACAATAGAAAAGCAATGTTATTTCACGTCATGCGAATTGGATGTGGTTGTAAATGTTTGCTTGGAGTCACATTATAATGCATGTGCAAATGTTTTTTCATACTATATCTCTTGTAGGAATGCACCTTGTGCTAATGCATGCTGCCATGAACTTCTAAATATCCTATACTTGAAAGGATCACATTCATCCAAACAGAATGGAACCCATTGGGGCAACACATTAAAACGTGCAGAACATTGCAGTGGACCCTGTTACATGTTGCAATGCAGCGCATATACAGTGAAGGAAATAAGTATTTGATCCATTGTTGATTTTGAATGTTTGCTCACTCACAAAGAAATGATCAGTCTAAAAATTGAATAGTAGGTGTACTATAACACTGAGAGACAAAATAGCAACAAATTCAAAAGAAATGCCTTTCTAACAAATTCTGCACTGATTTGCATGTTCATGAGGGAAATAAGTATTTGATCCCCTTCACAAAACATGACTTAGTACTTGGTGGCAAAACCCTTTTTGGCAATCACAGAGGTCAGATGTTTCCTGTAGTTGGCCACCAGGTTTGCACACATCTCAGGAGGAATTTTGTCTCATTCCTTTTGGCAGATCCTCTCCAAGTCTTTAAGGTTTGGGGGCTGACGTTTGGCAACTTGAACAGCTCAGCTCAGTTCCCTCCACAGATTTTCAATCAGATTAAGGTCTGGAGATTGGCTAGGCCACTCCAGGACCTTAATGTGCTTCTTCTTGAGCCACTCTTTTGTTGCCTTGGCCGTGTGTTTTGGGTCATTGTCATGCTGGAACACCCATCCACAACCCATTTTCAATGCCCTGGCTAAGGGAAGAAGGTTCTCACCCAAGATTTGATGGTACATTGGCCCGTCCATCGTCCCTTTGATGCGGTGAAGTTGTCCTGTCCCCTTAGCAGAAAAACACTCCCAAAGCAGAATGTTTCCACAACCATGTTTGACAGTTGGGATGGTGTTTTTGGGGTCATAGGCAGAATTCCTTCTCCTCCAAACATGGCGAGGTGAGATCTTGCATGGTACACCAGACCTAGGGAGACTGACAGTTGTTTTGTGTTTCTTCCATTTGCAAATGATTGCACCAACTGTTGTCACCTTCTCACCAAGCTGCTTGGCGATAGTTTTGTAGCCCAGTCCAGCCCTGTGTAGGTCTACAGTCTTGTCCCTGACCTCCTTGGACAGATCTTTGGTCTTTGTCATGGTGGATAGTTTGGAATCTGATTGTTGATAGCTCCTGTGGACAGGTGTCTTTTATACAGGTAACAAAATGAGATTAGCAGTGCTCCCTTTAAGAGACTGCTTCTAATCTAATATTGTAACCTGTATGAAAGACACCTGGTAGCCAGAAATCCTGCTGAATGATAGGGGATCAAATACTTTTTTCCCTCATGAACATGCAAATCAGTGCATCATTTGTTAGACATGCATTTCTTTTGAATTTTTTGTTGCTATCCTGTCTCTGTGTTACAATACACCTACCATTTGATTTTTAGACTGATCATTTCTTTGTGAGTGGGCAAACATTCAAAATCAGCAGGGGATCAAACACTTATTTCCTTCACTGTATGAGAATGTACTAAAATTTAGCACATTGTTTCCTACATTTAAATGATCCTTTAAGGAACAAATATATTATAAATTTTTTTAAGTGCCAGGTAGAAGATCAGATATTTAGGTCTGTTCATACCAATGTGGGTTTTTTTTTGCTTTTTGCAGAAAAGCACTACAGCCCATTTAACATGGTTTCCTATGAGACATGTTCACATCTATACATTTTCCAGCTGCTGCATTTTTGGAAATGGTTAGGGACATTTTTAAACACAAAAAGCAGTGTTTTTGCTACAATAGAATTAAATGGAAACACTGCTGAAACACAAAAAACCCTGAAAAAAAATGCAAAACACAGCAAAAACGCATGAGCAAAAACGGAAAGTGAAATGCAAAAAGCATTGCAAAATAGGATCAAAAGCAAATTGTATTGGTGTGAACAAGGCTTTAAATAGCGTGATCTTTTGTTTGTTGCAATGGACAACATTCCCATACTTCTTTGACATCTCATCCTTCTGGTACTTTGAACTGCAAACACTATTAGAGTTAGGGGATCTAATTATAAGAATCACTTCTCATTTCAGTAGTGTAGTATGGAAAACATGTAAAAAGAAGCCTACAGCACCTGCTGGCTGTAAATATATAAAGCTGCTACCCATTCCCTTTCCAAAATGTCCCAGCAATATTTTAGCATAACACAAAATATGTAGGTTTAAACTGAATTTGGATGTTACTGCTCCATTTTTCATTAATGCTTTACCAGACCTTAGCCCTATGTAGACTACTTTTTTCTATAATATAGAGAATCGGTCAGGATGAAGACTGATTCTATATCAGGGGGTCTCCAAACTGTGGCCCTGAGGCCGGATGTGACCCTTTGCTTATCTTTATCCGGCCCTTGGGGCACTATATTTCCCTCAGATAAAAGGCACCATTCCCCCCCCGACACCTACAATGGGCCATTATTCCTCCCACTGACGCCAACATTGAGGGACTATTCCTCCCACTGACACAAACACTTGGAAACTATTCCTCCTACTGACACCAACAATAGGGCACTATTCCTCCTACTGACACCAACAATGGTCCATTATTCCTCCCAATGACACCAATGATAGGGCACTATTCCTCCCACTAACACCAATGATGTGGCGCTATTCCCCCCACTGACACCAACAAGGGGACAATATTACTCCCACTTACACCAATAATGGGGCACTATTGCCCCCACTGACACCAACAATGGGCCATTATTCTTCCCAATGACACCAATGATGGTGTACTATTCCCCCTACTGGCACCAACAATGAGGCCTAATTTCTGCCACTGACACCAACAATGGGCCATTATTCCTCCCACTGGTACTAATGATGGGGCACTATTCCTCTCCCTAATACCAAAGATGGGACATTGTTTAGTCAAACTAATGCCAAAATATTTTCTACTCCCACTGGCCACAGTCCGGCCCATCTAAAGTCTGAATGATAGTAAACTGGCCCTTTGTATAGAAAGTTTGGAGACCCCTGCTGTATTTGATGAAAGCTACTATGCTGCAACCCTCAGGGCCAAGGCACACATTCACAAGAATTGCTATATGTTTCCAACAATGCTGTAGAAACAGATCAGTATTCCTCTCTACATTATATAGCAGGGGCGGACTGACAACTGATGGGGCCCCCGGGAAATTGGGGATCATGGGGCCCCTGTTTCCTAGCCCACACTCAAAGTATACCCAAAAAAGCCTATAAAAAGGTACCAGGGGCATTTTATGGGGCCCCCTACTGACCCCGGGCCCTCGGGCAGTGCCCGAGTGCTCGAATGGTCAGTCCGCCCCTGTTATATAGTTATCCTGCTGCTGGCCAGTTGTCACCAGGGACAGGATTGCAAGTATTCCATAGCTCTTAAGTCAGTCTCTCCCAGTAAAAACTTCCCAGTAGGATCAGCTTCATGAC
This sequence comes from Staurois parvus, assembly GCF_062004578.1. Lineage (NCBI taxonomy): Eukaryota > Metazoa > Chordata > Amphibia > Anura > Ranidae > Staurois > Staurois parvus. The sequence goes on from NW_028318480.1 coordinate 721,787, forward strand.
ATCAGAGCTAGTATGTGGTCTGCAAAACAAGAAAGGAGCTTTTCACTAAAGTTTCTCACAGCAGTATTTTTATTGCTATTTTATTTTCCAAACAATATCAGAAGGGTAGACAAAATTATCAAACTAACTGTTATTTTCAATAGAAACAGATACTGTATCTTGATGGATCCAGATTTACACCCTAGCATCACAAACATTTTCTAGGACATGACAAAACTAATGACAAAGGCTGGAAGTCATAAAGAGAGCACATTTATCATACTCAAATTGTATAAGCGGAGAGAACATCATTGTAATGGATGACTGTGGCTATAAGCAAAATGCACAGTATTTATCATGCCCACTTTGAAAGGTAGCAGCAGGTTAAGATGAATATAATATATGCTGTCCTATCTTGGAAGAAGAACAAAGGAAGAAAAAAAAACTGCTTAGCACAGGTAGAACCTAAAACAAAAACACAGCATAATCCCAGCACAAATTTAGAAAATCAACCCTCATGTAGAAAACAATAACTTTATCAGGGTGTAGATTACTTTAACAGTAGTATGTCAAAGATTTTGGAAAGAATTTGAGCTGTATCTGGCTACTGGATAGCACTCCCCCTTGGTGTTATTTAATCAGAATGGTATCATCTGGTCTGCAGAGTATTTGCTTCATGGAGGGAAAAGATCCACTGGCATGTAAATTTTCATTTTTTTTTTGCACATTGGGCTTTTACAAGGTTTGTTTTTTTTTCCAAAGTCAGAGATAAAGTTCCCCCTTTTGAAGTACCATTTACATCAAACCCTTTTCAGACCTGGTGTTCACATAAATATATTGTAGAGGATGTGTTTGATTTGCAAAGGTGACCTTTTTCAGCAGGCTATTTTTAGCATCATCATCAACTGGATCAGCAAAGGATGCCAACAGTAAAAAAACAAGGATAAAACCCTATGAGAACCAGGGGTCCATATTCGGGTGGAATATTACAAAAAAAACTCATGGCTATATTTAAAAACAATATTATCCCTTAAAGTGGTTCTAAAAGCTCATGAAGGTAAAAAAAACCTTCTGTGTGCAGAGGTTTGCCCCAGCCCCCCCCCCCAATCCTTAACTGAGCCCCCTCCAATCCAGCGATGTTCACAAAAGCCTCGGCTGTATGGGGACTCTCCCTCCTCATTGGCTGAGACAGAGAGGGAACCCACTGGCTTCCTCTGCTGTCAATCACAGCCAGTGAGCCAATAAGGAGACAGCAGGACCAATACACATAAAATATTTTATGGACACATAGAGCAGCAGCTCAGGAGTGAGCACGTAGCAGTGCCCCTGGGGCACACAGCTTTCTTCTTTTTTTTTTTTCCTGGGCACTGCTTGAGGGAGAAAAGCCAGAGCAAGAACAGGGGGACCCAAAAACAAGGGGATCAGGGCAGCTGTGTGCAAAACTACTGCACAGAGCAGGTAAGTATGTTTTTTTTTTTGTTTTTTTAAACAAAGCTTTAGTATCACTTTGAATCCATTTTTATATATAAAAAATAATTAATATCATATATAATGCATTATTTATATTTGTTGTCATATATAATAGTGTGAATATATATATATATATATATATATATATATATATATATATACATACACAGTATTTTCTGGCGTATAAGACTACTTTTTATACTTAAAAATATACCCCAAAAATTGGGGGTCATCTTATACGTGGGGTATAAAATGTGAACCTTGAGTTTGTTTGGGTCAAGCTGGCTGGATGTGCAGTAATGTACATACAGTATACCGTGCTGAGCCAAGCTGGCTCAAAACAAATGTCCCTATGACAGATTAATCTGTCAGCCCGCTGGATGTGCGGTATATACAGTATACTGCGCTGAGCCAAGCGGTTTTAAAACATACCGGTACGTCCCTACTGTGATCAGCCCGCTGGATGCGTGTATGTACGGTAGCTGCGGCTACATACAGTATACACTGGGCCAACCACGGCGAGTGATGTATTCTACTAATGAATACAAAGCCTGCTCGGATTGGCTGAGTCAGAGAGGTGGGCTGATGATGTCACAACCTCAGCCAATCTGAGCAGACTTTGTATTCATTAGTAGAATACATCACTCGCCGTGGTTGGCCCAGTGTATACTGTATGTAGCCGCAGCTAGGGGCATTTGTTTTGAGCCAGCTTGGCTCAGCGCGGTATACTGTATGTACATTACTGCACATCCAGCAGGCTGTATATATACTGTATGTAGCTGAAGCTACCGTATTACCGCACATCCAGCGGTAACCATCTGATTTAGAATTTGATCCATATGATGACTGTCTTACAAATGTATCACAAGATGTCATTCATGAACTTATGATGTCAGAGGATGAACATGAGGATTTTGAAGGATTTTAAGTACCGGTAAGTCATAACCATTTCCATTAAAAAATCTGATATTTTTAAATGGTGTTGCCTCGGAAGGGGGGTAGTCTTATACGGCGAGTATAGCCCAAAACCTAGTTTTAACTGGAAAATTAGGGGGTCGTCTTATACACCTAGTCGCCTTATACGCCGGAAAATATGGTATATATATAGAGAGAGAGAGAGAGAGCATACGCCATATATCCATGGGTTTTTGTAGTAATATCTTTAATTTCTTATTTTAAAGTACTTCATTATTTACTGTGTTTTATATATGCCATTTTTATATGCTGTAGTTATGGCATTGTAAGCTATTAGTGCATTGCTTATATGCCTCATCACACTGGATGAAGCTTAGACGCTGTTGTGTTACACTATTTGATTTATTATTATTTCTCTGTGCCCTTCACTTGTTCATTATTGCTCTTTAAGCTGTCTCCTCCTGTCTAAGCTGAGCTCTTTCTCTCACCGTACTTGTGTATACCCCTCCCCCCTGCCTCCCTCTGTAGTCTTTCTGTATGTATGTTTCCATGAGGCTTACAACATTAACGTTTTTCTACCTATGATTATCCTCCATTAAATGGAACATTTGAATGGTCTTCCTCAACGTGAGTTTATTAATTGAGTTAAACTGTCTGATCCGATGCAAGAGATAGACTCAACTTAATCATGGCTCCGATTATTGGATGACATTTTAAGAGAACGATAATATTTCACTTGTATCCAGAGGAGGTCTGCAAGAGATACCTGCGCTGACTGTTGTTCAATTTGGGCCCACATCTTATGTCTAGAAGTCGTGCATCATGTCACCACCCTGGAGAGATACAAGGCTTTATAATAAGCGATACATCTTGCAGCCCAACCCCCCCCCCCCCGGAAATTGGGGAGAGTTAGCAGAGAGAATTTCGTCCGAGCCACTTTACCTCCCCAGATAAAATCCAATTGCATAGTCTGTAGCGTTGCAAAAAAGGACTGATGGATATAAATGGGTAATGCCTGTATAAGGTACAAGATCTGGGGTAATGTTGTCATTTTGTAGGTGTTACAACATCCAAACCAGGTAAGAGTGAGGCTCCTCCACCTGCGCAAGTCTGATCTAATTTTGGATAGTGGGGTGCTAAAATTAGCTTCATACAATGCCGAGGGATCGGCCGTAATGTTCACTCCAAGATATCGCATAGAGGACGTTGTCCAACAAAACAGATATAAGTGCTGGAGACGTGTCACACAGTCCCCCGCCAGGTTGATATCCAGGGTCACAGATTTGGAAAAATTAATGGAGAAATTAGAAAGTTCACCATATGTAGTAAACAAGGAAAGCAATTTCGATAGGGATGTCTCTGATGTTGGTAAGGCTGAACAAAAGATCATTGACATAAGCAGCGATCGTGTAATCATTGTGGGATAGCTGGAGCCCTGTTATGGCCGGGTTGGATCGCACCTTACACAGAAAAGGCTCAAGGGTGAGGATAAAAATTAAAGGCAAGAGGGGGCAGCCCTGTCGGGTACCATTAGACTGCGGGAAATAATCTGAGCGAGTTTCATTAATTTTCACTGTGGCTGTAGGATGGGAGTATAGCGCAGATATCCATGACAACATATGAGTGCCCAATCCAACTTTCCCCAATGTGGCCCGCACGAACTGACAATCTACTCGATCGAAGGCCTTCTCCACATTGGTGGACAATAACATGAGAGGTTAGCTCATCGAATGAGCAGAGTGGATCAGGTCAATAACCTTCATCGTGTTATCTCTTGCCTCTCTCTGGGGAACAAACCCTCCTGGTCAGTATGTATGAGCTCGAGAACATATGGAAGCAACCTATTTGCTATGATCTTGGAGAATAATTTGAGATCAACATTGAGAAGGGCAATCAGTCTATAGTTGCAGCAGCGGGTGTGATCCTTGTCTGGTTTAGGGATAACAGTGATGTGTGCCCTCAACATGTCTGGTGGGGGGTTGAGACCATAGGAAAGTGCATTGTATACCCTCAGGAAGTAAGGGGAGAGAGTCTCCCTGAAAGTTTTGTAATAAGATAAAGCCAGGCCATCTGGACCAGGTGCTTTGTTCTTTTTGGTAGAGGCAATAGCGATATCCAGCTCCTCTGTGGTTATATGACCCTCCATTTCCGCACAAGTCTGCGGGGGTAGGGAAGGCATACCAGAAGTTGCCAAGAAGGCTATCAGATCTTGCCATTGTGCAAGGTGTTGGGGAGGGTGGTCATGGAGATTATAAAGGTTATGATAAAATTGCTGAAACGCTTTGGCTATTGTGGATCAATCCGTAACCTTGTCTCCACCCTGGGTAGCTATTTGGGTTATCATTGATTTCGATTGGGCGCCCCGAGGGTGCCATCTTATTCCCAAACTCATAAAAATGACATCTGCATCTAAGGAGTTTATCATGTATGGTTACCCATATTAACTGGTCTAGTTCTCTCATCTGCCTCAATTCCCTTTGTGTAGACAAGGCCAGGGATTGTTTGTGAACCATCTCCAAATGCTTAATATGTTTGAATAGGGAAGCCGCCTGTAATGTACTTTCTTTTTTTAGTCTGGCTCCATGTTTGATGAAAAGCCCATGTATTGTGCACGTGTGGGCCTCCCACAGGATCAAGGGTCCTGTGTCCGGAACATCTTTCACTTGGAAATAGGACGTAAGGACGTAAAAGCCTGGGATACCTCAGTCATGGTGGCAAGCAATGCCTCATTTAGTCTCCAAGAAGCAAGTCTATGTACATGTAGCAAGAGATCTAGCTCCAAATGTATGGGAGCATGGTCAGAAAGGAATATCGGGTCTATAGAAGCACTGCAGACCTTGGCCTGCTCACCGTGTGGAAGAAAAAAGTAGTCCAAACGTGAGTAGGTCTGGTGGACGGGAGAGAAGAAAGTATAGTCACAGTCGTTGGGATGGCCTAAGCGCCATGTATCCACTATATGCAGGATGTGGAGTTCAGATTTCAGCCTCCTTAAATAAGCATAGGAAAAATGGGAAGAGCCCTTCGAAGCGTCTAGAAGAGGAACGCAGGCAAAATTAAAGTCCCCCCCCACTGTCAATACCCCCTCATTATGTTTCAGAATCAGTGGGAGCAATCTTCTGGAAAATAAAAGATGGTCAGAGTTAGGGAAGTAAACATTCACTAATGTCACTTTCGTTGTCCCTATGGAGCCTTTGACTATAAGATATCTGTCTTCTGCGTCCGCCACGACCTCTCCTGAAGTCTACGGAAAAGAGTTTGAGCTATCAAAATACTAACTTCCTTTGCCTTCGGTATAGGGGAAGTGCTGTAATATACGGTAGGATACTTATAGTTAAAAAACCTGTACACTTTCTCATCATGAAAATGTGTCTCTTGTAGAAAAACCACCTGGTTCCGCATCTTAGTCAAATCCCGTAGTAACCTTGTTCTCTTCTCTGGAACGTTCAGGACTCGCACGTTGTATGAGGTAAACTGGACAGGACATCGCAGCTGTTTCCCCCCCCCCCGTCCATCTCTCCCAAAAACAAAAGGGGGGAGGGGGATTTACACTGAGATCAAAACACTTCTAGGCAAACAAGCCTACGTGTTTCAGTGTCTCTGAAGTAAAAATATATGCTCCCTGTCTAACCCAACGGGATCGGGAGGGTCCTATGGGGAGGGTAGATCCATGTACTGACACCAGGAGAATATCAAAGAGACACGGATTGAAAATGCCTGGCCCCCCCATAGGTCCCCCGAGGAAAACATATTACTAATCAACACACAACAGTACGACCAACACAGATCAAGGCATCAACCTTAGCAGCATCGCAAAGTCCCCCCAGATCAGCCACCCACTTGCATACTTAGCAGACTACCGGGGAGACATATGGTCATTTAACCTAATTTGGCCCACCTCACATTGAACAAAATCTGACCTGGTCAATAAGGTACTATAGTTACTGACCATGAAGTTCTCTTTGGTACATAAAAGTCTACATTAATCACTAACTTCCTGTTTAGATCATACACTCAGGGATCGATGGGAGATGGTTTTGTTTCTGGATTGAGCTCTACACACTCTCTGTGGTCGAGGAGCCATGGCAGGTGGAGCTCGGATGTTATCTGGCCACTCCAGCTAACCTGGAACTTCCACTGGTGTAGCTTCCAGGAATTGAAAAAAAGCAGGCAGCTGAGAAGAATTATGTAAAACAAAGGCACAACTTTGTTTACTGATAAGAATATGAAAGGGGTATTCCCATCTGCAGGTAGGCCCTGCGGCTTATATCACCTCCGTCAAAGGGCGCACCATTCCTAGTATGTAAAGAGAGGTCCGGATAGATCTGAATGTGCACCCTGTCAAAGTCCATTGGGCCGTTCTGCCATGCCTTACGAAGAATATCTTCTTTTATGGTGTAGAAGTGGACTCGGCAGAGAATGTCCCTAGGAGAGTCTAGGCCTCCTGATCTGGGCCTAGGGATTCAGTGCACTCTATCTAATTCCATATCTGTATAAGGGACCCTACCCAGGATAGTGTTACAAATGGTTCTAAGATCAGCACCAGGTGTAGATTCTGGAATTCCTTTCAAGTGTATATTATTTCTCTGGCTACAATTTTCAGCATCTTCCAGACGAAGAAGAACGGTAGTAAAACGTCTGCGTGAGGTGGCACAATAGTCCTCCAAGGCCTTCAGGCGAGTATTAGTAGAGCCTCTCACTTCTTCCTGGGAAGTAACCCTGGCATCTACTTGGGAAATCTCCTGTCTGGCCTCCGATATCTCCTCAGCACCATCGCTTCTAAGTCCGTTCTAGAGGGGAGGTCCTCTATGTCCTGCCTGGTAGGTAAGGCCCTGAGGATAGATCTGAGTTTCAAGTCCATGGCTTAGTGCTGCTGGCCCAACCATCAGAGGAAATTCCAAGCCCAGCGTGGAGGGTTCCCTTAGAAGTTACGGGGTGGGTATGGGAGATAGCGGCATCGGCAGAACTACTGCTACAGGGCGGCAGGGCTGCGCAAAATCGTATATATATATATACATGATTTTGCATTTCTATGCAGAGGGCGTGTGCGCCACCCTACCTGCACTGCCATTGTGCCTACAGATGTCAATCACCAGGTCCTGGCTGAGATTCCCCGCCAGCACCCAGCAATCTCTGAGTATCACTGACAAGGAAGAGAGCTGTGTGTAAACAACAGAGAAATACACAACAGTATGTTTCCGTAGTAAAACACACAGCACACTTAGTAAAACAGCACACACTTAACCCTTTGATAACCCCAGATGTTAACTGTTCCTGTCCAGTGTCGTTAGTACAGTGTCAGTGCTTTTTTATAGCACAGATCACTGTATTATTGTTATTGGGATGTCAATCTCAGTTAATCAGTTCCCCCCAGTGTCAAAATGCCTGCCGCAGTCCCACAGTCCCGCTATAAGTGGCTGAACACCATTACATGAGAATATTGTACATCAATCTGTGGATTTAAAGACAGCAGAGTACTCTTTTTATTTCAAGCTTTTATTTTTGGTATTTCATCTCTCGGTAACAAAAAATATGCATTAATTCTCACATGCAACGGCTTGGGGCAGATTTGACTACATGACCTAGTTCTTCTGATGGTTCATCCCCTGATCTGCAGAGGCCCAAATTGAATTCCCTTTTCATTCAAACTAAGCAGCTCAAATCTGATTCACACGTCAGAGTTGGAATTGCAGTGTCAGAAGTGCATGTGTCAGGAGGCGGGGTGGCAACAGATAGAAATAAGCCTTCTAAGTACATTGCTCTACACAATCTAAGCATTGCTGCTTGCAGTGCACTTCATTCGCAGAATAATGCAAGCTTTGAAGGCAAGATCTATTACAAAGAAAGAATTAAGAAGTAGCATCTAATGCAGTTGGATCTATGCACGGGTGAATCCGTGCACATCTAAACTGCAGCAGTACTTTACAAAGTAACATCTATTTGCAGTTAAATCTATGAATATTCGAAGTATAGATTCAGTAATAGCAAATAAGTCTCATTACATGTGCAGGCAAATGAAAATGGTGATTGTGTTTTATTCAGTTCAGCAGTAGCCAGCAGCAATCTGACCATATACAGCTTTATACAGTAAATAGCGTTTTTATTTTCAATCTACAATCTTGTGAAAAAGTAAATACACCTTATGAATTGTTGACTTTTTCAACATATTTGAACAGGTAATCATTACATCATAATTCAAGCAGTGCGAATATGCAGGTGCCTACACTATATTATATTTATGCTGTTAATTCATATTACTGTGATGTGTACTTGCGGTCTGAGGCAATCTTGACATTTCTCACATCCATGATAAAAATCAGCTTTTTCTGCTAGAAAAATGCTTAGAACCCCCGAACATTATTTTCTGAAAACAGAACAAAATGGTTGTTGTTGGAATTTTTTTTGTTGCACAAAATATTTGCTCAGTCTTTTATCAAATGCATATTTTTAAGCAAAAATACATTTGAATGAATATCAGTGCACAGAAACAAACATAAAATATAGAAGATGATGTTGCTCCAAGTAAAAAGATACCAAACATGTCGAGATTGAAAATTACACACATCTGTGAAATGGTGCCAAGCTATGGTAGATAACATTATCCATAGGCAATACTTTAAAAACCTTTTAGTTACCATTTAACTTGAACCTGGGTTCACGCCAATGCGGTGCAGGTAAACACTGCGAATCCTGCACGTTTCCTGTACTGCATTGCTATCGCATCACATTCATGCAATCTGGTGTGGGTGTCAATGATAAATTAATGACACTCTGAAACAGATTGCAAAATGTGATGTGATTGCCAGAAATCGCATTGCATGGGTGAGAACATCCATGCAATGTGATTCAGGTGCAGATTTAAAAAAAGTCCTGCACCTTTTTGGTGTGGATGTAATTTCAGTCATACAAAATGTATGGCTCAAATCGCACTGCACAGAAATTTGCATGTAATTCGCACAGGACTGTGGTGCTATTCCTGTGCGAATTACATGCGGTGTCCTGCACCGCATAGTGTAAACCGGGACTAACAGAGTTAAACATGAGCTCTGGTACTACAATTATTGCTCACCCTCTGAAGTTTGCAATGGTACCAGGGGCGGACTGACAACTCATGAGGCCCCGGGGCAATAGGGGATCATGGGGCCCCTGTGTCTTTGCCCAAACTCAAAAAAGCCTATGAAAAAGGTAACAGGGGCATATCATGGGGCCCCCTACTGACCCCGGGCCCTCAGGCAGCGCCCGAGTTTCCAAATGGTCAGTCCGCCCCTGGATACCTCACATGTGTGGTGCGATCACTGTTTACATATTCGTGCTGGACCTACGTTCATATTTTCTTTTGCCCATGACTACGGAGGGGAGGGGAGTTATTTACAATTTTTTTTAATTCCTATTTATTTTATTTTAATTTTTTTTACACTTTTTAATTTTTTTTCAACTTTATTGCTATCACAAGGGGTGAATAACAACCCTTGTGATAGCTTGGGCAGTGACTGGTATTCTTTATTGAGAGATCTGAGGTCTATTAGATCTCTGATCCCTCCTTTGCCTTCCAATCAAACAGAGATCTGCTTCCCTAGCTGTACCGGCCGAGGTAACACAGACCTAAAACTGGATGTAAAGAAATCTTTGTTGCTTCTGCCTTCATTCATGACAGAGGAGATAGTGGGACATCTAGGAGTTCCTCCTTCTCCTCTTTGTGCAGATGACCCAAACACTTATAGCTGTCCTGGGCTATTGGTGGAACAAGAGAACCCGAAAAAGGACAGCAGGAGGGCAGCCTCTTTCCACTTCCAAATACTGTACATGTGATTATACAGCTGTATAGGCACTTGAATTTCTTTTACTGAAAAGCTGGGCAAAAATAATATACCAGGATCTTGTCCATAGTTGTAGCCTAAGGATGGGCTGTGATTGACTTCAATATTTGACTTATGTATACAGTTTTAGAGTAATAGTATGATATGTCTTCCCTTTATGTGTGAATCACTTCTCAAAGTGATATTAAAGGCAATTAAAAGAAGAAAAACAAATAAACATGTCATACTTACCTGCTCTGTGCAGTGATTTTGCACAGAGCAGCAGCAATCCTCCTCTTGTCAGGTCCCTGCAAATGCTTGTGGCCCCTCCCCCTGGCCAAGTGCTCCCAGTGCAAGCAGCTTAGTATGGAGGCACCCAAGCAGGCTCACTCCCGAGCCACTGTTCTGTGTGTCCATTCAAACACAGAGCTGTGACTTGGCACCTGCCCCTTCTCTCTCCCCATTGACTCACTGGCTGTGATTGACTTCACTTTCAAGCATAGGCAACACCAATAGGGACAGCACAGCCAAATGTTATATATTGTACAATACAATCCTTTTCTACTACAGCTATCCTATACAGATGTTAAAATGAATTGATGTACTACCTCTAGAGATGAGCGAATCGAACTTGGCGAAGTGGAATTCGTTTCGAATATTAGGAAAAAATCGATTCGCATCGAATCCGAATTTTAGCAAACTTCGGATGCACGAATCGAATTTTCCCCGATCAGCCGGCAAAAGTGTCACTGCAGAGAGCTCCGCTATTTCTGACAGTTCTCTGACAGTTCTGACAGTTCATTTACAGCGGTTGAAACATTGTATCTATTTGTTTCCATTTAGGATACAGATGTTTTTATTCGGAAATAAATAGATACAATGTTTCAACCGCTGTAAATGTGAAGGAACTGTCAGAGAACTGTCAGAAATAGCGGAGCTCTCTGCAGATACACTTTTTGCTGTACTGGAATTCTTCTTCTTTTCATTCTTCTTCTTCTTTTCATTCTTCTTCTTCTTCTTTTCATTCTTCTTTTCATTCTTCTTCTTCTTCTTTTCATTCTTCTTCTTCTTCTTTTCATTCTTCTTCTTCTTCTTTTCATTCTTCTTTTCATTCTTCTTCTTCTTCTTTTCATTCTTCTTTTCATTCTTCTTCTTCTTCTTTTCATTCTTCTTTTCATTCTTCTTCTTCTTCTTTTCATTCTTCTTTTCATTCTTCTTCTTCTTCTTTTCATTCTTCTTCTTCTTCTTTTCATTCTTCTTTTCATTCTTCTCATTCTTCTTTTAATTCTTCTTTTTATTGTTCTTCTCATTCTTCTTTTCATTCTTCTTCTTCTTCTTTTCATTCTTCTTCTTTTCATTCTTCTTCTTTTCATTCTTCTTCTTCTTCTTTTCATTCTTCTTTTCATTCTTCTTTTCATTCTTCTTCTTCTTCTTTTCATTCTTCTTTTCATTCTTCTTCTTTTCATTCTTCTTCTTCTTCTTTTCATTCTTCTTTTCATTCTTCTTCTTCTTCTTTTCATTCTTCTTCTTCTTCTTTTCATTCTTCTTCTTCTTCTTTTCTTTCTTCTTCTTCTTCTTTTCTTTCTTCTTTTCATTCTTCTTCTTCTTCTTTTCATTCTTCTTCTTCTTCTTTTCACTCTTCTTTTCATTCTTCTCATTCTTCTTTTCATTTTTCTTTTTATTCTTCTTCTCATTCTTCTTTTCATTCTTCTTCTTCTTCTTTTCATTCTTCTTCTTCTTCTTTTAATTCTTCTTCTTCTTTTCATTCTTTTTCTTCTTCTTATCATTCTTCTTTTCATTCTCCTTCTTCTTCTTCTTTTCATTCTTCTTCTTCTTCTTTTCATTCTTCTTCTTCTTCTTTTCATTCTTCTTTTCATTCTTCTTCTTCTTTTCATTCTTCTTCTTCTTCTTTTCATTCTTCTTTTCATTCTTCTTCTTCTTCTTTTCATTCTTCTTCTTCTTTTCATTCTTCTTTTCATTCTTCTTCTTCTTCTTCTTTTCATTCTTCTTTTCATTCTTCTCATTCTTCTTTTCATTCTTCTTCTCATTCTTATTCTTCTTCTTTTCATTCTTCTTCTTCTTCTTTTCATTCTTCTTCTTCTTCTTTTCATTCTTCTTTTCATTCTTCTTCTTCTTCTTTTCATTCTTCTTCTTCTTCTTCTTTTCATTCTTCTTTTCATTCTTCTTCTTCTTCTTTTCATTCTTCTTCTTCTTCTTCTTTTCATTCTTCTTTTCATTCTTCTTCTTCTTCTTTTCATTCTTCTTCTTCTTCTTTTCATTCTTCTTCTTCTTTTCATTCTTCTTTTCATTATTCTTCTTCTTCTTCTTTTCATTCTTCTTTTCATTCTTCTTCTTCTTCTTTTCATTCTTCTTCTTCTTCTTTTCATTCTTCTTTTCATTCTTCTTCTTCTTCTTCTTTTCATTCTTCTTCTTCTTTTCATTCTTCTTTTCATTCTTCTCATTCTTCTTTTCATTCTTCTTTTCATTCTTCTTCTCATTCTTCTTTTCATTCTTCTTCTTCTTCTTTTCATTCTTCTTTTCATTCTTCTCATTCTTCTTTACATTCTTCTTTTCATTCTTCTTCTCATTCTTCTTTTCATTCTTCTTCTTCTTTTCATTCTTCTTCTTCTTCTTTTCATTCTTCTTTTCATTCTTCTTCTTCTTTTCATTCTTCTTTTCATTCTTCTTCTTCTTCTTCTTCTTCTTCTTCGTCGTGCCCCGTGACTGCCCAAATGAGTGAAGTGTGCGGTGATTCTAAGATCGACGGCACTCATCTGCATGTCATACTGACCGACAGTATTATTTCTCTTCCCCAGCAGACTCCAAGGGCATTTAAATTAAAGGTACAGTGTTCTGCACTAATATAAAGGCTCTCTGAAGCCTAGAAACCCTTTTAATAAGTTAAATTTGCGGCGAATAAATTTGCATCGAATCGAATTTCTCCCGCAAATTTGGCGAATCAGCCGAATCAAATTTTTGAATAATTCGCTCATCTCTAACTACCTCCAGTGCATTCAACAACTTAATTCAGTAAACAAGTTCTGGATTTGAAGAAGTTGTCTTGTATCACTTTCCTGAGGTAAAGAAATCAATGTTACAATTATGTGTAGTCATGGTATATCTGAAGAACAGGGAGGCAGAGAGTTAGCCATAGTTAACCTTTTTGGTTAAGGAGTATAAGAGTGAACATCACAGTTAAAATTTATGGTTAAGAAGACGCAGTAAAGAGCTTGTAATAAATTAACTCCTAATGGTTTGAAGAGTGTACAAGAAGGAGAAGCAGACAGCTGACAGAGGAAGTGGTGATAGTGGCTAATGATGGTGTCTCTGGTAATGAAGAGATGGTTTAGTGCTGCATGTTTCTCACTTAGTGGCAGGGTCTCCATTAGAGATGAGCGAAGTATTCAAAAATTCGATTCGGCTGATTCGGCGAAATCGAGGAATAAATTCGATTTGAGGCGAATATATTCGCTGCGAATTTAACTTATAAAAAGGGTGTTTCTAGGCTTCAGAGAGCCTTTATATTAGTGCAGAACACTGTACCTTTAATTTAAATGCCCTTGGAGTCTGCTGGGGAAGAGAAATAATACTGTCAGTCAGTATGACATGCAGATGAGTGCCGTCGATCTTAGAATCACCGCACACTTCACTCATTTGGGCAGTCACGGGGCCAAAACCAGAGTGTGGAGCCACAGTGTGGCGGTGGAGGCAGCAGCAATGGGAGGCCATACAGCACCCTATGACAAAATGGAACCCACCAGCAGTGTGAGGAGACCTGAAAGTGGCACATGGCAGAGTGTGGCGATGGAGACAGCAGCATTGGGAGGCCGTACAGGGACCCATGAGACACTCTGGACCTGGCAGCAGCATGAGGAGGCGGTACGGGGGCCCATGGCAGATTACGGGCCTGGCAGCAGCAATGGGAGGCCCATAATCTGCCAGCACCCTATGACAAAATGGAACCCACCAGCAGTGTGAGGAGACCTGAAAGTGGCACATGGCAGAGTGTGGCGATGGAGACAGCAGCAATGGGAGGCCGTACAGGGACCCATGAGACACTCTGGACCTGGCAGCAGCATGAGGAGGCGGTACAGGGGCCCATGACAGATTACGGGCCTGGCAGCAGCATGAGGAGGCGGTACGGGGGCCCATGGCAGATTACGGGCCTGGCAGCAGCAATGGGAGGCCCGTAATCTGCCAGCACCCTATGACAAAATGGAACCCACCAGCAGTGTGAGGAGACCTGAAAGTGGCACATGGCAGAGTGTGGCGATGGAGACAGCAGCAATGGGAGGCCGTACAGGGACCCATGAGACACTCTGGACCTGGCAGCAGCATGAGGAGGCGGTACGGGGGCCCATGGCAGATTACGGGCCTGGCAGCAGCAATGAGAGGCCCGTAATCTGCCAGCACCCTATGACAAAATGGAACCCACCAGCAGTGTGAGGAGACCTGAAAGTGGCACATGGCAGAGTGTGGTGATGGAGACAGCAGCAATGGGAGGCCGTACAGGGACCCATGAGACACTCTGGACCTGGCAGCAGCATGAGGAGGCGGTACAGGGGCCCATGACAGATTACGGGCCTGGCAGCAGCATGAGGAGTTGGTACGGGGGCCCATGGCAGATTACGGGCCTGGCAGCAGCAATGGGAGGCCCGTAATCTGCCAGCACCCTATGACAAAATGGAACCCACCAGCAGTGTGAGGAGACCTGAAAGTGGCACATGGCAGAGTGTGGCGATGGAGACAGCAGCAATGGGAGGCCGTACAGGGACCCATGACACACTCTGGACCTGGCAGCAGCATGAGGAGGCGGTACAGGGGCCCATGACAGATTACGGGCCTGGCAGCAGCATGAGGAGTCGGTACGGGGGCCCATGGCAGATTACGGGCCTGGCAGCAGCAATGGGAGGCCCGTAATCTGCCAGCACCCTATGACAAAATGGAACCCACCAGCAGTGTGAGGAGACCTGAAAGTGGCACATGGCAGAGTGTGGCGATGGAGACAGCAGCAATGGGAGGCCGTACAGGGACCCATGACACACTCTGGACCTGGCAGCAGCATGAGGAGGCGGTACAGGGGCCCATGACAGATTACGGGCCTGGCAGCAGCATGAGGAGTCGGTACGGGGGCCCATGGCAGATTACGGGCCTGGCAGCAGCAATGGGAGGCCCATAATCTGCCAGCACCCTATGACAAAATGGAACCCACCAGCAGTGTGAGGAGACCAGAAAGTGGCACATGGCAGAGTGTGGCGATGGAGACAGCAGCAATGGGAGGCCGTACAGGGACCCATGAGACACTCTGGACCTGGCAGCAGCATGAGGAGGCGGTACAGGGGCCCATGACAGATTACGGGCCTGGCAGCAGCATGAGGAGTCGGTACGGGGGCACATGGCAGATTACGGGCCTGGCAGCAGCAATGAGAGGCCCGTAATCTGCCAGCACCCTATGACAAAATGGAACCCACCAGCAGTGTGAGGAGACCTGAAAGTGGCACATGGCAGAGTGTGGCGATGGAGACAGCAGCAATGGGAGGCCGTACAGGGACCCATGAGACACTCTGGACCTGGCAGCAGCATGAGGAGTCGGTACGGGGGCCCATGGCAGATTACGGGCCTGGCAGCAGCAATGGGAGGCCCGTAATCTGCCAGCACCCTATGACAAAATGGAACCCACCAGCAGTGTGAGGAGACCTGAAAGTGGCACATGGCAGAGTGTGGCGATGGAGACAGCAGCAATGGGAGGCCGTACAGGGACCCATGAGACACTCTGGACCTGGCAGCAGCATGAGGAGGCGGTACGGGGACCCATGGCAGATTACGGGCCTGGCAGCAGCAATGGGAGGCCCGTAATCTGCCAGCACCCTATGACAAAATGGAACCCACCAGCAGTGTGAGGAGACCTGAAAGTGGCACATGGCAGAGTGTGGCGATGGAGACAGCAGCAATGGGAGGCCGTACAGGGACCCATGAGACACTCTCGACCTGGCAGCAGCATGAGGAGGCGGTACGGGGGCCCATGGCAGATTACGGGCCTGGCAGCAGCAATGGGAGGCCCGTAATCTGCCAGCACCCTATGACAAAATGGAACCCACCAGCAGTGTGAGGAGACCTGAAAGTGGCACATGGCAGAGTGTGGCGATGGAGACAGCAGCAATGGGAGGCCGTACAGGGACCCATGAGACACTCTGGACCTGGCAGCAGCATGAGGAGGCGGTACAGGGGCCCATGGCAGATTACGGGCCTGGCAGCAGCAATGGGAGGCCCGTAATCTGCCAGCACCCTATGACAAAATGGAACCCACCAGCAGTGTGAGGAGACCTGAAAGTGGCACATGGCAGAGTGTGGCGATGGAGACAGCAGCAATGGGAGGCCGTACAGGGACCCATGACAGATTACGGGCCTGGCAGCAGCATGAGGAGGCGGTACAGGGGCCCATGACAGATTACGGGCCTGGCAGCAGCAATGGGAGGCCCGTAATCTGCCAGCACCCTATGACAAAATGGAACCCACCAGCAGTGTGAGGAGACCTGAAAGTGGCACATGGCAGAGTGTGGCGATGGAGACATGGGCCCCCTGGCCACGCTTGACTTTCTGGCCACATAGTCGACATACGGCTACGTTTACTTCCTCGGGCGGCTTGACGAAAAATTGCCACACCGCCGAGTAGGAAACTTTGCCCCCGCTACTCCTCACTGGCTGACTGCTACTTCCTTCGTTCACACCGGCACCACTACTGGCCGTGGTGGTAGGCTGCAGTGGAGCTGGTGCTCTACTCCGTGGCCATTTGCCTCCACTGACACTGCTGCGACCCTGCTGCCTCCTGGGCAACCCACCGACTGTTTTGCTCGCTGCCAAGCTGGCACCCTCTTCTCCTGATGATGCGGAAGCAATAGCCTGATGACGACGAGGCTGCCAAGTGCGATCAGCCTCATCATCATCAATTAGGGTCTCCGCCTCACTACTAGCCCCCTCGGCTGCGTGTGGGTCAGGAGACAGACCTGTCTCTAGACCGGCTACCAAGCCACTCTCCTCGCCAGTACTTCTTCGCCTGGCTGCTGAAGAGGCGGATGTCTCCCCCCGTTCCTGACCGCCTTCTGTTAGCTCTTCCTCACTGTACAGTGGGGCTGAGCCCACAGCATGCGATACTTCGCTTGGTGAGGGAACACCAAAGGACAGGGGCAGGTAGAGGACACGTGATTTCAGTGGGCTTGCTCCCGGGCCATGCCAACTAACGGTTGTGTCTGACGTACCCACCGACCGTTGGCTGTAGGTGTCAGAGGTGACCTGGGAAGAGGAAGACGACCGAGCCAACCAATCGATGACGGCAGGGTTGTCGGTGGAGACACGACCGCTGGATGACACCGGGGGCACTGGCCTCTGGCTGCGACTAGTGCTGCCTCAACCCCTTCCTCTGCTGCCACGTCTGCTCGCTCCTGAAACATTGCCTCCTCTGCCACTCCTCTGCGTGTTGTCTGACATACTCTTTAAGTCAACGATTCTGTGTTCCTGAGTAACGATTCTGTGTCCCTGAGTAACAATTCTGTGTCTGTCCCTGAGTAACAATTCTGTGTCCCTCAGTAACAATTCTGTGTCCCTCAGTAACAATTCTGTGTCTGTCCCTGAGTAACAATTCTGTGTCCCTCAGTAACAATTCTGTGTCCCTCAGTAACAATTCTGTGTCCCTCAGTAACAATTCTGTGTCTGTCCCTGAGTAACAATTCTGTGTCCCTGAGTAACAGTTCTGTGTCCCTCAGTAACAATTCTGTGTCCCTGAGTAACAGTTCTGTGTCCCTGAGTAACAATTCTGTGTCCCTGAGTAACAGTTCTGTGTCCCTGAGTAACAATTCTGTGTCCCTGAGTAACAATTCTGTGTCCCTGAGTAACAATTCTGTGTCCCTCAGTAACAATTCTGTGTCTGTCCCTGAGTAACAATTCTGTGTCCCTCAGTAACAATTCTGTGTCCCTCAGTAACAATTATGTGTCTGTCCCTGAGTAACAATTCTGTGTCCCTGAGTAACAGTTCTGTGTCCCTGAGTAACAATTCTGTGTCCCTGACTAACAGTTCTGTGTCCCTGAGTAACAATTCTGTGTCCCTCAGTAACAATTCTGTGTCCCTCAGTAACAATTCTGTGTCTGTCCCTGAGTAACAATTCTGTGTCCCTGAGTAACAGTTCTGTGTCCCTGAGTAACAATTCTGTGTCCCTGAGTAACAGTTCTGTGTCCCTGAGTAACAATTCTGTGTCCCTGAGTAACAATTCTGTGTCCCTCAGTAACAATTCTGTGTCCCTGAGTAACAATTCTGTGTCCCTCAGTAACAATTCTGTGTCTGTCCCTGAGTAACAATTCTGTGTCCCTGAGTAACAGTTCTGTGTCCTTGAGTAACAATTCTGTGTCCCTGAGTAACAATTCTGTGTCCCTGAGTAACAATTCTGTGTCCCTCAGTAACAATTCTGTGTCCCTCAGTAACAATTCTGTGTCTGTCCCTGAGTAACAATTCTGTGTCCCTCAGTAACAATTCTTTGTCCCTCAGTAACAATTCTGTGTCCCTCAGTAACAATTCTGTGTCCGTCCCTGAGTAACAATTCTGTGTCCCTCAGTAACAATTCTGTGTCCCTCAGTAACAATTCTGTGTCCCTCAGTAACAATTCTGTGTCTGTCCCTGAGTAACAATTCTGTGTCCCTGAGTAACAGTTCTGTGTCCCTCAGTAACAATTCTGTGTCCCTGAGTAACAGTTCTGTGTCCCTGAGTAACAATTCTGTGTCCCTGAGTAACAGTTCTGTGTCCCTGAGTAACAATTCTGTGTCCCTGAGTAACAATTCTGTGTCCCTGAGTAACAATTCTGTGTCCCTCAGTAACAATTCTGTGTCCCTCAGTAACAATTCTGTGTCTGTCCCCGAGTAACAATTCTGTGTCCCTCAGTAACAATTCTGTGTCCCTCAGTAACAATTCTGTGTCCCTCAGTAACAATTCTGTGTCTGTCCCTGAATAACAATTCTGTGTCCCTCAGTAACAATTCTGTGTCTGTCCCTGAGTAACAATTCTGTGTCCCTCAGTAACAATTCTGTGTCCCTCAGTAACAATTCTGTGTCTGTCCCTGAGTAACAATTCTGTGTCTGTCCCTGAGTAACAATTCTGTGTCCCTCAGTAACAATTCTGTGTCCCTCAGTAACAATTCTGTGTCCCTGAGTAACAATTCTGTGTCCCTCAGTAACAATTCTGTGTCCCTCAGTAACAATTCTGTGTCTGTCCCTGAGTAACAATTCTGTGTCTGTCCCTGAGTAACAATTCTGTGTCCCTCAGTAACAATTCTTTGTCCCTCAGTAACAATTCTGTGTCCCTCAGTAACAATTCTGTGTCTGTCCCTGAGTAACAATTCTGTGTCCCTGAGTAACAGTTCTGTGTCCCTGAGTAACAATTCTGTGTCCCTGAGTAACAGTTCTGTTTCCCTGAGTAACAATTCTGTGTCCCTGAGTAACAATTCTGTGTCCCTGAGTAACAATTCTGTGTCCCTCAGTAACAATTCTGTGTCCCTCAGTAACAATTCTGTGTCTGTCCCTGAGTAACAATTCTGTGTCCCTCAGTAACAATTCTGTGTCCCTCGGTAACAATTCTGTGTCTGTCCTTGAGTAACAATTCTGTGTCCCTGAGTAACAGTTCTGTGTCCCTGAGTAACAATTCTGTGTCCCTGAGTAACAGTTCTGTGTCCCTGAGTAACAATTCTGTGTCCCTGAGTAACAATTCTGTGTCCCTCAGTAACAATTCTGTGTCTGTCCCTGAGTAACAATTCTGTGTCCCTGAGTAACAGTTCTGTGTCCCTGAGTAACAATTCTGTGTCCCTGAGTAACAGTTCTGTGTCCCTGAGTAACAATTCTGTGTCCCTGAGTAACAATTCTGTGTCCCTGAGTAACAATTCTGTGTCCCTCAGTAACAATTCTGTGTCCCTCAGTAACAATTCTGTGTCTGTCCCTGAGTAACAATTCTGTGTCCCTCAGTAACAATTCTGTGTCCCTCAGTAACAATTCTGTGTCCCTCAGTAACAATTCTGTGTCTGTCCCTGAGTAACAATTCTGTGTCCCTGAGTAACAGTTCTGTGTCCCTGAGTAACAATTCTGTGTCCCTGAGTAACAGTTCTGTGTCCCTCAGTAACAATTCTGTGTCCCTGAGTAACAATTCTGTGTCCCTCAGTAACAATTATGTGTCCCTCAGTAAAAATTCTGTGTCTGTCCCTGAGTAACAATTCTGTGTCCCTCAGTAACAATTCTGTGTCCCTCAGTAACAATTCTGTGTCCCTCAGTAACAATTCTGTGTCTGTCCCTGAGTAACAATTCTGTGTCCCTGAGTAACAGTTCTGTGTCCCTGAGTAACAATTCTGTGTCTCTGAGTAACAGTTCTGTGTCCCTGAGTAACAATTCTGTGTCCCTGAGTAACAATTTTGTGTCCCTCAGTAACAATTCTGTGTCCCTCAGTAACAATTCTGTGTCCCTCAGTAACAATTCTGTGTCTGTCCCTGAGTAACAATTCTGTGTCCCTCAGTAACAATTCTGTGTCCCTCAGTAACAATTCTGTGTCCCTCAGTAACAATTCTGTGTCTGTCACTGAGTAACAATACTGTGTCCCTGAGTAACAGTTCTGTGTCCCTGAGTAACAATTCTGTGTCCCTGAGTAACAGTTCTGTGTCCCTGAGTAACAATTCTGTGTCCCTGAGTAACAATTCTGTGTCCCTGAGTAACAATTCTGTGTCCCTCAGTAACAATTCTGTGTCCCTCAGTAACAATTCTGTGTCTGTCCCTGAGTAACAATTCTGTGTCCCTCAGTAACAATTCTGTGTCCCTCAGTAACAATTCTGTGTCTGTCCCTGAGTAACAATTCTGTGTCCCTCAGTAACAATTCTGTGTCTGTCCCTCAGTAACAATTCTGTGTCCCTGAGTAACAGTTCTGTGTCCCTGAGTAGCAATTCTGTGTCCCTGAGTAACAGTTCTGTGTCCCTGAGTAACTATTCTGTGTCCCTGAGTAACAATTCTGTGTCCCTCAGTAACAATTCTGTGTCCCTCAGTAACAATTCTGTGTCCCTCAGTAACAATTCTGTGTCTGTCCCTCAGTAACAATTCTGTGTCCTTGAGTAACAGTTCTGTGTCCCTGAGTAACAATTCTGTGTCCCTGAGTAACAGTTCTGTGTCCCTGAGTAACAATTCTGTGTCCCTGAGTAACAATTCTGTGTAACTCACTAATAATTCTGTGTCCCTCAGTAACAATTCTGTGTCCCTCAGTAACAATTCTGTGTCCCTCAGTAACAATTCTGTGTCCCTCAGTAACAATTCTGTGTCTGTCCCTGAGTAACAATTCTGTGTCCCTCAGTAACAATTCTGTGTCCCTCAGTAACAATTCTGTGTCTGTCCCTGAGTAACAGTTCTGTGTCCCTGAGTAACAATTCTGTGTCCCTGAGTAACAGTTCTGTGTCCCTCAGTAACAATTCTGTGTCCCTCAGTAACAATTCTGTGTCCCTCAGTAACAATTCTGTGTCTGTCCCTGAGTAACAATTCTGTGTCCCTGAGTAACAGTTCTGTGTCCCTGAGTAACAATTCTGTGTCCCTAAGTAACGATTCTGTGGACCTAAAGTCTCTTTGGCCCTAACTCTGTCCCTAATACAGAGAGGTCTGTCTCTCTTGAATGACCGGAGGCTAATGGAGAATTCTAAGATGGCCGCAATTTATAGCTCGACCATTACACAGTGCTGGCTGGCTGGCTGCTGATTGGCTAATGCGATCACATGTCATGAATGAATGCATTATGGGTCAGCGCGCCTTGTCTGCGCGCCTTCCCAGAGATCCCCGCTCCGTCGCCACACATGTCGCCGCCATTTTTGGAAAATTTCGATTCGCACATCCGAAGTCTGCTAATTTTCAGATTCGGCGCGAATCGAATTTTTCCTAATCTTCAAAACGAATTCCACTTCGCCAAGTTCGATTCGCTCATCTCTAGTCTCCATGTTGGAGCCCGCTGCAATACTGAATACCAAATGTGAACAATATAAATGTCTCCTGTGCATAAGTGTGGAGGACTAGAGGGAGTAATCCTAGTTGATCTCAAGTATGTGTGTATTTCAGAGTTGACCAACGGATAGACCAAGCCTTGCTGCTCTCGCACACGACCAGGGTAGTCCAGATAAAACTGCACAAAGAAAAAGCAAGAGTGCACTGGCCTAGCACATTGTCCCAAAAAAAGATTTATTATAATATGGATAAAAACATACTCACAAACATGTGATGATAATTCACATATCAAAGGACAGCCACTTAGTGCAATGTCCTATAGGAACCAACGGATCCTGACACCTAGATGAGAACCATCCCAGGGCCAAGGTAAGGCTTATGCATTTTGAGGGTAACCCTCTTCTTCTTTTGTGGTCATCCGATGTATGTATACTTATTGACTCTGCCCCCTTCAGGGAGGGAGGGGTTGCTAGTCATCAGAGACATCAGGGGATATAAGGTGTTAGTAGAATCCTGTTTTCTTGGCTCTGATTAAGTAGGTTACCCTCAAAATGCGTCAGCATTACCTTGGCCCTGGGATGGTTCTCATCTGCCAGCTGGACAGCAAGGAGCACTGAAGAGGTGTTGATAGAAAGCCAGATGTGAAAGCCTGGCAAGTCTCTGTGAACTCCGGAGCAGCAGCGATGGCGTGTGACGTCATAAGCATGCAACGCGTTTCTGAGCATGCGTAGGATCCGAGAACTGGCATAGCTATGCTTGAGAAAGGAGCGAGCCAGTTCTCAGATCCCGTGCATGCTCAGAAACAAGTCGCATGCTTATGATGTCACACGCCATCGCTACTGCTCCAAAGTTCACAGAGACTTGCCAGGCTTTCACATCAGGCTTTCTATCAACACCTCTTCAGCACTCCCTGCTGTCCAGCCGGCATTCTTGCTTACTGTTCCTGAACCCAGCCACTAGGCATTGTGCTCTTTTAACCCCTTATGAGCCTACTTATTACCATCTGCATGTAAGTTGTTAAAATTATGTTCACCATAAAAAACGTCTAACAGTCTACACTCAAAGTCGCTGTGTTTCTCTTCTTGTTTACTCCAGAGCCATTGCTTCACTCTATCACAGCTTGCTGGGTGTTTTCAGATCGAATATTCTCCTGTCAGCTCCTGACCCCACACTCATCAAAGAAACTATGTGGATTGCTCATTCCATGCGCCTGTCATCCTCTTGCAGTACTGAAGAGTACTGAACTTTTCTTCAGGTTTTCAGGCAGAATACAGTTATGATGCAGATGGATTAGACAAGAACAAGTTGGTAAGCATGACTTCATAGTTGTGTGTCTAGGGAGGTAGGAAAGGACCATGCCACCAGTTCAATAGGAGACACAGTCCTTCTGCAAGTGTGTGGGGCCATGGAGTACTGTATGGGCTATGGCTTGAGAGCAGGACCAACCCACACTGAAGTGAGACAATGGTGAGTGACATAGTTGGTAGTTCTCTCTGGTTGCCCCTAGGATTGATCTCCCAACAAGTGCCTATAGATAAGTGAAATACTTCAACAAATGAGACACAAAATTTACATGATATATTCATTCTCATAATCTAAATGAACAAAACTAAATCTAAATGAAAAATTGGATGTCACACCACTTCCAAAACCTCAATCTATCCAAAACTGAGCTCATAATATTTCCTCCCCCACATGCCTCTTCCCTTGATTTCTCAGTCAGGATCAATAGCACCACTATCAACCCATCCCTGCATGCCAGAGTGCTAGGTGTAACTCTGGATTCTGAACTATCTTTTCAGGCCCACATCCAATCCCTATCCAAATCATGCTGCCTCAACCTCAGCAACATCTCCAGAATACACCCCCTTTTAACCAATGATACCACAAAGCTCCTAATTCACTCCCTGGTCATCTTTCACCTCAACTACCGCAACTTCCTTCTCGTTGGCTTAACTTTACATAGGCTATCCCCCTCCAGTCCATCATGAATAATGCTGCCAGGCTCATCCACCTTACCAACCGTTCAGTGTCTACTACCCCTCTCTGCCAATCCCTCCACTGGCTTCTACTTGCTCAACTAATAAGATTCAAAATACTAACAACAACTTACAAAGCCATCCACAACTCATCCCCCAGCTACATCACCAACCTGGTCTCAAAATATCAACCAAACCGCTCTCTTCGATCCTCCCCAGACCTTCTGCTCTCTAGTTCCCATGTCACCTCCTCTCATGCTCGAGTCCAGGACATCTCCAGAGCTTCTCCCATCCTATGGAACTCTCTACCCCAATATGTCCGGCTGTCTCCTAATCTATCCACCTTTAGATGATCCCTGAAAACCTTTCTCTTTAAAGAAGCCTATCCTGCTTCTACCTAGTAAATCGCTATTTTTTTCCTCCATCAGCTCATCCACCCACAGCTATTACCTTTTGTATCACTCAACCTTTCCTCCTAGATTGTAAGCTCTAACGAGCAGGGCCCTTTGTTTCCTCTTGTACCAAAATTTATTGTAACAGTAATGTCTACATTTATTTTGTAAAGCATTGCGCAAACTGTTGGCACTATATAAATCCTGTATAATAATATAATAATAATAATAATAATAATAATAATAAAACAGTTGGGGGTTGATTTACCAAAGGAAAATGGACTGTGCACAGATGCAGTCGCACTTTGCAAGTGCGTTTGCTCCGGAGCTTAGTAAATGAGGTAAAGCTTCAGTTTACAAAGAATACCCAATCAGGTGCAAAGAAATATAAAAAAAAAAACATTTTTGCTTGCACACTATTGGATGCTGGAAATAAACAGGGCTTTACCACATTTACTAAGCTCTGGAGCTACTGCACTTGCAGAGTGTAGAACTGCATTTGTGGAAGTGCACAGTCAATCTGCCTTTAGTAAATCAATCCCTTGGTGTACGCATCTATTTAACCTGCAAGGGAAGTGTGTCAGAGTAAACCTACAGTTTGTCATTGTTAATATAAACAAACACCAGGTCTTCTGAAACATTTTTTGTCAACTAATACATCAAAGATAGAGATGTTTGACCACAGTAACAGTGGACTTGTTTGGTGCAAACCAAAAACAGAATTTCAGCAGAAGAACCTCATACCAACCGTGAAGTATGGTGGTAGAAATGTTATGCTTTGGGTTGCTTCACTGTTTGAGGGCCTCTGGACATCTTACAGCTTCTGCATCATAACAAAGCATGCTTGGGGACAATGTGAGGCCATTTGCCCAAAAGCTGAACCAGAAATTCCAGTGGTTGTAAAGGCTTCTGGTTTGTTTTTTTAAATTAAAAAAGAAAATATGTTATATTTACTACCTTTGCTGGGGTCCCCCATTGGTGCTCTTCTCTGAGTGCTCCCTTAACAAGCAGATTGGTGAGGAGGCACTTGTGCATACTTGACAATGGCTTCTGCTGTTGTGTTCTGAGAGGAGAGAGAACTTCAGCCAGGCACAGAACTGGATCGGCACAGGAGGCAGATGTCTGGTGGGGAGTGGGGACAAGTGGTAAAATCTTTTTTTACCTTAATGCAGAGAATACATTAAGATAACAACGGTTTTAACTTCAAAACCACTTTAATCTTCCAACACAATAATGATGCAAAGCAGACTAGAAAATCCACCAAAGAACAGGAGAGCTGATAGACTATGGACTGACCTAGTCAGAGCCCTTTTGGGACCAAATCCCTCTGTCCTTCAGTTATCTACCATTTTGGTGATAATATATACATGGCTATAAAACGTACTACTTAACTACCAAAAGTGTTTTACAACACTAAAATGTTAGTACAACTTCCAAGTGATTGATTTGCTATTTGGAAAAGCTAGTATAAGAGAAAAGCAGTGGTGAAAAAGCATTTTTTGGTTTTACCAACCAATAATTCTTTATGGTCCATGTAACCAAGAGTATGGTGGGGTGTGTGTTTTTGTCTACATTTTTTATGCTAAAAAATATCTCTCTTTCTTATTACTAAGGGCTCATTCACACAGGCATACCCTTACCAATCTGAAGGCCGGTGCGAAGGGGCCATTTTCAACGAAGTGGGGCGCACAGGTGTTTCCTGTAGACTCATGCAGGCAGCCTGTTCAAATTAATAAGAGAAGACCAGTTGCATGCACTTGCACAGGTCTCCACATGTATCCCGGTGTGTACATCTGTTTGCATCCATTGCATGGTCAAGATGAAAACCAACATAAGTCCTTATGGTTGGGAGGCATGTTTGCCCCTAAAATATGTTGTGTACCATTCATCCACTCTACTTCATAGATGCTCATATCTCATTATTAAATAACGATTGTAATGAAACACCCATATACTTAGGTGTGAAAAATATAACCATAGAAGTGTTTTTTCTCCTCATCTTTATATGTGCAATTACCATCTTTCTTAAGCCAAACGCAGCATAACACACTTTAAAAAAAGATATGTACACATATCCATGTCTTCACATCCTATTCTACATTGTATTGCAGGTCACCTTGTCATTTATTTTTATGATGGACATAACCATTAGACCAAAAAAATTGGTGGCAAGCCATTGGAAAACATTCTGTTGGTGTTATAGAATACCACACTTTCAAAACTGATGCCAGTTCTAATTCGAGTGAACTGGATCCAAAATGTGCTCAATGGAGAATATTCAATAAAGGAATGATAAGTGGCATACTTCATATATTTTTTTTTGTTGATGGGGAATACTGGCTAACGCTTCTTTCTGGACTTAGAAATATACCATGAGAGGGTAAAGTATAAAAACAATGAGGGAGGAGATGAACAGTATATTTTTTCCTGATAGGAAGGGATCCCTATCCTTATTTCTTTCTGTATTGTTATTTTAACTCATTTTTTGGAAGATTTTGAATACTATGAAGTGCCAGTAAATGCAGTTCACTATCAGGGGAGGACTGGGAACCTTTGTTTGGTAAAGGAGGAAAGCATCAACTCACCCTTTTGATGGTAGGGGTAGATTTTTGTGGACTAATGTAAGTGTTCTGTGGTGCAGCAGTGAGTGGTGGACATGGCAAAAGATGGGGGCTCCTAAATGACACACCTTTTTACATCTTCCAGCATGGGCTTCCTTTTCGGCTCTTCACTTTCTGTCGCATGACATGCCCCCACCCAACCCTTCACTGCTGACAAAACAGGTTACATGGACTGAACATAATCTCAAATAGTTTTGGTACTGAGTGGTACATCACAGTTGTCACTCTTCACCTGCATCAGTTTTGGTCAGTAGGTCAATATGGATGAGAAATGTATAGGGTTGTAATTCGGACCTCATCTATGTAATAAGCCCTTATATTAATGTGTTCTACTTTTCCTGCAAACAAAAGAAAATAAACATATTTCTAAACCTATGTTTATGTGATTAGGTTGCATAATGTGGTGTTTAACATTTCTGTAAAGATTACATTCACCTTTGATAATAGGCATGTTATTTTTCTGTGATGTGTTTTGCACTGTGGAATAAAACCAAACCATTTCCTCTCCTAGATGACACTTACGTAGACTTATATCCCAAGAGACCATTTCCTCAAAGTAGAATCAAGCGTTACAGTATTGATTATGCTGGGCAAACATGTTTATTACCTACTTATCGAACTACATTTCACTGGAACCTACTTGTTTTAAGAAGCTGATCTGCCTTCCACATAGACAACATGTTGACAATTACAAGGAGAATACGGTAATCAAGGCTGAAAGCTCTTTAATGTAATTAAATAACCCATGCATATTGAGGCCGTACAACTTACTGCATGCTCTTTGAGCCAGAGATGCTCATGGCACAGATACAAACAGGCTTGACTGCATCTCATTATACAGTATTTGGTACAGGCACACAACTAGTACTTCAGCACACTGTAAATAGGCAGCCTTGTAGTGTTGCATGGTCAGACTTTAAAAAGAAAAAAGAACATTCACATAAAATAAAGATGATGTAACTATGACAACGTGGAATTAAAGGGCAACTCCTGGCAAAAGGTAAACACAGTCAGTGTAGGGCATATACAGTAAGTCTTCTAAATATAAAGTGATAAGCCAAGAATTGTAGTGCAGCACTGCTGAATGCCTGATGTATTTTTTGACATAGACATGTTGGACTTTAATTATCACCCGGTAACTCTGGTACAAACATCAGAAAGCTCCCTTTCACTTCAGAAAGCCCCCCACTATACATCGGTGCCGCCCCCTTGACATCAGACGTTCTCCATTACATCATAAGTCCCCCTTCACATCAGAAAAAATCCTTTACATCAGAAGTTCTCCCTTCACATTAGAAGCTCCCCTTTCACATTAGATGCCCCCCACCTTGACATCGGAAGCCCCTTTTTACATTGGAGTCACCCTTTTCACAGCAGAAGGCTCCCTTCATGTCAGAAGCTCCCCAGTATACATCAGAGTCCCCCTTTCACTTCTCCGAATCAGTCATCCCTTTCAAATCAGAAGCTCCCCTTTAGGTCAGAAGCACCTACTTCACATCAGAAGCCCCCTGGACTAGGGTTTACACTAAGTGTTGCTGGGACTGCTGTGGTCAGGTTTGGCAGCACAACAGCTTGGCAGAAGGTAGGATGTGGAGCAGGCAAGGACAGATTTGGACTCCAAATATAACGTTCCTTCCAACTCACTGCTATAAACCACCTGTCAGAGGGGAGGCACAACAGGGTCATAATCTACCGGTCACATGGCTACAATCGATGGGTAGACTGCTATATACCTGTTGCCAACCCCTGTGGTAGAGGGAATTTATTCTTTTTTCAGTTATTAACTTTATATTTGGATTGCTAATTCTGAATAGAGATGGTCTGTGTTAGGGACCAACCGGTGGTAGCCTCTAGCGTTCCACAGACCAGGATTCCCCAGGGCACGGAATCTAAGTTCCGACCTGCTTGTTCACCAGAGCCCCTGATGGTGGGGATGGACTTGGAGCAGGCCGAGACCAGGTCGCGACCCCTGGGTGCAGCCAGCCGTGGTAGAGGCACCTGTCGGTGGTACGCAGCGGGTGAGAGTCTGATGTGAGGAGGTAGAGTAAGCGAGGTCAAACAGGCCGGGTCGGTAACGGCGGAGCAGGTCGGTACAAATGGCAGGCAGAAGAATAAATGGGTCACGGTTCGGGTTCGGCAACAGGGGATCAAAGGTGCAGGAGTAGGCAGGAGAATGGTCAGGCAAGCCAGGGGTCAGAGCGGGAGAAGTCAGCAGATCAGGATCAGGCAGGGTCAGCAGCAAAGTAACTCACAGAACACAGGAAAGACCATACGGCAACTAAGCACTGTCAGATTCCATTTAAATAGGGCGCCCTGCACTCCTATTGGTGCCAGGTGCATGTCCGCGATCATGAGTGCGCATGCACGAGCGCCGCTGCCGTCGCGGATGTCCAGGTCCTAGCACCCGCACGCCAGTGCACCTCGGCACATCACGCGTGCGCAGATCCGGCTCGGGATCCCTGACAGTCTGTATGCAATCCCAACATTTCATATTCATGATATGTTCCTGCTGTACCATGTACTTGTATGAAAAAGTATCCTGTTATCTTTGTATTGCTTCGTTTGTGTGACATCCCTGGTGTTTTTTCCAGTCTCTCTACTTTCCTATTAAAAACTGACTACACTAGGCATGCGAGCACAGCGTGGTCAGTTCTCCAGCTGTGCTGGGAGCTCAGTGTGCTCTCCTCCAATGATCAGACTTGTCCTTACATGTTCCCCCTGCATAGCCTTTCACTGGGAACATCAGTGTGCTGCTGTTTCTCTTCCCCCAGTTTCTTATACAGCTGAGAGCAGAGGGCATGTAGTCACTTCCAAAAATGGAAAAAATGTGTATATAATGATTTTTATATCTATACACAAATGTTTTGCCTTTCATATGTATTTTAAACTGAATGTACGTCCCTTAACTGGAAATGAAAAATCACGTATATATACGTGATTTTGCGCACCCGTGCCACCGTGTATCCGTATATCTGCTATACAGCGGCGGGTAAGCGGTTAATCACCTCAATACTGAACACTTTTACCCCCTTTCCTGCCCAGGCCAATTTTCAAATTTCAGTACTGTCACACTTTGAGTGACAATTACTCATGCAACATTGTACCCCAATTAAATTTTTATCATTTTTTAAAAACATAAAGAGCTTTCTTTTGGTGGTATTTAATCACCACTGTTTTTTTTATTCTTTGCTATATAAGCAAAAAAATACCAACATTTCTGAAAAAACACATTTTTCTCAGTTTGTCATAAAATTTAGCAAATTATTTTATATTTCTTTATAAATTTAGGACAAAATAGGACAAAATATAGGACAAAATATATTATGCTACATTTCTTTGGTACAAATAACCCAATCAGTGTATATTATGTAGTCTGTGTGACAGTTATAGAGCCTACAAACTATGGTATATATTGTATATTTGAAAATTGATCATTCCTGATGTACTGATTGCTTATCTCTTTTCCTGAAGTGCCAGGGCAGTACAAATCCTCCCCCCCCCCCCCCCCCCCCGCCAAATGATCCTCTTTTGAAAAGTATCAAGTATCACCGGAGCAGTACAGCTTCATCATATGACTGGTGTGGCGGAGATCAGGCATACTGACTGGTGACAGTATGTAAAAAAATATATATATATATATATATCTAGATAGATAGATAGATAGATAGATAGATAGATAGATAGATAGATAGATAGATAGTGTAGTATACAGGTGAAACTCGAAAAATAAGAATATTGTGCAAAAGTTCATTTATTTCAGTAATGCAACTTAAAAGGTGAAACTAATATATGAGATAGACTCATTACATGCAAAGCAAGATAGTTCAAGCCGCGATTTGTCATAATTTTGATGATTATGGCTTACAGCTCATGAAAACCTCAAATCCACAATCTCAGAAAATTAGAATATTGTGAAAGGTGCAATATTCTAGTCTCAAAGTGTCCCACTCTAATCAGCTAATTAAGCCATAACACTTGCAAAGGGTTCCTGAGCCTTTAAATGGTCTCTCAGTCTGGTTCAGTAGGAATCACAATCATGGGAAAGACTGCTGACCTGACAGTTGTGCAGAAAACCATCATTGACACCCTCCATAAGGAGGAAAAGCCTCAAAAGGTAATTGCAAAAGAAGTTGGATGTTCCCAAAGTGCTGTATCAAAGCACATTAATAGAAAGTTATGTGGAAGGGAAAAGTGTGGAAGAAAAAGGTGCACAAGCAGCAGGGATGACCGCAGCCTGGAGAGGATTGTCAGGAAAAAGCCATTCAGAAGTGTTGGGGACTTTCACAAGGAGTGGACTGAGGCTGGAGTCAGTGCATCAAGATCCACCACACACAGACGGATCCTGGACATGGGCTTCATATGTCGTATTCTTCTTGTCAAACTGCTCCTGAACAACAAACAATGTCAAAAGCATCTTACCTGGGCTAAAGAAAAAGAAAAACAGACCGGGTCTGTTGCTCAGTGGTCCAAAGTCCTCTTTTCTGATGAGAGCAACCTTTGCATCCCATTTGGAAACCAAGGACCCAGAGTATGGAAGAAGAATGGAGAGGCACACACTGCAAGATGCTTGAAGTCCAGTGTCAGGAATGGGCTCAGCACAGGAGGTGCTGGGGCTCACCTGCCTTGTGGGCTGCAGTACCAGTGCTGGCCAGCGGGTGCTCTCAGCAGCCAGAATCTCACTCCTGCAATCAAGCCATCACCTGAGGCTGATTGCAGGAGGTGTATTTAAGCAGGACCAGGCCTGCAATCAGTGCCTTGGTGTTTGTTCCCATGAGCCCCTGTTCCTGCATCCTGTCTGATATTCCTGCCTGATCTGGACTCTGCTAGAACTCTTCCTGCACCGACCCCGGCTATTCCTGACCACTCTCCTGCCTGCTCCTTTGTACCTTGTCTGCCCAATAGTTACCGACCCGGCCTGCCTGACTACGTTTGTGTTCCTGCACATACTGGGATCTGTTGGAGGTTTGGCTCTTGCACTGTGTGTTTGGGTGTACTGTGTAGCTTTTAATAAATTATATTGTTTTACACCATACTTGAAGCCTGCATTTCCCTGTGTCAGTCCACACATCTCTGGTCATACCTGGAGCCCTGACATCCAGTGTGAAGTTTCCACAGTCTGTGTTGATTTGGGGAGCCATGTCATCTGCTGGTGTTGGTCCACTGTGCTTCATTAAGTCCAGGGTCAACGCAGCCGTCTACCAGGAGATTTTGAAGCACTTCATGCTTCCTTCCACAGACGAGCTTTATGGGGATGCTGACTTCATTTTCCAGCAGGACTTGGCACCTGCCGACACTGCCAAAAGCACCAAAACCTGGTTCAATGACCGTGGGATTACTGTGCTTGATTGGCCAGCAAACTCGCCTGACCTGAACCCCATAGAGAATCTATGGGACATTGCCAAGAGAAAGAAGAGAGACATGAGACCGAACAATGCAGAAGAGCTGAAGGCCGCTATTAAAGCATCCTGGTCTTCCATAACACCTCAGCAGTGCCACAGGCTGATAGCTTCCATGCCACGCCGCATTGAGGCAGTAATTGCTGCAAAAGGGGGCCCAAACCAAGTACTGAGTACATATGCATGCTTATACTTTTCAGAAGTCCGATATTGTTCTATGTACAATCCTTGTTTTATTGATTGCATGTAATATTCTAATTTTCTGAGATTGTGGATTTGGGGTTTTCATGAGCTGTAAGCCATAATCATCACAATTCTGACAAATCACGGCTTGAACTATCTTGCTTTGCATGTAATGAGTCTATATCATATATTAGTTTCACCTTTTTAAGTTGCATTACTGAAATAAATGAACTTTTGCACGATATTCTAATTTTTCTAGTTCACCTGTGTATAGATAGATAGATAGATAGATAGATAGATAGATAGATAGATAGATATTATATACACTTATATCCAATTTTTAAAACTTTTTTTTACATTCTGTGACCAAAGCAGTGTTGCTATAGTGATATACTACATGACCATGTTTTTTTTATTTTATGATTGCTTATAACAATGGTGATTATTGTTATAAGCAATCGTTTTTATGAATGACATCCATTCATTCACAGAGTGTACTATTGTGATAGCTGTGATTGACCCTGTCTGTACCATGCTAACACTGTGACCAATCATAGAGATTATCACAATAGTATACAATGAATGGCTATGAATGAAAGCCATTCAATGGATCCAACTTCCATGTGATCGCTGTGATTGGTCACAGCAATTATATGGTACCAAGGCCGGCCCGGTACAATGATCTGTCATCCACTGTGTCCGTTGGACACATCGGGGGACAGATTGAGCTGCAGCATGTCTGCTAGAGCACACAGGACCTGTGTGCCTGGAGGATGTCACATGATGTGCACCCAGGATAATACTGCTCCCGATCAGCCTTTTTTTTTTTAAAATAGACGGGCTGAAAGTGGTTAAAGGAGCT
Source organism: Staurois parvus (assembly GCF_062004578.1). Taxonomy (NCBI): domain Eukaryota; kingdom Metazoa; phylum Chordata; class Amphibia; order Anura; family Ranidae; genus Staurois; species Staurois parvus. Next base: position 755,374 of record NW_028318480.1, read on the forward strand.
TACATTATGTAGAAAGTATGGAGACATGGGTGTGCTCTGTCTTGTCTAACCAACAAATGCACAGTTTTCCTGAACATAAATAAAATGCTAGTGCAAGCATAGAAACACACATAAAATGAAGGCGAACGTGATAGATGCAGCAGCATTGGTGGTCAAAAGGAAAAGCAGTAGGAAGCAACAGATTGTAGCAGCAACACATTAATGGTAGACCCCTGGTAAGACAGCAGCAAAGGGAGTTGCAGACAACTCAGAAAAAAAGATCTGGTGGAAACTGCGTGACTGAAGAAAGAAACCTAGCTGACTGCTTGGAGATTGCTTTTGCACTAAGAGGATAAAAACATTGTGAATTATGACCAGACATTTGGTTGGGCAGATCCCGGAGAGTAACTAGGTACAGAAAACATCCTTTTTTTTTATCCTAACGTTGATCTACCTTTCTGACAACCCTAGGGATACCCAGAAAACCCTCTATTACATATATCAAAACATTTTAAAATGTTTAAAAACTTTGCGCTTACCTTGCTCTTTGCCAAATGATTTCAATATGAAATGACCATTGTGTTGCTTACTTGCTTAGAAGTTGATTATGATTCATATATGTATACTATTGTCCATGAAATGTACAGAGAGTTTGCCAGGATCCCAATTCTTTGTGTTGGTGTCAGCCCCTTACCATCATCTGTATTCTAATGTAATGCAACAAACAATGCTAAAATAAGATAGCTCAGTCTGATGGCTTCCAAACAATATATTAGCAAAGACCATTTACTAAATCAGTAATGAGATCAGGGCCGTGGATAAGGGGGTACCACCAGTCTGCCTGTAGGGGTTCCGGCAGCTGGGTGAATCAGCTGTACACAGGAAGGTTGATCAGTACAGCGGATTACTGGAATCGATCCCCTGTATGGCTCTTTCTGAAGCAGCTGAAAGCCGACTTCTTCTCTTCTCCCTCCTATCGACTTTCAGCTGCTGCAGAGAGAGCCATACAGGGGATCGACTCCAGAAATTGCCCCACATTACCCTCCTAGTGCACCATATGTTTCCCCCTGCTGCCAAGGCCCCCCCCCCCGTGTACCCCCACAGTGCTGTCAGCTTCCCTCCTTTTCTTCGGCAGGTGCAGGCACAAGGACAATAGGATCCTTCAGGATGGAAGGTGGGGGAAGGTTCCAGTAAATATGTCCCATTTACCAGCCCCTTCCTTTCCTGAATGAACACAGTGAGCGATCAGTACTGATCATTCGCTGTGTTCATTCATAACTGAAGTATAGTAAACTGTGGGGGGTTTTTGCGTGGGGGGCTCTATCAGGTTGGCTGTATGGGGCCCCGTAGTTTCTAACAGCAGCCCTGAATGAGATTGTTATATCACTCCTCTAACTTTGTGGTAGTCCCACTGGGAAGTTTACTAGTGAGGTAGTAGAAAGGCAACCCTTTACCATCAGTTACATGATTTGTTACATGACACACTACATTTTTATCTACCTCAGCTCTTTTAGGTAATTCTGCTTCATTCTACTTATTGCGCACCAGCAAATCTGTTGCATTTTTCATTTTTTAGCTTTGTGATAAATTACACTTGTAGCAGTGCTAGTGGAGATTGGTTTCTCTGTTCTGACCAAGATTGTGCCAACATAAAATTTATACTTCTGTTCACGTAGAGATTACAGGGATAATCTTCTCTTTGACCTTCAGCAGCTGAAAGAACAAATATATTTCTTCAATAACATTGATACATTTTCCCCATCTTCTTTGTCTTAAAGCTAGAGGTTGCCATTAGGAAATAATGTAAAAAAAAATGTATTATTAAAATGTATTATAGTATATATTTAGATAAAAGGCTTCCTTGATCATACTTTCTAAAGAAGACATTTACATTGACATTTATCCAAAACTATGAATGACAGTAAGAAGGGTGGAAGGTAAATACAAATCTGCACATCCCAGCTATTCAGCTATTTAAATGCAGCTCTCTTGTTATATGTTCAAATTTGTTTGCTATGTAACAAATGCAGAATATCTGTATATTTGATTATACTATCGTATATGGCATTTCTTCCTGATTTTCACAGATTATGTGTCACAATCATTGCCTTTACCATAATGAAGTGCCACTTCTACTCTAAAGCAGGCCATACATTATACAATTTTCTTGTTCAATTTCCTTTAGATTTACCTTTAACTATGTAGTGCAAGGGCCTGCCTGATTGCATACAAATTGAAAATGTTCGGGTTTTGTTAAATCTAAAGAAAAATTGCACACGAAAATTGGGCGGGTGAGTGGGTTCATACTATCCGCAGAGAAAAAAGTTCATCTTTTCTCTGCAGGCAGTGATCGCAGCTGGGGGGCAGTGTTTTGGGTTTTTATAATGATTTACTAAAGCTGGAGAGTCCAAATTTGGTGCAGCTCTGCATACAAATCAATCAGCTTCCAGGTTTTATTGTCAAAGCTTAATTGAACAAGCTGAAGCTAGAAGCTGATTGGCTACCATGCACAGCTGCACCAGATTTTGCACTCTCCAGTTTTAGTAAATTAACCCCACTGTTTCCCCTTTTCTTCTAAACTTTTAATGGAATGTCACAAATTGACTTTTCTTTCATTTTTATGCATGGCAGCTCACCTGCCGTGCATAGAAACACAAAATCACACAGATGGCTGCAGAACGGTGCAGAAAAATGCAGATAGGTTGCATTTTTCCGCACCACTCTGCCATGCAGTGTGGAAGTATAACCGGAGAAGGGTTGCCACTTAATCTCTTTAAAACGGAACACATATTAATGACACAGGTTCTGGGGCTGATTAAGGTGGTAATTAAACTCACTTAGTGCCTTATCCACATTAAATTAGCCTCAGAACCTGTGTCATTAAATGTACTTGGATTTAAAGGGATGAGGCAACAACCCTAGAATGCAGCACACCAAAAATCATTTAATCACTTGCCTTTTAGAGGATTTACCCCCCTTCCTGACCAGGCCATTTTTTGCAATAAGGCGCTGTGTTATTTTAACTGACAATTGCGCGGTCATGCAACGCTGCACCCAAATGAAATTTATGTCCTTTTTTTCCCACAAATGGAGCTTTCTTTCAGTGGTATTTGATCGCCTGGGCATTTTTTATTTTTTGTGCTATAAACAAAAAAAGACCGACAATTTTGGGGAAAAAACAATATTTTGGACTTTTTGCTATTAAACATGTCCAGTAAAAACATGTTAGAAATCGAATTTCGTCATAAATTTAGGTCAAAATGTACTCTGCTACATGACTTTGCTCCAAAAAAAACTCAATACGTGTAAATTAATTGTTTTGCATGAAAGTTATAGCGTTTACAAATGGTGGTATAGATACTGTAATATACAGTCAGGTCCATAAATATTGGGACAGTGACACAATTCTAACATTTTTGGCTCTATACACCACCACAATGGATTTGAAATGAAATGAACAAGATGTGCTTTAACTGCAGACTGTCAGCTTTAAATTGAGGGTATTTACATCCAAATCAAGTGAACGGTGTAGGAATTACAACAGTTTGCATATGTGCCTCCCACTTGTTAAGGGACCAAAAGTATTGGGACAGAATAATAATCATAACTCAAACTTTCACTTTTTAATACTTGGTTGCAAATCCTTTGCAGTCAATTACAGCCTGAAGTCTGGAACGCATAGACATCACCAGACGCTGGGTTTCATCCCTGGTGATGCTCTGCCAGGACTCTACTGCAACTGTCGTCAGTTCCTGCTTGTTCTTGGGGCATTTTCACTTCAGTTTTGTCTTCAGCAAGTGAAATGCATGCTCAATCGGATTCAGGTCAGGTGATTGACTTGGCCATTGCATAACATTCCACTTCTTTCCCTTAAAAAAACTCTTTGGTTGCTTTTGCAGTATGCTTTGGGTCATTGTCCATCTGCACTGTGAAGCGGCGTCCAATGAGTTCTGAAGCATTTGGCTGAATATGAGCAGATAATATTCCCGAAACACTTCAGAATTCATCCTGCTGCTTTTGTCAGCAGTCACATCATCAATAAATACAAGAGAACCAGTTCCATTGGCAGCCATACATGCCCACGCCATGACACTACCACCACCATGCTTCACTGATGAGGTGGTATGCTTAGGATCATGAGCAGTTCCTTTCCTTCTCCATACTCTTCTCTTCCCATCACTCTGGTACAAGTTGATCTTGGTCTCATCTGTCCATAGGATGTTGTTCCAGAACTGTGAAGGCTTTTTTAGATGTCGTTTGGCAAACTCTAATCTGGCCTTCCTGTTTTTGAGGCTCACCAATGGTTTACATCTTGTGGTGAACCCTCTGTATTCACTCTGGTGAAATCTTCTCTTGATTGTTGACTTTGACACACATACACCTACCTCCTGGAGAGTGTTCTTGATCTGACCAACTGTTGTGAAGAGTGATTTCTTCACCAGGGAAAGAATTCTTCGGTCATCCACCACAGTTGTTTTCCGTGGTCTTCCGGGTCTTTTGGTGTTGCTGAGCTCACCGGTGCGTTCCTTCTTTTTAAGAATGTTCCAAACAGTTGTTTTGGCCACGCCTAATGGTTTTGCTATCTCTCTGATGGGTTTGTTTTGTTTTTTCAGCCTAATGATGGCTTGCTTCACTGAGAGTGACAGCTCTTTGGATCTCATCTTGAGAGTTGACAGCAACAGATTCCAAATGCAAATAGCACACTTGAAATGAACTCTGGACCTTTTATCTGCTCATTGTAATTGGGATAATGAGGGAATAATACACACCTGGCCATGGAACAGCTGAGAAGCCAATTGTCCCATTACTTTTGGTCCCTTAACAAGTGGGAGGCACATATGCAAACGGTTGTAATTCCTATACCGTTCACCTGATTTGGATGTAAATACCCTCAAATTAAAGCTGACAGTCTGCAGTTAAAGCACATCTTGTTAGTTTCATTTTACATCCATTGTGGTGGTGTATAGAGCCAAAAATGTTAGAATTGTGTCGATGTCCCAATATTTATGGACCTGACTGTATATACTGTATGTAGCAGTGGTGAAACAAAAAGCATAGTATCTCAGGCAGCTACTATGGGGCCTGGGGGTAGTAGGTAGGCATTTTCAATAAGAAAATCTGTGCGCATGTGAAAATAACACATTAAGTCCTCATGCACACGGGACGTTTTCATAACAATGTTTTTTCATTAGCATTTAGCTGCATTTTGCAGCGTTTAGCAGAGTTTACCCATGTTTTTCTGCATTTGCACATTTTAGCGGCTTTTTTTGGTCCAAAAAGATTTCAAAAACGCCAGTTTGCAGCATTTTACCACATTTTTCATCGTTATAGCGTTTTACAGCTAAAAAACTCCTCTAGAAACCCACTACTTCTGTTTTGTTTTTTTTTTTTCAGCCAAAAACATTGATTACAGTCTATGTCCATGTACACATAGGATAACATGCTGGGAGGTTTAATAGCTGTAGAAACAAACGCGGTTCCTCCTCATTTCTTTTATCGGTCATGCTGGAAAATATGTGAAAAACGAACGATTTTCGCAATTATTGGTGGCAACAGAACAACCGATTTTTTTTTTGTTTTTCGGCTGAAAAATCGGCCGATAAATGAACCGTCTATGGCCTGAATTATTTAGCTATTTCTATATTGTAGATTTTTTGCCCTCAGAGTCTCTAGTCATCCTGGCCAGCACTGAAACCAACCCTGTATGCCTAATGTAGTTAAAAAGTACTGCAAAAATGCACAGTTTAAAAAAAAAGTCTGCACTAGGGTTATAGAGTAATTGTGTGCAGGAGTACTAACAATTATGATATAAAATAAAATATTGTGATAATCACTATTATTGCTTATACAACATTTTTGTAAAATTTTACTTACTTGGATCCCACATGCTGAGAAACACTGGTAGTTAGCTGGAAAATTATTATTAAAAGTGAATTCCCTGCACTGATGCCCAACTATTTCCTGACATGTTCTGATTTCTCCAGCACTGACTTTAAAACAGATTTCAGTCTTCCACATTTTATAAATGATGCTCAACATCCTAAGCTAGATATTTAAAACAAGGCAAGCCTGAATGTATAAAAATATCTGACACTGAGTAAAAGAAAGAAAACAGAGAATGATCCATTGCAAATACAGGTGAGGCTGCTAAGCTTCCCAGCCTATATTATAACATGTTCTATCTTCCTTGCTGTCACTTTTTTGACAGTGACAGGCACAGCATGATCTTCCTTAAATATCCAAGCTTGCAATGACTTTTAAAAATAAAATTGTCACACGTCTTACATATTGAACATGTCTGCCTCATTTATATAATGCGTTTAAAAGGGGTTTTGTATTGTATTAGTTAGTATTTTAACTAACACTCAGTTATGTAAACCCCATAAACTAAAGTGCAAAAGCATTTTTTTTTTTCGTGATGTGATTCAGATGAACAACTAATGCTTACAGCTTAAAGTGATGCTAAAAAGAAAAATACTTGCTTAAGCATGTATTCCTTTAAAAAGTATACTCTGAGCTTGCTCCAAATCTTTAAATTCCTTTGCTTTTGCTGCTCTGATCCAACCTCCTGTTAGAGGGTGGCTACGTTTACTCTCTATGGTCTCACTGTATGTAGCAATGTAGCCACCCTCTTTTGCTCCCAAGATGGATAAGGGACTATAGATTATGTGCTCACTGTCATGCAGAGTTTTTACCCCACAGAATGCAGGACATTGAGTACTTTGCAGCTAGATGATCATTTCTACTTTGCTGTCTTGGAAGGGAGCTGGCTCTACAGCACATTTTTAGAGGAAAGAGGAGAAAGGGCATGTTCTGACACCAACAATGGGAATTACTTTATTCTTACTTATGGCAGTGCAAGGACTTATTTTGCTTTTACTGACAGCAGCAATGGGTTATTATTTTTATTTTTTTACACTGACAGCAATAATGAGGCTTGGTTTATCCCACTAACTCCAACTTATTTTATTCACACTTATGGCAACAGTGGGGCTTATTTGATCTCACTGACACCAACAATGCCCAGTAAGTAGCAATGTAAAGGGACACAGGGGAGATTTACTATAACTAGTGCACTCGGAAGCTGGTGCAGCTGTTCAAGGTATCCAATCAGCTTTTGATTCCAGTTTGTTCAATTAACCGTTGACAATAAATCCTGGAACCTGACTGGTTTCTTTTCAGAGCAGCACCACATTTTGCACCATGATGTTTTAGTAAATAAGCCCGCTGTGCTACTGACACCTGCACACTGTGCTGTACATTACATAGTCTGATTTATTCACTGTATACTGTATATTACATACTTTTGACCAAAATATGTCTCAGCGGGTACTGTTTGTTTCAGCAGGTACTGTTTGCTATGTTGTCCGCAACTCCACAACTATTTTAATTACATTCTTCTGTAGGGTATGCTCAGAGAAACTGTTAATTTATAGTATGCAGAACAGTAGATGCCATGGAAAAGTTAGGTTTTTAAAAAACAATTTTTTTCCTAAAATTTGTGTGTCTTAACTACTTGCCAGTGGGCATTTTTATCCCATTCCTGTCTAGGCCAATTTTCCACTTTCAGTGCTGTCACATTTTGAATGACAGTTGCACAGTCATGCAACACTGTACACATATGAAATTCTTCTAATTTTTTTGAGAAAGATAGAGCTTTCTTTTGGTGGTATTTAATCACCACTGTTGTTTTTTTTTTTTTGCCAAACAAATAAAAAAAACCAAAACATTTGGAAAAAAAAAAGTTTTTCTTCGTTTCTGTTACAAAATTTTGCAAATAAGTAATTTTTATTTTTCACTGATGTGTACTGATGAGGAGGCACTGATAGGTGGCGCTCATGGGTACTGATAGGCGGCACTGATGGGGAATGATAAATTGCACTGATGGGGAATGATAGGCTGATCAGTGAAAACGATGTCCTGGCAGGCTTGCCAGTCAACAATTTCCTTCCCTCCTACAGATACAGCGCCAATAACCGGCAATCTGTTTACATGTGATCAGCTGTGATTATACACAGCTGATCACATGGTACAGGGTCGAAGAACACAGAGGTCACAGAGCGCACCTGATGAGAGCTGCCAGAGAAGCCCTCCCAGAACTGGATGACCGCACTGTAGCTGTCTTTCGGCTATAGCGCGGTCAGCAAGTGGTTAAAGCCAGGGGCGGACTGACAACTCATGGGGCCCCCGGGCAATAGGGGATCATAGGGCCCCTGTGTCATTGCCCACACTCAAAAAAGCCTATGAAAACGGTACCAGGGGCATTTCATGGGGCCCCCTACTGACCAGTGCCCGAGTGCTCGAATGGTCAGTCTGCCCCTGGTTAAAGCTGAACTCCAAGAATTTTGCCACTTGGTAAATTGTGCTGGATTACTTGGGGTTATGTCCAATGAGGTACATGCCACCTTGTGGACTTATCTTTTTTATTTACAACTGACAGTTGTATGGAGTGCCAGGAGTATAATGTTGTTGTAAATGTAATTTGCAATGACAATATAGGCCATTCTATTCTACAGCTATCGCTACACTCCTAGCACTCTGAGAGGACTGATGCTATCTCCTTACATACAGCATCTCTGCCAGTCCCTTCTCTCTACTGTTCATTCACAGAAGCCTTTGTAGTCTACAAATGGATTGACATAATACAAAGCACTCTGTGATTGTGCAGGAAGAAGGAGAGGTGGGCACAGTGGCTGCATACGAATCTGCAACTGCTGGAGCTGAGACCAGGTCTAATGTAAGAGTGTTGGGAGTATAGTGATAGCTGTACTCTCAGAGCTCAGTAAAAACGCCAGTTATAAATTAAAGAAATCCACAAAGTGCTATGCAAGAGTTCAGCTTTAATATTTCAGCCTAGTGCTCTCCTTTTTTTGGCTCTGTTTTATCTATAACATAGCAAAGCATAAGAGGAAAGATGTAGCACTGGGAGTCATATACCATAAAGCAGCGCCAATTTTTTTCGTCACACCCCCTACATGTCAGGCAGGCAGGGCTGCTGTTAGAAACCATGGGGCCCCATACAGCCAACCTGACAGGGCCCCCTTCCCCAACAAAAAAAAGTTTACTATGCTTCAGTTATGAATGAACACAGTGTGCGATGGCTACTGCTCCCTCATTTTGTTCATTCAGAAAAGGAAGGGGTTGGTAACTGGACACTTCCTCCATTCTCCATCCTGAAGGATCCTATTGCAGCTTGCAGGGTGCCTGCAGCTGGTGGTGGGAAGGAGAGGAGGGAAGCCAACAGCATTGCAAGGGTGAGGGGCCTAGGCAGCAGGGGAAACATATTGTGCACAGGGAGGGTGATGGGTGTGGCGGGCAGGGGCGGGTTTGGGCAGTTAGTGGAACTGATCCCCTGTATGGCTCTCTCTACTGCAGCAAAAACCAACAGGAGAGGAGAAGAAGCCGGCTATTAGCTAGCTGTAATTGCCCCTAACTAAGCCGATCACCCTCCCTGCTCCCTGATTGGCTGCTGTCCTGCCTCCTTCCAGCTGCTGCCGTATGGGGGATTTACAGGAAATTGCTGTCAACCTCAGATACTTACACCAACTGCATTTAAAAATATGTGTATTTTGTTAATTAATCTTTAGGGCCAATACAAGAAGTAGAATATGTTTAAAGTGTTACTAAACCCAGGACCCTGCATTCACTATATCTGGTCCCTCACAATACACAGAACATGGAAATGCAATTATTTTAGTAAATATAAACTGCTAAATACCTTTTCTCAGCAGTTACAGTAGTCTTGTGACTTCTATCAGTGTCCAGCAGAGCACTGGTTAAAGCTTGTAGGAGTAGTTTTCATTTTGCTCTAGGAGGATGCAGAACCGTTGACCTCTGTCTGGCAGGGCTGATCACATTCACTCTCCCAAGAAACAACAAACCTCTCTAGCAATACACACCAAACTGAGCATGTGCAAAGATATCCTACTGCTGCAGTTTCTGAAAGATATAAGAATCCAATGGGTGACTCAGCCCACTAGACTACACTGATAACAGCAATCATTCAAAAGCTACATGCCAGAAACAGCGTAGTTCTTGTACATATGCATATTCAGTCCCAGTTATTTAACATTAAGACAGATATCTTTTTGGCTTAAAGCAGTATTAAACCCAAAAGCAAACATTTATTATATTGCAACTTACCAATTCTTAGATATGGTGGCTGTATTAGTTTCCTTTTTTAAGCTTCCTTTCTTCTATTTTAATCTTGTGATCTGGCCAGTAAGTCTGCTGTTTTTCTAGAAGAAAGCTCTCTTGCAATTACAGGGAAGAGACAGATCATTTAATACTAACAGGGGTGTTTACAATGATCAGCTTTTATTTATTTATTTAAAACTTTTACCCCAAAAGGGAACAACTGTTTCTCTGTAAATGAGTATAACGTATCAGTGAGAGTTCAGCTTCAAAACGTTAGTATATTTAAATCTGCGAGTACTTCTAACACTCCCCTTCCCCCAGACTGGCAATGTCCAAATCTGCCGCCTGCGCTCATCCAGAGTGGTGTCTGTATAATACAGGAGGTGTGTTACTGGCCAGATCACCAGGTGAACACAAAGGGGGAAAAAGCCTAATAAAAGAAAACTAATGCCGTCACCACATTCAATGACTGGTAAGCTACAATATACTACAATTCTGGTTTGGGGTTTAATACCACTTTTAAAGGTTAGTCCACCCCAAATTTATATTATGCTTATGTACAATATGATTTTTGTGTATGACTGAAATATTTCTATTGAATGGCTGGGAATAAGGATGCATATGTGCAATGGCTGTGTTGACACACATATGTGGCTTTCAAATGATTGCTGTCACTCAATGACAGCAATGCCGCTGAATTATATGGACAGTTGGCATGTGCTAGGACTGCCCGTATTTATCAATTCTAACCAAATCTGTTGCATTCTGAGCAGCACACGTTGGAGGAGAAGCCAAGAGCAACCTGCTTTTCCTGTGTATGAAAAGATCTCATCTGAACCAAGCACCTGGCTTCAGCCAGAACTCCACTATAACACTGGATATGAAAATGTTTCAGTATACAACCCAGATTACTAATAGCCAGGGGCGGACTGACCATTTGGAAACTCGGGCACTGCCCGAGGGCCTGGGGTCAGTAGGGGGCCCCATGAGATGCCCCTGGTACCTTTTTCATAGGCTTTTTTGAGTTTGGGCAAGGACACAGGGGCCCCATCATCCCCGACTGCCCGGGGGCCCCATGAATTGTCAATCCGCCCCTGCTAATAGCAGATATTAACATTGTGTTAACATTTTGGAAGTCCAAATCAAATGCAAGAAAATTCAGGTTTGGATCCTGTGCCATAGTCTCAATTTACTAATACCAGTTAGATAAAGGATTATATGTAAAGCCGACGTCCCTTTCATAATATATTATGTTAATAATTTAATAATTGCTGGAAATGTTCCAGCCAAGCTTGGCCGCTATCAAATTCTTAGTAATAAACTCGTCATTTCTTAATTAGTGGAAATTTGTGCAAGCCTGTTTGATGGAATGTTTGGATAAAGAGGTGTTTACTCCGGGGACACAGTGAGCAGAATTAGATTTGCTAAGTTTTAGATTTAGCATCAATTCCCACTGTAGTTCCTATTTTTGAGGCTTGGGAAAAGGGACCTAAAGCTAATTTACATAAAGGAATAATATATTACTTAAATAAGTGGTCTAAAGTCACAGTGTACTAGAAATAAAGGCGCAGAAAAAGTAACGTCGTTCCATGTTGTATGTTTGGTTTTAAGAATAGAGCTACCAGTTTTCTTCTTCGAATCCTATACTCAAAGCCCTTTGTGTCTGCATTTAGGAAGCATGTGTTCATATTTTATACCTGGTGACTTTCGACCAAAATTGATTCTCCAAACTATAAGGGCCATTCACACTACTGCACTATGGTAATGCACATTATGGGGGTAATTTACTAAAACTGCATGGTGCAAAATCTGGTGCAGCTCTGCATAGAAACCAATCAGCTTCCAGGTTTTATTGCCTAAGTATAATTGAACAAACTGAAGTTAGAAGCTGATTGGCTCCCATGCACAGCTGTACCAGATTCGGAGTGCTCCAGTTTTTGTAAATCCCTTCTATGTGCCTGACTCCTCATGCACACGGGATGTTTTCATAACGCTGGTAACGTTAGCTGTGTAAAGTCACGTTAAAAACATGAGATTTTCAACTTTGTTTAGCATTTTTGCATTGGTGTTTAGCAACGTTTTGCCATGTTTTGCAGCATTTTCTTGTGTTTTGCGTTTTTTACCAAAAAAAGTCCAAAAACGGTGGTTTGCTGGGTTTTACCGCGTTTTTCAGTGTTAGAGCGTTTTTACAGCTAAAAAAACTCCACTACTCCTGGGGTTTTTTTCCAGCCAAAAAACGTTGATTACAATCGATGTGTGCATGGACACATAGGATAGCATGCTGGGGGGTTTACTGGTTGTAGAAAAGAACGTCAAAAGCCAAAAACAGCTCCAGTAAAACATCAAGTGTGCATGAGGACTGACACACACTTCCAGAAGAGGAGAGGACTACAACATGCGAGAAGGGATAGAACTGTGCGGGAGAATTGACTCTTCCTGGAGTAGCCAAATTTTCTAAAAAGTTCAGAGGGACATGGCAAGTGAATAAAAATTTGTTTATGGAAAGGACAAAACACTGCAAGTAAGCATTAAAAGTGTTACTAAACCCAGGTCCTAATGTTTCTTAAAAAAGTGTGTATAATAAATGAGCTTCATGCATACAACCTCATAAGCGTGTTTATATAAAAGGCGTTTAATGCTAAATGTATGAGAAGTAGCCACATTTGTTTATTAAAGTAAACCTTCTAAGAATATGACATTTGAAATTTGCTGGCCTAAGTGATATGTACTGTATGTACTTAGGAGTGCCAGAACTTGCCAGATTGTGGAGCTCTTCAGGAACTCAATTAATACAAATATTAAAGTGTTACTAAACCCAGGACCCTGCATTCACTATATCTTGTTTCCCACAGTACACAGAACATGGAAGTGCAATTATTTTAGTAAATATAAACTGCTAAATACTTTTTCTTATCAGAAGCTAGAGCAGTCTTATGACTTCTATCAGTGTTCAGCAGAGCACTGGTTAAAGCTTGTAGGAGGAGTTTTCTTTCTGCTCTAGGAGGATGCAAAACCCCTGACCTCTGTCTGGACAGTGCTGATTGGCCCTGTGCTGGTCACATGCACACTCCCAAGCAAAAAAGAATCCTCTCTAGCAATACACACCAAACTGAGCACGAGCAGAGTAACTCCACATGTCTTATCAGGCGATAAGAGGGGGACGCTGGAAGAAGGGGAGGATAAGAGAAGTCAGGATCTAACTGCCTTTTTACACAATGCAGAGGGATTAACCCCTTAGGTTCCACAGTGATTATAATAAGCATGCTGTATTGCGTATACAGACTGTTTTTACTGTTGTGGGTTTAGTAACAATTTAAATATTTGATTTTTATGTGCACTTTTGTAAGTTGGTGACAGAGTCTCTTTAGGTAGGACCATTTCATATCATACACCTGATTGTCCTTTACAGATATTAAACCATGATTTATACTAGGGGTCTCTAAACTTTCTAAAGAAAGGGCCAGTTTACTGTCCTTCAGACTTTGGGGGGGTGGACTGTGCCTAGTGGGAGTAAATAATGCCCGATCTTTGGTATTAGGGAAAGACATTGTTGGTGTCAGTGGGAGGAATAGTGCCCTATTGTTAGTTTCAGTGGCAGGAATTATGCCTTATTGTTGGTTTCAGTGGCAGGAATTATGCCTTATTGTTGGTTTCAGTGGCAGGAATGATGCCCTATTGTTGGTGTCAGTGGCAGGAATGATGCCTCATTGTTGGTGTCAGTGGCAGAAATTATGCCCCATTGTTGGTGTCAATGGCAGGAATTATGCCCCATTGTTGGTGTCAATGGCAGGAATGATGCCCTATTGTTGGTGTCAGTGGCAAGAATGATGCCCTATTGTTGGTGTTAGTGGCAGGATATGATGCCCCATTGTTGGTGTCAGTGGCAGGAATTATGCCCCATTGTTGGTGTCAATGGCCTGATTTATGCCCCATTGTTGGTGTCAATGGCAGGAATTATGCCCCATTGTTGGTGTCAGTGGCAGGAATTATGCCCCATTGTTGGCGTCAGTTGAATCAATAGTGCCCCATTGTTGGTGTCAATGGCAGGAATAATGCCTCAAGGGCCAGATAAAGGTAAGCAAAGGGCCACATCTGACCCCAGGGCCACATTTTGGAGACCAATGAGTTATATTAATACGTTCAAGTTATCAATTATATCCTTCATGTAGTGATATTTTACAATGTATCCTTGTTCCTCATTGATGAGGCAAAATATAAATTAGCCCTTTAAAAAAAATGTTTGAAGTCTTTGTAAAGCTATCAGTAAACATTTGGTGCATTTGAAAAAATATTAATCTGTTATACTAGCAACACAAATCTGATAATGAGTTTAAGAGCCAAAATTAAGTATCTACCTGCAATGTACCAAGCAAGGAAGTGTATTTGAGACCTTTTTTATATACTGCCTTACCTGTGTTATCTGGGAGAACAAGGGTAATTGTACATTCCCTTTATCTACAGTTATATAGTTACAATAAAAACACTCATGCTGAAGAACTAATCCCACTGTGATGGCAGCTGTGCACATTATTGATTTAGTCTGTCTTTCTTTGTACGGCAGTCATGTACCCTCTGCCTTCATTCTAGTACTATAATCACAACAAAATCACATGGAAGCTTGTGTATTATCAGGTTATGTCTGACTCATCTCTAATTTGGTGCTTTTATTTTATGCAGACGGGTTCACTGCTGGTTGGAATTTAACATTTGGCATATAGATGCTTTTCAGTGCAAATGTACTTATTTTATTTTTAGCAAATTTTATTGCAATGTCACAAATGTCACAAAATTACATTCTTTTGGTCGTGGCGTGGCCCTTGAGTTCTGCTGACCGTGATGCTGGGGTTGAGCACTGCCATACTTTGTTTTAGTGCACACCACCACAGCACAGTGGTGTCAACTGGCATGATAGAGAACAAGGGTTTTTGTCTTGTCTTCCATTAGGACTGCGATGGTCAGGACTGCCCAGCAAAATCTTAGTTAAATAGTTATATAGTTAGTCTGGCTGAAAAAAGACAAAAGTCCATCCAGTTCAACCATCAAAAAAAAAGTTATAATCTTATATCCACATGAAAAAATATATAGTGTGGCGCTCAAAATAAATAAATAAATAAATAAATAAATATATATAAATAAATTTTTATTTTTATTTATTTATATATATTTATTTATTTATTTTGAGCGCCACACTATATATTTATTCATGCTTTTACACTACACTAGGTATTAGTAGGTGAGTGTTGGCAGCTTTATATTAGTTGTTTGCCATTTGTAGCGCAGGAGGATTTTCTAGATTATTTTCAATCTTATATCCACAGTTGATCCAGAGGAAGGCAAAAAAAACCCAGCAAATCATGATCCAATTTGCTTCTGCAGGGAGAAAAAATTCCTTCCTGATCCCCAAGAGGCAATCGGATATTTCCTGGATCAACTTAACCTATAATGTTAGTAACCAGTTATATTCTGTGTATCCAAGAAAGAATCCAGGACTTTTTTAAAGCAATCCACTGAGCTGGCCAGAACCAATTCTTGAGGGAGTTTATTCCACATTTTCACAGTTCTCACTGTGAAGAAACCTTTCCGTGTTTGGAGATTAAATTTCTTTTCCTCCAGACGTAAAGAGTGCCCCCTTGTCCTCTGTGATGTCCTCAGGGTGAAGAACTCTACATCGAGTTTACTATATGAACCACTAATGTATTTATAAATGTTGATCATATCTCTCTTTAATCTCCTCTCCTCAAGAGAGAATATATTCAGTTCCTCTAATCTTTCCTCATAGCTCAGCTCCTCCATGCCTCTTATCAGTTTGGTTGCCTTCTCTGTACTTTCTCCAGTTCCCCAATGTTCTTTTTGTGAATTGGTGCCCAAAACTGAACTGCAAATTCCAGATGAGGTCTTACTAATGATTTGTACAGGGGTAATATGATATCTCTCTCTCTGGAGTTTATACCTCTTTTAATACAAGAGAGGATTTTGCTCGCTTTAGAAACCGCAGCTTGGCATTGCATGCCATTATTAAGCTTGTGATCTACCAGAACTCCCAGATCCTTCTCCACCATTGATTCCCCCAGTTGTACTCCCCGTAGCAGGGGCGGACTGACCATTTGAAAACTCGGGCACTGCCCGAGGGCCCAGGGTCAGTAGGGGGCCTCATGAGATACCCCGGGTACCTTTTTCATAGACTTTTTTGAGTTTGGGCAAGGACACAGGGGCCCCATGATCCCCTATTGCCCAGGGGCCCCATGAGTTGTCAGTCCGCCCCTGCCCCCTAGTATGTATGATGCATGCATATTCTTAGCCCCCAAGTGCAGAACCTTACATTTATCAACATTAAACCTCATTTGCCACATAGTTGCCCAATGAAACAGTGCATTGAGGTCGGCTTGTAAGTTGAAGACATCCTGTAAGGACGTTATTCCACTGCACAGCTTGGTGTCATCTGCAAAGACTGAAATGGAATTTTTAATCCCAGACCCTATATAGTTTATAAATACCACTGACAACCCCAGACCAATCAGAGTATGAATCATTAACCACTACTCTTTGAATACAATTTTTAGCCAGTTTTCTATCCATTTACATATACAGATTTTTCCAAGCCCGTAGACTTTACCTTACTCATTAGCCATGTGTGTGGAACTGAGTCAAATGCTTTTGCAAAATCCAAGTATACCACAAATAATCCATGTGCACCTTGTGTGAACAGGCCCTTGGGAGTTCTGTGCCATGAGAATGTAAGCTCCAAGGAGCAGGGCCCTCCTACCCCTCTTGTATTGAACTGTATTGTTGCTGTATTGTCTCCCTTTATATTGTAAAGTGCTGAGCAAACAGTTGGCGCTATATAAATCCTGTATAATAATAATAATAATACTACAATGGTGAGTAGCTCTAAATAAACACCACCTTGAACTTTTTTAGCTGACACTGCACATTTCTATCTTTAATGTGGTAGTAAACTCCGCTTTTGAAGTTGTACCTACAAGTAAGCCTATAATAAGGTGCATATCTCCTAAAATGGCGGTGTTTAGGAGATATTCACACTGGATGCAGTAGCTGATGTCACCAACGTATGCATTCTAAAGGGACAGCATACCCGTGCCTTCCCTTCAGAGCTCTGTGCCATAATTTGTGAGTCCCGTGCATATTCATAAGAGTGATGTCATCGGGGCATGGCCATTCAAAGGGCCAGAGCCAGTGAACCCAAAGGAACCCCAGGGGAAGATGGAAGCCATGTCAGTGATAACAGTGCACCTCTGGAAGTCTAGCAGCTCTAGGCTGTGGTGCAGTGTGAATGGGACACACAGAAAACAATTGTTTCAATGCAGTAAAACGCCTGCCACTGCTCTACATGTGAATTCCCTCATTAAGTGTATCTCTAGAATGCAACATTCTGACTCAGCAAGCCTTTAACCTCTTCCATACCGGGCACTTTTACCCCCTTCCCTCCCAGGCCATTTTTCAGGTTTCAGCGCTCTCACACTTTGAATGACAATTGCACAGTCATACAACATTGTACCTAAACTAAAATTTTATCATTTTCTTCACATAACTAGAACTTTCTTTTGGTGGTATTTAATCACCACTGGGGTTTTTAGTTTTTGCTAAATTAACAAAAATAGACCGAAAGTTATGAAAAAAAAACACGTTTTCTTTATTTCTGTTATAAAAGTTTGCAAATAAATAATTGTTCTTCATAAATTTAGGCCAAATTGTATTCTACTACATGTCTTTGGTGAAAATAATCCAAATTAGGATGTATTTTTTTGTTTGTAGGAAAGTTATAGAGTTCACAAACTATTGGATATATCTGAATATTGATCAATCCTGAAGTACTGACAGCCAATGCAATTTCTTGAGGTCCAAGACTGTCAGAACCGTACAGATATCCTCCAAATGACCCCTTTTTGCAGAGTAGACAGCCTGACATACTTCATAAGAGGCATGGCGAGTTTTTTGAAGTTGTATTTTTTTGTCATAATTTTTCGTAAAATGAAAAAATTATTTTCACTTTTTTTTTACATACAGTCACCAGTGCAGTACAGCGTCATCATATAACTGGCCTGGCGGTGATCAGGGACATTGACTGGTGACAGTATGAAAAAAAATGTATAATTTTTTTTTTAATTTTCTGTATTATTTTTAATTTTTTATTACATTTTTTTTCTTTTTTTAAATTTTTTTTTCATATTTTACTATGACCAAAGTAGTACAATGTTACCATAGTAACATTGTACTACTTTGGGGAAGTGATCAGTATTTAGTTGGTTTTTTTTTGTACACAATTTGCTTATAGCAAAGAATTACTTTGCTATAAGCAAGCATTTACCTGAATGACATTGATTCATTCAGGGGTTTTTTTTTTTGTGCTTAGCTGTGATTTGGCCACGGCTAATCACATGACACAGCTTGTGGTGGCCCAGCTTGTGCATGTGATCGCTCTGACAATTCACATCTAGACACACTAGTATACAATGGATGGCATGAATTAAGCCATCCATTGTATACAACTATCATGTGACCTGCTGTGATTGGTCACAGCAGGTCACATGGTACTGGCAACGGGGCTGGTACTCAGATCTGTCATCGGCCGTGTCCGAGGTACACGGCCGGTGACAGATCACGCCACTGCGCAGCTCTGCCTGGGCGCAAACTGCGCATGCCCGAAAGGTGAGGGTTTTTGCCGGCTGCCATTCGGCCATAGGTCGGGCGGGAAGAGGTTAATGAACCGAGTACAGAATTACATTGAAAATTCCTCTCCTGAAGGGGAACCAAAAAGATCAGCTGATAACTATGGCCTAGACCAAGAGTGTCAAACTGGTGGCTCTCCAGCTGTTGCAAAACTAGTCCCATCATGCCTCTGCCTTTGGGAGTCATGCTTGTAACTGTCAATCTTGCATCGCAAGAATGAGTATACTGGAGCAGATGGCAGAATTAGACAGTTTATCAACTGTGGTACCACCTATGTTATATATGGGATTATCTGCCCATATGGCCACCTGTATGTGGGCAGGGCCTCTCAGCCCCTCAGTGTTAGAGTCAGTGAACTTTAGATTGGTATTTTGAATAATAAAGATAGATACTCCATTCCACTCCATTTCCAGGAGGCACATATTGGTGACCCTGTGGGCCTCAAGGTATTTGACACTGAGGCCATGACAGATCATCTAGACCCAGGGAGGAGACACCAGACACTATCAGAAGCGATGCAAAAGATAAGCATACTGGATCTTCACCCCAGGGAGTATGGCTCCTGTGGGGATTAATGAGGATTCTGAGGTCCATAACTTGATTTAGTGTGGGGAATCCTCCCATATCTACTCCCTAGCCCATGTTCCCCATTTTGCTTCGTCTTGTCAAATTCATGTTTCCATATTGATGTGCCTATCATTTCATATATTCGAACTATAGTGCAATTCCTTTGTCCTTTCATTGAACAATATCTTTATTGCTTATAATAACATCATTGCAGTTTGTTCACTTTTTACATGTATATATATATATATATATATATATATATATATAAATATATATATATATATATATATATATATCAGAACCCACCCAGTCACCCTAGGACCGATGGTTTGGGATCCTCGGATAGCATAGCAATGTGCAATACATTTGCAAGTTGCAATGTACAATACTTGTTAATTCTTCATGTACAAATATATAAAGGCAATCCCTGAGTCACAGGGTTTGCGTATTGTTGTTGCTGATGTAACCAAATTTGTAAAATAATAATTATTTTGTTATGTTATTCCCTATTAAATATATTTATTTTCTATAAATGATGTTAACATATTGCACATATTATATACACATCTCTCTCCCCCTTATAATACTTTATGGTAGATGCACCAAATATGCATGGAACATATATATACATACTCAGGCAGAATATTGGTTTAATATATTATATACGTGGCCCATCTACCTGCTTGCAAGCTATCAGTGGAGACATTTTCCCATCTATACCAGATAGAGGGAGCTAAGACAGGTCATCCCTGCGCTCCCATGGTGTCCACATCTCTGGTTCCTCTAAGTAATGACTGGAGCACAGGATGTGACGTCATGTGTTATTTATATATTTATTCTGTTTTCCTGGAGTTCAAATGTAGTGGGAAAAAGAGCAACAATGGACCGAGAAATATACTGTGAGGGGTTACTGTAAAGGACTTTAGTTAGCACAGGTTTCACAATAGCCATTTCAGACAATGATAGCAAAGTCACCACTTTTGGGTTTTAATTGTTGTGATTTATAGATAGAGCAATGTAACTGTCACAAAACCTTGGTGAGAGTGCTGTCTTAGAGAACACAATGTAACAGGATAATAAAAACTTTCCATGCAAAGAGCTCAGTAAAGGCAGACACTTGGATCTTCTGTACTCTCACATCAAGAACCCATCAGCAACGTCCTTGGTGGGCTGCTGACTGGGAATAAATATATACACCTGAGAACAGTATCACAAGACATCAACGTGATTTATTTATAGTTATTTGGTATCAGAAATGAAGTCTTTCTAACCTCTTCCCTGATGGATGTTTACTGACAAGCTTGAACACTTCAGAGGTTACGTTAACTCAGTGTCAAGTATGGATTACCGGCTATGTTCTTATCAATTTTCAAGGTTATGCAGAGATATTCTATATAATATGGAAATAATACATTAACAAAACACACATGTCTGGTGAAAGATAACAATGTGGTGCCCTTGTTAGCAGCTTAGTATTCTGTTTCATCAGATGTTCAGAACAGTTGGAGAAAATTACCATAAACTACTAGTACTGTGTATTTATGGTGTAGAAACTATAGACAGAGCTAGAATATAGAAATAAACAGCATGTTAGTACATAATCCGTTAAATAATCATTATCATTACATTGAGCTAATTCAGTGCATGCCTTTATATGAAGTACCAAAAGCATATTAAGCTGGTCTGACCATTATACTAACCAGCAACACAGTCTACATTACAGCTTGTGAAACCATATCGCTCAACTTCTATAGATGGTAAAAAGAGAGACCTGTTAGGTTTTTTTCAAAGTTTGAAAATTGGTGTTCTTGCTTGTGATAGAAAATTTCCATGCAACCTGGCTAATGCTTCTCTCTTCTCAAGCAAGTCTCATAATCACCCAAATGGCATTGAAGATAGTGGTCAAATGTCTCTGTACTTATCATTCCCATGCATGCTTGATTTAGTAAGTGAATCAGAAAGTATTAAAGCCAGAGACAGCATGGCAACTAATATTCTCAGGAAGAGGTCAGCAATCTATGTATTTCTTTCACTGCAGGTTTCATTTTCCTTGAAGGTTGGAATGAAAGCTAAGTAAGCTAAGGCTCATTTTAGAGGATAGTTAAAGTATAACTAAGGCAAAACTTTTTGTTTAAGTTTTAGATAGAGTGCAGAGAGATTAGCACACCTATTAGATTTTTATTGCTGTCTGTGACCCTGTTAGGGAGATTCACCCTCTCTGTCCTGTTTATCATTATCATTGAAAGTGGAAGTAAAAGAAAACCCCACAGTTTGGGTTGTCCCCAGAAAAGTAATAGAGGGGAAATCTTCCAATGAGGACACTAGTTCTGGTGACCTGACAGTCCCAGGAATTCTCTTAATTTACAGGGATTTCCTCCCCTTTTTTGTTTTGGCTGTGGGACAGAAAGTGTATGGAAATGTCTGCAATGGGGCACAATAAAAAAATATACTGACAGGGGTTATAACCCTTCAGTACTCTATCCAAAATGAAAAAAAAAGTTTTGCCTATAGTTCTAGTTTAAGTACTACACAGGGAAGGGTTAAGTGTTAGGGGTGTGTTGTAGGATGAGGAAAAATTAAAAATTTTAGGACACTTCATAAAAGCAATTTTTTATGCCTTTCACTTTCTCAAAGCCTTAAAACAGTCAGCAGCATTTGTTATGTCCCCCCCCGGGTATCTTTATATGACCTGATCATATTCAATAAATTACTAAGAAATCAAATTGGCAGTGAATAAGCTCATGTGTAGCAACCATTAAGAGTGCAAGGAATATAAGATGTAGCATAAAGAAAACGCCTCTCTATAAAGCCTTTTTATGCTCTGACACTGTACATGGGATTTTCAGAACTGCATTGAACACGTACACGTACGGATTTTAAACAAATAAAAATGTAAAACAGCAGTATATTCATCATATAGTTTATAAATGAATACCAAATCAGGTGTTATGTTATAGAGAACACTGTATATAAATTGAATTGTTATCCTATTGCTCACTGAAAAAATGTGTTTTCCATACTTTGCATATTGTTTTGAGTGTTTGAAATTGTTTGCTATTGTAATAATGAAAGCTTGCCACTAGAGGGCTTTCCTTAACAAAGACACACTTCTAAATCGTTTCTAATTCACAGACTACACAGCACCTGAACAAAGGTTGGGTATTAATATCCAATTTATAATGTACCATAAAGTGGTGAGGGTGGTATTTAAATTACACATTTAAAAAAAAACATATTTAGTAAAATGGAACACTTTAACAAAGAGATTATTCTACCAGTACTTATCCCTGGCATTTGCGATTTATTATTTTTGTTACAGGCTACTTATATAGCACCGTCAATTTATGCAGCGCTTTTCATATATATTGTTCATTCACATCAGTCCCTAACCCTCAAGGGGCGTACAATCTAAGGTTCCTAACTTAGACTCTCTGCTCATAAAACACAAAGGGTGGGATTTCTCTGCAGACTTTCATCATAATGATTTTCTAGGGTTTAGGGGAGAGAGTGTAAAATGCTAGCTCCAGCTAAAAAGAATAGCCACACCTTAATATAATTAGGCTCAACTGTCCAGCTTCTAGGTAGCCCAGTATTCTAAATATATCCTCTCACCTTAGGGCATTCCCTGTTTGTAGGATACCAACTATTTTGTTTGTCTGTTGTGTACATATTTAAAGTAATCATGTCAACAAGATATATACATTGCTTGCATTGGCAACTTGCAGACACCTAAAGGTGACAGTATACTGTTAGAAGCTTAAAACTTCATGCATCAATGTGAATACTGAATTTCACTAGGAAGTCTATACTTACCCTGTTCCAAGCTTCACATTTGGTCACAAAATGTGGTAGACTGTATAAATAACCAATATTGCAAAGCAGGAAGGGGTTAGCCATAGTGCCAATGCCCTAGCTGAAGTTAAAGTGTTACTAAACCCACAACAGTAAAATCAGTCTGTCTATGCACTAAAGCATGCTTGTTATACTCACTGTGGAACCTAAGGGGTTAATCCTCTGCATTGTGTAAAAAGTCCATTTTATCTTGTTTTCTCTGCCCCTCCTCTTGTTCAAATGTCCACAGCTTATCTCCTCATAAGACAGACTGAACCTGTAGCCATTCTGCACATGCTCAGTTTAGTTTTGTATTGCTGAAGAGGTTTTTTTTTTGTGAGAGTGCATGTGATCAGCACAGGGCCAATCAGCACTGTCCAGACAGAGGGTCAAGGGTTTTGCATTCTCCTAGAGCAGAAAGAAAACTCCTTCTACAAGCTTTAACCAGTGCTCTGCTGAACACTGATAGAAGTCACAAGACTGCTCTAACTTCTGATGAGAAAAGGTATTTAGGAGTTTATATTTACTAAAATAATTGCACTTCCATGTTCTGTGTACTGTGGGAGACCAAATATAGTGGATGCAGGGTCCTGGGTTTAGTAACACTTTAATATTTGTATAAATTGAGTTCCCTTTGTTTGGAGCTACTGAGGAGCTCCACAATCTGGCAAGTTCTGGTACCACTAAGCACATACAGTACATATCACTTATGCTAGCAATTTTTGAAATGTCATATTCTTAGAAGGTTTACTTTAATAAACAAATGTGGCTACCCCTCGTACATTTAGCATTAAACCCCTTTTATATAAACACACTTATGAGGTTGTATGCATGACTGAATAGCTTTTATATTTCCTTGGATAAAATTTTAAATGTATCCAGTGAATCTACCATTAATGGCGTATCTCCCACTTTACATTCGAAGTACCCTCAGTGAGAATTAGTTTCTAGTTAATACTGGTGATGCTACAAGATACCCGTGTTTTCCAGCACCAAACAATATTATTACTGACATCATTGATCAATGATAACTTATGTCTGGCAGTACTGCTGACACATAATTAAGCCATATCAGAAATTCTACATAGTTGAAAGTTAAAGCTACATGCAAGGGCTAAAGAATTACAGCTACAGTGAAGTGACATGATCTCGAATCATTATAAATCAATATACACTTTGGTTCCTATGTATAGTGCTGCCCATTCATTTTGGCTAGCTCAATGGAACATTTATGTTTCTGTATTTGCAAACGTGTTAGCTCAGTGTGGAACTGGGTCAGGCTACATTACATTTTGGTTCTAATGGGTCTGAGAAGCCAAGAACAGCTCAAACCAGCGTACGTGTACTCTCAGATGCAACAGCATTTGTGGCAGACCTTTCTGGTGTAATCATTTTTGGTATATCATGCATTAATGTATGTTGAGATAAGGCAACCCATTCATTTGGAAAGGACTGCCAAAGTTTGTCAAAGGAAGGAAAAACCAGACCTGCTTAGAGGGTGCATTGGCCCCTACTGTATTTGTTAGGGGGTATTATTATTATTATTATACAGGATTTATATATTGCCAACAGTTTGCTCAGCACTTTACAATATAACGGGAGACAATACAGCAACAATACAGTTCAATACAAGAGGGTTAGGAGGGCCCTGCTCCTTGGAGCTTACAATCTAAGAGATAGGGTACAATGCCTCCTACTGTAATTGGGTATTGGAGTTCAATTCCAAATGAGAATTAAGCACACGTTGCTGCCCATTGTTCTAAGTTAATGCACATTGCGGTAAAGTGTATTAAAACACACCACATGTTACTGTAAACCGCATGCCAGCCTCAAACATTTCACTTTCACTATCATCTCCAGACCTCTCCTAAATGATCATCTAATGCTCATTGCATCCACTTGTGTATAGATAATCTATAAAGATGTTTCTTTCACATACAGTAGTTCAGCAACTAGCGTGACACGGCATTACCACTGCCCATGGCTGGACTATCATTAGGAAGGGAAAAGGGTCTGTATGCTGAAGCCATTGAAAATACTACACAGCCAAAACACACATAAAAATAAGTATGTCACCTGCTTGGCTGTGCATGTGGCAGATGTGCGCAAACTGCAAAACTCACTGTGCAGAATTGCAAATCCTTTATGCAGGTAACATATACAGTATAATTTTGAACTGTGTGTCTAGCTGTTGGTCTGCAGCTCTGCATTTATTTTGTTGCACCCTCCTAGTTATGTGCTAGGATGTATATATTTAGGTTAGCATAGCTGTGTTTCTGTGCTTACCAGAAAGGTTGTTAGGTAAATTCAGTGTGGTATTCTGCTTAACAGAGTGCTGTGATTGATGAGTTAGGTCTTCTGGTGCTGTTGAAGTTTGTCTGAGTTCTGCCCCCTTTCAGGAAGCTATGAGAGCCTTCCAGAACATGGGTAGGAGCTAGGCAGATGAACAGCCTCAATATGGATACAACCCTGGCCAATTGCAGGGGAAGACAGTCCCATTGCATGTTGGGAGTGGTATTTATATTCTGAGAGAACATGGGTTCAGTGTCTTTCCCGTGAGTGGATTGCACCAAGTCAGGTTGGAGGCAGGCTTTCCATCGCTTGGCAGAAAAAATGAGGAAGGGTTGTAACAGCGCAAACACTGCAAAGTCCTGGGAAATGGTAGTATGGGGTGATCGTGGTATTAGTGGCTACTGTATGAAGAGCGTAGGATTCCGTGTGGCACTGAGGGCAAGGCTTCCAAATAAGCTGTAGCAACTTCTGTAGATGAGAAAAAGGAGAGAAGCGCCTCTAAGTGCAATAAGTCTTTTTATTCAAGTCTAAATGTAGAAACACTCACATGTGTGAAGTAATCATAAGCTTAAAAACCGTGGTTAACAATAGTTAACGGTGGGGTGGTAACCCGGGTGAAGAGCCGTCATCTTACTGCAATGTGGGGAGGTCAGCTCTCGGCTGGAACAGCGTGGTGGCTGGAGGGGGAACAGCGGTGAGGCCGGCCTGCATGCACGTCCTCCCTCAGAGCCGGATGGAACGCACGCTGGAACGCAGGCTGCTTGAAAAAGGAGCGCACTTCTGCCTTCCACGGCCAGTGCATGCTCCGAAACGTGTCGCAGTGCACCCTGGGATCTGACGTCATCACGGCCACGCCGCCGCTACGTTCCAGCGTGCGTTCCATCCGGCTCTGAGGGAGGACGTGCATGCCGGCCGGCCTCACCGCTGTTCCCCTCCAGCCACCACGCTGTTCCAGCCGAGAGCTGACCTCCCCACATTGCAGAGAGATGACGGCTCTTCACCCGGGTTTCCACCCCACCGTTAACGATTGTTAACCACGGTTTTTAAGCTTATGATTACTTCACACATGTGAGTGTTTCTACATTTAGACTTGAATAAAAAGACTTATTGCACTTAGAGGCGCTTCTCTCCTTTTTCTCTTTTTCCCCTTTCCATCGCTTGGCACTTGCAGCCATGTAGCCTCAGATAGGTCAACCTGAGGGCCTGAGTTAGAGAGAGTGACCATGGGTCTCCAGTAAGCTGACTGAGGGGAGCTACCTGCTAAAGATCTTTCTAGTATCACTGGAGAGAGTCGCTTGGAAGATTGGAATGAAGCAATGATTCTGTCCTTGGACTTGTGAGTACAGACTCTGAGAGATCTTGGGGACTCTGTGTGCTTTGCTACCTCTCTGGTGCTGGATAATCAGCGTGGGTCTGAGAAAGGGAGCACTGGCTAATGTTCTGAAGAGCTTGTCCAAGTGCCGCTACTGCTAAAAAGGACTTTGCTCACTTCTAAAACTACTTGCTGCTATATGTTACAAGTCTGCTATCTACTGTCAGCCAAGACTTATAAGTGTTCAACTAAGAGATCAGCTGAATGTCCTCCGTGTGCATAGTTGTGATTTTGGAGTATCCTACTACAATTCTCCATCCCTATCCCCAGTTCTACAATAAACTCCAAAAACAAAACATCCCCTAGACTGGTCGTTGAAGACAATGGGCGTAAGCAGGGGCGGACTGACCATTTGGGAACTCGGGCACTGTAGGGGGACCCATGCGATGCCCCTGGTACCTTTCATAGGCTTTTTTGGGTGTGGTTTGAGTGTGGGTGAGGACAAGGGGCCCCATGATCCCCTATTGCCCGGGGGCCCCATGAGTTGTCAGTCTGCCCCTGGGCGGAAGTGTGTGTGAGTGTATTTGCCTGCAGAATTACACTGTGCCTGGCTGTGAGGCGAAGCAAGGGGAGACCGTGGAAAACATACACGCTGCTCCTTTGGGGATAGCGCTACATTTGCAACTCCTTCAGGTTTATATATAGCTGAATGAGGTAAAAAGGATAATAATATTGACACCTAAAGTGTGATTTGTATTGGGTTGTACAAATATCCTAATAATAAAATGTTTTGGTGGCACATATGATGCTTTTGTGGTATCAGTTTGTACAAGTATATACAGTATTTATGTTTTATAATTTTTGGATATTATGGGTCACATTAATGGCTTGATTGCATTTATCGTCATGACATGAGTACATAGTATAATACTTTATTTTAGCTGATTATAATTCCCCTGAAATCTTTCAAATTTGTAAATATTTATTTTCTTTTTCAAGCACAATAGTATTATTATATATTTGCTACTGGTATTTGTATATAGTTTTGTTTATATGACCACCCCCCCTCCTTGGGGATACAGGGATGCAGTCATTAGCATTTGGGTATATTTATTGTGTGTGATATATTTTACTCTTTTCATTGTTTTTTTTTCATATTGTCTGTACATAGAGATTGCATTTTCTTTTTGTTAGACCATAAACAGATTGCTAGTCTTCAATGCCAGGCACTTTTAAGCAAATTTATGTCGATGTCTGCTATGAGTGATTACTAATAGTGTTAAATGGGCTTGGGAAGGGTACAAGCATATGTCCAGTCAGATAACCTTTCTTCCCTGAAATAAACAAAGCAAGCATTGGACAGCATGGATCCACAATGTACCACTTAAATTAAGTTAAAAGAGCTTCTACATGCATTTTACTCTTAGCAGTTACTACTAATATCATTAAGAAAAAAATTAAACTGAATGATGATATTAAAACACAATTAAAGTCACTGAAATAAATATTAAACCAAAGAGACATTGTACCTCCATTTTATAGCATTCCCTGAGTCTTCCTGGTATAGCAGCTAATTACTGTGACCAAGGGGTCAATTCACTAAAGGTTACTGCACGCGATAACACTGTCATGTGACTCATTTGCATAAATTATTGCATGCAGTAATAAAATGTCCAATTCACAAAAAAAAAATGATGCTGTGGTATTTAACGCAACATGTAAAATGTGTCGGTAAATATCGCAAAAACAAAAGTGGTAAGCTGTTAAATCCAATTCACAAACAAAACAGAAAGTAAAAGAATTTATGATGTTTATCACCAGGGTTTTGCTGGCAGTATCACATGCAGTATTTTTTCAGATGCAGCGATTTTTTAAGGGGAACCCTACATCAATCGTTTTTGAAAAACAGTGTGGGGTCCCCCCAGATCCATACCAGACCCAAACTGTATTCAGTACAGCTGATGCGTTTTGAAGGGTGTCCCTTCTTCATCAGAGCTGATGAAGAAGGGACACCCTTCGAAACGCATCACCTGTACTGAATATCCATCCCCTTGATGGGATTCGCGCTATCTTCAAGTCCCTTTGAGGACTTACATGCCTGATTTCATTCGCTGTTTGTGAGTATATTTTTACAATTAAAACATTTTGGTTACTGAGGTAATGCGCAAGGATGATGCGCTTCTCGTTTTCATTGTATTCTGCAGTATTGACACATATTTACTGTCATTTGAAAAAACGTGCCGTCAGTACCATGTGCCCCCAGCTCAATGGGCTCAGTACCTGACACCAGGGCTACGAGGCAAGGCCCTGGACGCATTTGTTGAATTGCCAGAAGGTCAGGATGACGATTACGAAGTTTTAAAAGATGCCATTGTCCGGAAATACCAGGCCTAAGAGAAAGAATTTGAAGAATTCTCCGATTTAACATCAGAACCAACTTGGGAGACCGCCCTTTCGCTCTGAAACTTGATCTGCTAACCCTCTAACTTCTCTCTGTTATCTCTTTGCTGTGCTGTTGCTCTCTGTATATTTATATATATATTGGTTACATCTTTTTTCTGTACATATTTTTATTGCACCCTTTTGACCTTTTAGTAATAAATCTTTCCTTCTGAAAATGTTGAACTGTTTCTATAGCTCCTTATTGCAATTTACTGATTCCTGCCTCTAAAAGAGAGCTACTGTGTTTGTTTAACCCTCTGTATAACCGGCCTGCGGTGACCGTGTTATACAGACGATTACCTCAACCATTATTGTGCTATAGCTGATATCGATGAGTTTCCTCTTTCTCTGTACAAAAAGGAGGTGGTGGCAGTGTGAAGGGTTAATTGCGTAATTAACCTGACCCAGTAACAATTTCTCCCAGGCTGCCGGTACATAGATTGTGGTCCAATTAGCTGGAAAATCTTTGTGCAGGGTGCAGCTGGGCGTGGCATTGTTACACGCGTGACAGCTCGGTTTTAGATTGGCTAGTCCTTCGGTCACGAGTTTGGTGAGAAGGTCAGGGGTCTGACGCCGCGATCGTCACAACATGCACACCATTTTTTCTCTTTTTATTTTGGTGTGGGGTTCCCTAGAAGTGTGATCCACTTCCGGTGAGTGACGAAGGCTTTGGACAATGCGTGATAGATGCAGTGATCCAGCGTGCATGTGCAGTGTCTAGAGGATGCCATGACAGCTAGCCCGTTTTTATCATGTATTGCCCCTACTATCGCTCGGTGACAGTGTAAGTCTACAGATCACAGTGATCCTATCCTTGTCCATTATGGATGCATAGTTTCATTATTTCTGCACTGCTGCATGTGTTTTTTACTTATGGGGATTTGATCAGTCTATCTAGTTTGCATTTTTGGATTGTTACATTACAGTTACCAATTTGTTTTACCACAAGTCAATCAAATATTTTGACAGATCCCTTTTGGGGCATCACTTGCAGGACTCCACCCCTTCCGTTTGCACAGAGAGGGGGAGTGGTTGGGTTTTCATTATCACTTGGTCTCATATATAAGGATCATCAATATGCATTTTATCCATTGCTCTGAGGAAGGAAGTTCAACTCCCAAAACGTGTTAGCACTTGTCACCCAAGGACCTCCGCTGTCCACCATTTTCATTTTTGGCTCCTTGTCTCTGTGTTTATGACCTGTTTTGGTTTGTGAGTTCACAATAAATGTATTTTATATCATGGTAATGCACGAGGAGAGTGCACCCTGTTTTATTCTTTTTAGCTTAGTAAATGAGGTAAAGCTTCATTTTTCAAAAAATACGCAATCACGAGCAAAGAAACATTTTTAAAAAAGCATTTTTGCTTGCACATGATTGGAAGTCAGCAGAGCTTCTGCTCATTTACTAAGCTCTGGAGAAATGCTCTTGCAAAGTGCACAGTCTATTTGCCTTTAGTAAATCAACCCCATTGCCAAAAGGGTGCTTTTAGAACAGAACTGAGAGTCATTGGTGGATCGTGTACTCTGGAGGACAGCTTTGCAGAGAGGATGTACTGTCCCACCCAGCGTAGCAAGGCATTGGTGCTGAATTCAGTACAGGTGTATTTTTCACAGCCATCCATACATTCTAAGAAAGTAGTGGTGAAATTAAGGACGGGGGAAGGCTTGCCGTAATTCATTATCTACCAGGCTTAGGAAAGCCTTAGAGTATATTTCCTTTTAAATACTAAGAACAAACAGTACCGTAATCACTAACAGGTATATTGGATGACAGGAAAGTTGGGTTTGAAGGCATTAGCTCATTATTTTATCTGTGCTTCTAGATCTCACATGTATATATTTGTAATTTTCTATGTATAATAAATGTCACCAAATACAGTACCTCCTTATTCACTCACAGTGAAGGATATAAGAACTGTCCATTCTATTAATGACAACCAAGGAACAGCTTCTTGCTGTTGATCCTTATTTGAATGTCATACAAATATTGGCTCTATTGCTGGCAAATTCTCTTCAACTCACCTTCACCTATGGTATTGCTCTCTTGCTGCCTACACCAACAGTACATTGCTCCATACCATCTCCTTCACTAGCAATTGAGTTTCTGTATCTTTCAGTCAGTGAGGGAGCAGCAACCATAGAAAAGGTGGCAGTTGTATTTTGTTGATTTAGCTCCAGGTGGGATACCTGTGAGATGGGGAAACAGCTCTTATTGTTTAAACACTGTTTGTGTGCAGTAAATTATTGTGTGGAGTAAATTAAATGTTCGGGACTGACATTCTGTGGTTTAGCCACAAGATGTCACTGTTTTCCTAACAAAGCCTCAGACTGCATAGATATTTCTATATTCATGAAGAGGTGGGGTTTTCACACAGGGTTTAGAGGACAGGAAGGAGAGGGACAGCAGCCATGTTTAGAGGATGGTGAATGCAGGAGCCGTGTGAGCAGAGAATCTGATGGCATCCAGATGTGAGAGCATCCCCCAGTAACCAGGGCTGCAGCTGGGTGAAGCTGATCCGTGTCCAAGACCCTGATCCTGTTCAGAGAAAGGAAGATTGTTGCCAGGAATGCTGATGAAGAGCAGAGGAACAAAGCAACAAACACTGCGATACCGCATGCTTGTTGGAGGGACATTTGTTCTGTTCAGAGTCACCAGCGGATGCAAAGCAGACCCGGGTCGGTAAGATCGTGCACACACCTCATTTCAGTGTTGGCGCCTAGAGACTGAGTCGAGGCCTATACTTAGTTAGTTAGGGTCTCTGTTTGTGTCAGGTCACAAGTGTTATTACTGATCATTGGAAGGACTCCGTAACTTAAAGTGACATTTCACATTGGAGAGCTGATAACATCCCACAAACTCAAGCCAGACTGGCGTTTTGCTCAGAAGGAATACTCAGGCATGTGCTACAGGACCAGTTATGGGAGGGGGAATACTGTAGATTTGTGTAAGATTGTAAGCTGTTGTGCTGCACCGCAGGCTATCCCATACCGTACACTTATACACTGATTCCTGCTCTTTTAGGGTAATAACGGGTAAGGTGTGGCAGCTTAGTTGTGCCTGCCAGTAGGTAAATTACTAAACCTTCTACCTTCATCCATCAGGAGGCGCCGTGCTGTGCAGCACAAGGGTCTCAACCTTTGGGCTGAGTGTATGTAAATTTATTGTATGTTTCCAGCATTTGTGGTTGTGTTTATTTGCCACATCTAAGTAAAATTCTGTTGTGGAAAAAGCTGGTGTTGGGGTTGCTTTCCTCGTTCGTGACTTCACTGTATCTTGGAGAGCCCACCCCGGTACACGGCTTACATACCATCAGCAGCATAATCACCACTCGTGAAAAAGGTTACTTCGGAATATCTTTTAAGCTCCTATTTTACTGAATAAGTGGTACAAAGAATTTACAGTATGTTGGAAATTGTTATGATTTTATCAAAATTGTGTGATTTTTAGCTTAACTTCTGCCAGACAATCTCGAGTTGTGCCCAGATCTCAAGATTAGATCACATAATGCCAGAAGTGTATGAAATAGAACTGTTAGTATACTGCTGGAGCAATACATTGGGATAAATCCTAAGCTGCAATAAAATATCTGGAACCACTGGTGTATTTAGGTTTTGTGCCACCCTAGGCAACACAAAAATCGTCTGCCACCACAGACACTGACCAATACCAACCCCCTCCCATTTTCCCCCTCCCGTGGAGAGAGCCTGACATTGACCAATAACACCCCTGACCCCCACCTGGGAGAGCTTTCCGCTACTACCCCTGGTGATAAAGAGAAGGTCACTCATGTTCATCTCCAGACATCCCCGGGAATGAGAGTCAGGCTCTACATACACCCAGGGGTGTATTTACCACAAGGCAAACAAGGTGTTAGCCTAAGGCTGCATTTTTCAGGGGGGCAGCGCTGTCCTCCAAAAGAAGGAAAGGAAGACGGGACACACACAGCAAGGGGACTAGGTGGGATCTGAGAGAGGCTGTGTGCTGCTTGATGGTGTATGCAGAGCCTGACTCTTGTTTCCAGTGATGTCTGGAGCTGTGAAGGTGAGTGGGGCGGTGGTAGTGGAAGGTTCTCTCGGGTAGGGGTGGGGCATGCTGGGGTGCTGTTGGTCAATGGGGGGAGCCAATTTTTGTGTTGCCTAGGGCAGTAAGAAACCTAAATACACCACTGCATACACCATTAAGCAGCCCGCAGCCTCTCTTGGATCCCACGTGGTTCTCATGGAACACGTCTCTTCTTTCCTCCCTTCTTCTGGGGGCAGGTGCTGCCCCCCTAAAAAATGCTGCCCTAGGCAAGTGCCTTGTTTGCCTTGCGGTAAATACACCCCTGTCTGGAGCCAGTGAAGTAAAGGAGGAGCTGGTTTGCTTGCCACAAGGCAACAAGGAATTTAAGGTATATATAAAGACAAAACCTCATTTCTAGATTTGGATAGAGAAAGAAAGGTTAGAACCTCTAAAATTGTATCGCTGTTTGTGTCCCACTGGGGAGATTCAACCACATCAAGAAAAGATGGGAAGTACACAAATTTAAATTTCCCAGAATAGAGGATAGAGAAATAATCTTTCAATGGGGATAACTTTGTAGAGCTGGTCATACATGCTTCAGTTTTTTTTTCTTTCAGCCAGCAGACTGAATGAAAAAACTGAACCAATTCCCCCATCCACACATTCAAAGTAGATGAGGGGATCCTCCTTGCTGCACTATAGCAATCTGACAGCGGGGAGACTCCTCTGCTATCAGAACACACAGATCAGTGCTGCAGCCACTATTGAAGAGGCTTCTATCTGACATGGTGGTTAAATAGAAGTCAGTCAGTAGATCAACTTCTGTTAAACTGCTGTAGCCACTCATGGATTGAAATTGACCTGGTCCCTGCGGAACCAGCCAAGATATTCTCCATGTATGGCAATTTTAAGAGGGGAATTTCTCTTACATTTTAGATATTTTCTATCTCAGATTCTAGATACTTTCTGGCTCATCTTCATGACAGGATGTGAAGGTAAATCTCCAAAACAGGGGCCAGATAGCAAAATATACACTGAGAGGGATTTTTTTTTTAAAGTTGTGGGTATACATACACTTCAGTTGGAATACTATCATAAGTTAACTTAAATATCTAATGAATTTAGCTGGTAGGGGTAGAGATTAACAAGTAATTAAGTAATGTAAGTAATGACCAGCAATCCTCCAATCTCTGTATGTTGTCAGTATAGGGACGGCTTTTTCTTCTTTCCAGCAAAACATGACAGCCATGTGCAGATGAGCATAGCAACTGCTGCTCCACCTCCTGTACAATAATATGCCCAGCCAAGTTTGCAGGTACCTGGTACATAAGACAAAATAAATGTGTTACTATTTATATTAAAGCTATTTGCTCACTAATCAGTTATAGGTAGACAGACTTGACAGAATGCATGGGAAATGTAAGCTCATTGTCTCGGTTTTCACTTTGGTTTAAACCTGATATGTACAAAATTCAATAGCTCAAGCTAAAAATATACTAGTGCTTTCTGAATAAAAGTCACAAAGGGTCATACTCGTTGAAAAGTTTTGTCTGTGATTTGGTTTATCTCTATAGATAAATCTGAGATTGATTCTTGGCGTCTGAATGAGTTAATATTTCTAGATTTGTTTACCAGCTAACCTAAGGACTTTTGTATGGCCAAGGACAGTTTGAGCCTGGAATCACATTAATGTACCAGCCCTAAGGGAACCATTGACAGTGTCCAGGGTGTTCCAGACTCTTTGGTAATTATGCAGATGAAGTTTAATGTCTTACAGAGGACAGGAATAATGTACCCGGGTGGTAAATGCTAGAATTAATTTTTAATGTTGTGTAATAGCCTTCTGCTTTACCTAAGCTTCCCTGCTATTCCATTGCTTGCATATATTATAATATTTATGCACTCTACTCTGCATCATTTTTCTGTTGAATCGCCTATTCTTTTTTACTTTTTTTAAATAGGCAAAGGCAATGTACTATATATTCAGCCGAACAATTTTCATTTCATACATAATTTACATAGCAAATATTCTGTGATTTAAAATTCTACTCATAATGTACATAATTGGGGTTGATTTACCAAAGGCAAATAGGCTACTCACTTTTCAAGGAAGTTACACTTTGCAAAGGAAACTTTTCCCAGACTTTAGTTATCGTGGTCAATATTCACTATGCAAAGAATACCCAATACCCGCGTGCTTGAAAATAAAAAAGACAGCATTTTTGCTTGCACATGATCACTTGCAAATGATCGGATGATGGAAGCCAACAGAGCTTCACCTCATTCACCAACCTCTTGGAAAAGTTCCCCTGCAAAGCGCTACTTCCCTTCCAAAGTGAAAAACATATTTGCCTTTAGTCAATCAACCCCAATGTTTTTTATAATAGCATCACAAAACCAAGGCTAATTTTACTAATATGCAAAAGATAGACATCATGATATCACAAGTCTCTAGAGGATTTTTTCATTGAAATGTATAGGGCGGGCAATCTGGGAAAGGAGCTAAGTTCAAGTCACAACAAGCACTTCTCAAGGCAATTGTAGAAGATTTCCCAGCTACAGGCAACAAAAGAGACTTGGTGGTAGGTTGAACTCAGCATCTTTTCATCCAAAGTTTGAAATAAAAAATATCAAATTTCCCTTCATAATAATATAGAACTACATAATACAACAGATTTTCCAGGTACAGCTACTGAGAAGCTGTAGAAAATGTGCTAAGAGTCATATCAAAGCTAGATTGTGGTAGGCAATATTTTCCTCTCAACTACTTAGAAACTACAATTTCAAAGATGTAAAAGGACCATGTTGCATAGCGTGGGGACAATATTAGAATGGTCAAGGGGCTTTCAGAATTATTTTGTCAAAATTATAGTTTGGAAGATTAGAATGTGCCACCATGCTGTCTTTCTCTTTCAGCTTGCAAGAGATCCTTTATTTATGGTGGCCATCATTCTTCTCTAACTGAAAGAGTGCTAGCTTTCCCAATAATAAACAGCAAATTGGACAGTTTCTGGACAGATTTGGGAGCTTTGAGCTAGATAAGAATTGCTATTCCCCAGCTTTCTGTTTACACCCGACTACCTCCAATCTGCCTAGAGAATGGATCTCCTTCTGTTTGTTTTTCAGAGATAAGCAGGTGTAAACAGACATAAGTCCATTTACACCAGCCGGTCCATAGGGATGAATGGACTGTCCAATCAGGTCCACCTGGAAAACTGACAGACAGCCCTGATCAGAACCGTTGTGTGAAAGGGCCTTAAGAATTGGTAAGCTGCAAAAAATGGCTCTATCTGACTTGCTGCAGCTTCTAATGAACATTGTGAGAAGCTCAATGTGCAATGAAATCAAAATAACCAGTTTGATTGCAGGAAAGGAGCCTGTACAACTGCACAATAGTGAAGGTAAGACTGGGGTCAGCATTAAAGGAGAAGTACAGCTAAAGCTCGCTTGACTATAGTTCTCCTATGGATCACAGGAGGGCAGTTCGTTCTGCACTTCGGTGATTTGTTTTCAGTTGACAGCGGGCTAAAGTCCACTCTCAGCTGGTGTCACTCAGCCAGTCTAAGCTGGGGAAAGATCATGACAATATGGTCGGGATCCACCCAGGAGTCTGGAGCAGCTCCTGACTCAGCCTCTCAGCAATCCGCTGAGATCCTGAGCTAGCCATTCCCACCCCTTCCACAGACCAGCCCTCCAGTGAGCACTGGAAGGGCAGTGCAGACAGCAGTGACGGACAGTCACCGCTCTCTGCTTAGAGCTACAGGGAGAACTGAGCAATCAGTGGTGTCTGATCGCTCAGTTGTCATCCTCAGAGCCAGCGGTGGACAAAGGCAGCATTGGATAGATGCTGCATTCTCCTAGGTAGGTATGATTTAGAAAAAAACATACTTCTCTTTTAAGTACAGTGATTTACAGCCAAAACTCATACATTATCTAACAAAAACAATTGGATTGGATGCTATGGGATACTGCAATTTTAGCTACTGCATTGCTCCTGACACTGCAATACTAAAAAGTCTGTTAATGTTCAGCAGGGGATGAGTTAATTATACATTGAAGCCATGTAAATATCCTGTGTATCTTGTATTGTACAAATGGAAAGTCGGCTGTATTGATTTCAATCCCTCTCAGCTATAATGAGTTTTACTCTGATGCACAGCTAGTGCTCCTCGTACACACTTTCACAGACCATGATTGGTGATTGTGAGTCACTTGTTACCTAATTGGAACTGACTGGACGTGTTGCCACATGCCTGCTGGATTTCAGGACTGTTCCACCCCAGTGGGTACAGGGCACATCCGGAGCTAATGAGGAGTCCTACAGAGAATCACATAAGGAAGAAAGAACATGTTTGTTTACTCAGTGTGAGCCGCACAGCAATCTGCAATATTCATTACAACCAATTACACAGCTACATTTATGCACAGTGTTCTTTTTGGAGTATATTTGGTGCTTGAGAAATGACAAATATTTCATTGAAGTGGAAACAAAGCAAAAAAAAAAAAGCAAAACAATAAAAATTTTAAAATGTATCTTCCAAGAAATGCCATCTAATTGTAGAAGCAGAATACTAGGCAGGTTAATCAGGCCAAACAAAATCTCAAGCAGAGATTATTAGCTGCAAAGGACGCAGAACTGTGGCTTAGATTAGACAGAATTCTTCTATTTCACCTACAAACACATTTATATATATGGGCTAAAAAAATGTTTTTAAACTTATTAAGTTGTTTTAGGACTTCCACCAGTTTAGCCTAATTATGGAAACTTTCTGGCATTTAATTTTGATATAAAGCCATTTATAACTCTGCCCCAAATTACATCACCAATCTTGTCTCCAAATATCACCCAAACCGTCCTCTCCGCTCCTCGCACGACCTCCTGCTCTCTAGCTCCCTTGTCGCCTCCTCCCATGCTTGTCTCCAGGACTTCTCCAGAGCTTCCCCCATCCTCTGGAATTCTCTACCCCAATTTATCAGACTATCGCCTACTCTGCTCACTTTTAGGCGATCTCTGAAAACCTATCTCTTCAGGGAAGCCTATCCTACAGTCAGCTAATAATGGAATCTTCTACTCTTCCTACCAGTCCATCTCCCACAGTTACTACCTTTTGTACCACTAGCCCCTCCCTCCTAGATTGTAAGCTCCGAGGAGCAGGGCCCTCCTATCCCTCTTGTATTGAACTGTATTGTTGCTGTATTGTCTCCCATTATATTGTAAAGCACTGAGCAAACTGTTGGTGCTATATAAATCCTGTATAATAACAATAATGTTCAGCTTTTGTGTTTAGTACCTTTCATAGAAAAATGTTACTCCTTAAAGTCCAGTTTGAGCAAGAAAGCCTGTCCCCTGCCAGCAGCTGCAGAAAGCAGAGGTCTCGATGCAGAGCTCCAACACACCCCCTACTGAGCCAGATCCATAGCTCTGCAGTTAGCTCTTTTTCCCCGCTAATCAGAGAGCTTTTGCTCTGACTCAGCAGATGATGTTGTACCTCTGCCAAGAGATCATTTTTTTCCCTACAGACATCAAGGATCCCACCCTGCAGTATGCTGGCAGGACACATGCTTTTCTACTCAGGATGAAGAAAACTAAGAGTTTTTTAACTTTTTGTTTTTATGGAATACATTTAGCTAACTTAGTGAAAGTTTCAATGGTCTTTAAAGTATGTGATTTAGACCTAGCATGATAAATTTATTTTTAATGAATTGAGAATCAGTTGTGAATTTTTATAAACATTTTGGATCCTCCCATCTCAAAAGTCAATAGGCCTGGTGCAAAAGTCTGGTATATCTCTTTAAGGGTCCATTCATTTTATTGCCTTACATTAACATACTGCCATGTGCTGCAATGTAAAGCGTAACCAGAAATGCAGAAGGCACAATTTTAGATCAGCTGTGGTGCATTTGACAGCCTGGGGTTGTCCTAATGCAATGCACAGATGCATCACATGCACTGCAATAGATCACCTGAGTGTGAACGGACCCAAATGGAGAATACAATGCATTGTATTATAAGTTATTGTATATTTGATATAAATTCAATTATTTTTGGTTTGTGCCATGGCAATTCTTTAAAAGCAGTTTCTGGCATCCTAATTTATAGAAAAACAGTGCTTAAAACACACCTTTAACCACTTAAGGACCGCCCTATAGCAGATATACTGCTACAGGGTGGCAACTGTGCACAAAATCACATATAGCGTGATTTTACATTTCCGGGTAGGGGGTGCGCGCCCTACAAGCGCCGCCATTCGCACCCACGGATGTGTCAATCACTGGGTCCTGGACGGTAATTACCCACCGGCGCCCGGTGATTACCGACAATCACCAATGGGGAGGAGGACTGTTTTGTTTACAAACAGTCTTCCTCCCTGTCAGCTCGAGCACACTGCTCAGGATGGCTGTGCACAGTACAGCCATCCTGATCAGTGTGCTTACAGTAAAGCACACGCCCCCCAGTAAAACACTCCCAGCACATAGTTAATCCTTTAATCTCCGCTCACATTAACCCCTTCCTGCCCAGTGCCATTAGTACAGTGTCAGTGCTTTTTTTTAGCACTGATCACTGTATTATTGTCACTGGGGATGTCAGTGACACCAAGTCAGAATGTCCGCAGCAGTCCCGCAGTCACGCAGTCCCACTAAAAGTCACTGATTGCCACCATTACTAGTAGAAAAAAAAATCCCAGTAACGCAGCGCCATAACGCAAATAATGGCCTGGTCAGGAAGGGGAATAGATCCTCAGGAGATCAAGTGGTTAATGTCCAAGTTCTGATTCTCTGAAAAAGTTGGATTTAAATACAGGTTTATGAGGTATCCTAAGGTACAATGTACTGGGATTTTAAGCTGCCAGAGGTATGCGTGAATGCTATGTGGTGCCTGCTGTTATGCTACAAAACTCACTTTTACTACTTTTTAATTTTGCATAAAAAATGTGGGACTCATCTCATTCACACAGGCGTATCTAAGCTTACATCCATAGGATGCACAGATGTTTTGTGCATCTGTGTGCAGGCAGTCCCGTTCACCTCTATTGCAATGTAACGACTGCCCAGACACAGCTGCTGCTCCCAATTTGACAGCCGTAAAGGTGTGTGCCTCCAAACACACACTGTCTGCTTTTGTGAACACGCACTTGCACTTACAACGGCTGTCAAATTGGGAGCACTGACTGCGTCCATGCAGCCACTGCAACCCAAGTGACATGAATTGGACTGCCTGCATGTTGATGTACGGAACATTTGTGCATCCCGTGCAGGCAAACATGGCCCTTCGTACAGGGTAACCTGTGTGAACTAAGCTTTTTTTTTTTATGTGAACCTGTCACAATTCTGTCCTAATAATCTAAATGAAAAGGCAAAGCTTAAATACATACCCTTTGATTATGGCCTCATGCACATTGAAATTTAGAAGCTCAAACGTGGTTAAACGTAAAATTCTCATTGCTTTCCCGTGCCTCAGAAGCCACAAGTGGCATGTACAGCCAGCCGTAGAAGTGAATGTCTGAACGCAACTGTATTGGTGTAAACTCTGATGCTCCAGTGCATTTGGAAAATAGGGTATAAGCACATTCCCAGGTAGCATGTAAGGCTGCACAAGTATAACTGCCTTCCTTGTATGGCTGGCCGTGCACATCACCCGTGGCTCCACAGGCATTGGAATACACTGCTCAAAAAAATTAAAGGAACACTCTTTAATCAGAGTATAGCATCAAGTCAATTAAACTCCTGGGATATTGATCAGGTCAGTTAAGTAGCAGAGGGGGTTGTTAATCAGTTTCAGCTGCTTTGGTGTTAATGAAATTAACAACAGGTGCACTAGATGGGCAACAATGAGCCGACCCCCATATCAGGAATGGTTTTACAGATGTAGGCCACATTTTTTTCCCTACTCATCTTTTCTCTTTTTCACTAGTTTTGCATTTGTCTAGGGTCAGTGTCACTACTGGTAGCGTGAGGCGATACCTGAACCCTACAGACAGTCCAACTCTTCCAGGATGGCACATCAATACG
This sequence comes from Staurois parvus, assembly GCF_062004578.1. NCBI lineage: Eukaryota > Metazoa > Chordata > Amphibia > Anura > Ranidae > Staurois > Staurois parvus. The sequence goes on from NW_028318480.1 coordinate 796,636, forward strand.
TGCCATTGCCAGAGCATGTAGGAGAATCCAGGAGACAGGCAATTACTCTAGGAGAGCTGAACAGGGCCGTAGAAGGTCCTTAACCCATCAGCAGGACCGGTATCTGCTCCTTTGTGCAAGGAAGAACAGGATGAGCACTGCCAGAGCCCTACAAAATTACCTCCAGCAGGCCACTGGTATGAAAGTCTCTGACCAAACAATCAGAAAAATACTTCATGAAGGGGACCTGAGGGCCCAGCACCCTCTAGTGGGCCTGGCACCATAGAGCTCTACTGGCATTTGCCATTGAACGCCAGAATTGGCAAGTCCACAACTGGCGAACTGTGGTTTTCACAGATGAGAGCAGGTTCACCCTGAGCACATGTGACAGACATGAAAGGGTCTAGAGAAGCTGTGCAGAACGTTATGCTGCCTGTAACATCATTCAGCATGACTGTTTTGGTGGTGGGTCAGTGATGGTCTGGGGATGCATATTTATGGAGGGACGCACCGAACTCTACAGGCTAGACAATGGCACCCTGACTGCCATTAGATATCTGGACAAAATCCTTGGACCCACTGTCAAACCCTACGCTGGTGCAGTGGGTCCTGGGTTTCTCCTGGTTCACGACAATGCCCGGCCTCATGTGGTGAGAGTATGCAGGCAGTTCCTGGAGGATGAAGGAATTGATACCATTGAATCGCCCCCATTCTTGCCTGACCTAAAATCCAATAGAACACCTCTGGGATATCATGTTTCGGTCCATCCGACACCGCCAGGTTGCACCTCAGACTGTCCAGGAGCTCAGGGATGCCCTGGTCCAGATCTGGGAGGAAATACCCCAGAACACCATCTGTCATCTCATTAGGAGCATTCCCAGACATTGTCAAGCATGCATACAAGCACGTGGGGGCAATACAAACTACTGAATACCATTCTGAGTTGCTGCAATGGAATTTCAGCAAAATGGACTAGCCTGCTGCATCATATTTTCACTTTGATTTTCAGGGTGTCTTTTAATTCAGTCCTCTGTAGGTTGACAATTTTCATTTCCATCAAACAATGGGGCATCTTTATGTTCCTAACACATTACCCAGTCCATATCAGTGTAGATGATATTTTTCCCCATTGAGATCTGATGTGTTTTCAAAGTGTTCCTTTAATTTTTTTGAGCAGTGTATTATGTTTGAGGACTTTTAAGTATCCAAATATCCATGTGTATGAGGCCTAAATATATGTCAGCCTTGTAAAATTATACCTGTTTTTGTCAAGAAAATTAAACCATTCAGACATCTGAAGCTAATTACTAAAGAAAACTAATTTTCCGTCTTGTGAAATTACACTTTGTTTGCTCGCCAAACAAGTGAAGATGAAAATGAAAATATAAACTTCTATAAGATAAATGAATGTTGTAAATAAATAAAGATTCATTTTACCAAGAATAAAAAGTGACTCATTCAGTGAAAAACCCTTTTAGTAAATCATCAGCATTAGAGAGGATATTACCATTTAATGGTCTATCATTATTGACCGCACCCGGAACATTTGAACAGACAGTGGTTGTTCATTAATGTGAAATAGTCTTTGAAAACCTCACAAGAGGATTAAGCAGAGTTCTCTCAGCAAAAACAGATTGTTAATACCAATGCCTCACTCTTTATACACCCCCCCCTTATTTCTTGTGCAAGGAAAAGAAGTGATGGTATATCTCCCCCATGGAGTCACGTACAGAAATAAAACAAAAATACTAACCCTATAAAATTTTAAGAAATATTTATTGACTTTTCACTCTAAGAACAGCCCAACCAGTACTTCAATTGTGTTGCACTTAGGAGAAGGAAAATCCATATAATGTATTTCTTAGTTCTCTTAAATGTGCCAATACATGTGCAGATTATCTTCAGGAAAATGTCATTTTAGACCCTCTGACAATCGGCAAATCTAAAACCCAAAGGAAGCCTTCAATGCTAATATGGATTGGGTGGTGTATTTGTTTTCAGGCTTCATTGGAGTATGAATGTTACACTACTACAATGCTCTTATTGTCACCTGAATAATATATCAGACTTTTGGTAGTTTCTAGGAAAACCTCAACAAAATGGAGGCCATCTGCACACAGACACTGACTCCTTGTTGCATAAATAATGAATGAAAAAGGGTAAAAGATGGATTCAGTTTCTGTTCTCCACTTGTAGACAACTCCTCAGATGCGTTTTGCCCTTTTTGGGTCTTAATCGTAGAGGCAATCTGCAGAAAGGACAGCTGGTGATTATCTACTTGCCATCCGTCCACAGTAGTTATACTGCAGTTGAGTGGTACAGCCCCGCCAGATCACGTACCTGTACATCGGTGGGGCTCATCCAGGTTTGCAGGCACACATGCTCATGGCTGCTGCTCACCACACAGTGGTTAGACACGGCGCAATTTTGTCAGCAGTTCCCGACCAATGATTAATGGCTGAAACTTGCCAATTGGCTGTATCCAATCACAGCACAGTGCCCTGTGTTTACAAACACACAGAGCTCTGTACAATGATCAGCGATCTGGATCTTTCTTTTCTCTGCAAAGCAGAGAGATAAAACAGCCAGATAGAGGAATAAAAGCAGCACACATTACACATTGTTAGGCACATATTTAACCCCTTGATTGCCCCTAGATGTTAACCCCTTCCCAGCCAGTGTAATTAGTACAGTGTCAGTGCACAGTAATATCACTGATCACTTAGTGATGCTCCCAGATAGTGTCTGTTAGTGCCAGATTGTCCACCATAATCGTGGCAGCGCACGGGTCTGCGCATGCGCAGAACGCCGATGTGCTCTAACCGGCAGGCGCTAGGACCTAGGCAGCTGCGGCGGCCGTGCATGCACACTCGCGATCGCAGATGCGTGCCTGGCACCAATGAAAGTGCAGGTCGCACTATTTAAACCAGCCCTGCACAGACTCAAGTTGCTGTATGGTCTTTATTATCCTGTTCCTGCTCGTTGTTCCTGCTGATTGACCTTGTTGCTGACCCAGCTTGATCCTGACCTTTGCTGACCATCTTTTGCTCTGACCCCTGGCTCGTTTGACTACTCTCCTGCATACCCCTGGTTATCTGACCCCCTGTTGCTGAACCTGGCGTGTGACCTGACTACTCTCTGTCTGCTGCTCTGTACCGTGCTGTCTCCACTGTTACCGACCCGACCCGTCTGACTACACTACACTACCCTGCCATCCATCCATCCGGCACGGATCCGGTCACTGCTCAGGTATATCTGCCTCTTCACATCAGGCTCTCTTCCAGTACATACCTCCGGCGGTTCCCTCTACCACAGTCGGGTGCACTCAGGGGCCGCGACCTGGTCACTGTCTGCTCCAAATCCATCCCACCATCAGGGACCCTGGTAAACAAGCAGACTGGGACTTAGAACCCGCGACCTGGGGAATTCTGTCTTGTGGATTGTTAGAGATACCGTCAGGCGGTGCATGACACCATCCTATCACAGTCACCCTATAAGTCACTCATCACCGCCATTACAGTATAGCATCAATAGCTGCGAAAATTGCAGTATATATACCATCGTTTGTAGATGCTATAACCTTTACACAAACCAGTTAATAAACACTGACTGGATTTTCTTTTTACCAAAGGCATGTAGCAGAATACATCTTGGCTTAAATGTACAAATAAATTAGATTGTTTAATTTTTGTATTGAATATGTTTTATAACAGAAGAAAATATCGCTGTTTTTCAAAATTTTCTGTCTTTTTTTATATCGCAAAAAATAAAAACCCAGTGGTGATCAAATACCACCAAAAGAAAGCTTTATTTGCATGTAAAAAATTATAAAAATTTCATTTGCGTACAGTTTTGCATGGCTGCAAAATTGCCAGTTAAAGTAGCAAAGTGCTGAATGGCAAAAAATGCTCTGGTGATGAAGGGGATAAAACGTTCCACAGGCCAAGTGGTTATATAGCATCATGCGCCATAAAGGAGAAGAATACAGACAGATCGGTTGTGAGAACAGCAACTCCACCTGCTGCTTGGAGGACAAACCTGCAGGACTTGCACTAGTATACTAAATCAATAGAATGAACTACCAAAACAGTACATTAGTGGCACCACAAGCAAAGCAAACGGCTTGTTGATGACCTGCCATGGGAAAGTCCCGATGACGAAACGTCAGGATCTAGTGAAAGAAATATAGAGAAAATAAATGAAATAAAAACAAAAAGTTCCAGCCATTTGACCAGAACACTAGATCCAACTAAACACAATACTTATTAAAAACAATTAAAAACATGAACAAAATAAAAAATATTGAATAATCCAGATAAAATAGAACACAATGGAACACCAAAAAGCTATGGAGTAAATGTAAGTATAGATATAAATATACAAATATGCAGATAATATCATGGGTTCACAAAAAAATAAGTCATATTGTAGTATTAATATGTGGTGCGTGCAGGAAAATAATATTCTAGGCGCACATCCACATGATGTAACAGTAATGATGGTAAGGGAAAATAATAATGAAAGGAGGAGCAGAGAGAGTTTTTTTTATCCATCTGAATATTCTTAAAAAGCTGCCATCTATTGATATCTCCACTGAACATATTGATATGCTGTGTTTTAACCATGTATATGTGAGTGCACTTTTCATCGTCCAGTTTTTTTAATTGATTTTCCTAACGCTACTACTCCTAAACAGTGGCGCTCTCTCTCCCCAACCCTGTGTTCTGTTTTTACATGACCATTGACGGGAAATCTCCAGAACTTGCTTGAAGCAGAGACTGCTGACACTGCAACAGTGTATTTCCTCGATTGGATTCGTTATATTATATGGACCTTATTTTCATGAACATTATCCTGAGATTTATTGCCAATCGCCCCTTGTCCCTTTACCTCTGAGGGTTGTACACTGATCTTGCTCCTTTTGAGCGGAGTTTAAAGTATATCCCGTACTGGGGGCAAATTTGATATTGCTTTTCAGCTCCTTCGAGGGTAAGTGCTACAACTGCTTTTAGATATTTTCTCAGATATAAAATGGGATGTTATCTGTGTTGTAAAAAAAATGCAAACTGCAATTGCAGTCAGGTAAGACGGTGTCCATTACAGCTTTAAAGTGGAACTTTACCAATAACAATTTAATAAAAAATGTTCTGTAACAAGGAACATACATTCCACATTAATAATTATGCTGCCAAAATTAGTGTGTGCTGTAAATTGCCTCCAGCATTGTTCCTGTTTCTTCTTGCTGGAGGCTGCCATTTTGCTGAAGCACAGAGTCCTGAGCAGCAATAAATCTTTCGACTGACAGCAGATTAACCTCTACAAACTAGGCACATTGCCTAAAAATAGAGAGCAACTGAGCATGTGCAAAGCAGAGCAATACATATATATACTATAAAGTATATATATATACTATATTACTGAATTTTAAACAGTATAATAACTTACATAGTTAGACCTGTAAAAGGGGCCAGCAAGAAGTGATCTAGTGGAATTTAATTTTCTGACTAAAGTTCCTATTGCTTTATTTGGGAAAAATATATTCAAACATCAAAATCAGGGAACCTTAAGTTATTTCCTAATATCAGTAGATTCTTCAAGTTCAACCCCCCGCCACACACACTCATACACTCATCACACTGCCATTGCCAACACCTATAAATTTACTTAGAGTTACATGTTACAACATACAGTGTTGTATTTCCCGAGTCCCTCTGCTCTGTCCTCTCCTGTTCCAAAGCTTGGGGTGCCATTTAACGAAAATGCAACATTGGTGGCCATATTCAGCTTACATGTCCTCTGTGCTGGCCTACCCATGGCACCTGTGCCAGATTTCAAGTCAGGAGCCACTGCTTGTCCAAAAAGTAGCTTTTTTTCCCCTTTAATGTCACAAAACTTTTTGTAATCTCAGGGAAAAGGCCTTATTTTTGCAAAATCATGAGAATTTCCAGAAGGCAGTGGTGCTCCTTCCTGGGAAATAGACGTAAGGCACTAGCTACATTGTGCATTGCACTGCTGTGCGGTGGCATGCAGTGCCATCCAGTGCACTTCAGAGAAATGCTGACATGCTGCATTTTTCCACACTGCAAAGCACTGCACATCACACCATCATTGTAGTATGAGCAAGGAAATTAGCAAACAATTGGTTTCTAGGTGCCCTAGCAGTGACCTGTATTTATCCAGTGTAGAAAAATGCAGATCACTAAGCATAGCATGAAGCCCTTAAATTAGGTTCAAGCTGATATTTAGATCTTGTTTACCATATAGAACCAAAGAGCACAGCCAGTGAGTTGGAACACAAGATATTGTTTAATCCTTTTTACTATCCCATTGTTATTATGTTATTTAGTCAACATTAATTACTGGTCCAAAAAAACACAGACTGTGCCATTATTCTGCATGCTGTTGCAATTGCTTGAAAGGCTTCAGTGGGATGGGTGACACTAGAAGAGAGGGAGAGCTGTAGGGTAAGGTGGTGGGATAGGAGAGGTTAGGCAAGGTAAAGGAGGGGAGGAGGAAAAAGAAGGTAGAGCAGGTAATAACAGTAACACGTAAACTGCAGATTTGTTGGGTGAACTATGAATAAAATACTTCAGCAACAAACATCTCTTATTTTTCTTTGACTAAAAGGAAAGAAAATCTTTCCACACACGATCCCAAGGAGAAGCTGTAGTAGATCCAAGTATCCCCCACACCATATAATGTGTATTATTGATTATTGCAAGTGGCTACCCACTGTTTGGAATCCATAATGTTTGAGACCCCTTGATTCCACTCAGCCCTAGTAGAGATAAGTGTGACACATACCTGGTGGAGGGTCTCTGAGCATTCAGGAAATGCTGACTTTCTATGTGATCATGCAATAAAGTAGAGCTTTGAAACAAACTTGTTGGTGTACTAATAAATTATTTTTCACAGAAAATAACCTATGATTATGCATTGTTCATCATATGCTCAATTTCAAATGATGAAGTTTGTAGCAGGTTTGTTTTGAAGCGCACAAAAGTGCAAAACTTTCTTTTTTGTTTTAGATTAGGGTAGGGAAGGGTTAAAGCCTCTATCAGTGGTTTTTTTCCCTGGTTGCTGCTGGGGATTTTCCTTAATTTCTTCTCTTGGAGATGCAAAAAAGTAAAATAAGAGGAAATAGGAAATTTTGCCCATGTAATTGGCAATCCCATCTAAGACAGTTGTCATTGGAATGGTTGTCCCCATACGGAAGGTTTCCCCTCAGCTCTTGCCTTCGTGACAACTCTAATATTAAGATTTTTTTCTCATTTTCTCAGTGACAATGGTCATGAGGTCATGTATAAGAGTAAATCTCCCCATCAGAGACACAGACTGCAATAAAAATGTGACCGAGGGTTTAACCTTTCCATGCGCTATTCAAAACAAAAAAAGTTTTGCCTTTACATACACTTTAAATGTACTATCAAACAATCTTCTTTTCAACTATCATCAATTTATAGCAGTCAGAACAATGAAAAATAACTACATTACAGCTACAGGACAGACATTTTAATAGGCTTAAATTATACAAAACATTTCTCAAGTCTTACCTCCAATGAATTGTATAGCACCATAAAACCTTCCAGTCATCCTGGAAATAAGATCACCAAGACAGCAGCCTAAAACAGAAGCTATGGACACCAGCAGCAGTAAAGCACAGCCAATACCAGTCACCAGGGTGCAGATCTGCCAGGATAGGCTGGGGATGGCACCGAAGCTGGCATATCTTCCACACTCTTCCAGCATCACTGTGTTCTTTTCATCCATTTGAACTGGGTAGGTGCACCTTCGAAAAGTGCTGAATGAAACTGGTTTTCCCATTTGGAAGCCATAGAGCCAGTAGGGCATGAAAAAGCTTGTACAGCTTGTAGCTGCTGAGAGAAATGACAGCAGTGCCCAGAGGGTACCAAGTACAGTCAAGCTGCTTGACATTTTTTACACCTGTCCTTCACAACTAAATGATTTTACAAATAAACTCTACAAGGCTTTGCATTGTTATGCAACTCCATTAGCACTCATTTGTCTTTTCTTGCTCCTCTTGAGTCCTGAAGTAGCACAATGATCTTCTGCTGTGAGCTGGCTTAATATTTTTCTTTCTTGCCCTAATGTCAAGTGTTAAAGTATATGCACGTCTGCAGAGAAATCATCCTGAGGCATAATTGTCTTCATCCTCCACTGGCTGGCAGTTCTGCAGTCTCAGAGAATATTAGCATCTCTTCTTTCCAGCATTGTCCTATAAAACTCTTTTATTGTAACCACTAAAGCAGATTCCTGTTGAGGGGCAACATAAGGACACTGGGTTAAATTACTCCATTGCAATTCAAAGAAAATTCACTGCAGGTGCAGAGTCTATAGGATCAGTCAAAGAGATATACTCTATAGTCTTTCTTTAGAGCCCTAGAGAGAAAGGCCATACAAATGTCACCTGCCATTTTAACTATTTATTGCAAAGTGTGTTTTTTATAGCATTGAATAGGTTGGAATAAACTGCAAGAATTGATGGAATAAGACAAAAATGTTTGGTAAATTAAAGGGTCAAGCCACCCAATTACATGTTAAGCTTGTTTGGCTAAATTGCTTCTTTGCTTCTTTTTGGTTTGGATATTTCAATGTCAAGATCTCTGTGCCAAAATTTCTGACCCCCCACCTCATAATGGCTACAGCAGTAGTGGAGGACCGAACACCCCCCTGTTCAGTTCATGGTCGAACATTCAAAAGTTTGACTGCGAACTTCAAACAGGGACAATTCACTAAGCGACATCTCACCGCATCTGAGTATGTGGTAAGATACTGCACAGCTACTAAAATACCACGAGTTATATTATTAAGTCATGCAGTATTTTAGTAGTGAGAACATTCTTTAATGTTTCAGCTGTCAACGGGGTTCCTTGCTGATAGCTGAATGTAAAAAGAATTGCTGGCGTTGCTTGGAAATTAAAACAATAAAATAAAACAGCATTTGGTATGGATTTTGAGGGGAACCCCCCATGCCAACATTTAAAAAAAAAATGGTGTGGGGGTCCCCCCAAAATCCATAGCAGACCCTTTTCCGAGCATGCAGCTGGAAGAGTGAGTGCCCCCCCCCCCTTGGACCACACCAGGCCACATGCCCTCAACTTGGGGGGATGCTTTGGGCAGGGGGCTCCCCCCCCCAAAGCACCTTGTTCTCGTATTGATGGGGACAAGGGTCTCTTCCCCACAACTGTGGCCGGTGGTTGTGGGGGTCTGAGGCAGGGGGCTTATTTAACAAGGGGGCCCCCAGATCCTGGCCCTCCCCCATGTGAATGAGTATAGGGTACATGGTACTGCTACATATGTACACAAAAAAAGTCTAGTGTAAAAAATGACGGAAAACTGTGTTTGACAGGCAGGTGAACACATAAATGGCCAATGTTCGAGTTGAACTTATGCTCAACTCCAACATCAAGCCCAACCCTTTACAGCAGGTGTGCAGTCCTAGGAACTTAAAAGTACAGAGATTTCACTGACAGGGTACCCAAGTCATATAGTAACTCCAGAAAGCCTACATATAAAAAACAGCTCTCCCGGGTGGCAGCTTAGAAACCCAATTGCTCGACATACGGGGTACCACATCCCATATTGAAAATTGAAATAGCTATAATTCAATTGCACATGGATTTTATACACAACCCCAAGAATCACAATAAACTTAAATACAATATCTTTTTTAAATACTAATGATAAAAACATAACCTTAAAAAACAGATGTTCTGTCTTCATATTGTAATTGGAGGGAAGTAATAGGAACTTATCATGTAGTTGTATGCCTCCAGCATCTACCAAATAATAAAATATCCTTTTTAAGTGGACAGACCTTTTAAAAAGGACCTTCCTTTAAATGAAACATTGATCTCTCTAAAGCACACACACACATCCTCACAAGAAATTAGCTTTTTACCCAAAATGTGTGTTCTGTCCTCCATTTTGGCGAAGATCACTAGACAGTGTTGATGTAGAGGCATCGCCGAAATGGAAAATGAAGCACATGAATTAGGGACATTTTTGGTAAACTAAATAGCTTGCATTTGGAACTTCCACTAAGTTAGATTGCATATTATTTTTCACATTTATTTTCCATGGGATAGCTCAGTGGTGGGCAACCTTTTTTTTCAACTGAGCCAAATCTCGCCAAAACCACGATTGAAATTTATTTTGAGAGCCACATTTTTAAAACTGAAAATACATCCCCCATATAGTAATTCATCCCCCATATAGTAATTCATCCCCAATAGTAATTCATCCCCCATATAGTAATTCATCCCCCATAGTAATTCATCCCCCATATAGTAATTCATCCCCCATAGTAATTCATCCCCCATATAGTAATTCATCCCCCATATAGTAATTCATCCCCCATAGTAATTCATCCCCCATATAGTAATTCATCCCCCATAGTAATTCATCCCCCATATAGTAATTCATCCCCCATAGTAATTAATCCCCCATATAGTAATTCATCCCCCATAGTAATTCATCCCCCATATAGTAATTCATCCCCTATAGTAATTCATCCCCCATATAGTAATTCATCCCCCATATAGTAATTCATCCCCCATAGTAATTCATCCCCCCTATAGTAATTCATCCCCCATAGTAATTCATCCCCCATATAGTAATTCATCCCCCATAGTAATTCATCCCCCATAGTAATTCATCCCCCATAATAATTCATCCCCCATATAGTAATTCACCCCCCATAGTAATTCATCCCCCATAGTAATTCATCCCCCATAGTAATTCATCCCCCATATAGTAATTCACCCCCCATAGTAATTCATCCCCCATAGTAATTCATCCCCCATATAGTAATTCATCCCCCATAGTAATTCATCCCTCATAGTAATTCATCCCCCATATAGTAATTCATCCCCCATAGTAATTCATCCCCCATAGTAATTCATCCCCCCTATAGTAATTCATCCCCCTCATCCCCCATATAGTAATTCATCCCCCATATAGTAATTCATCCCCCCTATAGTAATTCATCCCCCTATAGTAATTCATTCCCCATATTGTGTCAATTCACTTACCTTTGCTCCGCGCGTTCCTCTCGCCGTGTTCCCACGCCGTTCCGGTCTTCAGGGCGGACTGTGAGAGGAGAGGAGTTCGTCACGCTGCCCCGTCTACATCCTGACAGCCAATGTTTGCCACGCTCCGCGGGCCGGATTAAAAGGTCCGCGTGGCCGTATGCGGGCCGTAGTTTGCCTGACTTTTGGGGCGGCCGCCCGAGAGGAGGGAGGGAAGCGGGAGCCCGGCACACAGAAGAGCCGCATTAAACTGTGTAAAGAGCCGCATGTGGCTCGCGAGCCGCGGCTTGCCGACCACTGGGATAGCTTATTCAAATGTAGAGATTTGATTACCTATAAGTTCTGGTAACTCTCAGAACATATAAGTTACATATGTTCTGAGGCATTAAAATGAGACAAATGAGAGGGGTAGGCAGGGCTAAGGAGATGGGAAGTAGAGCAACAAAAGTTTCTATTGACCCTGACACCTGATGCTGACTATTGACCCTGACTCCTGATGCTGACTATTGACCCTGACTCCTGATGCTGACCATTACACTGACATACTTTACTCTAACTGTTGACTCTGATTGCTGACCCCGACACCTGATGCTATTGACTCCTGACTCCAACTCCTGACAGATGATGCTGACTATAGACCTTGACACTGTCCATTGACTCTGACACTTTAATCTGACTGTTGACTTTGATTATTGACTCTGACGCCTGACACTGGCTATAGACTCCTGACTCTGACTTCTGACAGATGATGATGTTTATAGACCCTGACTCCTGATGCTGACCACGGACTCCGATAACTCATGCTGACTATTGGCTTTAGACTCTGCCACCTGACAGATGATGCTGACTATAGACCCTGATGCCTGATGCTGGCTATTGACTCTGATACTTTACACTGACTATTGACCTTGACTCCTGATGCTGACCATTGGCTTTGACACCTTACTCTGTTGACTCTGATTACTGACCCTGACACTGCCTGCACACTCTGACACCTTACTGGGATGACTGTCCCTGACACCTGACACTGCCTGCCCACTCTGACACCTTACTGTGATTACTGACCCTGACACTGACTATAGACTCTGACTATTTACTCTGACACCTGATGCTCAGCATTGAATCTGACTCTTGATGCTGACTCTTGACCCTAACTCCTGATGCTGAGTATTGACTGACAATTGATCCTGTCCCTAATACCTTACGCTGAGTATTAATTTATACTCCTGAATTTGATTATTTACTAGATATCACACTGCTCCAGTCACACCAGGATGTATTATCAAAGGGTATTGAGAGTCTATTTCATATCAAGTTCTTCTACTGTCCAACTGTGTAGACCACCAAACAAGAGAAATGAAAAATAGTTTCATGTGTCCAGAACTATAAGGAGCGCTATGGCCCTCTCAGAGTTCCCCACACACCTTACCCTATGTGTTGGATTTATTGACTTGAAAACCCTATGTCCACATGTATTATAAGGCATCTATCCACCATCTTGGTATACAGAAAGTCGATGAACTATTTTGTTTTCAGTATTCAGCTTCTTTCGTAGTTCAAATATGGTCTGCTTGTGTAAAACAAAAGTTCCTCCTTTTATGAACTCCTGAACCATTCATGTTTCATAAACTTCATGTGACATGACAATTGTTGCTGAATTTATTGCAATTGTTGCATGACAATTGTTGATGTCATTTTCAGACTAGAATTACATTTTTAGAATGCTATCAGACAATGCCAGGCTACTAAGAAATAGGTGTCAACGTATGACAATTTATGATAAATGGACAAATTGTATATTTCTTACTGATAATTGTATATTAATCTTGTACAATGAGTATTTTGTGTCTACCCAATGTGGGATGTAACTCCTTATTTAAGCCAATTTACTTGCCTTATAATCTCATGTACCTGCTGTAACAAGCCAGAACAATTTCCTCTTTTCAATTGTCATCATGCATGTGTTGATATAAAGCATTGATCAAGAATGACAAGGAGTCTTTTGTCCCTAGAAGAGAAGATTGTGGTTCACATTGCTAGGACACCTACAGTTCTCTGTCTGAATTTAGCCATATACTGTATGTCCACAGGTAAACCAGCAAGGAAAGAACAACAAAGAGTTCTCACAATTAAAATGTAAGCCTTAAACCAGTATTAAACCCAAAGGCAAACATTTATTATATTGCAACGTACCAATTCTTAGATGTGATGGCTGCATTTCTTTCTTTTATTTTCCCCTGGTGATCTGGCCAGCAAGTCTGTTGTTTATCAACAGAACAAGCTGTTTTGCAGCTATAGCAGTTACAGGGTTGTAAAACTTTCATCCCAAAAGCAACAAAACTGTTTGCTGTAACTGCTTATAAAGTGTTAGCTGGAATTTAGATGCAATATTGTAGTGTATGTAAATCTGCTAATACATCTAACACTCTCTTCCCCCAAGATTAACATTGCTGCTGTCCAAAGGTGCTCCTATGCTCCTTCAACCAGAGTGGAACCAGGTGAAAACAGAGGGGGAAAAGACTAAATATAAAACTAGTGCAGCCACCTCATCTAATAATTTAACCCCACTTTAATTCTGCCCCCTCTAACCCTGCTTCTTGGAATTGGTCCACCAGTGTCTTATAGTAAATACAAGACTGGTTAATTCTAGGGGTTAGGTTCACGTGAAGGGTTAATGTTGAGGTTACAGTGTAACTAAAGGCAAAACCTTTTTTGTTTTGACAGAGTGAGGAGGGATTAGAAGACCTGTCAGTTTTCATTGCTGTCTGTGCCCCCAATAGGGTTCACTCTATTTACTTATCCTGTTTACTGTTATCATCAAAAGTGAAGCAAAAGAAAATCCTAGATTTTGGATTGACATCAGAATACTATTAGATCGGAACTTTTCCAATGGGGACACTAGTTCTGGTGACCCTGGTGAAACACTGAGATTCCCTCATTTTGGAGGTATTTACTCCCACTTCTTGTTTTAGCTATGGGACAGGCAATGAAGGGAAATCTTTCCAATGGGACACAGATGGCAAAAAAGCTCACGGGGGTTATAACCCTCCCTTACTCTATAAAAATTAAAATTCCCTTTAGTTGCAATTTAAGGATAAAATTAAGTATTACATTTTGATTGCCTTCCTTATAAGGACTATTCTGGAGTGTGATACATTATTTTTTTCAGGACTAGGTGTAAAATATATGCATTATAAAAGTTATTTGTGCTGAAATTTGTTCTGAAATTACTAGCACCAAAACTAATGTCCTGAAAACTAACCCAGTGCTACCATAAAGTAGGGGATTGCAAAAGTACAGATTGCTAGGTTTTCTAGATTGATTGTATTGTACTGCAGATTATGCCACGTTGTGGGTGGGACCACCTAAGTCTGCTTGTAAAGTAGGGGATTGCAAAAATACAGATTGCTCCAGGATGCCAAAATCCAAACACTTTTAAACAGACTAGCCTGATGTTCATAGTACATTGTTCACACAAAACCAGATTCACAGAAGCTACTCATTTTGGACATGTCTTTCCATGTCCTGAGGAGCACCTTATGCTAACAAATTGTTTAGACAATGTTCAGACAATAAGGGGGAGATTTACTAAACTCTGGTGCAGCCCTGCAGAGAAACCAATCAGCTTTCAGGTTTTATTGTCAAAGCTTAACTGAACATGCTAAAGTTAGAAGCTGATTGGCTACCATGCACAGCTGCACCAGATTCTGAGTTCTCCAGTTTTAGTAAATTTCCCCCTATATTTCCAAAAGTACTCCTAGATTGATTGTATTGTACTGCAGATTATGCCACGTTGTGGGTGGGACCACCTAAGTCTGCTTGTGAGGATACCTCTTTGCATGTGTGTGCATCAATGCCCTGGACTAGGCGGAGCCGTGTTCATGTGGAAATCAACATTATGACGATACCTAAACGTAGAGATGAGCCATAAATTGTGTGTAGCTATGTGACCTACAGACTTCCTCTGTGAAGCATTACATCCCATGTCACTACACACTTTCCTCTTAGTATGAGGCATTTAGGAGGGACACCACTGAGCCTATGCCCTCTCCAGTGGTCCAGCATATCTCTGCCACCTCACCCCCGGTTACAGAATGGGGTCCATTCAACAAAAGTTCAGCGATGGTGGGTTCCTAGTCCAGGGAGAATCCCAGCAGGGTGACCCAGAAGGGGGCCTATATGCTCCAGTAATGCTTACATGTTGTAGCAGACCTTCCTCTGTAAATCCCATGTGGAAGAGAGAGAGAACTCTGAGCCCCTCATTTGTAATTATGTGGTCTACAGCAGGGGGCAGGAGTCAGAAAGCCCAGGAAAAGAGTCTAGACACAGCTAACCCCTTCCTATCCTGGGCAGCCTATATCCTATAACTACACAGTGCAATGAATACAACTGTAGAAATACATACAATGACATCCCGCAAACACCTGCTTACATGTATACTTTATCTAATTAGTCAAACAGGAAAGTCATAAGGACCATATGAATCAACACATTCTTACTAAGAACTACTGTCTCCCATTATAATGCACAACGCTGAGCAAACGGTTGGCGCTATATAAATACTGTATAATAATAATTTTCCCAGAGCCACCAATTAGATTCAAACTTTTAGGTCAGGTTTGATACCAGTTAGCACCTTATCTTAGTAAGAAATTATAAAAAGTAATATGGGCAACAACTGGTATTTGGTTGAATCAACAGACCAGATTTTATCTTTCTTTTATTTGACTACATTGGATGTCATTATAATGCCCATGTGATGCATTCTCATTGAAATAGTGAATGTAAAAACGTTCCAGCTACTGTGCTGACAAATGCATGTGCTGTTGTTGGCATCAATTTTGTCTATAGCAATATGACACTTCCATTATGCCAGATGTTTCAACACCAATATTTTTTTAGTGGACCTGTAATCCCATCACCATCCATTGTTCCCCAAAAACGTTGGTATTTCCACCAGGCCACAAGTACAGATACCAACAAAAAACACTTATCTTTTTTAAATATTTGCATAAGAAAAGAAGATGTGGGAACTAGCTGGTTGTATAATGCCACACCTGGGAAGGGCTTATGTTTTCCTCATCAAGCTAGGTGTGGTAAAATTCCAATATATTAACAAACAATCACTAACACAATGATACATGCTATGGACCTGTTCTACCTAAAATCTGTTTTATTTTTTTTACTACATCTGATTTTGCCATTTAATGACAGTCTAAAATAGGTGACCTGATTTAAATTTCTGTCCCTGTACAATAAAGTATTATAAGAGTTTGCTGTAGGTTGTATGCAGGTACTTCTGTATTTCTTTCTATTTTCTTTTTCGGACTGATCTTTTAAATATATAAGGAAAATGTTAAACATAAATAAAAAATACCTTTTCTAACAGCATGTGTCCAGAAAATCCATATCTAAAATAACTATACATCTCATTACCAGTATATTAGTGGCATTACAAACTCAGTTTCTCAGTATTACGCCATTACAGTTAATAAAATAATTATCTTACCAGGATACTTTACCGGGGGATTTTCCTTACATTCAGGACACAACTGGGAGTTCTAATGATATAAAACTATTAAAAGAAGATCTGACTGAATGAGCAGACATTAGTGGAACACTTAAACCACGTGTAGAACTCACCAGATTCCCACAAAATCATTTGTATTTAACCCAATTCTCTCCAATGCTTTGCTTAAATTGAGGTTTCCCTAAATATTTCACACATGTGATGGTCATAATCAGGGCTTTTTTTCAGCTGGAATGCAGGGGAACGCAGTTCTGGCACCTCCAGTACTGAATGTATGTAATGGCAAGGAGTGCTGGGGTGTGTTGAAGGGTCTATTGATGTTCTCTGCTGGGGGATCTATTGTTGCTAGTGGTAAATCTATTGTTGCTGTGTGTGCGTGTCAATTGTTACTGGGAGGGATATAATGTGGAGGGAGAAGTTTACGGATGCTGGGAAATCTGTTATTGCTGCTGGGCATCTATTATTGTTGGGTTGGATCCATTGTTGCTGAGCTGATATTTTGTTGCAAGGGTATCATTGTTGCTGTAGGGGTCTATTGTTGTGGGGAGATCTATTGTTGCTGGGGGTTATATTTTTGTTGCTGGGGGTCTATTGTTGCTGGAGATCTATTGTTGTGGGTGGATCTATTGTTGCTAGTGGGATTAGTGTTGATGGGGATCTATTGTTGTGGGGGGGGGTCTATTGCTGCTTGCTGCACAGGGGATCTATTTTACTGCTTTTTTTTGTTATCATTAAGAAATTCTATACAAATTACTTATCACCACAAAATGATATTCGCTAATATGGGTTATACTGGGAGGTGGTTAGGGGGTGGAACCAAGGAACAGTGCTCAGAGGTGGGTAGGAGGCGGAGACTAGGGGTGATTCAGAAAGGTGGAGTTCCTGTACGTAGTCTCTGAAACAAAAGCCCTGGTCATCATACTGTATTGAAGAGATTAGCTGACAATCAAGGGCTGATTTCCACTATTGTGCTGCTTTAGTGCACGTGCGTTAATGTTCAATATGCTGCACATTTACATGTAGTGCATTAAGGCAGCTGGTCATTTGGCCGGACTGAATAACATACCAAAAAGAAACTTAGCTTTTCTGGCAGCACGCTGAACCACAATTCTTGTTAGCCTGTTGCTCTGCACTAAAAATAATTAATATGATAGACCTTTCCAGTAACACAGGGGATAATGAACCTTATGTAATAAACTGCGTCATATCTGTCTAAAACATTATTAAAGTCGACGTATACTCTGCCCATAATGGGAAAAGTAACAGGTTCATTTAATGTAGAAATATGTATGACAAGAAAAATGTAAAAAAAAAAAAATCTCTACAATAATTGCACATCCCTACCTTAAAAGGCGCTGCATGTACAGAAAAATAGCTGTTAACCTAGTGTGCACCAAACTTCCCATTTGAGCTGACAGC
This sequence comes from Staurois parvus, assembly GCF_062004578.1. NCBI lineage: Eukaryota > Metazoa > Chordata > Amphibia > Anura > Ranidae > Staurois > Staurois parvus. Next base: position 814,615 of record NW_028318480.1, read on the forward strand.
ACAGTTCACAGTAAGGCTGATTTATTAAATTATTTCAGAACCTTCACTCAAAAAAAAATCCTGCTTGCTGGAATACGGAACTCTGCCTATCCCTATCCTCCCTGTCCTCTTCCATATACATTGATTTTTGTACCAGCAAATATTGCTTGTGCCCTGACCCCCAAAAGCCTACCTACACATCATGTAGGGAAAGGGATCTTGGGAGATGTAGTTCAGTAGAGCATGCCGGTTTCAATAGTAGCTGACCTCCCAGTAACTACCCCTGCAAGGGTTTTACAAGCCTGGTAATGTCAAACGGAGTAATAAAAGTAGTTTCTCACTACAGGAACAAGACAAAAGGGAAAACAACTGTTGGATATGCTCTAGAGACAGAGAAGGCGATTTATGGCTAAAATTGGGTAATGCCTGTATTGTTTTACCTAATTGCATCCGGTCTGCAGGGCTGGATTTACATCTCATGAGCCTGTAGGCAGAGAATTTTGAAGTGCCCCCCCCCCCCCCTCAAAAAAAAAAAACAGTTAAACCAACTTTTTTTTTCTTAATTACATTTTTTTACATAAATATTTTTATGTGTAAAAAGAGGAATGTTGCAGACTTGGATGTAAAGGGGAACTCTGATATAAAGGGAGCCCCTTACACAAGGGTACCCAGAGTTCCCCATTGCTCAGAATCCTCAGAGTTCTCCTTTACATCAGAATATTCATGATTTCCCCTTACAATGCAAGGGGGACCTCTGCAAACCCTGATGTAAGGGGGACACTGTAGATCATGATGTAAAGGGGAACTCTGTTGTAAGGTGGTCTCTGGTCATCAAAGCCCCCTCCCCCTTATATCACAGTCAGCAGCATTCCCATTCACATCCCAGTCTGCAGTGTTCCTTCTTACATCAGAGTTTCCCTTTACATCAGGGTCAGCAGAGGTTCCCTTGCACTGTGAGGCACTAGTGTGAAAGGGGCCTAATTCATCATGGGCAACAACCAGGGCATTGTATTGGGGCAAGTCACACATACTTTGCTGAGTATCTCTTTTACTGACTTTTCTGAGAATTCTCTGCACACTTGACAAATGGAGGTTGGGTAGAGGATCCCTCACTAGGTGTAGTCCTATGCCTGTGTGTTCACTTCACACTGACAGCTGCCTCTGCCCACTGTGCTGATTATGTGATGTCTGCCATATGCCACCTTCCAACCTGCCACTGATTCCCTCTCAGCCGGCACTATCATTTTATCAGCAAATTCTCTCTCTCTCTCATATCTACAGTGCCTATTGGGAAATCTGGCCTTGCCCGTCTGTCCTGCTGTATTCAGGGTGCTCCAAAGTACTGTGTGAGATCCGATTTGGATGAATCCTACACCATTTGTGCACATTTCTGTGTGGTATTTTGCAAGCCATAGACTGTACCATTGAGATTTGGAAGTAGATCGATGCATTGATTGATGGTGACAAAGTGGAAGGCAAGTAAATCCCTTTAAAAATAAGTTCTAACAAGAAATAATAAATTAACATTTTTTTTTTGCAGATAAAAAATGTGCATTTACTATTTTTTGTTTCTGGTGCCTTTAAAGCATTGCACCAGCAATCAGCAGATCGCTGGTGCCATGCACGTCTCCTGCAAACCTGTCAGAGTATCTGTGTGCCCGTAAATCGTGTACGGGCAAGCAGATAAATTACTGACAGGAAAGTTCAATGAACAAAAGCTGTCGGAACTTGTAGTGTTTTAATTCACAAAATACTCTGAATGAGTGACGTGCCCAGGCAGGCGGAGCCCCGCACGACTGCATTTTTAAAAATTGTGACAGCTGGCAGGGGGGAGAAGATCTCCCACTAGCTGTCACAACGGTGATCAGGGGTGGGGGAGCGGGGGTGCCGGTCAATTTGTAACATGTTACACCCTGAATATGGGTGTAACATGTTACAAAAGGTGAACTCTCTCAAACACCACTGGCTACTTTTAATCCTTATGCTGCTAGCATTAGGAAAGAGATAGGAAATTACAGTATATCATAATTACTTATTTAAAACATTTTTTTAAATTTCTTCAGTTATTCTCTGCTTTCCAGGCCTAGGAACATGATGTCATACATCCCAGGAGTCTTGAGGACTCCCTAATGCATGTATGCCAGGGCTAAGGGCAGATGGATTCCAGGAAGTAAATTCTGCATGAATAATTTGCTCTTACTCCAGATGGGTGATTTTGATTTGATATTATGAATGAATGAATGAAATAGTTTTTTTCGGTTTGTGATGCTCAAATTCAGTGTAGTTCAGCTTTGAGGATCCATATTTTAAAATGAATCTGACCAATGATGATGAATGTTAGTTGACTTGGCAAATATGCAAATAAATGTCAAACATACTTCATAAACAGAGCAAATGTCCCCCCACTAAATTTACGTTGCATGTCTTAATAAATACGTCCTCTTGACACATCAGGTATTCTGTATTGGACTTATATATAGAGACAGACATATAGACATAAATGATATGATATAATATGATTACATAGACTGACAGACAAATAGATAGATAAATAGATAGATAGATAGATAGATAATAGACAGAGTGATAGATAGATAGATAGATAGATAATAGACAGAGTGATAGATAGATAGATAGATAGATAGATAGATCGATAGGTAATGGGTAGAGTGACAGATAGATAGATAGATAGATAGATAGATAGATAGATAATAGACAGATAGATAGATAGATAGATAGATAGATAGATAGATAGATAATAGATAGATAGATAGATAGATAGATAGATAGATAATAGACAGATAGATAGATAGATAGATAGATAGATAGATAGATAGATAGATAGAGTTCCTTAACCATTCAGAACGTTCAGTGAAATTGTCAAAATTTCTACAAAATAATGTCAAATGTGAAGCATTATCATAATGCTGGAGAACATTTTGATAGAGCATAAAAATAGTGTTCACATTCTTCATTCACACTGCTGATAAGTAATCAGAAGTGGATTGCTGCATGTCAATATTCCTACAGGAGCTGGAGATGTTCTTTAATAACTGCATTTTGCTGTCATTTAGACAGTAAGTGGTTTCCTGCAAATTGATCACACACATTTAGGGAGTGAGCGCAACAAAATCGAGCAACTTTTGGCCAGCAATCCCAGACTGGAGCACACTGTCATGTGCAAATGTGGCAGGCAGCATATTACCTGTGTCAGCTGTACTGAATGTGTGACATAAAATGAAAGGTACTTGATAAAGAGTTATCCTTAAAGGAAAACTGTACCAAAAGAAATATTGAGGCTGACTCCTTGCTGATCTGCATCCGAAACTGCTATTTACCTGGTTCTCATTCTCATCCATTGGCTTCAATACTTTGGGTTTTCTCTGAAACAAACATCCAGATAAGGAAAGTCTGAGGAAGTCAGAATGTCCTATTATCAAATTTTCTCCAGATGAATAGCTCAGAAGGTACTGAAGCCAGTGGATTAAAATTTCAACCAAGCAACTAGCATTTTCAACAGAAGAAGGCTGGAATAATAGACTCCATACTATCTCAATACTGTATATATTTCCTTGATATAATTAAAATGCATATTTAATCAAATTCATAATATAATACTAACATCTATCAGATTAATGAGACAAGGAAAAGGTATTATAACCAGTTAAATTATATAGATAAAAATAAAAGAAATCACAAAGCATTATTATTTATGTTATTGCAATTAATATAATAAACTAACACACTAGAGTAGCAATTATTACTCTTTCAGCGTGACTATATTTAAGGAAAATATTGCATTTACTAAAGAATGTTCTTACCAGAATGCCCTATCGCTCCTTTTGAATACTGGCTTTGTCCTCTGCAATTACTAGAGCACTCGGTTCACCTTGCAAAGAGAGGTGGAGTTTGTTACAAACAAAATCCAATAAATTACAATGATGATGAACCTAAGAGGTGCGTCTGACAGCCCTGGGAATCTGCCTTCTCCAGTATGTAAAGCAGAACAATAAGCAGGATTGATAGCTGCTCTGTATTAGGAGAACACATTTGTACAAGCTTACAAAAAGTTGAATCTTTTAAAACTTTGTGCTAATGTTTAAAATGTAATTTGCTGTTTAATCTCTAAAATCATTACAGGAAATTAATATTTTAAATAATAACTCTTCTTTTCCTGTGCTCTTGGTCTCCCAGGCATTAAAAAATGAAAAAAGTAGCTCTTACCCACACAAACTTTAAAATCTAATTGCTGACTACTAAGGCAGTCTGGTCCTCAAAGGTAACGCTACTTTTTACCCAAATTGCTAAATTAGTACAGATTAGGTCAAATGAGAGATTAACCCATCATCTAATTTTCATCACACCAAAAAAATGTGTGAGACGAACACTTGTTTTACAGCTCTGGGCCCTGGATTAAATTTCCACCAAGGACACTATTTGCAAGGAGCTTGTATGCTCTCCCCATGTCCTTCCAAAAATTGTTAGCTATACAGATATGTTAAATGGCTTCCACCCAAAATTTTGTATCTTCTTTTGTGAGATGCGGACTAAAGTGAATGTTTCCACATTCTCTGGAATGCATTGTGGGGAAAGCTTGAGTGAGTGTATGAGCAAAATAAAGTGTTGTAGACAGTGCTGGGACAAGGTCATCTATTGCCCAGGGCAAAAATGCCCCCCCCTCCTAAAAAAATGTATGAGCACTACGCATCAGCAAAAATATCCTCCCTCCCCCCAAAAAAATTAAAGCCTATAGGGGGGCTATAGAGGACTATAGGATTGCAACATCGGGGCACCGCATTAGAGATGTCACTGGCTGTCCGATTGCCACTGTGCAGTGTTTGCTTACCTATCCCAACCCACAGTATTTGCTGGAAGGAGATGGGGGAGGTGGCCATGTGGCAGTCCCGATCCAGGAGAGCTGCAGTGGCAGGAGGAGGAATTGGATGGGAGAGAAAACACAACTCCTCCCAGCTATCTCCTCCTCTTCAGATCTGGCTTGTCTCCTCCACTGCAAAGCAGACAGGAATAGTGAAGCTGCTGTCACTACTCCTGTCAGCTTGTAGGTAGGAACTCCATGCAGTGCCCCCCCACCTCAAATGATACCAACACGCCCCAGGGCATCCGTCCCTCCTGGCCACCCCTTGGCCTGGCCCTGGTTGTAGACGTACCTCCAAACTTTCTGACATGATAAAGGGGATACCCATCCTGAAATTAATAGATTGGTACTCCAGTAAAGATACAGTAGATCACACTAAGGGCTCATGTGCTGTGCAGCTGATCAGCTGTTCAGCATTTTTTTCAGCAGCCCCTGAACTCATCCTAATGTTTTCCTATGTATCCATGTACACATAGTTGTTTACAGTTGTTTACAGGCAGTTGAGTTTACAGTCGTTTTTTGACTGCAGAAAACTTGCGTTCAGGAGTAGATTTTATGAGCGTTTCAAATGCCAAATGCTTATAAACGTGTGTAAATGTGGTTAAACACGGGTAACCGCGTTTATGAGTGTTTGCGTTTGAAAAGATTTTTTAACTTTTCCATTTTCAGATGCTGTCCAGAGCCTTTTTTCATCATGAAAAATACATGCAAAGCCTTTTCCCGGTACTCAAATGGACCTGGTACACCATACTTTGAGGTTTCACATGAAAGAAAATATGTTAGACACCGCTGCAATAATTTCTGCACAGAAATGAGCTGCAACACATCCAAACACCACAAAGAAAAAGACAGCTAATCTCAACAAATACTGCTCTCTCTGCTTCTGCTCTCTCTATTTCTCTTAAAATGTCTGAAATAGTTAATTTTTTACTGTTTTTCAGGTCATTCTGGGAAATTTGGAAGGTCTCCTGAGGTTATCTTTAAAAAACGCTTTTAAACGCAAATGCTCAAAAACGCGCATAAACACAGTATGCAAACTCAGCTAAACAGATGTTTTTTAACTTATGGCTTCCAGCAGTCAGTTTCCATCATTCAGAAGTGTCCCGTGTACACGGAGCCAAGGGCGAGAATTATTCAAATTGGAGCACTCCAAATCTAGTGAAACTGTGCATGGTAGCCAATCAACTTCTAACTTCAGCTTGTTCAGTTAAGCTTTGACAAAAAACCTGGAAGCTGATTGGTTTCTATGCAGAATTGCACCAGATTTTGCACTCTCCAGGTTTAGTAAATCAACCCCTAACTGTTTTGTCCTCACTACACCTAGCCCTGTGAGTAGTTCAACATGCAGCTAAACCTTACTATCCTCCAAAAAAACAGACTGTGTGAACAATTTCTGAAGCTTTATTGAAATGAACAAGGGAGGTGAAACTGGGAACAAATAAAAGGAATCATACAGTAAGAATACATTAAATTTAACAATAGTGTCTTTTGTTACTTGTTCAGTTGAGCTTTGACAGTAAAATCTGGACGTTGATGGGTTTCTATGCAGAGCTGCACCAGATTTTGCACTCTCTATTTGTAGCAAATCTATTTTGCCTCTATCATGGAAAAAATCATTATAGGGCTTATAGTTACACTATTCTAATATGGGTAAAGACCAATAAAAGAATAAAACGTTCTGCATAAAAGAGATGATCCACGCAGTGGTAGGTTCCTATGAACACCAAATGCTATATGTCTACAGACACCGGTGATAAAAATTCGACTCTGTCCTTGGAAGATCGGTCTTTCAACCAGAACATGATGATAGTTTTGTGGGACATGTTTTTGTGCATGGGCATTCTAGCCAACACATAAACAAAGTTAACTGGTCTGGGCGGGAGCCTTTACAAAACCTATTAATATTTAGCACTGCACAAAGACTGAATAGGATGAACCTAAGGGCACTTTAATATGCTTGCACATAGTAATCTGTGCAGACTGTGCTTGTATTTCTCATGTATTGATTCTGCTAATGGCTGGGAATAAAGCAAGAAAGAAAAGCTATTTTGGCTCCAAGAGGACTACGGTCATAATTGCCGAGAAGTTTAAACAGGTTCTTAATATTTAATAAGATCTGAGAGGCTGAGGAGAAGATTTACACACGTCTTCAAAGTGATGGTGTAGCTTAGATGTTCTCTCATTATTTAATAATACAGTGCACAGAGCAATGAACTGCTGTAACCAATACTGACTTGATATTTGCTTTTGGTAATGTTAGTGTACTCGTTTAAGTAACAATGCTCTCTAGTAATGGGTTACTCCTAGAGATGTCACCCTACCACCAACCTTTCTGGAATAGCTCTGCCCATCTAAGGGAATGGGGCACTTTGGAGCTAATGTATCATAACTTGCCTATGTGTCAGGAAAGGTCTGCCCATAGTGCAGGCGAAGATCCATGGCGCACAAACATGCGCACAAATATGTGCATGTGCAGAGTTCTTATGAGCTGGGCAGATGTGTGGGTGCTTGGACAGCGCCAAAAGGGCTATTTAAACTGGCTGTAGTAGATGTCCCATACCTGCATGGTCTTATCTGTATTGTTTCTTAGATATACAGAATATAACTGGACACTAACATTTATAGGTAAAGTTGATCTAGGGAATATCCGATTGCCTCTCAGGGGATCAGGAAGGAATTTTTTCCCCTGCAGGAACAAATTGGATCATGCTTTGCTGGGGGTTTTTTTGCCTTCCTCTGGATCAACTGTGGGTATAGTATTATAACTTTTTTTTTCTATGGTTGAACTATATAACTATCCCTGCTCGTCTGAACCTGCATCCTCAGGTCCTCATCATTTCGGGTATCCATCCATATAGCACAACTGCATCGGAATCCTGCTTCCTGCCTCCGGCCCGCCCTGCAGCTGATCTGCTTATCAGCTATTACTGGACTGATCACAGGCACTCATACAACTCATGGGGCCCCCGGGCAATAGGGGATCATGGGGCCCCTGTGTCCTTGCCCAAACTCAAAAAAGCCTATGAAAAAGGTACCAGGGGCATCTCATGGGGCCCCCTACTGACCACGGGCCCTCGGTCAGTGCCCGAGTTTCCAAATGGTCAGTCCACCCCTGCTCATACCCCACCATGCCCCTGCGGCTGCTGTCTCACCATCAGCGGTCCTTGAGCCGGAGTTGTACAGGAGGCCTGCCTCTTCACATCAGGCTCACTATCCAGGTACGTGACACTAAGTATGAGTCCAATACTAGTTTTGGTGGAATGAATGTACACATTATTGTTATCACAGTTTCATCATACAAAGGTAGCAATTGTCGTGTATGTGTTAGTTGCACAAAAGGGGTGTAGAGATTAGACAAAAAGACTAGACATTAGAATAAATAATACATAAGGTGCATCTGATCCCAGCACAACCTATTGCCAGGTTTGGTTGTTAACATAATGAGGCTCTGACAGAAAGACAGACTGAAATGGAAACCCCAAGTGGAAAAGCACCATTTAAGCACACTCAATGTCTTACTGGCAGAGGCAGAGTGGTGTCTTTGTATTCATAAAAATAGTGGACTTTGCAGATCCCTGGTTCACACTGAGCTAAATAACAATGAGCCCCAACTGTACCCCCTCATAGGGCATGGACCTTCTTTCATATGCTGTTTTCTAGAAGTAACATATTGGATCAAATGCTGGCTGATGCATGTACAGTTTCAAACCCTTGATATTACTGGACTGTGGCAATGTTTGGTGTTTTTCTACTGTATGCACAGTTGTGTACATACAATAAAGAATGAAAAAAATATAAATTGGTTCAATAGGATAAGAATAAATAATACCCCTCATTTTAAAGCCCAATGAAGTCTGTCAAAAGCAAATCTACAGGCTGGAGTTTCTGACCTCCTTCTAGTAAGGCTATCTGCCTAGCTGTCATGATGATGCTCTGGCTTCAATACTTTCTGACTCAAGTTACTAAAGCTAAACAATCAGCATCAGCAGAAATGTGTTTCTCATCATAGTTTTCCTTTAAATCGTGGTCTAGAAATGTGCTTTTTTTTGTAACCACTACCCTACTCAGCCAATTCTGACATTTCTCTCCTATATATATTGTATACTGTGTATATATATATATATATATATATATATATATATATATATACAGTCAGGTCCATAAATATTGGGACATTGACACAATTCTAACATTTTTGGCTCTATACACCACCACAATGGATTTGAAATGAAATTAACAAGATGTGCTGTAATTGCAGACTGTCAGCTTTAATTTGAGGGTATTTGCATCCAAATCAGGTGAACGGTGTAGGAATTACAACAGTTTGCATATGTGCCTCCCACTTGTTAAGGGGCCAAAAGTAATGGGACAGAATAATAATCATAAATCAAACTTTCACTTTTTAATACTTGGTTGCAAATCCTTTGCAGTCAATTACAGCCTGAAGTCTGGAACGCATAGACATCACCAGACGCTGGGTTTCATTACTGGTGATGCTCTGCCAGGCCTCTACTGCAACTGTCTTCAGTTCCTGCTTGTTCTTGGGGCATTTTCCCTTCAGTTTTCTCTTCAGCAAGTGAAATGCATGCTCAATCGGATTCAGGTCAGGTGATTGACTTGGCCATTGCATAACATTCCACTTCTTTCCCTTAAACTCTTTGGTTGCTTTTGCAGTCTGCTTTGGGTCATTGTCCATCTGCACTGTGAAACGGCGTCCAATGAGTTCTGAAGCATTTGGCTGAATATGAGCAGATGATATTGCCTGAAACACTTCAGAATTCATCCTGCTGCTTTTGTCAGCAGTCACATCATCAATAAATACAAGAGAACCAGTTCCATTGGCAGCCATACATGCCCACGCCATGACACTACCACCACCATGCTTCACTGATGAGGTGGTATGCTTAGGATCATGAGCAGTTCCTTCTCCATACTCTTCTCTTCCCATCACTCTGGTACAAGTTGATCTTGGTCACATCTGTCCATAGGATGTTGTTCCAGAACTGTGAAGGATTTTTTAGATGTCGTTTGGCAAACTCTAATCTGGCCTTCCTGTTTTTGAGGCTCACCAATGGTTTAAATCTTGTGGTGAACCCTCTGTATTCACTCTGGTGAAGTCTTCTCTTGATTGTTGACTTTGAAACACATACACCTATCTCCTGGAGAGTGTTCTTGATCTGGCTAACTGTTGTGAAGGGTGTTTTCTTCACCAGGGAAAGAATTCTTCGGTCATCCACCACAGTTATTTTCCGTGGTCTTCTGGGTCTTTTGGTGTTGCTGAGCTCACCAGTGCGTTACTTCTTTTTAAGAATGTTCCAAACAGTTGTTTTGGCCACGCCTAATGTTTTTGCTATCTCTCTGATGGGTTTGTTTTGTTTTTACAGCCTAATGACAGCTTGCTTCACTGATAGTGACAGCTCTTTGGATCTCATCTTGAGAGTTGACAGCAACAGATTCCAAATGCAAATAGCACACTTGAAATGAACTCTGGACCTTTTATCTGCTCATTGTAATTGGGATAATGAGGGAATAACACACACCTGGCCATGGAACAGCTGAGAAGCCAACTGTCCCATTACTTTTGGTTCCTTAACAAGTGGGAGGCACATATGCAAACTGTTGTAATTCCTACACCGTTCACCTGATTTGGATGTAAATACCCTCAAATTAAAGCTGGCAGTCTGAAGTTAAAGCACATCTTGTTCTTTTCATTTCAAATCCATTGTGGTGGTGTATAGAGCCAAAAATGTTAGAATTGTGTCGATGTCCCAATATTTATGGACCTGACTGTATATATATACATACAGTGGGGCAAAAAAGTATTTAGTCAGCCACCAAATGTGCAAGTTCTCCCACTTAAAAAGATGAGAGAGGCCTGTAATTGGCCTCTTGTGATCATTTTGACCCCACGGGGTGAGATCTTGCGTGGAGCCCCAGATCGAGGGAGATTATCAGTGGTCTTGTATGTCTTCCATTTTCTAATTATTGCTCCCACAGTTGATTTGTTCACACCAAGCTGCTTGCCTATTGCAGATTCCGTCTTCCCAGCCTGGTGCAGATCTACAATTTTGTTTCTGGTGTCCTTCGACAGCTCTTTGGTCTTCACCATGGTGGAGTTTAGAGTGTGACTGTTTGAGGTTGTGGACAGGTGTCTTTTATACTGATAACAAATTCAAACAGGTGCCATTGATACAGGTAATGAGTGCAGGACAGAGGAGCCTCTTAAAGAAGAAGGTACAGGTCTGTGAGAGCCAGAAATCTTGCTTGTTTGTAGGTGACCAAATACTTATTTTCCACCATAATTTGCAAATAAATTCTTTCCAAATCAGCCAATGTGATTGTCTGGATTTGTTTTCTCATTTTGTCTCTCATAGTTGAGGTCTACCTATGATGCCAATTACAGGCCTCTCTAATCTTTTTAAGTGGGAGAACTTGCACAATTGGTGGCTGACTAAATACAGTACTTTTTTGCCCCACTGTATATATATATATATATATATATATATATATATATGTATATATGTATATATATAAACCAACTAAAAAATCCCAGCGCCAATCAAAGAAAGTATACAATTATGCAGCTGTGCACCAGTGAAAACCACCAATAATGAATAACACAAAAAACAGCGCAAAAATTAAATAAGTAAAAATAATCACAAATAAATAAATGTCCGTGCAAAATATATATATATATATATATATATAATATTTCAAACATAAGTCCTTATTTTCCCAAAAGGATTTTCAAGACAATGTTCCAAAATGTGCTTCCACCTAATCACCACGTGAAAAATAATATTGACCGCACTCACCAGATGGAGGTGAGTAATAAGCCTCATAGGATATAAGGGATCCTATAGCCCCTCAGGAGGAACTCAAATCGCCTTCTTTACCCTGCTTAGATACAGCAATCGACTCCACTCTACTTCTCCATGGAATCCTCAATAATGTGCAAGGAAAGAAAGGCGTTTCACCCCCCCCCCCCCCACAGGGCGTTCCCAAACGTTTGGGAACACCCTGTGGGTGGGGCGAAACGTGTTGACGCACTTCCGGTCTGCCGTCATCTTGGTCTACGCCACTTCCGGTATTTGGAACGCACGCCGACTTTTGCGGTTCAAGCGGCCATTTTAGAGGTGGAAAGCTGGTCATCTTCTACAGTGATTCTTAAAGCGTGAGATCCCTATATTTACAATTTGGAATCTTGTTCCTTTGAAGCCTTTGAGGCTATTAAACAAGGCCTGTTATTTTATTGAAACATGTGAGTGTCCTTATTCTATGGATTTATATGGTATTGAGTGGCAGTATTACATTATGTAGCCTTTCTTTCCTTGCACATTATTGAGGATTCCATGGAGAAGTAGAGTGGAGTCGATTGCTGTATCTAAGCAGGGTGAAGAAGGCGATTTGAGTTCCTCCTGAGGGGCTATAGGATCCCTTATATCCTATGAGGCTTATTACTCACCTCCATCTGGTGAGTGCGGTCAATATTATTTTTCACGTGGTGATTAGGTGGAAGCACATTTTGGAACATTGTCTTGAAAATCCTTTTGGGAAAATAAGGACTTATGTTTGAAATATTATATATATATATATTTTTTTTTTTTTTTTTTTGCACGGACATTTATTTATTTGTGATTATTTTTACTTATTTAATTTTTGCGCTGTTTTTTGTGTTATTTATATATATATATATATTGTTTAATAGAGGCCATAGAAAATGGGTTTATGTCACACAGTATTTGCACAGAGGTTTTTCAAATGTTAATTTAAAAAAAAATATACAATTTAATGAATTTTAGTGCACACAAACACAGTATAATACCCATTTTGGTAAAATATATAAGATAATGTTGTACCAAGGAAATAGATCCCTAACATGTCACACTTTAAAATTGCATACACCTGTAATACTGCACCAAACTACAATACCTAAAAATTACCAGTTTAAATTTATGCAGGAGGTCTAATGCTAGAATTATTGCTTTCACTATAATAGTCACGGCGATACGTCACATGTGTCGGTGAGATCAGAAGCTTTCCCAAGCCCAAAACGGCTTTGTTTACATCCCGCAAAACCCAAAGTGACAAAATACTGGTCTCTCCCAGTTTCTAATACCATAGAGATAATCAGGGAGGTTCCAGTCCCCTTTCAGCTCTATGGTAAGCTGGCCATAGCGCCGACTTCAGTCTTATGCTCCCTGATGTGATGGGAGAGCCCAACACTGGAGAAGAGTGGGGGGGGGGCTTGTAAAAGAGATCAGTGGCTAATTTGCAATTGGATTGCTTTTACATTACAGAGTATCACTGACCGCCCAAAAAAAGCTATCGGGATGATGTCTGTAGCTGCAGGCAACTTCCCAGTATCTCCACTCAAAGTATCTCCAGGATGCCATGATGTCCTATGGGCAGGAAATGGTTAATATATTTCAGTTGCTGGAGTAACCAGAGTCCTTATTGAGTGCTCTAGCTGGGTACAGAGGACATGAACAGGGGCGGACTGACAACTCATGGGGCTCCTGTGTACTCGTCCACACACAAACCACAGCCAAAAAAGCCTATGAAAGGTACCAGGGGCATCTCATGGGGCCCCCTACTGACCCCGGGCCCTCGGGCAGTGCCCGAGTTCCCAAATGGTCAGTCCCCCCTGGACATGAATCAGCCTGTGCCTGCCCATAACACCTTTTATTTTTTATTTACAGTATGCTCTACATGTGCCAGATTTAGATTTTAGGTTAATTATTTACTTATGTATTTGTAAAATGCAAGCCATAGACTATTGCTGACAGACATTAAAAATGATCCAGCATATTATATTATTCCTTACATTATATATGTCATATTTTTGTAAACATAAGATACATTAGTACAAGTAGCATACTATTTATTCATTATGGGCAGCACAGTGGCTAAATGGTTAGCACTTCCACCTGGCAGTACTAGGGTTGTTGGTTTGAATCCCAACCACAGCACCACCTGTTTGCATGTTCTCCCTGTGCGGGTTTCCTCTAGGTACTCCAGTTTCCTCCTGCACTCCAAAGACATGCTGGTAGGTTAATTGGAACCTGTCTAAAAATAATTGACCCTAGTATGTGTATGTATGAATGTGAGTTAGGGACCTTAGATTGTACACCCCTTTAGGGTTAGGGACGGATGTGAATGTACAATATATATGTAAAAGCACTGCATAAATTGATGGCACTATATAAGTACCTGTAATAAATAAATATTAAAAATAGAAGAAATCTTAGTTTACTCCTGTTTGGAAGAACAGGTCACATTTATTACCCATAGGTTCTTCCATACCGCACCCTTTGAAGTGAAAGTAAACCCTTTATTTTAACTCGTACCTACAGGTAAACTTATAATAAAGCTTATCTGCAGGTAAGATGAATATCTCCTAAACTTGCACCGTTTGGGGGATATTCGCTCTTTTTGAGAGCCCGCTCATGCGCTCTCAAAAAGAGAGGACCCGAGTACTGTGCTGTGGCCCCAGACTCCCACTCGCATGTGCCGGAGTGACATCATCACACCAGTCAGTCGGCCAGAGCTCGTGAACTCGGAAGGAAGACCAAGTGAAGACGGAAGCCTCTGCACCAGTGACAGTGCGCTGCTGGAGGGCTTCGTTTTAAGGTAAATCCTTCATAATGTGCTAATATGCGATGCCTACTAGCACATTAGGACATTACCTTGCAGGGAATTTTTTAATTTTTAATTAATTTGTTTTTTTATATACAGTTTACTACCACTTTTAGTTCATTAAATAGATCTTTATAGGAAAATTGATATCATGACCTAAGTAGATTTCTTTAGTCTCAGGCCAGCATTTAAAGTATTGTTCCCTGTAGCATTCATTCATAACTTTGCTTTGATTTTATCATCTTAATCCAGAAAATGTACAGCTAGGTATTTAAAGAAGCATTAGTGCTTTTAGGTGTTTTTGTTTTGTGAAATATTGAGACAGCAGGAAACCTGTTTTGGGAACTTAAGTACTGAGTGTTATGCCGGCCATAAACGGTTCGAAAATCGGCCGATTTTTCGCCTGAAATAAAAATCGGCTGACTTTCGCACTGTTAGTGGGTAATTGGTCAGCCATTTTTTGGGTTTTTTGTAATTTGAGATTATCGGTCATGTTGGAAAATTTGCGGCCGATTTGGACGATTGGCAGATTTTCCTAGCAATGATGGGCAAATCGGCCGATTGTTCTAACGCAGGGGCGGACTGACAACTCATGGGGCCCCCGGGCAATAGGGGATCATGGGGCCCCTGTGTCCTTGCCAAACTCAAAAAAGCCTATGAAAAAGGTACCAGGGGCATCTCATGGGGCCCCCTACTGACCCCGAGCCCTCGGGCAGTGCCCAAGTTTCCAAATGGTCAGTCCGCCTCTGTTCTAACGATAAAAAATCTGCGCATGAGGCGTGACCTGCAAGGGACAGAAGTTATGGGGTGAACTTTATGATTTAGTCGGCCGATTTTTTTAATCGTTGGTGGTAACGTCGGCTGAACGTTTATCGTTCGAAAAATCGGCCGATATTCGACCCGTCTGTGGCCTGCATAAGTATTATCTGCGGTTCACCAAGGTCATTTTATTGGCGGAACGGTGAAAGGTGTCTCTGTTACCCATCACAATGGTATGTTTAATAGGATGCCACATGTTTACAACTTGTCCCAAAAAAATAAAAATAAATGAAATAAAACAAATATAAAATACATTTGTATTGTGCTAAAACTACCACTGGAGGGAGACAAATAGTCACAAAACAGTACTATTCACTGTCTTACTCAGAATACAGCTTGTTTTTTGGGGGTTTTTGTTTTTTTTTATACATGTTCTTTATTATTTTCAGAAATAAAGAAGCAGGAACATTCCCAATCCGGTTTCCAGAAAAAGACAAAAATAAAAACAGCCTCTGTTATTTTATCACACTCAATCTATATATTTTATTTAGAAGAAAACAAATGCTACAACTAATTAGTATGGTGTTTAAGCAGGTAAACACATCTGTCTGAAAATGTCAGTTGCCTGTTTGTCATGCTGGTCTTCTAAGAAATAGTTCAGGTAAACTAGAAATGCCAGCTCTGGTCGCCTGTGCAGGTATCAGACCTGTGAGTGGGGCAGCCATTTCTTGTTTATGTAGACTAATTAATTTTGTCTGATTTTCATCCAGATCTCTGTGCGTTCAGCATTTCTAGTTCTGATGAAGAGGATCATTTGGAAATGTTCTAGATTTTAATCAGACACCCCAAACTATATCTGGACCTGCATATTAGTATGGTGTTTCTCTATACTATTGGCTTCATTGCTCACTATGGAATTTTGGACAGTTCCTTGGGAAGTTCATTCAGTGGGTGGCTCTGTTGCTCAACTGATAAAACAAAGGAGCTGGGCAGAAAATAGTTGTCCTGAAAATCATCTACTTTCAATCAGATGCAGCTATTGCTCAGCAGCAGCTGGAAATTCGTCCATTCGTATTTTTTATGTTCAACCTGCAGGATCAATGAAAAAAAGACAACCAGTGAATGGACAGCTTTACTCTCATGAGATTTCAGTAGATCTCAAAACTTTAAAAGGAATCCTGAAAACTCTTGTAGCAGGACCCCTGTAGTAGCCAGCAGTACTATAGGTCCCTGAGTCTTTTCCCCCGCCTCTAGGCATATATGCACATTTACTCCTTCGGCTCAAGAAACAGTCTCAGGGTTGTTTTTAATTAAGCGCTGAAATAGTGCGAAACACATTAGCTGTGTATGCTGTATACCCTCATAAAGATTTTTTTAATGAAGATTTCTTTTGGATGTGTGGACAACCTGATTATTTTCTTTTACTTGGTGTTTTTGATGTTTTAATAAGAGATTGAACTTAGACGGGGATGAGAAGAAGTAGGATACTCCAATAACTCTCTGGAACAAACTTGAGGACACTAAACTTGCTTCTTAGAACATTGAGTACAGTCCCTGATTGAGCAGATGATGGCCAGGCGCTGCTATAACAACACTGAGGAGGTTGAGCCTTCCTCAGTGGACAGTCCAAGCAACATTCTCTTCTCAGGGAATGAATAAACTATGCACTTCAGGACAAAACTTCTTTGCAAACACTCGGCTGACCTTCTAACACACAAGAGGGGTGGCAGCAGCACTCAGTGTCTAGGAACTCCAACTCTTTTCTGTGCTCACTGATGCCTCTGGACAGGTGGTTGCCTCCTACCAGTATCCTGAAGGCAATTTTTCTCCAGTAGTACAGACTAGATCCTCAGACAACAGCCCGTCAGTAAGCCTTCAGCAACCTTCAGTGGCTCCAGGCCATCCAGCCTCCCAGCTGGGGCCTCCACTTGAGAAGCACATGGCAGTAGTTCCCAGGGAGCACTAACGGCCCCCCAGGCTGTGATCTTTCCTTCTGGAGAAGACAAGACTGCTTTCAGCTTTGTGGCAGTTATGATTTCTCCCAGAATCATCTAGGCCAGGCCTCCCAGGGATTGGCTGGGACTCCATAAATAATAAACTGCTGATTGAAATCATCCTGACTCTATTACCTAAAGCTTCTCCAGATAAACAGTCAGAAGCAAATAATCATGCAGCCTCTGGAACACAGACCAGACCAAACCAATCAAAAGCAGCTCCACTGGTTACAGTGAGCAAGAACTAAATTTACCTACACAAACACGTATACTACAACCCAACAAACTCCAGCTTCACTGGGTTCAGTGAGCCAGAACTAAATTTACCTACACAAACACGTATATTACAACCCAACAAACTCCAGCTTCACTGGGTACAGTGAGCCAGAACTAAATTTACCTACACAAACACGTATACTATAACCCAACAAACTCCAGCTCCACTCTGTACAGTGAGCCAGAACTAAATTTACCTACACTAGCACGTATACTACAACCCAACAAACTCCAGCTCCACAGGGTACAGTGAACCAGAACTAAGTTCACCTACACTAACGCTTATACTACAACCCAACAAATTCCAGCTCCACTGGATACAGTGAGCGAACTAAATTTGCCTAAACAGAACAAACTAACCCCACTGACTACAAAGGTCGCAAACTAAATTTACCGTCCTAGCACCTAACTATGAGGGTGCTACACTCACAGGGTGCTCAATAACGGGAAAAAAGAATTATGCAACATAGGCTTTAAAGTGTGTGTAAAACCTAGCATTAAATGTTTCCTAGTTTCTCCCTGTGAAATACCCTATAAAAAGCATTTTGCTTAATCTGTTAAATGCAAAAAATACCTGTTGATCCTGGTAGAATCCTTGAGAGTTGATACATTTCTGTGCTCTCTGTCTCTGCTACACTGATATCAGTTAGCATTGTTTACTGCTCTTTCTCTGGAATACCGAACATCCCAACCCAAAAATGTTATGGTGATGAGGGGAGGTGGAGGTGTTCTGTAGTCCTAACATACATCCTGTCCTAGGGTGAGAACACTGTCTCTGTGTGTGAGCATTATTATCCAAAAAGAAGTGTGTTAGAGGTTGATTTACTAAAACTGGGGCACCCCGAATGTGGTGCAGCTGTGCATAGTAACCAATCAGCATCTAACTTCAGCTTGTTCTGTTAAGCTTTGACAATAAAACCTGGAAGCTGATTGGTTTCTATGTAGAGCTGCACCAGATTTTGCACTCTTCGGTTTTAGTGAATCAACCCCTTAGCATCATAATCACCAGGTGAAAATAAAGGGGAAAATTCCTGAAAATATTGCAGCCACTTTACATTACTTTTGGTTTTGATACACTTTACCTATATTACAATTTAAAGGTAAACTCTAGTCAAAGGTAAACGTTGATATGTACAGAGTGTGCACAGTCTACCTTCTGAGTAGTTTTATCTCCCAAGAATTGTTATACTGCACCAGTCCACTACACCCCCTTATGTTTGAAATCTGGTGATCCTGGAACATGCTTTCTCTTTCTGCCTGGAATTGCTGTTAGAGAAACAGATTATTTCAAGTCATAGTAACTTAGCTTGACCTTGATTAGGGCTCTACCTGTTAAAATATAATCTATATTGTGGCTGTAAAGTCATCCTGTTCAAACTGATTGGTCTAATGTTACATCTGCAGAGGAGTTTGTATTAAATTAACAGGTGGAAATTGCTGAAAAGTGCTAGCTCTGTATTTTTGAACTGTCGAGTGAATTCCCCTTTACTGACATTCAGTCATCTTTTAACCACGCAAAGTCCCATTTTCAATTAACAAAATTATACAAATTGAGATTGAAATAGATAGAAAATGCATATCCAAGTGGCATTGAGGTGAGTTTGGTTGATGACCCCCCCCCCCCCCCCACACACACACACACACACACACACACACACACACCTTTCCCCAGTCAATCCACTAGTTCTGTATTAAAAAGAGAGGAAGGAACCTAATGAGAACAGGGTAATGTAGTGGATGTAGGATGGCTTTAAACCTGATGGTTTTTGGAGAGAGGAAACAAAATCCATAGCAGAAATGATAGTAGAACATTGATACAGGAGTTTATTTAACCACCACTAGGGGTCAGGTTTTTCCTTGTTAAATTAAGTTGGGTAACATTTTCAAAGGGGAGGAAGGTAGGCCTAGTGAGATTTTTTTTTTTCACGCTACCCATGTAACTATGCCAACAGGTGTATACATTGTTTCCCTCGCTTCTATTAAAGGGAAAACTCCTTGCGTTCCTAGGAAGGATACTGTGTGTCATATCGACCTGATTCTCTACAACTGAAAGTTGCTGCATGTTGTGTTGCTTTGAGTGGAAGACCCAGTAATGGAGCTACATGATAATTCTGGGACTAGATCTTTATATTATGATGCCTCCCTATAATATAAGATTATATTCTGTAGTGTAGACTCTTTGATGCAAGCATGGTGAACTGGCTGAATTATGCTAAACCAAATAAAAGTAGGCTCTAGAACTTTGGTTGAAAGATAATTCCTTTACTAAAGGTCTACAAAAGACCATAAATTAATCAGCAAGCCCATGAATACACGATAAAAAAACTAAAAGTCTTCAACAGTAATATAAAAGTGCTTTTATCTTTTCAAGTTTCTTTGACCTTGGGTATTAAAGCACCAGTCCAACGTAGCACAGATAACAGAAAATGAAGTGGAGTTTGGGTAGCTAACGCTAGCTTAACTTTTTTTTATGTCAGCCACCATGCGGTCTGCACTGCTCTTGTTCCCCTTGAAGGGAGTCCACCATGGGGAGATATTGCATTGAATGCTTACAGTGCCTTGGGTTTGGCAAGCAACATTCAGGTCAGCATGGGGATACCCAAGGATTCTGGAAATGCCGTTTAGTTGGAGATGTGATCACACCAGTTTTGTGTCCAAGTGCACTCAAATTACCTACAAAGATTACAATCTTATTATACAATCTGTGTGCAATCTCCTGTTTACTGACAGCTATGAAGTGCTAGAACCTCTCTGAATACCCTACTTAATGTAAATCCAATCAGGTAAGATCTCATAGATATTGGTACATCTAAGGATAATGTCCAATCAAAATGTGTGCAGCTTTTCATAGAGGCCCTCATATTTCTGTTCAGTAAGTTGTATTCAGTCTACCTTTAGAGTCATATATAAAGTGTGGAAGGAAAACTATTGATGTGCCAAACACCCCCCTGTTCAGTTTGGAGTCAAACATTCGAGTCAAACATTGACCTGAGGTTAGGTGCATTGCTTTAGCCAATCACAATTAGAGCACAGTGCATTGCGGGGTGCAAACATATGAACAGTCAATGTTTCAGTCAAACTTAAGTTCAAATCGAACATCAAGGACATCACTAATGAAAACCTTGGTTATTCGATTCGCCTTGGAGCACCTATGCAGTACCTCGCTGATTCTAGCACCTTTCCTTATTGACTTGCCATCACAGAGGTATACAAGCCTAAAGGTTTTTGGAATTCTGATAAGGATCATCCAAAAAAGTCATCTGGGTAACCCATGTATCTGATCTCATCTTATCTTATCGTGTAGATTTTGCTGACCCAGTTAAAGTGTAAAATGTCCACATCTATTGAGACAGAGATTATCTTCCCGTGGTCTCTAATTGGTCTCATAAATATCTCACAGCTTATAGTGAAACTGAACTGTATCTGAACACCATAAACTGAAAATACTATTTAATTCATTTTTAAATTTCAAAGCAAATTCACCCATTTATCCATGTCCCCATGCTTTATTGAGCGATTACTTTGAAAAATACTCCCTATCATTTCTAGCCATCCTAAGTAAGGGCAGATGATTTATGTAGCATTTACTTCATGGAATCCATCTGCTCTTAGCTCAGGCATGCAGATACAGTGGGGCAAAAAAGTATTTAGTCAGCCACCAATTGTGCAAGTTCTCCCACTTAAAAAGATGAGAGAGGCCTGTAATTGGCATCATAGGTAAACCTCAACTATGAGAGACAAAATGAGAAAAAAATCCAGACAATCACATTGGCTGATTTGGAAAGAATTTATTTGCAAATTATGGTGGAAAATAAGTATTTGGTCACCTACATACAAGCAAGATTTTTGGCTCTCACAGACCTGTACCTTCTTCTTTAAGAGGCTCCTCTGTCCTGCACTCATTACCTGTATCAATGGCACCTGTTTGAACTTGTTATCAGTATAAAAGACACCTGTCCACAACCTCAAACAGACACACACCAAACTCCACTATGGTGAAGACCAAAGAGCTGTCGAAGGACACCAGAAACAAAATTGTAGACCTGCACCAGGCTGGGAAGACTGAATCTGCAATAGGCAAGCAGCTTGGTGTGAACAAATCAACTGTGGGAGCAATAATTAGAAAATGGAAGACATACAAGACCACTGATAATCTCCCTGGATCTGGGGCTCCACGCAAGATCTCACCCCGTGGGGTCAAAATGATCACAAGAACGGTGAGCAAAAATCCCAGGACCACACGGGGGGACCTAGTGAATGACCTGCAGAGAGCTGGAACCAACGTAACAAAGACTACCATCAGTAACACACTACGCCGCCAGGGACTCAGATCCTGCAGTGCCAGACGTGTCCCCCTGCTTAAGCCAGTACATGTCCGGGCCCGTCTGAAGTTTGCTAGAGAGCATTTGGATGATCCAGAAGAGGATTGGGAGAATGTCATATGGTCAGATGAAACCAAAATAGAACTGTTTGGTAGAAACACAACTCGTCGTGTTTGGAGGAGAGAGAATGCTGAGTTGCATCCAAAGAACACCATACCTACTGTGAAGCATGGGGGTGGCAACATCATGCTTTGGGGCTGTTTCTCCACAAAGGGACCAGGACGACTGATCCGTATACAGGACAGAATGAATGGGGCCATGTATCGTGAGAGCTTGAGTGCAAACCTCCTTCCATCAGCAAGGGCATTGAAGATGAAACGTGGCTGGGTCTTCCAACATGACAATGATCCCAAACATACCACCCGGGCAACGAAGGAGTGGCTTTGTAAGAAGCATTTCAAGGTCCTGGAGTGGTCTAGCCAGTCTCCAGATCTCAACCCCATAGAAACCCTTTGGAGGGAGTTGAAAGTCCGTGTTGCCCAACGACAGCCCCAAAACATCACTGCTCTAGAGGAGATCTGCATGGAGGAATGGGCCAACATACCAGCAACAGTGTGTGCCACCCTTGGAAGACTTACAGGAAACGTTTGACCTCTGTCATTGCCAACAAAGGATATATAACAAAGTATTGAGATGAACTTTTGATATTGACCAAATACTTGTTTTCCATCATAATTTGCAAATAAATTCTTTCCAAATCAGCCAATGTGATTGTCTGGATTTTTTTTCTCATTTTGTCTCTCATAGTTGAGGTCTACCTATGATGCCAATTACAGGCCTCTCTCATCTTTTTAAGTGGGAGAACTTGCACAATTGATGGCTGACTAAATACTTTTTTGCCCCACTGTATAAGGGTGTGCTTAGTTGAGAAATGTGCTCCCCCCCTTCCCCAGATGAAAGAAAAAAAAAAGCCAAAGAAGTCCTGGCTCTCTTCAACAGTTTTGATTAGTTTCTGAAATGTTTGTATATTTATGAATATGATACAAAAATAAATGATCTGTTAGATTAAAATAATCAGAATACACTATTCTTCCCAGTGTTAGCTAATGAAACTTGATTTCTCGTGGATTGTCTTGGCTTACTTTACATAACAAGTGCTCTTGTGCTATGTTATTATATAAGCCCATTAATACTATAATTCATTCTGCTAAACTCTTTTAAACACTTTGAGAAATGAAAGCTGAAGTTCTGGGATAAACAATAGCCACAATAAAAAGCACTACCCTTTTTGCAAGACACAATAGAAATCTCATTCGCTGAGCTTCGTGCCAGGTACTGTCGGACACTTCCCGATTATTTCTGCAGCTCCTGTTTACATTCCCTCTAGCCGGTATTCCATTCTAAACATCCTGTGGTGATTTCCATGTAATTATTTCAGCAGCTGAACTACACAGCATGTTCTCTTCTCTTCCCCCATCTCTTATGAGCCACATTATAGCTCATTACTATTGTCTTCTACATCTCCAACACTCTATAAAGACCTTTGGGAAATGATTCAGCTGGTCTTGTTCTGTAATGTTGAAGAAGTTTCACCACTTATCTTCCTCAGTTCAAATGAGTTGCCTGTGTTAGCTATACATGCTGGGATATGTTCTAAACACGCATTTGAATTGAAGAAGCCACTTGAATGAGTGTTGAAATGTGTTCAACATTATCGACAATGTTTAATTACATGTGATTATTACCAGTGCTATAAAACTTCTAAAAAAATAAATAAATAAATAACAGTGGAAAGAAGAAGTTAACACACCCTTGTAAAATGCAAGGTTTTTGAGGTGTAAAAAATCAAACCAAGATAAACTACTTCTGAGCTTTTTCCACCTGTGACTTGTAATCTGTGCAATTCAAAGAAAAACAAACTGAAATAGTTGTTTAGTGTAAAAAAAAAATGCGGTTGCATAGGTGTACACACCCTCTTATAATTAGGGACATGGCTGTGTTCCAAATTGGGGCAGCACAGTGGCTAAATGGTTAGCACTTCCACCTAGTAGTACTAGCGATTGTTGGTTCAAATCCCAACCGCAGCACCACCTGCCTGGAGTTTGCATGTTCTCCCTGTGCCTGTGTGGGTTTCTCCTAGGTACTTCAGTTTCCTCCCACACTCCAAAGACATGCTGGTAGGTTAATTGGAGCCTGTCTAAATTGGCCCTAGTATGTGTATGAATGAATGATAGGGACTTTAGATTGTACACCCCTTGACAGTTAGGGACTGATGTGAACGTACAATATATATGTAAAGCACTGTGTAAATTGACAGCACTATATAAGTACCTGTAATAAATAAAAATAAATTAACCAATCACATTCAGACTGATGTTAAATTGTAGTCAGTACACACCTGCCATCAATGAAAATGACTCTAAATAAGACCATATAAAACGTTGCTTTTCTAGGATTTTTCTAACATTTACTCAGTTACTTACAACAAAAGCCATGGTCCACAAAAAGCTTACAAAGGATCAAAAGGATCTAATGTTGGAAGGTATCAGTCAGGAGAAAGTACAAAAAGTCATCAATAACTGTATAAAATATGGCACAACAATAACTGGTCGTTCCTCCAAAATTGATAAAAAAAAACAAGAAGAAACCTGGTCTGGGAGGTTGTAAAGAGGCCTACAGCAAAGTTAAAGGAGCTGCAGGAATTTCTGACAGGTACTAGGGTTGCCACCTCATCGCTTTAAAACCAAACACATATTATTTACACAGGTTCTGTGGCTGATTAAAGTGGCAATTAAAGGATAAGTTCACCTTTTTGTAATATGTTACATACTCCACTTATATTCAGGGTGTAACACGTAGCATGTTACAAATAGACTGGCTTCTGCTCCCCCCCAATCCCCACCTTGATAGCTAGTGGGTGATTTTCTCCCCCCTGGCTACCTCAATAGCTGTCATATTTTTTAAAAACAGTCCTCTGTGAATGAAAGACTTAAAGTCCCCTCAGCCTTAGGGGCTGTCAGTTTGTAGTCCTCAATGAACTGCCATGTGGAGCGCCATGGTAGTTCATTCATTCTTCCTGTCAGAATATCTGCTTGCTCGTACAACCAAAATGGGCAAGCAGACATACTGACAGATCTGCAGGAGACCTGCATAGTACGAGCGATCTGCTGATCACTGGTCCAATGCTTTCCAGGCTCCTGCATACAAAAACACTAAATGCACATTTTTTTACCTGCAAAAAAAATTGTGCATTTATTATTTTTTACTGAAAGGTGAACTCATCCTTTAAACTCACTCCATGCCTTATCTGCAGTAAATTAGCCTCAGAACCTGTGTAATTAATATGTGTTCTGTTTTCAAGGGATGAGGTGGCAACACTTGCTGGTTCTGGTTTAGTACTTGTGACAACAATCTCCCATATTCTTCATATGTCTGGGCTGTGGGGCAGGGGGGCAAGACAAAAGTCTTCTCTTTCTGAAGTGATTTATCTTGGTCTGACTTTTTACATGTCAAAAACCTGGCATTTTTACAAGGGGTGTGTAGACGTCTTCGTTCCACTGTAGATTCTGACTGATTGTCATTAGGGATGAGTGAAGTGATTTCAGTGACCTCAATTGTGCAGTGAAAATAGCAATTTTGTGTTTGTCAAAAGTTTAAAAAAAATGTCATCATAATCTATTTTAGTTATGTTATCTACTTTGACAACAAAGACATATTCCATTCTTTTCATTTTATAAATGAGCCCAATGCAACAGAAACTTAGATTTCTGTTATTATGTAAGATAAGTTTAGTATAATGTGACATTTTGCAATTATATAGATAATTAGGATGGGTTAAAGTGACAGGTTTTCTATAATTGTATCAATATCCTGAAGTGTATGTGCAGAAACTAAAGAAAACTGAATAGAGATTGTACAATCAGACTGAATTATTTGTGATCAGCATAGTACTACTAAAGAAAAAAAGGCTTTATAATGTACCCAAACCTACCTACATAAAGAGTAAACACACATTAGTGAAACTCAAAAATATATCAAAATATAATATAAGTACAATGTACACCACTCAAGAAATATACACAAAAACACACATATGCAGGTTAAAGAATGGGGGAAAAAAGACCAGATAGTTAGGAGTAGTGAAAAAAGTAAAAACTAAATAAACTATATACAAAGTGTGTCTGCTCCCCTGTACTGCTCAGTTGTCAACAGTTGCACCTTCAGTGGTAGGATGTGCATGTAGGTCATGTCTACACAGAGAGAACCTTTTTCTGGTATATAGCTACTGGTCTAAGCAGGCCTGATGGACTACTAGGTTATAAACATGGTAAATGCATTGCTTAACATCCTCATCTTTTTCTGTTACCGGCCATACTAACCCTTTTCTAATCCAGTGATTCAAATTCTACAGGCCTCAGTTTCTTCTGGTGGGCAGATTTTATTGAGTTATTAGCATACTTGCTATAGAAATCTGGAAAAGGGCATAGTATGCACTAAAAGGACTTCCATAGTAGGGCAAGGAGGACTGCCTGTGGCGAACTGTGATTTGCCAAAAGGTTAGAGCAATAAATCTATCATATCATCCTACCCATCCTTCTATGAAAGTCTTTTGAATGCCTACTATGTATGAAAAATGCATATACTGTATCATTTTCCACTAATATCAACCCAAATTTTATCTGTCAATGCCTGAAAATCAGTTCAGCCAAACCAGTCATAAATATGGGGACTATTGATAAAGATCAGCTAACTCATTGCTTTTAGTTTTTGGACGCTTCATCTAATTTTGCAAAAATAACCTTGCCTTGTTTCCCCCATTATACAAACTCTGACAAGAGAAGGCTGAAATCATAGTGAAGTAAATATGCATATGTATAAGTAGAAGAAGAATAATTTAACAAAAGCATCCTACAGCTTCCCCCTACTGAAAAATATTGATATTAATAATAGGCTGAAGACTCCATAACTTTTCATACAAATTCATACCAAAAAAGAAAAAAAGGACAAGGCTTTTTAAATTAATGAAATTGCTGAATTACTTTCCTGTTGAAATATGAATACTGAAATTCCATAGAGCAGCTTCATAATTAGGTAAAACTGCGCCATGAAAAAACTCAAACTGTCATATTAACCTTTTGTAGCATTACCCCCTTAAGAGCTGCTGGGTTTTTGCTGGGTCCCTCTAAGCTCTTTACAGCCAGGCAGCATGCATTTTCCACACTTTCTCCTAGAGTCAGCAAAGCAGTCCTTGAGCTTGGTTTTGTTGTTTTATTAGGGGTTTACAAATTGGATGGGGTCTAGGGGTATATGGGATGCCCAAGGAACTGTAGAACATTAAGGACAAATTCTTAGCAAAAAATTTACAAAAATCAGCAATAGTCTTAGTAAGAAGCACTGAGTCCCGTTTGATGAACCTCTTCAGACCCCATATGAAACTCTCCTCATCCACCCAGCTGTCTTGAGGGTGTCCCTGGGCAAGGGATTCCAAGATCTACAGTGAAGTAGTCCCAGCGAGAACTAGTTGTGTATTGCACCTGATGGCCCTCTTCCTTCTTTGACCCAGGGGGTGTAGAAGTACTTACAGTGTCCTTTTCCTGTAGCTTAGTGGGTTGCAGCTGCTTTCAGGCCTTGCGCTTGGCTGGCTCCTTTCCTGCTGACAGGCTGTCTCTCCCAGTAGACTGTGGGACAGTGGAGATTCTTCTGTCCAGCTTCAGCCTGTAAGCAGCCCCCCTCCACTGGGTCATCCTCCCAAGCTCCACACCAGCACCTTCTTTCCCTCTATCTTCCACCTGGCCCCCAACAACTCCCCTGCTGCTAAGGCTCTCCTACTTTTAAGGGTTGTCCCAGCCACCATGCCAGGCCTCCTGTCTGGGGATTGGCCAGGTTCCCTCAAATATGAAAATCCAGGCATCTACCCCTCCTCTGCCCCTCTTTTAGAAAGTGCCAGAGCTTTCTAGAAGGGTGGGAGGGCTCCAGAATTCCTGACCTGTCAAGCCTCCCAGTCTGTCCTGAGGTAACCTCACTGCCTCACTCCCAGGCTGACTCATCCCAGGTTTCTAACAAGCCTCTGACTCACAGGCAAAAAAGAAAAAAATCCTATCTAACTAGAGGGTGCTACAATTTTATTTTAAAAAGCCCCCATAAAAACAACAAGCATGCAGCTGGTGAAGTGAAGTCAGAACTCCTGATCTGTGAATTTGTTTAGGTAAGATTAAGCAAATTGAAAATTGAAGGATATAAATTAAAGCTAGATAATAAGGGCTTTGTAGTGGATTCCTCAATATTTCCCCATAGGTAACATTCCAAGATACAGTACATTAAGAAAATGCAGATACTGTTCTCGAGAAGAAGCTGAGTTGCCTTCTTTCTTTAATATATTGCTGAATTCAGCTGTTGATGAGATCTTCCAAGGCCTCGCTGGAGGAATGCCGCACCTCGTCATGGTGGTCGTCAGGGCAGATAAGCCTGGAGGGAGTCCACCACTTACTGTTATCTCACATATATATTCTTATTATTATAGCCAAATTTACCACCCTAACTCCTCCCACAGTTTTTACACTACATAGACAGTAATATACCGAAACGTGCGGATTGTTCCCAATTGGTGTGCTATTACTTTGTGGAATGTTTCGCCAAATGGTTCACGAAATATCGGCGTTTTTTGTGGTGAAATTGGTCCCATAGGAATGAATGGCGGAATGTTCAAAACTAGAGTGGGAGCTGACAAAACCTTTTCACAGTTACTCCAGCCACTCCAACAGTTACTCAAGCCACTCCACCCAGTTACTTCGCCCACTCCAGTTGTAGACTACTGGTGGAGACAAGAAGACATCACACAATTTCCCTAGAAATTGTAGCTTTTCTAGTTATACATGCACTTCTACTATAGAGGCTTTCAAAATTTATAGAGATAGAACTGTAGAAAATACTGCGGTGCCGTGAAGAGGCTCTGCAGCTTACGCATGTATTTGCAAATGTATGCAAACCAAAACCCTGTTTTTAATCTGAACTGTTAGACAGGAAATTCTGTTGGCTCCAGGCTGGTTGGGAATTTTTCTCTGTTGTTCTTTGACATGCGTCACCCTTCCATGTGCTCCTTGTTGCAAAGGCCAGTTATAGATTGGGGCAGTTGCCATTTATTTGCACTTTAAAAACTTACTATGGACCAGCTTGAAAAAAGTAAATTGTCCACATGCCTTATCAGTATGGCCGCTAAGGATTCCACAATATACTGTAGTAGCATTTTCTACATACATTAAGCTGTGTGCAAGAGCACACAGCTTAATGTATGTAGAAAATGCTACTACAGTAGCAGTGGACTGACTTCTCCTCTACTGAGTTGCTGGCACCTTGGCCATTCATGAAGCTCATTATATTTTTATCATTGAATACAAGGCATTTTCTGATTGGCCAAAGTGGAGAGGCAGATGGATGTTGTAAAGAATATGATA
This sequence comes from Staurois parvus, assembly GCF_062004578.1. Taxonomy (NCBI): domain Eukaryota; kingdom Metazoa; phylum Chordata; class Amphibia; order Anura; family Ranidae; genus Staurois; species Staurois parvus. The sequence continues at coordinate 843,911 of NW_028318480.1, forward strand.
GAGAATTTCCCCTACTACTAATTCAAAATTTAGGGCTTGGCATATAATTGATATCTTCAGTGTCACTAGAAGTGTCAATGGATAATTATGTTGAAGGAGTCCGATCCTCACATCCTGGGTGGGGTTTTTTTTTATTATTATTATTATTTAGGAGTTATATGTGCCAACAATTGCACATTTTAAAAAATAAGGGAGATAGTGGAGTTATAATACAATTTAATACATGACGGCTCAGAGAGCCCTGCTCATGACCGTTTACATTCTAAAATGCAGGGTCTAGTGATAAAAACGTAATAACCGTAAGGGATGAGCTGATGGAGAAAGTTAAAGTACAATTTATTAGTTGAGGTGGGATAGGCTTTTCTGAGGAAAATCATTTTTCAGGGATCGCCTAAGGTGGACAGAGTAGGAGATAGCCAGACCAGTTGGGGAAGGCAGTTCCAGAGGATGGAAGAGGCTCTGGAGAAGCACTGGAGGTGAGCATGGGAGGAGGTGAATAGAGAGCAGGAGGTCAAATATTTTATTACATGCACTATGTTAAGTTAATAAACAAGGTAATATATTTATCATATACAGTATGTGCTATGATTTGCTGTATGTTGTTATGTACAAACTTTCCCAATAATTGCTGTCATGTTACAGTCACCTTGACATAATATATGCAGTAAATATAGTGTGTGTTACAAATGTATACCTAGAAAATGGTTTTAAAGTAATTCTGTCCAAATTAATTTTTGTTTTTTTCCTTTAAATATCCCCTGCAAAAGAAAAACAAGAATATTTAAAAAAAACTGGCTGTGATTCTAGCTTTGCTTTCTTGAAAAGTTATGGTGCCTTCCTACTATGCTACACTCTGTTCCATCCAACAGCTCCTAAGCAACTACATGACACAGGAGTGACGTATAGGTATATTCAAGCTCATCAATGTCAACAGAATCCATGGAACATGAACAATCAGACAAAAATATAGTAATTGTAAGAAAAAAAAGCACCATCTTTATCATAGGAGAAGACTATAACCTCCTGGTTTTGTTCATCGGTGTTGGAGCCATCCAGTGATGATGACAAACCAATGGAATTTGTATCGCTTCGTTCTATGTAAGACAGGCTTCAATTTTCTGTGTCATAAGGCTGACAAGATGACAATTACAAAAGAGGTCTCATCCATATCATCTTCCTCAGAATTGAATCCATCAAGTGATGGTATTGTCTATCTCTAAGCCATCCAATATTGATATCACATTGCTGGATTCAACATACTGTAACTGGTAATCAGCAGACATGTTGAGCTTCTCTCCATTGTGTCCACACTGCTAGATATGTTGCCATCCTGGATGGATATTGATGACAGTTTCTCTTCACAACTTTCTCCAAATGTCCCAGATAACTGAGCTTCTTCATTGCGATCTCCCACCAAAAAAGATACAAACTTTTTGTGGCTGGAGCTACATGTGGATCAGACAGTGGCGTTCACTTGGCTTGTACAAAACAATGAAAGGCAGATAGTGATTGCAGCTGTCTGCCGGTGTTTGGATATAGTCGCATAGCCAGGTATTAGCTGCAGTTAGAGAGAGGTGATCACCCGTGGATGCAAGCAAGGACTTCTGTCTCAGTGATAGTTGTCAAATTACGAGCAGGAGTCAGCCCAACAGGGAAACACACAGCAAAGAAAAAAAAATTGGCTTTAGATGCACTCTAATTATTCAAGCCATATGTTTTTCTAATATGTTTTTAATTACTCTTTACAAAGAATATTCAGTCATTCATAAATTTCTATCTCCAAATGTATTTTTGCCCTTAAAGTGTACCTAAAGTCCTAACTTATTTTTGTATATTGTGTGAAATAATTAAATCCTTCATTTTAATTGCTGTCTGTACCCCTGATGCAGAGATTCACCTTCCTTATTGGTCTTGGTGACCATTTATTGAACAGAATGTGATGAGAAATCCAAAAATGAACAGTATGTCTCAGAAACTGGAGATAAAAGAAAATATATCAATGGCAAACCTGTTCATGTGACAACTGTCTAAGTAGGGAATTCCTCTGACTCTGAAAGCATATTTCCTCCTACTTCCTGTTGTGTCTCCAGTTTAGGAGGTGAAGGAAAATCACCTCAGGGGACACAGTAAACAAAAAAAACACGATTTAGGTATTAACCAATAGAATACTCCATGCAAAATGTAAAAAAAGTTTTGACTTTAGATATACTTTAATATAATATTATCAGAAAGTATGAATTGCATGACATTATCTACTTCCCCCTATTAACCTGTTTCAAAAACACAGTATATTATATTATGGTATATTATATGTCATTTGATTAACATCGAGTATAAGTAAAAAAGGAAAAACCTGCGCTACACCCAAAAAAAATGAATGACAATGAATAAATAAATATGTGAATAAATATGGTGAACTGCTGCTACTCTTTCTCTTTTCCTTGACTCTGCGGTGTCAGTGTCAGGGATCCCCTCGATCCCCGCCGCGTTGGTCCCGGCGCAGGCGCAGTATGCCGCCCGGCGCAGGGACTCGAGCACTGGGTCCGGGCCGGCCGCGGCGTTCGAGTTCGCGCATGCGCAGTAGAAGCCGCGGCCGCCCGCTGGGCACCAATGGCAGCGCAGGGCGGGATATTTAAACGACCCTGAGCTGTCATTCAGTGCCTTCTGGTCTTTCCTGCATCCTGTATCCTGTGAACCTGTACCCTGTAAGTTATTGACCCGGATTGTACCTGACCTTGCTGTTTTCTCCTATTCTGACCCTTGCTTTGCCTGACCTCTCTCCTGAATGCCCCCTATTGGATTTGACCTGCTGTTGCTGACCTGGCGTGTGACCCGACCATCCTATGCCCGCTGCCTTGTACCTTGCCGCCCTCTCTGTTACCGACCCGGCCCGTCTGACCTTGCTCATCCATCCATCCATCCCGTGCAGTAGGGTCTTCTGACCTCCTCACATCAGACTCTTCCCCGTGGGAGCCCCTTGCGCATACTACTACCACTGACGGGCGCACCCAGTAGCCACGACCTGGTCTCAGGGAGCTCCAAGTCCATCCCCACCATCAGGGGCCCTGGTGAACAAGCACCCTGGGACTTAGACTCCGTGCGCTGGGGACGCCTATTCAGTGGAGTGCTAGTAGTACCGCCGGGCGGTCCCTTACAGTCAGACTACCGGACGGAACGTGGTGACGTCACAGAAAGCTCCACCCTGTGACGTCACCACGTTCCAGCCGGTCGCCTGACACTGCAGGAATTTAAAATTTGTACACTGCCTTTATGCACCTTATCTATGTAAGTGCAATACTTTAATAAATATTTTCTTGTTTTATCAGGTCGCACTATGAAATTTTCTTCTTCTGTTTTAAACCTTTCCTTACATGGTGTGGAGAGCTGTTTGGTGTGATGAATTTGTCGAGGTGAACCTGCAGTTGTCCATTCATCTCCTTGATACTGCTAACATGGGTGTCAGTGTTAGATCTGAACACCGTCTGCTCGTTTGATCTCTTGATTGGAGATCAAAGTGTCTGGTAAGAGGCTGATTTTTCTGTTGTGTCAAGCACTTGTGGACACTTATACACCTTTGTTGGAAGATGTTTCAGCATACAGCACTGTGTCACTGGATTTGGGACATTTTTATTCATTCACTATTTGAATTTGGACGTTTTATAGCACTTTAGTAATATACTTTTTGTCATATCATCATTTTGTGGATATATTGTGTTTGGTCATTGTATCTGATTGTTTAGTGTACAGTGCATTCACTTTTCATATATTTGATTTACATTACTTCTGCTTTACAAGATAATATGACTATACTTTATTTATTGCAGGTACTTACCGGTATATACTTTATGGATGTAATAAAAAGTGGCGTGTTTAATTTTAATCAATAAGCAATTTTTTTCAGACAACACAGAAAAGTCCATCAGGGGAATGAAGATTTCAAAAGTTGTCCTTTTCATTTTGACAAAAAAAATTCACATTCTTTTTTCCACATGTACTTTTCCAGCCTGTCAGGAACAGATTGTGATCACAGCAGGCTGTAGCTGAGGCAGAATTTGGGTTTGGCACTTAATGTTCTTCCTCCATCTCTAGCCAAATACCTGCTGCTTCTGCGTATGAGGGAGCATATGATCTCCTCCCATGATACAGTGCCCAGTGCATGTAAATATAACTTGATGGAGGGGATCACATCATCATCTCATATAATCTCAGATATTGTGTGTTGAGGTGGTTGAGATGGAAGAAGATCAAAAGCTGAACATTACAATGATAAAAATAAGGAGGTTTAGGGGTGGGCTATAAAGAGACCTTGTTCATTTTCATTAACTGAGTAGGGTGACAGGTACTCTTTAATGCACCTTGACCTCTTCGGAAAAGTCAGTGAATGAAACGCTGCGTCGGGGTGCAGCTGCATGGCGATCAGGTTTGATGCTATAGACTAACCTGGAGGTGTTGCCACAAATCAGAAACATTCATGAGCCGGGTGAGAGCTGGAGTACTGGCACACTAATAGGGGACGTGTGGGACAGACCATTGTGCTGCCAAGTGATCAGCTGCGATATATGATATGCCTTTGACTATTTTTTGTTTGTGAGTAGTCTTGGATATTTAATACATTTTAACGTTTTTATGGTACTACAATGGGCGAGTTCCCTTTTATTTGCCAATATTTGAGGAACCACCAGATCGTCATTCATACCAATGTATGGGAAGACTCTTCAGAGGAAGTGGTGCACTCTGAGTGATTTGTGCCAAGTATGTATAAGTAAGGCATACCCATTTGGTGAGTGAGACTCACAGAGTGAACACAAGAAGTGATTGATCACAGAATGGAATAATCTCATCATCTTTCCTGCACGATTGGAACATGGCTATTTGGTTACTTATACTAGGTGTGGGACGTTTGCATGGACTTTTAAATGAACTTCAACGTCTTCCCTTATGGCCATTCTACATAGACGGTGGACGAGAAGCAGCACCGATGCAGGCTCACAGAGTGTGCACCTGAGAGCCCGGTGATTGGTATGTCGTCCGACCACAGTGGATCACATTACCGCTGTGTTTGGGCGATCACATGGTGTTTTATCATGTGACTGCTGTGACCAGGGGCGGACTGACCATTCAAGCACTCGGCCACTGCCCAAGGGCCCGGGGTCAGTAGGGGGCCCCATGAAATGCCCCTTGTACCTTTTATAGGCTTTTTTGGATGTGCTTTGAGTGTGGGCAAGGACACAGGGGCCCCATGATTCCCTATTGCCCGGGGGCCCCATGAGTTGTCAGTCCGCCCCTGGCTGTGACCAATCACAGCACTCACACAGCAAACACTAGAAACTGAAAGTAAAGATCTTTTCTCTCTGCTCTCAGTGTGAGAGCAAAGAGACGCAATCCTGCAGTGTGTGAGTGTACAGCAGCCCAGTGCCCCGGTTTAGTGACCCAGTGTCCCTGATCACTGCCCCACAATAACAAGAAATAATGCAAGGAGGCCCTGTCACATGTCCCAGTGCGCACAAAACACCCCCATACACCATACCAATGTTCTAATCACCGCCATACCAGTTCCCTGATCACCGCCATACTCCAAACCAACACCCTGATCACTATCATATGCCGTACCAGTGCTCTGATCACCTCCATACACCATACCAGCTCCCTGATCACTGCCATACACAATAACAGTGCCCCGATCAGCGCCTTACCCCATACCAGCATCCTGATCAGCGCCTTACTCCATACCAGCATTTTGATCAGTGCCTTACCCCAGACCAGCATCCTGATCACCGACATACACCATACCAGCATCCTGATCACTGTCATACCCCATACCAGCATCCTGATCAGCGCCTTACCCCATACCAGCATCCTGATCACTGTCATACCCCATACCAGAATCCTGATCATCGCCATACCCCATACCAGCATCCTGATCACCCCAATACCAGAATCCTATAACTGTCATACCCCATATCAGCATCCTGATCATCGCCATACCCCATACCAGCATCCTGATCACCGCCATACCAACATCCTGATCACCGTTATACCCCATACCAGCATCCTGATCACCACCATACCCGATACCAGCGTCCTGATCACCGCCATACCCCATACCAGCATTCTGATCACCGCCATACCCCATACCAGCATTCTGATCACTGTCATACCCCATACCAGCATCCTGATCATTGTCATACCCCATACCAGCATCCTGATCATCGCCATATCCCATACCAGCACCCTGATCACTGCCATTCCAGCATCCTGATCACTGCTATACCCCTTACCAGCGTCCTGATCACTGCCATACCCCATACCAGAGTCCTGATCACTGCCATACCCTATACCAGGGGTCCTCAAACTTTTCAAACGGGGCCAGTTCATGGACCTTTAGGGCAGGACTGTAGTTTGACATATGACATATGAACAAATTCCTATGCACACCACACATTTTATTTGTAGGGAAAAAAAATACACTATTTAAAATGCACTGTACACTGTAACGCACTGGACACCGCCATGCACTGTACACTGTAACGCACTTGGCACTGCAATGCACTGTATATTGTAACGCACTGGACACCACCATGCACTGTATACTATAATACACTGGACACGCCATGCACTGTAAACAGTAACGCACTTGGCACTGCTATGCATTGTACACTGTAATGCACTGGACACTGTAATGTACATGGCACTGCAATGCACTGTACGCTGTAACGCACTGGACACCTCAATGCACTTTAGCACTGGACAGCAACATGTACTGTACACTGTAACACACTGGACACTGCAATGCACTGCACTCTGTAACGCACTGGACACCACAATGCACTGTAACGCACTGGACACCACAATGCACTGTACACTGTAATGCACTGGACACCACAATGCACTGTACACTGTAACACACTGGACACTGCAATGTACTGCACTCTGTAACGCACTGGACACCGCAATGCACTGTACTCTGTAATGCACTGGACAACAAAATGCACTGTACTCTGTAATGCACTGGACAACAAAATGCACTGTACTCTGATACACTGGACACCACAATGCACTGTACCTAGTTTGCTTACTGTAGCATTTTCCGGCTGGTCCGACGGGCTGAATAAATGTCTTTGACGGGTCATATCCAGCCCGCGGGTCGTAGCTTGAGGACCCCTGCCCTATACTATCGCCCTGATCACCACCATACCCCATACCAGCATCCTGATCACAGCCATACCCCATACTAGCATCCTGATCACCCCCATACCTGCATCCTGGCTACTGCTATACTAGCGTTCTGACCACCGCCATATCCCATACCAGTGTCCTGATCACTGCCATATGCCATACCAGCGTCTGGCATTTTAAAATCTCAACTGATCAATTTTCAAATATATATCCCACAGTTTGTAGACTCTATAGCTTTAGCACAAACTAAATAATATAAACTGTTTTGGGTTTTTTTTTACCCCCCAAATGTATCAGAATACATTTTGGCCTAAATTTGTGAAGAGAAATGATCTATTTGCAAAATTTTATAACAAAAACTACACAAAAGATTTTTTTCACAATTTTCTGTATTTTTAAAAATTATATAGCAAAAAATAAAAAACCCAGTGGTGATCAAATACCACCAAAAGAAAGCTCTATCTGTCTCAAAAAAAGGATAAAACTTTCATGTGGGTACAGTGTTGCAAAGTGTGATAGTGCTGAAAGCTGAAAATTGGCCTGGACTGTAAGGGGGTGAAAGTGTCCGGACTTGAAGTTAATACTTTATGCTTTATATTTTTTAGTATAGCTATAGTAAAAAAAATTTTAGGTTGTCATCACAAAGCCTGTAAAAATTTGACATGTCAAGTTCAATTTGTCATGAAGCAAAGCATCACGGCCACAGCAATATGAATGGGCCTGTGTGGCTACCATGTGAATTTGCAAGTAGGCAAGTGGTGGGTGGTAAAAATGCAGATCAAACACCTATTTTTACTGCACCTTGACCATTTGTGTGAATTTAGAAATAGGGATTTGACCTCAATTCCTGTCCCTCTAATAGCCTGCAGGAGCTGAACAAGAAATGAGAGGGGTGGCTGTCACCGGCACAGGAAGTCACAAACAATAAAACAATAACCTGACTGAGTTTCTAATACATACCCATAGTGAAAAGTATATCTTATGGTGCCACTGCTATGGATGGAAGGAAAAGGATCACCCCACCGGCAAGTGAGAAGACGGGCGCATGAATCCAAGTGATTCCAGTGTCAGCCAATACAAATGAAGGAATGAACACTGCTCAACTTACCCCAGGAGTCCAATGTTGAGGAATGACTTCTGCCGCCATACTGGCCTTACCCTCTAACACTTTTCACCCCGCCCACTGGGGCTTGGTAACAGAGGTCATACATACCTATGTTACTGGAAAAAACGTGTTTTGTGGCAATCTGCATCCCTGTTGAAGGGATTCATCAGCATATATTGAACAGACAGAAAGTCGGGAAGAATCCCTTCAACACAGACCACAATAGGAACCTGACATGGTTTCTATTCCATCCCCACTCTGTCCCAAACTATAAAAGCTTTGGCTGGAGTTGGGCCTTAAGTGTGTATATGTCCCAACATAAGTGCAAGTTGAAATAATTACAGCCAAATGATTTGTTCAAATATTAATTGCAGTTCTGTCATGTCTATCTTTGGAATATTAAAAAAAGATATAAAAGGAAAGCCATCTGTCTGAATGTGACGTGCATTATTTTGGCAATGCAGCTATGCTGTATGTCTAGTAATTTTAATTATAAATCTAACTAATAATAAAAATAAACTTGATTCTGTTGGATTCGTTTTCTATCTCCATTGCTGTCTTGAAGTAGTATGATATAATAACTGACTTGTTAAATAAAGCAGCACAAAGAGCAATGATATCATGCAAAGTGTAGTAACTTCTAGAAACAAGTAGATTTCAGCATCCTGCAATGCCATTGGAGCAGGGTTTTTGCTGTGATATACTGCGTTTCATTGTGCTCTCTGCCTTATTAAATAAACTCACTAATGCTTTAGTTCTTTCTGTTATATTTTCCCAATTACCCTCCATCATAGACATAGTGATGCTGAGGAGGAGGTGACTGAGGAAATGCTTCCTCCTGCTTGCAGCTGACTGGTGACATAATTCTGCTAGATTGCCCCTCTCAAGCAGCACATAAAAAGGAAAATATGGCGCTCCCCATTGCCAACCTCTCTTTCTGAAATTGAGCATGCTTGCTGAAGGCTGGTGAATCACAAGGATTTAGACCACAGAGAGGAAGCTAGTATTTTCTGAAATAACCTCTATCTCTAGGTTTACTTTAAGAGACTGAGCCTAGGCACAAACAATGTATTGCAGCTCTTTTTTTTTGAAAGAGTAGGGAAAGGTTAGAGCCCCTGTCCATTTTTATTGCTGCATGTGTCCTTACTAGGGAGATTCGCCTGCTGTATTTGTCCTGGTGACCATTGTGTCCGACAATGAAAGTGAGGGGAAACAGGAAAAGCGTGGAAATCTCCCAAAAGGGCAAGGCTTTTTTCAGTGGGAACTTGGGGGAATGCAGTTCTGGCACCTCCAGCACTGAATGTATGTAATGACAAGGGGTGCTGGAAGATCTGTTGATGCTGGCTGCTGTCACTGGAGGAGATCTATTTTTGTATGGCGTTCTGTTGTTGCTGGGGAGGTCTGTTGTTTCTGGTGGGAGATTTATTGTTGCTGGGAAGTAAATTGTTGCTGGAAGGGATCCACTGTTGAGGGAGGGGGTAGGGGCGGACTGACCGTCTGGAAACTCGGGCACTGCCCGAGGGCCCGGGGTCAGAAGGGGGCCCCATGAGATGCCCCTGGTACTTTTTTTCATAGGCTTTTTTTTAGTTTGGGCAAGGACACAGGGGCCCCATGATCCCCTATTGCCCGGGGGCCCCATGAGTTGTCAGTCCACCCCTGGGAGGGGGTCTATTGTTGCTGGTTGCTGGAGAGCCTATTGATGCTGGCTGTTGGGGGATCTGTTGTTGCTGCTGGGGGTCTATTGTTGCTTGGAGTGGTATTTTGTTGCAGGGATCCATTGTTGGTGGGGGAATCAATTGTTGCTGGCTGCAGGGGATCTATTTTACTGATTTTCTTGTTATCATTAACAAATTCCATACAAATTACTTAGCACCACAAAATGATACTTAGTTCTGTGTTCTCCATAAGGAGCGGTACTGGGAGGTGGGTAGGAGGTGGAAGCAAAGAACTGTGCTTGGAGGTGGGTAGAGGGCCGAGATAAGAACTGACTCAGAAGGGGGAAGTTCCTGCACCTTTTCTCTGAGAAAAAAAAGCCATGAAAAGGGAACATTTGTTCTGGTGACAACTGTCTAGGAGAGGATTTCCCTCATATTAAAGTGGACATTCCCCCTCTTCTTTCCCTCCTTCAACCAACTTGATCACACTAGTGCGATTGGGGAAGTAAAACCAATAATAGTAATAATAAAAGGTTGTCTCTTCCTTGCACTTTAGTAGTGTCTGTGGTCTGTATTCCCCCTCCCCCACAGGTCACAACCCATGCCACTATTTAAAAAAGAAACGTCATTGGTGTCTGGCTTCTTCTCCCTTGCCAGCCCACCGATGATGCCTGCACCTCATCTTGCACATGAAAAATTTGAGATCAAATCTGTTTATACAATGGCATGGCAGCAACATGAGCAGCATCACGCCAACAAAAAAGCTCACATTAATGAATTTGGTGGCAATGTATAAACAATATAACAATATATACAATGGCAATGTATAAATAATATACGTTGTTATTACCTGCACTGCCTCTACCTTACACCTGCTGTAGTAAATCACAATATTTGTGACCAAGCTTACTAAATTCATCTATACAGTGCTTGACAACCACATATTCATTAGAAGTGCTCCAATATTTGCAATTATACTAGTCAATTTCATATACCTGTGTACCAACAATCGTGCAATTCTTGAATAAAATTCATACATCATTGTGTAAAAATATTGCGCATTTCATACTTACAGTATGTATAATATACAATTCTTAAACAAGGTGCATAGGCCAAAATGCCCCATAAAAGTGCTTTGTGCTCAAATCACAAAGTCCAGTATCAACATAGCATTTCACAATTTATCTGCTGTTTCTGTGTCACTTCACTCCTTAAAAATACTTTCACCACGTGGATACCTTCACCTACACTCCTCACTCACCAGATAATCCTGGGTCACTTTGCACTCAAAATACAGGTTAAGGTATTTCTACCACTCCAACGGAATATCCACCAAGCTACTCCACCACTAATCAGAATCCCCTGGGGCTGGCTACCTTTGGTGGTAAAGGGCTCCTCTCAATCAATCATGGAGGCCACGGGAAAGAATAATTAAAAAGCGCTGTTTATTATTAAGAATAATAAACAGTGCCATAGTATAAAACCTTTTTATTAAAAGAACACACATAAGTGTGAGCTTATAAAGTGGCAAGGCTGCATTAATAATAGATTTCCAGAATTGAGCTGTAGGAGGGTCAGGCTGCTTCCACTTAATAAGTATTGTTTTTCTCACATAAAAGGAAGTATAGAAAGAAATGTACTGGTGCAAAATGATAATGGTCTAGCTGGTTACTGGCATACCTATAGCTACCCTGATATCATACTGCTTGTCAGTGCTGACTGATGACTGATGTGCTCAGAAAAGGTCAAGTGACTATAACAAATGGTTTCATAGCCCATGGCAAGTGTATAAGGATACTCAATAACCAGTCTGTCCCAAAATTCCTGACATGCAGCATCAAAAGGGTCAATGATAGGTGTCTATTTCAAAGGAAATGTCTTTAAAATATCAGTGTTCTGAGATAAAGAAATGATTCTTATTTATTAAGTTATAATTAGAGATGAGCGAATTATTCAAAAATTCGATTCGGCTGATTCGCCGAATTCACGGAATAAATTCGATTCGAGGCGAATATATTCGCTGCGAATTTAACTTATAAAAAGGGTGTTTCTAGGCTTCAGAGAGCCTTTATATTAGTGCAGAACACTGTACCTTTAATTTAAATGCGCTTGGAGTCTGCTGGGGAAGAGAACTAATACTGTCAGTCAGTATGACATGCAGATGAGTGCCGTCGATCTTAGAATCACCGCACACTTCACTCATTTGGGCAGTCACGGGGCCAAAACCAGAGTGTGGAGCCACAGTGTGGCGGTGGAGGCAGCAGCAATGGGAGGCCATACAGCACCCTATGACAAAATGGAACCCACCAGCAGTGTGAGGAGACCTGAAAGTGGCACATGGCAGAGTGTGGCGATGGAGACAGCAGCAATGGGAGGCCGTACAGGGACCCATGACACACTCTGGACCTGGCAGCAGCATGAGGAGGCGGTACAGGGGCCCATGACAGATTACGGGCCTGGCAGCAGCAGTGGGCGGGCGGTGGATGCAGCAGTATTCGGAAGCCAAACACAGGCCTCGGTTAAAAAGCGGAAGCCGTCAGCAGCGTGAGCAGACGACAGAGGCACATGGCGCAGGGTGGCGGTGGAGGCAGCAGTATTCGGAAGCCATACACAGGCCTAGGTTAAAAAGCGGAAGCCGTCAGCAGCGTGAGCAGACGACAGAGGCACATGGCGCAGGGTGGCGGTGGAGGCAGCAGCAATGGAAGGCCATACAGCACCCTATCACAAAATGGAACCCACCAACAGTGTAAGGAGACCTGAAAGTGGCACATGGCAGAGTCTGGCGATGAAGTCAGCAGCAATGGGAGGCCGTACAGGGACCCATGACACACTCTGGACCTGGCAGCAGCAAGAGGAGGCGGTACAGGGGCCCATGGCAGAGTGGCGAAGCGTAAGCAGCTTAAATTGAAGGCCATACAGAGGCCTATGTTAAAAATAATAACATGTTTGGGGCATGATTCATGGCGGATTTAGTCAGTTGTGTCAGGAACTGGTGGTTTGAAATCCAGACTAATCCACGCCTGATTCATTTTCACAAACGTGAGTCTCTCCACACTTTGGGTGGACAGTCGTGTCCTCCGCGGAGTTACAATACCTCCTGCCACACTAAACACGCGCTCCGATGCCACGCTACTGGCCGGGCATGACAGCCTTTCAAGGGCAAATTCAGCTAGTTGGGGCCAAAGGTCAAGTTTCGTTGCCCAGTAGTCAAGGGGATTGTCTACCTCGGTTGGCAGGGTGCTGTCCAAGTAGGCCCGAGCCTGTTGTTTGAGGTCCTGCTCCAGGTCCACCTGATGCTGCTGCTGCTGCTGCGGCTGGTTAGTAGTTTCCTCACTGCGCTGGTGAAGAAAGCTACTCATCATCGACTGCAGACTGAGGCAGCCGCTGCTGGTGGAGCTGCCACTGCTCCTACCACCCCACCCCTCCCCTGCTGCCATGGCAGCGGAACGCGAGCGCACAGGGCCCACAGTGTCTGAGGATGGACGTTGGCGCAGAAAGGCAGAGACCAACTGACTACATAGGTGGTTTTTATAGTACTTTATTTTGGCCTCCCTCTCAGCAGGTGTGAAAAAGGCCACCATTTTTGAACGGTAGCGAGGGTCCAACAAGGTGGACAGCCAAAAGTCATCCCTCTGTCTGATGGTTATTATTCGGCTGTCGCTACGCAAGCAACCGAGCATGCTATGGGCCATTTGTGCCAAGGAATGCGAGGGACTCCCTGCCTCCATCTCCACAGCATACTGCCACGGTGCGTCTGGGTCCTCTGTCTCCTCCTCCTCCTCTATCAGATGCTCCTGCTCCTCCACTCCTGTCCGCTGAGTGGAAAAACCACCCATTTCACTCAATAATTCCTGAGCACCAATGTCCTCCTCTACCTCCTCCTTTTCTTCCTGTCCTGCCCCCACAGGGGTCATGTGGCGTTGAGATCTGTGCGCCACATCTACCGCACCCTGACCAGCCATTGTTAACAGCATTTGTTCCAGGACGTGCAACAGAGGAATGACGTCGTTCATCCCATAGTCCTGCCGACTCACGAATAGCGTGGCCTCCTCAAAGGGCCTGAGCAAGCGGCAGGTGTCACGCATGAGCTGCCAATGGCTGACATCTAAGTTACACAGGGGAGTACCTTTATCCGCTTGTAACATCAGGAAATCGGTGATGGCCTTTCGCTGTTCGTAAAGGCGGTCTAACATATGTAGGGTTGAATTCCACCTTGTTGCAACGTCGCAGATCAGGCGATGCTGTGGAATTCCGTTCTGCCGCTGCAGCTCAAGGAGGGTGTGCTTTGCGGTGTAGGAATGGCTGAAATGCATGCAAAGTTTACGTGACATTTTAAGGATGTCTTGCAGTGGGATGGTGGATTTTAGGAACCGCTTGACAACCAGATTGAACACGTGAGCCATGCATGGCGCATGGCACAACCTTCCTTGACGCAGAGCAGACACCATGTTCTTTCCGTTGTCGGTCAACATGGTTCCGATTTTCAGTTTGCGCGGAGACAGCCATCTGTCGATTTCTCTGTTCATTACACTCAGAAGTTCCTCCCCTGTGTGACTACGTTCGCCAAGGCATACCAGGTGCAGCACAGCGTGACACCGTTGCGCCCTGCACATGTGATATGCCGGTCGGGTAATGGGACTTGGCACGGGGGTGGCGGCTGAGGACACGGCGGAAGAAGAGGTGGTAGAGGCGGACATCTTTGCTGGACCAAGGACGTGCAAACGTGGAGGCAAAAGCGGCGTGACCTGTCCAAGTTGCTGGTGCGGCTGTGCCGGCACCACGTTCACCCAGTGGGCCGTAAATGACATGTACTGTCCCTGACCGTAGTTACAGCTCCACACGTCGGCGCTGCCGTGCACTTTGGCAGAGACCGACATGCTCAAAGACTGGCCCACCATCTCTTCTACATGTGAATGCAGGGCTGGCACTGCCTTTTTGGCGAAGAAATGCCGGCTTGGCACTCTCCACCGCGGCTCGGCACAAGCCATCATTTCTCGGAAAGGTGCTGAGTCCACCACTTGGAAAGGGAGGGACTGCAGCACCAGCAACTTGGACAGGAGGACGTTCAGCTTCTGCACCGTCGGGTGCGTGCTCGCAAACTGTTGGCTCTTGGAAACGGATTCCAAGAAAGACTGCTGACGGAATCCGTGAAGAGGAGTAGCAGGAGAAGGAGCATCTGAACGAGCGGAAGATGCCAACGAGCGACAACTCCCCTCAGCAGAGGTGTTGGAGCCTTGACTGGCTGATAGAGGGCGATTGACGTCGGGTGACGGAGCAAGTAACGGAGCGGGTGATGGAGCGGGGGCTGGGGCAGGCAGAACCGCCGTATCTTTATCACGGTTTTCCCAGGCCACCGAATGGCGACGCTGCATATGCTGATGCAACGCTGTAGTCCCAACATGGGCCCCCTGGCCACGCTTGACTTTCTGGCCACATAGTCGACATACGGCTACGTTTACTTCCTCAGGCGGCTTGACGAAAAATTGCCACACCGCCGAGTAGGAAACTTTGCCCCCGCTACTCCTCACTGGCTGACTGCTACTTCCTCCGTGCACACCGGCACCACTACTGGCCGTGGTGGTAGGCTGCAGTGGAGCTGGTGCTCTACTCCGTGGCCGTTTGGCTCCACTGACACTGCTGCGACCCTGCTGCCTCCTGGGCAACCCACCGACTGTTTTGCTCGCTGGCAAGCTGGCACCCTCTTCTCCTGATGATGCGGAAGCAATAGCCTGATGACGACGAGGCTGCCAAGTGCGATCAGCCTCATCATCATCAATTAGGGTCTCCGCGTCACTACTAGCCCCCTCGGCTGCGTGTGGGTCAGGAGACAGACCTGTCTCTAGACCGGCTACCGAGCCACTCTCCTCGCCAGTACTTCTTCGCCTGGCTGCTGAAGAGGCGGATGTCTCCCCCCGTTCCTGACCGCCCTCTGTTAGCTCTTCCTCACTGTACAGTGGGGCTGAACCCACAGCATGCGATACTTCGCTTGGTGAGGGAACACCAAAGGACAGGGGCAAGTAGAGGACACGTGATTTCAGTGGGCTTGCTCCCGGGCCATGCCAACTAACGGTTGTGTCTGACGTACCCACCGACCGTTGGCTGTAGGTGTCAGAGGTGACCTGGGAAGAGGAAGACGACCGGGTCAACCAATCGATGACGGCAGGGTTGTCGGTGGAGACACGACCGCTGGATGACACCGGGAGCACTGGCCTCTGGCTGCGACTAGTGCTGCCTCGACCCCTTCCTCTGCTGCCACGTCTGCTCGCTCCTGAAACATTGCCTCCTCTGCCACTCCTCTGCGTGTTGTCTGACATACTCTTTAATTCAATAAGCACCCCAAACATAAAACAGGATTTAACTCTTTGAACGTACAATAGTGGTTGTGAAGCAGAAAGTAACGATTCTGTGTCCCTGAGTAACGATTCTGTGTCCCTGAGTAACGATTCTGTGTCCCTGAGTAACAATTCTGTGTCCCTGAGTAACAATTCTGTGTCTGTCCCTGAGTAACGATTCTGTGTCCCTGAGTAACAATTCTGTGTCCCTGAGTAACGATTATGTGTCCCTGAGTAACGATTCTGTGTCCCTGAGTAACAATTCTGTGTCCCTGAGTAACGATTCTGTGTCCCTGAGTAACGATCCTGTTTCCCTGAGTAACAATTCTGTGTCCCTGAGTAACAATTCTGTGTCCCTGAGTAACGATTCTGTGTCCCTGAGTAACAATTCTGTGTCCCTGAGTAACGATTCTGTGTCCCTCAGTAATGATTCTGTGTCCCTCAGTAACAATTCTGTGTCCCTGAGTAACGATTCTGTGTCCCTGAGTAACGATTCTGTGTCCCTCAGTAACAATTCTGTGTCCCTGAGTAACAATTCTGTGTCTGTCCCTGAGTAACGATTCTGTGTCCCTGAGTAACAATTCTGTGTCCCTGAGTAACGATTCTGTGTCCCTGAGTAACGATTCTGTGTCCCTGAGTAACGATTCTGTGGCCCTAAAGTCTCTGTGGCCCTAACTCTGTCCCTAATACAGACAGGTCTGTCTCTCTTGAATGACCGGAGGCTAATGGAGAATTCTAAGATGGCCGCGATTTATAGCTCCACCATTACACAGTGCTGGCTGGCTGGCTGCTGATTGGCTAATGCGATCACATGTCATGAATGAATGCATTATGGGTCAGCGCGCCTTGTCTGCGCGCCTTCCCAGAGATCCCCGCTCCGTCGCCACACATGTCGCCGCCATTTTGGGAAAATTCGATTCGTGCATCCGAAGTTTGCTAATTTTCGGATTCGGCGCGAATCAAATTTTTCCTAATCTTCGAAACGAATTCCACTTCGCCATGTTCGATTCGCTCATCTCTAGTTATAATACTCTACAGAAAATAAAATTGCATCATATTCTAAAAACAGTTTAAATATCATATATTTCAGTACTCTAAGGAGATTTGGAATCCAATTCACTGAACACTAATTGACCAAGTTATTTGTACTTGACTTAATTTGCAGAGAATTGCAGAACGAAAGGGAAGCAATCAACTTGCCAGTCTGGTCATCATTGCCCACTTGAGTATTGTAATCTGGTTACATAATCACCCCACATACCTGTGTATGCAAACATCCTGCAATCTTTTGTTTACTCCTCAAACAAACTAAAAATGCAGCAAGGTCACAGAAAAAGATGTAAAAGTTTTGGTCATACACATCTAAAGATGAGGCTGCCTGACACTGATCCTATCAGCCAATTCAGTTGTATTAACAGTGCATAGTTTTAGTTGACCTCGGTCATTCTGTATTATAGAAACCTTTGTTTTGATGTACTTTATTGGGGCCAATAATTGGTATGGTGGCTTTTCTCTGGGCCCCAAAGTCTTAGTTTTAGATATTGCTAAAACTCTTACCCCAAATATGTAGTTTCCTGTAAAATTAATTGCAATCCTATAAATCAGAAAGAAATGCTTAATGTGTGCAACTCTTGGTTAAAGAAGAACTCTCTCCAAAATTTTTCATTACTTATTCCCCCATGGGACCAAGTGTAAATAGAACATTGTCCTGTTTGATCGGCGGCTCCATTGCAGATATAAAGCCCCTCTTTATTATATATGTATTAACACCTAACCACCATTTTGCTGCACACTCATCTTGACATTTAGCGTGCAGGTTTCAAGCCAAAATGAAGGGCCAAGATCATAGCATCAGAAGATACTGCTTTGTAAAACCCAGTTTGTCTAACTCATACAAAGTAGGTTTGCTTCTTTATTTTGTGTTGTGGTATAATGCGCATATGGGGGAACTAGCCAGCAAGAATATTGTGGATTCACAGCTACATTATAATGTGAATATATAATGTGCCTGAATCTAAGATTGGGTGGATACAGAGATAGGAGAAGCTCCCAGTTTGGAAAAATGGGACGAATACTTTTTTCTATTGCCTTCATCCACTCATTATCCCACCTAACCTAATAAAATATGGGAATTTGTTCCTTTGTCCCTACTACACATTAAAGGGATAATACTGCACAAATCTCTTATGTACCAACCTCTGCCACTGAGACTTTCCAAGGGTACAATTATACAATACACCCCAAACTTACCATTTTAAAAGCGAAAACATTATACAGAATTTGTAAACATGTCAGTCAGATTGTTGGTCACCAGAAGCTATGGAAACTTCCAAACACATATGAAAAATTCTTGTATCTAGGAGAACTGAGCCCAGGGGCTACCAGCACATAGCTATATCCCTGAAACATATTCAGCTTAACCACTATAAAGTAACAACCCCAAACAAACATTTCAGATGTGAACCCAAACACCTCAATCCATTGTTCTTGTTTCCCTACAGTCTACAGCCATGCTCTTTTGATGCTACCCTCCTGACCCATGCTCCCCCCTCTAAACTCCGTACAGGAGGGAGAAAGAGGTGTAAGAAATATATTCCCCCAGTTTTTTTACCCTTCCCTGCCCCTCCCTAGCCATTTCCACCTACATGTCTATCCCTCCGCTACCCTCTCCTCCTTTCTTTTCCTTACTCAGGTTTCCTTGTGTTCCTTCTTCCCTTCAATTGTAATTTTAATCTCCTCAACACATTCTCATCTCTCGACCTTCAGCCACTACTACTGAATGCCACCTATCCAGAGTATGATACTGTTGCCCAAAAAAAGCTGAGGGAAAAGAGCACTAAATGATCCATGGTAGACATACTCATGGAACCTGCTCAACCATACACATACATTCCCTAGAAACCATTTTGCAATGTACAAAAAAAGACAAACCATAAGTGTACAGCAAAACATTTTTATTTGACATTTACGGCATTATTTTACCCTTCAAATCTATAGCTAAACGTTAGGATGTACCTTTTCTCTTGTATGTTAAATTAAGAATTTATAAAATGCCTGGGGATATAATTGAACAAAAAATGTGTCAGCCTCTATTCCTAGAGGGTGTCACTAAAATTAGATTCATACTTTGCCCCAAGGAAGGAACACAACTGTCTTTATAATAAACAGACATTTACAAAGTGTTCGCCTTGGTGTATGCCAAGATGTCTCTAGGACCCTGTAATGTGTGTAGATTTATTACCAGCAATCACAATATGTGTATAAATGTTTTCCAAATATTCACTTATGCTTCTACATAACTACTCCAGTTTATTTTTAAAACTTGATTTTAACAGGCGTAAACACGTCTGCAATCATCTGACGCACAGGATCTTTGTTTAACCACTTGCCCGCCAGAGGATTTACCCCCCTTCCTGACCAGGCCATTTTTTACGATACGGCACTGCGTTACTTTAACTGACAATTGCACGGTCATGCAATGCTGCACTCAAATGAAATTTATGTTGTTTTTTTATCACAAATAGAGCTTTCTTTCGGTGATATTTGATGGCCTCTGTGTTTTTTATTTTTTGCACTATAAAAAAAAGACCGCCAATTTTGAGAAAAAAAAAACAATATTTTTGACTTTTTGCTATTAAACATGTCCAGTGAAAAAAATTTAAAATCAAATTTCGTCATAAATTTAGGTCAAAATGTATTCTGCTAAAAAAAAATCCCAATGCATGTAAATTAATTGGTTTACATGAAAGTTATAATGTCTACAAATGGCGGTATATATACACTGGAATTCTTTTTTTTTTTAATACTAGTAACGGCTGCGATTAGCGACTTATAGCGGGAATGTGGATGGCATTCAGACACTGGGAGGGAAATGACGAATTGTCACTGACATCCCCAGTGGCCACCAATACAGTGGTCAGTGCTAATAAAAAGCACTGACACTGTACTAATGGCACTGGGCAGGAAGGGTTTAACATCTGCGGCGATCAAAAGGTTAAATGAGTGCTGTTTCACTGTGTGCTGTGTTTGTGCTTTACACTGTAAGCACACTGCTTTGCATGACTCTGCTATGCAGAGCCATGCAAAGCAGTGTACATGAGCTGACAGGGGAGAGATCTGTATTGTTTATATACAGGTCTCTCCCCCGTCCATGATACTTTGTGATCACCAGGTGTCGGCGGGGAATCGCCCTGTGATTGACAGCTGAGGCTGGCAATGGCAGCACGGATAGGGCGCACGCAAGGCTTGCGCACCTCCTACCCTGAAATGCAAAATGATTGTATATGTACATGATTTTGCACACCCCCTGCCAGGGGCGGACTAACAACTCATGGAGCCCCCGGGCAATAGGGGATCATGGGGCCCCTGTGTCCTTGCCCAAACTCAAAAAAGCCTATGAAAAAGGTACAGAGAGCATCTCATGGGGCCCTCGGGCAGTGCCCGAGTTTCCAAATGGTTAGTCCGCCCCTGCCCCCTGCCACCCTGTAGCAGTATTTCTGCTATAGGTCTGCGGGAAAGCAGGTAAAGACAAGTATTATGTGTTTTCACTGAATGCACAGTTTGAGTTGTAATATCAATGTTTGCCTTTAAGTAGTTTGTAATATGGCTGTGAGGTTTTCTAATTCAAATACGGTCCCCCAATGGTAAGCGCAGAGAAAAAGAATATCCACACACAATTTGTAACTAATTGCATATAAGATAAGTTAACTAATCATTTGATCCGAGGTTATACAAAAAGCATAGTTATACCCTCATATAAATGATGAGTTCTGAGACACACATACAGTGTCTATTGAAATGTAAATGTAAATACAGTCAGGTCCATAAACATTGGGACATCGACACAATTCTAACATTTTTGGCTCTATATACCACCACAATGGATTTGAAATGAAACGAACAAGATGTGCTTTAACTGCAGACTGTCAGCTTTAATTTGAGGGTATTTACATCCAAATCAGGTGAACAGTGTAGGAATTACAACAGTTTGCATATGTGCCTCCCACTTGTTAGAGGACCAAAAGTAATGGGACAGAATAATAATCATAAATCAAACTTTCACTTTTTAATACTTGGTTGCAAATCCTTTGCAGTCAATTACAGCCTGAAGTCTGGAACGCATAGACATCACCAGACGCTGGGTTTCATCCCTGGTGATGCTCTGCCAGGCCTCTACTGCAACTGTCTTCAGTTCCTGCTTGTTCTTGGGGCATTTTCCCTTCAGTTTTGTCTTCAGCAAGTGAAATGCATGCTCAATCAGATTCAGGTCAGCTGATTGACTTGGCCATTGCATAACTTTCCACTTCTTTCCCTTTAAAAACTCTTTGGTTGCTTTTGCAGTATGCTTTGGATCATTGTCCATCTGCACTGTGAAGCGGCGTCCAATGAGTTCTGAAGCATTTGGCTGAATATGAGCAGATAATATTGCCCAAACACTTCAGAATTCATCCTGCTGCTGTTGTCAGCAGTCACATCATCAATAAATACAAGAGAACCAGTTCCATTGGCAGCCATACATGCCCACGCCATGACACTACCACCACCATGCTTCACTGATGAGGTGGCATGCTTAGGATCATGAGCAGTTTCTTTCCTTCTCCATACTCTTCTCTTCCCATCACTCTGGTACAAGTTAATCTTGGTCTCATCTGTCCATAGGATGTTGTTCCAGAACTGTGAAGGCTTTTTTACATGTCGTTTGGCAAACTCTACTCTGGCCTTCCTGTTTTTGAGGCTCACCAATGGTTTACATCTTGTGGTGAACCCTCTGTATTCACTCTGGTGAAGTCTTCTCTTGCTTGTTGACTTTGACACACATACACCTACCTCCTGGAGAGTGTTCTTGATCTGGCCAACTGTTGTGACGGGTGTTTTCTTCACCAGGGAAAGAATTCTTCGGTCATCCACCACAGTTGTTTTCCATGGTCTTCCGGGTCTTTTGGTGTTGCTGAGCACACCGGTGCGTTCCTTCTTTTTAAGAATGTTCCAAACAGTTGTTTTGGCCACGCCTAATGTTTTTGCTATCTCTCTGATGGGTTTGTTTTGTTTTTTCAGCCTAATGATGGCTTGCTTCACTGATAGTGACAGCTCTTTGGATCTCATCTTGAGAGTTTACAGCAACAGATTCCAAATGCAAATAGCACACTTGAAATGAACTCTGGACCTTTTATCTGCTCATTGAAATTGGGATAATGAGGGAATAACACACACCTGGCCATGGAACAGTTGAGAAGCCAATTGTCCCATTACTTTTGGTCCCTTAACAAGTGGGAGGCACATATGCAAACTGTTGTAATTCCTACACCGTTCACCTGATTTGGATATAAACACCCTCAAATTAAAGCTGACAGTCTGCAGTTAAAGCACATCTTGTTAGTTTCATTTCAAATCCATTGTGGTGGTGTATAGAGCCAAAAATGTTAGAATTGTTTCGATGCCCCAATATTTATGGACCTGACTGTACGTACTTCTAACCTAAAATACAGTTTCACTACACAGCCTGCGTAACAGTCACATCCTTTGCCATTGTGTATGAAGTCCAGAAGGGTAGGCAGAATTCTCTGGAGGAAGAAAAGAGACATTTCTGTTTTAAGCTATAACTCAGTACAATCCATCTTAATTGTATATGTCAAAACCATCTTTGTTCAGACCTCTTTCAGGGGCAAAATCTACTTTCTGGACTGAGAAGCTGGTTCAGCGATGACACAGTGACACAAGGGACAGCGTGATGTCCCTGCACAGCACAGGGCGTATGTGGCGGTGTGACGTCACCGGCTGCAGAAGTAGTGAATATCTCCTAAACGGTGCACATTAATTAGATATTCCTTGTACCTGCTGGCAAGCTTTATTATAGGCCTACTTGTAGGCACAAGTGAGCAAGTGGTGCTTACTACTGCTTTAGGTTACAGTGTTGCAGTATGATCACTAGAGCTCAGGGACTGCTTTTTAATGACAAAAGGTACAACTTTATTAAAAAATAATAATACTGTTGCTATATATGTTACATGCTGGGAATGTATTCACATGAAATAGTAGAGTTAGCAAAAAGCCTACTTTAAAGTGTTACTAAAGCCATGACCCTGTATTCACTATATCTGGTCTCCCATAGTACACACAACATGGAAATGCAATTATTTTAGAAAATAAAAACTACTAAATACTTTTTCTCATCAGCAGTTAAAGCAGTCTTGTAATTTAATGTCCTGCAGAGCACTGGTTAAAACTTGTAGGAGGTGTTTTCATTCTCCCCTGATTGTCCTATTAGGCTGCAAAACCCCTGACCCTGTCTGTAAAGCACTGATTGGCCCTGTGCTGATCACATGCACTTCCCAAGAAAGAAAGAAAAAACTCTCTAGCAATACACATCAAACTGAGCATGTGCAGCTTGCCCTCAAGGCTCTGTTTTATCAGTAGATGGACAGGGGACAGTAGAAGAAGGGCAGGATCAGAGAAGACAGGATCAAACAGCCTTTTTGCATTAGGAGGATTAATCCCTTAGGTTCCACAGTGAATATAACAAGCATTCTTTACTGCATATACAGACTGATTTTACTGTTGTGAGTTTAGTAACACTTTAAGGTATCGCTTTAGGGCTGAGATTATGCATTTTCATTTACTTTGAATTCTAAAGTAAACATAGCAGAGATTTTTTCACCACTTTCAGACCAGCATTTAGACCTGTGCATTGTGGTAGCATGTGCGTTACGACAACGGTGGTCAATGTGCAATGCTGTGTTGAGGTGCCATTTAAAATAAATGGCACCCCAATGCACTTAGGCAATACAGGTGTGTTGCAGCATGTTGTAACACACGGCAGAGCACCATGCTGCATTTCAAACTTCATGGCATTGGCATGTCTGATGTGGAACACAGCAAACACAAATTAACATGCAAAAGTGCCCTTTATAATGTATGTATAGTTAAAACGTTTTCTTAGTTTTGTCCATAACAGAGTTAAAACTTCTATAAAATTGTCCAGCTAGGTGAATTCCCCTTTACTTAATGTCTTAGAGAAGCAAAAGGAAGTCAAATAGAAACTTTACTAATTTTAGACAGTTGTCATTGGAACGTTTGTCTCTATTGGAAGATTTCCCTCAACTCTGGTGACAACCCAAGGGATGAATCTCCCCAGTGGGGTCATTGACAGGTAGTCTAATGCTTCCCTGCTTAAGGTAACAGTCCAGCCAGAGAGGAAACCTCTTATGTCACTCCTTAACGTGGTTGTAAACCTCAGACATAAAATATGAACAAAGCATATCCCCCTATAGTGTGTACTTGTTTCAATTAAGAGCATTAAGTGTCACTTCTGTCTGCTGCTTCATTCCTCTGTTATCAGCACGAGTCACTTCTGACAATTTTCCTGACATCAAGAGAAAAATGGTGATGGGGGAGGGACCTTCAGCAGTTTGACAGCCCCAGCTCTGTTCCTATAAGCTGCAAGAAGGGGGTGTGTCTCTTCCCTCCAATCAGCTGTCAGAACTCTCCTCACTAAGGTCTGCAGAGTGTAACTTCAGTTCCTGACCCCTTTTTTCTCAACTCTAACAAGCTGTATAAATTCAGCACTTTGAACGGGTGTAGAGAAAAGAAGACTGCGGATCGGCAGGTACAACTTATGTAGGAGGATTTGTTTCATCTCTGTGTATCGCCTGTGTATCTGACACTGGGGGAACTGACTTGGTGTCACTGACATCCCCAGTGACACCAATACAGTGATCAGTGCTAAAAAAAAAAAAGCACTGACACTGTACTAATGGCACTGGGCAGGAAGGGGTTATCAAGGGCGATCAAAGGGTTAACTGTGTGCTAGGAGTGTTTTACTATGGGGCTGTGTCAGTGTGCTTCACTGTAAGCACACTGCTTTGCATGGCTGTGCTGTGCATAGCCATCCAAAGCAGTGTGCCTGAGCTGACAGGAAGGAGAACTGTTAGTAAACAAAATAGTTCTCCTCCCCTCCGGAGATTGTCGTAAATCACCACGCGCTGGGACCCGGTGATTGGCAGCCGCAAATGGTGGCGCGGGTAGGGTGCACTCCCCCTATCTGGAAATGCGAAATCATGTGTATATATATATATCTACGTGATTTTGCGCACCTGTGCCGCCCTATAGCAATATTTCTGCTATAGGGCAGACGGGAAGCGATTAATTACGTTTTTACTTTGATACTGGGCCCTGACATTCTCTATCCACATTGCTGATTTCTGCTAATGGCTATTCCACTTTCCATTGAGGCTGTCTCACTGGCCAGAAAAAGGCCATTTGACAGGTTGGATGGCAGAGAAAGGGTTCAGCTATGAGAGGCCCTGTAACAACATAGATACCAACTTTCCCAGATTTGCCAGGGCAGATCACAGCAACCCTCTTATTTGAGTTACTTAGCATTTGCAGTAACTCCAATAAAGTTATTAACCAAGAGGACTGCGGCTGCAAAAGTGACTTCCACCTGCTTACCGGCTAGCCCACTAGAAAAGTGGGTGTGATCTGGGCAGGACCACCCGAATAGTAGGCAAGTTAGGAGTGGGCCGTGGGCAGGGGTGGCAGTGGACTAGGTAATAGAACTAATATGTTATAAAGTATGTAACAAAGTGAAATTAAATCAGATAGAAGCAAAACTAAGGCATTTAAAGCGCAGTTCCACTCACACTGTAAAATAATAAAAAGTCAGCAGCTTCTAAAAGTGTAGCTGATGACTTTTAAAAAACAGCCACTGACCTGTCCAACGATCCCGCAGTGTCCTACCCACTGCCCGTTTAACCGGCTGTCCTGTGTTGCAGGCTCCGGCATCTTCAGTGTGGGCACCCGGCTGTGACAGCTTGCGGCTTCATAGCCAGGTGCCCACTGCACATGCGCGAGTAGCGCTGCTCTTCCTGATTGGCCCCGTCATCTTCTGGGACCTGTCAAATGTACCAGAAGACTACAGGGAGGGAGGGGGGAGGACAACTTCTGCTTCTGATCACCTGTATGATCACAGCGGAAGTGGGAGGGGGTACCTGTCAATTTCGGACACCCGCACCCCAATGGTGCCAATCCTTAATGGGGAGCGGGGGACCAGTCTTTAAAGCGGAACTTCCCCTTTTGGGTGGAACTCCTCTTTAATGTATAAAGGTAATACCTGCCATGTTGTAGTGTTTTCTCTTTGTCGACTTTACTTTTAAAAGTTTAGAATGGAGTACAGATCACTTTATTGTTACTGAATTGCAGGAAACACAGTGAATAGATAGACAAAATTAGATAAATGTGAACAAAGACTAAAACAGAAATAGATAAATGTGGTCTATGCATGTTTAGGAGAGAATTAAATCTTTCTTGGATAGACAAATGGCAAGGACCAGATAAAAGAGTTTGCAGTACATTAATTCAATGCTGAAAGCAGACCAACTCTGGCCTCCGAAAGGAAGTGAATTCATTGTAAACAGTTGGATTTTTTTTTTTTTAACAGATTATAATGAATTCCTCTCAGTTGAATATAAAAGCCAGAAATCCTGTGTCCTCTCCCCCGCATTACTATGGCAACCAAAGCAATTCACAAACAGAATGGCGCTCACTATTGTGCTCTGGATGCTCCCTGCACTATGCCCCATCAAGCTTTCTTCTTTATTCCTTGCCACTGTATCACTAAGACATTTGGGCTTTTTTATGAAGGCATTGTACAGAGAAATATTGCGCAGTAACCAACAGCAACAAGTAAGATTTAAAAATAGCAAAAATTGGTACTCTAAAATATAAATCCACTGGTAGTCAAAAGGGAAAAAATGTATTTTTAATAACACTAGCCAATGTGCACCGGTATGTGAATGGGGTCATTTTGGGGGTGAGCTCATATTTCTCCATAATCCCTGCAAGAAATAACTAAGTCTGATAACCTTACTGTGGAGAAAACTGTAGAGTCACAAAGAGAAAAAATGCTAGCAGCTTAAATTTTAAATAAACTTTGTAAAATAAAATAGCAAATAAACTCAAGCAAAAAAGTACATAGTCAAAAAAAAGAAGGGTGTACACGCTGCTTGGTGTCCTTTCTCTATGTCACCCCATAATTTATTGGTTGTGTACTATGATTCCATTTATTTTGGTTTTCTAAAAAAGATATTCATATTAAAATTATTCAGCATTGAATGTATTTATAGGCAATCACTTATGGGTATTAACCTATATGTTACCGTGTATGTAAACCCTCACCTAGCAACCCTCACCTTCAGTTTAAATAGAAATGCAAAGCAAAACATTTGTGTATATATATATAAACCATCATAAAAACTTTTATTTCCTTTTTTAGAAGTGATCACATACCCTCTGCCCTCAGCTGCATAAGAACAGGGGAGGAGAAACATCATCACACTAATCTTCCCAATGAGGGAATGGGGGGGGGGGGTGCCAGCACAAGCCTGATCATTGGGGGAAAGCAGGCTGAGTTCTCAGCACAGTCAGGAACCTGACCACGCTGTGTTCTCATGTCCAGTGTGTTCAGTTTTTAATAGGAGAGCAGAGGGACTGGCAGGAACACCAGGGATTTTGCACAAAGGGAGCAATGCAAAGAGAACAGGAAACATTTCTATACAAGTACATGGTACCAGCAGCTTGGTAAAGCTGACAATTTTCTTCTTATCGAACAGATATAAGCAAAATGTATATATGCATTTTTAATCTTTATTCTCAGAGATAAGCCTCTGCAATATGCATTGTACAGCATAATCTATAGAGTGTAGCTGTTACAAGTATATAACATGCAACACAGTGTACAGGGTATGGCCGTCAGGAGTATGTAACATACAATACAAGGTACACAGTATAGTGATCTGGAGTATGCTACATACTCCTGACTGTTGCACTCTGTATGCTGTGCAGTATGTTGCATATTCTTGACAGATGCACTCCAAGCGTATAGTGGTCAGGAGAATTTAACAGAACTGAGTGCAGTGATAGGTAATGTATTGCTCCTTCTTACTTTGATGTCAGTGAAATTAGTATAGCCCACTGTTGTGACAGTGAGAGTAACATGCACCTGGCATTGGCATTAGTTTAAAAAAAAAAAAAAAGCTCCTCACATTGACATTAGTAGAAAAATAATGTCAATAATGTCAATTTCATTGGTGTCAGTGGACAAAAATTAGTGCGCCTAACATGGGTGTCAAGTAAACACTTATACTCCGCATTGAATTGGCTTCTACAGGAAATAATGCCCATTATTACTCCAATATCAATGAGAAATAATGCCCATTTGTACAGTGTTATCAGTGAAAAATAATCTCCGTTATTATCTCAATAGGAAAAATGCCCATTACATCAGTAATAAATAATGCCCATAATTACAGAGAATTCATACACATTTAATTAAAGTATCAGTGGTAACTAATGTCCTTTATTACAGTGGGGCAGTGGGAAATATTGCCCATTATTTTATCAATACTAAATAATCATTGACCATTATCATGTCAGCTGGAAATAATTACCATTATACAACAATGTCCACTAATACTTCAGTGTCATTAGAAAATAATGGCTGTTATTACATCAGTGTCAATGGGAAATAGTGGCCATGAAATTATTGGTCTACAGTGGGTATAGAAAAGATTCATCCCCCTTTCCAGCTGTATTTACTGGAAACAGAGACTGAAATGCTCAAGGAAAGCTATTTTCATGCTGAGATAATCAAAATGACCACAGCCGATCACAGTTGTACGTCAAATGGCTTTGTGTGCTATTGAGAAGGTGATTAGCTACACCTGATTGAGTTTACAAGTCATTTTTGAAGGGTAATGATCCTTTTTCCACCTCTGTGATTCTGTTTTTTTATTTTTTTTTATTTTTTTGTGACATGTTGGTGTTATATCTTTCACTTGGAGGTTATAAGTTCTTACCCATACTTGATTGTTTGCTTCAGTTGCACTACCAGGGACTGAAATGCTCCAGAAAAGCTCTTTTCATGCTGAGATAATCAAAATTACCACAGCTGCTCACAGTTGAAAGTCAAATGGCTTTGTGTGCCATTGAGAAGGTGATTAGCTACACCTGATTGAGGTTACAAGTCATTTTTAGGAGGGGGTGATCCTCCTAGTGATAGGAGGGGGCCCCATGGAGAGGGGCTTACCTATAGGCTGGTATTGGATGGAAGGATCTCCACTGTACCACCATCTCCTAGGGAGAACATCCTGTCAGCAGGGAAGGAGCCAGCCCAACATAAGGCCTGAAAGCAGCTGCAACCCACTAAGCTACAGGACGGTGTGAGTACAGGGTATGAAACTTTTGAGCACAACTGTATATACTATGGTGGGATCCATAATACCTTGGTATTTCTGTAAAATCATAAAAATGGGTGTAATTCATAGCGAATACCTAAATTTAACTTACTGTATATATAAATCGTTTATTTTTATTACACTAAACAGCATATGGCACTAATTATTATGCTGAAAGAATGTGAATTATCTGAATATTTTATAGACTTATTCAGAAACCGAGTCTACAGTATTCTCACTTCTAATAACAGATGAAGATCTTCAAAGTGCCAAACATACAGTTTTATGCAGCTTGTGCTCTGAAACTATTAGCTTTCAGCTTCTTTTGACAGCTGGTAATTTGCTTCTTAGCTGGCTTTGGTTTGTTGTGATAATTAATCACAGAGATGAGGGTGGGGGACAAATCCTATATATTCATAATGTATAAGTAAGTCTGTTCTGTGCTGTAAAAGATTGAAACGATTTTTGTCCTCATTATCTGCTTGTATCTGCTTACAAGAAGAACATTTCAAATAATTGGTTTCAGGTAGTTTTTTTTTTAATGCTTATTTTGTACTTTTTTAGTGTAAAAGTGAACCTGAGTACTGCCATTGCTGATGTATTTATATGCATGTTTCTGGTTTTCTTGCTGTCATACGCATCCTTTGATTTATAACCGTGTAAGTTCCTGAGCAGGAACAAATCTGTGGATCAAGACTTCCAATCTCATTGCATACCTATATATTTATTAAATTATTAATGGCATTTTGGGGGGCACATGCGTGACCGGGGATGATGGTGGACGTGCAGCTCTAGAGCTCCGCTCATCCCCGGCCTTAGTGACTCACCCACAGTGCATCCACAGCCTTCAAACCCCTACGGGTGAGTCACATAAGCCCTGGACCCGGCTCAGCATGTAGGGGGAGGAATAATGGGGAAGATCGGGCACTGGAAGTCCCCTTCCCTGCCACCACATGACCTGCGGCCTTGTTAGGCCACAGTCCCCGGCCTCGAGTACGGCTGCAAGCCCGAGGACGAGCTACGGACCCCAGAGGCGATGGGAGGTACTGCTGCTCCTTCCAAAACTGAGCAGCCACTATCCCCAGCCTCCATACATCCCCAGATGGACTATCCTGAGCCCCTGACACTGGTAGGGGGGGCACTAGAACACCCTTCTTTGAGACATCATCCCTCTGATCCTTCCACTCCGCATGCATGTGTCACCTTCTCTCACAGTATCTGCGTTCAGACAACACGTATCTGAAACAAACCATGTCCCAAATCCAGCTCCAACAAGAAGATTTAGAAAACAGGGAACGCCGGCAGAACATGTCTGTCGCGTTATGTCTGAATCTATTCCCGACTCTCAATTCCACCGATATTTCTTATCCTTCTTCACTGCAACTGACCCCATGGTTCCAGAAGCAGATTGGCACCTGGACAGAGCCCACCGATCACTAGGCCCTAGACCTGCTGACGGAACCAGATCACGCAACGTCATCGTCCTCTTTCATTTTTTTTTTAAAGCAAAGAAGCCTTGTTATCCTCAGTACACAAAACGTCTTCCTTGGAATTTAAAGGGGACAGGCTCCAGCTCTTTTGTGATCTCTCTCCGATTACCCTGGCACTGAAACCAATCACCACACACCCTCAACATCACCGTGTCCCCTAATGCTGGGGTTTTCCCTTCAAGCTGGTCATCTCTAAAGATAATTCCCAAGTTATTCTACGTGACCTTCATGAGGTGGACTCTTTTCTGAAGCAATTGGGACTCCCTCCTTTATCGGAAGAAGCCTCCTCATTGCCACCTACGCCATCTCGCCCTTCCGTTACCCCCAACAAGATTTGGACACCAGTTCGTAGGGGCTAGAAGCATCTTTCTCGTACCCCACAACATCCTCGTCTTCCTCACTCCAGCGATTAGCCTACCTGATATTCTTCTAGGGTGTTCTCCTGTGGATACTCCAGGGTTGACTCTTCCCTGTCCTCCCCCTCTTTTTTTTTTTTTGCTGGCTGAGCCCTTGCTGGGTGCTTTCATTTGTCTTGTTTTTCTGGCCGGGTTTGACGACTGTTATGTTTTGGTTGTTGTGTTGCCCCCGATCCCGTCTAGCCACTGGCCTGGACGACTTGGATATAGATATTTTTCCCAAGTATATATCCCTATGGATATCTATTTTTTTGCTGTAATGTTTCTGGTTTACATCTTATGTGATCTATCAATGTTGTTTGTTTTCTGTTTTGTTCCATCGATGGTATCCCATTTACTTTTTCTGCTGGTACACATGCTATATCCATTGTTATTTTATAATGGCCTTATGGCTTTTATCATATAAAGTCAAAGGCCTTAACTTCATTCAGAAACGGTGGATGGCTTTGAAGGAATTTCAGTCCTCAGGAGCAGAGATTATTTTTGTCCAGGAGACCCATTTTAAATCAACTGGCTCCTTTCATTTTGCCTCAAGGTTTTTTTCCCAATCCTACTCGGCCTTCGATCCCTTTGGGAAGGCTGGAGTGGCAATTCTGATTCAGACACATTGCTCCCTTTGGGTCGTTTCCTCCAGGGTCGACCATCACAGTCATTTCATTATTTTAGAATGCATGTTTGGTGACCCCCCCCTTTATCTTGTTGAATCTATATGCCCCGAACTCAGATTAGTTGCAGTTTCTTACACTCGCCAAAACACTCGCCAAATTAGGTTCCTTCTCTACTCCACACATGATTATAGGGGGTGACTTTAATTTAATCCTCTCACCACACAAAGACAGGAAAGTTCTCTTCGAGTCCACTCCTTCGAAGCAGCAATGCTGCTCTTCGAAATCCTTTTGCAAATTGATCAGGGAGCATCGTCTCTTTGACGCCTGGCGGATTAGACACCCTCTTCACAAACAATTTACTTTCTACTCCACTCCTCATCGTAGTTATTCCCCTCTGGATCACTTTTTTATCTCAGCTCCTCTGGTCCCTCTCCTGGTTTCCTCTGACATCAATCCTATCACATGGTCTGACGATGCCTCTTTGACCTTAAATCCTTTTTTCCCTAACGTTATGCCAAAGGCATGCCATTGGCGCCTCAATGAGACCTTTTTAACCACGGACCATCTCCGTGCTGAGCTCTCGCAGGAACTTGACATGTATTTTTACGACAATGTCGGCTCCGTACCATCTACCTCGACCGTGTGGGAAGCACACAAGGCGGTATTTCGGGGTCTCTGTATCTCCATGGGTTCTCCTTTGAATAAACCCTCGGAGAGTGCCAAGATTTCCCTAGTTCCCCAATTATCCCTGGCTGAACGTAGACTTCTCGCAAAACCGTCTATTTCTGGGCTGCACAAAGTGACCTCTCTTCATGATCAAATCAAGGACCTTGATACCTGCAAGTCCACACAATCTCTTTTCTGGGTCAAACAGAAATTCTATGAACTCTCTAGCAAACCTCAGCATATGCTTGTCAATCGACTCAAAGCACAATCTCCCTCTACGATGGCAGACCATCTTATCCAACCGAATGGAGACCCTACCTATGATCCCCATGTAATGGTCTCCCTATTTGGCTCATATTATGAGACCCTTTACAACTGTTTGACCCCAGATCTCCATCCCCCCTCACAGAGACATCCTTTGATAGGTTTTTTAACCCTCTACAGTTACCGAAGCTATCGCCTTCTGACATCTCGGCCCTGAATGCTGACATTTCTTGTTCAAACATTTTATTGGTATTACAACATAGGGAGATAGACATTAACAGTAGGCATTGAACATCATATTAACAGCAAGATACAGAGGGAAAAATATGTACAGTGTCGATGTCCTAGTATATAGAGGGAGAGCAAGGGTCAAGAAATTAGAGCAGCACAACTTATAATGTTGGATGGATAGAGATTATTAACAAAAGGTATTAACATATCACAATGAGAAAGATCAGCGGGGGTAATGACTCTCCCATGCCACATGAGGGGTTAGGGGCAGACAGAGGAGGACCCAGGAAGGGAAGCGGGTGGGGAGGGGGTGACCGGGATGACTCCATGGTTGTCAGGGAAGAATATAGTAATTTGCACGTTTGGTTGGTAGTGGTGCCAGATTTGTGCTAAAAATGTATAGTTGGCATATTAGGGAAGAAGAAGTGAATCATCAAAATTTTGCAGGAGAAAACACTCTACCCAAGGATTCCAAACATTCAGGAACTTAGGGATTGTATCAAGGATTGTGGCTTCCACATTTGCGTGTATCATGGCTTGCGTTACCCTAGTTTTTACAGCGGCAATGCTTAGAGTGGGGGATTTCCAGGATTTTTAATGCTGATATTTCATCTGAAGAACTATTTGATACAGTTAAACATCTCCCCTCACGCAAAACTCCAGGACCAGACAGACTGCCCTACTCTTATTACAAAACCTTCATTGGTATCCTGGCTCCTCATCTTCTCTCTCTTTTTCAAGATTTTTTCAAAGGAATTACTCCCCAGGCTGACTTCTCCCATGCATATATTTATGTAATTCCCAAACCTGACAAGTATCATTCTATCTTAGATAATTATCGTCCTATTGCTCTACTAAACTCTGACTACAAGATCTTTACTAAGATCCTAGCCAATAGGCTGTCCAGGCTCATCTCCAAGCTCATACACAGAGACCAAGTAGACTTTGTTCCTGCCAGACATGCTGCGGATAATACCAGGAGATCCATTTACCTGGTTGACTTGGTTAACCGGTCCTCTACCCCTACCATTTTATTGAGCTTAGATGCTCAAAAAGCTTTTGACCGCCTTAGCTGGCCTTATATGTTTATGGCCTTGGAGATGTTTGGCTTCCGTGGTCCGTTCGTGGCACCGGCATACAAGGGATATTTTCTCATGGCCGTAAGTACAAACTATCCCTATTTGCAGATGATATCCTTACACTCTTGAATCCCCAAATCTCTCTTCCAGTATTAGATAAAATTTTACATCAATTCGGGACCCTCTCAGGTTACAAAGTTAATACGTCCAAAATTTAAGCACTCCCACTTCACATCCCACCAGCTGTCCTCTCGTCCCTCCAAGAATCCTTCCCTTACCGATGGTTCACTCATTCTTTAAAATATTTGGGTACTAGCCTCACTTCCTCCTACCATTCTATATATGATGCCAATTTCCCCCCTTTATTTATAGCAATCTCCCGCTCCTTGAAATTCTGGGATATCCTTCCTGGGACACATCAACGTAATAAAAATGACTGTGCTACCCAAACTCCTGTATTTATTTGCCACTCTTCCTGTTCCCGTACCTTTGTCCAAACTACATTCCCTCCAGAAATCTCTTCTACACTTCATTTGGCATAATAAGCGACATAGAATCACACGTAGTGTACTACTCTCTCTGCGTTCTAGGGGAGGCCTAGGGGCACCAGATATCGTGACCTATTAATATGCTACTCACCTCCGTTTTCTTACGTCATGGTCCATCCATTACCCTCCCAACCTGTGGACTGAGATCGAGTCCTTACAATTGACTGCGACTCCTCCTTGTTCTCTCCTTTGGTCGACCTCGGCTGTGGATGTTGCCTCTATTTGTCATTTCTTCCTTGGCCCCATGCAATTCTCTATGAATATCTGGCAGAAATGTAAGACTAAATTTGCATCAGGGGCGGACTGACCATTTGGAAACTCGGGCACTGCCCTAGGGCCCGGGGTCAGTAGGGGGCCCCATGAGATGCCCCTGGTACCTTTTTCATAGGCTATTTTGAGTTTGGGCAAGGACACAGGGACCCCATGATCCCCGATTGCCTGGGGGCCCCATGAGTTGTCAGTCCGCCCCTGATTTGCACTGACCTCAGATTGCTCCCCACTGACCAATATCCTCTTTAACCCCAACCTCCAAGATAGTCTGGCCATGCCCCGGGTGCTCCCTTGTGTCACAGCCAATCTCTTCCATCTATGCCACTTGGTACACCCTGTAACTCGGACGCTGCAACCATTCTCAGACCTCCAGAAAAAAGATCTACCTTCCCAATATTTATATATTTACCTCCAGATATGCCACTTCTTCTCTACCATGTCCCCCACATTGACTCTTGGGAAACCCACTCCCTTTGAGCGTCTATGCATACAGGGTCCCCATCAAAGTGGCATAATTTCTAATACATATAAACTTCTTATGGATGCTCCCGCCTCTCTAATGACACTCATCATTACATGCGCAAGTGGTCCAAGTTTTTACAATGTGACATTGATCTGACACTGTGGAAGAAAATTTGGGAAAACGCATCTAAATCTTCTGTTTTTGTGGTTTATAAGGAAAATACATACAAAATTATGATGTTGTGGTACAAAACTCCCGATGTACCCCATGCCTTTAACCCGAATGCTTCTTCCGCCTGCTGGTGCTGCGGGAAGGACTTTGGCTCCCTTTTCCACATTTTGTGGACCTGTGGATCTATTGTTCCTTTTTGGGAAGAGGTTTTGTCCTTTTTACAATTGTTATTGCATACTTATCTCCCTTTTAAGCCTCTATACTTTTTATTGAGCCTGCCATTCCCGGGTCTTCCCAAAATGGCCAGGAAACTCACCACGCATATTCTGACTGCGGCTAGAAGAAGCATTCCTATGTGTTGGCTATCCTCTATACCTCCTTCGATGCCGACTCTGTTATTGCTGATGTGAGACAGATGCAATACTTGAACGCTCTATATGCCTGTTCGATTGCTGTGTTTGAGGCAGTGTTGCACCCATGGGGGTGGGGTGGTGTGGTGTGTGTGTGTGTGTGTGTGTGTGTGTGTGTGTAAACCAATAAAAACTGTTAGGCTATTTTCTCTCTAGGTTGAACATTATTCATTCATACAGATAGAGTGAATCAGGAAAATAATGCAGTACAGCCACTAGATGGAGCTGACACTCATAGTTGAGAAGTATTTATTTCCTTTATTTATTTATTCAGATTGGCCCCATTCACAAAGAGAAAATGTACATGCAGTTTCTTGGGATGAATAGCTTTGGCATTTGTTTTATAAATACATCCC
Organism: Staurois parvus; assembly: GCF_062004578.1. Classification (NCBI taxonomy): domain Eukaryota; kingdom Metazoa; phylum Chordata; class Amphibia; order Anura; family Ranidae; genus Staurois; species Staurois parvus. The sequence continues at coordinate 880,380 of NW_028318480.1, forward strand.
ATAGTAATGCAACATCATTTTCTAAAAGAAGTCAACAATGGCCACTTATATATTTCTATCATCACCTGTTCACTTTAGGGCTTTTTTGTCATTAGATCTGCATACTAAGAAGGTCAACCATTTGTTCTCTTTATTCTGTTGATAAAGTTTACGTATGGAATACATTTGACTGAAATAAACAGTCACTGTTATTGCAAATTATGATTTCAGTAAAAATGATTTACAACCTGTAAATCTGCATAATCATCGTCGCTTTATTATCACTGTAAATTTTGTCTTGACTGGAAGCTGCTGCAGAACTGGTATTGCAAAATCCCCTCAAGTAATTGCCTAGTAATAATTGCAGCAACCGTTTGAAAATGGCATGAAGTATAGGGGTTCTCTCTTGTAACTGCTAGATCAGGAGTCTCCAAACTTTCTATGCAGAGGGACAGTTTACTGTCCTTTAGAGGGTCTGGACAGTGTCCAGTGGGAATAGAAAGTGCCCCAGCATAAGTACCCTATCATTGGTTTTCATTGGTGTCAGTTGGTGGAATAGTGCCACAAGGGCCAGTGGCTGTTCTCAGGCCTTCTGCTGGGTCGCTCCTTCCCTGCTGCACAGATGGTCCTCGCTCTGGGGGCCAATGAGGTCATGAGATTTCCTCCTTTCCAGCTCCACTCCTGTAGGTTAGACCCTTCCCAACTGGGCCCCCTCCCAGGCTCCTGCTCCTCAACCTTCATTCTCCAGCTTCCACCGGAACTTTCCTGCTGCTGAGCAGGCTCTATCACCTTTAAGGGCTGCCTTGACCCCATGCCAAGCCTCCTGCTTCAGGATTGGCCAGAGTTCCCTAAGTGCACTGGATAGACCCTCCTCACCCTTGCCCACTGCTTCTAGAATATTTTCCAAGATTCTAGAGCAGGGGGAGGTATCAGGGAACTGACCTGCAGAGCCTCTCAGTCCTGAACTTAATTTAACCCTACTATTACACCCAGGCTGCTACTCCTCCTACCTAAAAATTAAACTCTAGCTCCCCCTTGCTATCTAGAGGGGCACTAGAGTAGTATAAAATAAAATTTCCTATATACAGTATGTACCATAGTTTGTAGACTTTATAACTTGCACACAAACCAATCAATATAATCCTATTGGGATTTTTTTTTACCAAAGACATGTAGCAGAATACATTTTTACAAAGAAATTTGATTCTTTTAAATGGAATATTTTTTATAGCAGAAAGGAAAGGTTTTGTTTTTTTTTCCAAATTTTTTTTATAATCGCAAAAAAATAAAACACACAGTGGTGATCAAATTCCACCAAAAGAAAGTTCTATTTGTGTGAAAAAATTACATACATTTTGTTTGGGTACAACATTGCATGACCACTCAATTATCAATTAACCTCCCTGGCGGTATTCCCGAGTGTAGCTTGGGGTAAAGTTTCTGTACCAAAAGCGGTAACCCCGAGCTACACTTGGCTTACCATGCGGCGCTGCATAGGGAGTCCCTGCAGAGCTTACCTTGTCCTTCGCTCCTGCGATGTGTCCCCTGCAGCGTCCCCGGCCATCTCCTCCGGCTGATGCCGGCATCTGGCTTCTGTGTTCCGGTCCCTGTGACGTCGGGACGTACGGGCGCCGCCGGCGGAGGGAAATTTGAAAATTTAAAAAAAATGTCATTTTTTTCAAAACAAATTTTACATAGTAAAACATTGCTGTTTCAAACCATTTCACATACATTTTGTCCCTAGTGCTTTGTCCTGTCCCCTGTCTGCATTTTGACTGTTCTTTCTGCCTGGAAACTTAGAAAAGTCCATGGCGTCCAAAAAGCGTCCCTTTAAGTCAAAAGCGGGTTTAGATCAGCTAGAGAACAGCGATAGTAAATCAGAACCACTTGCAGAATTGAGTGATAATGATTCGAGGAGAAATTTGTCATCAGACACTGAAAACAATTTTGCGACTTTGTTCAGTGATGTGCGAACTTGGCGCTATATTTAAAATTTCAGTGTTTTTGGTTTGATTATATTATTGAATTAAATGTATTATTATTATATTATTATTTTTTATGATTATTTATTAAATTATAATTTATGATTTTGTGTTTCAAATTTTATCCTATCCGGAATGTTTACTAGACTCTTGTTCGGACAGATTTCAGTGAGTTATTCCTAAATATTACAGCCTACAATAAAAAAAATCTACATATTTCCATGCAAAATAATGGTACCGCTTTCAGCACCAAAAATCTGAAATAATCATACCACCAGGGAGGTTAAAGTAGCACAGTGCTAAATAGAAAAAAATGACCTGATCATGAAGGGGGTAAAACCTTCCAGATATGAAGTGAATATCTTTACTGGTTTGGAGCTGATACCGTTTTAATTCTCTTTGCATAGTGATATCAGACAATATGGTATGTTGAATTTATTTATTACAGGTACTTATACACTCACTGGCCTCTTTATTAGGTACACCTGTTCAATTGCTTGGTAATACAAATTGCTAATCAGCCCATCACATGGCAGCAACTCAAATGCATTTAGGCATGTAGACAAGGTGAAGACGACATGCTGAAGTTCAAACAAAGCATCAGAATGGGGAAGAAAGGAGATTTAAGTGACTATGAACATGGCATGGTTGTTGGTGGAAGACGGTCTGGTCTGAGTATTTAAAAAACTGCTGATCTACTGGGATTTTCACGCACAACCATCTCTAGGGTTTACAGAGAATGGTCCGAAAAAGAGAAAACATCCAGTGAGCAGCAGTTGTGTGGAAGGATATGCCTTGTTCTTGTCAGAGGAAAATGGGCAGACTGGTTTGAGATTATAGAAAGGCAACAGCAACTCATTACAACCAAGGTATGCAGAATACCATCTCTGAATGCACAACATATCAAACCTTGAAGCAGATAAGCTACAGCAGCAGAAGACCACACTGGGTGCCACTCCTGTCAACAGGAAATGGAGGCTACAATTCGCACAGGCTCACCAACATTGGACAATAGAAGATTGGAAAAACATTGCCTAGTCTGATGATTCTCAATTTCAGCTGCAACATTCAGATCGTAGGGTCAGAATTTGACATAAACAACCAGGGGCGGACTGACCATTTGGAAACTCGGCACTGCTCGAGAGCTCAGGGTCAGTAGAGGGCCCCATGAAATGCCCCTGGTACCTTTTTCATAGGCTTTTTTGAGTTTGGGCAAGGACACAGGAGCCCCATGATCCCCTATTGCCCGGGGGCCCCATGAGTTGTCAGTCCGCCCCTGTAAATAACATGAAAGCATGGATCCATCCTGCCTTGTATCAACAGTTCAGGTTGGTGGTGTAATGGTGGTGGGGATTTTTTCTTGGCACACTTTGGGCCCCTTAGTACCAATTGAGCATTGTTTAAACGATACGGCCAAACTGAGTATTGTTGCTGAACATGTCCATCCCTGATGGCTACTTCCAGCAGGATACTGCATCATGTCACAAAGCTCAAATCATCTCAAAATGGTTTCTTGAATATGACAATGCATTCACAGTACTCCAAAGGCCTCCAAAGTCACCAGATCTCAATCCAATAGAGCACCTTTGGGATGTGATGGAATGGGAGATTTGCATGATGGATGTGCAGCCGACAAATCTGCAGCAAATCTGTGTGATGCTATCATGTCAATATGGACCAAAATCTCTGAGCAATGTTTCCAACACCTAGTTGAATCTATTCCACAAAGAATTAGGGCAGTTCTGAAGGCAAAAGGGGGTCCAACCCAGTACTAGCAAGGTGCATCTCATAAAGTGGCTGGTAAGTGTACAGTGCCATCAATTTTACACAGCTTTTTACATATATAATATACATCATTGAAATGAACATTGCTGCATTATGTTCATTTCAATGTTCAACATCAACCAACATGATACTTTATACATTTTCTGTTTAAAAATCTCCTGCACCATTCCTATGTTAGAAGTATTAGTCATGTTCCTTTACAAAATAGTTGCATGAAGAGCTCTGTGTCTTGTTTACTAAATCTGAGTTTATTTAAAGCAGATCTGGAGGAGTTTAGAGGAGATCACGTGCTCCAGGCTGGACTAAACTACACATTCTTGAGGTATAACAGCTGGAGCCATTTCTGCCCAAAACATACTTAACTCCTACACTCCTGGCTTTAGGCAGAGAAGGACTGGAAGACATTACTTAAATCTATTTTCAGATTTAAAGGTATGTCAGAAGCAAGTGTGGAATTCAAGAGGGAGGGCTATATTTGCCTTATATAATTATGCAGCATGTAATCTAGGCATTTTTAGAATTTGGTATTGCAGTTTTTCCCATTTGCAAATCTTAAAGTGAGGTTTTCTTTTGAGAAGTTTGAATTCTGCCATTATTGACCCTCTGAAAGTGCTAACTGCCTAGAATGTTGTCCTTTTTGGTTTCAATACTTTCCAAGTCACTGACCTGAAGCAATTTTGCATATCGGGAAAGTTTAAGGCCTTAGCTGTTTACTTGTTCTGGCTCAATACATTGACAAGGTACAGCAGCTTTACCTCGTCCGGCAGACTATTCACCTTGAAACTTGGTAGCCAAATTAGTTTAAGTAAATGTTATGCTCCTGCAGACCTCTACATTAAAAGTAGTCAATAAATGTCATAACACATAATTACTAAATGTCAGTGTTCATTGACGTTTTATCCAAAAACCCTGGGTGTGTGATTTGTGTTGAGAATATGGTACAGTCATGGACAGGGGCAGACTGACAACTCATGGGGCCCCCCGGGCAATAGGGGATCATGGGGCCCCTGTGTCCTTGCCCAAACTCAAAAAAGCCTATGAAAAAGGTACCAGGGCCTCTCATGGGGCCCCCTACTGACCCCGGGCCCTCGGGTAGTGCCCGAGTTTCCAAATGGTCAGTCCGCCCCTGGTCATGGAGAATTATGATAGTCCCCGACCACCTGATGACTGGCTATGTATATACTGTTATTATTCTGTATGGCTTTTTCCATGCTAAACCTAGTTCTTCCTCTAGACCTGGGTTTCTCAACCAGAGGTCCTTCAGAGTTTGCTGGGGGTTCCTTAACTCCTTGATGCCGGAAGTACGCATATATGCAGCCCCTCGGTGGGTGAGTCTTAACGCCAAGGGGCTGCATATATGCGTACCTAAAGATAAACAGAACTGCGCCGAGAGAGAGTGCGCCTTGCACCTACCATCACAGTTATTGGCAACTGACAGAAAGATCCAGATCTCTTTTTGTGATTGGGAGCGTTCTGATCATGTGTCTGCTGTGATCGGATGCTGGTTTTCCTGCATGCTCATTTAATAGAAGCTAGCAATTCAGCCAACTTCTGTCGGATAGGCAGGGGTACACAGGGGCAGAATGTTGGCCCATTTCTATTGAACATGCTGATACTGTCCGATTTTCGGCCCGTGTGTATGGGGCTTTATTGTGCACATCAATAGGCACACACTTGTAATCTTAACCACTTGCCTACCGGGCACTTTTACCCCCTTCTTGCCCAGGCCAATTTTAAGCTTTCAGTGCTGTCGCAGGTTGAATGACAATTGCGCGGTCATGCAACACTGTACCCAGTTGACATTTTTATCATTTTTTTCACATACATAGAGCTTTCTTTTGGTGGTATTAAATCGCCACTGGGTGTTTTATTTTTTACACTATAAATGAAAAGAGAGCAAAAAAATTTTTCTTTTAAGTGTTTCTTTGTTTCTATTATAAAATTTTGCAAACAGGTAATTTTTCTCCTTCATTGATGTGCGTTGATGAGGTTGCACGGATATGCACCACTGATGGGCACTGGTAGGTACTAATGAGGTAGCATGGATAGGCTGCACTGATGAGGCGGCACTGGTGGACATTGATGAGGAGGCACTGATGCTGCTGCACTGATATGCAGCAATGATGGGTGGCACTAACTGATGGCACTGACTGACAGCACTGACTGGTGGCAGTGCTGGACACTGATCATCAGGGCACTGATCATCAGTGCCCTGATGATCGGTGTAGATATGCTCTAAGTCATTTGCCAGTTATCGGCAGTATAACCGGCAACTGTATTTACATTGTGATTTGCTGTGTCATTGGACACAGCTGATCACTAGGTAAAAGGCAGCTGTGATTGGCCTTTTTCCTTATTCGTAGGACACAGCGATCATGGAGAGTGGCAGGTGCGCGCCACTGGGGGGTGCGTGGGGTGGACGTCATATGACACCCTCCCAGAACTGGACAACCGCTCTGCAACCGTCATTCGTGCGCGTTTCAGCACTTGGAGGAGAGCAGGTTCAGTTCTCAACACAGCTAGAAAACCGACCACTCTGTGCTCTCATGCCTAGTGTGGTCTGTTTTTAATAGGACAGCAAAGGGACTCCAGGGATATCACACAAAAGAAGAAATACAAATAGAACAGGATACTTTTTAACACAAGTACATGGAACAGCAGGCACATATCAGGAATATGAAATGTTTGGTTTACATGCAGTATTCTTTATATCACTGGCTTTTGTAATATATGTATAGTTGTGTATTACGAATATGGGACACTGTGCAAACCGCATTAAATTTGAGAACTCTGGTGTGAAATGCCTTTATATATACATATATATATATATATATATATATATATATATATATATATATATATCTATCTTTTCATGTGACAACACTGAAGAAATGACACTTTGCTACCATGTAAAGTAGTGAGTGTAAAGCTTGTATAAAACAGTGTAAATTTGCTGTCCCCTCAAAATAACACACAACCATTAATGTATAAACTGCTGGCAACAAAAGTGAGTACACCCCTAGGTGGAAATGTCCAAATTGGGCCCAAAGTGTCAATATTTTGTGTGCTCACCATTATTTTCCAGCACTGCCTTAACCCTCTTGGGCATGGAGTTCACCAGAGCTTCACAGGTTGCCACTGGAGTCCTCTTCCACTCCTCCATGATGACATCACGGAGCTGGTGAATGTTAGAGACCTTCTGTTTGAGGATGCCCCACAGATGCTCAATAGGGTTTAGGTCTGGAGGCATGCTTGGTCAGTCCATCACCTTTACCGTCAGCTTCTTTAGCAAGGCAGTGGTCATCTTGGAGGTGTGTTTGGGGTCGTTATCATGTTAGAATACTGCCCTGTGGCCCAGTCTCTGAAGGGAGGGGATCATGCTCTGCTTCAGTATGTCACAGTACATGTTGGCATTCATGGTTCCCTCAATGAACTGTAGCTCCCCAGTGCCGGCAGCACTCATGCAGCCCCATACCATGACACTCCTACCACCATGCTTGACTGCAGGCAAGACACACTTGTCTTTGTACTCCTCACCTAGTTGCCGCCACACACTCTTGACAGCATCTGAACCAAATCAGTTTATCTTGGTCCCATCAGACCACAGGACATGGTTCCAGTAATCCATGTCCTTAGTCTGCTTGTCATCAGCAAACTGTTTGCAGGCTTTCTTGTGCATCATCTTTAGAAGAGGCTTCCTTCTGGGACAACAGCCATGCAGACCAATTTGATGTAGTGTGTGGCATATGGTCTGAGCACTGACAGGCTGACCCCCCCCCCCTTCAACCTCTGCAGCAATGCTCGCAGCACTCATACGTCTATTTCCCAAAGTCAACCTCTGGATATGATGCTGAGCATGTGCACTAAACTTCTTTGGCTGACCATGGCGAGGTCTGTTCTGAGTGGAACCTGTCCTGTTAAACTGCTGTATGGTCTTGACCACTGTGCTGCAGCTCAGTTTCAGGGTTTTGGCAATCTTCTTATAGCCTAGGTCATCTTTATGTAGAGCAACAATTCTTTTTTTTTCAGATCCTCAGAGAGTTATTTGCCATGAAGTGCCATGTTGAACTTCCAATGACCAGTATGAGAGAGTGAGAGTGATAACACAAAATTTAACACACCTGCTCCCCATTCACACTTGAGACCTTGTAACACTAATGAGTCACATGACACTGGGGAGGGAAATTGCTAACTGGGCCAATGTGGACATTTTCGCTTAGGAGTGTACTCACTTTTTTTGCCAGCGGTTTAGACATTAATGTCTGTGTGTTGAGTTATTTTGAGGGGACAGCAAATTTACACTGTTATACAAGCTGTACACTCACTACTTTACATTGTAGCAAAGTGTCATTTCTTCAGTGTTGTCACATGAAAAGATATAAAATTTTACAAAAATGTGAGGGGTGTACTCACTTCTGTGAGATAGTGTATATATATTTTATATGTGTGTGAACCACAATTTAAGTACCTGCAGACAGTAGATATGTATGAAACTAAGATAAGAATATGTGATTACAGATCTTAAAAGGAAATAGCAGTGTTTGGGGACCTGTTTTAACTACATGGGAACATAATGCATTGCACACATACATAAAGATAACTGAAGTTATAACTGAGGTATTTTCCAGACATCAGGGTACATGCCAGAACAATTAATTTGACTGCTGTTCTGGAAATCACATTAGATAAAAGGGATTGACTGCCTTCAGCAGGGAAATTCATCATACTGTCCCGCCTGCAATATTAAATTAGGCCACTAGATGGAGCCCACCGTAAATTTACTATTTTACAGAAGCCAAAGACTGTTCAGCTATAAGAACTCCTATCATTGCTTATTCTAAGAAAAGAAAACAGGTGCATCTCTCAGACTCCATCTTAAGAATTTAGGGAGAGAAAACCAGCTATCATCTTTGCAGAACATGTTGTTGACTACACTTACATTCCCAAGTAGCATCGCTGGTGAGCATGCGCCTATTGCCATCTGCAGCCAATTGTGTTTTTTCATGTTTTATACATTGATTGTATGTACTTCTTATCTGTTTTCCCATAGTTTCACCCTAGCCTGTTTTGTTATTAGAACTTCAAGATTACATTCAATCTGGCTTAATGCAGAATAGGATTGAGCTGCATGTTGAGTTACACACAGGGAAACATGTAGGGAGAACAGAATAGTATTTATATAGGTCATTCTTTGTATTTTTGGTTTAAAATAAAAGGATAGACAGGTTTTTACTGCTGTCTGTCCTGGTAACTGTTGTCTCGCCAGGAGAGAAAGTGATGGGAAATCCAAAATGTTTTAATTGTCACCAGCATGGGAGGCGATATGAAATCTTCTACTGTGAACACCTGCTCCAGTGATGACTGAAAGGGGATTTCCCCAGGTGAGATTTTCTATCACTTATATTTGTTTAATTAGGACAGGAAATGAAAATACATTTTCCCCAATGAGTCTTTAACAACAACCAAAAAACCTGCTTAAAAATATACTTCAAATACAAAATATATACTTTTTTTTACTCAAACTTATAAACATTTTGCCACTTACCTTCTTTTGTAGGCTTTCCAAGACAAAAAAGAGCCCATTTCCTGGAGTTGATTTAATTATGTTTCACTGTTTGATCTGGAAAAATGAAACAAGCAATGTTATAGGTCACTATGGGTACTTTTTCCATTTCTGGGTTTTTTAAACAGATCTAAATGTGTTCTGCACATGCTTCATCTAAACTGTCTTAACTGCGATTTGAAGAGTGATGCATGTAGGCCTCATTGGGCAACAAAGCTCATGGACTATGTCATCAATTATCTGGTACTCTCGTAGTAAAACAGGAATTTCTCAACTGCTGCAAACCGATTTTTTTTTTTAGTGCTTGGCAGATCATAAAAATATATTGGCTTCCAAACATGAATAAAATTGTACTTTAGGATTGTGTGACAGTACTAGAGTTCCCCAACAGACTGGAGTGTAATTGTAAGGTGTTAGCCATTGGCTGCATCTTGAAAATGTAGCATCGCATGATAATTTTTCTGGTTCAATAATTTTTTTTTATTAGAGTTTACATGTTAACAAAAATAAAACACATAGTAAAGTACAATAAAAATAAAACAAAAGTCAGGGATACAGAATAAAAAAAAAGAAAAGGGGGGAGGACAGGGGTATTCGCATCACATGATTATTTTTATTGGCTGATTAGATTCAATTTCAAGTTTTTGAAACTCCTGTCACTTCTTCAAGCATGATATAATTAAATACAGTATGCACCAAAAGAGAAACTTGAGCTGTCTCAAAACCATGTTGCTGACTTGGTGGGGAAAAGTCAATATGAATATCCATTTGAACACCAGGCCTTTTCTGGCACTTTTTGTTTAAGGGCTCATATACACTGCAGCTGCTAAACTCACATTTAGGAGCTGTTCAGTGTGTTTTTCAGCAGCCCCTGAACTCACCCTAATGTTTTCCTATGTGTCCATGTACACATCGTCGTTTACAGGCAGTTGAATTTACAATCGTTTTTTTTAATGCAACAAACTTGCGTTCAGACGACGATTTTATTAGAGTTTCAAATGCAAAATGCTTGTAAATGTGTCTAAATATGGCAAATCGCATTTATAAGCGTTTGCAGTTTAAATTTTTTTTTAACCCTTCCAGTTCCCAATGGTGTCCAGAGCCTTTTTTCATCATGAAAAATGCATGCAAAGAGTTTTCAAGGTGCTCAGATGGTCAAAACACTGAACACAGGATGTTCCTACCAAGCTTGTTACACATTGTAAGGACCAATTCACACCTCAGGCCTCTCCCACCCTTGGAAACAAAATATATGTTAATGCCCATTCACACCTCAAATTCCTCAGGAAGACCCCCTGCCAGGTGGCCTTAATGACTCACTCCAACAGACACCTTCCCACCCTTGGAAACAAAAGAAACGTTAATGAGCAACTCACACTTAATTATCTTAACACATACTGCTGTCTCTCTTCTACTGTGTGTATTTCTCTGAAACAGTCTGAAATAGTTAATAATTTACCACTTTTCAGTGCATTCTGGGCATTTGGGAGGTTCTCCTGTGCGTATCTTTAAAAACCGCTTCTAAGCGCACACGCGCATAAACGTGCATAAACGCGTTATGCAAACACGGCTAAACAGACGTTTTTTAACCTACGTTTTCCAGCAGTCAGTTTCCATCATTCAGAAATGTCCCGTGTACATGGGGCCTAATTGTAACAATCAGTATTTTTTGGTAGAAAATTTCTTAGAATCCCCAAACATTATATATTTTTTTTAAAGCAGAGGCGCTAGAGAAAAAATTGGTGTCACACGGTATTTGCACAGCAGTTTTTTAATGTAAAAAAAAACACAATACATAACCCATTTTTGGTAAAATATAAAAGAGGATGTTACTCCATGCAAATAGATACCAATTATGTCACACTTTAAATTGCACATGCCCATGCAACTGCAACAAACAGCATAAATGTTACTATCCATAGAGAACACTTTAAAAGCCTTTACAGGTTGTCACTTTAGATTTCCACAGAAGGTCTGGTGTAAGGGACGATTGCTGTTTATGTGTATGCAAGACCGTCGTGTGTGTTTTCATTTGTGCACGAGCACGGGGGGCACTTTCATTTTTTTTAATCATTTATTTTTACAATGTCGCTTTAATATTTTTTTTTTCAATCACTTTTATTGCTGTCACAAGGAATGTAAACATCCCTTGTAAGTGCAATAGACATGTGACAGGTACTCTTTATGAAGAGATCTGGGGTCTGTAAGTCCTTAGATCCCTCCTCTGCCCTTACACCCTGGTCACATCAAACCCCATTTTTTAAATCGTGTGACTTACAGTGAAGTCGCACGATTTCAAATTCGGCTGACCTGCCGATTTCCTTACGATTTGCAAGACATCTGACACAGATGTCTATGCAAATCGCAACAAAAGTAGTACATGCATTGAAATTGGTGCTATTTACGACTTGGTCTAATAGTGGACAATAGGGTGCAACTTGGCATACGATTTTCAAGTCACCTGGCATGCAAATCGCATGCCAAATTGCACCCAATGTGACTGGGGGCTTAAAAGCATTTGATCACACCAAGATCAGTGTGATCAAATGCTTTTCATTTTATAAAATGGCGTCGTTTACATCCAGTTAAATCGAAAGTGATGTATGCTCATTGCTTCCGCTTCTCTATATCATAGTGGCAAACAGAGCTGTTTCGGTTTTTGTTGACCTCTATGATCAGCCAGTGGAAGCATCGGCTTGTCGATCGGTGTCTTGGTGGGACAGAACAGACCAATAAAGCCGTGGGAGGGGGTAAGTCCCTTCCCACTGTTTGTAAAAGCAATTCAGCAGCTAGTTAGCAGTATGACCACTTGAAATCCAGTGAGGTTTGGGTACATCGCTGGTCCGCAAGTGGATATGAGACCTTGCATGTTTCTATAAACTGGTTCTCTTGTCACAAGATTTAAGATGCACATCTAGAAGGAGGCAACACAGAGTAAAAGCAACAGTTAAAGCACTATTAAAGCTAGCTTTTTTTCTTGCAAACTACCATTGTAACTGCAAATATAAACAATATAAACAATTTCTATTATTCACACAAACCTTCAGGGTTAAGGATTTAAGAAGCAGAAAATTGGTGTGTGGTAGGTTGCCCAGTAGTCTGTAAGGGCACAATACAATTATATGGCCCTGCCTGATAAAAACTTTGGGAGCATTTGTCTGTCAGCTGGAAAGCATTTGAAGAGCAGTGGAAGGGCCTTTAGAAGGACTGTGCTGTAGGGAATTTTGGAAAATGTCTTAGAACAGGAAGAGATGGTGATGTAAGGGACAGATAAGAGGTAATCTAGTATGGCTCAGGCTTCTAATGTTCATCCTACAGACATAGGGGTTGATTTAATAAAGGCAAAAAGACTTTTCATTTTGCAAGGGAAATTGTACTTTTCAATGGGAACATTCCCCAGAGCTTTGGTAATGGAAAGAAATTTCACTGTGATTGGATGATAGAAGTCAGCAGAACTTCACCTCTTTCAGTAAGCTCTGAGGATAGTTCTGTTTGCAAAGTTAACAGTCAATTTTCCTTAGTGAATCAATCCCATAGTTTATGAAGTCTATCACACACACCAGGACTGTATGACACAATCTCAGCATACAAATCAATCTAACAATAGAGGCAATCAGAAATGAAGAAGGTGCAACAAAGCACAATGGGATTGATTTAATAAACCTAGAGAGTGCAAAATCTGGTGCAGTTGTGCATGGTAGCCAATCAGCCTCTAACCTCAGCTCATTCAGCTAAGCTTTGACAAACAAAACTTGGAAGCTCTGTGGTTTCTATATAGAGCTGCACCAGATTTAGCACTCTCCAGTTTTAGAAAATCATCCCAAATGGCTTTTCCAGAAATTGCAGACCACATTTCCTGTAACCAGTATCCAGTTCTATTTGGTTACCAGATATAAGCTGTGAATGGTGTGTCCGTTCCTATTGTTGGCATATACAAGTGTTCAAGATATTCTTTTCCCCTACCTCCCCGCTACTTCAAGGAGGAAACTCGAGACTGTGAAAAAATAAAACATGCAAATAGTCTACCTCTAATTTGTATCAGTTCCACCCAAAGGACTTTGGGCCTTAAAGGGATTCATGGTAATGAACAAGTGTAATCTTTAAATTCTAAATTGGTAAATGATTATTCTGTATCCTGTTTTCCAGGGATCACCAGGATCTGACGATATTGTTTAGAGAAAATAAATTGCTACGTCAAACTGGCTCAAATAATAAACTGCTGGATTTAGTAAGAGCTACAAGGAGCTAACATGGCAGTCAGTGCCTAATATATCAACTTCTGCTGCCTTGAGGACCCTGTTTAGCACATTAGAATCCATTATGGATTCCAAACCCAAATGTAATTGATTCCCAAATTACAATCTCCTCAAACAATTTTTTTCTTCAGATTGCCAAAGAGTACAGAGCCCTTGGGATAATAGGTAACTCTGTGTAGCAAGGTACAAACATTCTCTCAGTGCTATGATATTTTTGCACTACATATTAAAGTGGTTGTAAAGACAGAAGGTTTTTTTTTTACCATAATGCAGGCATCACTAAATGGCAGACCACGGTCTGGATCCGGACCGAGTCAATGTCCCATCTGGAAAAGCGACGATCACACCATTTCACATTTGGTTCTTTCCCTCAACCTGCCTCTAGCACTGTCTTCTTTGCAGAGCTTGGGGGTTCTATAAAAGGGGTAAAGACAGGAATGTGAAGGGGGTTCTATAAAAGGGGTAAGGACAGGGTTGTGAAGGGGGTTCTATAAAAGGGGTAAGAACAGGAATCTGAAGAGGGACTGCGGACTGCAGTGTGATGGGGCGGGTTCTATAAAGGGGATGAGGACAGGAATGTGAAGAAGTACTGAGGACTGCAGTGTGAAGTGAGGGTCTATAAAGGGGATGAGGACAGGAATATGAAGGGGGATGAGGATTGCGATGTGAAGGAGGGGGTTCTATAAAGGGGTATGGATAGGAATGTTAGGGGGAGTGATATGAAGGGGGCTGGGAACTGCAATTTAAAATAGGGAGGTGATATAAATGGGGGCTAAGTACAATAATGTGAAGGGGGACTCAGGAGTATAATGGGAAGGGAGGGATGATGCGCAGGGGGGATGAGAACACGGACGTAACAACAGGTGTGTGGTGTAGAGGATCTGAGGCTAGGTTCCAATAATTGTGTATTGTGTGTAAGCTGCCCATTTTTTTTTCAGTGGGTTGCCTTATACGCAGAAACGCAGGGAAAGAAGTCCATGCCCCTTTTTTTAAATTGTTCCGCACCAAGCTGCATGGTACTGTGGCACCATGCGTTTGGCACTTTCAAAATCGTGCTGCGTTTGCCAATGCACAGAGGTGCCATTAAGAATTAAACATGTTATTTGAACCTCTGCTGAAAGAGAATTTTACTGACTGGCTCTTTGTGATTTTGAATAAAATATCCCTGCCTTAATGCATTCTCTGCATTAAGGTAAAAAAACCTTCTGTGTTCAGTTCTCCCCATCCTTGCTTGAGCCTCATCTTGATGTAATGTTATGCCTGAGAGCAGCAACTCTCTCTTCTCATTGGACATGGAGGCATTGGTTCCTGCTGCTGCGAATCACAGCCTGTGAGAGAACAGAGGAAAAACGCGCTATGTATGCCAAAGGACACACAGAGCCCGGATGGGACCAAGTCTGCACAAATGCCCCCATAACAAGCTGCTTGCCTGCCTACACACAAACGTCATCAGTTTTATCTTGAAAAGTGATTTACCAAAGAAAAAAAAATAAATTAAAGCTGAATCCTCATTATCAGTTTGCACATTCATCTTCAGTTCAGTTTTACATCAGTATATATCCGTTTTTCAACTCTGCTTTTTTCTTTTTGTTGCTGAAGAAAATAGTTATAGATGAGCGAAAGCATGAACAAAAAAATATTTTTCTATGTTTCTTGCCTAAAAACAGAGGTAAACAAAATGGACAACAATCCTTTACATCCCTTTGTGTCTAGAAAAACAGAAAAGAATACAAACCTTTTCTGCAGACATACAGGAAGTGTACTTAGATGAAAGCAAATGTAACTGGACTTACAGTAGTTTTATCCACCAACCCATAGACATACATTGTGGTTCAGTCTAGATCCATCGGAAAACCTGAAACCTAGATTGAGATTGAACACTCATATGAAAGGGCCCTTATTCTGCAACATTTTTGTTATAAGTAGATGGGTATTTTAGGTCCACCTTTTTCTAAATTTTTGCAGGTGAAGATTCAGCCTGCATTTACACCTGTGCTTGCCAGTGAAGATTAGTAATTATTATTATTATTATTACACAGCATTTATATAGCGCCAACAGTTTGCTCAGCTCTGATACAGAGAAAAAAATTATCATTGGCAGAAGGTGATAACAAAACTGAACTGTGATTTCCATGGCACCACTGAGGGCTCAAGGTAAAAGGAAAGGCCTTAAGTACTCAAGAAACCTGGACTGATGGAGAGCAGGCAAGAGTCATTGACCGGGTAGTCAGATGGCTGAGCTGACTCTCTTGGATGAGAGCCTTCTTCTCTCAGTCAGATCACTGAAGATGGGTCATGGATGGATCTTCCAGCAGGACAATGGCCCAAAAGATACCGCCAAGGCAACAAAGGAGTGACTCAAGAAGAAGCACATTAAGGTCATGGAGTGGCCTAACCAGTCTCCAGACCCTAATCCTATAGAAAATTTATGGAGGGAGCTGAAACTTTGAGTTGCCAAACAACAGCCATGAAACCTTAAGGATTAAGAGAAGATCTGCAAAGAAGAGTGGACCAAAATCTCTCCTGAGATGTGTGCAAACCTTGTAACAAACTACAAGAAACAACTTACCTCTGTGCTTGCCAACAAGGGATTTCTCCGATAAGTACTAACTCTTGTTTTGCTTGGGGATCAAATACTTATTTTGCTCACTGAACTGCAACTCAATTTATAACATTTGTATCATGTGGTTGTACTGGATTTTTGATTGATAATCTGTCGCGATCATTTAAAATACACCTATGAAAAAAATTATAGACCCTTAATGTCTTTGTAAGTGGGCAAAGTTACAAAATCTGCAAGGAATCAAATAATTGTTTTCCCCACTGGAAGTGTGCCTGGGAACACTTTCTTATAGCCCACGGTGTGGGCAAGGGTTGTGAGGACAATCAAACTCAGGCACAATTCGGTTTACCTGTGCCCAATGTGAAAGCACTTTTAAGTAAAATTTCTCAACTCTTTTAATAATTGAATCCCATCAAATGCACAGGCAGTCTTTCTCATTAGGAAGCCTATGAAAGTGTCATGGAAGTCATTAACCTGAACCAGGTTTTTCTTAATATGCAGACACCTGCTGAGAATTCTGGATCTCTGGCCCTATTGTTGCTTGACACTAACAAGGCGTTTGACAGCATCAAATTGAGATATTTATGGGCTGTATTAAACTGCTTTGGATTCAGAGGAAGATTTATATCCTGTGTGTGGCTGTACCATGCACCGGTCCTGCTGGGCGGGGTTGTTTATTCCTTTTTTCACTTGGGCAGGGGCACGCAGCAGGGGTGCCCACTTTTACTCCTGTTGTCCACCCTAGCCATTGAGCCTTCGGCAGCCCGCATCTGTGCCTCAGAGGAGATAGTTGGCTTGCAGTATGGCATGCTGCATGAGAAAGTGACGCTTTATACAGATGATATGTTGGTACTGCTGGAGGACACAAATGCTTCTCTGGGAGCGGTAATGGAGATGGATCATGGACTTCGGCACCTACTCTGGCTTAACCATCAATTGATCCAAGTTTACATTACTACCTTTAGACGGAATAGTTAATCCTGATTTAACCACCTTTTGCCCAGTCCCAGTAGTGAAGTCCTTCCAATATTTAGGAGTGGCAATATCACCGTGTTAACTGACTAGTCCCAATTGAACATACTCCCGCTGCTTACCCAATTTAGGGATAAGGTAAAACTTTGGCTAAAGCTTTGGCTCTCCATAGTTGGTAGCGCTAACCTGGTGAGAATGATCTTGATCCCCCAATTGTTGTACTTCCTTCATAATACTCCCACGGTCCTGACACAAACGTTTTAGATCAGTCAACTCCATTTTCCGCCAACTACTATGAAGATATGGAGCACCTAGGATTCACCTAGAACAGTTACAGAAACCCAGGGAATTGCATTTCCGAACCTGTGGGTATACTACTTGGCTCCTCAATTGCAGCATTTGTGGGAGAGCATGATGACAGGAGAACTAGTTGCTGAATCTCAGGATTCTTTTGATCATGCTTTATCATACTAACTTCTCCTCGCTCCCAGAGGGTTTGGAAGTTCACCTTTTTGCTAAACCTAACCATTTATTTCCCATGTACAGGCTAATGTAAATTATATGGGGTAAAGTCAAGCAGCTACAGGTGGTGATGGGCTTCCAAAATGTTGTCCTATCTTGAATAACTTCTTGTTTCCGGAACTTGCAAAACTGACCGCTGGCTTTAAATTGCGGGCATATTGCGTCACATATATGGAACACATATTTAGAGATGGAAAATTGTTACTATTTTCTTTGTTGCAGTCTATATACCCTTTACCACAATCCATATATTTTTACTTTTTGCAGTTGTCCTATGCGACACAGGAGCAGGGGTTGCCCCCTGACTTCTCCCTTTCCTCTACTTCCAAATTTGACCTACAACACAGTGAAAAAAGGCCTTTTTTCTAGATGGAATCATCTCTGTTGAACCTATACTTGGAGGCGTATCCTTGTAGAGCTGCAGACCTATGGGCAAACTATGTGGGGATTTGCCCGGAGAACAGTGGGAAAATGCATTGGAGGCGGTTTACACCAGTTCCATTAGCGCCTTCCAGCACCTTTCGCAATTGTATCTTTTATTGCGTGTGCATTACACCCTGGTAAAATTGTTCAAAATGGGTCTCCTGCTGGACCCGATCTGCCCTAAATGCAATAGGGACCACGGGCATCTAATGCGCATGCTGTGGAGATGTCCCAAAATGCAGATACTGGATGTCTGTTCTTGCCACGGTTAACAAGGTATTTCAGACAGATATCCCCTCTGACCCCAGGTGTCCTAGATGATATCATATTGCTGGCTTTTGTCAAAAAAGCCATTTCCAGAGCATTGCTTCAAGCATGCAAAACTTTCTCACTGGAAAAGTGTTTCTTCTCCATCACTTAAGGAATGGATTGTCCATAGAGGTACTACCCTTGGATATGAAAAGTTAATCTACCAGCAACGTGGCTGTTCCTCCAAATTTGAAAGAGTGTGGGAAAGCAGGCTGGATGTACCAGGCTTAGCCCCAGTAGATTTGGTCATTGATAAGATTCTCAGTTAGGCTCTGGGTGCGGATGGGGGCCTGCTAGAGGCTGGTTGTCCCTTCAGTATCTGATTTCACTATGTGCCTTACAAACACGCCCCTGCTATTACTGTTGCTTTTGACTGTTGGGCAGAGATGTATGATTTCTATAAATGACAATTCATGTCTAGTTGTGGCCTTGATGAGAGCCGTTTTCAATACCTTACTAAATGTGCAGTGTACGTTGACACTGTATTGGGGGCGCTTCTGGAACCTGTATCCTTGAACAAGTTCTAATAAAACTTTTTTCTGACAAAAAAAAAAAAAGTGTCATGGAAGTACCATGCAATAAATAAATATTTCAAAATCCACATTTTGTACAAACAAAACAAAGAAGCAAAATGAAAATTAGATACATCAGTTCAGAACATATTTAACTATAACAGAAAGAAATATAACTGACCAAAAACACAAACTTTTGTTTTAGGAGGACATAAAAAAAACCCCACACAAACCTTAATGGATCAAATGGCTTTCTTTTATTTTCCAGTTTAATAGCATAGCAACATAAACATAATAGTGCAAAAATACTCATTTTGTTACAAAACATTTTAAGAACATTCTATACAAAATAAAAGTTTAAAAAAAACACAAAAAACTTTTGCCCAGCAAATGCATCGATCATCATTTAAAAATGAACAGGTAAATTCTATTGATCATCCACTGTTTTTGCACTAACCTTAATTTTAATTACAGAAAATGAACATATATTACATTCCTTGCAGAAAGGCAAAGTGGTAGTGAACCGGTAATTCCATGAAATGGACATTTTATGTTAACACAAAATCACAGGCCGATTAAAATTTAACTAGAGTAAAAAAAAATTGAACTGGTATAGTATAATGTATGCACTGGAACAGACGCTCTGCCTTTAAAAGCAAGCCGTTTTTTTTTTATACTTCCAAAACTGCAGGCAGCCATGCTGAGTAGACACCCAGATATCTTTGCATGCATGGTCACATACCCTCCCAGAACCCTAAAGCTCAGGGAGCTCCAATAATCAAGTAGCTAGCTACTCTAGCTCTTAAAGCTGCATTTGGCCCAACACTGTCAATTCTCCTGCTATTGATCAGTTAGGCTGTTTATCACAAGCATGGCACAGAAGAGGACTAAGCATGCACGCACACATGAATTGTAGTTGCTATTTGCATATTATTGTTCCTAGGTTCCATGATTATCAGGAAATTCTCTAACTCTGTATCGGACTGTGTGCTCAGACATCCTAAAGCCAGCCATACATGGATCAAAATTTAGCCGGTTATGTGGGGACTGGCCAAATTTCGATTCATGTAGGGCCATCCTGGTGGTACAGAAGTTGATCTATCACCCAACATGGTGATTGTACAGAACGTTGAGTGCCACTGGCTATAGCTGTCAACACTTATTTTGTTCACGGCTGGGGAAGGCTTCCCCCTCTAAGAACACAATAGCACAGCAGGAGTGATTCCCCCATCCCCCTTGAATGTGTGGTGGATGTGGGAATCTGCAATTTTTTTTTTTTGCATTCAACCCGCTGGTTGAATGAAAAAGAAAAAAAAAAAAAAAAGTGTATTGTATGGCCTGCCTAAGGTGTGCTGTACATGGCTCTGTAACTTTAGGGAGTTAACGTGAACACAGAAGAACTTAAGGCAGCACATAGAACCACAAGTTAAGTACAGTATCTTAAGACAACCAATCAGATTTCACTTTACAGGGGTCATTTCAGTGAAGACAAATTTTGCTTGGTTACAGCTTTGCCTTTTTCCTAAAAAGGTTGTTGGTATGTGAAGATATTTAACCTGGTGGGGGAGGGGGAATATAAAAAGGTAAGGAATGTGCTGGGAGTGGATTAAAGAATGGCAAGCCTAATTCAACCATTTGTTTTTGTTACTACAGAGGAATGCTTAACATTTATATATGTAATATATAATACAGTATATATGTAAAGGATTGGGGATCACAGTCTGAGACATTTTGTTGTGTGCTTTTTATATGCAGGGCTTCATTTCTGTCCAGAAAACTTTTAAGATGCATCACCAATCATAACTTTTTATTGAATAGTGTAAGGAATGAATAGATCCTTGGTTAGGTTTTTTTGCCGTCTGTTGCCCTGTTAGTGAGATCTCCCCTCACTTCCTATCCCAGTGCAAATATTGTCACAGACAGGAAGATAGGCAAATTCTCCATTGGGCAGGTAGAAATAAAAAGCTGATTGAGTTTTTAGTTCTCCCCTACTATACTAAAAGAGAAAAAAAAAAATACATGTGGCAAGTGGCAGCTACATTGTAACAAGTGGTACTGTGCTTTCAGTGCTCTGGAGGAAAGGTAAAATTGGGTAGTTGTTGGGTTCATGATCGTTACTGTCGCAATCAAAGAAAAGCATACGTGTTAAATACTTGAATAGCTGACCACCCTCTATGTTTGACATGTGTAAGTGAAGAACAATTTTAGGCAGGAAAAGCATACTTTTTGTTAGTTTTCACAGGATGAAGAAGGGTTGGTGCATCTGTCATGTTTTCGATGATTGCTGTTTGCCTGTTTAGCATTTAGACTTTCTCCATCATGACCATCTTTATTAACCATATTTAATAAGCCCAAATGTGATATCTGAACTCCTAAAGTAAGTTTTTGTTTAAACCAGAATCTAAATACTTTTTCTTGGTAACCTGTTACCCAAAGGTCTGTTCCATCACACTGTGTTCTCTTTCCGTACTGGTTCAAAAGATAGCATTTACACTGATAGGTTGTGTTATAAATCCATCAATTTGGTAAAGATGTGTAATGTAAAATATGTAATTTGGAAAGTGCTGTTTCTAGAATGCTTTTAGCAGGCCTTACTCCATCCCTAGTGCTTTCTGATATGCTTTTTTTTTTTTAAAGTTACGATAGTAATTAGGAATCAAGATTTGTTCCATCTCTGGAACAAAGCATTATTTTCAAATTTGTTTTGCATTACCAAAAATAAATTCTAACATACTGAAAATCTTCTCTCTCCACAGACACATTTAGGCAAAATAACACTAATACCAGATAGGAAGAACATAGTAAGATAAGAGACTTGTCCCGCCAGCTAACTGCTCTAATCCATGCCGTCAGTCTATGTTCACATTGATTTGGTGCAGTTTTACTATAAGTTACTACAGAATGGTTTTAGACATGCTTTGAATGCATTTTACATGTGTTATGGAGGGTACCACTACTACTGTAAGCATATTGATATTCAGTTCCTTGGATACTTTTGCACCTAAATTTCTGTGGAGAAAACTACACCATCACATCACGTTGTGACAGCAATAAACTAAATATAAGTAAATTTTCCTCCCCAACATACATTTGGCACAGAGGTTTATAACAAATTATGTTTAAATATGGCAATAAATCATACCAAGAAAATAAAAATTTACCCTAATCCTACTCCTCAACTTCTATTGCAATCCTCATTTCTTTGATGCCAAATCTAACCATATTCATTGTTTTGTCTCCCTAACCATCAACCTAAACGCATTAAAGTGATTATAAAAAGGTTGTAATAACAAAAAAAACCCAACAAACCAAAGAAAAAAAACCACTTTATAATTAACTGGTCCATGTAATGCAATGGATGCTGTTTATTTTCTCTCTCACACACACACGGACACAGTGGCTCGGCCCTGCCCCCCACTCTCTCCTCATTGGCTCCTGCTGCTGTGTGAGCCAATGAGGAAAGAGACCCAGGAGAGCTGTGGCCCTCATTCACATTGTTGGAGCGAGATGGTGCTCAGGTAAGTATAAGGGGAGGCTGAGGGAGGAGCTACACCCAGGTTTTTTACCTTAATGCATAGAATGGCTCCTGCTGCTGTGAGAGCCAATGAGGAAAGAGACCCAGGAGAGCCGTGGCCCTCATGCACATTGTTGGAGAGAGATGGTGCTCAGGTAAGTATAAGGGAGGGGGGCTGAGGGAGGAGCTAAACCAAGAAGGTTTTTTTACCTTAATGCATAGAACGCGTTAAAGTAAAAAAAAATCCTTCTGTCTTTAGAACCACTTTAACTTCCAACTCTAATTCCAACTCTAATTCTCATGGTCTTATTTAAAAAAATGGTTTGACTCTGTGACCATTACAATAGACTACCAGCCCCACAATAGAAATGGCGCTAAATGTACCTTTATGGGGTTTTGAACGCCAGCAAGTGACTGCTCTCTAGCCACGGCGGACATTCTACACTTCCAGAGGTGTGAACCACCAGACAGAGCAGTTTATCATGCCAGCTTTTACGTTACTACAGGACGCATGAGATAGGAGGAAAAACTGGTTGAATGTGGATCATACAATCACATTAAGATTCATAAAGTACAATCCATAATATTAGGTGTGATCTTAGTGCTCTTTATTAAACAGGATCAAATAGCCCTAAACTACAACCTTACAATGGCCACAACCTAACGGTGACTTTTTGTGCTGAAACATGCCTAGGCTGGTCAGCCAAAATATCTGCATGGAAATAAGCCTGTTCCAATTCACTTCAATTAAACATGTTTATGCTATCGCTACAAGTTTAAAACAACAGATTTTGCTAAGTATGTGCATTTTATTAGGACTGCTGAATGCAACATGTGTACCCAACATATTCCTAATGTAACCAAGCCCTAAGGAGACTCCAGATCTCCTATTAAGTAGGAAAGCCCAATACATTCTGGAAATGTGATGCCCAGAGCTGATAGATTCTGGAAATAAACCAACCTCTTCTAAAATGGTGGAAGGTAGTAATGGAGGTGTTATTTACACCTTTTTCCACTGACTTGATATAACTGTAATTCTTCACTGCATAGTAAATCTTCATTTAAACAAGAAAAAAAAAGAAATCACTTACTTTTGGAACCAAGCACAAAAATAATCTATTGCTTTTTGAATCACCTGATTCTAGTGAAACGAATGAATGACCAAGTCTTAACTATGGCAGAGTAAACACTATGCCCTTTGTTTGAAACTTAGCAGTGAATAGGTTGTTTATAGGCCTATTGGAGGTAGGCTTTCACTCCTTAAAATGGGTTACCAGTTCTATAGGTATTTATTCTCTAGTTAACAAAATGAGGGAAATTGTGTTTTACATAACAAATAACCAAAATCGTGATCGATTGCAACAGCTGCCTGACAGAATGTAATCAGAACTATTGCAGTGAGTATCCGGGAAGCAAATGTTTCCTGCTTTCATTCAAACCTCTTGTCGTTCTCATCTTAACGCAAGGTACTGGCAACATAGACGGATCAGAGGCCAGCAGCCAAACACCACAGTAAAAAAAAAAAAAACATTGGCACTACAACAGCATTTTCCTGCTTAAGCAAGTTTTGGCAGAAAAACAACACTATACTTCTCATTTTCTAATGAGTCAGCTCCACAAAAACAACGGAAGACACACACACAATGTGATGGAGAAAAGGCAGGAAAGATGCTTGGATCTTTGTAAAAAAAAAAAAAAGTGAGACTTAAACTGAAAAGTGAAATATGCCAATGAAAAGTGCCAAAGGCATCCATTACATGTAACCAAGAGAGATATCTTACTGGCAGAAACTACAGGCTTCTCTCAAAAGGAATTCTGTAATACATGGCTAGAAAAAGGCACATTTAATAACAAACATTTATACGCATTATGTACTGCACAAGGAATTTAGAACTGAAAACTTATAAAAAAGGTATATACTCTAAAATCGTATTACCAAGTTCTACTTGGTAAACAGGAATAAAACAAATGCACTTTAAAAAACTATACAAACATTTAAATTAATGGGTTTGTCTGTCACAATGCTCCACAGTATATTGCTCTGCAATATATTGTAGATGCCTTTGACTGTTGTAGAAAGAAAATATAAAACCGATTTTACTGGATGATACAAATAAAATAAATGGAGAGTAAACAGTAAAAGGACTATGAGGCTAATACAGTATTTGGCAGTGCAAAGTCATCAACTTGAAATAACACTTTCTTAAGGGGGAAACTGTCATTTCTAAGCTTAGAACCCAGCAAAATATTAAAGTTGTTAAATTACAGTTTGGGTATAATTGCAAGGTACTGTATATACATGGTTTCCTATTGCTCTTTCAATTGGTATTTCTTTTGAATAAAAAACTACTAAGTTATGTCCTTCTGATTCTACCAGTTCTAGACAACCATCACACGCTGCTCTTCTAAAAAGAAACCTCGTGGGGGCAATGTATAGAATGCAGAGAATAGTATCTCTTGCCCAAAGCAACTGGACTCAAGCTATCTTTGGCTGGCATGCAGACGACCCCACCCCTTTCTTTCCCAACACACAAAAGAAATTAATGGGTGGAGAGATACCTTCCTGTTTTCCCTCCTATTGCTGAACCACCAGAATGCACCACAATATTCTCCCTAATCAGCCAACATGAGGATGTGGTAAATACACAGCTAAAAGGGTCATAGTGCAAAACTGGCTTTTGAGTGTTGGAAGCAGTTTTTGCATTTTTGTTATTGTCAAAATACTTTTTCACTGGGACATGTATGGCACGGTCTACCAGTTTGGATTAGAAAATTCTAGTAAGACTGTTACCATGGGCAACACAGAATTTTTTTTTTATTTATTTTTTTAAGAAACTTTATAAAAATGTCCGTCAAATGCTCTTTACCGACATATTGATAATGCTGACAGACTCACTAGAACACAGAACACACAAGCTTCTATTACTCACAGGCTTCAAAAATCTCAAGTTTTCCTTTCTTCATTCACATACTGTGAAAGAACTAAAGCCCAAGTAAAAAAATGTGTACAAAATTTTCCCATTGGTCCACCAAATGTTCTACGACCTGCAAAAAAACCTGCAGGAAATTAGATTGTGTATGAATTGGTGAAGTGTGTATTTCAACAGCATGACCGCTGCAGAGTGCGACAGAGAAAAATGTGTTATGTTTTTTCTTATTGCTTGTACTGTACAAAATGATTATGACACAGCTGTTTGTACCGACTCAGCAACATATTATGAGGCTAACTCATGACTCCCTGTTGCACTGTATTATCCAAAACTACATTATTGAGGTTCTTAGCAGGCTCAAAATGTGTAAGATAAATTGATGCCACAGAGATTTAAGGATATGTAAACCCAACATGGCATTTCCTGATATGTGGCTGCTGTACCATGTACTTGTATGAAAAAACTATTTTCCTTTATGTGAAATCCCTAGTGTTGCTTCCTTTATGTGAAATCCCTAGTGTTCCTGCCATGCCCTCTGCTTTCTTATTGAAAACTGACTATGCTAGGCATGAAAGCACAGCATGGTCAGTTCTTTAGCTGTGCTGGGAACCCTGTCTGCTCTCCTCCAAATGATCAGACCTCTGCTCACACCATACAGCCATTCACTGGTAAGATAAGTGTGCTGCTGTTTCTCCTCCCCCATCTCTATGTTCTCAGCTACATAAAGATCTTCGAGGGTATGCAACCACATTATAAATACCTTTTTCCCTCCTCTTTTATATCAATACTCAAATGTTTTGCCTTTTAGTTCTTTTTTTAAACTGCATGGGTTGTTTTACAACGTGAGGGTTAACATACATTATATAGCCAAAAGTATTGGGGTGCCTACCTTTACAATGCATATGAACTTTAATGGCATCCCAGTCTTAGTCCGTAGGGTTCAATATTGAGTTGGCCCACCCTCTGCAGCTATAACAGCTTCAACTCTTCTAGGAAGGCTGTCCACAAGGTTTAGGAGTGCATCTATGGGAATGTTTGACCATTCCACCAGAAACGCATTTGTGAGGTCAGGCGCTGATGTCGGACGAGATGGCCTAGCTCGCAGTCTCCGCTCTAATTCATCAGGTTGAGGTCAGGACTCTGTGCAGGCCAGTCAAATTCCTCCACCCCAAACTCTCTCATCCATGTCTTTATGAACATCGTTTTGTGCACTGGTGCGCGGTCATGTTGGAACAGGAAGGGGCCATCCCCAATCTGTTCTCACAAAGTTGGCAGCATAAAAGTGTCCAAAATGTCTTGGTATGCTGACGCCTTAATAGTTCCCTTCACTGGAACTAAGGGGCCAAGCCCAACCCCTGAAAAACAACCCCACACCATACTTTACACTTGGCACAATGCAGTCAGGCAAGTACCATTCTCCTGGCATTGGCCAAACCCAGACACATCTACTGGATTGCCAGACAGAGAAGCACGATTCATCACTCCAGAGAACACAACACCACTGCTCTAGAGTCCAATGGTTGCGTGCTTTATACCACTGCATCCGACGCTTTGCATTGCACTTGGTGATGTAAGGTTTGGATGCAGCTGCTC
Organism: Staurois parvus; assembly: GCF_062004578.1. Classification (NCBI taxonomy): domain Eukaryota; kingdom Metazoa; phylum Chordata; class Amphibia; order Anura; family Ranidae; genus Staurois; species Staurois parvus. Next base: position 907,283 of record NW_028318480.1, read on the forward strand.
AGCCATTGAAACCCATTCCATGAAGCTCTCTATGCATGGTTGTGCTAATCTGAAGGCCACATTAAGTTTGGAGGTCTTAAGCTATTGACTCTGCAGACAGTTGGCGACTTCTGCGCACTTCAGCATGCTCTGACTCCACTCTGTCATTTTACGTGGCCTACCACTTCATGGCTGAGTTGCTGTTGTTCCCAGTTGCTTCCACTTTGTTATATTACCACTAACAGTTGACAGTAGAATATTTAGTAGCAAGGAAATTTTATGGATGGACATATTGCACAGGTGGCAACCTATCATAGTACCACGCTTGAATTCACTGAGCTCCTGAGAGCTACCCATTATTTCACAAATGTTTGTAGAAGCAGTCTGCATGCCTAGGTGCTTGATATTTTACACCTGTGGCCATGGAGATGATTGGAACACTTGAATATAATGATTTGGAGGGGTGTCCCAATACTTTTGGCAGTGTCGTGTATACTATAACGTGTAACAACATCTCCACTCACATCAAATGAAACAACTCTAATAGAGGTCATTTTGTTCTTGGGAATATATTTTTATATAAAAATGCACATTGGTAGCAGCTGAAGTTAGTCAAAATTGTGTTTGATTATGGCTGGTCTTAAAGAAGGGGGGGACCAAATCATCAAATCATTGTAGCATTCAAAAGACAGTCTGTCCAATCCAGCTGCCCCATTTAAGATCCTGGAATCATTGTCCCCCCATTGTCAACCACAGGACAGGTAGAAAAAAGAAAAAACTAGGCTCCAGCTGTAATTTGTTTGGGCTCTTGATTATCTAGCTCCGGTGATTTGTCTAGACCTTTCATAAAGCCACTGCGCCTAGCTCTGTTCACGGACAGGGATAAAAAGTGGAAAAATTAGTAGATGCGCTCAGCAAATTTTCAACACCAGACATAGGAATGTCATGACCTCTGCTAGTGAGTCTGTAAGCATCGTCAAATTAGGAAAGGTTGGAAGGAACACAAAGTGAAGATTTAAACGCATACCAAATCCTATTACAATTACACATGCAGCACAGTAGCTCTATACACCTATTATACAGTTGTGTTAAAAATAATAGCAGTGTGTTTAAAAAAGTGAGTAAAGCTCAAAATCCTTATAATAGCTTTTATTTCTATACATGCAAATAGATTGGGAACACTGCACAGTCTATACCAAATCAAAACATGAAAAATGTTTCAGATTTGTTACTACTTTACAGAAAAGTGAAGAAAAAGTAATATTAGCCTGTTCAAAAAGAGCAGTGCCTGCATTTTTCTTTAAAAACATATTTACTGTATAAACTGAAAAATTCTTGAAGATTCAGCTTTCCTGTGAAATCGCTAAATATTTAGTTGTATAACCACTGTTTCTGAAAACTACTTCATATCTATGCTGCATGGAGTCGACCAACTTCTGGCACCTGTGAACAGGTATTCCAGCCCAGGACGATTGCACTACATCCCACAAAACCTCTGCATTTTTTTTGTTTTACCTCAGAAACAGCATTTTTGATGTCACCCCACAAGTTTTCTATTGGATTAAGGTTCGGGGATTGAGGTGGCCACTCCATAACATTAATCTTGTTGGTCTGGAACCAAGATGCTGCTCGCTTACTGGTGTGTTTGGGGTCGTTGTCTTGTTAAAACACCCATTTCAAGGGCATTTCCTCTTCGGCATAAGGCAACATGACCTCCAAGTATTCTGATGTATTCAAACTGATCCATGATCCCTGGTATGCAATAAATAGTCCCAACACCCTAGTATGAGGAATATCCCCATATCATGATGCTTGCGCCACCATACTTCACTGTCTTTAAAGTGTAACGTGGCTTGAAATCAGTGTTGGATGGTCATCTGACAAATTGTTTGCGCTCCCCTAGACCCAAAAAGAAAAAAATCTTGCTTTCATCAGTCCACAAAGTGTTGTGCCTTTTCTTTTTAGGCCAATCATAATCGTTGTTTATTTCAACAATGGGACTTAGCAAAGGCTTCTTGCTGATAGCTTGGCTTCACCCAGATGTCTTCTAATTGTAACAGTACTCACAGGTAACTTGAGACCTTCTTTGATAACCCTGGAGCTGGCCATTGGCTGAGTCTTTGCCATTTTGGCTATGCTTTGATCCATTTAAATGGTAGTTTTCCATTTTCTGCCATGTCTTTCTGGTTTTGGTTGCCATTATAAAGCATCTGAGATCATTTTAGCTGAGCAGCCCATCAGCACTTCTTTAGGTTTTCCCCCCTCCAATCAACTTTTTAATCAAAGTACGCTGTTCTGAACAATGTCTGGAACAACCTATTTTACTCAGATTTTCAGGGAGAAAAACACTAATATCCAGCATGTACAACATTTGCTGCCTTCGTCCTTAAATAAGGGCCACCTGTTTTTTCACAGACTGAATGACCTCACTAATTGAACTTCACATTGCTATTATTTTGAACACACCCCTTTCAATTAATGATTCAATTGCACAGAATCAGCAGCATGCATGTCATAACTGTTGGATCTGTTGGTTTTCTATTACTCTACTATACCTACTAGTAAATTATTTACCATGTAGAAATATAATTTATACCAAAAATAGTGATTGATCTGGTTAGTGATGTTGGACTGCTATTATTTTGAGCACAACTGTATCTGTAAACAGATGAAAAAAAGAACAAGCTTTGACAGCAATCTCTTTGAACCAGTTTTTGTATAGCCAGACTTCATTTACAGGGCTTGAAGCCCAAAACAGATTTGTCAAGCTGCTACTTTTGGAACTGCAAGTTTCAGTTATTCTTTCTGCCAGATTCTGACCATACAAACTTGTAGAGCCTTCTTTACAAAGTCCTTGAGCATGTCAGTAGATGGTCATAAGGTAGTCACAAGGTACACCTCAACTCCAACAGTTTACTCTCTGATGACACAAATGCAGCTGACAACACAAAAAGGCATTTGATAACCAAATAACCAGCATTGATTGCATTCTATGCTCCTTCTCTTCAGTTAACAGACAAGATTCACACCAATTACTTTGGAGCCTGATGATATACGCTACACATAAAGGATGTAATAACTATTTGTTTCTTGTAGTTTAGGTTGTATTGATTTCTCCCAGTTTATGAAGGCTACTAAAGCAGACAAATTGCAGCATAACAAAGCATATCCATGCAAATTACATTAAGCCGTATCACATGCTGCATCAGGCTGTGACTGGCTGACATTTCAACACTGGACATTTGCATGAGGAAATTTTGTGAGACTTAAATGAGTACACTTTGTACCACATCATTTCTTACAACCCGTTTATTGCATCTGGCTATAAACTCTTGCAGTCAGGTCTTCCTAATGGGGTTCCCAGCAAAGCTCTCTGCCCAAAGCAGATAATACCAGTGCATTTGGTCTAGAGGATAAATGCAGTTTAAAAGAAAACACAGTGTGGAAAAGCGTGTGAGGACACCCCTCCAAAGGAGTTCAGGTGTTTCCAGTGAAGCATGTGGTTAAGGATACATTATACAGTGTACAGACAGAATGCTGTAAATGCTTCAGAATAGGAAAGCATCAACTGTCTGCTTCCAACCTCATGAAAACCATTTGGAGAAGGCCCTTCCCTGTTCAAGCATGATTGTGCACAAAGCCAGGCCCATGGTTGACATAGTTGGAGGAGTTTTAGTGTGGAGAAACATAAAGTGTATTTCCACTTTTGCAGTCAAATTTGGCAACCCCCCTCTGCAAATTTGGTATGTGTTCACTTTCACACAGCATACCTAAGTTAAAAAAAACATTTTTTACCTTTTTGATGTTCAGTGTGAGAAGGTGTCATGGCTAACTGCAAGCATATCTCAGCGTTAGCCAATCCCCAGGCCAACTACTGGGAAAGAGGAGTCCAGTTCTCATTAGCATACAATAGAGAAATCTAGCTCCTAAACCTTTAACCCTTTGTAAAGACATATTTTAATCTTTTACAACTAATGAATAAGAGGATATCTGCCTCCACAGTGCAGACAAGGTTAATTATGGCAAACACGGCTTCCCATTTCCCTCAAAGAAAAGTGCAAGTAGAATTTTTCCTTGCTGGCAGTTCCAGGAAAAAGTGTCTAAAAAAAGGTAAACTACAATGTTTAAACATTTATTGTAAACAGTGACAAATTTAAAGTAGGTATAATCCTAATTTTACTGCAAAAGTGGAATTACCCTTCAGTAGCCTGCGCAAAGCCCTGAACTCAACTCCACTGGACACCTTTGGGGTGAATCAGAATGTGGACTGTGACCCAGGTCCTCTAACATCAGTATCTAGCTTCACAATTGCTCTTTTGGCTTAATGGGCACAAATTCCCACAGGCACACCACAAAGTTTTGTGGAAAGTCTTCCCAGAGAACTACAGGTTGTTAGAGGTGTGAAGGTGAGGGCAACTCCATATTAAATTGCCATTGTTGTAAAATAGGATGTCCAACAAGCTCATGCAAGTGTGATAGTCAGGTGTCCACAAACTTTTGCTTATTGTTCATTAAGCCCCCATCCTATGAATCAGAAAAGTACATTAAACATTTTCTCCATTTATTGTAACTGGTCCAACTTGTCAGCCAGCCTGCCCCAAGGTGGAGACGTAGTCACCATTTCTGACTTTCCTCCCACTCGTAAAAATCCAGTACATGCTAACCAAAAACAACAACCAGGCCAAAGAGTACGTAGTCTGGAGCCCTCACCACCATTTTTATATGACAGAGGTGCAGTACTGTGTTTTGTACTTATCCTCAAGTCCAACCAATAATACAGGTTTTGCTCCTAAACTTGCAAATCCTCAAATTCTGGGCTTCTGAACATGGCTTCTAGCCTTTATATTGCCATCCAACCAGAACTTCTCCCAACTACTTTGGATAGAATCCACCCTGCCAAAAAACATACACCTGTGATTCTTTTTTTTTTTTTTAAGTCTGCTGTAGTTATGTAGAACAAATTACATGTTTAATCTTCCTCCAACAGCCATTCTACCTACCAAAACAGACTGTTACTGCGAGAAAAATGTATTCTATTTTCCAACTAATCCTACTTGGTCACCATGCAAAGGTAGGCAGTGTCATCTTTCGACATTAATGCTGCTCTGACACCATGCAGAACACTGGTTTCAGAAGCCTGTCTACTAATTCAAAAGCAGAGTAATTTTGACTATTTAGCCGATGTAACTGCCCCAGAATTAGTATGCGGCCTGTGAGTTAGAGCCTGTGGGTCCTTCCTGGACAGGTGTTTAGCTCTGTGACAGTTTCCTAAATCTATACTTTATACATTGCTATACTTAATATAGTAAGGGATGTCTCTTTGAGGCTTTTTTTTTTACCATAAGTTACAAAAACACCCTGAAAGAACAAGGCCCTTTTATTACTGTACAAATGGAATACACTGCATTTACAAATAGAAAATTAACAGTTTTATTTTCTCTGCTTAATATCCTAATTCGTATAAATAGGTTTGGGGCAGAACTTCCTAAAAATACCAGAAATGTTAAAAAAAAAAAAAAAAATAATAATAAAATAAAAAAGAAAATATATAGGTCTTTCTTATATGAGATATTCCACCATCTCCCCATCTGTTAAATCTTGGCTCATCGGTGGAATAGGATTTTTTCGATCCAGTGTGCTGGACTGAAAAACTGCATCTGCAGAGAAAAGAAACACAGACATTTAAGTGAAAAATTCTCTATAACAAAGAGGACATTTTGTTATTTTACTCAATGTACTAAAGCAGAAATAAGAGTCGTAAGTCCTTTAAGGTACACAGAAATTCAGAAATAGTCAGGATATAGCGTCACCTACAAGAAGTTGGGACACTGGGGAAACAAAATGTAAGTAAGCCCCTGTATAAACCCTCTACACAGAATGCCTCCACTATGTTTTTTTTCTGGCACTTTGCACTGCTTTCTCTCAAAACAAAAACAAAAACAAATGGACAGTCAATGGACTACAAGAAAAATTTTATGGCAGGTACAAAAACCTTTTTCTTATCCACTGAGGGATACAAGAATTCAGAAATATCCAAAAGCAGTCTAAGGCTAGGCTCACAGGATTGTGGGTGTGGGAAGGCATGTAATCACACATGTTCCGGCACCTACAGGCGGCTGCACAAAAAATGCCCTGCTTTTAAGTAGACGGGGGGAGTGGGGGGGGGGTGCCATTAACCCTTAATGGCACCCCTACACACACTGAAAACTACAGTGTGTGACATCATGCGATTTTCCTGCAGCTGCATTTTTGAAAAGGTGAAGGGACTTTTTCGCTGCATTTCAGCAGCCCAATCAAATGAATGGACTGCTTTGCTGGACCAAATGCAGCCGCAGGGAAATGCAAAGACATGAACCTAGCCTAACTAAGGGGAGGCCAAAGCCGCTGACAGACTGATGAGAATGGACTGGAGACTGTCTGCAACTCAGAACTACCTAAAGGATCAATGCCCAAATCTAAACCAGATGGAGTGAAGCTCCCTGCAAGATGGGGGAAACCACAGAGGATAAACCTGATGCTCAGACTGGGGCAGAAGGGTTCACTCCCAAGGTGAATGACGTTCCTCAAGTGAGTTACATCATAATTAATGGGAAGAAATGACCAAAAACATGATCTCCTCAAAAACAAAACAAAAAAAAAAGAAAGCATAACTTCATCCCCAGCAAAAATAAGTCTTCAAAGAAAACCTTGGACAATAAAGCAGGTCCAGAAAAAAATAATAACAGCCAGTCGACATGTGAAAACCCAAGCCTTTGCCCTCCAAACGTTTAGGATACAGAAAAGGAAGTTTCCATAATCTAAATAAGGTTGCCTAGACTAGGCAACCAATCTTTCAAATTAAATATCCAAAGAAAGTGAGAATCCTCACAAACCCCTGGGACTAGCAGAGAGAATTAAGGGGGAGTCCATCTGACTGAAAAAAAGAGGTAGGGTGCACAAAAGGTACCCCTACAAGCGAAGGCATGAATGAAGAGTATACTAAAAACCCAGAATGGTGTAAGGAAACACCACAAGAGCAAAAAAACAAAAAACAAAAACATCCACTTAAGCTCCTGGAGGTGTCTCTGGGGCCTGATAGTGGAACTCCATTATTTACCTACACTTGAGCAGAGAACATGGTTCTAAGAAACTCTTGACCTGTCCCAGAGCAGCAAAGCATCCATAGTCATGACATGAGAGGTAGGATTCTAAACTAAAGTACATCGGTCCCAGAAAGAGGGTCTATCTCCAGGTGATTAGGTTCCATGAAAGCCTTTGGGTGTATCCCCAAAAAGGATTACCCGCAGAAGGATACCAGCATGCTCTGCCTGCTGAAAATCAAGAGAAGTGTAGAACCCTCCAGTGAACATTTTTTACTGACATTCAAGGATTGAGTAGCACCCAGGTACACAAGCCTCTCCCTGAGGAATTGAAACAACCAGCTGAGGAGAGCCAGAAGTCTATGCATGGTCAACAGTAATACTCTAAGCATCATCCAGCATAGCAGCCAAGCCACGTTTCCTGTCACAGGGGGAATGCCAAAACCTTCCTGGAGATAAGGGTCTTGCAACATCTAGATGATGAGTAATGGAGTTTAGTTCAGAAATCCACTTGCACTGGGATCATCTGTTCTGAGAAACCAGAACGGAGACGAGACAGAGAGAGAGAGAGAGACAGAGACTGGTGGGTCACTCTAGGGGATTTTTGGTCTATGGAGTCCATCTGGAAGTCTCAGCCAGAGACCAAGCCTCCAAGAATAGAGGGAAGGCTAATAAGGACAAAGCACCAACATCCTACAAACCCTTCACGGTAAAGAAGAGGAAATTCCCTTACAGTTAAGGAAGGATGGAAGGCAACATGGGGTATAACTTTGTCGTCATGATTAAAGCTGAATATCCTACAGTATATCTGGTGTTCAAAAGCTACAACTGATAGTCACTAGCAAGACTATGTGGTTGATTATTTCAATGTAGATACCAGGAAAAAACACCAGGGTAGTCACAAGGTACCATTCTCTAAGGACACTAAAGAGCCAGGTCATTTTTAGGGTAGGGAAAAAAACAAACTGGTCGCAGTCAACCAAGTAGGTCAGGGAACCCTTCTAGGGACAAGGGATGCATAGCGATTCAACAGTACACAGATATAAAATTCCAGAGGAATGGGGAGTAGAAACTCAGGTGTGGTACAATCCCAGAAGCAGAATCCCCTCACCGAAAGGGATTCCAGAACACGGTAGCAGGACAGTGAGAGGCAAGTGAAGGAGGAGCAAGGTACATAGGGCCTAAAAAGGGTGTCCTGAGCATTCAAATAACAGGGACCTGTCTGGATGTACAAATTGTCCCCCCACTTGTGCAACTGGGGGTGCACCTTCAGGCTATTGAGAGGGATTAACTGACCTCTGGTTTTGAGCTCTAAGAGCTGAGTGAGAATTAGGCTCAGAAGAGCTTTGGGTACCTTCTGCCTAAGTAGATGAAGGTAAGGGGTGACATTCCTCCAGCCCTTTACAGATTTCCTGTGTGGAAGCAGGAGCACACTGTGGCAATGCTAATCATGGTATAGGGACAAGGGCCAAAGAGGCAACATCTCTTCAAGTACAATCAGGTCAGGAAAGCACCATAATGTAGAACTCAGTACTCAAGTTACATTCAAAGTTAGCACCCAACAACCAGGCCAGCAGGGTCCAGGTACAGTCTCCAATCCTAATGCTAAGCAAATGTGAATCCAGATAGCCCAGACCAAACAGCAAGATTATAATCGGGGATCTTGACTGAAGGCACTGGGGAAAAATTTTAATGACGCAGGGAAGGCTATCAATAAAATAGATGTTCAGCAGTACTGGAGAAAAGGCATATATTTTACTAGGAAACTAGGGAAAAAAAAAAAAAACGTAGGCATGTTGGACAGAGGAGTGGCTTACAATTTTTCTATTCGCCGGTTTTCCAATCTGCTGCAGGTGACAGTATAACCTGACTATATCTGAATATATGTGTCCCTTAATAGAGGGTGTTCCCATCATACAAAAATGCAAAAGTCTTAGGTTTTCCCATCATAAATACTGTGAAAGTACTACGTTGGCAAGCAATTTATATGGGCATTAAGTACATATGATCAGACAAAAATACTAACATCTAAACCAGTGTTTCTCAACCATTTTTTTAGTCAAGACACCCTTTAAAATTATGGACAATGTCAAGGCACCCTCTAAAATTATGGACAGTCTTGAGGCACCCCATTCTAAAATTTAAAAGACTATTCTAACAGTTTTAAATAATGCAGCAACATCCATACACGTAGGACACCCAATGTAATATGTGACTTATTCTTCCAAAGCAAATACAGTTTTGCACACTGGTACTGACTAGTATTCCAATATTTCTCTTCTCCCTCAGTTTTTCTCAAACAAGGAAGGGTCAAACAAGGATGCTGCGCAGGCAAACAACATCCTCCTTATCAACTGATGACGTCATTGGTTGTCTGGATGCTGACGGCTAGATGGTTGTAATGGTGCACAATGAAAACTTGTGGCTTTGCGTAACTAAAAAACAGGCTTGTGCCACCCGCTGGTTTGGGGCAATCTTTAGAAATTTTGCCAAGGCATATATTTTTTGTGTGTGGTATATTCCTCCAAGCTTCTTGCAGAACTTGTCATAAATATTCTTTTGGATCTGGCAACTTTTTCTACCTTTCCAAACAATCCCACACAGATTCAGATATGTTGAGGTGGCCAATCTAACACAGCAACTGCTCTATCTGCAGACTTCCACTATTCAGAGGCCTTAACAACTTGCCTACTGGGCACTTTCCTGCCCAGGCCAATTTTCAGCTTTCAGCGCTGTCACACTTTGAATGACAATTTTGCAGTCATGCAACGTACCCATATGACATTTTTATAATTTTTTTTCACACAAATAGAGCTTTCTTTTGGTGGTATTTTATTTTTTGAGCTATAAACAAAAAAAAAAGCAAAAAACAAAAAAAAACAAAAAAAACTTTTTCTTTGTTTCTATCATACAATTTTGCAAACATGTAAGTTTTCTCCATCACTTGTGTGCGTTGATGAGGCTGCACTGACGGGCAGCACTAATGGGCACAGATAGGCAGCACTGATGAGGTGGCACGGATAGGCAGCACTGATGGGCATTGATAGGAGGCACCTAAGGGCGGCATTGATAGGCGGCACTGATAGGCAGCACTGATCATCATTGTCCTGTTGATCAGTGCCGATCCCTTCGCTGACAATTGCCGGTTCTTGGCAGCCAATAACCGGCAACTGTATTTACCCAGTGATCTGCTGTGTCATTAGACACAGCTGATCATGTGATACAAGCCCGCTGTGATTGGCCGATAAACATATCACGTGAACAGCTGTGTCCATAGGACACAGCGATCACCGGTAGCGCCAGGTGTGCGCCACTGGGGGCATGTTCTGGAATGACGTCCGTGGACGTAGTCCCAGAACTAGACAACCGTGCTGTAGCGCAGTTGGGAACTGGTTAAATCCCAACTCCAGGATAAAATGTTTTTTATTGACCCTGGCCTCCATTTCCTCTTCTCTGCAAACTCTAAATTAAATTTGTTTGTAATGACCCCAAAATACCTTTAAACTGATTGTAAATTTGCAGTCATGTGACCAACAAAGCACCTTCCAAAGTCCTTATGACTTTAGGCTGTGGGAAAAGGGGGGCACTGACCATTTGAAAGAAAGCAGCGACTTTCGCTGACACATTAGGACTATACAGTGGATATAAAAAGTCTACACACCCCTGTTAAAATGTCAAAAAAAGGCGACAAAGATAAACAATTTCAGAATTTTTTCCACCTCTAATGTGAACTATAAACTGTACAACTCAGTTGAACAACAAACTGAAATCTTTTAGGTGGAGGAAAATAAAAATGAAAAACTAAAATAATATGGCTGCATAAGTGTGCACACCCTTAAACTAATACTTTGTTGAAGCACCTTCTGATTTTATTACAGCACTCAGTCTTTTTGGGTATGAGTCTATCATCATGGTACATCTTGACTTCGCAATATTTGCCCACTCTTCCTTGCAAAAACATTCCTACTCTCTCAGATTGTGAGGGCATCTCCTGTGCACAGCCCTCTTTATATCACTCCACAGATTTTCGATCGGATTCAGGTCTGGGCTCTGGCTGGGCCATTCCAAAACTTGAAACTTCTTCTGGTGAAGCCATTCCTTTGTTGATTTGGATGTATGCTTTGGCTTGTTGTCATGCTGAAAGATGATGTTCCTCTTCATGTTCAGCTTTCTAGCAGAAGCCTGAAGGTTTAGTGCCAATATTGATGGGGATTTGGAACTGTTCATAACTCCCTCCTACTTTGACTAAGGCTCCAGTTCCAGCTGAAGACAAACAGCCCCAAAGCATGATGCTGCCACCACCATGCTTCACTGTGTGTATGGTGTTCTTTTGGTGATGTGCAGTGTTTTTGCGCCAAACATCTCTCTTTTGGAATTATGGCCAAAAAGTTCAACCTTGGTTTTATAAGCCCATAACACATTTTCCCACATGCTTTTGGGAGACTTCAGACATGTTTTTGTAAAATTTAGCTGGGCTTGGATGTTTTTCTTCATAAGAAAAGGCTTCCGTCTTGCCACTCTATCCCATAGCCCAGACATTGGAAGAATACAGGAGATTGTTGTCACATAAAGCGCTGAGCAAACTGTTGGTGCTATATAAATCCTGTATAATAATGTACCACACAGCCAGTACTTGCCAGATATTCCTGCAGCTCCTTTAATGTTGCTGTAGGCCTCTTGGCAGCCTCCCAGACCAGTTTTCCTCTCGTCTTTTCATAAATTTTGGAGGGACGTCCAGTTCTTGGTAATGTCACTGTTGCACCATATTTTCTCCACTTGATGACTGTCTTCACTGTGTTCCATGGTATATCTAATGTACCCTTCTGCTGCCTGATACCTTATAACAATGAGATCCTTTTGATGCTTTGGAAGCTCTCTTTGAATCATGGCTTTTCTGTAGGATGCAACTAAGAAAATGTCAGGAAAGACCTACTAGAACAGCTGAACTTTATTTGGGTTAATCAGAGGCATTTTAAATGACAGCAGGTGTGTACTGACTCCTAATTAACATGATTTTGAATGTGATTGCCTAATTCTGAACACAGCTACATCCCCAGTTATAAGAGGGTATGCGCACTTATGCAACCCCATTATTTTACTTTATGTTTACTCCCCCCCCACCCCCCCCCCCCAAAAAAAAAAAGTTTTTCAATTGAGTTGTACAGTTTATAGGTCCCATTAAAAAAGGTGGAAAAAGTTCTGAAATTATTTATCTGTCTCATTTTTTTACATCACAGAAACCTGTTATTTTAACAGGGGTGTGTAGACTTTTTATATCTACTGTATGTCTGAAAACATTCCTCGCTGGTGGGTGCATGATAAGGTACTCTAAGTGGGCATTACAAGGCCTGTTTAACACCCCTAGCTTCACTCACACACAGAACAGCAAGATCATCATGTATTTGTTGTGGATATTACTGGGCAGGTTATGGGGGGCTGAACTTTGCAGCTGGTAATGCCCACAACCAGCTAGTGGAGGGGGCATCATGATGACGCCCCCTACGAGGTGCGATTCCTAACAGCCTTGGGTGGAAAGGAATAGACTGAGGGACAGGAAAGGAAATTAGAAGGAAGAGACATAATCAATGCACAGTTCTAAGCCTCAAAGTGTGAAGGTGTTAAGGGGATTGCTTTATTTACAGCTTTACTGGCTTCTGAGACCCTACTTTAATAAAATCACCGGTCAATATTCTCCTCTCACTGTGACCGTATTGGAGGATTTCTAACTGATGCTAATTAAGCAGACACATATTTATAAAGTGTCATATGACTGAATTGCTAGAACTCCTGGCCTTTCCCTTACAGTCCATTAGCCAGTTTAATATAGTATAGCATTATACAAGGTATGCAGTCATAGGAAACATAACCTCTGCAGGATTAGAAGATTCCTAGTAGATGAATTCTGCAACACAAATATCAAATTTGTGATTACTTTGCAATTTGCTAGAAGGTAATACAAAATGTATTTCTTGCTCTGCTAACCTTAAATAACAGCATGCTTTCTAGGGGGTAGCATATATTCTAGATAGGGCAAAAATTCCAGAATGTGATCCTTATGCATGTCTCTGAGTGATAAATATTTTCAAACTAGATAAACGAGTATCTCAAGCTAGTGAACTTTTAAAACAGCATTATTTGTGCATACATTAGTTAGGTGAAGCTTTTCTTCTAGCTTCACGTTGGTATTTTTGCTTTAGCTTTAATGGCAGCTTCAGAGTAGTCACAATACTTTGTTCTGCATGTGTGGACACTTAAATACCACAACACTAAGGGCATATTTAAAAAGCTGTGAATCTGACATTACAATTATTCACTGCAGGTGAATCTTCCAAGTGCATGTATTTAACCACTTCAATACCACACAATTTCCCCCTCTTACTGCCCAGAACAAATTTTCAGATTTCAGCGCTGTCACACTCTGAATGACAACTGTACAGGCCTGCAACACTGTACTCAAATTACATTTTTATCATTTTTTTCTTTAGACAGATAGGGCTTTCTTTTGGTGGTATTTAGTTACCCCTGGGTTTATTTTTTGCTAAACAAATGTAAAAGACTGAAAATTTAGAAAGAAAAAACATTTTTCTTCATTATAAAATTTAGCAAATAAGTAATTTTTCTTCTTCACTGATGGGCATTGATAACCTGCACTGATGGGGCTGCAATGATAATCAGGGACCTGTGCCCTGTGAGACTGGTCAGTTATCAGCTCTCCTTTCCTCACACAGAGACAGCATGTTAGGAAAGGAAATGCCGATAACCAGCAAGCCTGTTTACATGTGACCAGCTGTGAGTGAAGACTTTTTACTAAAGAAACAGTACATTCTTAAGAAAGTCCAATATACTCCAAGTAATAGGAATAACTCCAACCTCCAAAGATGAAATGGTAATCTGACCATGATTAATACTTACCATTTTTCTCAGAGCTATACATGGGGCTCGGAGTGGCCAGCCTCCCCGGGCCTGGAGATGCACTCACAGAAGGAGTTTTGTTCTGTTCGCTGCTTCGATCTGTTTGTGTGCAGCAGTCTCGGCTACCAGTCTTTGAGTGTCCAGAGAGTTGGGGTGTTGATGGAAGTACAGGTGATGGAGTGGATGAGATAGACTCTGAACGATATTCTGTTGCTAGGAGGACCCCTGTAAATGAAACCCAAATAAGTTTGTAAGTTATTGTTCCCATTTCTCTACAAGAAATCAAAAGGCAATTAGACGTCAAAGTCTGTTAGTCTAGGTTCACACCTAAGCATTTCCGCTGCGTTTTGCAGAAACACACAGCAGTCCATTTAACATGATTTGCTATGGGACAGGTTCATATCTCCATGTTTTCCCCTGTTGCAGTTTTTGGAAAGGGTCAGGGACTTTTTTAAATGCAAAACGTTGCGTTTTTGGTTCTATAGACTTCAATGGATGCTGCAGAAAAGCATGTAGAGCGTTTTTGATGCTTTTCGCGTTTTTTTCTGCCCAGCAACAAAATAGAAAAAAATGCAAAACACATAAAAACGCATGTGCAAAAAATGCTAAATGCATCGCAAAAAGCATTGCAGCAACGGATCAAAACACAAACTGCATAGGTGTGAACATAGCATTAAGTAAATATAAATGCATCAAAATGGTCAGATTCTGGAAAGTAATTTTAATGTAGCAGAGCTGTTTATTATACAAAAGTCTCCACATAGCCAGTCTCTAGAAAGGCTGCATGACTATGACACCTGAGCCTAAATAGTATTTCCTAAAGCGTCAGAAGTGTGCCATTGGTGGCACTTATCCTCACTATAGATGACACACAACAACGTTTCTGACCTATATTCAGTGCAGACTTGTAAAAGAGTACAGAAGTGGTTACCAATGACAAGATCTGAAGAAAATTGGTCCAAGATTGGACACATATGTGGGTTTTAGTACCTATTCCTGAAGAGGAATGCCTTTAATACACATCGGTTGCCTTGTAATAAAGATATGACCACCTTTGTCTGGGAACGAACACCTGACAGCAAGCATAAATCAGTAACAGAAGGGAGACCAAATGATATCAAGTCTTACCTAAGCTGCCTTTCCAGCTCTTGTCTTCCCTCTTCTCTTCAAGAATTGGTGTACTACTAAGAGCAGATGAGTGGGAGAGAAGACCCGAACTGGCATTAGAAATAGACATAAGTGACTTGGAAGGACGCATGGAAGATGGCTGATCCAACTTGCTGGCATCTTTTCGAGAACGTTGCTGAAGCACTTTAATCATGGCATCCTTTTCAATGATCTGAGCATGAAGAGTTTTTATCCTAAGAAATATAAAAGAAAAACATGCATAATAAATCATCATTACTAAAACAAATTATTGTGCTTTCTGTTCTGCTGAATACATCATGGTATGGTTATGATTTATTAGGTGGTATTTACATACAAGGATTGTGGTTGTGCTGCACTTTTTTGGCGTATTCAACACATTACGGTCAATTTTCCACTTACCCTAGCAATTATCTCCATGCATCATCAAACTTGTTAAAGAAACATTGTACCATCCTGATAAAAACCAAAACAGTATTAAGCCCAAAATCAAAAAAGTAATAAATCTGTAGCTCACCAGTCCTTAGATGTGGTAACTGCATTAGTTTTTATTTAAGCTTTTTCCCCTGGTGATCTGGCTAATAACACACCTCCTGTATTAGAGTGCCCCCACTCTGGATGAAGGAGCACAGGGGCACCTTTGGACAGCATCATTGAGCTCACACTGCAGTTACACAAACAGTAACTGTTTTCTTTCTTTTGGGATAAAGGGTTTACATGAATAAATAAAAGCTGGTTATTGTAAGCACCCCTGTCAGTGGTAAATGCTTTGTTTTAACACTGTAACTGATATTTGCAGGAGAGCCTGTTCTGTTGAAAAACAGACTTAGTGTCTGGATTACCAAGTGAAAATAAAAGGAAGGAATGTCTAAAAAGAAATCTAATGCAGACATATTAACGAAATGGTAGGCTGCAGCATAATAAATGTTTGCTTTTTGGGTTTAATACTGTTTTAACTGTTGCTGCTTCTCATACTAAAGGAAGAAGATGATGGGCGTTAAATGTTAGATACCAAAGAAATGTGTTAGGAATACCCAGCATTTACAGCATCTCAGATGGAGCATTAAAAAAATCCAACACCACATTTGGTATGGCCAGATAATGGTACACAATAGGGTATCCTGGCATTTCAACCAAAGCCACAATAAAAAAGGAAAAGCCCTGGACAAACGCTAAATTGTCAAGTTTGACAAGAATCTATGTTTAACATTCACAATAATATAAAGCTCAGAATTTTCCCACATATATACTATCAGCTAGTATTTTCTCTAAAATCTCAGTCAATGGAGTTTTAGACATTCCACAAACCATGAGACAAAGTCACAAGGGGTTGCAGAGGACGCACTGTACAAGTCAAAAAGATTTAAGCATAAGACTGCTTTCCGCCTGCCAATTTCTACCCATTTTACAGTTCACGATGTAATACACAGCATGTTATTGTGTTAAAAGGAAGGCATTGCAAATGGTTTCATTTTTAGTTTTACAATTATGCAACACTTTGCCACTAAAAGATGTAGCAATGTTAACCCTACACAAAATTTGACCTAAGTCTAGTTAAACATTTGCTGCTTACTAGAAACCTGTCCAGTTAAAACTTACCTCCCTTCCATGTCTACACATCGTCTATTGGCCAGAAGTATCTCTTCTTCTTCCTTCTGGATTCTGGCCTCAAGTGTGGTGTCAAAGCTTGCACTTGGAGAATGGCTTATAGAGGAGGTGTCCCTAAAATAAGGTAAATTGCTGATTAGGAAAACATCATGAATCTAATAGGAGGTAGACCAGCAAACCCTCAAAATCTGGAGCAACACAAGAACATAATCATGCAGGAGTGCAAGTGAACATGTTTTGCCCACAAACAAATTTAAACCACCTGACAACTACTCTTTGCTAGTGTATACAACATGTTATACAAAATATAGCAATCTGTTGATCATGAAAGCCATTTTGAACCAGCAAGCCCAGTCATGATGCAGTTTCTTTCAGTGTAGTGAGATGGTAAAAGACAAGTAAGACAAGATCTGCATTAGGCTGTCTGCTATCGCCAACAATGTTGCAATGCACGGTTATTTATATACCATAAGGTTAAAAAAATATTTTTATAAATCACATCTCTAAAAATCGCCAACCCCTGGTACAACTGGAGGAATAGATCCACATGGAATACAAGTAGTTAAGCCCTGTGCCAACAAACCAGCCCAATATCCAGATATGCAGTTTTACTACTTTCAGCTCTCTAAACCCTCATGTCCCTGAAATAACTAGTAAATTCCAACACACAGGCCTGAGAAGAGCACACCAGGAGTAGATAAGATAAGGAGAGAATGTGCAGCACACTGCAGAGCCATCATAATGTTACTGGCCAGTTTCTCACTACATCAGCAGTCTAGGAACTTGGAGCTGCCAGCTAAATTGTGTGCATTCTGCTAACTATGGCTAAGCAGTGGGCCTAAGCCAATTCATCCATGCTTAAAAAAATTGATTTTTACAGATTCAAATTGTAGTGAGATCTTAAGGGCTCCCAGTGGCCTCAAATTATAAATATAAAATTCAAACACTGTGCAGATCACCACTGCAGAGCACATCATTAGATAGGATTCTGTGTGAATGGTGCACACGGAAGAAACTGCAGTGCACATTACAGCCTACACTGAGCACAGTATGGATGGTCATTCTGAATACCTTTGATGAGCATAACTCTATGAGACCGCTCAAATAAATATCTGCAGTGACATAAAAGGAAAATGGATAAAATACAAGAGAAACGGCTCTATACTAAAGTATAGCATTAAGATTGTTTTTTTAAATTTTTGTTCTGAGAATAGCAAATATTAACGAGATGAGAGTGTACTAAAACTGCATGGTGTAAAATCTGGTGCAGCTCTGCACAGAAACCAATCAGCTTCCAGGTTTTATTGCCAAAGCTTAATTAAACAAGCTGAAGCTAGAAGCGGATTGGATACCATGAACAGCAGCGCCAGTTTTAGTAAATTTCCCCTTATGTCTATGTAAAAAAATTAATGAAGTGGACTGATCACAAGAGATCGCAATTCAAGTCCATTGGGGAATGTTAAAATAACTAAACCCCAATATTATTAAATACAAATAATATATCAAATTCACCAATTCAATTCATCAAATACATCAAATTCAAACTGCTAAATCTGACCTACAAAGCCATTCACAATGCCGCCCCAAACTACATAACTGACCTGATACCCAAATACTACCCTACCCGTGCCCTCCGCTCCTCACAGGACCTCCTACTCGCTCCCTGGTCTCCTCCTCCCACGCCCGATTGCAGGACTTCTTCAGGACTTCCCCCATCCTCTGGAACTCCCTACCCCAATCAGACTGTCGCCTACCCTCCTCACCTTCAGGCGCACCCTGAAAACCCTCCTCTTCAGGGAAGGCTACCCCAACCTCACCTAACACCCGACCTCACCTAACAACTAACCTCCTCCACTCCTCCCGCCTCTCCATCCCCCACAGCCATCTCCTCCTGTGCCACTTTCCCCCCCCTCCTAGATTGTAAGCTCGAAAGAGCAGGGCCCTCAAACCCCTCATGTATTGTATTCTTACTGTCTTGTCTCATGTTCTGTCCCCATTGCTACTGTACAGCGCTGAGCATACCCTTTGGTGCTATATAAATACTGTATAATATTATTAATAATAATAATAATAATAATAATAATAATACAAATATGCCTTTTGCTTGCCATAAACAAAAAACTGCTTCTAAGCTCCCTCATGTGACCTAAAGTATGGGCAAAGATCATGTAGCCTCTGATGATAACAAGCTCTGTGGATATTTCACAGGATTAGAGACTTCAGGAAGTGTTTATAGTTAGACTGACTGTCAGACTTGCAGTGAGGAATGGATTAACAAGGCACAATCACTAGGCAGCCAAAACAAGCACAAGACAGAGCCTGAGTATGTAATTAGCAAACATGGCTGCCCATATGTACATATATTACAACTAGAAACAAGGTTTTCAAACGTGAGCATACACCGATAAGTTTTACATCAAGCTGATCTCCTTTTCACACATTAAATGGACAACAGTTCATGAATATTAAAAAGAACATAGCAAAGCACTGAAAGCACATGGAATGTGAGATGTTCACCTTTGAGCTGCCACAGTGGCAGCAGCATCCAAAGCAAACTGCCTCATGACACTCTCTTCCAAGTACTTTTGTTCCCATTTGGTCATGTCTGCCTCCAGGGCCAGGACCCGCTCCTCTTTCTCTCGGAGTAGCTCCATGAGTGCTGCAGCATTGTACTCTGAAATATTGGTAGACTGAGAGTTCCCCTGGCGCTGTAACAATAGTCAAAAGAAACAATTAAAAATTCACTCAAAAAATGTTATGTTTATTAAGATTAAAATGTTGGCTGTTACAATTTAAGGTTTTGGCTTGTTAATAAAGATCTAAAAGAAGTACAATGAATTCACCAGCTCTGCCTCAGCCCAAGTGTAAAAACGGCTTTAGCTCTGCGTTGTGTAAATGCAGTTTTTTTTTTTTTTTTTTTTAAAGTAAAACAGCAAACATGGTATACTTACTTGCTTTGTGCAATGGTTTTGCACAGAGCAGCCCTGACCCTCCTCTTCGGGGATCCCCCGCTGGCGCTCCAGTCTCCTCCTCTTCAGTGAGTGCCCCCATGGAAATCTGCTTTCCATGGGGGCACCTGTGTGGGCTCGCTCCCAAGCAACCCTGTCTGTGTTGATTTACACTTCAGTCACACCAGGTGCAACTTGCCTTGCGATTTGCCATGCCATGTGAGTTTCAAATTGACAAGATGACAAGTTGCACCCTGTTGTTCACAATTAAAGTGGTCATATCAGTGTAATTCTGACTTCGTCAAAACCGCACTGATTTCTAAAGTAGTGCATGCATTACTTCAGGTGCGACTTGCATAGACATTTGTGTCTTGCAAGTGGCACCGACAGCCGACTCTGAAATTGTGCGACTTTCAGTGAAGTCACACAATTTCAAAGTCGAATCTGTGTGACCAATGACTAACACAATCTGCCCAGTGAGGAGGGAGACAACAGCAAGAGCCGCTGCTCTCATGCACATTGCTAGACTGAGCTCAGTTAAGAAAAAGGGAGGGGCGCTGGGGGAATCCTGCCGCATAGGTGTTTTTTTACCTTCATGCATTTCGCACTGTCACTTTAAAAAAAAAAAAAAAAATTACATGCATGCATCCCTTGTGATAAAAATAATTAGTGACAGGTCCTCTTTATGGAGAGATATGGGGTCAATAGGACCCCACATCTCTCCTCTGCAATGTAAAGCATTATATTGAAAAAAAGCATTGATCTAGTGCTTTAAGATAAAAAAAAATGTCCGGAACCGGAAGTGACATCGCTCCGATCCTCTAAGGCAGTGGTTCTCAACCTTTCTAATGCCGCGACCCCTTAATACAGTTCCTCATGTTGTGGTGACCCCCAACCATAAAATTATTTTCGTTGCTACTTCATAACTGTAATTTTGCAGTGGGAGGACTAGTGCCCCATCGTTGGTGTCAGTGGGGGGAATAGTGCCCCATCGTTGGTGTCAGTGGGGGGAATAGAGCCCCATCGTTGGTGTCAGTGGGGGGAATAGAGCCCCATCGTTGGTGTCAGTGGGGGGAATAGAGCCCCATCGTTGGTGTCAGTGGGGGGAATAGAGCCCCATCGTTGGTGTCAGTGGGGGGAATAGAGCCCCATCGTTGGTGTCAGTGGGGGGAATAGAGCCCCATCGTTGGTGTCAGTGGGGGGAATAGAGCCCCATCGTTGGTGTCAGTGGGGGGAATAGAGCCCCATCGTTGGTGTCAGTGGGGGGAATAGAGCCCCATCGTTGGTGTCAGTGGGGGGAATAGAGCCCCATCGTTGGTGTCAGTGGGGGGAATAGAGCCCCATCGTTGGTGTCAGTGGGGGGAATAGAGCCCCATCGTTGGTGTCAGTGGGGGGAATAGAGCCCCATCGTTGGTGTCAGTGGGGGGAATAGAGCCCCATCGTTGGTGTCAGTGGGGGGAATAGAGCCCCATCGTTGGTGTCAGTGGGGGGAATAGAGCCCCATCGTTGGTGTCAGTGGGGGGAATAGAGCCCCATCGTTGGTGTCAGTGGGGGGAATAGAGCCCCATCGTTGGTGTCAGTGGGGGGAATAGAGCCCCATCGTTGGTGTCAGTGGGGGGAATAGAGCCCCATCGTTGGTGTCAGTGGGGGGAATAGTGCCCCATCGTTGGTGTCAGTGGGGGGAATAGTGCCCCATCGTTGGTGTCAGTGGGGGGAATAGTGCCCCATCGTTGGTGTCAGTGGGGGGAATAGTGCCCCATCGTTGGTGTCAGTGGGGGGAATAGTGCCCCATCGTTGGTGTCAGTGGGGGGAATAGTGCCCCATCGTTGGTGTCAGTGGGGGGAATAGTGCCCCATCGTTGGTGTCAGTGGGGGGAATAGTGCCCCATCGTTGGTGTCAGTGGGGGGAATAGTGCCCCATCGTTGGTGTCAGTGGGGGGAATAGTGCCCCATCGTTGGTGTCAGTGGGGGGAATAGTGCCCCATCGTTGGTGTCAGTGGGGGGAATAGTGCCCCATCGTTGGTGTCAGTGGGGGGAATAGTGCCCCATCGTTGGTGTCAGTGGGGGGAATAGTGCCCCATCGTTGGTGTCAGTGGGGGGAATAGTGCCCCATCGTTGGTGTCAGTGGGGGGAATAGTGCCCCATCGTTGGTGTCAGTGGGGGGAATAGTGCCCCATCGTTGGTGTCAGTGGGGGGAATAGTGCCCCATCGTTGGTGTCAGTGGGGGGAATAGTGCCCCATCGTTGGTGTCAGTGGGAGGAATAGTGCCCCATCATTGGTGTCAGTGGGAGGAATAGTGCCCCATCATTGGTGTCAGTGTGGTGGAGGGGGAAATAGTGCCCCATCTTTGGGGTCAGGGGGGGGGAATAGTGCCCCATCGTTGGTGTCGGTGGGGGGAGGAATAGTGCCCCATCGTTGGTGTCAGTGGGGGGGAGGAATAGTGCCCCATCGTTGGTGTCAGTGGGGGGGAGGAATAGTGCCCCATCGTTGGTGTCAGTGGGGGGGAGGAATAGTGCCCCATCGTTGGTGTCAGTGGGGGGGAGGAATAGTGCCCCATCGTTGGTGTCAGTGGGGGGGAGGAATAGTGCCCCATCGTTGGTGTCAGTGCGGGGGGGGGGAGGAAATAGTGCCCCATCATTGGTGTCAGTGGGAGAAATAGTGCCCCATTGTTGGTATTAGTCACACAAATGATGGGGCACTATTCCTCCCACTGACACCAATGATACTTACCTTGCTGACCCCTGCTCCAGCCTGGGCTCGCTCTCTCACTTACCTGTCAGCTGTCTTCCTTCTCTGGCCGCTCTCCTCTTCACTTACTCCGGCAGTTCCCTCGATCTTCTTAGATCTACGCGCGCTGCCGCTCGGCTCCTCCTCTCCAAGCTCCACCTCCTCGCCGGTGATTGGCCGCCTGTGTGCCTCTCCTGAGCTACAGTTCCGGTGGCCAATCAGCGGCGAGGAGGCGGAGTTGTTGAGGGATCCCGGAGGTGTGGCCAGGTGACAGGGCAGCGTGTCATCCCGCCCACACATCGACTGAGTCAGAGGAGCGGTGTCTCGGTTCCTAAGACCATCGGAAATATGTGTTTTCCGATGGTCTTAGGCGACCCCTGGGAAATGGTCGTTCGACCCCCAAAGGGGTCGCGACCCCCAGGTTGAGAACCGCTGCTCTAAGGGCATAGAGATGAGTGGAGGCCATCTTTCCTTCACTCATCTCTTTGCCCAGCGCTGGGATCGTTCGATGGTTTCTCAGGTAAGGCTGAGAACTACCGAACGTTGGCGGGCGGCGGCAGTGACCTGTATTGGTGCTTTTTTTTCATATCGGCCGAAAGGGGTGTTTTCAGCCGAAACGTTTAGGCCACCAAAATTTCGGTGCATCCCTATTTAGAACCACTTTAAAGGAAGTACCTAATTTTCCTTCCTTATCAGAAAGCAGCCATCAGGATACAACTGAATGTACTGTCGGCCTAAAGAAGGGGGGAAGGAGGGATTAGGGCATTTGAACAAAGATAAACGTATACATTAAAGTCATCCATAGATCTACCACTGATTTTATCGGGCAGCAATTCTGACACATGCACTGGTAATACTATAGACCCAGAAATGCAATGGGGGAGATTTACTAAAACTAATGCACAGAGATTCTGGTGCAATTGTGCATAGTAAGCGGCTTCTAACTTCAGCTTGTTCAATTAAGCTTTGACAATAAAACCTGATCGGTTTCTATACAGAGCTGCACCAGATTTTGCAAGTTCCAGTTTTAGAATCTTTTCCATATTAGAAGGAGAAAAATATTGCTGCTGCAATACAGTGTGCAAAATAAGCAAACACCACAATGCTTGCCAAACGTCCAGCTGATTGCAACTCATCTAAGGGCTCCTGCACACATGCAGCTGAGCCCATCTAACATTAAAGCGGAGCTCCACCCAAAAGGGGAAGTTCCGCTTTAAGGACTGCTCCCCATTACAGATTGGCACCTTTGGGGGGCGGAAGGGGCACAAATTTGACAGGTACCCGCTCCCACTTAGATGATCAAAAATGGAAGGTGTCCTCCCTCCCTCCCTGTAGTCTTTTGGGACACGTGACAAACCCCAGGAGACTACAGGACCATTCAGGAAGCACAGCGCTACTCACGCATGCGCAGTGGGTACCCGACTGTGAAGCCGCAAGCTATCACAGCCGGGTGCCTACACTGAAGATGCTGGCTTCCTGGGATACAGGATGGCCGGTGAAACAGGCTGCGGGGGACACACCATGGGACAGAGGGACAGGTAAGTGGCTGTTTTTTTAGCTGCTGACTTTCATTTTTTGATGGGGTGAGTGGAACTCTGCTTTAAGTGCCTGTGTCTTTCTCCTTTCTAGGAAGCCCAGATGCAGTGTAGTACACATAAAGGACTGTGTGCTGCTGTACTTGGGTATAAACCAGTGGTAAAAAATCTAGTATTTTTTCCATATGCTATACTGTGTTTGCGCACAGCGCAGAGCCATTTAGGTCTATGGAAGGTGGTGCACAGCACCTGAGCTTCCTGGGCAGGGGAAAGATGCCAGTGTTCAGCCACCCATGTTCCAGAGCTCGAATAAGCATATAAAAAACCGTAAAAACACCAAGACCATAACACAGATACTGCTTTTGTATATTTGTCTTAATGCTTAGAAAAGCATTTTCAATAAATGTATCACAATATACAGTTCACTAGCTTGCAGTAAGAGGTTAAGAGCATAAAGTATTAGAGAGCAGAACAATGAAGCATTGATACAGAGAAGAGTCTCAGTTCGTTAAAATTCCTCTCCACATGCGAGCAAGGCACAATATACAGTGTATACCAATGGCAAGTCCAGACCCTGAAGCGGCAGCTCAAGGGGAACTTGATAAAGTTTTCCTTTTGGATACAGCTCACAAATAAGGCAATTGTTTTGCTGCCTCTCCGCAGGAGTTGCTGACCACAGTTCACCTCTTGTAGTCTTTTTTTTTTGTTTTTTTTTTTGGTTTCCGAACTCTTGGAAGGCTGGGGGTTTGTAATGACCTGACTGTGCAAATACTCTCTGAGCAATGTGCACACACAGCACTTTGCTTGGGCCAAAGAAAGGGCTAAATTTGTAGTGGCTATTTCTGGGGCGTCTGCCGGGCGGCCAATGTATATTTAATGCATGTGTGTGCTTATATTATGGTAATAGGGTCATACAAAGGGGGCCTTTTATGAACACAGTAGCAAAAGGACACTGCATAAAAAGAGTCCTCTGAGCAAAATGTCTTCTCACTTAAAGTTATATGGCATGTTTCGTCTGGCATGGGAAAACTGCATTATAGGCAAAGACGCATTTAACAAGCTGCACTAAGCCTCATTCCTGATGGCATCACACCCTATTTAGCTGGAGGGCTAAACTAGTTCAGTAGCCTACATTTATAAATCCCCACTAATGAAAATGTGAGGTCTTCAAAGCTTTACCTCCAGACTTCATAAATGCCATTCAGAATATCCGTATGCTTATATAAATGAATGCATGGTATTTAATTTTTTAAATCTATAATTGTTTTAAACTCTTGAACAGCCTTTTTCAACAATTTTATCATGAAGGAAACCTTAAAATAATTTACAGGTCTCAGGAAACCCCAATTCCTGTGATATTAGCATAATCAGTAAGTTGGCGTTTATAGAACAATGATGTGACCCCCAGGGCAGATCATTTTTTTTTTTGTTTAACACAACCTTATCCATATGTCAACATTTCTTTCAAGAATAATCATGAAATGCAACAAATAATAACCAGAAAATAAATGCATACAGTAAAGGTGTTATGTAGACAAACAAACAAAAAAAAAAGTAGTACTGCTCTAATGCTCCTAGCACTGATATCAGCCAACATGACATGTAATGAGTTGGTGCAGATCGTATAAAACAGCTTGTAGGGTTACAATATGCTGCGGAAACTGGCAACTGATCACACACAGAACGCTGTATAAACGCAGCACTATTCCACTGTGAATCGAAACAAACACTTTCAGAAAAATGGCAACCGGTTGAACACAGAACGCCGACTCACTGTGACCAAAACTAAACAAATAATGAAAGATGGCTTCAGCTCTGCTCTCCATCCGTAGGAGAGGTCCCTCAGACACATTTCAGGGACTCAATCATTGCCTCAACGATCTTCAGTATAAGCACAGCACTATTCCACTGTAATTTAGTGGGAATGAACTTCTTTACATGAGTGGTCAGTACAAAAGTATCCTTATACACTGAAAATAAAAAAGGGAAAAATTTCCCTTAAGAACAGTGGTAAGAGGAATAGGTGTCCCTTACATTGGTGGTCAGTGGAAAAAATGCTAGTTACATTGGTGGTTAGTGTTGTGCCTCTAGTTGTGTGCTCACTTCTCAAGGAAACATTGTTAACCTCTGGAGCAACTCTGAGCATTTTACACCCCCTCGACCATATCCAGCTCATTGGCTGTCCCTGATCAGATACCCCCACTATCAGCATGCCTTTTTGAGCCTATCAGCTTTCTCACGGATGCTGACAGCTGTCCTTGTTGAGACCTGCAAGCACTGGACCTGTGGTTGTGTAACCTGGACTGACAGGTTCAGGGAGATAACTGACAGAGCTGCAAGCACTGGAAGGAGAGAGCCTGAGAAGCGATCGGTACAGCAGGAGGCTCGGTTCTGGTGAGTGACCATAGGAACAACTTCTAGGTACATGTATTGCCTAGGACAGTGATGGCGAACCTATGGCACGCGTGCCAGAGCTGGCACGCAGAGCCATCTCAGTGGGCACGCCAGGAAGAAGAGCATGATGAGCGCGCATGGACCGGCCATCCAGATCTCGTCCACACTGGACCCCCATCAAACTACATTTCCCACATGTCTCTGGGGCCAGGGTGGGCGTGGACGAGAGGAAACGGCTCCAATGCGGCTCTGGCACCAGGGGTGATGTACCCGGGGATTGGCGCGGAAGAGAGGAAGAGGCTCCCACACTGCTCCCACACTGCTCCGGGGCCAGGGGCAACGTGTTCAGAGTGGATGGGAATGAGCTGCTGGGTTGGAAGCCACACCGACGCTGCCAGAGGTGAGATTAACTGCTTGCAGTGTCGCCTGTCAGTGCCCAGCAGTGTCGCCTGTCAGTGCCCAGCAGTGTCGCCTGTCAGTGCTGCCCAGCAGTGTCGCCCGTCAGTGCTGCCCAGCAGTGCCGCCCGTCAGTGCTGCCCAGCAGTGCCGCCCGTCAGTGCTGCCCAGCAGTGCCGCCCGTCAGTGCTGCCCAGCAGTGCCGCCCGTCAGTGCTGCCCAGCAGTGCCGCCCGTCAGTGCTGCCCAGCAGTGTCGCCCGTCAGTGCTGCCCATCAGTGCCACCCATCAATGATGCCCAGCAGTGTCCAGCAGTGTCATCCATCAGTGCCCAGCAGTGTCATCCATCAGTGCCCAGCAGTGCCACCTGTCAGCGCTGCCCAGCAGTGCCACCTGTCAGCGCTGCCCAGCAGTGCCACCTGTCAGCGCTGCCCAGCAGTGCCACCTGTCAGCGCTGCCCAGCAGTGCCACCTGTCAGCGCTGCCCAGCAGTGCCACCTGTCAGCGCTGCCCAGCAGTGCCACCTGTCAGCGCTGCCCAGCAGTGCCACCTGTCAGCGCTGCCCAGCAGTGTCGCCCGTCAGTGCTGCCCATCAGTGCCGCCCATCAATGATGCCCAGCAGTGCCACCGATCAGTGCCGTCTGTCAGTGCGTCCAGGTAGGCAAGTGGTTAATTGCAGTGTTGGCACTTTGAAATAAAAAAGTTGGTTTGTGTTGCAGTTTTGGGCACTCGGGCTCAAAAAGGTTCGCCATCACTGGCCTAGGAGATGTCCCAATGCTCTCCCACCACTCAGCCAAGTTCTTCCTATTAACTACAATGTAAACAAATCTCCTTCGCTAGTTCTCCCCACAGCTAGCCAGTTCACATGACTTCTGTGGAGTTGATTTACTAAAGACAGGCTGTACACTTTTGCAGTTGCACCAATTTTCCCTAGAGTTTAAAGAATACTCAATCAGATGCAAGGAAAAAAAAAAAAAAAGCAAAACAACAAAAATTGCTTTTGCTTGAAACTGATTGGATGAGGAAATCAGCAGAGTTTCACCACATACATGAAGCGCTGGGGAAACTGAGTGCATCTGCAATTGTGAATTGCACAGTCTATTTTCTTTCAGTAAATTAGTCCCAGTGAATATCGATCAAAATATTATCTTCAGCACCAGCAGCTTTAGATATAATTCTTCCTGATAGCGCTAGAACCGAGTTTGCGTGAAACAAACCCCAGAAGCTGTGCATGGGATCTTCAGAAATCCCTGCTGTACAGATCTTAGGCTCTCTCCTTACAGTGCTTGCAAGCACTGCCCATTATCTATCTGAGCCTGTCAGTTACACATCAGCACTCAGAACAGCAGATCAGTTAATTAATCCCTGTGCCTGTCAGCTCCCTCAATGCTTTTTCCAGCCTGACCTAAACCAACATTGTGGGCAGCAGAAAACATTTCTTCACTATTGTTTCTAATAATTGTGAGCATGCACACTATTTCATGAGCAGTTGGGAGCTATTATTGCTAGCGCCAGGTGTTTGCTTCCTATATGTTCACATACCTATGGACCTTTCTAGCTGACAGAATTAAGTTTAGCCTATAGGTTCAGCCCCCACAAACAGTCCCAGTTTCACATGTGGCCCTTTGGAAAAATGAACTGTCTACCCCTGTTGTGGAGGAACACTAGTTGAGAAAGGCTACTCTAGAAGAGAATTAATGAGCATCTAATTTTGCTTAAAGCAAATCTATAACCAAAACCTTTTTTCCCCCATTCTGAATAGAGTAGCAGAATGTTAAAACTGCTGTCATGTTTTGCCATCTGTGTCTCATTAGGGAGATTTCCCTTTACTTCCTGTCCTGTAGATTCAGCAGGAAGTGAGAGGATAACTTTCCAATATGAAGGAAATCCCCTCCTAGACAGCTGTCACAGAGACAGGTGTCCCTATTGAATGATTTCCCCTTTTCCCCTGTCTTTTTTCTGCAACTCAAAATTTTGTATTTACTCCTCCTAGATTGTAAGCTCCAAGGAGCAGGGCCCTCTAATCCCTCTTGTATTGAACTGTATTGTACTGAACTGTATTGTTACTGTACTGTCTACCTTCATATTGTAAAGCGCTGAGCAAACTGTCGGCGCTATACAAGTCCTGTATAATAATAATAATTTTGTTCCAGGTGGCATTTGTGATCATGAATTTCAGATCGTAAATCTCCATATGGAGACACAGACAGCAATAAAAACAGTGGATCTAAGCCCCCACCACCCTTTCCAAATATGCCCTTAGTTTTACTAATGTATTTTACTAAAATCACCTGCACTAAAATATTATGAAATTCAGAAAAAAACTCTTGTAGGGCTTCTAGGTGGAACTGTAGTTTCTTACCACAGGATAGACCATGTAGACTCTCTAGGGGGTGAGGTTTAAGGCTAGGTTCACACTGATGCAGTGCGAATAGGATGCAATTTCACAGTGCGATTTCTGTTGTGACAGCTGCAATGTAAATGCAAATTACTGTAATTTCTGAGGGGATATGGTATAGCTGGAGAAAAAAGTTGCACTAAACTCGCACAGGACCCTTTTTATAATTGGAGCGGAATTTCACCACATTGATGAGAATGGCTTTCATTGCAAACAATGTTTTTTCAGATGACATACAAATATATGCCTTTCGGATCAAGCATGGGAATTTGGCTAGAAGAGAACGAAGAGAGATTTGTGGCTATTGCACTGTGTAGAACCATCTGAAACTAAACTTATATGGGAAAAATGACAAGTTTGTTTGATAGAGCTCTCACCCCCTTTCCCCACTCATGATATTCACCTTACGCTGCACCTCACTACCTTTGTGGGTACAGCATGTGATCTTATCCCATTCCTAGAGCTGGCAATCTCCTGGCACTGACATTTCCAAGCTGGAGTGAGGGTCAATGATCAACACCTTGATTTATGTGTTAACGTTTGCTGAATGTTGCCAGGATTACCTGCTGCATCCGTAGAGATTCCAGTTCCCTTTCAAGCCTGGTGCGTAGTCTGTGTTCCAGTTGTTCTCTTTTCTCACAAGCCGCCTGGAGCTGGGCCAAAGCCTGCTGCATCTTCTCTACTTTATCTACATAAACTTGCTTCTTCTTCAACTGCAAGGAAAAAGAAAGCATGTAACTTACATCTTTACCGCTACAACAACCTGACAGCCAAGGACTAAACAGGGAATTGATTGGGGGTTTACTGTCCTTTGTAAAACAGTCACATACCCACATATATGGCCAACTGATAAACTCATTCTCTGGGGAAACATTATTACAATACTTTTGTACATGTACCATGCACTCATATCTTGTTTTGTATTTCTCCTGTTTCAACACCATTTACTGGTTAATAACTTAAGTCTTATAGTATTGATTTCCTAACAAGTCTCAATTATGTTATAAACTTCTCAGATAATATTCCAAGCACATGCCTCCATAGTTTAGGAGACCTG
Organism: Staurois parvus; assembly: GCF_062004578.1. NCBI lineage: Eukaryota > Metazoa > Chordata > Amphibia > Anura > Ranidae > Staurois > Staurois parvus. Next base: position 937,459 of record NW_028318480.1, read on the forward strand.
TTCATGCCTGTGTCTAAGGGAGGTAAGGCAGCGTAATACCAGTTTGGTTGCATTTTAAATTGCTGAGAGTCAATTTCCTTAACCCTTCTATGCCTACTGGCAGCAGCAATGAAAAGGTCTCCTGTGTACGATTGATATTCTTATTCACAACAGGAGATATACAAAGAGAGGTAGGGTGAGTGAGGGTGAGAAAGCAAGGGAAGGGAGGAAGAGAGAGAGTGTGAGTATATGTCTGTCTGTCTGTCTATAGCCAATGAGGATTTGAAAAGTTTACCCAAGTCTATTGTTCTCACCAAAACACTAGACTTTAAGCACAGAGATCTGATGTATGTCTGGGCAGAACTTAAAGCAGAATTTCATCCAAAAGGGAACATTCTGCGTGTTTGCCTCCTCCCCCCTCCACTATCACATTTGGCACTTTTTGGGGGGGAGAGCAGGTACCTGGTTTTGACAGGTACCCGCTGCCACTTCCAGTAAGATGCTCTATGGTGACCTGAGATGGAAGTTCAGTCCCCACTCCTTCCCTGCACTCTTCTGGGTCACTTCACAGATCCCAGTAGACCGAGGAACCATTCACAAAGCACATGCGCAGTAGGAAACCAGCTGTGAAACTGCAAGGCTTCTCTTCTGGTTTCCCTTACTGAAGGTACCTTGTTATAACATTTTGAAAATAAGTGATTTTTCTCTTTCACTGATGTGCGCTAATGAGGCTGCAGTGATGGGCACGGATAGGCTGCACTGATGGACACTGGTAGGTGGCACTGATGGGCATTGACAGGCATCACTGATGGGCACTGAAAGGCAGCACTGATACATGGCACTGATAGGCAGCACTGAATGGCACTTAAAGGTGGCACTGACTGGCAGCACTGATAGGTGACACTGAAAGGCAGCTCAGATGGGCACTGATATGTGGGATTGATGTGCACTGGTAGGCACTGATATGTGGCACTGATTGGGCACTGGCACGAGGCACTGATGAGCACTAACAGGTGGCACTGCTGGGGCTACACTGATCATCAGGGCACATGTCCCCTCCGCGGAAAGCTGTCAGCGTGACAGCCTCGAGAGGAGAGAAATGCCGATAACCGGCACTTCCCTCTTTACATGTGATCAGCTGTGATTGGACACAGCTGATCACATGACCAAGCCGACATCTTCGGCTCTTTCCGTGATCGGTGATTCGCTGTGTCCCGCCCCGATCACCGCACTGCACGCTCCCTGAGCCGTGCATGCGCAGTGAGAATGGGAGGACGTCATATGACGTCCTCCCAGAACGAGAGAACCACCTTGCGCCCGTCTTATTACTATATGGCGGACGGAAGGTGGTTAATGACTCGTTTAACACTGAAAACAATACAATCCCCAAACCACTATCAGCTGTACACACAAAACTGTACTTGAATAATGCTCACACATTTCTGGCTTTTTTTTTTTTTAAATAATTCAAAAGGAAGATTGTCAGAAAGTACTGTATATGACTGTTTCCTTGATATGATCCTTTCAACCATGCAGGTATACTATAGAATTTTTTGCTAAACTCAATAAAAGTTACTGAAGTATACTGTAAAGTTATGCTTTGCAAACAGGAATCCCCTCCTATATGCACACTGACAGAGCTAACCCAAGAGCAGAACGTGTAAAACTGGCACTTGTACTGTATACTTATATGATATTTCTGCACCTTTTATGGTACAGTTCTAGTATGCAAAGAATTCAGTATATCCCAGGTCCTTGCCAAGATAAGTCTCTTTTAGACGGCACTTGACAGAACTATGAGAGGAATCCCCTGTGTTTATACTGGCTGCTCAGGATACCTCTTATGGTATAAGGCGGGCAAGCAATACCAGTCCATCAAAAAGTCATATCTGTCATCAAGCAGAGAAAAACAAAAGACATATTGAGCATACTGCAATGGCCCTCTCTAGGTATCCCTTAACCCTTGTATTTCTCACTTATTTTAAGGGAAGGCCAGTCAAAATCATGAATGAGTGTGTTACTTGGGTAAAATGACTACCTATTACCCAGAGTAGTACTCTAAGGGCTGATTCACACTATAAAAACCGCAATCCAGATGCATTTCTGCATGAGCGTTTTGGACGTGTTCCGTGCGTTCTTTATGGGTTTTGCAATATGTGTGAACTAAATATCCCTATTTATTGCAGAGTCTGCTTCAAAGGGTGTATATACCAGTGTGCAGAGGGCACTTCAGAATTTATTTATGGGTTTTTAATGCGTTCCTGTGAGTTTTTTTTCATACATTTCAGTTAATTTTTTCCCCCTCTTTCTCTTTCTTTCTTCAATTTAAATAGGGACATGTGTGTTCCAGTGTGTTTTTTATGCATTTTACTGCATTCCAGTACAGTTCTGTGCAGAAAAAATGCAGCATGTTCTACTTTTGTTCTGAAATCTGAACACACTGAAACGGCAAGCATTGATGATGTAAACTATGACATTGATGACCTACTTTCTGCATTTTTGAACTTTAGCAACTGAAACGCATGTAGTGTGGACTAGCCCTAAAGCCGGCCACAGACTGTTCGAATCCCGGCTGGTTCAGCAGGGACTGGCCAAGATTCGAACCATGTATGGGCCAGCTGAATATATCCAAGTTGATCGATTGATCAACTTGGGTCAAACCAGCCTGTCTGATTTTACATGCGCTTATTGCTATCATCTATTATAGCTGCTAGCAGTAATCACTTTTCTCCCGGGGGGGGGAGGGGGGACATCAAAGTTGCATGAAAGTCACAGCCCATTCTTTTCAATGGCACCTGTTCAAACCAGTGTGACTCAAATGTGCCTGCACTACTTTGATGCGACTTTGATCCAGAGAGTGTAAAGTCGCATCAAAGTCTCAGTGAAAATCTTGTGACTGGAGTCACACAAGTGTGAATAGAGTTTTACAGTTTGAATATCCTGGCTTACCCAAATTGGAACAAAGAGTTAAAGCTGAACTCTGGGAGGAAAAACCCTTGCCCCTTCCCCCCCCTGCAGGGTTTAAATGCTTATATGCTCCCTCGGGCCACAGTTTGAAGACCACTAGTTTATTGGATTATGTATGCTTGCTATTGGTGACTAATGGGCCTACTTGTATTTTAAAACCTAATACAAGTTGTTTACGGTTTGTAGCTTTTATATTCTTTCTGAAAACTAATAAAAAAGGTACGTTAAACATAAACTGCTTTAGTGTATATCACCAATTATTATTATGGCAAAACACACTTTATCACAATGAAAGACATGTTTTATTATTGATTTTGGGGTCTATTACTTTTTGCAACACTCCAGGTCCACGGAAAGCTTCCTATGTTATGGTGTTCAGGAGAATGGCTCAATGAGCTCAACAGGATGGCTCAATTATTATTATTATTATTATTATTATTATACAGTATTTATAAAGCGCCAATAGTTCGCTCAGCGCTGTACATTACAAAGGGAGACAGAACATGTGACAGAACAATACCAATACAATGCAAAACATGAGGGGATCGAGGGCCCTGCTCTTTCGAGCTTACAATCTAGGAGGGAGGGGATGGTGGCACATGAGGAGATAGCTGTGGGGGATGGAGTGGTAGGAAGAGTGGAGGAGGTCGGCAAGTTAGCAGGGGGTGGGGTAGGCTTCCCTGAAGAGATGGGTTTTCAGGGTGCGCCTAAAGGAGAGGAGAGTAGGTGATAATCTGATGGGTTGGGGCAGGGAGTTCCAGAGGATGGGTGACACCCTGGAGAAGTCCTGGAGGCGGGCATGGGAGGAGGAGACCAGGGAACTAGAGAGAAGGAGGTCTTGTGAGGAGCGGAGTGTGCGTGCTGGGCGGTACTTGGATATTAGGTCAGAGATGTAGTATGGGGCAGTATGGTGGAAAGCTTTGTACGTCAGAGTTAGGATTTTGAATTTGATCCGTTGCGCAATCGGAAGCCAGTGGAGGGATTGGCAGAGGGGGGTGGCGGAGACGGAGCGGTTGGAAAGGTGAATGAGTCTGGCAGCCGTATTCAGGATCGACTGAAGCGGGGATAGCCAGCGGCGAGGCAGGCCAGTGAGGAGGGAGTTGCAGTAGTCGAGTCGTGATATGATGAGGGAGTGGATGAGCTGTTTAGTGGTTTCTGGGGTTAGGAACGTGCGGATTTTGGCGATGTTGCGGAGGTGGAGTCTGCACGAGTTTGTTAAAGATTGGACTTGGGGCTGGAAGGATAGGTTGGAGTCCAGAATGACACCCAGTACTCTGGCCTGCAGGGCGGGTTTGATGGTAGCGTTGTTGGATGTGATGGAGAAATCAATGGGGGGTGGTGTCCGGGCTGGGGGGAAGACAAGAAACTCGGTTTTGGAGAGGTTCAATTTAAGGAAGTGGAGCGACATCCAGTCTGATATGTCGCTCAGTAGGTGTGTGACTCGGGCTGAGACCAAGGGGGTGAGGTGGGGGGTTGAGAGATAGATTTGTGTGTCGTCGGCATAGAGGTGGTAGTTGAAGCCGTGAGAGTGTATGAGTTGGCCAAGGGAGGAGGTATAGATGGAGAAGAGAAGGGGTCCGAGGACAGAGCCTTGAGGGACCCCAACAGAGAGGGGGAGTGAGGGGGAGGTGGTAGCATTATAGGTAACGCTGAAGGAGCGTTGTGACAGGTAGGATGAGAGCCAGGAGAGAGCAGAATCTCTGAGGCCGAGGGAGTGTAGTATTTTGAGGAGGAGGGGGTGGTCGACTGTGTCGAAGGCCGCAGAGAGGTCAAGGAGTAGGAGCACTGAATAATGGCCATTAGCTTTGGCGGTTAGCAGGTCGTTGGAGAGTTTGAGTAAGGCAGTTTCGGTGGAGTGTAGGGGACGAAAGCCGGACTGTAGGGGATCGAGGAGGTTGTTGTCGTTGAGGTGAGAGCATAGGCGGGTGTAGACTAGGCGCTCGAGGAGTTTAGATGTAAATGGGAGCAGGGAGATGGGTCTGAGGTTGTTCGGGTCATTGGGGTCCAGGGAGGGCTTTTTAAGTATGGGGGTGATGTGTGCATGTTTCAGAGGGGAGGGGAAAGTGCCTGAGGAGAGGGAGAGATTGAAGATGTGGGTGAGGGAGCGTAGGATGGAGGAGGAGGAAGGTCGTAGGAGTTGTGAGGGGATAGGGTCGAGGGGGCAGGTGGTGAGGCGGGCATCAGAGAGGATCTTGGAGACTTCCTCGATGGTAGTAAGGTCAAAGGTGTGGAGTGTTGGGGGAGCTTCAGTATGAGGGATGTAGGGTGGGGTGGAAGAGGAGGTCAGAGCAGTGGTGGGGCCGTGGGAGAGGGGGTAGCTGAGTGAGGGTGAAGGGGGTTGGAGAGAGTTTGAGCAGCGACGAAGTCCCTGCGGGTTATGTCGAGGGGGAGGGGGGATAAGGGGGTAGCTGTGTGAGAGGGGACGGGTTGAGAGGGTGTGTGAGTTGCGGCAATGTCCTTGCGAATTGTGTCAATTTTGTTTTTGAAGTGATTGGCAATCTCAAGGGCAGTGAGTGAGGTGCTGGGTGGAGGTGGGGGTGGAGAGAGTAGAGAGTTGAAGGCAGAGAAGAGTCGGCGAGGATTGGAGGAGAGGGCCTTGATGAGGGTCAAGAAGTAGGCCTGTTTGGCAGCATGGAGGGAGGAGGTGTAGGTGCGGAAGGCAGATTTATAGCGGGTGAAGGCTTGTTGGGATTTGGTTTTGCGCCATAGTCGCTCCAATAAAATACTTAAAGTGTTTTGCCTGGTTCTGATGCCATCAGTACCTTTAAACGAACTGATAAACATTTTAAAATACAGTCTTTATAAAAAGGTTGCGTTAATCACAATTCAAGCTTCTTTCTTCTGCATTACGTGATCATCAAATTAATTTAATTTAGTCAACATATTGCTTATTGTAGTATAAGTAGGATGGCTAAAAGGTATACACCAGAGTAAGCATGGTTTCAGTTTTCTGATCAGTAGCTTTCGTCTCAATATGGAATGTTCCAACAGGTTTGATGTTTTCCAGACCATAGAGCAAGAAAATAAAAATGCTACATTTTCAACTCTTGAAAATTCCTATGTCCTAGACATTGCCCAGACTCCCAGTCGAGTAATTATGAACCTCTCCAACCCTCCCTTTCAAATCAGCCTCAACCTTGGTTGTTTCTAAATATCCAATGACTACTGAAGACGTTAATTCAAATTGAGATTGAGCTTCATTAGGAGACGGGAGCTGGGCGTATGAAAAGCATTGTACTGCTTCAAGTAACACAAAGTGGCAGAATTGTCCAGGAATGTGTAGGATGAGAAGAAGCAGGATTGTATAACTTGTGCTCTGGTAGCCAAATCAACACTTAACACAGAATGCCAGTCAAATAATTAAACATTCTCAGCTGTATTCAGCAAGTCTTGTGACTCACACACTAGGGTTTATTTACTAAAGCTGGAGAGGGCAAAATCAGCTTCTAACCTCCACTTGTTCAATTCGGCTTTGGCAATAAAACCTGGAAGCTCATTTGTTTCTATGCAGAAGTGAGCCTGATTTTGCACTTTCCACATTTAGTAAATAAACCCTACTATGCCACAATACAGTCTTAGAGGGGGACAAAAGTATTAGAAACTGCAACCCTGCCACTTCCCCTTTCACATCACAGTCTCCAGTCTACTTATTGGATGATGAAAGAACAACTACTAGTGAGGTTTTGTCTGTTCTTACCTCCACATTTAAATACATTTGAAATCTCTTAAAAAGGCAGCACTATAATCCACACACATTTTGCAGGGAAAACCATTCTAAGCAATGATTAAAATGATGGACTGTGGAAGGACTGATAACAGCACTGAATCCACTATACTTGCGATTTCCATCCGCTGCCGACCAACCTGCTCAAGGCTGCCGTGGCATTGTCATCCACCCACCAGCCTCAGAAAGAGGAGAGTGGAACTTTTACCAAATTAAAAAGCATCACTGAACTGTTTAGGGCTGACACCACATTATTGAATCATCCTTGGCCCAAAGATCTATGTCTGGATGAATCACACTGAGTAAATGTCTACACAATTTTAAACAACAAAAACACATATACTACAGACTACAACATGCATTATTTACCAACGCAATTATCGCTGGTAAGATACAAGGACAACTTAAAATGAGGTATCCAAGTCTGTAGAAACAATAAAACGTACTTCTTCCTCTAGTTTCACCACCTTGGCCTGTGCATTGTTTAGAGCCTGGTCTCTAATCTCAATATGTCTTCTTTGATCCTCATTCATAGAACGGAAAGACGACATTTCCATTTCCAGCTTTTCCTTCTCTCTCTGGAGTTCCTTGTCTGCAAGAATGCACATAATAAATACATTGCTTTTCAAAAAGTAAATAAAACTTGTAGATATGAACATTTTACCTTAATCTTAAAAATGATTAATTTAGTTTTTTTATTTTACAGTATAAGAACATTTTTGTCCTGTTTTAAAAGTGTTATATTTTTAAGAATTTACCAACACAGACATGAGTAAACTAGGTTCAACCAAGATGTAAAGGAGACTTGAATAGCTTTTTATATCTAGTCATATTGTAGATTATAAAGATGGCCATTAACGGATTACATTTTTGCCAGTTCAGCAGAGATCAGTTGAATTTTGACCCATGGGCAGAGAGGTTATACAGAAGTCGATCTACAGATGTTGTTGGATTTTCCCCGCTCGATCAGCTCTGTAAAAGTCTCCCGGCTGTTAGAATAAAATAGCTCAGTGGGGAAGATTCCCCCATCCACATTGAGTGTGTGGAAGGGGAATCAAGTGTGGAGGAGGAATCAAGTCAGTTTTTCTTTTCGTTAGACCCTGGTTGAACGAAAAGAATTGACTAATCTATGGGCTGTCTAAGCAAAAGAGTTAAGTGATCAGATTGTAAAGACTGGGAATGTATCCATTTGAAAGACTGAAAACTTACATGCGGTTAGCATGGTTGAATTTGCCATTGATATTGATTAGCAAGATATTTTACGGCAGACCTTCCCAAACACATACAGTGGAAGAAAATAAGAGCTAGGGATCATACAACCATACCCTGTACAATTCTACCTTTTGTCCAATGTACATATGTCAGACATGTCCTGATTATTTTATATGAAAAAGAAAGTCTCTTGCCACAACCATTTTTTGTCATGCATGATCAGACTGCATAATCATTTTTATCATTTGCACCACACAAAAAGTATTATAACTCACCAATATCTTAACCATTTTTGGCCACCATTGGCCAAAAGATAATAATAGCTCGCAAAGTAAAAGAAGGATTTCTGCATTCATTTTTTATTCTATGCCAGTAAACTTAATTTAGGCATGTTGATCATTAGGACTGAAAGACATATTGTAAATCATGCTAGGAGTTGGTATAAAATTCCCATCACAATCATGTGTAATATCCATATTTTGCAAGAGTGGGCACAGCAGAGTTTAAACGGCTGTCATTGTTCATTCAAGGTCTCTCCCCTAGTGCCAATCCTTTGACTCATACAGCTAAAATGTAATTATAAACATCATCAACATCCCTCTATATTCAACTATGTATAATAAACATCAGGGTGTGTGCTCGAGAAATGGGTGTAATTCTGTGATAACCCAGGGACATAAATTAACGACAGAGCGAGAGCTCCTAACTGGGCAGTAGTTGGGAGCAGTTTCACCACCTCTACTGTTCCCCAAATTTCAAAGAGGACATGAAAAAGCCATTTTTTTTAAACAAATGTAAAATTTCTTACACGGTGACTCACCTTATTCCAATAAAACTAATGAACCGGTCATCCAATGCCACCATGCAAAATGTAAATGTTCTGCCTAATAGCCAATAACAGGATGCATGCTATTACAATTTATCAGCCATGATCCCTCTTCAGTGGCCCACTTTGATTTAGTTTGTTACAAGGGGTGTGACTTCCCTGGGTTTTGAGCCAAGCCCCACTTTATTTGCTCTCTCCAGTCCTAAAGACTGATCATAATGGCCCCTGATGTGATCACAATTGCAATTGGGTAGGGATACACAAAGTTTGTCCACTAGTGACAAAACAAATCTAAAATCTGGGAGGTGTTTCTGGTTAATAAGAGGTAGTAGACATTAGGTATACAGTCAGTCATAGGCAGAAAGTTCTGACATTACGCTAGAGATTGTGGCCAATTACTGACATAAACAGACCTTTACCCTTAACAACTCGATAAAAAAAATAATGGCCTTTAGCAAGGAACGTAACATGTTCCACTTTAATAATTATGCTACCCAAATTAGTGTGTGCTGTAAGTTACCTCCAGCATTGTTCCGGTTTCTTCTTGCTGGAGGCTGAAGCCCAGAGCCCCTGAGCAGCAGTAAATCTTTAGGCTCTCAGCAGATTAGCCTCTAGTGGCCCTTTTTTTTGGCACAGTGCTGAGAATAGAGAGCAACTGAGTATGTGCAGAGCAGGGTGAGATTATATATTACTGGATTTTAAACAGTATAGGCACTTTTTTGTAAATGTTTTACATAGCTATACCTGCAAAAAAGGGGCCAGCATGAAGTTAATTTTCCAAACCTAAAGTTCTACTTTAATATTCCAATCACAAAAGTTCGAAGGCAGCTGAACTATTTCATATGTAATCTTTCACATTCAGCAGTATAATTTGTAAGGAAGAGAATTAACTAATTTTAAACGTGAACAGTATTTTTACTGAAAAAATAATACTGTAGAAACCCCAGCTACAGCCAAGAAAAAGGAAAATCTAAAAGAGAAACAATAATGAAACAGGCTATAGTGCTGAATGCAATGAGCCATTATCCAAAGTAATTGATTATATGCGTAGTTTGAAATGAGTGAGCATGTAATACGCAATTACCATATAACCTGGGAAAGAATTTATTAGTACACATCCCCTCCACTACAGGATGTGGACCAATAGTAAAGATAGAGTAAAGTAGACTATGGACAGCATACTGTCTAACAGCAGATAGCAATTATTGTTCAGACTAAAAAAGTTTTCACATGGCCTTGGCAATTAGCAACTTGGGGATGCCACAAAAAAAAGTTTACAGCTTTTCTATACTTATATAAAGGACTGTCATGTGTGGGGACATTTCAAATGGAAATGGTATTTAGCAAAGATCAATAAAACTTCAAAAGGAAGTAAACTTTATGAACCCTAGCGTGTAGTTAATTAAAATATAACACAAAGGCAGTGATAGGGGCAAAGAATGAGGCACAGACTGAAGTAGGAAGCCAGAACAAGGATATATCATGTAATTAGAGCACACAGAGCACTACTGACAAGTGACAGGATCATTGACATTACAGACATCACTTTGTGAACTAGAAATGAACAGTATCTAAACAGAAGATCTAGCAACACTAGTCCCTGCAGCCATTAAACACCCAGTCACTGACAGACCAGTATAGCTACATTCCACATACTACAGCAGTGGGAGGATGGTGAATCAGGGCAAAGGATTACATGAGAACAAGGCCGTGCCACTTCTAAAGAGCTATGTGAGAAGCTTTCATCTGTACTTGTCCACCAAAAACGTGACACTGAGAAACTAATTGCTGCAATTTCACTGACAGCCAACAGGTAGTTGTGGGAAACCTTTGTTAAAAACACTGCACTTGTCAGCAGTAGATGTATGAGAACAAAGATACAAAAAGCCAATAAGGGTGCTGATAAACAAATGTAGACAAAGTCTTCCCAAAACATTGCTGTGTTCACCAGATTCATGTCCAGGGCTGTTGTGATTCTTGAAGGCATATAAAAAGGTAAGGTACATGGGTAGGGACTAATGTGGATATTGAAGGACCCTTTTCACACTAATGAACTTTTGATGCAGCTTAGAAGCCCTTTCACACTGATCCGCTTTTGATGCGTTTTTGATGTGTCCCCACTGACCTAAAATGAAAGGTGCCTTTCTGATGTGCTTCTGAAAAATTGCACCAAAAGATGCAGCATGCAGGACTTTTCGTAGTATAGTGCATCTGCAGTGTGAACAGTTACAAAGGATTTAATGGGGAATAGTTTTCATGTGCTTTTGTAACCCTGGAAAAGAATGGCAAAAGTGCATCCGTTTGAAAAGGGCCGAAATGTACTATACAAAAAAAAAAAAGAAAAAAAGCGATATTCCTAGATTGTAAGCTCCAAGGAGCAGGGCCCTCCTAACCCTCTTGTATTGAACTGTATTGTTGCTGTATTGTCTCCCGTTATATTGTAAAGTGCTGAGCAAAATGTTGGCGCTATATAAATCCTATAAAATAGTAATATTACTATATTGATAAGGGTGAAGTTCCAATGACACACAATATTTCAAAACTCAGTATAAAACCACAAAATCGACCATATTAGCTTCGAAAATGCATGAGGGCTGTAGCATCTACTATGCATTTCATAAAACATTTATAGCAGTACAGCTGGATGTACGCAATCTGCTATTAAAGTTAGTATGGCCATTTGTGCGCTGCAAGGGCCCACCTGACTGGGTAGAGTTGAAATGTAGGCTCTTGTACAACCCACTGGTTCGTATAATCTACTCATAGTGAATCTGTTCTTTACACATACTGGAGAAAAACAGCATTTAGTGTATTTAAACTAAAAAGGCCATAATAATTTGTATTTTTTTTTTTATTATTTTAGCATTACAAATGGTCAGGTTCTTCTTACGTCTGTACCTTGCAAGTTGATAATTTTTAATTTTGTTTCTCCCACTTCATTCCTTTTCTCCTTTGCCAGTACAGGACTGTTATGCTCATATCCCAGGCACCAAATCTAGATCTCTACATCTGCTCTACAGCATTATACAAGTTACCACTTCTGAACCGCAACAATTGCGATGGGTCAATCATTATTGAAGAATAACTGTTACTGTACCAGGTGCTCTGCTACTATATCTATAGCCTTTTACAGATCAAAGTAATAAGCGAATGGTCAGAGGTGTGTGTGTGTGTGTGTGTGTGTGTGTACACACGCGCACACCAACCTGTCAGGAATCTGGCAGAGATACCAACCACCCATTGGCCAGGTGTGGCAAAAGTCCTGAAGGGGTGATGTTAAATAAGAGCTTATTTCCGCTACGATGCCGCAAAGAAATCTTTACATTGTTTTTTCATTACACAATACAGATGGCAATTAAAGTTAAATATTTTAAATTACTTTCTATGATGTATATCTCTGCACAGAAGAATGCATTACAAAGGCAGTATCTTGTAGTCATTGCTCTCGGCACTATGTGCACCTAATGGGATTCAGAAATTCTTATGGCTGAAATTTTAATTAGCATGGTTGAAAAATAAGTCAGGACATAGTGAAAGTGGACTTACTGGCTATTCACATAGTCCAGTAAAAGTTAATTATAATACTTTTTTTACCTTCCACTCTAGATTGGTTTGCTGCACAAATCTGTACACCACTGGTAAGCCTCAGCCCAACAAGGGGTGAATGACTGACCATACCCCTTCCTTTCTACTTTCAATTTCCTTCCATTCCCATCAGTCACAAATGACATGACCACTACTGTAAAAAGATAGTCATTGGTTTGCAATACTCCAGTCATTCCACAATTCGATTTTTCCAACTCCATTAACTGGTAAAGGCTCAGGTATAGCTATGAGCAGGGGCAACCTGTTTATCAGTGGAAAACATATGACTCCCCCACTTGTGTTTCATTTCCCTTTGGCACCCTAACGGCCTTTACAATCCCATATAATTCTATGGTAATGCAAAACCAGCTTGAAACATGTAAAATTCATGTCAGAAGGAGGTCAACTGCAGGTCAAATGCATCTGTCAATGAATTCTGAGCTATTTCAGAAGCATCTCAAACTGTTGTCAGACCACTGCCAACAACACAGTCCAAGACCAGTCAACACAGGCCCTATGGCTGTTACTAAAAACTTTTGGTTCATACTTTGCCCAACTGTCATAAACTTTCGTTTAAACTGTGAAATGGTTAGGTTCAGTACATAAACCATTCAAAGGTCTCCATGCAAAATTAATGCTGGTGGAAGCCCTGGAGTTCCAGAAACTAGATAGCACATTTAATGTGGTTCCTATGTAGAGGAACAATGCTAAAAATGTGTTAGTGTGAATGAGCCCCTATATCTGAATTTGATCGTCAATGTACGATGTGAAAAAGACATAACATTGGAACACCACCGATTTAATCCAGAAAGGTTCCTATCGAAGAGTAAGCATGTATATCTTCAGGCAAACATGCATTCACACCCCAGCAGAGCATATTCCTGGTCACTTTTAAATCGTTTTGTGTCAGGCACTCTGCAAGCTTTGTGCAAGCGTTTTTCACGAGCATCAAACTTCATGCGTCTGTTTCCTGGGCTGAGCAAGGGAAGCATAGCAATTCTCATGTACAGGATCTCTTCAGGTGCAAAAGTGGGTTTACAGGCACTCCAATTAGGTCTTTCAAGCCAAAAATGCCTGAATATGCTCAAAAAAGTTATTGTATTATTTTGAGCATAGGGCAAGCATATATTTGTGAACAGGAAGAAATTATAAAGAACGGAATTCTGTATGCTCAGCAAGAAAATGGTGGAATATTTTACCATAATTGTATTGTAACAAGAAAGTACAGTAGATAACACAAAAAGAACAATATTAAATGTGCAATTGCTACAGACAGAAAGTCGGAATACATTGCATAGTTTGCAATAGAAAAAAATTGAAAATGAGCAACTAGAAAACTAGTACAGCATACAGTTGTATTTTAAAATGATGTAAACGTTCTTCCAGGGTGGAAGGATAGATCAAGGAAAACTAGTTTGTACCCAAGAGACATGCAGAACTACAGAAGTAAAAGGTTTGTTAGAACTTAAAAAGTACACAAGACATGGATTATTATTATTACAGTTAAAAATCAGAGTGGGTATGATGTGATAAATCAGATACCAACTTGGATTGGAATTCAAACAATCAAGAAAGGGTCTTTACATTAAGATAGTATTAGAGATATACCTTCCAGAAATGTAGGCTATGGATATTCTAAGGTAGGTCAAAGAAAGGTAATGTATGAAGGCTTGGAGCCCAGACAGGACAGATTCCATGGCTCCTGTGTACAACTGAATACATGTATTTTAGGTCCTTGAAGGGCCATGAGGTGCTCCAATCTCCTAATCTCTTCAAAAGGTACAGTATTTTCTGGCGTATAAGACTACTTTTATACTTAAAAATATACCCCAAAAATTGGGGGTCGTCTTATACGCGGGGTATAAAATGTGAACCTTGAATTTTTTTGGGTGAAGCTGGCTGGATGTGTGGTAATACTGTACATATAGTATACCGTGCTGAGCCAAGCTGGCTCAAAACAAATGTCCCTATGACAGATTAATCTGTCAGCCCACTGGATGTGTGGTATATACAGTATACTGCACTGAGCCAAGCGGCTTCAAAACGTACCGGTACGTCCCTACTGTAATCAGCCCGCTGGATGCGTGTATGTACGGTAGCTGAGGCTACACACAGTATACACTGGGCCAATCACGGCGAGTGATGTATTCTACTAATGAATACAAAGCCTGCTCGGATTGAATGAGTCAGAGAGGTGGGCTGATGATGTCACAACCTCAGCCAATCCGAGCAGGCTTTGTATTCATTAGTAGAATACATCGCTCGCTGTGATTGGCCCAGCGTATACTGTATGTAGCCTCAGCTACCGTGCATCCAGCTACGCATCCAGCGGTCTGATTACCGTAGGGATGTACCGGTACGTTTTGAAACCGCTTGGCTCAGTATACTGTATATTCTGCACATCCAGCGGGCTGACAGATTAATCTTTCATAGGGACATTTGTTTTGAGTCAGCTTGGCTCAGCGTGGTATACTGTATGTACATTACTGCACATCCAGCGGGCTGTATATATAATGTATAGTGTATGTAGCTGAAGCTACCGTATTACCGCACATCCAGCAGGCTGTATATATACTGTATGTAGCCGAAGCTACCGTATTACCGCACATCCAGCGGTAACCATCTGATTTGGAATTTGATCCATATGATGACTGTCTTACAAATGTATCACAAGATGTCATTCATGAACTTATGATGTCAGAGGATGAACATGAGGATTTTGAAGGATTTTAAGTACCGGTAAGTCATAACCATTTCAATTAAAAAATCTGATGTTTTTAAATGGTGTTGCCTCAGAAGGGGGGTAGTCTTATACAGCAAGTATATCCCAAAACCTATGTTTTAACTGGAAAATTAGAGGGCCGTCTTATACACCCAGTCGCCTTATACGCCGGAAAATACGGTATTTAAATGTTGAGCTTGGGACAGGGGTGCGTAGGAGCCCCAATTGAGGGAAACCTCCTAGCAGCGGTTGGGATAGTTCATTATTTCAAGAAAGGCTATTATTTTATAGGACAATGTGAACTCACTGAAGAATTCAATATTATGAAATGACCACCATTATTTGTTGTCAGAGCAGCTTCACAGTATTTATATGCTTGAATACAATCTGAAAGGAGTATAGATATATATACACGGCTATATGCAGAACTTTACACCGGGACATCTCCTCGTGTAGAAATAAGGAAGCATGCTTGGTACTAAACAGGGCAACACCCACAGAAAATATGGTCTTGAAAAGAGGTAACTCCCACAGAAAATATGTAAACACCTTTAATTAACTCCAACAATTAGCCGAGTTTTAAAAGACTGTCTGCTTTATATTAGCTGGAAAAATATTTCACTTTTTAAAAAGCTTGGCTGTATATGGGAACCACATCACAGCCACCCCTCCCTCCACAGGGTGGGAAAATTGAGATCAAAGACAAACTAAAGAAACATCAAACATTGAGCATCCAAATGAATAAAATAGACAAGAGAGACCACAGATTCTGGCTAACCAAGAATTTAAAGCTTTCAGAGATTTTTATTTTAACAGACTGTGAAATTCAAAGTAAATCTTCCCAAACTACGCATTACTATGCTTTAAAAAACCCTTATTCTCTACAGCTAAAAGTCAGCTTAGGTCCTGATGCAGAAAGTTTATCTGATCAAAGCAGCTAAAGTAGGAACAAGCCCTAAGGATGTCAGCAGACGTGCCTGTTTCCATGGCGCTAAATAGCCAATGCTGCTTTGTAAAATCGATCACACCAATTGCTGAAAAAAGGCTCTTATTAAGTATGGTAAATATAATTGAATACAAGAAATTGCGTTAAAACCCACCTGTGGGCAAAGTTTAAAAAAACCCTTATGGAGCATTTCATATTTCTCTAAATTTGCCATCTGGGTCCCTCACTGGCACATTTCCAGGTGTGTGGGACTGGTAATCAAGGACTGAAAATGTGCATGCGACGGCTGATCTCCAACAGATCCCTCATGTTGATATCATCCAATACAAAGTCTCTGCTGTATTTCAAATACAGCAGAGGCTTTCAAAAGAAAGTGTCCATTTCACACAAGTGGTGAGGTGGACACATGAAGAAAAAGACTGCTTCCTGTGCATGGAAGAGGAGAGAAGACTCGGCACAGAAATGTCATGTGACTGAGAATTTTGGTGAGTAAAAGGGGCATTTGGGGTTTTTATGCCATGGATTAGTTGGGTATGGGAGGAGGGCAGAAAGGAGCAATCTGGAATTCATCTTAATATTACTGCTGGGTTTTAAACTGCAGGGAAATTCACATGAGCCCAGACCCCCAATAAAAAGGAGATGGCAATCTGAAAATAATTTCCTTACTCGTTCACAACAGCTGCATGAAAAAACCTTCCATTTTAGCATGCACTTAGTGGCCGCCGTGTAGTATAGCGGTACAGTGTACGTTAAGGCCTCCTCACAGCAGCGAGGTACAGTGACCTGTACTGCCATCCAGTACACTGGCAAAATTCAGCAGGTTTGCATTTTTCCGCATTATACCGCAGTGAACATTACACCAGTGTTGTGGTGTGAATGAGGCACAGACAAAACAGTTGTTTTCTATAAGCCCTTGCAGACGCTGGCATTGATGCAGTGCAGAAACATGTCAGCCATAAGTGTGAATGTGTCCTTAAAGTGGTTGTAATCCCTTACATATACCTAGTGCAGTGATGGGCTTCAAGTGATAGACAGGTACAACGTATGTAGGAGGATTTGTTTCATCCTGTATATCTGCAGTCTTTTCTTCTCTACATCTGTTCTAAATCCTGAATATTTAAAGCTTGTCTGAGAGTTCAGAAAACAAAGAGGCGGAGAGCTGAAGTTACACTCTGCATAGCTCAGTGAGAAGAGGGCTGATTAGAGGGGAAGGGTTCACCCACCTTCACACAGCACATAGGAATAAAGCTGAGGCTATCAATCAGCTGGGGCTCCCTCTCCTGTCACCAATTTTCTCTTGGTGTCAGAAAAAACTTTTTTCAGAAGTGATTGAAGCTGATTGCATAGGAAGGAGGCAGCAGGCAGAAATTACACTGAGTGCTCTTGAGATAAGTACACACTATAGAGGAATATGCTTTGTTCATATTTCATGTCTGACATTTACAACTAAGTGAGTGCACAAATGATGCCTGTGCTAAGTGCACAGTGAGGTTCCATTCCACTACTGGTAGTGAGGTAGAGGAGATCTGCTAGACAGGTGGAGAAGGCATAGGCTTACCGTGTCTCCTAAATGCAGCAAGTGACATAGTGATGTACATAGACATGGAGAGCCAAGTCCAGTCATTTGCACAAGATAAAAAGGTACCCCATGTGCAAGGCAGTGACTCTGTTCAAGGTGCCCAGAGTAGCCCAGAAGAACCAGCACCGCATGACAGTGGAGGAAAATTAAGTACCTTTGTCAGGGCTTTGTGTCCCCTTTGGGTATATTTCCCCTCACTTCCACTGGTAGAGAAGATGATGGAATATAGCAATAATTAAAATACAACAGAGCCTCAACTGATAAAACAAGTCCTTTTATCTTGCTCCCTGATAGAGATTTCCCTCTAGTCACCCCTGCCAAAAACTGGAAAAGTAAAAAAAAAAAAAGTTTGCCTGTAGTCCAATCTTAAACTACTTTTGTCTAGAGTAGTGTGATATGAAGGGGTAAGATCTTTGGTATAACATCTTGGCAAATATTAATGGCCACAGCAAATGTCTAGAAATCATAACTCATAATTCCAATGTGTTTTAAAGTAATATATTCCAGTGAAATCTGATTAGCAGTAATGATTTTACAGCACACTGTCATTCGTCTCACCGCCTTATTAACCCCTTCACGCCTAAGGGTAAAACAAACATTAAAGCCCAAGTAAAATTTTACAACTCTGACATGTGTTAGTAAAACCGTACATATCATCACAACTACTTTGTACATCCAGGTGAATTATACCGTGTTTTTTTTCAGGGCAAATTGGGCTTTCATTTGGTGGTAAATGATAGTAATAAAAAAAAATAAAAAATCAGGAGATATCCATTACCAAAGGAAAACTGGCCCAAAATGGTAATTTTTTTTTTATTAATTTAGCTGTGTGTTTTTTGTTACTACCATAACCTACCACCAAAGAACAACACAAAATAAATTTTCCAGCTCTTGACGATCACAGCGACATCATATATGTGTATGTTGTTTGTACCTATACTACAGCCCAGACACAATAGTGCAGATTTTGTTTTTTTCTTTACCTAAAACACACTGACACCAAATGAAAAAAAAATCCTGACCATTGACCCAAACATTAACCCTGGCACTGAACTAGATCAAACCTTGATCTAGGTATATTTTCTTTATTTTTTAATATTTACTTAATTTATCTCTTTCTTTTGTTTGTTTTTTTCTCTCTGCAAGGAGATGGAAAAATACAAGAAAGGAAAAAAAAACCAAGGGGGGCAGGCTTCACAGTGACTGATCACTGTGATAGCCAAAGGCTATTACAGCGATCGTGTGACCCGGATTCGGGAGTCCCGGGTCCCGATCGTTAGAACGGGACCCGGAGCTCTCAGTGACATCATGTTCTTTGTGCTGGGAACGCACTGTATGGCACGCTCCCAGCACAAAGACAGGTACAAAAGCCCAGTTCTGTGAGGCTGCATATTTGTGTGTGTTGGCGTGAAGGGGTTAAACAGGCAAAGCTGAAAATTATTATTATAGAAAAGGCAAAGTATAAAATGTCCAGAGCATCAAACTTTGTTTTGTCATTTAAAGATTACTGTAATTCGATAATTATGCATAAGACATATCCAGTTTGCCTTCTTCAGTATACAACCAATGGTGAGGTCAACCAGAATAAAATGAACCAATGTCCCAATAAGGGATAGAAAAAAAAATTTTGTATGTATACTACCAGTCGTAGTCATTAAAAAAGTGCAGCAAAGCAAGGGCAATCTGTAAACACACAACAACCAGAGTGCAGAGTACTGAATGGCTGCTAGGAGTTACTACTGCACTTTGCATTTTTTCGTTGTCCTTCACAATTTCTTATTTAATAGGTTTCCTTAAGTATGAGTCATGGAGTTAATGGTCCCAATGGAAAATAAATAGTTGTTGCAGAAACTTACTTTGAGCTAGAAGTTGTGATATGGTCTTTCGGTTGTCCTCTGACCCCTCCAATTCCTTTGCTGCAAGTTGTTTATTTGCGGTTTCCATGCGCTCTAAAGGGGAAAGAAATTACTTTTTACTGGTTCTTGAAATGATGCAACAATGCATGGAAACTAAACGCTTGCAGAGTTTACTCTGATATGGGTCCAACAATTCCTCAGCTACAACAAGAAAGGTTAAGTCTTTTAAGAAATGTTTTATAGCAGCAACCTAAACAGGAAGCATCACATATACACAACAGATGTGGCCGTTTTGTCTCCACAATTAACATTGCTGAAAATGGAGCCTATTCCTTCAGTGGGAATTGGCCACATCACTGAGGCCAGAAGTGCCTCATATCTCTTGGAAATACATATTTAGTGAACCTATAAAATAAAATACTAAATTTACAAAATAGCCTGCTCTTGATATATAGCACACTATGTACATTTAATTACAAACATTCAAAATTCCACTGCTTGATAAGAAATCTGCTTCATATTAACTTAAGGCTTAACTCCAAGAAGATATAAAAAAGTTATTTAAAATTCATGTGTTCATTACAAAAAATAAATGCAGATAGTGCAAGTCTGTAAAGCTATCCTGAAATCATCCATCTTGGAATCTTCGGTACAGAGGAGTTAATAAGGAACATGCTGACAGAAGGAGAGAAGAAAAAGATAAGGTTCCCTACTGCCGAGCAAAGGAAGGGGACCAAGTTTTAAAACTGTGTTCTGCCCTCTGAAGGGCTGGGCGAATCCCAGATATTATAATTCCTAAGGAAAACAAAACAGCTCCCATATCTGTACATCAGCCGCTAATGTAGCTTCTCGTCTGGAGTTTAGCTTTAATCAATACAGCCATTTATTGGACACACGCAGCATAACACTACATGTAATGCTTACTTATTATAGTAGTGATGCATCATTAACTTGCTTGCTGGAATTTTTTTAAACACCGCAAACCTGCAGGCATCAGTCAGAGACATTTCAGAGGAAGCAGATTAATTGAAGATGATTATTTTGAGGGGGAGTTGGAATTAAGTGACAATGCACATGGTTAAAACCATTCTGATGACGGGCTGGTCTTTAATATAGGAAACACCCAATAATTGTGAAGAGAATAACTCTATTCTAGTGAATGCCTGAACTGCCTTGCTATGAGAACAAAAGTCCCATGAGCAAATGGGTAGAGTTAAATAATATTCTGTAATATTCTAACAGAGTCACACCAGCAACATTCACATGATATAGGAAAATGTGATAACTGGCACAGGCTGAGATGGAAGCAGTAACCCAACACCCCCCCCTCCCCCATTTTTTTTTTATTTTTTTTTATTTAGTGAATCATTTTATAGTGAATGTTTACATACAGATTACTGTTATGTTAAATGATCAAACAATGTCATTTTCATCCTGTGCTACTCTAGAATATGACCCCTGTATTCCTGCTTGTATTTACAAAGAACCGTGTGCTCCTTTCACATTCTAAGGGGGCCCCTAGAAAACAGAGTGGACAGAGTGAAGATGGATTAGAACACCTGTCAGTTCTGACCCCCGGTTCACATATATGCGGCCGTGCGGGCCGCGTTTCGCACGAGCACGAGAGCCTATTCATTTGAATGGACTCCCGTGCCCGTGACACGCAGGGAAGAAGTCCCTGCACTTCTTTGGAAAACGCAGCCCGCACAGGAACCTCGGTTCCCAGTACGGTTGCGTGTTCCAGTGCGGGCGGCGTGCCATTAGAACTAATGGCACCCACCCGCGGGTCCGCATTTCTCTGTGTGGGTGGTGGGGCTGCACAGATTTGCGTGCGGATCCACAGTGGCACCACCCGCACAGATGTTAACCTAGGGTTATTGCTGCCTGTGACCCCATTAGGGAGATTCACCCTCTCTATTTGTCCTGTTTACCATTAACATTGAAAGTGAAAGTAAGGAAAATCCCAAATTTTGGTTTGAGCCCCAGAAAAGTAAGAGGGGAAATCCTCCAATGGGGACATTAATTCTAGTGACCTGGGGGGCCCAAGGAATTCTTTAATATGCAGGGATTTCCTCTCATTTCCTGTTTTGGCTATGGAACAGGAAGTGATGGTTAATCTCCACAATGGGACACGGATGGCAAAAAAAAAATACTGACAGGTGTTATAGCCCTCTCTTACTTCATCCAAAATGAAAAAAAAGCGTGTTCTACTATAAGGATTATCAAACAGCAGTGTTAAACCTAAAACAAGTCACCTATTTGGGCAAATCCTGTGCCTCATCTGAATATTAAATACTAAAAAACGTCTAACATGGGTGATCTGGGTGCTGTCCATAACAACCAGACACTAAATTTTAATTTTCTGAACTGGACAGTAATAGTAATAACATGACTATTACATACAAGATTTCTTTGTGTTTTGTAGAACGCTGCTAAATGTGTGTTAATAGTATGTCTATAAGTGACAGACCTACAGAGATGCTTTCACTGAAACAAAAGGATTTCTCAAACCTATTAGTAAGATGCTATAAAAGATGGATATAGCATTTTTTAATCCGATTTTAGAAAATAGTTAAAATTAAAAAATATGTTCCATGCAACCAAGGTAGGGAATCACATTTCTGGGGGTGTTCTCCTTTAGGCCAAGTTCACACTTGACTTTATTTATAACTCCTGCCAAACACCCCTATAGCATTTGACAGGCGTTAGGGAAGCATTTAACATTCCCAAAACGCTCTATGCACATTTTTGAGGTGTTTGCAAAGCGTTAAAACCCCACCCCAAACGACTATAATGAAGTTTAATGGTATTAATGCTCCACAAACACCTGCCAGGCGTTTGAGAAGCCTCACCATAGACTTGAATTAGAGGCTTCAACTCCTCCTGACTCAAAATGAGGTGTCAGTTTTGCCGCGATACAAAAGCTTCGTGTGAACAGCACTGTGTGCTGCCATGTGCAGAATTTTCATAGGCGTTTCAGAAGCATTAAAAACGCTTCCCAAACGCCTGTCTGATGCCTGCTGACAAAGCTAGTGTGAACGTACCCTTACTGTCCATTTGATTAGTATCTCCTTCTCTCAGCAGTTCGTATTTGTAGAAACCGAAGACTGGTCATGTGATTGTAGAAGGTAGACCCTCCAACTTAGCACTCAGGAAGTAAAAAGTGAACGGAATCCATGTATAACTTTCAACAAATAACTGGGTAAGAGATATTGCAACAAATTCTGAAAAAAAATATTTGCAACATCCAGTATAAAGCTGGCCTCCGTTTCTTTTCCTCAACAAAACTGAAATTAATTTTGAATGAAAATGTATATCTAGAGGGAGACTTGCCAAAGTCACTAACTCCACTTGCCACTTTGTTATATCCAAGTTTGAATATACTGAGTAAATTATCCATATAGTGTTAGTGCGTCCAACCTGCGTTCGTGCATACACACACTTCCCGTACACCTCTACAAGGTAAGCTGCAATGCACATGAAACTAAAGTCAGGATGAAAAAAAAAACAAAAAAACAAAAAACAACACCTCAGTATGCAAAAAGACCAGGTTTGTGCACAAGATAAGCTGCACTCTGATTCATGCCCCAAGTGCATTATACCTGTACACAAGTGTCATCACACATGCCCACCAAGTGAGAAGATGAGACTGCAAAAATAAAAATAAATAAAAAAAACAAAAAGAAAACATTTCCAAATAAAAAAAAAAATATTACACCTCTTGCCATTTATTAAAATTTGTAATCATAATAAACAAAACAAAATAAATAAAAACATAGCATAATATGGTTGTAATGGCCAAAGAAACACCATTAGCTGTGGTATGGTACCTCGAAGGTCTCTGTTAAAGTCATGAATTCTGCGGATCTCTCCTTCCAGCTTTGTTCTCATGGCTTTCTCTAGAGCCTCTCTCTTGGATGAGGATTTTACAAGATTTTCATACGCTTCAGAAACTCTCTGGATTTCCATCTCCATCTGAAATGTGCCAGGGAAAACGTCATGAGGCATACAGCCAAACTTACACTCCCTCTAATGACACACTGCACCTGT
Organism: Staurois parvus; assembly: GCF_062004578.1. Classification (NCBI taxonomy): domain Eukaryota; kingdom Metazoa; phylum Chordata; class Amphibia; order Anura; family Ranidae; genus Staurois; species Staurois parvus. The sequence continues at coordinate 960,905 of NW_028318480.1, forward strand.
TTCCTCCCTGCCCAAAATGAGGACAAACCAGATTTACAATTACAATAAAATGCACAGATACATACATTACATTTTATGTTACCATACCTTCAAAATATTTTAAAAGCTGCAGACATTGAAAGCATCCTCTATATAAGCACAACAGCTGCCAACAGGGATGAGGATACTGGGCTTTAAAGATCTTCTCAAATAAATGTTTATCCTTGAAAATGAGACTGGCTTTCAATATTAAAAAGTGAATTATATTTTTATTTTCTTCCCCAATAGATCATCTCTTCTGATATACACTCACCGGCCACTTTATTAGGTACACCTGCTCAATTGCTTGGTAACACAAATTGCTAATCAGCCAATCACATGGCAGCAACTCAATGCATTTAGGCATCTAGACCTGGTGAAGACAACTTGCTGAAGTTCAAACAGAGCATCAGAATGGGGAAGAAAGGGGATTTAAGTGCCTTTGAATGTGGCATGTTTGTGTGTGCCAGGCGGGCTTGTCCATGTATTTAAAAAAATGCTAATCTACTGGGATTTTCACACACAACCATTCTTAGGGTTTACAGAGAATGGTCCAAAAAAGAGAAAATAATATCCAGTGAGCGGCAGTTGTGTGGACGAATATGCCTTGTTGATGTCAGAGGAGAATGGACAGACTGGTTGCTGCAACATTCATGTGGTAGGGTCAGAATCTGGCGTAAACAACATGAAAGCATGGATCCATCCGGCCTTGTATCAACGGTTCAGGCTGGTGGTGGTTTAATGCTGTGGGGGATATTTTCTCAGCACTAGCAAGGTATATCCAATAAAGTGGCCGGTGAGTGTATATTTTTTATAGAAGGAACTTACTATAGATCCATCTCTTGTGATAAATTTATAGTACGTTAATCCTATAATAATATCACCTGTAATATATGTTCATTTTATATAAAAACTTACTGAATATCTGCCGGAAAGAAGCATTTAAAGCCTCAAGTCCTGTCAAATATAAAAAATGTACATGTGTATTTAAATACAGCTACAATGTGTACCTCAAATCTGTGTTTATATCAGCTTCCTTGAATTCATTGCATAGCAGAACTTAGATTCCAGGAGCCTAGCTAATAAAATGCATATCAATAGCACCTCCATTGTGTGATGTGGCAAGCTTTATACAAGTTCACTTTGAAGGAAGAAGGAATATTAACCCGCTTTTACACTTTAGTAAGTCAACAGGTGTACTTGAGGAGTTAGGTTGTTCCATAGGGTTATGTAAAGTAAAAGTGAATCCCCAGGCAGAAATATTTTTCCACTTTTGGATACAGTGAGGTGGGATTAGAACCTCTGCAGCATTTTACAGTCCAAGTTCTCTGGGAGATTTTTCCCCTGACCATTTTAATGTAAAAATCTAAAATTGCATGGTTTTCATTGGCACAGAAGTAGAAGGGATATCCACCAAAAAGAGACATCGGTCGAGAGGCGGGATTAAGAGCTAATTCACACCAGCTGCTGAACTACAATGCAGCTGCTGGTGTAAGGTGTGGGCCGGCAGGATTGCCACAGTGGCGATTTGTCAATCTCGGTGCATCCACTATTCACATGCATGTTAACTTTATTTAAAAGTCACAGTGAGATTTCATTAAGTTTACTTTCCAGCAGCACAGTGCAAGGTGGTGGATTTCCTTGCACTACGCTGCGCACTGGGCACACCAGAGACAAGGCAATTTGCCATGTCATGTAGTAGGACTGTGCTAAGATGGCCACCCAACAAAGTCCCAACTCATCTGGTGTTCTTATACATTTACCTCAACAGGACTTGCTCTCATTTTGTGTTGTCACTGCGGGCCAGGAGGAAAAGGAGAAATGTCCCCAAGTGGTAACATAGACAACAACAAAATATCAAAAGAACTTGCCCCTCTCAGGTTACATTCAAAACAAGGTTTTAACTGGCAGTCTACCCAACTGTATGATGACACTCTCATTTTGTGTTGTCACTGCGGGCCAGGAGGAAAAGGAGAAATGTCCCCAAGTGGGAACATAGACAACAACAAAATATCAAAAGAACTTGCCCCTCTCACGTTACATTCAAAACAAGGTTTTAACTGGCAGTCTACCCAACTGTGAGTGACCTTTGAAGGGTGTGACAAATTAATTTTTTGGATGCATCCCCAGAAGGGAAAAAAACATACAACTCATTTTCAGAACATTACTGCAGAGCAGGAGTAAACAAAATTGCTGTGGAATGCAAATCTAATGAAATGTCATAAGGAACAGTAAAATAAGGATGAGGAGAAGAGTCTGTGAGCAACAAATTTCCTAAAATAGGATTGAGAGTACTGACGAAATTGTCATCAATGCTTAGTAACTGCATGCGATTAAGGAGTAGAATAATACAATGTTCAATATGAATACAAGAAGGGGATACAATCAAAAGCCAACGAGCTCAGAACATTACAGATAGGGCTTGGCTTTTTTAAACCTGCCTTACTGACTTCATGGATGAAAATGCATTTAGCCTTCTCAGGGCCTGTGTCAATTGGCTTTGAGCTGTGTCAATGGCATCAGTTTAGGACACTTCTGAGATCATTTAGAATTCATTGACAGGTGCATTTGAAGAGCTTGAAGTGAGTTTTGCATTTCCATACACTTTAATGGGAATGCAAAGCCCATCTGATGTGAACATAAGCCCATTGATACACGCCCTTAAAATGCCTGCTGGACTTTGTGGCTCCTAAATTCTTGTACAACCCAAACTATATTATACAAATTAGGCAATGAACCTGACCGAAATCTGACTTTTACATACACTTTAGTGTAGTTTAATATGGTCTGTTCATAGGCTGGAAAGTATAAAAATGGGGCAATAGTCTGGAAGACCACTTCAATAGTGCAAATGACAGCACTGAAGAGGAGAGGTTCTCTTTAGGTGTTGCAAACACCTTGTGCATGAATACTTGTTATTTTCTATATTTAATAATCTGAATTAGAGAAAGTGTGATATGTAATTCTCTTAGTCTGCAGAAAGGCAATACTGCGGAACCATTATCCCTGCTACTTGTGTTATACTTCCCATAAAACTCCTGTTGTAAATGTTGGGATGCACCAACATGGGCCACTAAAAGCTGTTGCACCCTTGGCCATAAAGTAGTCATGTTGCCCATTTTTTTTGCATTCAATATTTGTCTACGTTCTAATTGTAGGTAAACTGCTATGCTCAATTTGAGATATACACTTTTCGTTTCTAACAGACATCGGTCTGTCACAGTGTTAATGTACGGAGCAATACTTACTTTTTGAAACCTTGCCACTTTATCATAGCACCCTTCCAACTCCTGGCGCAAGGACCGGTTCTCTTCAGAGAGTACAGCAACCATCTGCTGAGCTCGGGACACAATAGCAAATGGGTCACCCTGCATCTGGGTGTATGGGGAGTGTAACGGAGGAGGCCTTGTCAGTCCAGGGTCCATTTGTGTTTGCTGCTGCTGTCCAATGTACGGCTGAGACGTGCGATAAAAATCTGTATGATGGAACTGCGCAGGCATCTGCTGGGGCCGTGGAGGACCTGAAAAGAATTCCACATGGCTTGGAGATGGAAGTTGAGACGGAGACATGCCTGAAGGTGGAGGGGACTGTAGCAGGCTCATAGATCCCAGGGATGTGAGAGATGAGGTGGGACTGTGGTAGTGTGACAGTCTATGCTGGAGTGACTGTGGTACATCCTGATTTTGCCTGTAGTACACAGAATATAATTAGAATATAATATGCACTTCTCTATAATATATACTTAACTTTAGCACAATTAGAATGTGAGTGACAGAAAGTTAGTCTTCTGTTAAAGGAAAGATCAATACTCAAAGAAATACATCCTTTGTACTCAATTACAATTTCAATAGTATTGAAACAATACTACTGTCACTTTTTACAGTGTACGTAAGATTTGATGCCAGAGAGTTGCATCGCCAACATCTTTTATACCTTTTGAGAACTTAAAGGGGAACTTCACCCAAACTGGGAAGCTCTGCTTGTTTGCATCCCCCCCCTCCACTGCCTCATTTGGCATTTTTTGGGGGTGGGGTATCTGGTTTTGATTGCTGCAGTGACATCTGGTCCCTCCTCCTTCCCCCCCTGCAGCCTTCTGGGATACATCACAGATCCCAGAAGACAGCAGAACCATTCACAAGGCGCACAACGGCTCGCACATGTGCAGCAGGAAACTGGCCGTGAAGCCAGAAAGCTTCACTGCTGCTTTCCCTTACCTTAGATGCTGGCATCTGTATCTGAAGCCTTGACCTTTGAAGAATTGGCTCGGGTGAGGACGTCGCTAGATCCCTGGACAGGTAAGTATCCTTATAGTATAAGTCAGCAGCTACGGTATTTGTAGATGCTGACTTTAACATTTTTGGGGGGAGACTGCAGCATCTCTCTAAGCAGGCCATAAATGACTTTGTTTTTCAGTCAACCATCAGATAAAAAAAAAAAAGATCCAAATTCCCCATCCTCATATTGGAGGTGTATGGGGGAATCCTCCCTGTTGTGTCATTGTACTCGGAAAGTAGGTAGGCTTCCCCACCTTCAGAATAGACTGATCAGCACCACAGGCTTTAGCCTACAGGGCTGACTGAGCGGTTAAAATCTGACAGAATGGTCATACGCAAGTTGATTGGTAGATTGACTTCTGTTCAACCAAAACAAAATTCATCTGGTCCCTGCTGAACTGGCCGATTTTCGATCCATGCTGGCCAGCTTTAGTTGTGGAGTTTGCTTACTCTGTCCCACTAGAAATGGTATGTCATGCCTATTGTTGAAGTACAAGGATTTTCAATCCTACTGCAATCACCATAAACAATGATTTATTACACACACATATAGATGTGTAAGTAAACACTAGCAGTTTTAGGTGGACAAAATATTTAACCAAAATGATTTACAAACCACATTTCTGGCATAAGAATGACAAAAGTCAGTACATACATGAAAAGCAGGCACACAGCCCATGCACCGCACTCACTAGTCCCTCAGCTCGAGTCCTTCCTCTTTGGCATCCTCTACAAGTACGTGATCACTTTTCAGACTCCATCTCTCTCCAAGTATCCACCATCTTCTGTGTACACAGTGTAGGTCTGAGCAGTGTCGGCCTCAGAAAACCAGCTTGTTATGTCAGGCTGTGTCAGGACGTGTGCACATTTATTATCCACAGGAGAAGTAAATTAGAATCTTCTGACTGCTGGGACTTCGTCGCAGTGCTTTCTGTGTTGAAATTTGCTGGGACCAGTCACAGCATCCTTGCCTCCTGCCCACATGAAGAAGGTGGATCTGTGTTTATGTGTGTGTCATTAATTGGAATGTAGGTCACATCGCTCACACTTTTCACTCTTAGCTGTAATTTATCAGCCATCATGAAAGTGAAGAACTCATTTCCCTGCCTCTCAATTTAGCACTAATCCAGACACATACTTATTAAAGTGAATGTAAAGGCATGTTATACTTACCTGTTTTGTGTAATGGTACTGCAAACAGCAGTGGTTAATTTCCTCTTTCCCAACCAGCAGCCACTCCTCTTCTCTGAGTGCCCCCATACCAACTTGTGTGCTAGGGGGGCACTTGTGCGGGAGCACTCCCAAGCTAGGCTGTGTGTCCATAGACACACACCATGCAGCTCGATCCCACCCCCCTGCTCCTTCCTTACAGGCTTTGACTGAAAGCAGTTGTCAATGGCTGCTGCCTCTGTGTCCTGAAAGGGAGAGTGGGGAGAGAGGGGAGAGAGAGAGGGGGGGAGAGAGGGGGGAGAGAGAAAGGGGGGGAGAGAGGGGGGAGAGAGAGGGGGGAGAGAGAGGGTGGGAGAGAGAGGGTGGGAGAGAGAGGGGGGTAGGGGGGGACGGGAGAGGGGGACGGAGGGAGAGGGGGGAGAGAGGGGGAGGGGGGAGAGAGGGGGGAGGGGGGAGAGAGGGGGGAGGGGAGAGAGGGGAGAGAGGGGGAGAGAGGGGGAGAGAGGGGGAGAGAGGGGGAGAGAGGGGGAGAGAGGGGGAGAGAGGGGGAGAGAGGGGGAGAGAGGGGGAGAGAGGGGAGAGAGAGGGGAGGAGGGGAGAGAGAGGGGGGGAGGGGAGAGAGAGGGGGAGGGGAGAGGGGAGAGAGAGAGGGGAGAGGGGAGAGAGAGAGGGGGAGGGGAGAGGGGGAGGGGGAGGGGAGAGAGAGGGGGAGGGGAGAGAGAGGGGGAGGGGAGAGGGGAGAGAGAGGGGGAGGGGAGAGGGGAGAGAGAGGGGGGAGGGGAGAGGGAGGGGGGAGGGGAGAGGGGAGAGGGAGGGGGGAGGGGAGAGGGGAGAGGGAGGGGGGAGAGAGAGGGGAGAGGGAGGGGGGAGAGAGAGGGGAGAGGGAGGGGGGAGAGAGAGGGGAGAGGGAGGGGGGAGAGAGAGGGGAGAGGGGGGAGAGAGAGGGGGAGAGAGAGGGGGGAGAGAGAGAGGGGGGGAGAGAGGGGGGAGAGAGAGGGGAGAGAAGGGGGGAGAGAAGGGGGGAGAGAGAGAGGGGAGAGAGAGAGGGGAGAGAGGGGGGGAGAGAGAGGGGGGGAGAGAGAGGGGGGAGAGGGGGGAGAGGGGGGAGAGGGGGGAGAGAGAGAGGAGGGGGGAGAGGGGGGAGAGAGAGGGGGGAGAGAGAGAGGAGGGGAGAGAGAGGGGAGAGAGAGGGGAGAGAGAGAGGGGAGAGAGAGAGGGAGGGAGAAGAGAGGGAGGGAGAAGAGAGGGAGGGAGAAGAGAGGGAGGGAGAAGAGAGAGAGGGAGAAGAGGGGAGCAGAGGAGAGGGAGCGGAGGAGAGGGAGAGGAGGAGAGGGAGAGGAGGGGAGCGGAGGGGGGGGGGAGGGGGGGAGGCAGACAGTAGCACTGCTGCAGACTGGCACAAAACTGGATCGAAAGAGCAGTCAGATAAGTGTCTTAGAGGGAAGCCGATAATGGTTTACTTTAAAGTGATTGCAAAGGAAATTATTATTTTTTAAATAACAAACATCTCTATACTTACCTACTCTGTGCAATAGAATTGCACATAGCAGCCCCAAACCCTCTATTCTCGTGTCCCCAGTCGGCGCTTCTGGATCCTCCTCAGTCCAGTGCCCCCATGGGAAGCTGCTTCCCATGGGGGGCACTTGTGCGCACCCGAGCCCCGCTGCTGCTTCCATTGACACAGACATCGAAACTCGGCCCTGCCCCCTGCACCCTCGTCACTGGCTTTGATTGACAGCAGCAGGAGACAATGGGTTCCGATGCTCCAGCAAAGCCAGTGCCGAAACATTTTTTACCTTAATATGCAAGGCATGCATTAGGTAAAAAAAATTTTAGGCTTTATAACCACTGTAAGGCAGAGAATACATAAAAAAAAACACAAAACAATACAAAAACAAAAAAAACCTATGCCTTTAGAAGCACTTCAACCAGAACTACGGCCTCCCATTAAACAAAACAAAAAAAAAGTGCTGCAGCAATTAATAAGTACATCTGCACGTACAGTTTTCTCAGTCCCCCTGCAGAGTCCCACAAATACCTGTTGAGTCTGCCAGTGAAGTCCACCTAATGCAGCTTCTTGTGATGGAGTAGCAATGATGAGGCACTGCTCCTGAATTCAAGCCTGTAGCTTGCCAATCACAACATGGCCACAAATAATCCTGCCCATTGTTTACTGGACAGACAGTATTGCCTCTGTTGCTGGAACCCTCCCTCTGTGAGCTGCAGTGTCAGGGAAGGGGGAGTGTGTGAGACAGATGTAGGAGAATATAGCTCAGTCTAGAGAGCTAAAGGAAATTTTTCTATTTACTTTGAGGCTTGTGTATCACATAAGGACTGGATTTGGTATTTGCATAGACACATGCTGGAGCCTTTAGTTGTACTGTAAAGCGGTATTTATACTCAAAACCAAAAATGCAATATATCACAGCTTACCAATCATTAGATGTGGTGTCTGCATTACATTTCTTTTCTTGGGCTTTTTTCCCCAGGTGATCTGGTCAGTAACTCACCACCTGTATTAGAGTGTCCCACTCTGGTTGAAGGAGCACAGAGGCACTTTTGTACAGTAGCATTGTCATTCTGGGGGGATGGGAGTGTTAGATGTACTAGCAGATTTAAATACACTAACAATATGAAGTCAAACTCCAGCTCATACTTTATAATCAGTTACTGCGAACAAGTTTTTTTTTTCTTTTGGGAAAAAGCTTTTACATAAATAAAAGCCGACTATGGGCACCTTTATCAGTGGTAAATAGTTTGCCTCATCTCTGTAACTGATACATTTGCTGGAGAGTTTAGTCCTTTGGAAAAAAAAGAAAAATAGACAGACAGACTAGCTGGATCACCAGATGAAAATATTAGAAAGAAAACCTAAAGATGAAAATGAATGTAGCCATCAAATTTTAGAAATGGCAAGCTACAATATAATAAATGTTTTCAATCGGGTACAATACAGCTTTAAGATATCAGAATCTCGTTCTGATCCTGGACATATAGATCAGAGATGCCTGAACCTACCCAAAAATTATCATCAGCATCTAAAACGTTCTGCAAAAAAAGGACACAAAAAACTGTTTGGGTTATCTGCTCTTAAAAATACTCAAATGCCCATCACTGTGCATAAAAAAAAGACTGTGTCAGTTATAAAGGAGTAAATGTAAAACCGATGTTAAAGTGGTTCTGAAGGCTGAAGCTTTTTTACCTTCATGCATTCTATGCATAAAGGTAAAAAACCTTCAGTGTGCAGCTCCCCCCTTCACCCCACCTAATACATACCTGATTCAGCGATTTGCAGGAGAGCTTTGTCTCTCTCTCTCCTCATCTGCTGAGGCACTGCAGCGGGAGCCATTGGCTCCTGTTGTTGTCAATTAAAGCCAGTGAGGAAGAAGCAAGGGGCGGGGCAGAGCCATGCTTTGTGTGTGTCAGGGCCAGCTTGGGAGCTAACAAGCATAAGTGCCGCTCTGGGGGCACTCGGCGGGAGGAAGAGCCAGCAGCTTCGGCATGGGACACGAGAAGAGGATCAGGGCTGTTCTGTGCAAAACCACTACACAAAGCAGGAAAGTTTACCATGCTTGGCTATTTTTATTGAAAAAAAAAAACAAAAAAAAAAACATGACGCTTTACAACCACTTTAAAGCTGTTTCTTTATAAAATAAATTACAATTATTCTATGTATAAGACAAAGTTTCAATCCTTGAATAGCTAAAAAGCAAAACCTAGCTTCTTATGTGCCCTATCATGTGACTTGTCACATGACAGCGCAAGGGAAGACCGGTTCTACTTCCATGCACCTCATACATCAGAAGTTAGTTTATGCGGGGAAGTGCCAATAGCAAAGGTCTGTAGGGGGTAACTAGAGGCTACTAGGTTTTGATAAGATTTTTGCACAGTTGCCTTAAAACTACCAATATGCACAAGAAAATGGTCTCCAATTTTTGTTCAACAATGTTTACACCAATTAAAGAAACAGACAGAAAAATAGGTTTTAAGAATAATCCACAAGAGCCTAACAGCTTTTTCAAGGGAGTAGCCATTGCAATCCAGGAATGTAGACAAGCAGTTCATTTGTATTTGGACTTAGTTACAGAATTGTCTCATAAATGACAAACTGATTCATCACCTGGATAGATGCCAAAAGGGAACATGTGAGGACACTAGTGAAAAAAAAAAAAAAAAAAAAAGTATATTATATATATATATATATATATATATATATATATATATATATATATATATATATATATACACACATATACATACACACATATACATACACACACATATACACACACACACACACACACACACATATACACACACACACACACATACACACTTTAAATACCACAGGCTCAGATTTCTGAGCTATTCCATCAGTGATATTCCATTAAAATTGTTTTCAGCAGGGAGAGCAAAATGAATTAAACAAAACAAAAAAAAAAAAACAAGCAAAGCCTGTGTGCTATACCTGCTCTCATCATACACTGGGACCATATAGGAGTACATAGCATCTGGTCTTTACGGTCTGTTTAATTCATAAAAAGGAGAATTCCCCATAAAATCCTCCAGTAAAAATAACAAATGTTATGTTATGTATGGTCGTCTTTAGTCTATTGGGTAACTGAACAGAGACAGTGTTTGCTCATATGAACTTAAAATAAAGAAAAAAAAAAAAAAACAAAAACTCCTGATAGCTTACAGTCTGAACTGCTGATAGTAATGAATCACTACTGGATAGCACTGCATTGTGTGCAATAGCTAGTGTATTTGCCAGAACCCACTAAAGCAGGATATTACGTAAGACTGACCTCTTTTGATGGTTATAGCCTCAAAAGCATTTGGTAACACTTTTTTACTTTCATATGCTACATACAATATCTAAGGACAGTTATGTCTGTTTTCAGCCACAAAACCTTACGTCTGTAATCAGTGTAACTTATGTACAGAGCAGCAAATAAAAGCTGAACTCCATGCAGAGAGATTGTTAATAGTAATGGTTTATGGTTTAATGGTTTATAGCCCAAGAAAAATAAAATATTTTTGTAGCGAGGCTTCCCACACTGCAAGGGTTAAATTGCTTGTTTTTGCCCAAGAATAAGGCGTGATACCTCATTTCTTGCTCCAGTTAGGTCCCTCCAATGGTGCAACCAATCCCGCAAAGCTTTTCCTCCAGTGCTACAAGCCAGGGTCGCACGCCTGTACAAAGAAGGGTTAAAAGTCCTGTATTGTTCAAATGATAGTAAAGGACACCCCTGAGCCTGGCATGCCAGAGGGAGAAGAGAACAGCTCTGGAGCCAGCCAGAAAGGGGGTAAGGTACCTAATGCAGCCTTCTCATCTACCCCTAGACATAAAAAGCATTTAACCCTTGCAGTGCAGGGGGTCCCAATACAAGGATTGGTTTTCTTGCAGCCTGGGGTTGGGCTCTAAAGTGGTAATTTTATTAATTTCATTTCAACTGCACCACAGCACACTGCAATAGGTTGTAGTGCCTCACAACATGCTGGGCTGCATAAACATTCAACCTGTCTAGTGCGTTGGTGTGAACCAGAACAAATTACCTTGAGTTGGGACTGCACTGAGGAGTCCTTAGGCCTCCTAGATTGTAAGCTCAAAAGAGCAGGGCCCTTGATCCCCTCATGTTTTGCATTGTATTGGTATTTGTTCTGTCACATGTTCTGTCCCCCTTTGTAATGTACAGTGCTGAGCGAACTATTGGCGCTTTATAAATACTGTATAATAATAATAATATGGTGTCCTTCCTGAAAACGAACATACGAGCTTGAGTGCATTTCTGGCAGATTGGTGGGTATTTTCTATACTCGCAAGTCTTTAACGTGGGACTACACTGCATCTGAGCACCATAAAATGAAAACGCGATGTCATTTCATTTTTAATAGTCAAAGCAAATTCATTCGTCCATCCTTCCATGTCTCCATGCTTTATTTTGTGGAGAAATCACTTTGAAAAACACCCCCTAGCACTTCTGGCCATGGCCATCTTGAGTAAGGGTAGACGATTTATGTAGCATTTACTTCCTTGAGTCCGTCTGCTCTTAGCTCAGGCATGCAGACAAGAAGGTATGCTTAGCTACGAAAACCTCTCCTCAAGACTTCTGGGATGTATGACATAATTTCCCTAAGCCTGGAAACTAGGAAGTAACTGAAGAAATGAAAAAAAAAGAAGTTTAAAATACATAATTAGAATATACTTTGCTAACTATTTACCAATGCTAGCAGCTTAAAAATAATAAAAAAAAAAAAAAATAATCGATGTTGACAGAGTGAAGTTCCAAGGCAAAAAAAAAAAACATGGGGAAATGTATTGCAGAGATGCACTGTATATGGTTTTTTGTTTGTTTTTTTTGCCCTGTGGAAGTTCATATACCAAACGTTATACCCTCTGCTGTGCATGTAACATGCTGCCAGAAAAAAAAAGAAAAAAAAACAAACCCTGTGTCATAATAGGCACGGCTCTATAATACTCAGCAGGAAAAGTGCAAATGAATATGAAAAAGTGCAAATGAATATGAAAAACAAACCCTTCTCCCTTTCCTGTACATACAATTCATCTGACCTGGGTGACACTAAGCACCACAGACACACTTATCTAGAGTGACAGGCTAGTTAGCGAGGAGTTTGTTATTTAAAAAAATAACTTTTCTAGGTTCTGTGTTCGGTGACATGAAATATGCACCATATTCCCCTGAGACACCCACAAGGTGAGCAGGGCACATTCCAGAAATAAAGTTCTTTGTTAGAGGAAAGGGAAAAAACACAATGTTGGCTTCCTCCTAGATTGTAAACTGTATTGGCCACATATGTTATTACAAAATACGACAGGCCTGTAGACTAACAATAGACAATTCAGTGAGCAATTCATTGAATACTTGTTTTGCTTGTCAGTTACACCTTAAAATAAATAAAAATAAAGTGACCCTGTTGAAAATTTAAAAACCTGTAAAGAAGAGATAGATTATGTACTATCCCGACGCCCGCACGACCAACCTTTGTCCTCTTCCATAGCCAAGGTGCCCAGAGAGTCCCGGTACCCCACCAGGCACTGTGGTTTCTTCCACCAAGCCCTATATCACTGCAGAACTCAAATGGGACGAAGGATTTTCAAGGTACCTGAACTCCTGAGGACAGTGAAGACTGGCGGAGTAAGAAGAGTAACAAGCAAGTAAAAATACGACTTCTTTACAGTAGGAACTTTTAACAGGGTTTTCAGTTTTTGTGACAGATTCACGTTAATGCTCCGTCCCTGTCCTACCTACACTCACCTTCCCCTCTCCTTAATTTGTTCACTGCCAAGAGAAAAGAGAAGTTTACTACAAGTAGAAGTCAGCTATACATGTTACAGACTGATTGCAAAATTCTTCCTAATCTTCACTAGCTCTAAACAGATTCTTCCCTGCTCTCCCTATGTTACAATAATAGATTATATTAAACCCACCAACAACACACCACATAGCATAAAATAAAGTTCTGCACTCTAAAATTAATAGTATAAAGAGAACAATTGATATCCCCCACCTACACCATCAAGGATTGTTTGGAATCATGGCATCAAGCTTTATCACAAACTTTGTTGCACTACAGAACATTCTTATTATTATTTATTGTTTGTACAGATTGACATTTGTTTGTACAAGCATATTTATGGTGTGGATGGATACATCAAAGTGATTTGCACTAATTGGAGTTGTAATTTTTTTTTGCTTTAACTGATCAATAATGTTAATGGGGGATATTAACTATAATCTCTATGTATTTACTTAGAGCAAAGGATACATTCACCTTTCATAATATGATACACCCATATTCAGGGTGTAACACGTAACAAAAGGACCGCTCCTCCCCCCCCCTTGATGCCCCATTGTGACAGCTAACTGCGCTCTTCTGCCCCCCATTAGCGGTCATAATTTATTAAAAAAAGATGGCCGTGCAGGGATCTGGCCATTGGGCTGCATCACTCATTCATATTATTCTGTGAATGGGTAAACTAAAAGTTTTAACAACTTTTGCAGCTGCTGGCTTGCAGTTCTGAATGAACTGCCATGGCACCGTTTAGCTCTGTGGTAGTTCATTGTCTGATTGCAAGGTATGAAGGCAGGGCAGCACAGTGACTAAATGGTTAGCATTTCTGCCTGGAAGTACTAGGGTCGTTGGTTTGAATTCCAACCACGGCACCACCTGCCTGGAGTTTGCATGTTCTCCCTGTGCCTGCATGGGCTTCCTCCGGGTACTCCGGTTTCCTTCTACACTCCAAAGACATGTTGGTAGGAGACATGGCTCCTGTCTAAATTGGCCCTAGTATGTGTATGTATGAATGTAAGTTATGGACCTTAGAGATTGTACGCCCCTTGAGGGTTAGGGACTGATGTGAATGCACAATATATATGTAAAGAGCTGCGTAAATCAATGGCGCTATACAAGTACCTGTATTAAATTAATAAAATAATAAATAAATGGGCACATAGATACATTGACAGGTCTGCAGGAGTCCTACATGGCACCAGTGATCTGCTGATAACGGGTGCAATGCTTTCCAACTCCAAAAACAAAAAAAAATAGTAAATGCAAAAAATAAATAAAATGTGCATTTAATTTTTTTTTGTTTAAAAGGTGAACTTATCCTTTAATCTGACCATATCCCTTGCTTACTGTATTGAGTGAAAGCTATATGTTTGATGCAATATGGTCAGATGACCGTGTCTGGGTCAGGGGACTGGGTGCAATCTTAGAATTATTTGAAACCACAGAAGTTTTCATCACACATAAATGTTTAGTTTCTTACTAAATCAATGGGATAATAAGATCTTCTCAGCATAGTTAGGCCTCTTGCACACTGCAGCTTAAAAAAGCTCAGTACAGTGTTTTTGTTTTTACTGATCTAAAATGCAGCCCATAGTGTACAATGTGCCTGCATATTCTTGAGAAGGAAAAAAAAAAATCTGCATTCCCTAGTCAGTTTTTTGCACCGGTATGCACAAATACACCTAAATGCGCACAAATAGACGCAAATGAGCATAAATAATTGATTTTGCCTAGATATGCATTGTACGCATGAAAAATGCACGCATAAATACGTGGAACACAAATGCCTGAAATTACGTCCAGAAATGCTGATGCTCAAGCATCAGTACAGTGTACAAAAGGCCTCAAAGCAGTACGCAAACATTATATTGCAGCATATCAATTCTTAGATGTGGAGGTTGTATTAGTTTCCTTTTTTAGGCTTTTTTCCATTTTCATCTGATTCAGCCAGCAACTCTGCTGTTTTTCAGAAGCTCAAGCTCTCCAGCAGAATGTATCAGTTTACAGGGATGAGACCATTTAACGCTTACAGGGGGTGAATAAAATGATCAGCTTTTATTTATGTAAAACCTTCATCCCAAAAAGGAAAAAAAAAAAAAAAAAAAAAAAACTGTTGTAATTGATTATAAAGTGTGAGCTGAAGTTTAATACATTTAACACTCACAATCCCCCCACCAGACTGACAATGCTGCTGTCTACTGTGTCCTGTACTCATTCCTCCAAAACTGGCGTCCCATTCATTAGGTGAAAACAGAAGGAAAAAAAAAAAAAAAAAAGGACTGATGCAGCAATCACATTTAATGATTGTTAAAGCAGAGCTCCAGGCTCTGGTGAAAAAATAAGTCAGCAGCTAAAAAAAAAAAAAACACCACAAAAAGGTAGCTGCTGACTTTAAAATAATAAAAAAAAACCAGCCACTTACCTATCCTAAGATCCAGCAATGTCATCACCAGAGCCGGGTTTACCATACCAGCTGTCCTGTGTCCCCAGCATCATAGGTGTGGGCAGCCTGTGGCTTCAGACCTGGGTGCCCACTACACATGCGCAAGCATGAGGTGGGGGGGGGGGGGGGGGGGGGAGGAGAACTTCCACTTGCGATCTCCTAGGTGCTTGCAACGGAGGTGGGAGCGGGTACCTGCACCCCACCCACAGTCTTCTGGGACATGTGACAGCTCCTAGAGGACTGCGGAACCATTCACAATGCGCAGCACCACTCAATCCTTAACAGGGAGCGTTGAACGAGGCCTTAAAGTAAAACTTCCCCTTTTGGAAGAAGCTCTGCTTTAAGCAGTAATATAACACATTATTGGTTTTAATAGCAGCTTTCAATTTAACAAATGATCCTGTAAAACGTATGATCTAATAAACAGGAAAAACATTCAGTTCATGTGTGAAAAAAAAAAAACGAAGAAAATACAGAAAGTTCATTTGTATCTGAAAATACTGCACTATGTATAGACAGATTCACTGCTTTGCAAATAATCCACAAAATTAGGGAAATCTAAGTGCAAGAAGACTTTTCCCATCATTAGTGACTACAAGTATTCTTGCACTTTAAGAACAGCAGACGTGTTAATTGAGAAATCTTGCGAATTAACAAATTCACACTTGGCTTAGTAGTTTATTATCAAAATACGCAGCACAAATAAAATAAAATACGCACACAGTACTGAATGACACATTTCTCTAACTAATGTGTCTAAAAATATTGCAGAATTTCGTTGCACTCCTAGGGTCATTCAATTTAAAAAAAAAAAAAAAAAAAGCATAACTGGTCTGGTCAGGCAATTAGCACTGTTTATAAAGAGCCATGCTGCACAGCGACACCAAACATCCAGCTAGAAATCCGCTCTCATCTACCCAGTCTATGGATTTCTGCTTGGCATCCATGGTTACTGCATACACTTGCCCTGTGTTCTGATTAAAAGGAATCAATCTCCCGCCCTCCACTATAGAATCACACATTTAAACAGATGGCGCCAAACCCGCCAACGTTCCACTGCAGAATGCTGAACAATGGCAGCAAGAAAGTAAAAGCAAATTCTGCTCTAATGCACTGATCTCCCTTCACTTGTGACAATGGTTATTAAAGTGCAGAAGAATGAGAAAATCAAATTCCACAATAGATTTTGAAACCAGCAAGAGTATGAGAAGTATGTACATCGCAGTTCACAAAAATTCCCAATAAAGTCCCTCAAGAAACGTACTAAAAAAAATGCAGCTGATCTAATGGGGAAACCCAGATTATCTCACTCTATGATTCAAAAACACACCTCTTTTTAAGCTTCATTGACAAAACAGCTCATTCACAATGTAAGCCCAAATTCACACATGAGCTCCACAATCTCTCATTTCTCATCAAGGCAGCTATTAAGACTGGTTCACACCAGATTGCAGACTACTGTGGGGGGGTTTTTTCTGAATCAAAAACGCAAGGACAGATGGTTATATATGTGTTCCAATGGCATAGTTCACACCAGTGCAGGGCATTTCAGTGCAGTCAAAAACATAGAACATGCTGCATTTTTTTTGCATTGAACTGTACTGGAACACGGCAAACTGCATTAAAAAAAGCACCAGAATGCATTACAGCAACAAAAAAACCCGGGAAAAAACCCCAAAAAACCCCAAAACACTGCATACAGAAATGCATCCACAGTGAACTGGCCCTAGTGATTAACTGTGGTCGGTGATAGAACCATAATCCTTAGTTCTATTCCTACTAGAGAAACAAACAATTTTTGCAAACTTTGTGTTTTCTCCCCATTGATTTCCTCAGTTTCCACAAAAATGTACTAATTTCTTAGATGACGGGTGTCAAACTGGTGGCCCTCCAGCTGTTGCCAAACTGCAAGTCCCATGAGGCATAGCAAGACTGACAGTTACAAGTATGACTCCCAAATGCAGGGGCATGACTTTTAGTTTCGCAACAGCTGGAGGGCCACCAGTTTGACACCAGTCTTAGATGGTATACAGCAGGGGTACCAAACTACAATCCGAAGGCCAACTCCAGGCTACTGCAAGCTTTTATACAGGGGGTTTGGGGTTGAGGGGCAGACTATGATAGGCACCCCGATTGGGAAGGGGAGGGGGAATCTGATGGGGACCCTGATGTAAGGGGCAGGATTCTGTTCGGATCAAGACCCTGATGGGGACCATGATGTAAGGGAGGGGCTCTAATGTAAGTGGTCACTTTGATGGGGACCCTGATTAAGTCCGGCTTCAGATTTAAGGGGTTCTGATGGGAAGTTGACTTTGAATTTCTTTACTTTGTTTACTGAAGTTCTTTCTCTGTTTTGATTTACATCATGTTGATTAGAAAAAACTCCAAGTAAAACGTAACGAATATTTGAAAATCATACAATGTGGCCCTTGTACTGAAAAGTTTGAAGTCTAGTCAACACCCTAGATTACCTTATGGTGTGTGTGTGCGCAATGCTTGTACATATAGTAAATGGTGATCTCCTGTAAGTGTGCAGATTATTGTAAATAATAATGTATAATGCTGTTATATTTGTAAGAAAAAAAATGTATATATATATATATATATATATATATATATATATATATATATATATAAATATATTTTTATTTTCCTTACAAATGTAACAGCATTATACATTATTATTTACAATAATCTGCACACTTACAGGAGATCACCATTTACTATATGTACAAGCATTGCGCACACACATCTATATATTGAGTGTGGCTATTCATTGTAATGGCCAGCTCAGGTCCCTATGCAAACAGTGTAATATACAAAAGGGATCCTGATGCCCAGCCTTTACATTCTGTTGCACTGTAAGTACAGAATTCATGATCAGTAAATATTTCTTTTACCGTTGCCAAATACGTGTGAAGAAAGCCATAAATGAGAAATTTTCCATCATACAGTTGCCAAGTGATACCTATTCAAAATTATAAACCATTTCAGGCTAAGGAAAATGACTGCAGCACCGTACCATGGGAAAGTCCAAAGGGTGAGACATATAGTAGGATACAGCATTCTGTCATCAATCCCCAGACAGACACTCTCTCCTCTTCAGAATTTATGGCCACATACTAAATACTTAAAATGTGTCTTATAAGATCTTCTCCTGACTGCTTTGTGGTGTAAACATTCTACTCCTCAAAACCTGTCAAACGCCTTCACCTCATAAACGGTGTCAGCCCAAGTAAAATATTTCCATCATTGTTGAAGACAAACCCCATCACAACATGTGCGTGCCTCATTGGTCTGGTTAGCAAGACTTGCCACACGTTATAAACAGTAATTAACACTATTGTGGAATACGGAACACACTACCCTCCCAGGAATGAGAAGCATCTCTTATTGCATGCACAAGTTAAACAGGTGAGTAAGCAAAAGAAGAATAGGGACTTTTCAACACAAATTCCCCGGAGAACATCAAATAAAAAATAATCTGAGCAGTGCACACTCACGCACACAAGCAGGAACGTACAATGTACTCATTAAGTCTTCAGTCACACCGAATTCACACAATTTCAAAGTCGGATGCCAGTCCTACTTCAGATGCAACTTGGAAGACATCTGTACGACTTCATGCACAGAGGACTATGCAAGTCACACCTGAACTTGCAAGAATTAGTGCATGAAGTAATTTAAAAAAAAGAGTGCGACTCTGATAGAGTCAGAATCGCACCGATATGAACACTTCCATTGCAGACAATAGGGTGCGACTTATCACGTGATTAGAAACTATCAAATCACATGACAAGTCGCAATGATGTGATTGTGGACTGAGAACAGGCTCACTCATTTAACTTAAAACCAACTTAAAGTAAATAAGCACAATAAAATATACACAGAAACCAAATCACCACCAGCCTCTTCACTATCGGCCAAGAACGCCAAGACCAATAGGCCAAAAAGAACTTTCCAAAGCTAACACTATCTGCTGAGGGACTAACCTATGGAAGCTGAGCCTAGAAGAGGCAGTCAGAGGATTAGTCGCCACTATAGCCTGTGATCTCCCTACTGCTGATCTTTACGGACTAACCATGCCCTGTTCGGCACTGTCTCTTTAGGGAGGTGGCCACCTCAGTAGTCGCAGGGCTTGTGCCAGAGCCCCCAGCAACGAGAACAGCAAGCAGCACATCGTGACATAACCAAATCTCACCCTATATCTCCTGACGCTAACAGTCAAAGGCTATAGTACCTTACATCCCACTTGCAAATATACAGCTATCAGGCTGTAGGCACATGAGTTCCTAGGCTCCCTCACAAAACAGTACACTGCCAATTTTCTGGAGAAATTTTAGACAAATAGGTCGATTTTTCAAGGTACTACTTGGCTAAAATTAAGATTTCTAAATAGCAAATCAATTCACTTTTTAAAGCAGAACTCCACCCAAAAGGAGAAGTTCCACTTGCATCCTCCCTTCCTCCACTGCCACATTTGGAACTTTTGGGGGAGGGCTCCTGTGAAAACCAGGTACCTGCTCCCACTTCCAGCTGAGTTCACCGCAGCGATCTCTGGTCACTCATTTTTCCCCCTGCAGCCTTCTGGGACACATCACAGGTCCCAGAAGACTGCGAGACCAATCATAAAGCACAGTGACACTTGCGCACACCCAGTATGAAACCGGCTGTGAAGCCAGAAGGCTTCACTGCCAGTTTCCCTTAATTTTAGTTTCCCTTAATTAGGATGCCACAACCAGAACTTTACATTTATTTCCATTTTAAGTATAATCCCTCCAGCCTACCACACTAACAGTGCTACCAGTAGCAAGAAATAATGATGTAGGGGGTAAAACCATTTCATTAATAGAGTACTTTATTTTTTGCCTTGCTTATAGGTACAGTACCGACGTTAGAACTTCTGCGTCAGTTCAGACTACTAACCTAAGAGGGCAGGCCTTCCTATGCTCATCCATACCTATGTCCTGGAAGATATGTGTCCACGTGTTCTGTATCAACATGTTCAATCTGTAAAATGTACTCAGCCACCACACTGCGTTTTAATCTCTCGGTTTTTTAAAATGTAATGTTTTAACATTTGTAACAATAAGGCTCCATGCACACTGGACGTTTTAATTACGCTGGTAATATTAGCTGTGTAAAGTCACGTTAAAAATGTGAGGTTTTCAGTGGTTTTTAGCATTTTTGCATTAGCGTTTAGCAGCTTTTACTTTTTTCTCCGTTTGCACTTTTTTAGCATTTTTTTGTGGGTTTTTTGCTAAAAAAAAAAGTCCAAAAACGCTGGTTTGCCTTGATTTACCACGTTACAGCATTTTTACAGCTAAAAAACTACTCTAGAAGTTCTGGGGTTTTTTTCCAGGCTTTGAAAAAAGCGTCAAAAGACAAAAACAGCCGCTGTAAAAACTTCCATGTGCATGAGGACTTAAGCTGTTTTTTTTATGTTGAAGTTGCCTTAAAGTCCCATACACGTTTTTGGGGGATTATCTACTGACATACTACCACAGAATGTTAACAATTAAGTGACTCCTGAGGTGATTATACAATACTATATCCTGTGTTTGGAGCACAAAGCCTGGTGGAGTTGCAGGGACTTATCAAGTGCAATACATAAATGGAACAGTAGACTGTTATGTAGTTGTGTTTGCCAAAAAAAACATTAAATTGCCTACCTGGATGATCCATACTCTGGTGGAGGCTGGTAACGAACCATTGGTCCATCTGAGCGGTTCTGTGGATTGGCTCTGGGGTCCCCACAATGGTAACCCATTTCCTTGGCTTTCCCATGTGAAGGGAGAGTGGAGATGTTCTTGAATGGATAGTCAGGTGGAGGACCCCTATACTCAATTACTTTTTGTCCCCCATTTTGAGAATGGTTTTTGTACAGTTCATTGGACACAGAATTTTTGTAGAAATCCCCTGGTTGTGGGGAAAGAGGGGCACTGGTAACAGGAGCATGGGCCTTCACTCCACTTGTAGCTAGTGACAGCTGCATAAGTCTCTCACTCAGTGACCGTACATGGCCCTGCTTTAAGTCCTTTAAACCATCGTCTTGGTGAACTTTTCCTGTGTTAACCCTCTGAACAGTAGGACGACCCTCAGTCCTCATTTTCTGATTGGTCACCCCAGTTACATAGAACGCTGCTCCAACACTAGCATGAGGTTGTCCTCGGAAATATTGAGACTGAACTTTGGCCTCTTCATAAGTAGGGAGGTCTTCGCTGTTCTGAACTCTTAGTGGTAGCTGTTTCTCCATCATATTCTCCACCTGGATCTCCTGCCCTTGTGGCTCCTGCCGGGCAGCATGTGGAACAAACTGGGACTCCTGAGAAGTCAGTCCTTCGCTCTGAGGCCCAAGTCCACCAGTGTAGGGAGGAATGTTCCCTGTGGCTTGTTGATGCAATGCCAGCAAGTTACGGTTATCATTAGGATTCCCGTAACGTAGCTGCTCCTGCAGCAGTCTCTGCAACACTGTGGTGGCTGCTTGCTCTTCTGAAGTCCTCATCTCCAAAGTCGGCACCTTAAAATATGGATCCAAATGACCTAAAAAAAAAAAAAAAAAAAAAGCAAATATACAAAGCTGTGATTTTTTTTTTTTAAACAAATTATAAATATGCAGATTTATAAAAATTGGAGCATCTCTAATCGCGCACACACTGCAATTATATTGTGTGGTATCCCTTTCTATTGTAAAGGACTGTACAATCAGTTGACACTATAAAAAATCCTGAATATTAATTATGAATAGTGAAATGAACAAGAAAGTGATTTTACCTATTCAGCCCATCAAGGTCGTGAAATGTTTCTGTTCATCAGGGTGCCGGTGGCCGAACACGGTAAACTTTTCAGGCTATGAAAATATACAGGAAAAAAAAAGTTAAATAAAATTTGGCACAGATATTTTCCCAAAAAAACTAAAAACACACAGAGACACCTGGAAGAGCAGATGGTTTGCTACTCCAGTGACACCAGTTTGAGGTTATCAATTTAAGCCATTTAAGATAAATGTAATTTAGGATTTTACACCTAACAGCAAAAACACCTGTGTGCAAAGATTCTGCTGGAAGCAGCACTAATTCATATGTCACATTCTACTTTCTTGTCAGGGATTGCCTCAAAACCAATAAATGACTTGGAATGTATGCTTTCATCAAACTTTTCTCACAGAGGTGTTTTCCTTCCTAACAGGATC
Source organism: Staurois parvus (assembly GCF_062004578.1). Taxonomy (NCBI): domain Eukaryota; kingdom Metazoa; phylum Chordata; class Amphibia; order Anura; family Ranidae; genus Staurois; species Staurois parvus. The sequence goes on from NW_028318480.1 coordinate 983,319, forward strand.
CCTTTAGTTTTTCTAAGCAGACAGTTTAGCCACCTTTTTTGAACACAGAATTTTTTCGTTTTAGACTTGTGCCACTTTCATCTGATGTAGATTTTTAATCTTTTGATCTAGCCTAGCAAACATAGATATAGACCTGCTATAGATGTTTTAATTTAGGGAAAAATTTCCATTAATGTATTTTCATTTATAAACCTAGATACCCTACAAATATTTACAAATAAGAAACAAATTCCAGTTATTTTCTAAAAGCAACTTTCTTTGTTATCGGTGAAAACCCAAAATATGCCTCAGCAAGCTTCATTATACTGCACTTCACGAGTAGGAAGTATAAACAGGCTTAATTAATAAGGCGACATACAACACAATGATGGTTCACACAAGGGAAGATTGATGATTAGGTGCTATGAAGAACTTTCCCTTTTGTCCAACAGAGAACCTAGTGAACATTTATTCCTTTTAAGTCACTAGGAAAACAAGAGAAGAGTGTGTTAAAAGGGACCTACTCATAGAGATCATTTCTCATATTAAAGCAGTATTAAATCCCAAATCAAAAATGTAATATTTTACAGCTTACCAATCCTTAAAAAGGACAACTTCACCTTTTGGACAAAAATAATAAAATGCACATTTTTTTTGCTGTTGAAACAAATGTCCATTTATTATTTTTGCCCAAAAGGAGCCTGGAAAGCATTGCACCAGCAATCAGTAGATCACTGATGCCATGCAGGTCTCCTGCAGACCTGTCAGAATATCTGATAGCCGTATGGGATATATGGCCAAGCAGATAGATAGGAAGACTCAAACTACTATGGTGCTCCACAGCACTGTGGTAGTTCATTGAAAACTACCAGCTCACAGCCGCTAAGGCTGTCGGGACTGGCAGTTCATTCATTCACGAAAGTCAGTGAATGAATGACACGGCTGTGTGAGCAGAGCCCCACATGGCCGTGCCGGTTTCAAATCTAACAGATAATGGGGGGGGGGGGGTGCGGCTAAAAACGGGTGGAACATGTAACATGTTCCCAAAGGTGAATGCAGTGGATGCAATAGTTTTCATTTATTATGCTTTTTCTTCTTTTTTTGATGATCTGGCTAGTAATATACCTCCTGTATTAGGAGATCTACACTCTGGATTAAGGAGCAACAAAGACACCTTTGGACAGCAGCATTGTTAATCTTGGGGGAGGGGAGTGGTAGATGTGCTAGCAGAATAAAGCTGGCCATACATGGATTGAAAATTGGCTGGTTCAGCAAAAACTGGGTGAATTGCGATCCATGAATAGCCATTCCTGTTCATGAGAAGAGAAAGTGCGGGTATATACATTCTGATAGTAGAGAGGCGGGGCAGAAACATTGGCGCAAGGGCAAAAAAAAAAAAATCAAGGTCTTCTTTGTCTGCTAGTCCAATATCTCACAGACCGCACCCAGCAGCAGATATCTGGTCAGCCCCTATAGACGCGAGATTGTCACCAAATTTAGGGGGAAAAAAAAAAAAAAAAAAAAAAAAAGCTAAAATTGGTTTTATTCCTTTTACTTTTATTCCTATGTGCATCAGGACTATTGTTTATGTATTCTGTCTGTAATTTTGTACTTTTTACATATCAAATGTACTTATGACCAATCTCTTTATAAAATCTAAATTTTTTTATTTTAGAAAAACTATTTCATAAACCATAGGAAGCATTTCTAGAACACACACACGCGAACACACACGGAACTCCTATAAGATTAAGCGTACAGGGTGGACCATAAAATGCACTAAATAACACCCAGTCCACATTCTTTGTCGGTTACATCAGGACTGTGAGGAAGTGACAATTATGTGAGATACATACTCTGCATTATATTGTAACAGATAAAATGGTTTATATTTCAAAAATCTGGTTAACAAAATAGTGTTATTTATCCTTTAAAATAGTTCTGATGTGAATCTGGTTTAAAACAGTACTCTGTATGCAGATTTACAATCCTGATCAATGGACATGTATATTAAAATCATTTAAAAGGAGAAGTATAGCGAAATCTAAAGTTCACTGTCAGCCAACATCACTCAGCCAGTCCAGGCTCTGAAAAATATCCCAACCATATGATCGCAATCCACCTAGAAGCCTAGACCAGCACCTAGCACCCCCCACCGCACAATACTCTCAATCATGGCACCACCTGCCTAGAGTTTGCATGTTTTCCCTGTGACTGCGTGGGTTTCCTCCAGGTACTCCAAAGATATGCTGGTAGGTGAATTGGCTCTTGTCTAAATTGGCCCTAGTATGTGTATGTATGAATGTAAGTTAGGGACCTAAGATTGTACGCCCCTTGAGGGTTAGGGACTGATGGGAATGTACAATATACAGTTGCAAGAAAAAGTATGTGAACCCCTTGGGATTACGTGGAGTTTTGCATGAATTGGGCATAAAATGTGTTCTGAACGTCATCTAAGTCACAACAATAGAAGAACACAGTCTGCTGAACATAATACTACACAAACATTAGATGTTGCCATGGTTTAATTGCACATAACATGTAAACATTCACAGTGCAGGAAGGAAAAAGTATGTGAACCTTTGGACTTAATAACTGGTTGACCCTCCTTTGGCAGCAATAACCTCAACCAAACGTTTCCTGTAGTTGCAGATCCGACCGGCACAACGATCTGGAGTAATTTTGGACCACTCCTCTTCACAAAACTGTTTCAGTGTAGCAATATTCTTGGGATGTCTGGTGTGAATCGCTCTCTTAAGGTCATGCCACTGCATTTCAATCGGGTTGAGGTCAGGACTCTGACTGGGCCACTCCAGAAGGCGTATTCTGTGCTGTTGCAGCCATTGTTTTGTTGAATTACTTGTATGCTTTGGGTCATTGTCCTGTTGCATCACCCATCCTCTGCGGAGCTTCAGTTGGCGGACAGATGGTCGTACGTTTTCCTGCAAAATGTCTTGATAAACTCTGGAATTCATTTTCCCATCAATGACAACAATCCGTCCAGGCCCTGAGGCAGCAAAGCAGCCCCAAACCATAATGCTCCCTCCGCCATGTTTTACAGTGGGGATGAGGTTTTGATGTTGGTTTGCTGTGACTTTTTTCTGCACACATAGTGTTGTGTGTTCTTCCCAAACAACTCAATCTTGGTTTCATCTGTCCACAGTATATTTTGCCAGTAGTGCTGTGGAACATCCAGGTGCTCTTTTGCAAACTTCAAACGTGCTGCAATCTTCTTTTTGGACAGCAATGGCTTCCTCCGTGGTGTCCTCCCATGTACTCTATTCTTGTTTAATGTTTTCCTTATTGTAGATGTGTCAACAAAAATGTTAGCATGTGCCAGAGATTTCTGTAGGTCTTTAGCTGACACTCTGGGATTCTTCTTTACCTCATGCAGCATTCTGCGCTGTGCTCTTGCAGTCATTTTTACAGGACGACCATGCCTAGGGAGAGTAGCAACAGTGCTAAACGTTCTCCATTTGTAGACAGTCTGTCTTACCGTGGACACATGAACATCAAGGCTTTTGGAGATACTTTTGTAACCCTTTCCAGCTTCATGCAAGTCAACAATTCTTGATTGTAGGTCTTCTGAGAGCTCTTTTCTGCGAGGCATGGTTCACATCAGACAGTGCTTCTTGAAACCAGTAAACCCAAAACAGGTGTGTGTTTTTTAAGGGCAGGACAGCTGTCAGCAACACATCCAATATCATCACACTGATTGGAGTCAAGGTTGGCTCACTCCTGGCTCCAATTAGCTCTGGGAGAAGTCATTAAGCTAGGGCCTCACAAACTTTTTCCTCCCTGCACTGTGAATGTTTACATGTTATGTGCAATTAAACCATGGCAACATCTAATGTTTGTGTAGTATTATGTTCAGCAGACTGTGTTCTTCTATTGTTGTGACTTAGATGACGTTCAGAGCACATTTTATGCCCAATTCATGCAAAACTCCACGTAATCCCAAGGGGTTCACATACTTTTTCTTGCAACTGTATATATGTAAAACTCTGACAGTCACCGCTCTCTGCTCAGAGGAGAGGGCAGAACTGAGCAAATCAACAGTGTCTGATTGCTAAGATCTCACTACAGAGCTGGTGGTGGACAGATGTAGTATCGGATCAATCTTTCATCCACCTAGGTGAGTACTTCCTCTTTTAAATGTATTTTTACAGTGCCTTGAAAAAGTATTCCTACCGCTTGATATTTTCCACATTTTTTCATGTTACAACCAAAAACAAATGTATTTTATTGGGATTTTATGTGATAGACCAACACAAAGTGGCCCATAATTGTGAAGTTGAAGGAAAATGATAAATGGTTTTCAACATTTTTTACAAATAAATATGTGAAAAGTGTGGCGTGCATTTGTATTCAGCCCCCCGAGTCAATACTTTGAAGAACCACCTTTTGCTGTAATTACAGCTGCAAATATTTTTGGGGATGTCTCTTCCAGCTTTGCACATCTAAAGAGTGACATTTTTGCCAATTCTTCTTTGCAAAATAGCTCAAGCTCTGTCAGATTGGATGGAGAGCATCTGTGAACAGCAATTTTCAAATCTTGTCACAGATTCTCAATTGGATTTAGGTCTGGACTTTTACTGGGCCCTTCTAACACATGAATATGCTTTGATCTAAACCATTCCATTGTAGCTCTGGCTGTATGTTTAGGGTCGTTGTCCTGCTGGAAGGTGAACCTCTGCCCCAGTCTCAAGTCTTTTGCAGACTCCAACAGGTTTTCTTCTAAGATTGCCATGTATTTGGCTCCATCTATCTTCCCATCAACTCTGACCAGCTTCCCTGTCCCTGTTGAATAAAAGCATCCTCACAATATGATGCTGCCACCACCATGTTTTACGGTTGGGATGGTGTGTTCAGGGTGATGTGTAGTGTTAGTTTTCTGCCACACACAGCATTTTGCTTTTAGGCCATAAAGTTCAATTTTGGTCTCATCTGACCAGATCACCTTCTTCCACATGTTTGCTGTCTCCCCCACATGGCTTCTCACAAACTGCAAATGGGACTTCTTATGGCTTTCTTTCAACAAAGGCTTTCTTCTTGCCACTCTTCCATAAAGGCCAGATTTTTGAAGTGCAACCTAGTAGTCCTGTGGACAGATTCTCCCACCTGAGCTGTGGATCTCTGCAGCTCCTCCAGAGTTACCATGGGCCTCTTGACTGCTTCTATGATTAATGCTCTCCTTGCCCAGCCTCTCAGCTTAGGTGGACGGCCATTTCTTGGTAGGTTTGCAATTGTGCCATACTCCTTGCTTTAAATTTCTCCATAACTTTATCCCTGACCTGTCTGGTGTGTTCCTTGACCTTCATGATGCTATTTGTTCACTAATGTTCTCTAACAAACCTCTGAGGGCTTCACAGAACAGATGTATTTATACCGAGATTAAATCACACACACACAGGTGGCCTCTATTTACTAATTAGGTGAATTCTGAAGGCAACTGGTTCCACTAGATTTTAGTTAGGGGTATCAGAGTAAAGCGGGCTGAATACAAATGCATACCACACTTTTTAGATATCTATATGCAAAAAATTTGAAAAACCATATATCATTTTCCTTCCACTTCACAATTATGTGCCACTTTGTGTTGGTCTATCACATAAAATCCCGATAAAATACATTGTACACAGTCGGCATAAGTAACTGAATATGTCTACATCAGCCTCCTATAACCAGCTGTTGCTGCTTATCTGTCCAATCAGCAAGCTGGGAGGGGGAAGGCTGAGGTGTTGGGATTGGAGGTTATGTTCTGGACTAATGTACACCAGAGGTCCAGGTCCTGCTTGTCCTGTTTGAGAGGCGTTACCTATGCCATTCTACTGGCTGAAATTAATAAAAGGTAAAACATGTATTTCAAATGTGTATTTAGCTGCTTGCCTGGAGCTTTACTTATAAATTAATAAAGTAGTTCCATAGGATAAAAATTATTACTGACATCACAAATAATTCACAGTGGAAATCAGCACTATAGAACATATTTCTTTATTTGTATTACTGCCAAGCTTATTTTTGAAGAGTAACAACTCTAGGTCCATTGCAAGGATTTTATCAAACTTTGTTGCAAATTCCTAATTTTTAATATAAAGAAATAGCGGTCTGTTGGTCTGTGTCCATGTGCAAGGTGAATGGGCAAAATTTTATCAAACAGCTGCTGCACCTGCAGGGTTCTAATAAGGAAAGTGGCAGGGTCTGATTTCCCTTTGAGTTCATCTCACCAAAATTAGATTTTTGTTGCAGAGGATGCCCAAAATCTGACGCATCTTAGTGCAGACTTCTGAGAAAATCACTAAGCCAATCACAGTAGCAGGAAATCACATTTCTGGTCACTGTGTACCGTATGACATATTTTATTCATTTTTCAGAAAATTAGAGTGCTACAGATTGAAAAGGAAAGGCAATTTTTAATAACAATAAATTACAATATGACTGGTGTAGCAATGGCATAGGCTATATTTTTTATTTGCTACTTTATTTTACCATGAAAGTGCAGTTACCCTTTAAGTACAGCAACTCATCAAGTTACTGTTTTGACTTAAACTCCAACTTCTGGAAACCTGGAAATTCTCCTTTGCAGAGTTAACCATTTGTCTAGTCTAGGGGCTGTGAAGAGCACTTATACTTAACTGATCATCTGCTCCCCCAGTAGACTGCTCCATACTCTGGCAGTTAACTCTTCCTCTCTGTCCTCACGTCCGATGCAGGGCTATGGTCAATGCATTGGTCTTGAGGACCTTACACACCACCAGAGCATAGGGAAACAAATGCTGCAGATAACGGTCTAGTAGCACTGAGGTTCCGGTAAATAAATCTACTTTTTCATGCCCCCTAGACATAGCAGTAAGGTTTAAAGCAGAACAGCCAAATTTTTTTGTGCCCTTGCTGCATGGATCAGCTGCTTGTTTTTTTCTAGAGGTGAGAATGAAGCTCTTACTAACCTAACCCGCCAATCCTCTGGAAAACCACGCTCCGCCGTGGTCTGTTCCTGTCTATAGAGCATGTATTGAGCATGCTGACAGGAGCAGTCCATGTATATGACCTCTAGAACAAGATGAGCCCGGAATTCGGCTTTAAGTTTCCTTAAGTTCGGCTTTAAGAATAAGAACCACTTCTTAACTATTCCTTCTATTTAGGAACAACCTATGCAATCCAGTCATCCAGTCTTCCTTTACCATCAACCTCACCCTGTGTGGCCATAGTGGCTCTGTGCCTAAAGATTTTAGGCTTTAATATAGCTTTCGTGTTAAAATGTTACACATGAATGCAAAAACTCACAAAATCAAATTTTACAGCTTTAGAACCAATTTTAACACCAATGCTTGCCGCATTCCGTGTGCTGTCACCATTCTAAAACCAAAACCAGATAACAAAAAGTATCAGTTTGAGGATTTATAAATATTATATAATACAATTGCTTTGATGTCTTCCCTCTGGACAGGAAAAGCTCAGAGCCTGTAAACTGTTCAGAAGACGGAGTACTACGTGCCCTGACACCAAATTACAATCTGGAGTTACAAACTGGAGCATTTCAAAGCAACACTTTCCAATCCCTTCTACTTCAATTACACAAAAAATAGCAAAAACTCCTATCGGGTTTAACCTCTCACCCCTCCATCCTCCAAGACATTGTGTGTTGTTTAATATGGCCATGACCTTTTACTTGTGTTGTAAGGGAAGCATGATAAATGACACATTCACCATCAGGCAAGGTTCCTCCACCACAGAGAATTCTGCTAAGGACGATCTGTGCTTAGAATGGCCTCTTACCATCAAAATTTTAACTTAAAAACCCTTTCTTATGGGTCTCTTATACTGCTATATCTGGGCATACATGTGACACATTTTTCAGCCTGCAAAATGAAAGCATAACATGCATTGAATTAAGGGCTGGTTCACACGAGAACGTGGTGCAGGAAACTCGTGTTCTGTGCACGTTTGCAGCACCGTGTTCAAAACGCACTGCAGGTGCCATCTGTAGCAAGTGTCAATATTAAGTTAAGGACACCCCAAACACAGGCTGTGTGTTTTTCCGCACTGTTGCGCAAGGTACAGAAGTACCGCAATACGTTTTCAGTATGTTTCCAGAAGTAGTGAATGCATTAGTCTTTGGTGTTGTGCGATTTCAGCGCAAATTGAATGGGCTGATATCATACCACACAGAAGCACAAAGGGATACACAACACCTTCCTGTGCGCGTCGCAGTGTGAACCAGCCCTTAAGGTGAAGTTAACCTTTTGTAAGCAAAAAATACATTTTATATATTATATAATAATAATACTACTACTACATGATTTTGCAGGGGGGGGGGGGTTCACTGCAGCCTGCAAAGCATTGCACCCATGATCAGTGGATCATGGGTGCAATGTCAGGCTCCTGCATACACTCGGTAAAGCTGTCGGTCCATACCCCCGTACAGGCAGACAGGTACTGAAGTACAGGAAGAGTCAATCAACTACGAGGGCATTCATCAGCTCTCCTACAGTTCACTGAGAACTAGAAGCCATCTGCTGCAGTGGCTGATGGGACGTTTAGTTCATTCATTCACAAACACTGTTTTTAAAATGTGACAGTGGGTGCAGGGAGAAGAATCCCCAACCGCTGTCACAGTTGGGGTGAGGGGGGGAAAAGAGGTCGGCTGCGGCGTAGTAACATGCTATATCCTATATGCAGACATAACATTTAACATGTTACAAAAAAAAAGGTAATTTATCCTTTAAAGAAGAAGTTAAAGGTATGGCATTTTTTACATTGTTACATTAGTTTAGCATGGACCAATGTAACTATGCATGTACTATACCTGTGTGATCCTCTAGAACCTAAAAATTACTGAAGGTGGCACCACAACTCCAGTGATCTCCAATAGCTTCCGGGTCCCACGCAGAGTGGTGACTTTGCTGTATAGTGAACACAGGAGGTTAGATGCTAAGCACTGGTGCCATTTAGAGAATGCTCTGCAAAGCATTCTGTGATTGGACAAAGTGGTGAGCATGATGTCATCATCCTGCCTCTCTCCACTTTGTCTAGTCAGAGAATGCTTTACATTCATTGAGAAAAATGCAAAGAAGTCTCTGAATGGCACCGATGAGGAGCATCCAATCCCCTGTGTTCACAATGAAGCAGGGCAGCTATTCAGAACAGGACCTGAAAGCCAGTTGAGTTCACAGGAGTAGCAGTGCCCAACCTGTAGTGTGGCTGTATTTTCATAGCTAGGGGACTTGGTAAAGCACATTTACTTACACGATCTGCTCCTGTGAGCTCCTCTCCATGCTGCTGGACTGGTCCATGCAGCCTCTTCTCCCCTATGCTCTGGTGGTCTATCTAGACCAATGCATGGACCATGGCCCTGCACTGGATGTGAGGACAATGAGAAACAGTTCAACACTGGACCATGGAGGAGAGCAGTCTGTCAGAGGAGTGGAGGATAAGGTAAGTAAAAGGTGCTCTTCCACCCTCTAGACTAGAGATGCACGGATACCGAGTATTTTCACAAGTACCCGTACTTGTGAAAATGCTCCCGATACCCGAAATTGATACTTTGCAGTGCGATTTGCATCCATACAAAATGAATGAGTGCAAACCACACTGCAAAGAATAGCATGTGATTTGAACAGGAATGCTGTGTGCATGCAGCTTCCCTACTGCTTTTTGAACCCAGGTTTGTCATAGCTCAAGTTCACACAGAAGCAGTGTTAGAAATCTCCCTGCACCAATCCCATGCTGTCACACAACAAAAAGCCGCTTCATAGGTCTGGGGATCTGAAATCTCTCCTCTCCTTGCAGTGGGCTAGGCGACTTCTGATTGGTCAGCACTATGCAGCGCTTCATCAGATTCTGTATGCACTGTTAGTAAATCTCCCACTATGTGTACCATTTAGGGAAATTTCTCTTCACTTTCTTCCTAAGGGTCACAACAGAGAGTGAGAATAAATCTTCCAAAGTAAGAGGACTTCCCTTTTTTTGGACAGCAGTCCCCACTTGAAGAATCCCCTTATCTCCTGTTCTGGTGTCGATTCTAAAATCTTGGATATCCTCTTAAGCGGACCATACATTAAACTATTTGCTTGTACAATTTTCTTTAGATTTCCCAAAATCATATAATATGAGGTCAAACTTAAACCACTTTCAATCTGTATGCAGTTAGGCAGGCCCTTGCACTACACAGTTGAAGGTAAGTCTAAAGGAAATCACACAAGAAAATTGTATGATGTATGGCCAGCTTTACTTTATTTTTATGACCATGGTCGTCAGGACAAATAGTGGAGTAAACCTTCCCAGTGGGGACAAAGACACTCTATCCAAAACGTAAAAAAGGGAGGTTGTCCTAGAGATACACTAACAAAGCTGAGATTATATGAATCTCATAATGTGTGTAACTGATGTAGAAAAAAACGTCCAGAGTTGTTGCATTCTTTCAGCAATGCAGGGTGTGGCGAGAAGCAGGTGTATGGAACGGTGCCAGTACTGGTTATCCATGCCACGAGGCTGAGTCACCTGAACACAACCAGAACAGCCCTACCGGAGAAAGCATCATTCTGCCAGGCAGGAGTTGGAGTACGACATTCATCAAAATATACAGAGGGATTTAAAAGAAAATGGACTATAAATTCCGATTGCATAATGAGCAGAGCAGTCTGAAAATCATTATTTAGCAGATAAGGAGCCACTTGGGAGTGTTTGTACCAGGCTAGAAATGGCAGATTTTATTCAATAAACCTATTTAAATGTCATGAAAAATAAAGCAACCATTTCCCAAGTTAAACTGGAACTTCAACGTACTCACAGCTCTGGTACAGATGGGGTAGTGATAGGATCTTTGTCAGGTATTCTGTATTCCCATCCATGTCACTGAAGAGGAAGTGAAGGAAATATGTCCCATATGGGGACACAGACCGTACTATAAACTAGTCAGGAGTTTGAACCTCTACCTACTCTATCCTGAACTAGAAATGAAAGTTTTAGGTCGGTTTATCCTTTTTTAAAAAAAATGTGCTAGAAAACAAAACACATAACCCCGTGTAAAAAAAATTCAGCACCACAATTCACATCAAAACAAAAAAAGGAGAAGGTATGTGAATTAATATGTGAAACAGCATATGATGTACTTGCACAACAGCACTCCGTAAGAGAGGGAGGGGCAGCATTAGGAGCCAATCAGGTGCACTGCACTACACATGTGCTGACAAGGAACATGGCGGCAGAGGCTGGATTCACACCTAAGTGTACCAGGAACGCACAGTACCGCTTGGGTTTTTCTTGTGTTTCTGCTCATCATGCATAGGGCAGTCCATTCATGTGAATGGGCTGCCCTATGAGTGACAAAAACTCCACAGAAGATCAAAAACCTTTTTTGGAGTGAAGCATGGTGTGTATTTTTGCCTTGCTTTTGTAGCGGGTTTGCTTGCAGCAACACTTGCGGCCGTTACCAGCGCTTGGGGTGCCATTAACAATTTATTGCGCCGCGAGTGCTCTCCTTTCTTGTCCTACCGGTATTAAATTTTGGGGGTGGGGGCTGACCAAGCTGTATTGCATAGCTGCAAAAGATAAAAGTCAGGTCACCAGCCTGGCTGGGCTATCTGCCAGGGCTATGCAAGTCTTAGGACAGGCCAGAAAAAGACAATTCCTTTTGCAGGTAAAACAGCTCACATAAATTGATTACAATGTAGTATATTTGACTGAAGTTCAATATGAATTAAATCCTAAATAAAAGATGCGCCTTTTCTAAATAGGACTTCAAACCCGTATACTACCTACACAACTAGGCATATCACATTGCCAGCAACCAAGGCTCTTCCAGCTCCAAGTCGTGCACATTTATACAACAGTGTCCTAATATACAGTGATCTAGACTTTCAGATGTTTTATTATTGTGGATAGAAATGTGTTTGCTGGCAGATTCCAGGGAGACGCAGAATAATATAAAACCGCGGAATGCAGAACAAAGGCCAGAACAGGGCGGTAATCTGAGTCATTTCGATTCTCTGCATACACTTAACAAGGGGACAGCGATCAAAGGACAACTGATACTCCTGATTTTCCAAGGCTGCAGCAAACCTCCTAGAGGTGAGCCTATTCAGCACCAAGACAACAAAAGGCAGTTACCTTTGTACTCTGGGTACTTCAGTTAACCCACCTGCTGCCACAGGCACCAACCAAGGGACCAGCTGGTAGGAAAGGAATGGAGGGTGCATACATTCCACATGACAACAGAAAGGATGGGGCCATCTTAAAATAAACATAATATACATATATACATACATACATACATACACACACTTATACTATGGGTTTGTGTAGCAACACCAATAAATGGAGCAAAAAAAAAAAAAAATTCTGCAAACTACTTATACTAATTTATTGATTTTTTGATTGGGTGCTGTGCAAATTCTGAACATACCAGAAGACTGAGCACAACGCCCAGCCTCAGTAAACAGAAGGCAGGTGCAGCATTTAGTAATCCTCGACTACATTTGAATACATACATGTAGTATCACCTACAATGCAGTCCTTGCCAATGCTTCTTAAAAATGCAGCATAAAATCCGATTCTCATTTTTCAAATTTGTTTCAATTTGCAATCACAATTTTAAATCATTTTAAAAATCATTTGTAAAAATTAATAAAATAAGTCTTGGAATGAGGTGGACAGAGAAAAATTGGCAGCCATTCGCTATAAATAGGATGAATGCATTCTACATACATTTACTGCTACAAGAGTGCTGGTCTCTGGCTGAGCATGTATGGTCAGAAGTACAATGAACATTATGTTTCACTCTTGGTATAAACACAACATAAAACATGTGTATAAAACAAACATATAAAAAAGACAAAGTTCTAAAGTAACTAAATTTAAAATAGTTTGTGTAAACTGCAATAAACAATTTTTTAAACCTAATTTATTTTTTTTTTGCTTCACCTGACTGTAGAGAGCTGCCTCCTCCCCTGACACCTTTGGACACGGGAACGGAGGTGAGTATTGTTCCACTTTAATTGAAGCTGAAGTTAAAAGCGGATTGGCTTCCGCACTGCACCAGATTTTGATAGCAGCTAAACAATTATTGTAAATGATCAACGGCATCTCTGTTTCTACCATGTTATCTCATAATCAGATTGATCACGTATACAATCATATTTTGCTCTACATATCACAGTGCTGCTCACTGATGCCAAATAAATAATGTTATGCCAATCGATTCAGTTTGATTGAATTTGATCAAAAGGAGTCTAAATCGATCAAAAGGGAAGTTATGGTTAATTGCTTGCAGATTTGATTGGATCTCACACATGGATAGAATAAAATAAAGTGTGTGTAGCCACCACTACCTGTAATAGAGATAACAGTTATTGAAGTTCAGTTCACGCTGTGACTCCCATAGCAATGCGCTGCACATTCCTATTTGGTTCACATGTGATTCAGTGTGATGCGACATGAACCCTTTCATTTTGAATGGACTCAAATCACCCTGCATTGCATCAAAAAGTAGTGCATGCACTACTTTTTGAAATACACTGAAACCAGATTACATAGTACATTTATTCCATGTGATCTGGTGCAGGCAAACACACTGCATTCGCAGCCTGAATTTGGGGTGTCATTAACTTAACACAGACACCTGCTGCAGATCGCAACTGACACGCGTTTTGAAGGCGGTTTAGAAGCCACACACGGATTGCGGGTTTCCCTGCAGTGCGTTCTAGTGTGTACCTGGCCTATACTTTAACTTCTTGAAAAATGCACATCTCAATGGACATTAAAAAATCATTTGGTACAGTTATCTTTTACAAAGATTATACGCAGCAGAGGACTGTTCGGGGTTTCAGGCATTCTTACATAATGTGCTTCTCTTAGGAAGACAGATGTACATTTTTTTTTTAACTCGTTGTGGTATTTGGTTTTGATTCTCATTAAGACATAAACGGCAGTGTTCTCGTTGAAGCCTATTTCCAGCCAATATGAACATGGCGAGTAGGAAGCATTGCAGCATCACAGACAGAAATTCTTGGGCCTCCATCCCCCACAACTATGCCCCCCCCCCCAGCACAGCCCTGTGTGATGCTGATCTAACAGACTTGGAGAGGCTGCCGTCTTGCTGATGAGAATCATGTGAGGCCTCGCCGCTAAGGCCAGACTTTTGTAAAGTTTCTGTATAAGCAAACCTCTTTTCCAACCTCCCTTTCGCTACGTTTTCTCAGAGCACGTCTGATATGAAGAAAAAAAAAAAAGAAGGGAGGTTTTCATCAACAATGAAAGTCAATTAATGAGCCATTGTTCTACCAGCATAACTAGGATGTTTCCCCATGGGATCTATGAAGCAATTTGTACTTTGCTCCGGTAAGCTGAGAAATGGGAGAGGTTCTATTTCCTCTCTCTGCTTCTCTAAATGTCTGATGTCATTGTATTCAACAAGAATTTCACTTCGAAATCTCCCTCCTCCCCTTTATTGGCTGGCTGATAAGCGCAGAGTGCAATAATGACAGTAAAGTGAAGGATTGTACTGCTTCCCTCCGCACAGGCGCCAAACAATTACAATCTATAATGTACAAACAGACAAACTTCACCCTTCATCGCAGTTGGAGGTGGTAATGCCATTTCTGGTTCACATGGATGCCGCATATCAATGGCAGTGAAGGTATTTTATAAGAGATGACGGCACTTAGCAGTACATGCCATAAAAACTCCAACACACACTAAATAAATAAAACATTTACAGGAAAAATGTCCTAACCATGTAAACCACTTCTTTCAAAAGTGTGACTCACAGTATTACGGCTAATTTGTAACTAGTTATAACAGCACAGAGTAAAATTATTTCAACCTCAAACACAAAAATATACACTCACCGGCCACTTTATTAGGTACTGGGTTGGACCCCCTTTTGCCTTCAGAACTTCCTTAATTTTTCATGGCATAGATTCAACAAGGTGTTGGAAACATTTTACAGAGATTTTGGTCCATATTGACATGATAGCATCACGCAGTTTCTGCAGATTTGTGGGCTGCACATCCATGATGTGAATTTCCCATTCCACCACATCCCAAAGGTGCTCTATTGGAGTGAGATCTGGTGACTATGGAGGCCATTGGAGTACAGTGAGTTCATTGTCATGTTAGAGATGATTTGAGTTTTGTGCCATGGTGCATTATCCTGCTGGAAGTAGCCATCAGAAGATGAGTATACTGTAGTCAAAAAGGGATGGACGTGGTCAGCAACAATATTCAGGAAGGCTGTGGCTCAATTGGTACTAAGGGGCCCAAAGAGTGCCAAGAAAATATCCCCCACACCATTACACCAACAACCACCACCTGAACCGTTGATACAAGGCAGGATGGATCCATGCTTTCATGTTTATGCCAATTTCTGACCCTACCATCTGAAGGTCATAGCTGAAATCGAGACTCATAAGTCCAGGCAACATTTCTCTAATCTTGTCTATTGTCCAGTTTTTTTGAGCCTGTGCAAGCTGTAGCCTCCGTGTCCTGTTCTTAGCTGACAGGAGTGGCACCCAGTGTGGTCTTCTGCTGCTGTAGCCCATCTGCTTCAAGATTCGACGTGTTGTGCGTTCAGAGATGATACTCTGCATACCTTGGTTATAACAAATGGTTATTTGTGTTACTGTTGCCCTTCTATCATCTCGATCCAGTCTGCTTATTCTCCTCTGACATCAACAAGGCATTTTTGTCCACATAACTGCTGCTCACGGCATACTTTCTCTTTTTTAGACCATTCTCAGTAAACCCTAGAGATGGCTTTGCATGAAAATCCCAGTAGATCAGCAGTTTGTGAAATACTCAGACCAGCCCATCTGGCACCAACAACCATGCCACATTCAAAGTCACTTAAATCCCCTTTCTTCCCCATTCTGATGCTCGGGTTGAACTTCAGCAAGTCATCTTCACCACGAATAGATACCTAAATGCATGGAGTTGCTGCCATGTGATTGGCTGATTAGCAATTGGTGTGACCAAGCAATTGAACAGATGTACCCAATAAAGAGGCCGGTGAGTGTATACTTAAAGCGGCATTAAAAGTGAAGGTAAGATTTTTATTTTTGGAAAATAACAAACATGTCATGCTTACCTGTTCTGTGCAATGTTTTTCACAGAGCAACCCCAATGCTCCTCTTCTCGGGTCCTCTTTTACAAAATGAAGGTAGACATTACAGTTACAATACAATTTGGTACAAGAGGAAACAGAGCCCTGCTCGTTATGGGGGAACTTGCATGTGCTTGCTCCTGAATCAGCTCTCTATGTCCACTGACACGCAGCTCAGCCTTGCCCCACTTTCTTCACTGGCTGTGATCGACAGCAGCAGGAGCCAATTGCTCCCACTGCTGCCTCTCTGTCCAATGAGGATAGACAGAGTAGAGAGACGCTGCTCTTGTGCACATCACTGGATCGAGTTTGGGCTCAGAAC
Source organism: Staurois parvus (assembly GCF_062004578.1). NCBI lineage: Eukaryota > Metazoa > Chordata > Amphibia > Anura > Ranidae > Staurois > Staurois parvus. Next base: position 999,719 of record NW_028318480.1, read on the forward strand.
AATATAAAGTATGGCTGGGGTGGTGATGATGGGGAGGAGAGGAGCTGCATGCACAAGGTTTTTTGCCTTAATGTCCAAAAACAAACATTTATTTTATTGCAGCTTACCAATTCTTAGATGCGATAGCTGCATTAGTTTTCTTTTTGAGACGGTTTCTTTTATTTTCATCCGGTGATCTGTCCATTACTTCTGGTATTCTACAAAACAAGCTCTCCTGCAGATGCAGCAGTTAGGGGGTTGCGACATAACATTTACCACTGACAAAAGGTGGTTACAATGGTCAGCTTACAATAGTCACCTTTTATGTCTTTATTTAAGCAAGACCTTTAGGAAAACAAAACATTTGTCCTGACTAAATTAAAGTGTTAGCTGGAGTTTGGTTTCAATTTGCTTACTATATATAAATCTGCTAGTGCATCTAAACACCCCCCAAACTGACATTGCTGTTGTACAAAGGCATCTCTGTTGCTCCTTCAGCCAAAGTGTAGGCACTTTGATACAGGAAGTAGATCATTGGGCAGATCATTAGGTGAAAGCAGAGGGTAAAAGCCCAATTTAAAAAAAAAAAAACACTAATGCAGCCACCACATTTCTGGATTAGTAAGCTGTAATATATTAAAGGGCTCGTTCACACGATGGTGCAGAGACATCCGTTTTTCTGCACATGTTCTGCAAGGGCACAACAAAATCAATTGTTCTCTATGTACCCTGTTCACACTACAACACTAGTATCAAGTGCAGATTTTTTCTGCAAAGGATTCTGCAACGTGTATGAAATTCATTGAAGCATGTATGAAAACTGATGTCTCTGCAAGAGAAATCTGTGCGTCTGTTTTTCTGCACGTATGGTGTGAACAAGGCATGAATGGTCAGCTGCTAAAAACAAAAAATAAAAAAAGGATATATGAGATCAGTAATAAAAAAATTCCCTGTTTCAGCTAATTTGTAGCCACCCAATTTAGTACTTTTATCCCATTAAAAAAAAAAAATTAATCTTTTAACTGATTAGAGCAACCCAAATGTACAAACGAAACCAGCGCTCAAATCTTCATGCAGACTAGAAGGAACTTTAAAATGCCAAATGTTGAGGTGCAGCCCTTCAAAGATTGGGAAATCTTAGTACTGGTAAACAAAAGCAAAAAAGGGCGCACTCTCATCGTGCATTAACATGGTAAACCACAAATTTATTTAAAAAACATATAGATGTATACTCACAAACCAAAGGGAATAAAAACAGAGCAGATAAATCTGAAATATCAGTCCAATGGAATAATAGACCCTTGTAGGGATAGGATAACAAGTTTCAGGACACAAACTCCCAGAGCTCTGAAGTGGGGGGTCCGTCTCCCGAAACGCGTCTCCCTACAAGGGTCTATTATTCCATTGGACTGACATTACGGATTTATCTGCTCTGTTTTCATTTACTTTGGTTTGTGAATATAAATCTATGTTTTTTAAATAAATTTGTGGTTTACCACGTTAATGCACAATGAGAGTGCGCCCTTTTTTGCTTTTGATTAGAGCAACCAGTTCATCCAGGTTCCTAATCAGTGCAAGATGTGGTGGCCCATAGTATCTATTTTGCTTTGTTTTGGATACTATAGAATGCAAATGACTGGTAAGGGCTGTTGCACTTTGCATTGCCTGCCTAAATGTGCAATCGTTGGGCAAGATTTTTTCATATGTATCATACAGAAAGAGTCCAGCAACCTAGAAAGCCCAGCAAGTATCACTATCAATGTTTGCTGCTTCTGAGTTCTCAGTGCCACTGGTCCCTCAATACACATAAAATCCAATTTTTTCTCAAACAAATTTCAAGCAATTAATGTGTTTTTGTTCAGGAAAGTCCATTCATTCCAAAATCGAAAGGCAAAACAAATGAAATTTTGAAGTAATTCAAATGATGTTAGTCAAACCATCAAATGTACTGATAATTTTTTGTACAAATCTTGATTTGAAAACCTGTTGTATGGCAAGCTGAGGAACTTAAAACCACTTCCCGTCCAAGGTACGTTTATAAACTTCCTCGGACAGGAAGGGAGGTATCTTGGTCATCACTGATTGAGATATCCTCTTGCAGCCCTGGAAATTTTCTACAAAGAAAAAAAAAATTGTCAGTGTGGCTAAGAAGCCACTGGATTACTTTTACAGGCGACGGGAGAGCCCAGTAAGGACACTTCCAGTGGCAGCCGGCTCCAGGCACACAGCGAGAGTCCCGGATGTAGTTCCTACCGCTGTGTGACGTCAGAAACAGGAAGAGACGAGAAATTTGTCACTTCCTGTTCTTTTGTTTACCTGGCCAGTAACCATGCCAAGGAGCAGCTGATCAGGCTTTTAAAGAATTGCCTATGGAGATTTTTAGGTACCAAAATTTGGCGTACTTCCATGGAGGGACACAATTTTAAAGCATGACATGTTTGGTAATTATTTACTTGGCGTAACATCTTCTTTGATATTCTACCAAACAACTGGTATTGGTAGTAGCTGGGTATTATATCCATTAAAGTGTATTTGTTCCAAAAAATGTGCATTTGAAAAACCACTGCGCAAATATCGTGTCACATAAAAATATGCAATGCCCACTATTTTATTCTCTAGAGTCTCTTGGGGTTTTAAATAATTTTCTAGCAAAAAATTTATTTTTTTACATTTAAGAGAGGAATGGCCCAGACTGGAAGTGGCTAATCTGCCATATCATTTGCACAGACTGCATAGTCTAAGGCTAGCGCTAGCCTATTCATGGTACTTACATGCAGAACCCAACTTTAAAAAAAAAAAAAAAATTATTCTCTGTGGAACGCCATGGAGTCTTCCTATGGTGTACTGACATACCGGTTAATTTACCAAAACTGGAGCGTGCAAAATCTCATGCAGCTCTGCACAGAAACCAATCCGCTTCCAGGTTTTATTGTCCAAGCTTCATTGAACAAGCTGAAGTTAGAAGCCGATTGGGTACCATGCACAGCTACGTCATATTTTGCACGCTCCAGTTGTAGTAAATCAAACCCATAGTGACAGCACTTGCAACGCCTGTACAAAGACTGTCAGTGGTACAGCTGCACTACTGACTGAATAAAACACAAATCTGTGTATACAATAGTGGTCAAGAAAGGCAGCCATAGCACTTCTTCAACCTTCTGATGTCTTCGGCCTTCTTAACTTGCATAATCAAGTCTTTACTAAGTAATATAGCAACAAAGCCAAAGTAGAAATGCGATTCCATAGAAAAGAGCAATGAAAGGGTTAGCACTTCTGAAAGCAGGATGCCTTGCAGCCCTCTGGAGTGGGGCCACTGAAACGGAAACTCTGTACTCAGTGGCCAGGGACAGACAAGGAAAGATCAGCAAAAAAATCCCAGTTAGCAGGAAATCCGTCAGCGTGTAGGAATCTGTGTGTGCTTAAACTCTAATCGTTCACACACCGACCTTTCTGGGTCTTCAGTCTCCAAAGCTGGCTTGGAATAATATCTAAAACTATCCAGGAACACCCTCAAAACAGACCGCCATGATAAACATCTAGGCACTGCAAGTTTCCAAGAAGCTTTCAGTAAAATGGACACAAACTTAGAGGAAAGTCTCTGTCTTCACCTAGATATGTGATGGATAGTGTAATGAAAGCTTGACAGGAATCTAAACATTTTAGGGGGAACGCCACTCCAGGAATAGAAGCAGATTCATGAAAGAAAGATGTTAAATTATGATTTAAGATGGCCACAGAAATCAGGTAAAAGAAAGATTTAAAAATATATACGGTATATCCTTTATAATATATATCATGGATCTGTATATAACAAACTAAAAGCAGAGGACAGATGGACATCCAAGCATGAACGGATGGTCTCATGATGTTTTTTTGTTCACGTTTCAGCCAGAAACAAAAATGCTTTGGTGATATGGACTTTCCTGTTGAGGCATTGTAAGATAAGGAGGGAAATAGTCCTAAAATATCAGTTTATTTCATAGAAAGCAATAGAGACTGATCAATGTTTTTTACCTGCCCCATCACTACCTTCCTCAAGATCTCTGGAGCTCCCTGAAGCTCTTGATAAAGGCAAATCTTGCCTATGCATTAGTGGTGGGGGATTGGCTGAATCTCCCAATAAGTTAAAGTAAAATATAAAAATTATCAATATTACCAACCACTAACCCACTATCCCCTTAAGGATCATATACCTGGGCCTGTTTTCTGGTATCCATGGACATAAGGCCCATCATCCCAAACCCAAAGTCTACATTTATCTCTTCTCTTGCCCTTAAAGTGACATTAAAGTCAATTTTTTTCATAAGACATAATAAAAAATATATATTTTTTTATTTAATTTATTTTTAATGTCCTCCTCTGAGTATCCTTTTGAAAGTATGCCCTAAGCATACTAGCACTTCCCGTTCTGTGTGTTCCCCCCATTGCCTCCTCTTGGATCTATGGAGTCCTGCAGGAGTCCCCTCTAGGTGAAGGCGCCTGTCTGTACTACAAATGAGCATGCAGTGTTCCCTGCACCACACGAACAGCCAGTGTGACAGGGACACAGAGCTGCTGTCAATCATCGCTATGGAGGAGAAAAAGATGCAAAGCTTTTGATCGGTGCCCTCTTGCACTGCCTGTGTATGTGATGCTCAAAACGCTGCATGTATTGTTGGAAGTACAGATTGGGAACACACACAGAGGGACTCCTACATAGCTCCATAGGTCCTGGGGGCACAAGGGTATCATACTGCTTAGGAAGCGTGTCTGCCACTTTCACAAGTGCTTCTTCAAATTTTCTTATCACCACAGTCGAAAATGAACTTTGATTTGACCCCAGCAATGGATGTTCTTAAAGTGGCTGTAAACCCACATATATACCCAGTGAGGCGACTGTCCTCAGGTGCTACACAGAGATGAAACAAATGCTCCTACACAAGTTGTACCTGCCCATCAACAGTATTTTCTTCTCTACATCAATTCAAAGTGCCGAATTTATAAAGCTTGTCAGAGTTTAGAAAAGGGAGGGTGGACAACTGAAATGGCACAATGCAGAGCTCAGTGTGGAGAGCTCTGAGAGCTGATTGGAGGGAAGAGACACACACCCCCTCCACCCAGCACACAGGAACAGAGCTGAGGCTGTAAATCTGCTGGAGCTCCCTCTCAAATCACCATATTTCTCATGGTGTCAGGAAAACGTGTCAGAAGTGATTCACGCTGATAGCAGAGGAAGGAAGCAGCAGACAGAAATTACATTAAGTGCTCTGAATAGAGACAAGCACACACTATAGAGGGAAATGCATTGTTCATATTTCATGTCTGAGGTTTACAAACACTAAAATAAAGCATTTCAAAGAAAATTCTACTCCTGTATGGCCAGCTTAAGTCTTTTTCCAGATGGATAGCTCTTCAATGGTCCAAAGAACTATAAACTGCCCCCAGCACTCCTGTACAGTTAAGAGCCCAGCATGTGGCCAACTTTATGCGTGCACAGTAGCAAAATTAAAGAATCCCCCCTATTGCAGAGACCCCGTGCCATCTGGTAAATTTTTGTGGCGGGAATTTTTGTTACCCACTTTCTTTTCTTATACAAGGCGTGTCAAAGGATTTTCCCACTGACAAACTGTAAAAATCTTTGGAAATCATGAAGATCAAGTCAAAAGAAGTAAACATTATAGTATAGTATTACAGTAATAATATTGCAACATTGGTTTCCATTAATCATTCAAAACTTTAGGTGGAGATTTGATTTGAACACAAATAATGACCTCTGCTTCATAAAACAATAATTAGGCACAGTAAGGTATTCTAACCTTGCTAACTTGCAGCTTGTCATACAGAAACCATGAAATATATGAAAATATTTAGTACAGTTTACACTCATCGAGCCAGACTATACAGTATGTGTGCGGGGACTTTCTCTGGAAATTAATTGTAGGATGACATGTGGGAAGAGCATGCCACCCTTTCTGGTCTGATCCTCTGCACAGGCAAATTGTGCTCCTCAAACAAGGACCATTTCAATGAACAAAAAGCAAGTTTCCCTAAATAGAAAATAAAGGCAACTCCAATGTATAAACAGAGATTATACTGAATGTATATTAATGTAGAATGCTGGCCAAAACTATTATTTCAGACTTGGACAGATTAGGGAAGGGTTAGAACCTCTATGAAGCCATTACTGTCATCTGTGTCCCCATTGGAAAGCATTACCTTTACTTTTTGGACCAGAGACGTGGGAAGTTAAATGAAATCTCTTCCCCACCTTTGACAGATCCACAAAACAGCTGGGTCCATTGGGATATTTCACCACTATTCCTGCTCTGTTAACAACCTTAACATTTTAGGGTCACCATAAACATTTGGGGTCATTCACATGGGCATACTATATAGCTGGTCCACACAGATGCACAGGTGTTTCTATGCACCCCCTTGCAGGCAGTTCTATTCACTTCAACTGGGATGCAGCCTCTGCATGGACACAGCTGCAGCTCATAATTTGACATCTGTACGGCTCCAAACGCATACTGTCTTCATTCCGGGTTGTGCACTCACATGGCTGTCCAGTTGGGAGCAGCAGCTGTGTCCATGCAGCTGCTGCATCCCAATAGACATGAATGGGACTGTCAGCATAGGGATACACAGAACATCTGTGAATCCACATGCAGGTAAACATGGTCCTCATAGTAAGCTATAGTACACCCATGTGAACAAGGCCTTACAATCTGACCATACAATCTTAACATCAGATTTACCAAAACTTAGTAATATGAGCATCTACCTAAACTAACCAATCAATTTGCATCTGATTAGGCAGACCCTTGTACTATGTTTTGGTAGATCTAAATGAGATTGTAATGTGTGGTGAGCCTTGGGATTTACCCTTAGAAAATAATGTGGGTAAATCATTCCAGCAGAGACAGACTTAAAAGCCTTGCCGAGGTTCCAACTCTAACCAAGTGAATCAAAAATTAAAAGAATTTTTGGTGGAGTTTTTCTTCAGCCAGAGCTTTCTGCTACAACTAAAACAGCATGTGATTGGCACTGGTTAACTAAAATAGGGAAACCAAGAGACAGAAAGGAGATAAGGATGTTGATGGCTCCCAGTGTTTGTCTTAATATAAAAAAGCCAATATCGAACTACTTGTATTAATACATTTTCCATAGCTGATAGAGAAATTAAATACTAAGATTTAGATACGGTGCGTGCCTGAAAAGATCCTCACCACCCTATGAAACATGCAGCTACACAGTGGGAGGAGTCATCTAGACAGCCACTGAAACATCAGTTTTGGGTGGAATTACCCTTTAAATGCAGCAAACAGGAATTATGCCATAAAGCCATATAGCTGAGAAACCAGGTGCCCAGGTAAAATAATGATGACTAGACATTTTATAAGGGTCCAATCACACTATACATTGAAATACACTAAATGGAAGTGCACTGCTTCAGGTATTGCCAAACACTGCAGTAACGCAAGGCACAATACACATTTTACTGCAGAACAATAGTGCGTAAAAGCCCCTCGGGATCTGCTCATCTTCCAAAGACAATGTACAGGCAACCGATGTCACTCTCTTAAGTGGTCCTTCATGAAGGAGGTTACACAAGCAACTACAGAGCCCATCTTTGAAGGATACCATCATCACGGCCTTTGTGAGGGGTAGAACATACTGCTGGAATGGAATCTCATTGCTGGACCCCCCAAAGATAAAAGAAGCCACCATATGACTCCACTTGCCCCAACACTGCTGTTTTATAAGAGGAGTCTTCAAATAAAAATCTGCAACTTACAAAGATAAAGACGAAGAAATGACAGCAACGTGTCCTACACACACCATTCATCGGCACAATCTGCACTTGCATTGTGCTCTCCCTGATAATAATTATAAGTCAAAGTGATTACTTGTGTGTTTCCATAGGAACTCCTTCTCGGGAACGTACAGTCCTTGTGATATCAATGTGTGGATAGCCACCCAACAGATCTGTTGTAGAAGCAAAGGGTGAGAAAATATCCCACAGAAGCTCCAGGCCGAAGGGGTCAAATATTCTCTTTAATCCAAAGATTCTTTCCCATTTGATAGGCTTTAATCCTGTGACCCGCTAACCTCACATTCCTTGGTATCTCTGTCACAAATGGACCATTCAGGAGGATGAAACTGCAGCTCTGTTAGATAACTGCCACTGCAGTATAACAAGCCAGCCTCTGTGCCCTGAGCCTGGAGAACTTTGGAAGCACGTAATATAGAGAACCCAGGACTCTTCAGTACACAGACATGCTGGATATTATCGGCAAAGGATTACAAGGCATGGGTCCAGTTTTCATTTAGAACATTTAAAGTGACACAAAAAAACCCAAAAAACTCTGGTTTACAAAAAAATCTACTGTTCTATGCATACTTAAAGCAAAAAAACAGGCAATTTTTTTTCCATATAGTGGTTCTGTTTGCACACTGCACAGGTCAACTGCTTATTTTGTAAAGGGGTGAGCAGAAAAGATATACTCACCCAATCCTTCAGTCCTCTGGAAAACAATGCTCCCCCACAGTTTGGTGGTGGTCTGTTCCAGGTCATTAGAGGCTGCTCTGGACGTGATGACGTCAGGAACAGTTCACTATTCAAGACCACTGGAAAAATGGTCAGAGGTGCAGGACAAGTGTTGTGCTGGGAAAATCAGAGGATTAGGTAAGTATCTCTCCTTTCTATCTAGAAAAAAAACGAGGAGTTAAACCGTGCAGTGCGGACACAGCCCTGCTGCATGGGAAAAAAAAAAGCTTTAACTCAGCAAAGTATCTTCTATTGCTCCCAGCCTCCTCCAAATTTCTTTTGTTTTGCTGCTGTAATCTGATTGCCTGAGAGAAGGTGGTCATGTTTGTCCTTCAAGGTCCCACTGAATATAGGAACATAGCCACCCTCTCCTACTCGCTCCTGAGATAGACTAGGGACCATGAACTATGGGATTTGTAGTGTGCATAGAGCAGTGCACATGACCGCTACCAACGTGCACTGCTTGTACCATACAGATGGGAGTGAGAGGGAAAAGGAGAGGTCCTGGAGCTCATACAGGAATTACAAGAGACAGAAAAATACAGTAAAAAAGGAAAGTAATAAGTGAACTCCAGAAAAAATAAATAAAAGCGTAAAGTAATTTGTAAGCATGACATTACAGCTAGGGTGGGCAAACTTTGAAGCTTAGACTCCTTTCACATGGGTGGTCTGATCAGGTCTGTGTCAGTTTTTCTGGTCAGAAGCTCCACATTGGTCTATGCGTCCCATTATAGCCAACTGTATTCGGCGGCCCACTGATCTAATAAGGGTTTAGAACACTCTGGTTTTTAAATGCAGTAAAAAATGAACAGACACAGATATCACAAAAGTGATTTCTGTTCGGCTCCAATTCAGTGGAGAATCTGTTCACGAATTCCCTGCTGATCAGACTGCATACAACAAACGTAGACAAGGCCTTAGGGCTCTTGCACATGGGTGTACGATTATACGTAGGAAAATGACAGCAGAAGCTTGGTCATACAATGTGCACATGTATCTTGTGTGAACATTACATGCATACAGCACAATTGGCCCCATTTGTTAGGACTCAGTTAACCATTCAAGGCATTTGCACTAAACACCGTACACGTGTAAACGTTAACACAAACATTTGCCTGCATACAACAATAAATACGGTCTATCGGCAGCACCATGGATGCAGATTCTTCTACTTTTTATGCAGCTCCAGATTGCAGAGATGTATGCAGTAGACATGGGCCAAATACATAACATACAGTTGCAGTCACAATTTGGATCAAAACGCAGTGTATTTTGAATTTGTGCGCATGAGCCCCTAACAGAAAAAAGTTCAATGTCGCTGCAGTTCTCCGAGAGTCATCCCTATCTGATATTTGTATTTTGCATAACGAGGACTCTGAAGGAAAAGATCTGAGACATGAAGATGAATCATTAACAGCAGTCTATGGCCAAGTGAGTTGTGCTGTATGCCATAATGGGTGATGGTGATCAGGGACTGCAGTCAGGGTATCCGTGTGCTGGTCCCTAGACGCTGGTATGGGAGGGGGGAAGAGAGCGTTCTGTGGAGGGAGAATGTGGTCCTGCGGTTTCCTGGAGACAGGAATCTCATGCTCCCACCCCAGGTCTCCAGCCACGTAGGAAGCCTCCCTGCCAAACTGCGCTCCTCCCTTCCTCCTCTTCCCTGGAAAGTGAGTGTGGCCAGGCTGAGTGACAGGGGGAGGAGGGGAGAGGTGGGACACCGTTAGGAGCAGGTGGCAGATTTCACAGGGAGACAGGTGTTCTACTCTACAGCCAATGCAATCAACGACATCACACCGATAATATCAGGGCACAGCGGGGCAACACACATGTCCAGACCTTACAAATATGTCATCAACCAGAAGACAAAATCATCAGCACCTGAGGATAAAAAAAAAAAACAACTAAAGCTAACGTGTCAATAGTCAATCCACCCTCAACTGTCAAATAAAAAAACAAAAGGATGCGATTGGTTGTGCCAGGCACACATCTTTACTTTTGTTTTAGGACTTACTTACATCAGATGCAGTCAGATGCCTTTTCAAATACAGTATGAATGCATTCCAATGAGCAGAGAGTACACCAATGCAGTGCTTTTATGTGGATTCAAGTACAGAAGTACAGCATGCTGCATTTCCCTGCACCGCAAACACACCTAAATACATGCAAATGCACCACAAATGCGCAAGAATTTGCGCAAACAAGCTGCAAGTGTCCACAAATGTGTGTAAATGCAACTTTGCAACAGAAAAAAAGAAACTTAAATTAAAAGATTAGAAAACAAAAACACTGCAAATGCACTAAAATCTTGTGCAAATGTACACGCAGAAACGCACAGTGAGCGCAGGGACTGTGGTGAAATGTCAACCCGCATTAGCAAGGGGGGGGGGGGCGCTGCTACCTGATTTGACAGGTACCTGCTCCCACTGCCTAGGAGATCGGACCGCAAGTTCAGACCAGAAGTTCACCCCCCACCACCATCTCCCCCGCAGCCTCTTGTGACACGCCACAGGTCCCAGAAGACTGCGGGACCATTCACGGGGAGCACTGTGGCTTGTGCATGTGCAGTGCGGCTTGTGCATGCGCAGTGGTTAGCTGGCTGCCCACAGTTAAGATGCTAGAGTTTGGACCCAAAGACCATCAAAGAGCTGGGTTGGGTGATGACATCAGGCACTGGATCCTGAGACAGGTAAGTGCCTACTACAGTATTTGCAGCTGCTGACTTTTGTTTCTTTACAGGATGAAGATCCTCTGTAAGTGGAATATACACAATACTGACTGTACAATCTCCTCTAGGTCTACCCTCAGTCATGTAGTACAAGGGCCTGCCTGGTTTTAAAGTGTTACTAAACCCACCACAGTAAAATCAGTCTGTATATGCAGCAAAGCATGCTGGTTATACTCACTGTGGAACCTAAGGGGTTGATCCTGACTTCTCTGATCCTCCCCTTCTTCCAGTGTTCCCCTCTTACCTCTTACCTGATAAGACAGACTGAACCATAGGCATTTGCACATGCTCAGTTTGGTGTGCATTGCTAGAGAGTTTGTTTTTTTTCTTGGGAGAGTGCATGTGATCAGCACAGGGCCAATCAGCACTGTCCAGACAGAGGTCAGGGGTTCAGCATCCTCCTAGAGCAGAATGAAAACTCCTTCTACAAGCTTTAACTAGTGCTCAGCTGGACACTGATAGAAGTCACAAGGCTGCTCTAACTGCTGACAAGAAAAGGTATTTAGTGGTTTTTATTTACTGCAATAATTGCATTTCCATGATGTGTGTACTGCAGGAGAGCAGACAGAGTGAATGCCGGGTCCGGGGAGAGAGCAGACAGAGTGAATGCCGGGTCCGGGGAGAGAGCAAGAGAGCAGACAGAGTGAATGCCGGGTCCGGGGAGAGAGCAGACAGAGTGAATGCCGGGTCCGGGGAGAGAGCAGACAGAGTGAATGCCGGGTCCGGGGAGAGAGCAGACAGAGTGAATGCCGGGTCCGGGGAGAGAGCAGACAGAGTGAATGCCGGGTCCGGGGAGAGAGCAGACAGAGTGAATGCCGGGTCCGGGGAGAGAGCAGACAGAGTGAATGCAGGGTCCGTGGAGACCACATATAGTGAATGCCGGGTCCGGGGAGAAAGCAGACAGAGTGAATGCCGGGTCCAGGGTGTAGTAACACTTTAAGGTATGTGATTGTATAGTTTAACTCTGACCTCCTCTTACATAGTTTCAGTAACGTTTAGGGTCACCATACACATTCCAATCCACCTGCACCATCAACCAAAACCTACCTAAACAATTCAATCAGGCGGGCCCCTGCACTACATTCTGCAGATTGTACAATCAGATTAGTACTTGTATGGCAAGCTTACATGAGATTGTACGATCTGATTGTATGTTTGTCCAGCTATAGCCTGTTCTTGCCAAGTCCTAAATCCTGACAGATTAGTCACCAATCAGAGATCGCTCTTCAGGATCACATTATACAGAAGATGTAACAATGTCTACCTAACCTATCCCAGGAGGAGGGCGGCAGGTGACAGGTCCCCCCAATCACCATCCATGGATACAGCATTCTCCTGTCCGCGATGTGATGACCGGCCAGGTGTCAAAAGACAATCCTGACCAATCAGAAGTCAGCTGTCACCTCCTGCCCCGCTGAGAAGACCCCGGGAGAGGACTCTGACCCCACAGACATGGCACCTGAGCAGAGCAGCATCACTCCTAGCCAACCAACACAAACCCCCCGAACAACTTTCCCAGAGAGAGGGCCCCGGCAGGGACACTGTGGCCCCTGAGAATACTGACCATATGGACTCCTCCGCCTCCCCGCGCAGCGCTCTATAGACTCGTCCTCACACCGCACTCCAACTCACTCTGCCAGACCCAGCGCTCAGGAAAACGCAGGGCTCCGGCTGTCTCCGCCCCCTCCACCCCGATTGGAGAGTCCGCACGCCGCCCGCCGTCCCATTGGTGGGCTGAACTGCCCGTCGTGTTCACACAGGAGTCTATTGTGCTCCCGGGGTTTATTCAGGGCAAGGTCTGGTAACTCTTCCAGTGCTGAAGACAAGGAGAAGAGATGGCAGAACGTAGTGTGTACATAGCAGGGCAGACCTACTCCGACCTGGCATCACTGTTTATATGTAACCAGGGACAAGGACATGGCTCCCAATGGTCCCTCATTGCAGGGATGGTCCCTCTTCTGCCTCTTATTCCACCTCAGATGTAGAACCTCCCCATGACGGGTGTTCTTCACAAAACATTCACCTGCCCAGCCAGGCCACAACGAAAGTGTACGCCTAGGTAGAATTCCCCCGGAGGTAGAGCAATGGGGCTCCATAGCTCAGTGTCTTCCTGGCACTTTGAACAGCATAGGAGTATAAAGAGCCGGCAACTCGTCCCGATAAAAGTCGTTTCTTCATACCGGGTATAGTGTGCAAGGGACAGCAGCTTACACGTTTCCATAGAAAAGCCAGGCCAGCCTTGTCCACATGTAATCTCATGGGGGTAGGCAGGTGGTACTCCCTCCATGTTCTCCTCCTCATTGGGCACCTAGTGTGGGTCACATAGGAGGCCTACCCCGGGGCGGGTTCTTCTGGGCATCCTGAGCAGAGTCCCTGCCTTACACATGGACTACCTTTACCTTCAGATGACTGGACTTGGCTCTCTTCGTGTCCATCACTAGGTCACTTGCTGCGTTTAGGAGACACGCTGAGCCTATGCCTTCTCCACCTGTCTAGTGTATCTCCTCTACCTCACTAGCAGCAGCAGAATGGAACCTCACCATGCACTTAGCACAGGCCCCATGCATGCCGACACTCAAAGTGGTTGTAAACCTCAGATATGAAATATGACCATCGCATATCCCTCTATAGCAGGGGCCTCCAAACATCCGAAACACAGGAACAGTTTACTGTCTTTAAAGTGGTTCTAAAGGCTCAAGGTTTTTCACCTTCATGCATAGAATAAGCATTCCCTGTGCAGCATCCCCTTCAGCCCCCCCCAATACTCACCTAAGCCCCCTCAATCCAGCAATGTGCACTGGAGTCTCGACTATCCCAGGAGACCCTCTGCTCATTGGCTGAGACAGAAGCAGGAGCCATTGGCTCCCACTGGTGTCAATCACAGAGAGCCAATGAGAAGAGAGTGGGCAGGGCTGAGCTCTGTGTGTAAATAGACACATGGAGCAGTGGGTGCCCCCATAGTGAGCTGCTTGCTGTGGGGGCACCCAACAGGAAGGAGGGGCCAGAAGAGCCTGCGGGTGGCCCAAGAGGAGGATTGGTGCTGCTCTATGCAAAAACTACTGCACACAGCAGGTAAATATAGACATGTTTATTTTTTTTTTTTTAAATAATCCTTTAGAATCACTTTAAGACTTAACCCCCCTGGCGGTATTCCCGAGTGTAGCTCGGGGTAAAGTTTCAGCACTACAAGCGGTAACCCCGAGCTACACTCGGGAATACCCTGCAGCATTGCTCCGGGATCCCTTCTGCACTTACCTTGTCCTGCGCTCCCGCGATGTCCCCCCTGCAGCGTCCCCGGCCATGTCCTCCGGCCGATGCCGGCATCTGTCTTCTGGGTTCCGTCCCCTGCGACGTCAGGACGTACAGGGACGGAACTGGCGGGAAATTTAAAAATGTCAAAAAATGACATTCACTAAAATCACACACAGTAGTATAACATTGCTGTATCAAAGCATTTCACATACATTTTGTCCCTAGTGCTTTGTCCTGTGTCCTGCCTGCAGTTTTACTGTTCTTTCTGCCTGGAAACTGAGAAATGTCCATGGCGTCCAAAAAGCGTCCCTTTAGGTCAAAAGCGATTTTAGATCAGCTAGAGAACAGCGATAGTAAATTAGAACCACTTGCAGAATTGAGTGATAATGATTTGTGGGGAAATTCGTCATCAGACACTAAAAACGATTTTGCGACTTTGCTCAGTGATGTGCGAACTTGGCGCTCCATTTCAAATTTATTATTGAATTAAATTTATTATTATTTTTTATGATTATTTATTAAATTATAATTTATGATTTCGTGTTTCAAATTTTAACATACCCGGGATGTTTACTAGACTCTTGTTCGGACAGATTTCAGTGAGTTATTCCTAAAAATTACAGGCCTACAATAAAAAAAAAACTACATATTTCCATGCAAAAAAATGTACCGCTTTGAGCACAGAAATACTGACATAATCAGACTGCTATGGAGGTTAAGGAGGGCTAGAATGTGTTCATTGGGAGCAGAAAAGGCCCTGATGATCTTTAGTGTCAGTGGGAAGAATAGAAGAGTATAATCCAAACACACATTCCTGCGTTCAAAATGGTTGTGTATATAAGTGAGTGCTGCAGCGACTGTCGGCTGGAACCAAACAGAATCAGCAAGGAAGAATGTCATTAGCACACTGAGGATCACCAATATGAGCCCACATGCCTGATGAAGGGGTCCTGCGAGACTCCAAAACGTTGCATTGCTGTAACTATGTGATCGTTCATTAAAACGTTTGGACCCATTTTGGTGCATCTCGGTGTGTTGGTGACATTCTCCCTTAGTAGGAGGAATAGCGCACCATCATTGGTGTATTAGGGGGGAATAGAAGACTCCGAAACGTTGCCTTGCTGTAACTATGTGACATTAATCTTTTGGACCCATATTAGTGCATCTCGGTCTGCTGGTGACATTCTCCCTTAGTAGGAGGAATAGCGCACCATCGTTGGTGTCTTAGGGGGGAATAGAAGACTCCGAAACGTTGCCTTGCTGTAACTATGTGACTTTAATCTTTTGGACCCATATTAGTGCATCTCGGTCTGCTGGTGACATTCTCCCTTAGTGGAAGGAATAGCGCACCATCGTTGGTGTCTTAGGGGGGAATTGTGCCCTGTCATTGGGCTCCATTGTTGAGCGGCCTCAGAATTGAGCTTTTTACCATGGGGCCGCTGTTTTGCATACCTGTCTTTGTGCTGAGAGCGCACCACACAGCACACTCCCAGCACAAATATCGGGGTGTCCGTGAGAGCCCAGGATCCTGTTCTAATGATCAAGACCCAGAACTCTTGATTCCGAGTCACATGGTCGCTGTGATAGCCCGCCCCCCTTGTTTTCTCTCTCTGAATGGAGAAGAGAGATACAATGTATCTCTGTCTTTTCAGAGAGAAAAAGAAAGTGTGTATTAAAAAAATAAATAAAAAAAATAAATATAAATACCTAGATCAAGGTTTGATCTAGGTCAGTGCAGGATTAGTGTTTGGGTGCAAAGTCAAGGGTCATGGTCAGTATTTTTTTTTTGGCAGGATTTTTTTTTGAATGTTTAAATTAGTATCAGTGTCAGTTAGTGGCAGGATAAAAAAAAATGCGTACTAATGTTTCTGGGCTCTACTACAGGTACAAACAACAACTAACCTACATACATATGGTATCTGTGCGATCGTCAGGACCAGGAGAAATTATTTTGGGTTGTTCTTTGGTGGTTGGTTATGGTAGTAGCAAGAAATGTACAGCTACATTTAAAAAAAATATTTTTTACTAGTTTGGGTCAGTTTTCCTTTGATATTACAAAAAAAAAATCTGGAGATAACTATTATCATTTACCACCACATTAAAGCCCAAAGTAGTTGTGATGATATGTACGATTTTGCTAACACATGTCAAAGTTGCAAAATTGTGCTTAGGCTTTAAGATTTGTTCTACCCTTATGCGTGAAGGGGTTAAAGTGGAACTTTACCCACAACTAATTGATAACAAAAAATGTTCTTTAGCAAGGAATATACATTCCACATTAATAATTATGCTACCAAAATGAGTGTGTGCTGTAAATTGACTCTAGCATTGTTCCTATTTCTTGTTGCTGGAGGCTGCCAGTTTGCTGAAGACCAGAGCCCCTGAACAGCAGTAAATCTTTAGGCTGTCAGTAGATCAGCCTCTAGTGGCTCTGAGTTTAGGCACAGTGCTGAAAAATAGAAAGCAACTGAGCATGTGCACAGCAGGGTGAAATAGTGTATTACTGCATTTTAAAAAGGCACTTATTTTAAATGTTTTCCATAGCTTTGCCTGCAAAAGGGGCCAGCCTGAAGTGATCTAACAGGACTTAATTTTTTGACTAAAGTTTCACGTTAAAGACAGGCTGCTTGTGGGACCTCCGTTACCCTTGGTAACCACTTGCTATCTTCATACCCCAAGGTGTCTTAACCTCCTCGGCGGTCTGATTATTTCCGATTTTTTGTGCTGAAAGCGGTACCATTTTTTTGCATGGAAATATGTAGTTTTTTATTGTAGGCTGTAATTTTTAGGAATAACTCACTGAAATCTGTCCGAACAAGAGTCTAGTAAACATCCCCGGTAGGATAAAATTTGAAACACGAAATCATAAATTATAATTTAATAAATAATCATAAAAAATAATAATATTATAATAATAAATTTAATTCAATAATATAATCAAACCAAAAACACTGAAATTTGAAATACAGAGGCAAATTCGCACATCGCTGAGCAAAGTCGCAAAATCGTTTTCAGTGTCTGATGACGAATTTCCCCACAAATCACTATCACTCAATTCTGCAAGTGATTCTGATTTACTATCGCTGTTCTCTAGCTGGTCTAAAACCACTTTTGACGTAAAGGGACGCTTTTTGGACGCCATGGACTTTTCTAAGTTTCCAGGCAGAAAGAACAGTCAAAATGCAGGCAGGGCACAGGACAAAGCAGTAGGGACAAAATGTATGTGAAATGCATTGAAACAGCAATGTTTTACTATATAATAGTCATTTAAAAAAAAATTACATTTTTTAAAAATTTCAAATTTGCCGCCGGTTCCGGCGCCTTACGTCACGATGTCACAGGGACCGGAACACGGAAGCCGGATGGAGATGGCCGGGGACGCTGCAGGGGACACATCGTGGGAGCGAAGTACAAGGTAAGTGCTGCAGGGACTCCCTGAGCAACGCCGCATGGTAAGCCCGAGTGTAGCTCGGGGTTACCGCTTTTGGTACTGACATTTTACCCCGAGCTTCACTTGGGAATACCGCTAAGGAGGTTAACTGACCCGAGCTGTAGACTATGTGTGCCAGTTACTTGCATTTCACCTCTTTACTCATTGCAGACCAGGCAAAAAGCAAGGTTTAAAGGTTTTACTTAAAAATTCTGAACATAGCAGAGTTCAAAGTACAATACAGTTGTCCCTATGTCCCTATCTCAGGCTCGTGCTGCCTACATGAGTCCATTCATGGCACAGTCCATGGTTGGCAGAATCCAGCAGCCGGTATGTTCAGGGTGGACTAGCAGTCTTCCTACATAGTGGAAGGCTTTGGAAGGTAAGTGACCTTGGACCCCGGCATCAGTGGTAACATCCAGCTCACAGGCCTGGAACTCTGGAATCTAGAACTTTCACAATGCAGGATTCAGATACCCCAAGGGCTGTCGCTTTTCTTCTCCCCTCCTGTCAGCTCCAGACCACTGTCCCTTTTTATAGGCACAGGAACAGTGGATCGGACTCAAGAAAACCCACCAAACGAAACCCAGGAAATAACATTAACCCTGACCCTCCTGCCCAGGGCAGCACCTATCTGGGCTACTATAAGCAACCTGCTTACACACAGCTCCTCTGCCACGAGTCGTGCCCCACATCACCATCCTTCCTTACTACATCATCAGGAGCCATCTGCCTCTTCCAGTTTCTTGCAGCCAACCCCAAATGACACCCCCAGGATCACTATTTAAAGATGAATTCCAGGTATAGACATTCTCTGATTAGATGAGGTGGAGATCATGACATCATCACTCTGGTTCTCCATCTCATCCAATCAGAGAACACTTTGAGTTCATCAAGAATATACAAAGCAGTATCTAAATGGTGCCGAGCAGGTGACTCCCTGTATTCACAATGCAGCACTGTAGCCGCTGTGTACAGGAAGCTAGTTGAGATGACTGAAGTAGTGGTGTATACAACATTCATTTACAGCTTCCAGGGGGGATCCCACAGGTATGGTGTATACAGTACATAGTTATATTGGTCCAAGCTGAACTAGGGCAACTGTGCAAAAAATATCCGTACCTGGAACTTATCCTTAGAAAAAAATGAAAAGATGAACAAACACCCTGGAGGCCTCCACTCCACATTTAGAAATGGAAATTGTGCCTCAGTAGTACCCCCAAAAAATGTTCTTTCATTTATATTTGAATTACTGCTGCCTCTGACTGCTAGTCTCGAGAGATTTGGGGATGCTTTTACTGTGCTGATCAATATTCTCCTTGCTGGAGGCTCTGAGATGAGGAAGCAAAATCCTGAATCTACCAAGATAGCTGCATGGTGAGTCAGCAATGGGGAAAAGATCAGTTGTAGGACAGCACGTGCAATCCGGGTGAATAGTTTTCTGTCCTCTGCCTGTCTTTTTTGTGCTACACTTTCTTCCGTTATATTTTTGCAGGTTATTTTAGAAAGATAAAAGAACAGAAAAGTAGAGTGAAAAAAAGCCCAGGAGTGTAAGGCAACTGCCTCAGATGGCACTAGTGGAGGCATAGTGGAGGGCTGCATACTGGATACTCCATCCTCAGTGAAACTGAGTAATGTTTAGCATAGGAAAACCAAAGGTTCAGTGCTACTGAGCTCCGGGGCATATAGGCGGATGCAGCAGCTGAGCCCCTTCAATGACGATGAGACTGTTAAATGTGCAGGTTCAGAGTCACTTATCACAGCACTGCTGGACCCTGAATGTGATAGACGCAGTGGACGGGCAGGAAACTCTGCTCAGAGATGCCCAGCCTGCATGTTTAACAGCCTCACTGAGCTTACCTACCACCTGAGGTAGTGCCCAATCATTGCCACTGAGGAGGGCAGCAAAATGGCCACATCAGACAGCATCCACCACTAGCATGGCCCTATTGTAAGTGGTCATCATTGCAGCATGGTCTGCATTGAGGAGGGCATGGTCGGGATGTGTCCTTTGCCTAAACATTCTGTGCAAAGTGTTGGGAGGTACACAGTTATCTAAAATATGTGGGCTGTGACCTGCCAAAACATCTGTGCAATAAAGCTATCATACCATCCTTGTTCATCTGTGAATGCACTTTGAGTGGCTGGTTATGACTGAGCTAGGGCTGAAACACGTCAAGATCTTTGCATTGTTCCACTGCTTTATGGATTGAAATAAAGAAGATTTTTTGCCTATTTGATATGCCATGCTGCTGACCGATTTTATGAAGAATGCTGAATAGTGGTTGTGGCTGTGCACCAGTATTGTCTATATACTGTGTGTGATTATAGACTGACAGGGTAGAAGCACCACACAATCTTGTATGCTACTTTGGATGGCTGCTATACCTGTAGATAACATTCATTTTGTGTGGAGCACAAAGGCATTTATCTTGGATGGAGTGCTGATACTGCCTTCCTTTGCCCATATATTTATTTATTTTAATTATTATTAATTTATTTATTTTTTGCAGTAACACATTTGCAAAGACCCTCCAATAACTAACTACCAGCATTCACAAAGGAGACCATGCTGGACAAACACTCCATAGAGCATCTCCAACTTATATTAAACAATAGAATGATTTTATAAGGCTCTGTCTGTTTTACATGTTTTAAGTTACGTACAGACATCAGGGAATACTTGCCCATTCGAGGTGCAGGGCTCTTAAAAAAAGAATCGGCCAGGATGGAATCTGCTAGCCGATTGCTATTGTTTTGCACCAAGACAGTCAATGCTCTCTCCTCTGTAGGAACAAATATATACGTTTGTTTGATGCAAAGTTGCATGCTTGTGTAATGATCCTTCTAAAGTACTCATTTGGCAGCTGAATTGTGCATGCACAGCCAGTAGCTGTCTAATGTGTCTAATGTTTGCAGAAAGTTTTAATGCAGCATAATGGCAGCAACCTCATTGTTAAATGCACTGCACTGCAGAACTATCATTGAAAATACACTTCATTAAAATGAATAGATCTTTACATATAAACTGCATTTGCCAGTAAAACATACATTTTAATAGAGAAAAATGCACAGGTACAAACAGGCCCAAACCAAATAAGTATGAAATGTAATAAATGCATCAAATCTCAATTCTCAGTTGTTTCATCCTGTTTCTTTAAACATCTGTGTATGTTTAGTCCTTAGGAATCCCTGGAATGATTCTAAGGTATTTATGTCTGCGTTAATTTCTTTTATGACTGTCTACAATTCATTTTACTTTCTCAATATCTCCTGTTGATGCCACCCATTCAGATGCACTGAGAAAAGGATGTGTAAGTGATGACAAGTGAAGAGCGTCAGTGAAGGAACACATCCCTGACATCCCTTTAGAGACACATATTTCTCCTTGCTTGCCACCAGATGGTGCAGATGCTTGCTGTGCTGTACTGTGCTGTGCTGATCAGTTGCTTGATTGCTGTTAACTGAAGCAGGTGTGATAGACTATAATAAGCAACTGATGATCAGACGGCTTAGCTAAAGTCTACACCACCCAGTGGACAGCTCCATCCCTGGAAAATGCACATCTACAGGAAGCCCAGAGATGTGTTTTTTCTCTTGTGTAACTGGCAGAAAGCTGATGTTTAACCATCCCTCTCCTGCCAACTGTTATGAAGAACAGGAGATACTTAAAAACAGAAGCTGCAGCTACAGGGATGGACTGAGGTTATGCACACATTTTTAAAGTAAGAAAAATATTTAATCATTACTATTACAGCATTTTGAGTCTTTATTACTACTTAATGTAAAAAAATGTGACTTTAGTACTCCTTTAAGCTGATTATACATATTGCAATGTGATTGCACAAACTATCTACATCTCCTCTGGATTCGCCAAAACTTTCTAATTTGTCAAATCCATTCAATCAGACAGTCCCTTGCACTGTAGGGGTGTTAGTAGACACCTACAAAGGACAAAGTCCTTTTTTTGCACAAGGGATAAAGTGTTAGACATTTCCTGTGAAAAGTTCTTGTCCTGACTGCAGCAAGCATTTAGACATCTTTCATGATCTAATCTGATTTGACACTAAGGAAAATGCAAAGCGTTATACTGTATATGTATATTTGCATTTTGAAGGCTTCATTTCACAGTTAACTTTACTGAGAACTGTCTATGTTGCCTTCAACCACCGATCAGGTTCAGAACTTCACATTCAATGAATGGACTAATGCAGTCTTTCTCAGTCAGGGTTCTTCTTGAGGTTGTTAAGGGGTTCCCAAGCAGCGAGCAATGACAAATTGATCTTTCACCTACACTGACCAACAGTGCAAATGGACCCTTCTACACTGACCACTAGCATTAGGGGATATTATACAGTCATGGCCGAAATTGTTGGCACCCTTGATATTTCTCCAGGAAATCATGTATTTCTCACGAAACGTATTGCATTAACACATGTTTTGCTATACACATGTTTATTCCCTTTGTGTGTATTGGGACAAAACAAAAAAAGGGAGGAAAGAAAGCAAATTCGACATAATGTCACACAAACCTCCAAAAATGGGCTGGACAAAAGTATTGGCACCCTTTCACAACTGCGGATAAATAAGAATGTTACAAGCATGTGATGCTCCTGTAAACTCACCTGGGGCAAGTAACAGGTGTGGGCAATATAGAAATCACACCTGAAAGCAGATAAAAAGGAGAGACGTTCACTTAACCTTTGCATTGTGTGTCTGTCTGTGCCACACTAAGCATGGACAACAGAAAGAGGAGACGAGAACTGTCTGAGGACCTGAGAACCAAAATTGTGGCAAAATATCAACAATCTCAAGGTTACAAGTCCATCTCCAGAGAACTAGATTTGCCTTTGTCCACAGTGCGCAACATTATCAAGAAGTTTGCAACCCATGGCACTGTAGCTAATCTCCCTGGTCGTGGACGGATGAGGAAAATTGATGAAAGATTGCAACGCAGAATAGTCCGGATGGTGGATAAGCAGCCCCAAACATGTTCCAAAGACATTCAAGCTGTCCTGCAGGCTCAGGGAGCATCAGTGTCAGCGCGAACTATCCGTCGACATTTAAATGAAATGAAACGCTATGGCAGGAGACCCAGGAGGACCCCACTGCTGACACAGAGACATAAAAAAGCAAGACTACAGTTTGCCAAAATGTACTTGAGTAAGCCAAAAGCCTTCTGGGAAAACGTCTTGTGGACAGATGAGACCAAGATAGAGCTTTTCGGTAAAGCACATCATTCTACTGTTTACCGAAAACGGAATGAGGCCTACAAAGAACAAAACACAGTACCTACGGTAAAATATGGTGGAGGTTCAATGATGTTTTGGGGTTGTTTTGCTGCCTCTGGCACTGGGTGCCTTGACTGTGTGCAAGGCATCATGAAATCTGAGGATTACCAAAGGATTTTGGGTCGCACTGTAGGGCCCAGTGTCAGAAAGCTGGGTTTGCGTCCAAGATCCTGGGTCTTCCAGCAGGACAATGACCCCAAACATACGTCAAAAAGCACTCAGAAATGGATGGCAAAGAAGCGCTGGAGAGTTCTGAAGTGGCCAGCAATGAGCCCAGATCTAAATCCCATTGAACACCTGTGGAGAGATCTTAAAATTGCTGTTGGGAAAAGGTGTCCCTCCAATAAGAGAGACCTGGAGCTGTTTGCAAAGGAAGAGTGGTCCAAAATTCCGGGTGAGAGGTGTCAGAAGCTTATTGATGGTTATAGGAAGCGACTGATTTCAGTTATGTTTTCCAAAGGGTGTGCAACCAAATATTAAGTTAAGGGTGCCAATACTTTTGTCCAGCCCATTTTTGGGGTTTTGTGTGACATTATGTCATATTTGCTTTTCTGCCTCTGTTTTATATTTGTTCCAATACATACAAAGGGAATAAACATGTGTATAGCAAAACATGTGTTAATGCAATACCTTTTTTGTGTGAAATACTTGATTTTCAGGAAAAATATCAAGGGTGCCAACAATTTCGGCCATGACTGTATGTTTTATTGCCTGTGTTTCTTTTCTATTATTATGATCATTTTATTTCAAGATCATTATTGAAAATAACATTCTGGTACAAAGCAAAGATGTGGTGGGGAGCAGGGTAAAAAATAAATAAATAAATAAAAACCTGCCTTGAGCATCAAAAACAATCAGAATGCCACATTACTTTTTTTTTTTTAAAATTTGCCACAATGTACTCATGTTAATGTTCAGCATACAGCTGTATGTATAATCATTTTCAGCAAGGGTTCCCCAATACCTGGAAATTATGAAGGTCATTCAAGCCAAACCTGGACTTTTGAGTTTATATAATAAAAGAACAAATTTAAAGGAGTGGAAACTGCATTTATTTTTCGACATACTCCCCTGCTATATTTATACACTTATCCCAGCATTTAACTAATGCCTGGAAAGCCTTGGCATGCAAATATTTGTCAGTGTGCCTGAAACATCCTGGGACAGTCTGCTGCACTTCATCATGATTCTCTTCACTGTTCCCACAGAAAGATTTGTCTCTTGTGCAGTTTCACAATATGTTTCTACTATCCACGATCAGGCGTTCCACTCGCTGAATGTTCACAGGAATGACTGCTGTGGCCTAGGAACCACCATGGCCAGGATTGTCACTGACAGACCTACGGCTATCTTTGAAACATTTACACCATTCAAATGCATGCTGAGCGTGTCATCACTGTACTGTGCTTGAAGTCTTCTGTAGCTATTCGTGGGTTTTACACCTTTGTTCACAAGAAGCTTCATCATCACATGCTAATCCATGCATGCTAACACTGTTGTCTTCCATCTTGATTAACAGTCTCTGGACTGCCCTACAGCATCTGCACCACCTATCAGTAGTAGGACGCACTTTCCACTTACTACTATGTATAATACCACCATGCTAGCATCCCTTTTTATACCTGTAAAATTAAAAGTCCCGCTTTGACTTGAACACCCCTCGTATTTCAAGGGTTCCTCTGAGATGAAAAGTTCAAAGCAGAGCTAAAGTTTCTCTGTCACAATCTGTGAACAGGCAGTCACTTTATTGCAGAAGAGATATGCGATGTCTCTTCTGCATTAAAAAACATCTATCTGGCTGCTTGCAGCATTCCACAGCATATAAACTGAGCTGTGCACTGACGTCATCCTGCACCGGCTGAGTGACATCACCCTGTGCTAGAATGGCACCAGACAACCAAAGATTGGCACCCAGATGAGGACCTTTGAAGGAAAAGTAATTTTAACAGTAAAGGTTTTTATTAAGGTATGCAGATGTACAAATCAAGTACAATAAAGGAAAACATACCAGAGTGTAAAAGTGAACAAAAGGAATACAAATACAAACAACAATGATCAGTGTCTAAACTGCCCAAAGGGCAATTGTGGAAGCTCATGACAAAACTGCAGAGCTGAGTGACATCAGAGACATAGCCATAGAGCATGATATAACCAAGGGTACCAGCTGGAGTCGGGGAAGGGAAAAAGGAAGGGGGGGGTGAGAGGAGGGAAGGAAAGGGAAGGAGAGAGAGAGGAGGGGACTGGGGGAAGGAACAGGGGCAAGGAAAGGCAGGAAGCGAAGTAAGACGAACACTGATAAGACACATGGCCAAGAAAACCTACAGTCCAGACCTTTTACCTACATCATCAGCAGTTGTGCATTTAGGTTTTGTGCTGCCCTAGGCAACACAAAAATTAGATGCCCCCCCCACGAGAGAGTCTTCCATTAACACACATCCCCCCACCCCCACGTGAGAGAGAGAGACACACACACTCACCTTCACAGCTTCGGACATCCCTGGGAATGAAAGTCAGGCTCTGCATACACCATCAAGCAGCCTGCAGCCTCCCTCAGTACCCACCTGGTCCCCAAGCCACAAGTGTCCCTTCTTTCAGGGGGCGGTACTGCCTCCCTAAAAAAATGCCACCCTAGGCAAATGCCTTGTGGTAAGTACGCCCCCGATCATCATATTATATCTAAATCGTAATATCTTGTGCATCAACCTAACAGTTCCACATTTTATCAATTTGTGAGGACGGTTCCTATTAGTGTAGGTAAACTTGTATAAGGTAAAGTGTTATTTATAGCTGTTTTCCAGCCATGTATAGTAGGAGGGGCAGAGGATTTCCAATTCAGGAGAATTTCCCGTCTAGCATAAAAGGCCAAATAAAACACAAATAACCTTTCATGTCTGAGACAACACCCTCTACAAGACCCAGCAACCACAAAGCAGGGTCTAGGTGGAGTGAGAGTTTCCTCACCGCATTAACAGTATCCACCACCTCTCACCAGTAGCGTTGCAGTTTAGGGCAGAGCCAAAAAATATGGAAATAGGAGTCAACGTCAAGCTCGCAATTAACGCAGGTATCCAAAGTGCCCAAGTAGATGGTGGATAACTGCTGAGGGGTATAATAGACTCAATTGGAGAAACAGATCCCTGGAGGAAATCATATTCTTTAAAAATTGAAGGTGGCAATCTTCCCAGTTGTTTTCAGTCAGGGAGGGAATATCCTCATGTCATTTTTGATATAGCACTTGCATTTTGGCATGAGTCAAAGGAATCAGAAGGGAGTATATGTCCAAAAGGGGTTTCGACAGGTCAGCACCTGATAGCAGTGTCTCTAGTTGGCCGGAGAGAAGAGTTTTAAGTCTAGGGAATTGTGTGGAGGCAGCATGGCGCCACTGTAGAAATCTAAAAAACATTGTGTTAGGTAAGTGATAAGCACCTCAAAGCATATTAAATGATAGAGGAACTCCTCCTGGCATTATATGTTTCAACAACACAATTCTATTGTGTATGTAACAACACAATTCCATATCTTGCCCAAAGAGCTGGATCCGGGATAGTGTGGAAATGTGGAAGAGTAGGATTACCCTTTCGGGGGGGGGGGGGTATAAGGAGAGTAGGTATCAGGGGCTACATACTGGACCCTAGCTTGTTTGAAGGAAAAGTAATTTAGCTCTACGAAAGGCTGGGCTAAGATATGAAAAGTGTACCAAGAAAGACATCTATTTCAAATTCTTCCTTTATTTTAAAGCAGAACTAAACCAAGCCAAGAATGTAACATTTGCTTGTGCTCTTAACTAAACTGTCAAACCATCAAATGGCTGGTGTCCCAACTGATCACACGTGTAGCATCATGGCAGTTGAGGATCAAACAGAGGCTAAGATAGCAGCTTCCTTTGCTGAAAACGTTAGGAAGGTTTAGTTCCGATTTTACATCTGCACTACAGAAATGACAGTTGAAGGCTGAGTGCAACAAATTATACTGTTAGTACACTTCTCATTCATAAGCTCTTTGCGTTTTGTCCTGTTACAACCATTTTAAATTAAATTTGGGAAAAAAATGCATACCACAAATATGTAACTCGTGTTTACCCTGTACCTTACAAAAAGTAGAATGATTAGTCCTAACAACAAGAGACGTAGACTTAACGGGTTACAGCCAAATTACCATGAAATCCCAGCAAAATTCCATAACGGTTTTAGTTAGTTAAAGGTACATATTCTCCTTACAGAAAAGGCACATGATTTACATAGTAAACAACCACAGGACCATGAAGATCCATGACAATTTGTTCATTTACAATGGTGCTTTTTAAAGGAGTGATACAGTATATCGTTGTCCCTGTATCATAAGGTATACAGTGTTAAAATGAATAATGTATGGCAGGCTAGTTATATTAATTCACTCACACCATACTAGGAATGAGTATATGGTAGCACAATGACAGCATTGACTAAATAAAGTAAGCAAACACTAATAGTATTTCATAGGTGTTATATAACAATGTAAACCATGGATTTTCAATGGGTGTTTCCTACCATGGCTATAAGGGGATATTGTTAATAAAATGATTTGCCATTCTAAAGCAATACATGCAACATATTTAAAACCAATCAAGGCCAGCAGTTGCTATATTTACAGTTTTACCCCCTCCACACCTACTGTATACATTTCCAATGCATATCTTTGACTCACTGGCCCTGCTCTTTGCTGCTGCTCAGTAACTGAGGTTATATATCATCGACCCTGCCAGTGCTGTGATTCCAATATGCTGAATAAGGGCTTGAGACCAGATATGCCTTTAATGTTCCTGCGTTTGCATGTCCTCATTTTTTCCCTGTTTTCTTTTCCCTGGGATGACGTACATCTGATTCTTTGCCTATGTATTGCTATGTATCTTTTTGTTTGCTGTATGTGTATTACCTCCTATTGTATTTCCGACTGATACCTTGTATTACCTGTACCTATTGTATACTCTGAGTTTATTAATAAACTTTATGGAAAAAAAAAATATTTACAGTTTTATACAAAAATGCTCAGCTCATACCTATAGGTGAACTAAGGTCTCGGTCACACGTTTGCTCTAAAACCTCAAGTCAAACATGGCCCACAGTTCTGTGGTGTTCCCAAGGATGTCCAGAGCAAACAGCAAGATGCTAAAACTGCGGCATGTAGGGTTTTTTGACGAATCAGCTAAACACATCATACCTGTGGAACATGAGCCCAAATGGGCTGGATTTTAGGCACAGTTTATTATTGGGAGAGCATATAGGTGTGCAAGAAACCTGCCAATCTTCCTGCCAAGGGTTTTGCAAGTGAACAACTCTTTGCCACAGCCAGAATGTTTCTCCTTGCTGGCAATCTGTTTTTTTTTTACAACATCATTACTGTGTCTAGGATTTGACATGGTGGTGTTATGTTGTTAGTGGTTATTCCTGATATCAAAATTACATTGTTATAGTGCCTGTAGGGTTAAAAGGAGGTGTTATCAGACCTCACCAGGGGCGGACTGACAATTCTTGGGTCCCCGGGCAATAGGAGATCACGGGGCCCCTGTGTCCTTGCCCAAACTCAAAAAAGCCTATGAAAAAGGTACCAGGGGTATCTCATGGGGCCCCCTACTGACCCCGGGGCCTCAGGCAGTGCCCAAGTTTCCAAATGGTCAGTCCGCCCTTGGACCTCACCCTTGCTCCCCTCCCCTTGACATACGCACATTCTCAATGATCAAGGTGCTGCTATCCTACCCTTGTAGGATGCTTCTTCCTTACTCAAGACTTGGCCGCTGCAGCAGAATTGGTCCTGCCTGTCCCTTATAGTATGCTGATACCCTTCCCAATACTTGGTCTTTGCAGTAGTTTGGGTCTTGTCTGTCCTTGTAACAGGAGGAAAAGGGTTATTTTTGACTTTAGCTATTTTAGTTATTCCTGAAGACCAGACTGATCAATGGCTAATTAACATTCATGCCCAAGGTTTGACTGCTGGACCATTTTAATTATGTTTATGTTGTGCCCACTAGGTGGGGCTAGTGTGAGGTAAATGTATTTCTTTTTTGGCTCATGGCAGTGCGTGAGCCTCAATTACTGTGGGTTCAGTGTGAGGTCAGGCTGGGTGACCCAGCAGGTTGGGACTCTATCTCCTCCACATGGTTCCGGATGCCAATGGAAGCTTTCAGAAGCTAGTGGGCGGAAGGGTGGAGACCACTGCATATTCATGCGAGTTGGAGCAATCTCAGGCTAAGAGGCCCTGGTAGTGTGGTAGACCAGTGAGAGAGCCATGCTAGCAGGGAAAGTCAGCTGGAAGATGGATTGCTGAGAGGTGTTGCCATGTAGCCTGGAAGGGAATCCCAGAGGAGGGGGTTATGCTTCCAGGCTGGATGCTGATGAGAAGCTGAAAGAGGGAGCTCCACTGCCTTGCATTACACTGAGGAAGGACAGCCTACAAAGCTTGGAGAGAAAGTTATGGCAAGTCTTCAGGGGACAGTTTATAGCTTACCCTATCCCTTGTCCTAGGATAAGATACCGTAGCCAGATGGGTTGGTATTCTGTGCAGAGGAGACCAAGACCTCCTACAAGTTTTAATGTTGCTAAAATTCCACCCAGGGGACACCAAGCTCCTAAAAGGGAATTACTCTATTAAGGACTGTGGGGGAGATTTACTAAAACTGGAGAGTGCAAAATCTGGTGCAGCTCTGCATAGAAATCAATCAGCTTCCAGGTTTTATTATCAAAGGTTCATTGAACAAGCTGAAGTTAGAAACTGATTGCAAAATCTGGTGCAGCTCTGCATAGAAACCAATCTCCAGTTTTAGTAAATCAACCACTGTGATGGTTCCGGCTGGAACACAGTCAAGTCTCTTTTTGTGTGAAAGAGCAGGAAACTGTCCTCATTCTTCTGTTCTTCGGCATCCCATAACCCTTTTACCCTATCGAAGTTGAACTCCCTAATAAACACAAAGAAAAACAAAGCCCAAGGACAGTTTCTTGTGTCTGGTATATGCTCGTGGCTTGGCTGTACAGGAAAATAGGGGGACCCAAAATCAGCAGTTCTCAAGGGGACAGAGCTACATATAAAATATCTATACCTGTTATTTTTCTTTAAGCACAACTCCAGCATACTCGGTTACAGCACTGGCCCATTATGCTCAGAACAGCTCTATAGTGTCCAGTTACAGCATAACTCCATTATGCCAAGTTACAGCACACTTCCGTCATGCCCAGTGACAGCACACCTCCGTCATACCAAGTAATAGCACAGCTCCACTATGCTCAGTTACAGCAAACCTCCATCATGCCAAGGTATAGAACAGCTTTGTCATGCAAAAATATAGTATACCTCCACCATGCCAACTTATGGCATACCACCATCAAGTTATAGCATGGTTCCATCATGCCAAGTTAAACCATAGCTCCATCATGCACACTTATAGCATACATCCATGATGCCAAGATATAGCACGTCTCCTCTTCAAGCGTGATCCTGTCACATCCGGTCTATCGAAGGCGAGGCTTGGAGCGTACACCGGCCATACTATTGAATACACATAGGCTGTACAAACTGGTGCCGATTCTATGGGCACCTCTATATGTGAGTAAAAAGCTTTATGTGTTATTTGCTTTTAAACCTCTAATAAACACTACACTTAAAACGTATGTAATCTATCTGATTTATTTGAGCTACTTGGAGCACTATCTTTGATATAAGGAGAGCCTGGGATTCCGAATTTACTTATTATTGGTTTACTTGGAGCCATGTGGATATCCTACTAGGCACAATATCTATGATTTCCTGGTGACCGGGAGTTTGACCTAGGAGAACCATGGCTGGTCTTTAATATGTATTATAACAAAGCGCTACTTGACCACCTTAACCGGGGTCAATCACTTCTCACTGGTGAGTGAGAAATCCACTTATTGTTTGCACATGGTGAAAGTGCACATCTGTTTGGTCTAAAGAACATCGTCAACATGGGACTGTCACTATATTTATTATGTTTATCACATTTGATATAGGATTATGAATTTACACTATTTGCTAGATGTTATAGAGAACACATTTGTCTTTACACTATTCATTTTGTAGTAGGATTCACATTTGATGGATGATGTTACATAGTTACATAGTTAGTGTGGCTGAAAAAAGACAAAAGTCCATCCAGTTCAACCATTAAAAAAAAAGTTATAATCCTATACCCACAGCTGATCTAGAGGAAGGCAAAAAAACCCAGCAAAGCATGGTCCAATTTGCTCCTGCAGGGAAAAAAAATCTTTCCTGACCCCCTGAGAGGCAGTCGGATATTCCCTGGATCAACTTTACCTATAAATGTTAGTATCCAGTTACAGTTGCAAGAAAAAGTATGTGAACCCCTTGGGATTACGTGGAGTTTTGCATGAATTGGGCATAAAATGTGCTCTGAACATCATCTAAATCACAACAATAGAAGAACACAGTCTGCTGAACATAATACTACACAAACATTAGATGTTGCCATGGTTTAATTGCACATAACATGTAAACATTCACAGTGCAGGGAGGAAAAAATATGTGAACCTTTGGACTTAATAACTGGTTGACCATCCTTTGGCAGCAATAACCTCAACAAAACGTTTCCTGTAGTTGCAGATCAGACCTGCACAACGATCTGGAGTAATTTTGGACCACTCCTCTTCACAAAACTGTTTCAGTGTAGCAATATTCTTGGGATGTCTGGTGTGAATCGCTCTCTTAAGGTCATGCCACAGCATTTCAATCGGGTTGAGGTGAGGACTCTGACTGGGCCACTCCAGAAGGCGTATTCTGTGCTGTTGCAGCCATTGTTTTGTTGAATTACTTGTATGCTTTGGGTCATTGTCCTGTTGCATCACCCATCCTCTGCGGAGCTTCAGTTGGAGGACAGATGGTCATACGTTTTCCTGCAAAATGTCTTGATAAACTCTGGAATTCATTTTCCCATCAATGACAACAATCCATCCAGGCCCTGAGGCAGCAAAGCAGCCCCAAACCATGATGCTCCCTCCGCCATATTTTACAGTGAGGATGAGGTTTTGATGTTGGTGTGCTGTGCCTTTTTTTCTCCACACATAGTGTTGTGTGTTCTTCCCAAACAACTCAATCTTGGTTTCATCTGTCCACAGTATATTTTGCCAGTAGTGCTGTGGAACATCCAGGTGCTCTTTTGCAAACTTCAAACGTGCTGCAATATTCTTTTTGGACAGCAATGGCTTCCTCCGTGGTGTCCTCCCATGTACTCCATTCTTGTTTAATGTTTTCCTTATTGTAGATGTGTCAACAAAAATGTTAGCATGTGCCGGAGATTTCTGTAGGTCTTTAGCTAGCACTCTGGGATTCTTCTTTACCTCATGCAGCATTCTGCGCTGTGCTCTTGCAGTGATTTTTACAGGACGACCACGCCTAGGGAGAGTAGCAACAGTGCTAAACTTTCTCCATTTGTAGACAGTTTGTATTACCGTGGATACATGAACACCAAGGCTTTTGGGGGTACTTTTGTAACCCTTTCCAGCTTCATGCAAGTCAACAATTCTTGATCGTAGGTCTTCTGAGAGCTCTTTTTTGCGAGGCATGGTTCACATCAGACAGTGCTTCTTGAAACCAGTAAACCAAAAACAGGTGTGTGTTTTTTAAGGGCAGGACAGCTGTCAGCAACACATCCAATATCATCACACTGATTGGAGTCAAGGTTGGCTCACTCCTGGCTCCAATTAGCTCTGGGAGAAGTCATTAAGCTAGGGCCTCACATACTTTTTCCTCCCTGCACTGTGAATGTTTACATATTATGTGCAATTAAACCATGGCAACATCTAAAGTTTGTGTAGTATTATGTTCAGCAGACTGTGTTCTTCTATTGTTGTGACTTAGATGACGTTCAGAGCACATTTTATGCCCAATTCATGCAAAACTCCACGTAATCCCAAGGGGTTCACATACTTTTTCTTGCAACTGTATATTCTGTGTATCTAGGAAAGAATCCAGGCATTTTTTAAAGCAATCCACAGCCAGAACCAACTCGTGACGGAGTCTATTGCACATTTTCAAAGCTCTCACTGTGAAGAAACCTTTCCGTGTTTGGAGATTAAATTTCTTTTCCTCCAGACGAGACAATAAATTCAGTTCCTCTAATCTTTCCTCATAGCTGAGCTCCTCCATGTCTTGTATCAGTTTAGTTGCTCTTCTCTGTACTTTCTCCAGTTCCTTAATTTTCTTTTTGTGAATTGGTACCCAAAACTGAACTGAAATGTTGAGAGTTGATTTACTCTCTTTTTGGTGCATGGTTGTATTAGGGCCTACCTATTCATGCTTTTATTAGTTTAAGTGTACCTCACTTTTTAGGGGCAGCTGTCAACCTTTTTTGGCCCATTGCAGGCATCACTTATAATTATTTGTATACTTAGCCCTACAGAAGCCACAATATTCTAGCCACTTTTTGATTTGTTCACAGCTCCATCATGCCCAGTTATAGCACATCTCCATCATGCCAAGTTATAGCACATCTCCATCATGCCAAGGTATAGCTCAGTTTTGTCATGCCAAACTATAGCATACCTCCACCATGCCAAGATATAGCAGAGCATATGCGAAGCTCCATCATGCCCAGTTAAGCACACCTCCATCATGCCCAGTTATAGCACACCTCCATCATGCCCAGTTATAGCACACCTCCATCATGCCCAGTTATAGCACATCTCCATCATACCCAGTTATAGCACACCTGCATCATGCCCAGTTATAGCACACCTGCATCATGCCCAGTTATAGCACACTTCCACCATGCCAAGATATAGCAGAGTTCCATCATGTCTAGGTATAGCAGAACTCCATCATGCCCAGGTATAGTACCTTTTAAAATGCTCAGTTACAGCACACCACCATCATGCTAAATTACAGCACATTTTACAGAAGGGTATATGGAATCACTGAAGTTTTTTTACTTGGTTCAAACCTTCTATATGTTTGAACACAAACAGACTATAGCAGAATTAATGTATTTTGTGTGTAGCAATCCTGCTTTACTACCATTGGGAGTCAAAGAGCTGTCATGACTACTGAGATCTATGAAATGCTGAGAAGGGACCATACACAACTACAAATTTTTTCAACAAAATGTGACAGATCGCCTGGCACCCCGCTTGAGTGCCTCCATCAGAGAACTGCTTCCTCGTCACTGGGACACAGGACCAAGGTACAATTGCTAAGTATTGCACCAAAGGACTAGACAACACTAGCTAAAGTGCAATTGGAACTGTTTATTGAACAAAAATGGATTTTACACACTTCAGAAATAGGAGCAGTCCATACATGAACAATAAAAACAAATATTACACATTGGCATAAACATCCCACACTGATTAGGTAATGAGATCAAGTTGACACCAGACTAATCCCATCATGTAGGAACCTCCAGGAGGACTAGTGAACAGGCAGAAACAATAGGTGACTCAACTCAATTAACAATTCGAGAAATACACAACAGTAAACACATAACACCTTAATAAACAGATTACAGCAAGAGACTTCAGCATCAGGTTGTTTGGAGCTGATTATATTAACATCTTCTTAGAGTCTCTGAGTCTAGGAGGGGGTTGAAACAGTCAATGCTGGTTTAGGCACAACAGCCCCAAATCTGTATCCTGGTCCTCCAGTTCTCAGAGTCTGTGTGTTTTGAGGAGACATGGACTTAAATTCAAAGTAAAACTACTCCAAAAAGGTTCCCCCCAGGCACACACCTCCCAAAGAATAGAGCCTCCTCAGATGTCAGGGCCCAAGGTCTAGAGGCTAGCCTGCTGTCCCGTCCAAAAGCCCCTGTCTGTCACAATCAGGGGTCAGGCTCAAAGACCAGTTGCTATAGCAGTGGAAAGACTTATCTGAAACCAGCAGGATAAGTACACAGGCCGGTCACCGTGGCAGAGGAGTGGGATCATCGAGGTGCAGAGTCTAACTACCAACCGGTGTTCACCAGAGCTCCTAATGGTGGAGATGGATTTGGCTGCATGTTAGCACCTGGTCGCGGTTCTCAGGATCACCCCACCAGGAGGTGAGCAAGCAGAGGTCCAGTAGCGTATAAACAGGTAGGGATCAAACTGAAGCATGGTTAGTAAACAAGCCAAGGTCAGTAAGGAGCAGTCGCAGGTTGGGATCAGGCAGAAGCGTAGTCGAGAACAAGCCAAGGGGCAATAACGAGTGATAGCAAAATATGGATAACAGCAGAGATGATAAGGCACACGATATTGGCTGGAGAGCACAATAATCTGGCAAACAGGAAGTGTAGAGACATGGTTTATATCAGGAAGTTCATGGGAGGAGCAAGGGGTTCAAGGTTCATGATAAACAAGGTCAAGGTAGGATCATCCAAATAATTGTCAAGAGCGCTATCCAGTATTCCAGGTGGCTCAGCAAGAAGAAACATTGCCACTCCCTGCAGAAGACCTGGGTTCGGACCCAGGCTCTGACACTGTCCCAGTTGGGCCTGTCAAAAAGTGTGTGATTATTGGAAGTATAGGGTCCATAATGACATTTGTGGCCAGTGTGCAGAGCCTTAAAATGTACAAACTACAGAAACTTTATTTCCTCTTCTTACCATTTGTGGACAAGTGTGGCTAATTTCAGCAAATGAATTGCAGGGGGATGTCTGTACAGGGGATGTTTAGAGGAGTCTGAAGAGTTATTATAACTCATTAAACCTGAAACCATTTTCTCTCTTTCTCTTTCTCCTTTTTTTGTCTCCCTCCTTGTATGGGGACCCTATAAACAATGTTTTCACAGAAACAGATGTAGTATTTTTTAAACAACATGGGGTAGTGATATATGATTAAATGTTGATGTAATTAAAGCATAGTAGAATTGCTCTTTTATATATATGTATGTATAAGTGCATAATAGCCTATTCTTTGACTGATACTAATCAGTTAATGGTCTAGTGCAGCAGCAAAGCAGCATGGACAAAAGTATTTTTACACATTTGTTAGCAATCAGTCTGTTTGTGTAAACACAACGAAGAGGCATATTTATTCCATGCAGCTATGACATCAATCAGCAATATGTTTAGCTTAGTTAAGTAACTCTTTCATCAGTTGCTTTAAAATGACACAAAACTGTTTTTTTTTAAAAATATTCAAGTGTGTATTCTTAACTCAGAAAAGTACCTTCTATTGCTCTCAGCCGCCTTCAAATTTCCAAATTCTTTTTTTTTTTGCTTCTGCTGCTGTAGAAGGTGAAAACATTTATTTTCCATGGTCCCACTGTCTGTAGGAACATAGCCACATTTGCTCTCTCCCAAGATGGACTTTGGACTATGGGATTTCTGGTGTGCAAAAAAGCAGTGCATATGAGAGCAGCTAACATGCACTCCTTATTCCAAACATATTTAAGTGAGAGAGAAAAGGAGAGGTTCAGGAGCTCACGGAGGATTTTACAAGAAGGCAGAAAAACACAGTAAGAAACTATTTCAAGAAAACTAGATTACATGGCCATTTCCACCTGAAAAAAAAAATAAAAGTCAGCAGCTAGAACTGTAGCTGCTGACTTTTACAATACAGCCACTTATCTGTCCCTCAGTCCAGCAGTGTCCTCACCACCGCTGGTTTCACTGGCTGTCTTCTCTCACTGGCGCCGGCATCTTCAGTGTGGGCACCCGGCTGTGACAGTTTGTGGCTTTACAGCCGGATGCCCACTGCGTACGCGCGAGAAGCGCTGCGCTTTGTGAATGGCCCCGTAGTCTTCTGGGATGGGTCATGTGTCCCAGAAGACTACGGGGAGGGAGGGGGGGAGGACGACTTCTGCTTCCAATGCCTAGGCGATCACAGTGGAAGTGGGAGTGGGTACTTGTCAAATTCGGGTACCCGCTCCCACCCCTCTCCCCAAAGGTGCCAATTCTTAATGGGGAGCAGGGAACAAAGGATTAAAGTGGAACTTCCCCTTTTGGGTGGAGTTCTGCTTTAAGTAGTGGATGTGTACGGATTAGTTTGAAGAATAGGGATATCATTTATAGTAATTTTAATGCTGAGGCTGTGCACTGTTATCAACAGCAAACTGTTCAACCATCAACATTTAAGAGGCTGTCATTTCTGACACCATGAACAATGCTACTGGCCTGGCTGTAATGCTGATCCTCTAACTTCCAATACTTTCTAAGGCACAAATCTGGAACAAGCATGTTAACCTGGCATTCTAACTTGACACTTTCTTTCTATTCTGCATGTCACTAAGAATAAAAAATGCCCCAGCATCAGTTGTGTCAGTGAAAGCAAAAAATGTCTGTGGTGTCACTGAAATGAAAAAATACCCCTGCGCCAGTGATGTCACTGGAAGACACACCACAACAAAGCTCTTCCTTCATTCTCACCTCCCAAGTACAGAGCTTTTCTCTATACCCTGACCTTCCCCCCACCCCACTAGGGATCAGACACAAGTCTGAACTCACCTGAGCTGTTCTTCTGGGCATCTGTCAAAGCTGATACACCTGAGTTCATAACTACTCATCCCCCCTGAATATGGCGCTCTACCCTCTCCCCCATCCTCCCCCCACTAAAAATATCCTGCACCCCAATCCCAGTACAGAGCTCTTCCACCCACCCCCAGCTACCTATCCAGTTCTTAGAGTACCGCTGAACTGTGGACAGCAAAATGCCCTGTCGACAGGAGTGACACTGCAGTCACTCCTGTCAGTGAGAGCCAGGGAGAAGGGAACTAGTGGAGCACTTGCCCCTTCTGCTCCTCCCCCATCTCAGCCCTGGATACACTTTTAATGTCAGGGGACAGTTTAGCACAGGCAGTACTTTTTGTTTATTAATTGAGGAGGTGCAGGTATGGCTGGCCATAAAAGCATCGAATTTTGGCCCATTCCCACTGATTTGGCCAAAATTCCTCTGCGCATCGCTCCATAAGCAATATCTAGATCAGGAGCAAGGTGTAAAATTGTCAGCTGAACATTACCTGCATCCAATCAGAGGCCGGCACAATTTGGGTAATCTGCCAGCACTGACTGTCAGATAACAATAGCCCGCGGGGGGGGGGGGGGGGGGGGGAATCATCCATTAAGACTGTTTAGCAGGGATGAAGAAATCTGTTATGCATATAGCCGGCTTTATTCTTGCCCTCAGGATCTCAATGCTGAAACCCACGAGCATTGAACTCCCAGTGCCAAAAACAAATGTATGGAATGAACTATGTCTTCAGTGGTTTATGGAGTGAGTAAACAAATAGCATGTATCCTGGCTGGGAAGAATAGCCACAGGTAAAATGACCCTTCTGTACATACTGTATTACATGCTGTTTCAATAGAAGCAACAATGATTTATTTTTACTACAAATATGAACGTATTCTTTAAGGTATAGTGAGGCAACATACCTTAGAATTGTTGTAATGTGTGCTGGGTAACAATAACAATGCTTTAATGAGCTCTACTTGTTGCAGAATAATAGAAGCTAATATATAACTGTGACTTCTTTTAAAATGGCAGTTTCCTTTTTAACTTCCTGCACAAGCTGTCCTGCCCACTTCTATCCTGTCCAAATATTTACTGCAATCAGGACATGGCTTCTGCCAAAAGAGGCCACTTAGGAGCGATGAGGGACAGCTACAGGACAAAAGTCAGCGCTTTCCTATTACATTCTGTAAAATTTATAACCAGCAAATCTGCTGCATAAACTTTGGTTAAAACTGCACTCAAGTAGTGAGCTGTTACATTTGCTGCAAACATTTCTACTATTAACATTAAAAACATAATGGGGTTGACTTACTAAAACTGAGGAGTGCAAAATCTGGTGCAGCTGTGCATGGTAGCCAATCAGCTTCTAACTTCAGCTTGTTCAATTAAGCTTTGACAATAAAAACTGGAAGCTGATTGGTTCCTATGCACAGCTGCACCAGATTTTGCACGCTACAGTTTTAGTAAATCAACCCCAATATCTATAACAGTAAGCCCTGGTTCACATACGTGCGTTCCTGCGGGCCGCGTTTTGCACGTGCACGAGAGCCTATTTATTTGAATGGACTGCCGTGCCCCGGGACACGCAGGAAAGAAGTCCCTGCACGTCTTATGAAAATGCAGCCCACACAGAAACCTCAGTTCCCAGTACGGTTGCGATTTCCAGTTACAATTAATGGCACCCGTCCGCGAGTCCACATTCTTCTGTGCAGGTGGTGCGGCTGCACAGATTTTTGTGCTGATCCGCAGAGCCACCACCCGCACAGATGTGAACCTAGCCTAAGGTTTGTTCACACAGGCAGCCACGCATCAATAAAAGCAAACCGCTGAGTTGCGATTTTACTGCCCTGTGCAGTAAAATGCCCTGTCCACCTAAACAAGGACATGAGTAGTTGCTCAGCGTTGTACGACAGATGAGGGTGCGATGCTTTGCTTCAAAGCCACAGCAAAAATGAAACCTCCTGACACGTTTGCCGCCATTACTTCCAGTGAATGGGGCCATGCCACAAATGTAATGCAACTGTATGCAATGCATGTGGCTGCAGCACAGTGTTTTAGCCTATTTAAAGTTAAAATAGGCAGTAAGGAGAAGATATAGTGGATTGCTTTTCAGAGGGGCAGAAGGGGTGCCTCATGTCTGAATGGGCCCTGAAAGTAATTTGTTGAATTGCACCTAAATTCCCTAATTAAATTATATGTAGTGCCCTCTAGTGATAGGCATTGTTGTTCTTTTAGACATTGGCTGGGTAGCAGCCTGGAATGAGTCAGCCTGGGAGTGAGTTCACCTCAGTACAGGCTTAGAGGCTTTACAGGTTGGAGCTTCTGGAGCCCTCCCACCCTTCCAGAAACTGCTAGAACTTTCTGGAAGAGTGTCGGAGAAGGGGAGGAGGCCCAGATTTGCATGTCTGGGGGAACTTGGCTAATCCCAAGGCCGGAGTCTGGGCATTGTGTGCCAAGGGCAACCCTTAAATGTTGTAGAGCCTGTGCAGAAGGGAGTTGTTGGGGTCGGGTAGAAGATGGACTGAGAGAAGGTGCTGGAGTGTGGAGCCTGGGAGCCATGGAAATGCAATTATTTTAGTAAATATAAACTGCTAAATACCTTTTCTCATCAGCAGTTACTACAGTCTTGTGACTTCTATCAGTGTTCAGCAGATCACTGGTTACAACTTGTAGGAGGAGGTTTCTATCTGCTCTAGGAGGATGCAGAACCCCTGACCTCTGTCTGGACAGTGCTGATTGGCCCTGTGCTGATCACATGCACTCTCTCAGAAAAAAAAAAAACCTCTCTAGCAATACACACCAACCTGAGCATGTGCAGATTGTCTCCACACTATATGTCTTATCAGGAGATAAGGAAGGGGGCACTGGGAGAAGGGGAGGATCAGAGAAGTCAGGATCAAACAGCATTTTTACACAATGCAGAGAATTAACCCCTTAGGTACCACAGTGAATATATCAAGCATGCTTTACTGCATATACAGACTGATTTTACTGTTGTGGGTTTAGTAACACTTTAATTGTCAGATCTTGGAATCCCTTTGACCAGGGATACTCTCAGTGCATCCGGGTAAAGAGAAAGGATTCATCCGGGGTCTGAGGAGGTACATCAAGGGGACTTCAGTGCTCCTTAAAAAGACAGTGCTAACAACACAAACTCACTTTAAGAACTATTAAAAGTCCACTGAGTACATTAGGGCAATTAAACCCACATTGCCTCAACTGAACACAGCAGAACATAATTGCACTGTACCTGTGTGTTCTTTGATCTGCTGGGCTCTCCGCTTCTGTGAGTTTCTGTCCCTATCCACCGGGCCGCTCACCACTTGTAAAGCTTCAGTGTACTTTTCATTGATCTCACTGGGTCTAGTCCCGCATCTTCTGATTGCTTCTGTTCTCGCCCACTGTCCCGCCCACCACCTCTCAGACCTGTAGAACAAAGCCTAGGGAAGCGTTACAGCTGGTGGTCAGCCCAGCGGGCAGGGACAGAAGCCAACAAGAATACCCGTCACTGCCTATCGCTATCATAGGGGATATTTACATTACCTGTGATAGCAATAAAAGTGATAAAAAAAATGAAAGTTACAGTGTAAAAATAAAAAAGCAAAATAAATAATGTAAAAAATTATTTAACACCCCCCCCCCCCCCCCCCGCACCCTGCATGTGAGGTATTGCCGCAAACATCAGATTGAGGGCAGTAATTCTAGCCCTAGACCTCCTGTGTAAATCTGAAGTGGTAACCTGTGGTAATCTAAAGGGTGATGATTTTAAAGTGTCGCCTATGGATATTAATAATGTACGTAGTTTGTCCCCGTTACAAGGGCGTGCACAATTTTAAAGCATGTCATGTTTGGTATCTATTTACTCGGATAATAGCATCTTTTATATCCTATCAAACAATTGGGCAATATATTGTGTTTTTGTGTGTTAAGTTTCAAAAAAGTGTATTTTTTTAATTTACATTTGAAAAATTGCTGCGCAAATACTGTGTGACATAAAAAATTGCAACACCCACCGTTTTATTTTCTAGGGCCTCTGCTTTAAAAAAAATATATAATATTTGGGGGTTCAAAGTAATTTTCTAGCAAAAAAATATTTTTTCATGGAAGCAAAAGGTGTCAGAAAAGGCTTCAAGTGGTTAACCACTTCAGTCCTGGAAGGTTTTCCCCCCTTCCTGACCAGGTCATTTTTTGCTATGTGGCACTGTGCTATTTCAACTGGTAATTGCATGGTCATACAGCGCTGTATCCAAATTAAATGTATGTCTTTTTTCACACAAATAGAGCTTTCTTTTGGTGGTATTTGATCACCACTGGTTTTTTTATTTTTTGTGCTATAAACAAAAAAAGTCAGAAAATTAAAAAAAAAACATTTTCTTCTTCTGTTTTAAAAAATATCTAATAAACTAAAATTTAGTAATAAATGGAGGCCAAAATGTATTCTGCTACATGTCTTTGGTAAATAAAAAATCCTAATATGTGTATTTTTATTGGTTTGTGTGAAAGTTATAGCATCTAAAACTGTGGTAAAGATATTGGAATTTACATAGCTTTTACTTTCTGACTGCCTATCACATTTCTTGAGGTGCTAAAAGGCAAGAGCAGTACAAACATCCCAAAATGACCCCTTTTTGGAAAGTAAAAACCCCAAGAAATTTGCTGAGAGGCATGAAATTTGCTGAGAGTCCATGATACAACAAATCACCCGCTCTTTCATGTGTGTAAACAATATTTGAAAAAATTATATATATTTCTACTAAACAATGCTACTGTTCAAAAGGTGCAAAAAACACCTACACATAATATATAATGATAAACACAGCGCAAAAATATTACTACAGTAAAGTCCACAATCTTATATATTTCGTGCATTAAGTGCTACAATAAGAAATATGTTTGGAAAGTTTGGAAAGAAGCTTTACTATGGCAGTTGATGGGCCGTTGGACTATAATTCCCAATGCAATCAGGTAGGTGGTAGCATCTTTCCAAATCACTGTTCTGTTTATTCTGCGCATTTGAAGTTTTTTATACACATGATTACGTAGGTATTACATTAATATTACAATTGTACTTTTATGGTAATAAGGGGTGTTACATAGGCAGGCTAATTTCTAATCAGGACTTGAAGGAATGTAA
The DNA here is from genome assembly GCF_062004578.1 of Staurois parvus. Taxonomy (NCBI): domain Eukaryota; kingdom Metazoa; phylum Chordata; class Amphibia; order Anura; family Ranidae; genus Staurois; species Staurois parvus. The sequence goes on from NW_028318480.1 coordinate 1,042,486, forward strand.
ATGTAATGAAAACATTATTAGTGCCATGTGCACAAGGAGTGCAGTTTACAATACATAGGCAAAACATACAAAATAGAATACAATTTTATACACAATTTACAAATTTCCTTTACAAATGCATGCAGAGAAAATCTTTACCCACCAGAGCTGCACCCAAAAGGCTATCTGCAAAGTCAAGGACCAATGGATTTGGTGTGCATTGACTTTCTGTGCTTAGAACCTGATTCAAATGGACAGGGCAATGTCCTGGTGGTATGCCCAGGTGTTCCCAAGTAAAGACCAGCAAGCAAGCAGCATGTTCTGGTAGAGACGTTCTTCATCCATTACAACCTGCCTCAACATGTCCACTCTGACCAAGGGAAAGACTTTGAGAGTAGACTGATTAAGAGACTGCTAGACCTACTGGCCATTCAGAAGTCCAAAACAACCCCATTATCACTGCAAGGAAATCCACAACCAGAACGATGAAACCGCATCCTATTAGATATACTCAGGATGCTCCCTGATGAGAAACAAACTGGAGCAGGCATATCTCTGCAATCATAGATGCCTACAACAGCATAGAGAATGATGCTACTGCATACTCCCCCTATATGCTCATGTTTGGGAGAGAGGTCCTGCTACCCATTGATCTGACATTTGGCACATTCCTACATGAGATGTCTATGACATCCCACTGGAGGTATGTAGATCTCCTGAGGAAAAATCTGAAGACAGCATATGAGATGGATCAAGTGGCCTCAGACATCCAAGGTCAGCAAAACAAAAGAAACTTTGATCTGAGCGTGAGGGTGCAGGACATGCAACCAGGTGATAGACTGTTTCTGAGATATGTGGGTATCCCCAGGAAGCATAAGCTAGCTGATTGGTAGAAATCTCATCCCTTTATTGTCTGTAAGCAGTTGCCCAGATTGTCGGTATACCAGACCCACCCAGAAGGACGAACTGGCCCAATAAAGACATGGCAATGTAACCACCTCTCACCAGTCTTAGAAGCAGCTTGTGTGCCGCAGCAAACAGATTCATGCTATGCCCAGTGAATAGATCCCAGTCTTTGCCACCAGACGCAGGGGAAGGGGATAGCAGTGAAGAGGAAGATGTCTGCATGGACTGCTTGTGGTTGCCTATAGCCTCAGTGGCCATGACACCCCCTTCTCCTGGGGAAGCAGATCCAGGAACCCTCAAGGCCAGAGGCTCCAAAATACATACCCCAAAGCAACTCACTAGAAAGTCAAGAAGAATCTCCAACCTCCCTAGCTGCAGAGGAAACAGAGACTTCTCAGCCATCTATAGAACCAAAGGGAGAGCCAGTGAGAGAAGAGCCCTCAGAACAGAAAGAGCAAAGAGCAAAATTATCAATTTTTCCCAACCAAGGGACTGACTTACAATACCGCAGGAGAAAGTTCTGAAGAAGCCATGTTCCCCAGTCAAAGGACTCAAGAAATTCCATCCCTTCCCACTGAAGATCTAGTGGAAGGTGACTTAAACTCACCCTCTGGCATATTGAGGTGGGGCATCCCAGTATTGGCCACTTTTGGATAAGACAACCTTGCTCCTTCTAACAAATGGCGGTAGGTTCTCTTGTCACATTTTACAGTCAATGGGAATTACCTTAGGTTGCATAAATGTTGACTTAAGTTTGCATTTAGTTGTTTATCCAGGGTAATTTAAGTTATGGACATTATATACTGTCGGACTCTGCCCCTTCTCTGAGGACCGAGGATTTATGCTAGGAGGAGTGTGTAGCCAGGGTCTTGGCTAGAGACAGAGCGCAGTTTTGGATGCTTTGCTGCAGTGCTCTCTGTGCTGCCAATGAACTTCATCTGTATGCATCAACACTACCTTGCCCCAACCAGGAGGAGCTGACAAGCAAAGGGGGAGCTCAAGAGACTTGATGGTTGGCAGCACTGAATCATGGGAGATGAAGTTTAAAAATAAACTTTACTATGGCAGTCTATGGACCATTGCATTACAATTCCCAATGCAAGCAGGGGTATAAGGGGAGTAAGAGTTGTATTTTCTCAGGCTGAATACCGAGGAACTTTTTCTTGGCTCTAAGGAGATTGAGTTGTGCACATCACTGCTCTGCTGAGAACCAAATTCACTCTCCCTTGTCTCAGACCTGTGGGGAACAATTACCAGTAGGCCTGCTGTCCTTAAAGGAGCATGGGCTGGTACAGGCAGAAGAAACAAATATACATCGGGGCCCCATTCTGTCAATGAGAGTGAGGTGGCAGAGATACGCTGGAGAGGTGGAGTTAGCAAGAGCTCAGCGTGTCCCTCCTAATTTAATCAGTTACAGTCTGATATGGGAACATAAGCTTAGCTGAAATCCAATTATACACTCAACATACACAGTGCATATCTGTCAGGAATGGACTTTCCAGTAATGGTGGGACCCACCTGCCTTGTGGGCTGCAGTACCAAGGCTGGCCAGCGGGTGCTCCCGGCAATCAGAGACTCAACCCTGCAGCCAGCCTAACACCTGAAACTGCTTATGCAGGTGTATTTAAGTAATGGCCAGACCTGCAGTCTTTGCCTTGGTGTGTGTGTTTTTCCTGGGCCCTGTATCTTGTTCCTGCATTCCTGTCTCTGTCTGATTCGTTGCTGACCCTGCCTGATTCCGGACCTCTGCTGACTTCTCCTGTTTCATCCCTGGCTTGTGACCCCGACCATTCTCTGCCTGACCCCCTGTACCTACCTGCCCGATTGTTATTGACCCGGCCTGCCTGACGACGCTTGCATTGTATATATTGTTATCTGTGGGTGGTTTGGTTTGGTTTGTTTGCACTGTGTTATGTTTTAGTATTGCACTGCGTTTATGTTTGTATTGTTAGTGTTAATAAATTATATTACTTATAACTTATCTGAAGTCTGCGTTTCCCTGCGTCAGTCACATACCTCTGGTCACACCCTGGAGCCCTGACATTACACCAAGGCCAATCTGACCAGAAGTGGCTGCACAGGGAAGCCATCTTGGCTTGTTGCTGGGAAGGATGGATCTTGATGAGGTTGTGTATTTATCTTTGCTAGTGTTTGATGACAGAGAGTATGCTTATCAAACTCTGAAGGAGTATCCCAGGGATCAACTACTAGAGTGTATACGGCTCGCTCATGTTCTAGTAGATCAGGGCACAGAATTCTCTGAGGTGCAGCCATTGATTCAGGTTTGTGCTGAGTTGGTTTCATCTGGTACCCCCAAATGCAGGGATGAATTTTTGCCGCCATTTAGTGCCGACCAGGTAGAGTCCCTGGTATGGTTATTAGAGGATGATGTGGATTACTTTCTGGAGCGTTATTCTGCATGTTCACAACAGGTACTAAGAGATTGTATAAACGCAGTGCAGTCTTTGGTCAGACAGGCTTTGTGTAAGCTCAGCTTTGTTCAACCCATACTGCAGACATGGTCCGACTTGTTGCACCCAGCCTCAGTCAGCTTGCAAAAACCCAGTCCTGCTTCTAATCTATTTCTTCAAAGCTCAATTCCTGCATTCCCAACAGCACCTCCAGTTTCAGCCCAGTATACCCTGCTATCTACCGCATGTCAGTACCCTGTTCCCACTCGCTGCACCTATCCTGCCTTTAACCCTGTAAAGAAGCCCTCTGTAGCAACTGCTCCCTCCCCTGTTCCATCTTCCAGCTCTTCTCTGTCATCAGCTGCTCCATTCGTTTGCAGACCTGCGTTTACTTGCAGTGCCCTAGTAGTTAAAACCAGAAAAAAGCGGAAATTCTTTCCAACCAGTACCATCCTGCCAGTATCCAAACCGGTGAGCCTGCCGTCTGAGAACCTGCCTTCCGTGGTTCAGCCTGGTGCCTCGGCACCCGCACTTCAGCCTGATGTCTGTACCCAGCCTGATGTCTGTACCCAGCCTGATGTCTGTACCCAGCCTGATGAACTGATCCAGCCTGATGAACTGATCCAGCCTGATGTCTGTACCCAGCCTGATGTCTGTACCCAGCCTGATGAACTGACCCAACCTGATGTCTGTGCCCAGCCTGATGTCTGTACCCAGCCTGATGAACTGATCCAGCCTGATGATCCTATCACGCCTGATGACCCAGTGCCCGCTGTCGATCCAGACGATCCGGTACTTGATGACCCAGTGCCTGCTGTCATGCCTGGTGACTCGGTGCCCACTGCCTTGCCAGATGACGCGGTGCCCGCTGTCGAGCCAAATGACCTGATGCCTGGTGACCCGATGCCCGCTGTCGGGCCAGACGATCCAATGTCTGACCCAGTGTCTGCGGTCATGCCAGTTGACTCGGAGCCCACTGTCGTGCCTGGTGACTCGGTGCCCACTGCCTTGCCAGATGACGCGGTGCCCGCTGGCGAGCCAAATGACCTGATGCCTGGTGACCCAGTGCCCGCTGTCATACCTGGTGAACCGATGCCCGCCTTCGAGCCAGACAATCCCATGCCTGATGACCCAGTGCCCGCTGTCATGCCTGGTGACCCGATGCCCGCTGTCGGGCCAGACGATCCAATGTCTGACCCAGTGCCCACGGTCATGCCAGTTGACTCGGAGCCTACTGTCGTGCCTGGTGACTCGGTGCCCACTGCCTTGCCAGATGACGCGGTGCCCACTGGCGAGCCAAATGACCTGATGCCTGGTGACCCAGTGCCCGCTGTCATGCCTGGTGACCCGATGCCCGCTGTCGTGCCAATTGATTCAGAGCCCACTGTCGTGCCTGGTGACTCGGTGCCCACTGCCTTGCCAGATAACGCGGTGCCCGCTGGCGAGCCAAATGACCTGATGCCTGGTGACCCAGTGCCCGCTGTCATACCTGGTGACCCGATGCCTGCTGTCGAGCCAGACAATCCCATGCCTGATGACCCAGTGCCCGTTGTCATGCCTGGTGACCCGATGCCCGCTGTCGGGCCAGACGATCCAATGTCTGACCCAGTGCCCGCGGTCATGCCAGTTGACTCGGAGCCCACTGTCGTGCCTGGTGACACGGTGCCCACTGCCTTGCCAGATGACGCGGTGCCCACTGGCGAGCCAAATGACCTGATGCCTGGTGACCTGATGCCCGTTGTCGTGCCTGATGACCCGGTGCCTGCTGTCCCTCCTGGGGGCCCAGTGCCCGCCGCTCCGCTTGGGGGCCCGATGCCTGTCGCCCCGCCTAGGGGCCCGATGCCTGTTGCCCCGCTTGGGGGCCCGGCGCCCGCCGCTCTGCCTGGGGGCCCGGCGCCCGCCGCTCCGCCTAAGGGCCCGGCGCCCCGCCTGGGGGCCCGGCGCCCGTCGCTCCGTCTAAGGGCCCGGCGTCCGCTGCTCCGCCTGGGGGCCCGATGCCTGTCGCCCCGCCTAGGGGCCCGATGCCTGTCGCCCTGCCTGGGGGTCCGGCACCCGCCGCTCCGCCTGGGGGCCCGGCGCCCGCCGCTCCGCCTAAGGGCCCGGCGCCCGCCGCTCCGCCTGGGGGCCCGATGCCCGTCGCCCCGCCTGGGGGACCGATGCCCGTCGCCCCGCCTGGGGGCCCGATGCCCGTCGCCCCGCCTGGGGGCCCGGTGCCCGCCACTCCGCCTGGGGGCCCGGCGCCAGCCGCTCCGCCTGGGGGACCGGCGCCCGATGCCCCACCTGGGGGCCCGGCACCCGCCGCTCCGCCTGGGGGCCCGATGCCTGTCGCCCCGCCTGGGGGCCCGATGCCCGTCGCCCCGCCTGGGGGCCCGGTGCCCGTCGCCCCGCCTGGGGGCCCGGCGCCCGCTGCTCCGCCTGGTGGCCCGGTGCCTGCTGCTCCGCCTGGTGATCCGGTGTCCAGCTCGATGTGCCTCTGCCAGGAGTCCTGCCCGGAGTCCACCTCGATGTGCCTCTGCCCGGAGTCCTGCCCGGAGTCCTGCCTCATGTGCCGCTGCCCGGAATCCTGCCCGATGTGCCTCTGCCCGGAGTCCTGCCCAATGTGCCTCTGCCCGGAGTTCTGCCCGATGTGCCTCTGCCCGGAGTCCTGCCCGATGTGCCTCTGCCCGGAGTCCAGCTCGATGTGCCTCTGCCCGGAGTCCAGCTCGATGTGCCTCTGCCCGGTGTGCCGCTGCCCGGAGTCCTGCCCGGTGTGCCGCTGCCCGGAGTCCAGCCCGATGTGCCTCTGCCCGGAGTCCAGCTCGATGTGCCTCTGCCCGGTGTGCCGCTGCCCGGAGTCCTGCCCGGTGTGCCGCTGCCCGGAGTCCTGCCCGGTGTGCCGCTGCCCGGAGTCCAGCCCGATGTGCCGCTGCCCGGAGTCCTGCCCGATGTGCCGCTGCCTGGAGTCCTGCCCGATGTGCCTCTGCCCGGAGTCCAGCTCGATGTGCCTCTGCCCGGTGTGCCGCTGCCTGGAGTCCTGCCCGGTGTGCCGCTGCCTGGAGTCCAGCCCGGTGTGCCGCTGCCTGGAGTCCAGCCCGATGTGCCGCTGCCCGGAGTCCTGCCCAATGTGCCAGTCTTTGATATCCTGCCAGTTACCAGACCCGGGCGGTGGAACATTTTGCCCAGCTAGGACTGTTTGGAGCGTCCTGAGGCCGCTCCTTGAGGGGGGGGTACTGTCAGGAATGGACTTTCCAGTAATGGTGGGACCCACCTGCCTTGTGGGCTGCAGTACCAAGGCTGGCCAGCGGGTCCTCCCGGCAATCAGAGACTCAACCCTGCAGCCAGCCTAACACCTGAAACTGCTTATGCAGGTGTATTTAAGTAATGGCCAGACCTGCAGTCTTTGCCTTGGTGTGTGTGTTTTTCCTGGGCCCTGTATCTTGTTCCTGCATTCCTGTTCCTGTTCCTGTCTCTGTCTGATTCGTTGCTGACCCTGCCTGATTCCGGACCTCTGCTGACTTCTCCTGTTTCATCCCTGGCTTGTGACCCCGACCATTCTCTGCCTGACCCCCTGTACCTACCTGCCCGATTGTTATTGACCCGGCCTGCCTGACGACGCTTGCATTGTATATATTGTTATCTGTGGGTGGTTTGGTTTGGTTTGTTTGCACTGTTATGTTTTAGTATTGCACTGCGTTTATGTTTGTATTGTTAGTGTTAATAAATTATATTACTTATAACTTATTTGAAGCCTGCGTTTCCCTGCGTCAGTCACATACCTCTGGTCACACCCTGGAGCCCTGACAATATCTCTATAATGGAGACACAGAAAAGATACTCCATGTGCAGGGCGAGTGACCCAGCCACAGTGCCTAGTGTAGCCCAGAAGAACCTGGTGGGCTCAAAGTCACATGGAACAGTTAATATCCACCAGCCCATGAAAAGTTATGGGGTAATTTTCAAAATAATGGCCAACTACCTGTCTCTGACATATATAGATGGTTTAAATAAAAAGGATTTGAAGACTCTAAATGTATCTTCAACTTGCATGTCTAAGGGTTTCTCCTATGTTTTTCATGCCTGAAAGAGTAAAGTATGACGTGTGTTTGTGAATAATAGATATGGTATTCCTAAATATCGATGCGGACCGCAGTCGCTCCAGGTTCTGTAAACACCACTGCTTCCCTGGTGACAATATGTGACAATTAACTCTTCCTGCCTGGTCATTGTGATAGTTCTCTCTCTAAGATAACAAGTCAGTTTTTCACTTAAAGAAAACATATATGGAGGCTGCCATTGCTGACCTCCGTCTATAAATACTAGTTTCCTGGCTAATTCTGGCTTCAACACATTAAGCCACTGACCTGGAATGAGCATACAGATCATAAAAGTAAGACTGATGCTTGTTTTGTTTTGAGTCAAACACTGGATCATCATGTGGATTAAATTGTTAAGCTTGCATTGGCAGTCTCCATCCCTATGGATTTCCATTAAACCTGAGTACATTTAACGAGCAATTCATAATCATCACTGATCTCACAGGGTTAGACCCTCTGATAATTTTTTTTTGTGGTCTGTGTCTTTGTTGGGGAGATTCACTCCTCTATCTGTCTTGGTGACCTTTATCAAGTAAAGACATAAGGTAAGAGAAAATCCCACATTTTAGAGTTGTCATAAGAAAAAGGAGTGAGGGAAAATCTTCCAATGGGGGCACATATTCTGATGACATCTGTCTTAAGATGGCAATTTCCAAACAATGAAAGTAGGTGCTACTACCTCCCAGTGTTATAATGCAGGTTTATCACCAGTGCCCTGACAAAGGCAGCTGACTCCTCATCCACACAATCCATATAAGCAAAGAAAAGCCGGCACTCCGATGTATACTCTGCAATCTTGTGTTTATTGGCGAGTAGCAGATGACAGCTACAAATGTCAATGCATTTCAGCCAAACTGGCTTTATTCTTGACTTGACTGAAATGCGTTGACATTTGTGGCTGTCATCTGTTATCCACCAATAATCACAAGATTGCAGAGTATACACCAGAATGCTGGATTTTCTTTGCTTAAGATGGCAATCCCTTCCTTTTGAGGAGATTTCCTTTTACTTCCTTTTGCATCTCCAAGACAGGGAAGGAAAGAAAAACCTCCCAGCATGATATAGAAAGAAAAAATATGCTGATTAGGAACTTAGACCCTTCCCTATATTATACAAAATAACAAATAGCTGCTTTGCCTATACAAACACTTCAAATTTGTTCTCAACTGTGTGTGCCCTCTCACTGGCCACAAGCAGCCAATCCGTCCACTGAAGAAAGATACATTAAATAATATACAATAAATGCATAGTAAATGTAACAAATGTTGTAAGTAGGTTTTCATAATGCAGAAGGAAGGGATGGACTATTCCAAATTTGTTGATGAAAGCTGCAGTCTGATTAGTATTGAATGGGTCCCTGATTCACTGGGGTTGATTTTCTATTGCTGTAACAAATCTGACACATTTATGAAACTCAAGTAGGCTGTCACTAATCTGTATATGAGCACCAGATTCATGACAGAGGTTCAGAATATGCATGGGCCTTCTGAAAATCTTCCAGTTAGGTAGTGCCAATCTATTTTTTTAAATGGAACTTGTATGCAGACTGGTTACTTTTAAAGCAGAAGACAGATAGCTATGTAATCAGCAAGGTGGTATACTTCTTATAAGTGCAAATTACAGTAGATCTGAGAAATTAATTACAGAAATTAATTACTGAATGGTGGCCAGGTGCATGCTTGGTAGCAAAGCAATGATCTTGCACTAACTTTTTGCTTGCCCATGTGGATTAGCTAGATTTGTGTTCATTTGTGTCACTACCAGGGCTTTTTTTTAGCAGGAACGTGGGGGAACGCATTTCAGGCACCTCCAGCACAGAATGTATATAATGGCAAGAGGTGTGCTGTAGAGTCTATTGATGCTGGCTGCTAGGGAATCTATTTTTGCTGAGAGGATGTATTTTTGAGTGGGGGGGTGTTGCTAGGGGGACCTTATCTTTCTAGGGGGACATTTGTTGCTAGGGGGGATCTACTGTTGAAGGAGGCGGTCTATTATTTCTGGCTGACGGAGGGTTTAGAGGTCTGATGTTGCTGCTGGGGGTCTACTGTTGCTGGGGGATCTATTTTTGCTGACTGCAAGGATTCTATTTTCCTGCTTTATCTTTAACAAACTCCAAATTACTTAGTACAAAAATAGGATACTTGGTTCTGTATTCTTTAAAAGGAGCAGTACTTGGGGGTGGGTAAGAGGTAGAACCAAGAGACGATGCTCGGAGGTGGGTAGGGGGCAGAGACAGCGGTGATTCAGAAGGGCTGATTATTGCACCTATTCTCTGAGAAAAAGAGCCATGTTCACTACATATTTGTTTTTCTTTTCACTGTATTTGGTGTGACTCAACATTCTAGTTTCTTGGCATGGACTACATTATTACAAGGCTCTTTTTTTCTATGGGCTTATGATAGATATATTGTAAATCTAACAAACAGCGGTCTCAGAGATGACAGTTACAACTGCCAGTATTATGGCAATATTCTAATAGAATCTTTATTGGTCACTTCTACTCACCAGAGGAGCAGCAATAGAAACTCCACACTAAAAATTGAAAAAAAGAACACAGTTTTAAAATTAGCCCAAATATAGATGTTAAAGAGTGACATTTCTTATATTTAGCATTTTAACCCTTTAAAGTGAAGCTGGGTTTTGCTGGGCAAAGTAATAGGTTCACTTAGGGCTCGTTCACGCTTGGCTGTTTTACCAATGCTTGCCAAACGACCCTATAGCGTTTGGCAAGCGTTGGTCCGGCGTTTGCGGGGCGTTTTTTAATGCTCGGCAAACGCTTCATGCACGGTTTAGCGGCAGTTGCTAGGCATTTGCCAAGCATTAAAAATGCCCCACAAACGCCTATAATACAGTTTGAATGGTGTTACCGCTCCGCAAACGCCCCGCAACCGTGTCGCAACCGCACCGCAAACGCCGGCCAGGAGTTTGCGGAGCGGCACTATAGACTAGAATAGGGGGCATCAACGCCTCCTGGCTCGACCAGAGGCGTCCATTTTGCCACAACACGACGCAAACGCTCCCGTTAGAACAGCACCATGTGCTTTAATGTGCAGAATTGGCAGAGGCGTTTGGGAAGCGGTAAAAACGCTTCCCAAACGCCTCTCTGCCGCCTGCACACAATGCTAGTGTGAACGTAGCCTTAACTACCCCAATCTTCACCTATAGCAGCACATAATCAACTTTCCTTTGCTCTTTCAGTCCACTCAGCCCACCAGGAATGAAAAAAGAAAGCCATTTGTAAATTGCATCTTGAACTTTACATAGGATTGAGAACACTTTCCCTTCCCCCGTGTGACAATGTTAGGCCATTCACCAAGCACCAGTGCTGCCACATGGCAAGAAGGGGAGTGAGCAAGACACTTTCTCCCATATCTGCAAGTAGTCTCAGTGGTTGAACACAGGGGGGAGGAGAAAGAGAACAAGAGCATGTGGTGGGGTGGGAGAACTTTCTGCTCAACAGTTGAGTCTGAGAAACACAAGTTCAGCCTTTGCACCTGTTCCCCTGGACAGAAGTAGTTGGCACATTGACTCTTTCTAAGTTGTAGTAGTTTAAGTTTACCATTCATCTTCTTCTCTAAAGGACAGACTCTGTTTTAAGGGGTTTGTCCTGGGAAGCAAATGCTTCCGGCAGTGTCCCCCGCGGCAGTAAATGCAGAGCAATTAAGCAAAGTAAACCAAATCTCTGTTACATATTGTTTTCTTTATTCCACCAGGGAGGTCCCTGGGGTACCTTGGGGTAAAAAACACCAGAAACAGACCCCCCACTCCTCTACCTGGGGCTCCAGTAGTATGGAGGAGAGGTAGAGCTCTATGCCTAATGCTCACCCATTGCTGTGGTCACCTGTGACCTGTTATATGGTGAAGAAGTGGCTCGTGAGCACAGAGTAGTGACATCACATTGCCAGGGTGGCGGCAGTCAAAGGTATAAAGATGGAAGCTTGATGCAGGGGTCTCTGCTCCTCCTGGCTTGGCAATTACAGTTCACCACTTTAAACTGCAGACACTGAGCATCATTGCCTGAGGAGGTAAGGGGGAAGAGCACTAACACCATGTGACACACTGACATACTTACACACTAAATTGAACTTTTTTGTGCCAATACAAATACAGTATTTGTGTTGAAGGATAATTCTGCACATGTCCGGCTCCATTGTTTTTCAACTTCAATAAAACAACAGAATATTACTTGTGTTACATGTGTTAGGTACTATTAACTCCTGAACTCTGCATTACTTACTCCTGAACTCTGCAATAATTACTACTGACCTGTGCACTCTGCATTACTTACTCCTGAACTCTGCAATAATTACTACTGACCTGTGCACTCTGCATTACTTACTCCTGAACTCTGCAATAATTACTACTGACCTGTGCACTCTGCATTACTTACTCCTGAACTCTGCAATAATTACTACTGACCTGTGCACTCTGCATTACTTACTCCTGAACTCTACAATAATTACTACTGACCCGTGCACTCTGCATTACTTACTCCTGAACTCTGCAATAATTACTACTGACCTGTGCACTCTGCATTACTTACTCCTGAACTCTGCAATAATTACTACTGACCCGTGCACTCTGCATTACTTACTCCTGAACTCTGCAATAATTACTACTGACCTGCGCACTCTGCATTACTTACTCCTGAACTCTGCAATAATTACTACTGACCCGTGCACTCTGCATTACTTACTCCTGAACTCTGCAATAATTACTACTGACCTGTGCACTCTGCATTACTTACTCCTGAACTCTGCAATAATTACTACTGACCTGTGCACTCTGCATTACTTACTCCTGAACTCTGCAATAATTACTACTGACCCGTGCACTCTGCATTACTTACTCCTGAACTCTGCAATAATTACTACTGACCCGTGCACTCTGCATTACTTACTCCTGAACTCTGCAATAATTACTACTGACCCGTGCACTCTGCATTACTTACTCCTGAACTCTGCAATAATTACTACTGACCCGTGCACTCTGCATTACTTACTCCTGAACTCTGCAATAATTACTACTGACCCGTGCACTCTGCATTACTTACTCCTGAACTCTGCAATAATTACTACTGACCCGTGCACTCTGCATTACTTACTCCTGAACTCTGCAATAATTACTACTGACCTGTGCACTCTGCATTACTTACTCCTGAACTCTGCAATAATTACTACTGACCTGTGCACTCTGCATTACTTACTCCTGAACTCTGCAATAATTACTAAGTACTGATTAAGTAAATGATTCCTGAAAGAAACATGGATACTACCATAGCAGCCATTTACACCAGTGCTGGGGGATACCTAATACTGTCAATGACACCAATGCCAATGCATATTTTATACCCACAGTACAAGCCATACACCATGAACCGACACTCATTTTATTGGCCACACCTACAGGTGTTTGGCAGGTGGCATGCTATACACAGTGCATTTTTCTTCTCAATATCTTCAAGGAGTCTCGCCTAACTATGCAAGCATACCTTGGTGTCTCTTATTTGAAATCTATTTTGTTTTTATATTGAAAAGTCTGTGACCAATTGTTTGAAGGTGTGCTGTGTGCTGCGAAAGGGGTGATTTTGTGGGTGTGGTTACCAATGGTCATGTGCTTTTTGTCCGTGTGGATAAAATGGTGGCATGAATCTGTGAGTTTGGATAAAAAAGGGGCTGTGGTCTTTAGGGTGTCCTCAGATTTGATTTTGAAACTCCAGTAACCTTATAATATCTACAGGTACCAGAACACTTGGATGAAGTCAGTTTATCAAATTTCAGGTCCTGGCCAAAAAAAACAAACTCAATATAAAACATACAAGTGTACAAGGTAAGAAAAATCCAAGGTTTCATGCATTAAACCCTCAGAACTGTCTTCTACCTTCAAATCCTTTCTGTAAGTTTTTATATATTGTATATATCTAGAAATGTTATTGCCTACACTTTTATTAGTTATTGGTCCTTGGAGAAGAACTCTATAAAATCAAGTAAAAAAGAAGTCCTGCCTGTAAGGTTTCTGAACTGTGTATAGCTTAGTCAGAACCAATCAATCTTCAGAAAATGCTTTAGATTATTAAACAAGTTGGCGTCTTTAAGTAGCAGATGTACCCATTGGTAAATCTCCATTCATCTTTAGTTCTCCTTGCTTTTAGACAGAGGAAAGACTAGGGAAGAATCTGAAGCCAAGGAATGGTTTCAGGAATTCCCCTGAATTTTAAACAGGGGAGGAAGCTGGCTGTGAACCAGACTTTCCTATGATATGAACTGAGCTGCTCTTTCTCCAAAAGCCATCTTCCTTCCCATTCAGCATTTTTTTTTTTGGAAGCTAAACTTCCCTTCAATTTCCGGCCGACATTTCACCATATATAGAATCATAAGAATTAGCATATCCATAACACAGAGCAGTACTAAGTCATGGGTACCTCAAACTACAAATACCATTGGTGTACTGGTCTCAATATTCAGAGTCTAATGTTTTTGCAGTTCACTGGAATAATGCTACAAATTAATATCTTTATTTCATTGGTTTTAATGTGAAGCAGATAGCCATGACGTCTAAAGTTAGGTGGATGATTGGGGAAAGAGGTGCATGGAAGCATCTGAGCTTGTTTGTGGGAGAGGGGAGGACGCTAGATACCAGGCTCAGGCTGTACATATACTGACAAACAAATGAAACCAGCGCTCAAATCTTCATGCAGACCAGGGAATTGAAAATGCCAAACAAAGAGGTGTTGCCCTTCAAAAACTGGGAAATCTGAATACTGGTGAACAAAAACAGACAAGGGCGCACTCTCATCGTGCATTACCGTGGAGACCCACGTATTTATTAAATGAAATAGAAATATACTCACAAACCAACGAGAATAAAAAAACAGAAAGAGTGGTCCGCAACAACAGCGGATGCAATGCTGTGCCCTTGGTGTGGATATGCTGATGCGTTTCGGGAAACGAAATCCCTATCTGAGGAAGGGATTTCGTTTCCCGAAACGTGTCAGCATATCCACACCGAGGGCACAGCATTGCATCCGCTGTTGTTGCGGACCACTCTTTCTGTTTTTTTATTCTCGTTGGTTTGTGAGTATATTTCTATTTCATTTAATAAATACGTGGGTCTCCACGGTAATGCACGATGAGAGTGCGCCCTTGTCTGTTTTTGTACATATACTGAGTCTCAACTGCTCCAAGATTCATTGCTAAACAATATTCAAGTCATAAAAAAATTGCAGGGTTCCTTTTGCATTTTTATTTTTATCTACAATAAACCTTTTAACTTTTCGGGTGATAATCTCTGCACATATGGCCCACCTCCATTATCTATTAATCACTTGCCCTCCTGAGAAAAAAAAAACTATATTTTGGACTTTTTGCTATTAAACATGTCCAGTAAAAAAATAAAAAAATAAAATTTTGTCATAATTTTAGACCAAAATGTATTCTGCAACATGTCTTTGCTAAAAAAAATCCCAATACATGTAAATTAATTGGTTTACGTGAAAGTTATAGCATTTACAAATGGCGGTATAGATAATGAGGTTTTTTTTTTCTACTAGTAATGGCGGTGATCAGCAACTTTTAGCTGGACTGCGGCGGACATTCTGACACTGGGGGGAACTAAATTGGTGTCACTGACACCCGAGTGACACCAATACAGTGATCAGTGCTAAAAAAAAAGCACTGACACTGTACTAATGGCACTGGGCAGGAAGGGGTTAATGTGAGGGGCAATCAAAGGGTTAACTGTGTGCTGGGAGTGTTTTAGTAGGGGGTGGGGGTGTGTGTTCTTCACTGTAAGTACACTGATCAGGATGGCTGTACTGTGCACAACCATCCCGAGCAGTGTGCTTGAGCGGACAGGGAGGAAGATTGTTTATAAACAATATTCCTCACCAGCG
This sequence comes from Staurois parvus, assembly GCF_062004578.1. Taxonomy (NCBI): domain Eukaryota; kingdom Metazoa; phylum Chordata; class Amphibia; order Anura; family Ranidae; genus Staurois; species Staurois parvus. The sequence goes on from NW_028318480.1 coordinate 1,057,746, forward strand.
GAGATGCTCGGTAATCACCGGGCGCCAGCAGGTAATTACCAGCCAGGAACCAGTGATTGACATCTGGGCAACGTAGAGCGCGCACCCCTACTCAAAAATGCAAATATCACGTATATATACATGATTCTGTGCACAGGTGCCGACCTGTAGCAATATATCTGCTATAGTGCGGTCCTTAAGTGGTTAAATATTTATCTTTCCAAATACAGTTTGTGCTGAATGAAAGACATAGGGGTTGATTTACTAAAACAGGAGAGTGCAAAATCTGGTACAGCTCTGCAGCATGACCAATCAGCATCTAACTTCAGCTTGTTCAGTTAAGCTTTGACAATAAAGCCTGGAAGCTGATTGGTCTGTACAGAGCTGGCTTTAATAGTAAAAGATGGCCCTGGGCCTCTATGCGCAGCTGCACCAGATTTTGCATTCTCCGGTTTTTGCAAATCAACACCATAGTCTGTCAAGGGCTCATGTGACTCTCAAAGAATGCTTGTTTTTTCCATAGGCACAATATACTGTAAGTCAATAGCACCTTTCTGGAGCACTCTTATTACCAAATGTACTCATTGTTATTGTCCTGCAGCAGATCAAGCTGCCTGCCATGGAGCAGTAGATATTTTGTCTGCCCCAATCTGCAGGTGAACAGACGCCCCAATCTGCAGGTGAACAGACGCCCCAATATGCAGGTGAACAGACGCCCCAATATGCAGGTGAACAGACGCCCCAATGTGCAGGTGAACAGACGCCCCAATCTGCAGGTGAACAGATGCCCCAATCTGCAGATGAACAGACGCCCCAATGTGCAGGTGAACAGACGCCCCAATGTGCAGGTGAACAGACGCCCCAATCTGCATGTGAACAGACGCCCCAATATGCAGGTGAACAGACAACTTTATACAGGCTTTGTAACTAAACAATGTTGACTTGAAACTTTATATTATTATTTTATACTGCAGTAGCACCCTCTGCTGGGCAAACTAATTAGGTCAGCTTCAGTAATAGCACTGGAACCAGCAGCAAACATTTAAAGCAGGGGTGTCCAACCTGCAGCCCAAGACGACTATGCATGTGGCCCAACACAAAATCGTAAACAATTTTTTTTTTTAAATGCATTTACACTTAGCGTTTGGACGCAGCCGAGGAAAAACATAACAGTGTCTCTTTACTGGAATTTATCTTCTTCCACTCATCACAATCACTCCTTATTGATGTCATCAGTTTTTAGCAGCACCTGTATTTATTAGCAACTATTTTCAAGGATGATGCACATGAAGGGCAAAATTAGAAACAAAATATCTGATGAGCACCTTGAGAATTCATTGTGAATTGTTACTCCATCCATTGAACCAGATATTGATGTGTTCATTTATCAAAAACAGCGTCCAATATTGCACTCATTTTATGTTGCCCTTTTTTACTTTCCTAACAAAAAATATTACACAAAATAAGGTTTAATTACTCAGACAGGTACACTGTTTATATCAGTGATCATTAACTTGCGATCTGCTCATCTGCTATATTTATTGTTAGTGTATTTTATGTGTGGTCCAAGACAATTCCTATTCTTCCAATGTGGCCCAGGAAGGTCAGAAGGTTGGACACCCCTGATTTAAAGTGTAAATTTAGCTTTACCAAAAAAAACACACTATGCTGCCTCGTATGGTTATAGCAGCATAACGTGCTAAACCTACCTTCCAGCCAGGGCTTCCTTTCTTTTTAGAGAACGTAGTCCATAATTCCATTTAAAATAAACTTCTTACAATCCTCCGCAACCTGTGATGGCTCAGTCCCAAGTAGTTGTAGGGAAAGAGCAGCCATTGGGACCAGTGTCACCTAGTTCCATGGGAAGGAGCTCAGTCTTGTTCTTTCAGGATGCACAGGGTGTACTCTCTCCTGTCACCTATGATGGGCTATGACAGCAAGGAATACACACTGCATATAAGGTATAAGCAATATTTCTTTTTTTATGGTTGGGAAATGTTATGGTCAGGCAAATAGTTAATATTAATATATTGTACCATCAGGAATAGTTACTGTACATGCTTTTTTTCAAATGTTTCTAGTACCTCCCTTACTCATAGTAAAAAGCCTGATTTCAGAACTCAATGGAGTTGATTTACTAAATGCAAAGGATGTTCACTTTGCAAGGGAATTAGTGAATATTAGTGAATATGGTGAAAATTCACTTTATAGAAAAAAAAATCCAATAATATGCAAGGTGAATTAAAAGGATCTTTGCATGCATGTGACTGGATGATATTCACCAAGCTAATAGAAATGCCTTGGCAAACTTCAAATTCTCAGTGAACAACCGTTTTGCCCATAATAAATTAACCCCAATAGCTCAAACTGAAGGCACATGTGTCATAAAGTATTGACTTATTTCTCTCCTTCTCCCTCTAACATCCCCACCTGAGGTTTCAATGAAAGACAACTGGGTCAATTCATTAAAGCATAAGTTCATCTATTGACAAAAAAGAATAAATGCACATTTGCAGGTAAAAAATGGGCATTTATTATTTTTTGTTGTAGGAGCCTGCAGATCACTGGTGCCATGCAGGTCTCCTGCAGACCTGTCAGAATATCTGCTCGCCTTACATCCCGTACGGGCAAGCAGATACACTGACAGAAATAATCAATGAACTAGGCGCTGTGGAGCACTGTGGCAGTTCATTGAGAACTATAAGCCAACATCCGCAAAGGATGTCGGTACTTGTAGTTCATTCATTCACAGAACTCACGGAGCCCCGCAGAGCTGCTTTGTTTTTAAAAACTGACAGCTTGTACGGGGAACTTCTCTTAGTTCTTATTCTCTTCTCTTAGTGCGGGGATCGGGGAGCGGCTGCAAGACCGTGAACATGTTCCATGTTCCACCATAAAAACGTGTGGAACATGTTCGCAAAGGTGACCTTTTCCTTTAAGAGATAAATACCGCATTATTTTTTGCTTTAAAATAACTAATGCAGTATTTATCTGAAAAGTAGTCAAATCACAAAAAATATTTATGTTTTGCGATATTTATCACTTAAATTTAGCGGGTTGTTTTTTTGCATTTTTTTTCTAGATAACGCTGCACCAGAGGAAGATATAAATAACAAAGAAATATTATGAAACTGCGAAAACATTCTAGTGTGCTTTCATTCACAGAAAGATCTCCCTCTGGTGAAATGTTACAATTTCTTTTCATTCCTGAGCTCAGGGCAGAACATTTCTACACTGATACATTTTTTAAAATTCTTTTTATTGTTTTTCCAAGAAAAATACACTTAACAGGAACATGTACATCCTCAGGCACTAACCCACGCAGGGGTATTTTAGTGAAAAACATAGCAAGGTGGCAGTCAGGGTTTTGGCCTGCAAACATAACAAAAAAGAAACATAAAAAATTGTTGCTGTTAGTGCCCAACAATTTAAGACAATTAGACATATCCCCAGTACCCAAGCCCCCGCCCAAACATCCATTAATGAGGCTCCAGGAAGGGCACAAATATTTCAGAGAGGTCATATGAAAGTAGCTGTTGAGGGTTCCGCTATCCATTTTGCCCAGACTCTGTCATACTTTTTAGGGCACCTTCTATACAGATAAGTATCTGTGTACAAGGGTAAAATGGCATTAACCTGATTTTTCCAGAAAGTGGGACAGGGGGAACTTGATTTTTCCAACACAGTGATGGCTTTTCTGGCTGAAAACAGTAAAAAACCCACAACCATCTGTGACATAAATGTACAGATTTGAGTAGATAAGATGTGAGCTGTAGAAAATATGACAATGTAATCCTAAATGTAGTTTCAGTCCTTGTCGTTAACCACTTGCTCTCCTGAGGAGTTACCCCCTTTAATGACCAGGCCTCTTTTTGCTACTCGGCGCTGCACTAATTCAACTGTTAATTGCACGGTCATGCAATGCTGCACCCAAACTAAATTTACGTCCTTTTTTTCACACAAATAGAGCTTTCTTTCAGTGGTATTTGATCACCTTTGCACTTTTTATTTTTCACGCTATAAACAAAAAAAGACCAAAAATTTTGAAGAAAAACAATATTTTTTTACTTTCAGCTATAAAAAATATATAGTAAACTCAAAGTTGGTTATAAATTTAGGCCAAAATGTATTCTGCTACATGTTTTTGGTAAAAAATCCCAATAAGTGTATATTGATTGCTTTGTGTGAAAGTTATAGCGTCTACAAACTATGGTATAGATACTGCAATTTACGCCATTTTTTTACTACACAGCGCTGCGCTAGTTTAACGGACAATTGCGTGGTCATGCAATACGGTACATAAATTAAATTTACCTCCTTTTTTTCCCACAAATTGAGCTTTCTTTCGGTGGTATTTGATTGCCTGTGCATTTTTTATTTTTTGCGCTATAAAAAAAAAAACTGACAATTTTGAGGAAAAAAAAACAATATTTTGGACTTTTTGCTATAAAACATGTCCAGTAAAAAAAAATGTAAAAATCAAATTTAGTCATAAATTTCTGCCAAAATGTATTCTGCAACATGTCTTTGCTAAAAAAAACCCCAATACGTGTAAATTAATTGGTTTACGTGAACGTTATAGCGTTTACAAATGGCGGGAAAGATACTGGGATTTTTAATTTTTTTTATACTAATAATGGCAGCGATCAGTGACTTATGGCGGCGATCAGCGACTTATGGCGGGACTGCGAGACTACGGCGGACATACTGACACTGGGGGGGAACTGACTTGGCGTCACTGACATCCCCAGTGACACCAATACAGTGATCTGTGCAAAAAAAAACCCACTGACACTGTACTAATGGCACTGGGGAGGAAGGGGTTAACTTTATTATTCAGTGAAAGGGTTAACTATGTGAGGGGAGTGTTTAACTAGGGGGCGGGGGTGTGTACTGCACGAAGACACACTGATCCGGACAGATAAATTCTTCTGTCCCGATCAGCGTGTCAGGAGCTGTCAGGGAACTGACAGAAAGCACAGCTACTGCAGCTGTGCTCTCTGTCAGTGATTGCCGCTAATCGCCGGGACATAGCCAGTAACGACCAGCTGTGACCCGGCGACTGACATCTGCGGCCGTGATCGGCGGGACAGGTAGGGCGACGGCGCGCCTCGCATGCGCCCCCTACCTGTTTTGAAAACACACGTTTTAAAACGTGGTTTTGCCCAGCTGTGCCGCCCTGCCGCCGTATTTCTACAGTGGCTGGGCGGCATGTGGTTAAAGAAATAAGCTATTTAGAGACAGATGGTCATAAAATTAGCATCTGAAGGGACTAGCTTCCTCTGGAAGTGGCACCTGGGTGCTAATAAGATTTTGTCACCTTCTGGGGAAACCGGGAAGGAAACGGCTGGAGACAGGTTGGCCTCATGACACCAGTGAGGCTCTGATCTGTCTCCCTGACATTGAGAGCTCCAAAAGAATATACATACATCAAAGGAGTATGTTTCATCCCTTATAAAAGCTAAAATATTAGTTGCAGAGAGATGAAAATACTTCCTTCTGATGGGGCACTCTGTGGGTCACATCGACATATAAAAACCGTATTTGTGACCTATGTAGAATGCCAGGAAAATGCAGGAAATGGTTAGGTGGCGCTGGATTGCGACAGCCGAACAGTGATTGATACTGTCGCGATCGGACTGATGCGTTGGTGTTGGAAATCTAATCCCGACTTGGGTGATTCAAGCCTGTCTTGGCCTGATTGACCTTGGGCAGTTCGGCATCCAGAACATCCTGTGAGCGGGTACAGGAACACCCCCCAGGGTCAATTGGCCGAGGACTAATGTCCCGACTACGTCCCTATCCCCATAAATTGAGTACCCGGACATTGGGACAGCGCGATTCGTATGGAACTGGTCGATCAACTAACAGATTATGCACTCTTTCTGACTTGCTCCAGTCGCAGGGTAAATCTCGGTAAAGTTTAACTTCTGTTTTATTCTCTTTTTATTTTATAGTGAATAGTCAATGTGTGCCTTCTTGTATTTTTTGTAAATTTTTATACTATGTACATATTTTATGCACTGCCCACTTTCGGGTTATTAAATCTTAAAATGAATAAGTGACTTCTGTGTATTTAAGCACGGGCTCATATCTTTGGAGAGATTAGATTGGAGAGATTAGATTGTATTGTATTTTAGTGCCTTTATACGCTCAGTCAAGCTCATTGCCAATCTGTATGCAATTGCACTGCGTGTTGGCAGATTGCATGCAGATTGTAAAGGTAACAGATCTGCCAGATGGAGATCTGTGTGTTTGGGGTGTCGCAGCAGGCTACCTTTTGTGGTGTGTCTGGTGTGGGGGTGTGTGGACAGTGGAAGAGTGATTAACACCGATGTTCTGGCTTGTAGGATAGCTGGAGAGATCCTAGAAGGGTGTGTGATTGCTAAGCTGCTCCTCAACTCTAATTAGTGCACCAGATTGTATATAAGATTTGTATCTGCCAGTGTGTGGTCAGCCATCTGGATTGGAGTGGAGTCTTCCCCCCAGTGGAGGCCCAGAGGTAGTGCGGGCTGTGAAAGTATATCACAGCTGGTCTTATATACGGTTTTATATATTCAAAGTTAAGTTCCCTTTATTCCCTCTTACCCCAAGTCACGGCCACACGTGCACGCCTCGGTTAGCTAGTCGCTGTGGGCGTGGCGTGTGGGGGAATCCGTGACACCATCCTTTCTGCGACCCCAGGAACTAGGTACTCCACTAAACCTAAAAAACAGACTCTGGGCATGGGGTTAAGGAACATCCACCAAGAGGTTAACAACAGACATTATCTGCATCCAGAAAGTAGCAATTGCTGGGCAGGTCCAGAAAATATGTATAAAGTCCCCGAGAGTGCAGCCGCAACACCAGCACTCTAGAGAAGAAGAGAGATTAATTTTTTTTAAACCTGTAAGACGTAAGGTAGGCCCTATGGACAATTTTAAACTGTATGAGATGGTCTCTCAAAGACACCAGTATTTTAAAGGGAAATTCCCACATACCATCCTAATCTTCAGAGTCCAAATCAGGAACATCATGGGCCCAACGTTAATAGAGCAGTGACAAGTCAGGGGAGGACACTTGGAGAAGGTGAGTATATAGGATTGAGGTAGGTTTTTCTGCACAATCGTGACATAATATTCCTTCCAATTCAGAGCTTCAGATGAGACATAAAATAATCTACGGGGCGTAGAGATAAATTTGAGACAACATCCACTACAGTTTTGATGTTCGGTTTGGTCCATGCTACGGGATCAGGAAGTTGGTAGAAGTGTGGCAAAGAAACCCCTCTTTGCCACGCTTTGCCGGTATTTGGGGATATGGCAGAGGTAGGATAACTCTCACAGGTGAGGCCAACTTTGCAGGCCCTAAGGGTGGTAAGCATGGAAGGAATCAGATCATAAAGATCTCTAGGGCCTCCACAGAGTGTACTACTGCAGCTTCCAATCTTGTAGCAGAGTTAGACATATCCTGTGTCAACCATTATGAGGCAGAGATCAGTTGGGAGGCAAGAAAATATTTCTGACAATCTTGAAGAGCCAGACCTCCATGGGAAGTGGGGCACATTAGAGTTGATAATATGTACCTGGGGGGTTGAGGACTCTAAAGGAAGGAGGAAAATAATCTGTTTAGGTGGATGAAAAAAGACTTGGGAATCCACTGAGTGGAATTACGAAATAAGTAATTACATTTGGGAAGGATTTTCATTTTAATGAGGTTAATGCGACCTAGGAGAGAAAAGTGAAGATTATCCCATGTTTTCAGTTTAGCCTTAACAGAGTGGACCACTGGAGCCAAGTTCAAGGGTATTTAATCATTTGCCTCCCTGGAAACCACCACCCCCAGATATTTAAACTCCTCCACCCACCGCAGTTGTAGATCTGAGAGTGCGCTCTGTCTGGCCCCGGGATCAATGGCGAAGACTTGGGATTTAGACCAGTTTACTCTGATCACCGTCACAACTGAGCAAGAGTTTAACACATGCAGGGCACCCTGCAGAGAGGGACCAGCATAATTTAGAAAAAGCAAAAGGTCGTCAGCATATAGGACTACCCTCTCCTCCAGCCATGCCAGCCTCAGGCCTTTAATAAATGGGGACACTCGGAGAGCCTCGGCCAGTGGCTCCATGGCAATAGCAAAAAGTGCCAAGGAGAAGGGGCAGCCATAGCTAGCACCCCTGGACAGAGAAAATGTAGGAGAGAGGAGACCTCCCAAACGAATGACAGCAGTTGGGGAGCGGAATATTGTCTGTAGCCATTTGATGAAAATCAGAATCACCAGAGGTAGGAGGGGATTAAGCCTGTTGGTCAAAAGTTTTGTCAGTATTTTTAAGTCATTAAGGAGCGCTAACGATTTGTAGACCGACATGGATTGAGGGAGGGTGCCTGTGTGGAGACAGTGCATGTATAAAGAGGCCAGAACGGGGGTAAGCATTTTGCCATGTTACTTGTAAAATTCTATGGGTAGGCCATCGGGGCCAGGGGCCTTACCAAAAGAGGACTAGATCACGGATATAACCTCCTCCGAGGTAATGCAGTGTACCAGATGGGACCTCTCCTCATCTGAAAAGCCAACCAAGAGCAATGGGATCCAGAAGAGATGGGAGATCTGCTGAGATAAGCCCAGAAGCTAGAGTGGACATGTATAGGTTTTGATAATAATCATGAAATTCCTTGAGAATGCCCTCTGCATTGGTGATGGTCTCGCTTGTGGGGATGGTAAGCTCAGAGACCACGGTAAGGGGGGCATCTTTCTGGGATAGCATAGCCAGAAATCTACCATTTTTGTCACCTTGTAGGTGTAAGTCAAAAATTAGAGTCAGAGGAGTAAACCCCATATTGAGTGGATTCATCAACAACTTGAATACGGAGGGAGGTCGTGATGTCTGTCTGCTTCTCCTAAACCACTTTTATGGCAGAAATATAATGTCCCTGAGAAAAAGCCTTAAAGGCATCCCCATTTTTAGGGAGGAAGACCCTGCATTGACGTCCCAATATTCCTTTAATGATGGGGAGTACGTTCAGAGATTTTGGGGTGCGAAATCCAGTGAGCGCCAAGGCGCATAGGGAGCAATTACGACTAGTACCAACTTTAAATATAATCGCCAGGTGCAGGAGTGCGCTCTGGTGGATGAATGTTTCCACCTCTAAGCATCTGTAAGGCCAGAGGCAAGGGCCCAGTTAGACAAGTCCCTGACATAAGACTTAGGTGAAGTAAGCCTGTCCAAGGTGGGCGAAAGAATGGCATTAAAATCACTCCTAAATAAATATAACAACAGTGTTGCACTAACTCATAAATACAATAACATATGAAACTGATAACCAAAAAAAAGTCCTTATAATGAATGTGAAGGTAAACTCTGGGTTTTGGGCAGTTTAGGATCACCTGGGACACGCAGGCAGAGCTCTGTAGTCTGGGGAACAGACAGGAGGGATCTGCTAGAGCTGAGGGGAGACACCAGAAAGTACAGCACTCTGTCTGGAGACACCAGGGAGAGATACAGTACTGACTTGACACTGTAACAGGTAATTCCTGTCCTGCTAGCTGGGTCAGAAACTCTGATTGGAGGACTGTGAGCTCTTACAAAGGGGAGTTTGCAGAATGTAGTAACAGATTGAACCACATGACCTTCCATGCAGGATCTGCTGTATTTCATCCAGACCAGAAGCAGAGGCTATTAGTATAAAGCTGCAAAGATTTCCGTACAGTATCATCTGAAGTGGTGCCTGTTATCAGCTCTTTGCTGCCATCTAGAGCCTCTTTGATGTTACTACTATGCTTGGTTGACATATTAATTTATAGGTCCACTGTATGAGGTGAGCGGCCATCCGTACCATTAGGTGGAGGTGCACTAAGTCATGGTGGAGCACTGTTGTTTAGTTACAGTATTTTGGAGCACATTGCATATAATAAGCACCTTTTCAAACACCATTGTCTGATTGGAAACACATTCATTATAAGGACTTTTTTTGTTATCAATTTCATATGTTATTGTATGTAGGAGTTGTTGCAACACTGTTGTTATATTTATATGATTTGAGTGTGGGATCACTTATACGTGTTATTGCAGCAGCTCAATTTAGGGGTTTTTACATTTTTATGATAGCGCACATTGTTTTTCTATATAAAAATCACCCACAAGCAGACATTTTGCAGGGCAGTAAGGGGTGATCCTCTCCTGAATACCATAGAACAAGGTACTTAAAATGGTGGAGGAACATAAATACTGGCAAATACATAGCGTTTATTGCGTATTGCGATCACTAATAACACATATTTATCCTGAGGGTCCTTATGGGCTGCCTCAATGACAGAGGAGAGTGACTTACTTTTCAGAATCAAAACATCTCTAGCATATGTGGAGTATGAGGCATGGAAGGCCCTCTGAACCCAAAGTTTCTTTAGGGCCATCAGCTTGCTGCCCACCAAATGCATCTCCTGAAGCAATAAGATACAGTATGCGGGGCATAGGATTTAACATATTGGAAGAGCAGAGCCATTTTAAATTGAGCCCCTGGACATTTCAGGAGAGAGCAGTGTATTCACTCTGCCCAGGCGCCATGGTGAGTGGTAGTAGGGATGCACCTGCGCCCAGGGGATGGCAGCATTGGATGAGTAGCAAGTGAGCACGAACCAGCACAGAAAAAACAAACGACAAAACATACAAACTACCCAAGCACCTAGTGCTTACCCTGCTAGTACCCAACATCCCCCTGAAAAACGAAAGGGGGAAATGGCCTGTACCGACAACAGGAAACTTAACCAGGAGCAGATCTTGGTCTGCTGCTGGTAACAATGTGCACTGCACAAAAGTTCAAGGGTCTACCTTAACTCTAAAAAAAGTCAAAATGGAAAAAAGTTAGCAGGATCAGATGATGCAATCAAAGAGTGGAAAATAAGGCATCAGGGCTCCAATTGTGGGGTTCCATAATGGGCAGGATATTCATGAGCAGTAACCAGCCTGGAAATGCTCTGAGTGAGGTGTGCAACAAGGCCCAGAAAGAAAAGTGCAGTGGAACAGCCCATTCCGCAAGCACATGAGTAAATAAGGTAGAAGTGCAAACAGTGGGGGTCATGGCACCCAATTACTTGCTTTAAAATGGAACCTGAGGATTAAAAGGGTAGTGTAATCGGCTCCAGCAGGCCTCTAGCAGGTGCCCAGCCAGAACATTGCCACCTCAGGAGAGTCAAAGAAAAGGGTGCTGTCACCACCCACCACATGGAGCTTCCTGGGGTACAGGAGACCTTCATTATGAAGGCATTTTTGGACCCCCGTAAAAGCCCTTTGGCACTGCTGAATCTCCAGAGTAGTTGGGGAAGAGAAGAATCTTGGCATTTTCATTGCGCAGATCTGGTTTTGCCCTAGCTGCATGCAGGATCTTATCTTGGTCCCGGTAGTTGAGAAGCTGAAGTAAGAAGGGTCTTGGCATTTCACCTGGGATTGGAGGCATCGGGGGGACCCGGTGGGTGGCGTTGCAGGAAGGTCTACTAGGGTGGTGAAGAAGGCCTCTGCAAATTCTGCGGGCCTGGGATATGGATGTAATTTCGTCTGAGGCGATTCTCCGGTGTCAGTCGCCCTCCCCTGAAGTGCCTTCACCTACAGTTGTCTGATATCAGTTGCCAGGTAGTCTATTTTGGTCGTAAGGGTCTCCTTAGAGGAGCAGAATGCTTCCATAATGTCAGCAGTGGTAGGACTGGCTCCATCGCCCGCCTCTGGAGCTTTTGTTTAACTTTGTTAGCGGGAATTCTGCTGACAGCAGAGATGAGTCACTGGTTGCTAGGATGCCAGCAGGTGCCAGCTCCTAAAAACCTATGCAACTTTAAAAGTGCTCCTAATGCATCGAACACTACGCTCTCCCCAGACTGACTTTGCTGCCATTGTAGACTTTGAGCCACAATACATTTTCATGATAATCTGGGGAAAGCACGGACTCTTCCAACTGATGGGTCTGCTTTAAATTAAGTGATCACAGCCATACAATAATCAATTACAATGAAAAACAGACACCAGCTTTGTGTTTTTCTTTTATTTATTATAGCAGATATTTCTGGGGTGCCCGTGTAGTTTTCCTGTAAACATTTAACATTTGGTGAGGACCTAACGCAGATTCAGACATATCTACAGGGCAATATATACACATCTAGGAGCAAAACAAAATAAAGCCTACAACATACTCTGTCCAGACAAGCTACCAACTGGGCAATGGGGGAAAAAAGCGTGCTTGTGAACCGTTGTTACTACTCATCAATACAGTGCAGGAGCTGCAGAGTAGTTAACCTGACCACATTGTTAATCCTTTAGAGAACTGTGAGTTTAAGCCGGAGTAAAGTGCTTGTAGTTTTATCAGGTTCTGGCTTCATTCCCCAGGATAGTGACCAAAACCAATCCCTCACATGATCATTGCTTTGTCCAGTGAAAGGAATTAGACACTGCTCAGTGCAGCAACACCAGGAAGGACTTTACCTGTAAAAAGAGTTTAAAAATGCATTAATATTAAGATTATGCAACCAAATGTATATGGGCAAACAAAAACATTCAGTCTTAACATAGCAGACATGTCCAAACAGCTGATGAAGTTAACATTGGTCAAAGGATAAAGAGGTTTTTCTTCAGACAGCTCCTGGCATTTATGTAAAAAAGAAGTGACCTATAATTTTATAGTACTCATGGGTGCCGCTTTCCCTGCCAGTGTGTGATATTAACAATAATAATTTAAAAAAAAAAAACTAAACAAAAAGCACCCCCATCCTCACAGATATGAACACAAATGTGAGAGAGGGAGAGATACATAATTCTAGGTACCTCATTTATGGTTAACTACAAAAGTGATGAGCTGTAGGAGGCAGTTAATGTCTCACCTACTGATAATTTTGAGAAATGTAGTTTTATGCCATTTTGCTGGCGCATGATGATCAGTGTAGATGTCCTCTGAGGAATGCCGATTACCGGCTCTCCTATCCTGCCCTCTCCTCTGTCAGCGTGACAGCTCGTGAGGAGAGAAATGCCAATAACCAGCATTTCCCTGTTTACATGTGATCAGCTGTGATTGGACACAGCTGATCACATGACCGAGCCGACATCTTCGGCTCTTTCCGTCGATCGGTGATCCGCTGTGTCCGTGCTCCCAGAGCCACGCATGTGCGGTTAGAATGGGAGGACGTCATAAGACATCCTCCCAGAACGAGAGAATCGCCTTGCACCCGTCATTGTACTATATGGCAGGCGGGAGGCGGTTAAAAGCTCATCTAAACCCAAAAACAAAAATGCAATACATTGCAGCTTTCTAGCTCTTGGGGTGGTTGCTGCATTTGTTTTTTGCAGGCTTCCCAGCCCTTTATTCACCTGCTGATCCTGTATGCAAGATCTCAGTTTCAACTCAGGCTAAATTACAACATCTCATCACTGTGCTCATCTCCAATACATATAGGGCAATAGTTTTGTATTTCAGATGATAGCTTGGAAGAATACTTCTTAGCAGTGTTTGATACTTCAGTTGAATATACAGCAATTTACAATGTAATATCTGGTAGGGATCAACAGGACATTAGGCATTTGCAGAAAATACACTAAGCATAACATAACACAGTCATAATATCTACGGCCCCTTTCACACTGACGGTCCGATTGGGTTTGTCTGTCAGTTTTTGAGGCAGACCTGATCAAACCATCCATAGATCTCTATGGACTGGTGGGTGTAGGCGGATGTCCGCTGACACCCGCCGGCATCTGATCCGATACGGCAAAAACAGATGGATGGGGATCCCTTCCCCATCCGTTCAGCGGATTGGATCAGATGACAGTCGGGTGGAAAAAAAAACAAACAAACAAAAAAAAAAAACAAAACACCACACAACAGAAAAATGGTCCGTTTCCATCTGACCGCTCCATAAAAGTCAGCAGGCCGTGTGTCTACTCTGCAGCAGCAGAGCGGCCACATACCTGTCATCCACCTGCTCAGCAAGGGCTCAGAGAGATCCCTCACCAAGCAGGCAGATCTGCTGACTGGTCCGCCCCATCAAAAAGCCTAAAGGAGCAACAGCAAGAAACTCTACTGCATGCTGGACAGACTGCAAGGAAACACCCTGGGAAACATCTCTTGCATACCTGAGTCCCACTCCGTGTACCTTTTTATATAATACACCCCTCTTCTGCTCTTCATTTTACTATCCTCTGTTCACAAATCTCATTTCTTTACCCCTCTGCTCCACCCCAAAACTTGTACATCTCCCCCTCATTGCTATCATCTCCCTACTATTGCTTTCATCACCTCCCCAAAATGCCTCTTCCACTCCTCCTTCTCATTTTCCTCTCCTCTGTTCCCAAAATCCATTCACTATATCCCTCTGCTCCTCCCAAACATTTGTATATTGTGCCCTCACTGCTTCCCTCACCCCTCTATGGCACCCACCACCTCCTCCTATTACTCCGCTCTCCCACTGACCCCAACACCTCCACTAGTAGTTTCTCACGCTCCTGCACATCCCACTCCCATGCCACCTTTCTCACCCTTCTCCTCCTCATAACCGCGGGGGACATCTCCCCGAATCCTGGCCCTCCACCACCTCCCGCACAAAACCCTCCCGCCTCCACGTCCTGCCGCAACCCCCGCAACTTAGTATCTGTCCCCCTGCTCCCTAAAATCTCCCCCCCGTTTTCATGTGCACTCCTGAACGCCCGATCGGTGTGCAACAAGCTTACCGCCATCCACGACCTCTTTGTTTCCCGCTCCCTCAACCTCCTGGCGATTACGGAAACCTGGATCCAGCCCACTGACTCTACCTCCCCTGCTGCACTCTCCTACGGCGGTCTCACCTGGGCCCACTCACCCAGGCCCAACGGTCGTAAAGGTGGTGGGGTTGGCCTGCTCCTGTCACGGCTGAGCACCTTCCGAGTCCTCCCAAACCCCCCCTCCCTATCCTTCTCCTCCTTCGAGGCCCACTGTGTCCGACTATTCTCCCCAACCCCCCTGAAGATTGCTGTGATATACCGGCCTCCTGGATCCATACCCCGCTTCCTGGAAGACTTCTCCTCCTGGCTACCCTTCTTCCTCTCCTCTGAGCTACCCACTATCATCCTTGGGGATTTCAACATCCCTGTCAACCTCGACAACCCGGACACAGCCCGTCTCCTCCACTTAACCTCCTCCTTTGCACTTGCACAGTGCATACAATCCACCACCCACTCCGACGGTAATATCCTTGATCTTGTCTTCTCCAACCGCTGCGCTCCCCACAACCTCACTAACACCCCCTTCCCTCTCTCTGACCACAACCTGATTACTTTCTCTATCTCCTCATCCTCCAATGCCTACCCTTCCAAATGTCACACTACTACCAGCCGTAACCTCCGCAACCTTAACCCTGCCTCCCTCCAATCCGCAGTTGATCAACTCCATGACCGCATCCTCCCCCTGTCCTGCCCCGACTTGGCTATGACCGCCTACAACAATGCGCTGTCAACAGCCCTTGACTCACTAGCGCCTTTAACCACACGCAACATCAGACCCCGACCGCTCCAGCCCTGGCAGACTGATCACACCAAAACCCTCAAACGACACAGTCGTGCCCTGGAGCGACTATGGCGCAAAACCAAATCCCAACAAGCCTTCACCCGATACAAATCTGCCTTCCACACCTACACCTCCTCCCTCCATACTGCCAAACAAGCCTACTTCCTGACCCTCATCAAGGCCCTCTCCTCCAATCCTCGCCGACTCTTCTCCGCCTTCAACTCTCTACTCTCGCCACCCCCACCTCCACCCAGCACCTCACTCACTGCCCTTGAGATTGCCAATCACTTCAAAAACAAGATTGACAAAATTCGCAAGGACATTGCCGCAACTCACACGCCGTCTCAACCCGTCCCCTCTCACACAGCTACCCCCTCATCCCCCCTCCCCCTCGACATAACCCACAGGGACTTCGTCGCTGCTCAAACTCCCTCCAACCCCCTTCCCCCTCACTCAGCTACCCCCTCTACACCCCTCTCCCACGGCCCCACCACTGCTCTAACCTCCTCTCCCACCCCACCCTACATTCCTCATACTGAAGCTCCCCCAACACTCCGCACCTTTGACCTTACTACCATCGAAGAAGTCTCCAGGATCCTCTCTGATGCCCACCTCACCACCTGCCCCCTTGACCCTATCCCCACACAACTCCTACGACCTCCCTCCCCCTCCATCCTACGCTCCCTCACCCACATCTTCAATCTCTCCCTCTCCTCCGGCACTTTCCCCTCCCCTCTGAAACATGCACACATCACCCCCATACTTAAAAAGCCCTCCCTGGACCCCAATGACCCGAACAACCTCAGACCCATCTCCCTGCTCCCATTTACATCTAAACTCCTTGAGCGCCTAGTCTACGCCCGCCTATGCTCTCACCTCAACGACAACAACCTCCTCGATCCCCTACAGTCCGGCTTCCGTCCCCTACACTCCACCGAAACTGCCTTACTCAAACTCTCCAACGACCTGCTAACCGCCAAAGCTAATGGCCACTATTCAGTGCTCCTACTCCTTGACCTCTCTGCGGCCTTTGACACAGTCGACCACCCCCTCCTCCTCAAAAAACTACACTCCCTCGGCCTCAGAGATTCTGCTCTCTCCTGGCTCTCATCCTACCTGTCACAACGCTCCTTCAGCGTTACCTATAATGCCACCACCTCCCTCTCACTCCCCCTCTCTGTTGGGGTCCCTCAAGGCTCTGTCCTCGGGCCCCTTCTCTTCTCCATCTACACCTCCTCCCTTGGCCGACTCATACACTCTCACGGCTTCAACTACCACCTCTATGCCGACGACACACAAATCTATCTCTCAACCCCCCACCTCACCCCCTCGGTCTCCGCCCGAATCACACACCTGTTGAGCGACATATCAGACTGGATGTCGCTCCACTTCCTTAAACTGAACCTCTCCAAAACCGAGTTTCTTGTCTTCCCTCCAGCCCGGACACCACCCCCCATTGACTTCTCCATCATGTCCAACAACGCCACCATCAAACCCGCCCCGCAGGCCAGAGTACTTGGTGTTATTTTGGACTCCAACCTATCCTTCTAGCCCCAAGTCCACTCTTTAACAAACTCGTGCAGACTCCACCTCCGCAACATCGCCAAAATCCGCACGTTCCTAACTCCAGAAACCACTAAACAGCTCATCCACTCCCTCATCATATCGCGACTCGACTACTGCAACTCCCTCCTCACTGGCCTGCCTCGCCGCTGGCTATCCCCGCTTCAGTCCATCCTGAATACGGCTGCCAGACTCATTCACCTTTCCAACCGCTCCGTTTCCGCCACCCCCCTCTGCCAATCCCTCCACTGGCTTCCGATTGCGCAACGGATCAAATTCAAAATCCTAACGCTGACATACAAAGCTGTCCACCATACTGCCCCGAACTACATCACTGACCTAATATCCAAGTACCGCCCAGCACGCACACTCCGCTCCTCACAAGACCTCCTTCTCTCTAGTTCCCTGGTCTCCTCCTCCCATGCCCGCCTCCAGGACTTCTCCAGGGTGTCACCCATCCTCTGGAACTCCCTGCCCCAACCCATCAGATTATCACCTACTCTCCTCTCCTTTAGGCGCACCCTGAAAACCCATCTCTTCAGGGAAGCCTACCCCGCCCCCTGCTAACTTGCCGACCTCCTCCACTCTTCCTACCACTCCATCCCCCACAGCTATCTCCTCCTGTGCCACCATCCCCTCCCTCCTAGATTGTAAGCTTGAAAGAGCAGGGCCCTCGATCCCCTCATGTTTTGCATTGTATTGGTATTGTTCTGTCACATGTTCTGTCCCCTTTGTAATGTACAGCGCTGAGCGAACTATTGGCGCTTTATAAATACTGTATAATAATAATAATAATAATAATAATAAAGGAGTGGTATGTTGCAATATATTACTTCTTTAAATCATTCAGACTAATTTCTTGCAAAAATTACTATCCAGTAGCTTTCAGCAATTACCTTCAAGCAGTTCCAGGCTAGCGCCTCCTCCAGTACTGACATGGCTGACTTTGTCTTCAGTATCCCACTTTGCACAGCAGGTTGCAGTATCTCCACCACCTGTGGACAGAGAAGGTCAAATAAATTATATTTACAGTATGTCCCATGGTGAATATCTACCCCAGGGCACTAGCTGGGTATGTTGGTCCACTGTCTACATAGCTTTCCTTTTCTTCTCTGGTTTATTATACTATTAGATATCACACTGCCAACTTGTTCTGCTTCAGTCTGAACTTTCAAGAGTATGATTTCAAGACTGTTTAGTTAAATTAAAAGCTCTTAAAAACAGGCCAATATACATGGTTGCATGTATGAGAGAAGGAAAAAGAGCCTGCTGTTGTCAAATCCCAGCCAGTAAGGAGGGAGCAGGGGTCAGGACTGAGCCGTGCTCTAAGACCCCCCTAGACACACAAAGCCAGCTTGGGAGCGAGCATGCACGAGTGCCCCTAGAGCAGATAGCTTGCTCTGGTGGCATTCGGCAAGGGAGGAGGGGTGATTGGTGCTGCTCTGTGCAAAACAATTGCGCAGAGCTGGTAAGTATGATGCGTTTACTCATATTTTAAGTAGTGCTGCAGGTTCGAATTTATTTAAAATGATAAAAAGGAGGTAATGGCTAA
This sequence comes from Staurois parvus, assembly GCF_062004578.1. Classification (NCBI taxonomy): domain Eukaryota; kingdom Metazoa; phylum Chordata; class Amphibia; order Anura; family Ranidae; genus Staurois; species Staurois parvus. The sequence continues at coordinate 1,076,328 of NW_028318480.1, forward strand.
ACACCCATCTTTTTTCCTGTGTCCTATTGGGGAGATCTGCCCCCACTTCTGTTGCCCCCCCCCCCCACCCCCTTGAAATCCCAGTCACAGGAACAGATGCCCCCATTGACAACAAAGTGTTACTTTTCACCCCCCATTTCTTTTTGCCTCAGTGACAGTTAACCCTAGCTAAAAGGGTGAATCTCTCCACTGGTTAGACCAATGCCTCCCTACTCTGTCTAAATCTAAAGAAAACATTTTAGCAACAAATATACTTATAGATGACCATTTTCAGATAATGCTGCAAAACTCATGCATTTTTCAGCATGAAGAGTAGAGACCTAGTCTCCATGTGGCTGGTTCACACCTATTCACTGCAGTTTAGTGTGAAAGGGAAATGATATGGGCCCATTCACACCTATGCATGCATGAGTTACCAAGTGCACTGCAATAGAAGTAGTGTGAATCCAGCCTGAAGGATCTTTAGTCTTTAACCCTGGGACTTTCAACTAAGGGGTGGTCAACACAGCAAACACCAATAGTGCTACGCAACTGTGAAGCTCTTCTTGACTCATCTGAACTCAGAGCAGCTTGTAGCACCTTGACAAAAGAGGCACCACGTGAGCCTAGAAAGCCATATAGTAAACCTTTCAATTTGTGAACAGAACACTAGGTGTATATGAGATATGCTCAGCCCAATGGATCTCCTATAAAACAAGTATTGCAGCTAGCATGTACTGTGTTCCCACATGCAAACCATAAATCCAAAAAAATAAATAAATAAAAATGCAGCGCAGTACTATAAACTCAAATATGGTGCTAAATAAATCCAATGTGCATATGTGAATAGTGAAACATACAATTGTGTTCATGACAATAATATGTGCTACATAAATACCAACACACACACACAAACCTGCATATACCAGTGCTAAATCAATAGTGAATACAAATACCAAATGAACCATATAAAAAAAAAAAATGGTGAACTGTCCCTTTAACATTCCAAAATCTTCACATGTGCTTATGTGATATATCTCCTGTGCATCGTGTACCAAATACCGTCAAGTGTCCCCATATTATGGTATCAGAACCCTGGTGAACCTGTATAAGACCGCTGTTCTCCAAGTGAATCTGTGTAATCACACTACTGCATACACATATACGGTGCTCCTGTGTCACCCTTAGTGCTTATCCACCTCCGACACACTATTGCGCTCACCTTCAGGTTTGACCCGAATACTCAGGTCAAACTACGCCTTTCCCTTTAACCCGGGAGGATATAAGATCTCCACCACCGTCAGCACTTCTAAGCTCCAAAACGCTCCACAGATAAATGAAAAAAATGCTCCATATAGTGAAGTATAGGCAAATGTATCTAACTTTATTAAAATACTGATAAAATGCCCTCACATTAGTAAGTGTCCACCTGGGACACTGCAGGATTAAGGACTCACTATAAAGTGTCTTTCTTGAATAAAAATACTTCAGGAGTACTCCTGATGAAGTCACGTGTCATGATGTAACGCGTAGGGTACGCCGATAACATCAAGCCGTAAACTGGAAGTGCACAGGCCACCAGTTTGAATAAGGGATCCATGTATTTTTATTCAAGAAAGACACTGTATAGCAGCAGAAGCTACACGGCAACTTTCCTGATGAAGTCTTGATAGAGAATTCGGGAAAGACAAAAAGGAGAATTGCAAGCTTCTTTTGCAATTTTAATTTCTTAGTACAGAGAAGGAATTGTGACGGGAGCGACATTTGGGGGTGGGGGGGGGACACCTGTATCATCTCCCCAAATCATTATGTTTAACCCACTCTGTGCCTGTTAAGGGGTACAGGGTGTGTATGTGAATGTCTGAGTCTTGTGTATAGTGTGTGTTCCTTTGTTCTCGGCCACATGGCTGTCCATTGTTTGTTTGCCATGTGCTACCCCCCATTGTGCTGTGTCTTCCTGTCCAGCCAACTATTATGGGATGTACTGTTTGTGTATTGGTGTGGGGGTTGGTCAATGTCCTTTGCCATGTGTTTCATCCCATTGTTCTGTGTCTTGGTGGGATGGGGAGGGGTGATGATGTATTTCCTGTTCCTGGTTGTGTTTCCCCGCCCTCTGTATATATCCTGTGTTTTGTGTTAAAATAAACAGAGTTGACTCTGTTTTAAGAGCTGGGTGCTGTCTTTTTCCTGAGGGATTTCAAGGGCGTGGTCCGTGGATGGTGTTTGGACAGGGGAAGTTGTGCTATAACGGAAAAACTCAGTGCGGTCTGGGTTCTGGTTCCGTTACATTGGTGGCAGCAGTGGGATTGTGCTTCCAACTGTAAACACATCCAAACCACCACCGGGATTCAAGAGCAGGAAAAGACGTCAGACACCCCAGTGGAGATACGGACCTGGCATCAGAGTTCCCAGGGCTGCTGCAGATCGTCCTTGCAACATACCCCAGGACTGTGCCTACGGATCAGTACCTGGAGCTCAGGCAGCGGATTTGGGAGGTGCAGGGGAAGTTGTGCTATAACGGAAAAACTCAGTGCGGTCTGGGTTCCGGTTCCGTTACAGGAATCATCACCAAAAAGTTGAGACTAGCTGGGATTGAAAGGGTTACAGGGAAAGTCCCTGTAGATCACCCTGTTGCCAGTATCCAGTCACCTGAAGGTTGCAGCATATAACCCAAGAATAAAGACCAAGGGCCCATTCACACAGCAATGGAGACAGGTGCTGCACAATAAAGACTGAGCGGTTTAGGGTTCGACAGCTGTCTGTTCCAGCTGCAGTGAGGTGGCAGCAGGGGGCAGTTTCATTGCATCACGCAGTCCCCTTTTTTGCACAAACTATTTGAAGTACACAAACGTGACACTTCATGTCACTGTAGAGCAGCATGGTGAATTATGCTGCTGTACAGTGACAAGCAATCCGGTCCAGTGCACTGCCATATAACACATCATGTCTGCAGTTTATCACAGCTCATTGCACTTCACCTCTGGTGTGCATTGCATATCGGACACAAACAATTGTTTTCGGTGTGTCCTAGTGGTAATCTGCATTATTCGAGTGCAGTAAAGTGAAAGTCAACGCACTGTGAACAGAGCCTAAAAATCCTGCGTCCTGTACTGTGCAAGAAAAGGGTTTTAAATTTGTTGCCAATTGACACCTTAGATTTGGAACACATTGGCAAACGTGAAAAATAAATAACAGAGTCATCTCTCACCAATGATGGTTATGGTTCCTTTGCCTGTGACTTCCACGACCTTGTCCATTACTGCTTTAGTTCCTTCAGCAAACTTGTTCCATTCAAACACACCAACTGGACCATTCCAAACAATCTGCTTGGATCTTCCCACAGCTTCTACGAACAGCTTCATGCTTTCTGGCCCACAGTCAAGACCCTATATAAAAAGGAAATTGTAAAAGATTAATATGAGAGAAAGTCCATTATACCATTGAAAGAAAAAAGCCACCTCCTACCTTTCACTGCTCGTATTTATGAAACAATTCAGAACTACTGTAGGTAGAACCAGACAACTAAAATGCTGGTAATTTGTGGCTTAAGCCCCCCACCCCCACAAAAAATACATAATGTATTAAGAATAATAAATTGTATTTTTATTTACAAACATATACACAGTGGGTATAGAAAAGAATCGCCCCCTTAAAAAAAAAAAAAAAAAAAAAAAAAAAAATCACATGTTGCTTTGCAGCCTGAAATGAAGACAGACACAGTTTTTGTTTTATCCAGCTGTATTTACTGCAACTTATAACATCCAAGTGACAGAACACCAACATGTCAGAAAAAAAACATTTAAAGACAAAAATCACGGGAGATGGAAAAAAAAGGATCACCCCATTGTATCAGTATTTAGTTGAACCGCCTTTTGCTTTAAAATTACAGCCTTTAGTCTGCTGAGATATGTCTCTACTAACTTTGCAATATTTGCCCACTCTTCTTTGTAGAGCTGCTCATGTTCGGTTAAATTTGATGGTGACAATTTGTGGACTGCAGTCTTCAAGTCATTCCACAGATTTTCAATGGGGTTTAATTCTGGGCTCTGGCTAGGCTATGTAAGGACATTCAGCTTTTTCTCCTTAGACACTGTGGTCATTTTTGCTGTGTTCTTTGGGTCATTGTCATGTTGGAAGATAAACCTTCCCATTGACAATTTTCTGGCAGAGGGCAGCAGCTTTTCCTGAAACATTTGAGGGCAATTTGCCCCATCCATTTTTCCATCTATCCTGAAAAGTGCTCCAGAGAAAACCCCAAAAACAGAATACCACCTCCATGTTTTACTGTTGGAATGGGGTTATTTGGATGGTGAGCTGTATTGGATTTCCACCAGATAGAGTTTAGTGTTGAGGCCATATCATTAAATTTTAGTCTCATTTGACTATAACATCTTTTCCCCATGTGGCCTCAGAATCTTCAAGGTGCATTTTGACAAAGCTCAGTCATGACTGCATGTGGCCTTTCTTGAGGAGTGGCTTTTTGCTTGCAACCCTCCCCATACGAGCCACATTTGTGGAGAATTTGTGATATTGTTCTCAAATGCACGCAATGGCCACTCGGTCATAAATTCCTACAACTGCTTCAGAGTTGCTGTAGGCCTCTTGGTAGCCTCTCTGACCAGTTTCCTCCTGGCTCTTTCATCCAGTTTGCAGCAATGTCCTGATCCAGGGAGGGTCTTTGTATTACAAAATACCTTCCACTTCTTAATAGTATTCACTGTGCTTCTAGGCATTGATAAAGCCATGCAATTTTTTTGTATCCATCTCCTGTCCACTACTTTATTCCGGGGATTTTTTGACAGTGCCTTGCTACCATAGTTGACTGTTTGCTTCAGTTGCACTACCAAGGAGTGAAATGCTCCAGGAGAGCGCTTTTCATTCTGAGCGAATTAAAATGACCACAACTGATCACAGTTGCAATTCAAATGCAATGCCATCAAAAAGCCTACATATTGAGTATACTGAATGTAGTGATATCCACAGCTAAAACACATTAAAATTAAATTAGGCCAGAGCTCTGGTACTCACCATCCATCCTGCTGGGATTCCGCTAGCAACTGTGGCCTGCCCAGTGTTGGCATTCTCATCGAACTTGTCAGCAGTTGTGAAGTCCACAGGCAGAGTAATCCTTACATTGTTTTTCTCAGCCTTAGCCATCAGGTCCTTTACTATCTTGGCTCCTTCCTCATCAAACAAGGAAGTACCAATCTATAAAAAAAAAAAAAAAAAAAAAAAACACCCACTAATAATAAAATTATTGAAACAAAACTCCAGCCAAAAAATACAAAGGTAATATATTTTTTGCTGCTAGATGTATTCAGCCTTAAGGCCAACATTATTCAAACCATTTCCATTTAACCCAGATTGTTCTGGACCTAGCTTGTTACTGTACACAGAAAGAAGAAGCAGCACTGTGTTAAGCTCAACTCTCTGCACTCTCCCCCTCCCCCATCAGAATGCTCCATGAACTGATTGACTCCTTGAGCAGCTTCTTCCTCCCACTCTTCATCCCTGCTGTGTAGTAAAAATGCAAAAAAGACGGATACCAGGTCAAATGCAGGTACCAGCACACCACATGCATTTAAAAATGTAATGATTGCACAGCTGCAATAAGATTAGCCTTTTTTCATTTGACTAGGGTTCAACTAACAGCACAGCCAAAGAAAGGGGTGGTTTTTTGTTTTTAAAAAAGGGGAAAGTCAAGGATATCACCCTTGAATTTGTAGTCCTTAACCATCATATTTGATATAAAAACAACAGTTTCCATAAATTATTCAACCTTTATAGTTAAATTTGAAACTCTTGAACAAAGCATTTCCTGCCTCCTTTCAAAGACTATTTTGAAGTAACTACACAATATTTTAAAACTATGAAAGTGATAATCTGATAACCCAAATAAAACTCCAGTTGGGGAAATCTAGCAGAGATCCCAAAATCCCTGCAAATGTATCAAACAACACAGCTATACAGAACGTCAGCACATACCTCCATGTTGTTCAGCACTTTCAAAAAGGTGAATGCCATTCCTCCACCAATGATCATTTCATTCACTTGGTCCAACAGGTTATTGATCAGCTGAATCTTGTCCTTGACCTTGGCCCTGGAAATAACAGACCAGCTTAGGATGTCCAGAGAGGAAGCAGCTTCTGTGTCACTACAGATTTACATGATCTATCCAAAATTCTTTTGTAGGTAGTAAAAAAGTTGAATAAGTGCCTTCTGATGGACTAAATGTTTCAGAGTTGTATCAGTTCATTGGATACAGGTCACTACTTTGTCTTTCATATGTATCTGTTTTACAATGTTTTTGTAATGTAACCATTTTCTTTCCCTCAAAAAACAAAAAAACCTGAATACCTCTACATCAGTGGAGCTCAGGAAGTCTAACGTGCTCTTGAGGACATGGACAGCAAATGCAGCTTGTTTGGTAAAAACAGTCAAAAACCTGGACAACGCAGACTTAACATATGATTTTCATGGAAAGCAAGGGCTCATTCATGCTTTAGCAATCTATTTTAGTGCATTAATGCATGTTACTTTAAGGCAGTTCATTCCTTCTAAATGGGTCAACGTTAAAGCAACAGTACACCGCAACACACAGTATGTGCATTGATATGTGCTGCAGAACACCGTGCATTGCACTCAACTGTAGAATGCACTAAGGTGATATTTACAATGAATAGCAACACAACAGACAATCAATAGAGAAGGTGTATTGTGGGAACATGTAGCAATGCACACATTTTTCTATGTGTTTCAGCAAAGTCATTAATATAGCTAATACATTATTTTCATGCAGGATCTACATTACAGTACATTTATGCAAGCCTTGACTGTAGCGCATGTGTCCACAGCTCAAATTTGCTGGTATAATTCATGCAATCTGCTTTGTAGCTTTATCTTGTTCTGTTAAGAAATAGCTTGCCTTTATTTTTGAAATTATGTTTGTCCAAATCTTTGCCACATGTACATCCTGAGAAAAAAAAAGGTCCCAACAATGCCCAAGTTAGAGACTGGGCAAATCTTACCACCTGTACACCCTATGAGAGATCTGCCTTCCTGAGAATACCGTAAACACAATGTTCCGCCTTGAGCTAAACATGGAAATCAATAGAATTGGTACGTTTGTGTGTGCAGGCGTCATCATTGTCAAGGTCAAGCACACACAAACAGTTCCAAAAAAACAGAACATTAACATTCCATACATAACTGTAGAATAAACACAGTCTTTTATGATCTGAAAGATGTTTTTTCTAGCTGAACTCTCCCAGCTTAATCAGCAATTTACAGTTCAGCTGGAGTACACAGCATGAAAGTGAGGCAATAGGTCAAAGTCTACAGCCATCAGCAGAGACACAATCCCTAGCTTAACACAATAGAGGCTGACACAGCATTACCATCAATGATCACTCACAGCTAATCTGTTAGTGTGCAGAAGTGAAGACCATGTTATGTGAGGTAGACGACAGAAAGCAAACATTACACTGTGGCTAGCTATCATACGAAGAACAAAGAAAAAAAAAAATTCCCTAGAACAGCATTGTCCAGCAGTAAAATTGTACATAAATCAATATGATACTGAAATACATTCCTATATCCTACATCCCTATATTTAGAATACAAGGTAATGGTTACCACAGAAGCTAGTAAGATCTCAGTGATACCTACCCTCCAAGAATGGCGAGGAAAGGTCTTTCTGGGTTTTCCAGTGCCTTGGCAAAATAATCAAGCTCTTTCTTCATTAGGAACCCAGCAGCTCTCTGGGGCAAATTAACACCAACCATAGAGCTGGAAAAGAGGTAGAAAGAGAACTATATAGAAGCCATGCTAGGTGCAGGTTAATAACATTTGCAAACACAAAACTTTTATCCAAACTCTTTTAGAACAGACTACCCTATAGTTACACTGCTTAATAAATATATCACTCTAGGGCCACCCCCTTAAGCTGCAAATATATGTACATTTACCTGTACACACATTCAAAGGCCTAGAGACTGCTGCTGAGCCCCGTCATCTTGGATATGATGTCAGCAGACTCAGAGCTGTCGCCACTCAAGTAATACTCTATAGCAGGGGTGTCCAACCCCCACCCGGTGGGCCGAATGCGTCCCCAGAGAGTTTAGCATGCAGCCTGACGCCTGTCTGTAAGGATGCCGGAGTGTTAGGTAATTAAATGTGGCATGGTCAGATGTAGGCGGTGCTGGGGTGAGCTGAGTCCCCCAGATTTCACTGCCATTTGGGCTCAAGAAAAGAGAAAATACTAACCTATATGAAGCCCAAAGCTGGCAAAAAAAAAAAACAAAAAAACAAAAAAACACACGTTTGCTTTGCCAAGAATCCAAATTAAAAAAATAAAATTTATAAAAATAATAATAATATGGATGCATAGATAGGTTTGTGTTGAGAGCTGGAAATAGTTAACAGATATATAAATCTTTAAAAAGAAATAACATCCTGAGATGAGAATTCCCTCATATCGTGTAAAATTATAAAGCATATGGCATTAATTGTTTTGAAGCCTGAGAGCAACTGCATCTATTCTCAGATGGGTCCCTGGGAATTACATTGCCTCTCAGGAGGTTACTCTAGATATGAGAGTTGTTGCTGAAAACACTGCTCTCAGTTCAGGTTCAGATGCAGCATTGCAGGTCCAGTCCTGCGACTTATCTAGCAAGTGCAATGTTTTATTACCTGTGAGCTCTATGTGCAGTCCCAAAAGCATCATTGACGTAGATATCACCAAGTTTAGACAGAGAGGCACGGAAAGCATCCACCTTGGCAGCATCTGCCTTGATCTAAATAGGATGCATAAAATTAATTTAAAAAAAAAAAAAAAAAAAACACCACACACTCAAAATAAAATGTTAAACTTCAGCCCACATCAACCAGTTAGATCCTTAAACGTGCTGTACTAAAATGATATGGGTACAATCAGTGGACTATTTAGGTTTTGTGCTGCCCTAAGCAACACAAAAATTGTCTGCCCCCACAGACACCGACCAACACAACCCCCCCACCCCCCCTCCCGTGGAGAGAGCCTGACATTGACCAACAACACACCTGTTCCCCCACCTGGGAGAATCTTCCACTGCCCCCCACCCGCGGCGATAGAGAGACACTCATCTACGCATCTCCGGACATCCCCGGGAAGGGAGCGAGAGCCAGGCTCTACATACAACATCAAGCAGCCTCTCTCGGATCCCACCTGGTTCCCATGGTGCACGTGTCCCTTCTTTCATCACTTCGTCTGGGTGAGGTGCTGCCCCCCTGAAAAATGCTGCCCTAGGCAAGTGCCTTGTGGTAAATACACCCCTGGGTACAATAGACAAACAATTCGGCAACTCATTTCATCCCAAAGAAAAGAAAAGGAGAAGAAAAAAAAAAAAAAAAAAAAGGAAGGATAATATAACAACTGTGGGTAAATGCCTCACCCACAGGGGCCTACTACAGCATATACTTGTACGAGGGCTGTCCTTGCCCACATGGGAATGCACAGGTGTTCCCTGTGCAGGTAGCCCCATTTGTGTCAATTGGGATACAACTGCTGCTCCCAAAATGATATCCATGTGGGTGTATGGCCCTGAATGCCTACAGTGTGCACACAGCTGTCATACTGGGAACAGGCACTGTAGACATGCAGCTGCTACATCCAAAATGACATGAATTGGAGTGCCTGCGTGGAACACCTGTGCATTCCTGGGTAGGTAAAACAACCCTCAACCGGGTGTATGCTTTAGTGAAAGAATGCTCCAACTTTTACTAGATCAGGCTAGCTGCTGAAGGCCAACAACTTCCTTTAAGCTTGCCATAGATGGTTTGAATCTTGGCCAGTTCAGCAGGGACCGTCCAAAATTCCAAAACATCTATGGGCAAGCGGATTGTACCCGATTGTTTTAGGACTTGGGTACAACCAGCCTCTCAGATTTTTCATGCAACTACTACTATCGGCTATAGCCACCAGCAATAATCACTGTATTCTCCTGACAGGGATGGTCAACTCCCACTGGGAGAACACAATAGCCCCGTGGGAGTGATGCCCCCATTAACACGGATTGTTTTGAAGGAGGAAAAAAAGAAAATTAAAATTTGTTATTTATTTTTTATTTAAATTACACGCACACACACACACGTGTGGAATTCAACAGTTGCTGTCCAGTCTACTGTCTGGACCAACACAGTCTCCCAATTCCCTGGATTCTGCAGTTCTGGATCAGAACATTCAATTCTGTGTCCGGGTTTTGTTAGACACCTGCAACCTGGTTGAGTGCACGGGTATACAGGATCATTATATGCTCAGGTCTAAGGATAGCTCAGGGCTCCCAGTTGGAGACAGCTCCCAGTGTGGGAGACACAAGGTCTTATTGAGGGGCCAGAGGGTCAGAAGCCAGGAGACAAAGGTCTCAGTTCCAGAAGTCAGGTCAGCTCCTGTCAGAGTGTTAGGAGAACCCGAATCCATTGGCCAGAGATAGGTTGTGCAGCAGGGTGCTGTGACTAAAGGCTAGAGAGCCAAGTATCCAGGAGAGCTAACAGTTGGTTTGGCATTTTCCAGAATTTGATTCTGCTGAAGCTTGAAAAGATCCCCTGTGTGGGAAACTTTATGTTGGACTGCTTGCTTTCTGCTATTTTAATAAACGTGGTCGACCAGACCCTTAAAATATTTATTGTCTACTGTGGACCTACTGCATAAAAAAACAAAACAAAACAAAACAAAAAACACATCTACCATGAGAGCCAACTACCCCATGTCACTAATATAATATAGCCCCTCCCTCTTAGATTGTAAGCTCCAAGGATCAGGGTCCTCCCAAGCCTCTTGTACTGAACTGTATTGTTGCTGTATTGTCTCCCGTCATATTGTAAAGTGCTGAGCAAACTGTTGGCACTATATAAATCCTGTATAACAATATATAACACACACACACACACACACACACACACACACACACACACACACACACACACACACACGTCTATGAACTCTGATGGGGTGTTACTATTTACATTCAATTTACAGTAAAGTGATCATTCCGTTTTATAACTATAATAAGTATTATAGACAGAACAGATTACACCAAAGACAGCATCACTAGAACAGCTAGATAACATTAGAAACCAGACTTCTCACATTACCCAGAAGACATGCTGGTAGGTTAATTGGCCGTGGACTAACTTTGCCCTAGTATGTGTGCATGTGTATATAGGCATGCAAGATATAGATGTTAGAATGTAAGTTCCTTGAGGGTAGGAACTGATGCGAACATACAGTTCAATATGTAAAGAACTGCATCTATTGTTGACACTGTATAAAATGCCTGCAATTAAATTAACTTGCAGCTGTTAATTTTTTCCCAACATACCATTGTATTACTGGATCCCAGATCTGCCCAATCCCAAATACTGGAACACAAAGGACATTTCAGTCACCAGAATATAAACTAAATTGACCTCTTCAAGAAGCTGTCTCATATTCACAAGTCACCCTTTGACAGTTCACACATCAGCTCTCCTATTTCAGTCACTAAAGGTCACCCAAATATAGGACAGAGTTTCTCCAGCTGTACAGTAGTTTGAAAATTCAAGGACAGTATATTAAACCAGGTCAGAGATACTAAAAATAACAGGAGTCCAAATGACTCCTTTCTTGACCTTCAGTAAAATGTCAGAGGTCAAACGTTCCACAGACCTGTATCAGACTGTACTTGGTGAACTTGGACTGACTTTACTAAAAGATAAAAAAGCATTTGGAGCGACATTTGAGCCTGTTCTCTCACTCCGACAGACAGAGCAAGCTGTAACAACATTTTATTTTAACATTATTCCCTACGTCAGTCCCCATGACACTACAAATATTTTATAAACCACACAAGAATTTTTTAGTGTGTGTCAACAATTCTTAAAATTATTATATAGTAGTTATTAAAATGAAAACAAAAAAAAGACACACACACCTACCTCAGCTTCCCGGGTCTCCTGCCAACTGCCGAGCACCACCCTAGCAAGCCCCTTGCTATGGAGACACTCACATATGCTCGCTCCCAAGGCAGCTTTGTGTCCATAGTCACAAAGGGCGTGGCTCAGCAGCGGTCCAACTTCCTCTTCACTGGCTGTGCCTGACAACAGCGGAAGCCAATGGCTCCTGCTGCTGTCTCTGAGCCAATGGGGAGGGAGACAACTGTTACTCTCATGCACATCGCTGGATCAATATCGGTCACAGGCAATCAGGTGTTAGTGGGGACGGGGTGTAAGGTGTTGGAGGATATACAAAAAGGTAAATTTATCTTCATGCATAGAACTTCTGCCTTTTTTAACCACTGTAATAAAAATAAATAGCAATGAATGACATAGTCCTAACACTCCCTGTCCGAGGGTGACAATGCTGCTCAGTACTATTGCCAACCTAAGACAGAAAGTGCATTAAAATGGCAGAATTACTAGGTTAATATAAAAGGGAAAAAACCAAACAAACAAAAAAAAAAAACCCCTGCTGCAGCCTCCATATCCAAGTTGCAATGCCATCTATATCTTTTTTTTTTTTTGGGGGGGGGGGGGGGGGGGATAGATATGTTTTCTGTTGAATATGCAAGGTGACTGCAGCTAGTCTGTTGCAGATACTGTTTGGGTATTCTGACAGCTGCCAATTGTCAGAATACAATGGTCAGCAAGGCAGACTCCTCTAAGACACACACACACACACACACACACACACACACACACACACACACACACACTAGGGCTTTAGAGAGAACAAACCACCATTTCAAGCAATATGTGACAACAAAGCCCATAGAGTCCAACCTTGTTCCCAGCTGCATCTTTGCCTTTACCCTCTTCTTCTACATGGAATCGCAGGTTCTCCAGGAGAAAAATGGACCCAGTGGCTGGATTAGCACATGCCGCCTCCACTTCTGGTCCCACACAGTCCTTCAGAAACACTACATCCCTGCACACAAAATATGAACACACCATATTAAAAAGTACCAACATAGGTAATCACGAATATCTTCAGAACTGGACTGTGACCCTTTTCTTTAAACATTATGCACTCTGTGTTTTACAAAAGGTAAAGTAAAGTTATGTGAATTCCAGCTAATTCACTTTAACTGCAGGTATCTAAAAAAAAAAAAAAAAAAAAATAATATTGGCTAAATAGCTTCAATGAGACATCCACACAGTCATGTAATAAGCGAGAAGCAAGTGTGTCCTTCAGCACAATGCCATCCAATCAGTGCTAAATTATCAGATGGGGCTGGAGTTTTCTACTCAACACTCCATAGAAAGCACATTTTAGATGAATAAATTCAGAAAAAAAAAAAAAGTGTAAAATAGGTATGGAATTCAAATTATAAAACTAAAACTATGGACAAAATTTTTGGTCTGATGGGTGCTGGCAGTCCATTCATACCAAATGAACTGCCTTACCACAACGCATGTGGTTAGCACACCAACCACAAAGGACTGCAAGATGGTCCATATATTAGTAAATAGAACACATTAAAAGAAAAAATACCTTTTTAGGAGAGCTTTAAGTTCCACAGCAACTGGACCCAAGGAGTACTTATCAGGCATGGGAACACCATCCGGCCGTCCCAGGTGGCTCATTAGAACGACTGATTTAGCACCATTGTCCAAGCAATACTGGATACTGGGAACAGCAGCTTTAATCCTACAGACAGCACACAGATTAGAAAGAAGTAAACAATTCATTTTAGCAAAACACACAAATATTTCACTTTGGTTTATAACATTAGGACCCTTTCACATGGGCATTCAGTCTGGATATGTCGGTCAGTTTTTCCAAAAGGATCCAGACCGAACAGCAATGTACATCTATGGGTGGATAGATGTAAATGGACATACAGTATGTACAGTAATAGTTGCTTACTTCAGTAGGATTGTGTCCGCAGACAAAAAAAAAAAAAAAAAAAAAAAAAAAAAAAAAAAGGGGGAGCAGTGACTGAACTAATGATACCGTGTGAAAAGGGCCCATATTGACTATAACAAGATCACCAGTGAAACCGGAAAATAAATACTACCATTCACCAAAATGAGCAGATCTGAGTAAAAGTAAAAAATCCTCCTCCTAACTCAATCTGTACTTGTTCTGGGTAGACTTTGGGAAAACGAACATACTATGGCTACACCCCTAACTAAAACAAAACCGTGTACATAAATTAGGTATTTCTACTGGCGACCTACCTCTGATTGTTTGTAATTTGGTTATTTTTCATAGGGACATTAAAGTCAACCCTAGGGAAGAAAAAAAAAAAAAAAAAAAAAAAAAAAAAAAAAATGCATTAATATTTTTATATTGCATCAACAAAAAGATTACATTGTTCTAAATATTGTAGGACTCCTGTTAAATCAATAAAAGAAACAATAGCAGCCCATAGTAAAAACCCCCAATCAACACATTAAGAGTGTGAGTGTATGTATGTATGTATGTATGTATGTATGTAAATATATAAATATTTAAATCAATCACTGAATGACATATAAAAAAGCATAAATGGATAAAAAAAAAAAAAAAAATAAAAAAAAAAAAACACAATAGACAGAGATAGGGGGTCTTCCAGGTGTGCAGTAGTTGCCATTAATTCCTAATACCACCCCCAACTCGCCTTGCTAATGCGCACGTTGTCACATGTGCTAAATTACAACACTTTTTTTATGATCTTTTGTACATTTTTATTATTCAGCATTTATATAGTGACAACAGTTTATGCAGCACTTTAAAAACATAAGGAATAGGGAAGCCCATTAAAATGAAAGGGCTGTGCAAAATTACACATAAATGCACATGCATCACACCTAGATAGGGATCTTCCCTAAGTGGATGCACATTCACTTTTTCTTTTGCAAAGCCAGAACTAATGACCCTGCTTCCTTTTGCAGCAATGACAGCTGACTTGAGACAAATCAAATGTTAAATAATATATTAGTCAAGCTTCCTCTGCAACCAAGGTTACAACATAAATTATTTACACACTTAACAGTTGAACACTGTGGTCATAATGGACAACAGGTTGAACTACAACTTCAAAAAGAACAATTCCATTTAACTCCCAGTGAGCTGGTTCCTACACTAAATTCCAGTACCTGCAATCAAAGGCCCTGTTCACACTAGTGTGATTTCTCCTGCGTCTGTTGTTGCAACACAATGCACAACAATGGAAATTGCATTATTCTCTACAGTGCCCGTTCACATCAGTGCAACATTAAAGAGGTACAGGTGCTTCTTTAAGTGTCGCAGAGTGCATTTTTGGCCCCATAGACTTCAATCTATGAAAGAAGCACATACACGCGAGTTTGCTGATTTTTGGCAGGGTTTTGTGTTTACCAACCAGTCTCCGTCAAAAAAGAAAAACACAAAGCATGAAGCTCAGTTGCAAACACAGGCAATTACTATTATTGGTGTATTTGGCACTGTGACTAGTTTTTATAAATGGAAGTCCTTCCCCTGGCAGAATTACAGTAAAAGCAGGTAGAGGCTTGCACAGGAATAAAAAGTAAAACAAAAAGTTTCCCCGCCATGTTATCAGGACTACCACATCAAAGGTGTTCTGTTCACAGGCCAGGCAGCGCCCCTTGTGCAGCTACATGTAATGGATGGCCTATACATTGTAGAGATGCAGATGACACTATGCTTCTGTTTGACATATATTTTCCTGCATAGCAAATGGTCATCAGTAGTGACCTAGATTAGTTTACTGGCAGGGGATAAAATAGAACAGATCAATTCAGCATGGAAGGTGGACACTACTTATAGTAAACCATTTTATAGAATTCTATATAAAAAAACAAAAAAAAAACATAAATAATATTAATAAATAATAATGCTACTACTACATCATGGTCTCAAAATGCTGAAAAATAAAGCTGCTATAATGAATATAAAAATGCAACACAAATACCTAAAAATAAATAAAAATAAGAAAAACTTGGAACAACATCTTATACTGAATATTTTCTGACAGTGTCTAGTCTGCACCTAATACCGTAGGCGTAATAATTTTCATTGCTCCATCAGACGCCCCACCCGGAGAGTATTCACTAACAGAGTGGAACATGTCCCAGAACCCTGCAGGCATCAGACGTGCTCTCCCATTCATTATTCATATGTGCATGTCCATCCTTAACCTGGAAACTGCTACAATCACGATCAGAAGTACAGCCCTATAGGCCTCATACACACTGGATGTTTTTACAACTGTTCCTAGGGGCATTTGTCATTTCTTTCCCTGCTTCTAAACTCCCCTGCATGTTACCCTATGCGTCCATACACACATACACTTTTAGAGGGGTTTAGTGGCAGCACAGTTTAGAGACAGAAAAAAAACACAGCCAGGAGCAGGTGAGTTTTGGCAGAAAAAACGCCTGACGCATGTTAACACATGTAGATGCATGTTTAGTGCTTGAGCATTAATTCATTTCAGTAGCCAGAATAAACTATTTTTTCTGGCTAATGAAATTAAATTAATGCCCAAATGCTTGACACGGTTAAATCCTTTACACACTTTTACAAGCATCAGGCTTTTTTTTTTGCCAAAATGCTGTTGCCACAAGGCTTCTAGGAGAGTTATATAGTAATAAAAAAAAAACAAACAAAAAAAAAACAAAAAAAACACATCCAGTGTGCATGAGGCCTTTTGGTGCAGCTAAAATCATGAGAACGTGCATACTATGTATGATGAGCTCTGTCCTATTCCAGTCAGATTAGGCATCGTCTCTGTTTATGATGTCTGCAGTTCTAGTACCATGGATCAGAATTACACACATGAAATAAACACGTTTTGCACGGAACCACAAGTGCAGGGTCACGGAATACTACAAAACAGCTGCAGCAGTGCACATGTGAAGCCAGCTATCCTGTCCACAACTCCTCCCGCCGTCCCCCACATGCTATTTTAGCCTTCAGGAAGATTCCAGGCAGAATTATCTTGGCCTTCCTGACACGGCCATGCAACTAATGGATATTACCAGGCAGTGATACTGAGAACAAGGAACAACCAGGCGGCCTCACAATCCTAACACAACATGCTGATTTCAATGTCATAACTGGAATCCTCCAAGTGTGATGAAATGCTGGTTTATATCAGACAGCACACCTGTAAAATTCATCATAGAAGATGTAATCTGCAGATAATGTGCTCTGTACCACACAGGATCAGTAGGCCCGATGTAGACATGGCCTCCACCACATGGAGATGACTCATCTCCATGTATGATGAATTCACAGTGCTGCTCTCCGGAGGAGAACGTTATATTGACTCACACCTCCAAGGTGACCTTCACGTCAGGAAACATCACAGCACCACCGAGCAGCAGCCACAAGGAGATTACACATCCTTCCTCCATAGCTTCATGTATACAGGCCCAGGCTTTTTTAGGAGTTCTATGCACCGTGCTGACACAGACATCGCTGACTGCAAACAGATTCCTATACACTCTACTGGAAATCGGAGTGCAGGGAGGTTGATATACACAAATCCCTCTTTTTTACCAATACTGAATCTGGGTTTCTTGTAATCCCTTTATAAAGAAACACATGGGCACCATTACAGATGTCTCATGCTGAAAATTCCAGGTGCACAGCATTCACACTGATCCATAGACTTCAATACCTGGCATCCCTGACCCCTGGATCAAGTGCACAGTCCAGGTGTTCTACTTTTACTTGCTGCATGCTTGTTCAAAGCCAGAGGAGTCAGGCAACCAGAATTTAAAGCAGCTCCTTCAGTAGGGATGGATGAAAGTCTCCCACTATAGAAGAGCTCATCTACTCCTCTCTCCAGCAGTCCATCACCCCTACCTACCGCATCTACATTTCCATGCTACGGGGACACACACAGACTTTAAAGCTGCTTTTAGGGGCATCTGGCATTTTATTTCTGCCTCTAAATGCCCCTCCTTGTTAGCCTGTGTCCATGCTTACATAGGCATTTAGTGGAGTTTAGAGGCAAAAAACCCCCAAACAAACCACTGTCAGAGCAACCAGGAAAATACTTAAAATGTGTAAATACACATTAACACTGTGAGTGAAATGACTTAACGCCCAATAACGTGATGCGTCTAAACACTTTACACGCCTCAAGCATTTTTCCTGCAAAAACATGGCTGACAAGAGGAAAGGCGCCTAGGAGAGGTTAGCCAATGCCCTGTGTACATGGGGCCAAAAGCTGGTCATAGATGGATCAAAACTCAGCTGGCTGAGCAGAGACCAGATGACTAAATCATCAACTGGGGATGGCCACAAAAATTCAACTTCCATCAAAAGGATATGCTGGAAGACATTTGTTCATCAGCAACTGTAGATCAGTATATTCTAAAAGCATTGGGGGGATTCTGGCTAGAGTATTCTGGCTATAGCACTTGTTTGGGTGGATGGAGGAATCTTTTCCATCCCCCCCCCCCATTTAGATAACTGGCTGAATGGAGAAAAAAGAAACTCCCCATCCATGGTCGGCTTTAGTAAGACTCTTCTGCATGACACTTCCAGAACTGCAGGATGTCCGTATCCCCCGCCACACGCCATGTTCCATACTCTACATCAGGGGTGTCAAACTAGCAGCCCTCCAGCTGTTGTGAAACTACAAGTCCCATCATGCCTCTGCCTTTGGGAGTCATGCTTGTAACCATCAATCTAGCAAAGCCTCATGGGACTTGTAGTTTGGCAACAGCTGGAGGGCCACCAGTTTGACACCTGTGCTCTACATCATCAGTGGTGATGTAGGACATCAGAGGATGGAATCACAATGGAGGACACTGCATTCATCACTCCCAGCAGTGTCAGCTGATGAAGAGTCTTCCAAAGACAGCAGTGCCGGGATGGACCGTAGACTGTCAGAATTCTTCTACAGCAGGAGGCTTTTCAGCTCTTTAACAAGCCACTGACAGGGAGGCCAGCAATGGCAGGCTTCACATTTCTCCCAGTAGGCCTGGTTCGCACCTATGCGTTTTGCAGTGTGTCTTCGGTTTTGCAGAAAACACTACAGTCCATTTAACTTGGTTTCTTACGGGTCACATTCACATCTGTGCATTTTCCACCACTGTGTTTTTTGGAAAGGGTCAAGGACTATTTTCCCTGCAGCAGGTTGCAATTTTGGTTCCATAGACTTTAATGGAAACACATAAAAAAAAAAAAACTGCAGTGCTTGTATTTTTTGATGCATTTTTGTTGTTTTTTCCTGTAAGACAACAGACGCCTTCCAAAAACATATTAAAGCCACGTGTGAAAAAAAAGACGCACCAGAGAAATGCACCAACTGCAACATGCAGAGGTGTGACCTAGGCCTTAAGCATCAGAACCTGTACATGAACATGCAGCTAAACAGCCCTAACATGAATCGTGTGATGTAAGTGGACTCTGTCCAATCCAGTCTATGGATCTCTTCATTTAGAGGGATTTGTTTTCCCATCCAGGCCCTGAGGTCACCTCATTACATTGTAGCCAGGACTCTAAAGTCCAATGGTTTGTATGCTTCTGTATCCATTCCAACTTTGCAGATACATATTTAATGATACAATGTGGCTGAGGTTTTGATGGAGGGATGATATATGATGAGGCAATGGTAAACGGTTGCGAAATCTGCATGCCGGAAATGTCATTTACTGGGTACCTTTTTCTAAGAAAAATTATAATGTGTAAATCATTCTCTGCAACAATAAAATGATGAAAATGTTCCTAAAAGAGCAGCACATAGGGTCGGTAATTAGCATTTCTGTCTTGCTGGGGTCCTTGGTTCAAATCCCAGCCATGACACAATCTGCATGGAGTGTGCACGTTCTCTCTGAGCTTGCATGTTTTATGTGAGATAGTGGCAACAGATTGTAAATGCCTGTGTGAAGGAGTTCATGTGAATGTACAGTATTTAAATGTGGTGGGATGTAAAAATGTAATCAATGAATAGAAAGGGTTTAACAGATCAGACGATGGCCAACGAGATGGTGGTAGTGAAGCACTGCAAATGATGACAGTCACACCCACATAGGAGGGGGATGGATGGCAGGTCCAAGACTCATGTAGCAAGCACGGCATGGGATACATATAGTCACCATAGCCCCCCCTCTTTACATCAGAGTCCCATCTTCCCATCTTGCGATCTTCACACTCAAACTGGCGGCCCTGAACACTGTCTGCCCTGGACTGGTGTCATGCATTTCTATGGTGCTGGCTGACAGCACTTCTGCACCATGGAAGTGCATGACACTGCAAAAATATAGGGCACTGCTCTGCACCCCTGACAAACCCAGACGGCACCCCAATTTAGAGACCCCCCATACAATCACCATTGCAACCAGACCCCCCCCCATACAATCACCATTGCAACCAGACCCCCCCCCCCCATACAATCACCATTGTTGCAACCAGACCCCCCCCCCACTACCACCATACAATCACCATTGCAACCAGACCACCCCCCCCCCCCACCATACAATCACCATTGCAACCAGACCACCCCCCCCCCCCCCCACCATACAATCACCATTGCAACCAGACCACCCCCCCCCCCCACCATACAATCACCATTGCAACCAGACCACCCCCCCCCCCACCATACAATCACCATTGCAACCAGACCACCCCCCCCCCCCACCATACAATCACCATTGCAACCAGACCACCCCCCCCCCCCCCCCACCATACAATCACCATTGCAACCAGACCACCCCCCCCCCCCCCCACCATACAATCACCATTGCAACCAGACCACCCCCCCCCCCACCATACAATCACCATTGCAACCAGACCACCCCCCCCCCCACCATACAATCACCATTGCAACCAGACCACCCCCCCCCCCCCCACCATACAATCACCATTGCAACCAGACCACCCCCCCCCCCACCATACAATCACCATTGCAACCAGACCACCCCCCCCCACCATACAATCACCATTGCAACCAGACCACCCCCCCCCACCATACAATCACCATTGCAACCAGACCACCCCCCCCCCCCACCATACAATCACCATTGCAACCAGACCACCCCCCCCCCCCACCATACAATCACCATTGCAACCAGACCACCCCCCCCCACCATACAATCACCATTGCAACCAGACCACCCCCCCCCCACCATACAATCACCATTGCAACCAGACCACCCCCCCCCCACCATACAATCACCATTGCAACCAGACCACCCCCCCCCCTACAATCACCACTGTAACCAGATCCATAGAACCATGACTGTAATACTCCTCCTGCCCTACATACCATGATACTATGCACACCCCTCCTGTCATCTCATGTGTGAAGGACATGCCCCGACCACACACTTAGATCGATCACCCCCCATCCCACGAGCAGGCAGTGACATCACAGTGATCAGCCCCCGGTTGATAGAAGCAGGCTCCCGCACACATATCCGCCCCCCCATCTCTCACCTCATCACCACCCTCTTCCCCTTCACGTCCACCTTGTCCAGGGTCAGCTTGTTGGACAGAGACATGCTGGCAGCAGATCCGCTTCACTCACAATGGCAACAGGACAGGCTCAGTGCAGGTCACCTTAACACGATGGAGACTTCGTCTCTAGATGCCTGCGATTGGTCCGCGTTGAGGGGGCAGGATAACTTGGTGGCCTTCAATTGGCTGTCAAGGCTATCCGATCTGACAGAACCCACGCCCCGTAAGAGAGAAGGCATGTGGGCGGGTCTACGGGAAACTGACAAGCCGGTGAGTGAATGGCCGTGTGACGTCATCGTACAGAGATCACGTCTGTCACGTCGGGTATTAAAGTCGCAGAAGGGGCGTTCCCTGTATAGAAAATATTCCTCGAGGTGTTAGTGATCGCTGAGCGAAGAGACATGGAAAGATGGCAGGGAGAGCACTCTGTGTATGCTCAAGGGGCACACATTGTGTGTTCAGGGGATGGGGCCCACTGTGTTCTCACATAGTGCACACATTGAGAATGCCTGCACCCTATGCTTTCCTCCCAGCTTTCCACTTGCCGTCGCCATTGGCTGGTAAGATCACTGCAGGGTATGTTGTGCTCTGTCTAGGGGCAGATCCATTGAACGAGTCTCTCTCCATGCTGGCATGGTTCTGCTTTTCTACTCAAGTTGTGGGTGCTTTCTAAAAAAAAAAAAAAGAAATCTAGGGGTGTTTAACATGTTTTGTTTGTTACACCTGGAATATATTTAAACTTACAACAAAATGATTCCAGATAAAGAAAACAAAGTATAACAGGGATTTAACTATTTTAACAGAGAAGGTAATCTTAATTACCTTCTTAAGCTTAATTAAAGGGGGTAACTGCAACCTGATGTTTACAGATAATAAAAGCTAAATAAACATTGACTCTTCACAGCAATGTCTCTGTGGCCCAAGCAGGGTAATGTAGCTGCATAGCATACTTTCTGAAAGACTCTAGCACAACAGACTACATGAGAATCACTACTTTAGTTTCTTCCCTATGGAACTGCAGTACTCTGGTAAGGATAAAAGAGGTGCTATCCACTGTAGCTTGGCCTTCTATATAAGGGAGAAGTGATTATTGAACTGCTGACATTCAAAATATACAAGATACAACAGTAAAACGGCCTAGGACATTGAAGGCCGAAGCACATGTATGATTTGTGTAAAAGGTGAATTTTAATTTTATAAATGACATCAAAATAATAGTAAATTGTCTAGGTAGAAGTGAATGATCCACTAATATAGACTGTACAGCACACCAATGGCACTGATAATTCTTAATTACATGGCACTGATCTAATCCCCGATGAAATATTATTTTCAGATTTAAGAAACATCATTGTATGCCTGGTAATTTTTTAATTTTTTTTATTTATTTTGTGATGAATTGAAAATTAAGCATGTGTGAATACTGCACAGTAGTATGTAGTCTGTGTTCTGGGTATAGTCCTGTATGCTAGGTGTAAATCTCACACAAGAACACACAAGGACTGTTCATACAAAATGGGTTACAACAACAATAATAGCAAGATGCAGAACAGGAGTACAGCACTGATGGCGTCTTCGCAACTTCATCGTTCTTGCAGCCAAACAGTATCCTAAAATTAGGTCAACAGTAGAAGATATAGGTAACCTTTTTCAATGTGAATAACCTAGTAGGAATCATATGCAACAAAGAAATCTCACAAATAGGATCCATCTGGAAACCAACTATAGCCCTGGTATCCAGGGTGAACAAGGAAGTAAAGAGAAACAAAAAGAAACAAATTAAAAAACAGAACACGGACAAAGTAAAAAAGAGACAAGAGGAAAAGTAGTAGAGTTGGACTAAGGGGTAGAGAGACACGCATCCCAGTAAGTCTTCAACTCTGCCTTATGATTCAAATTAAATGTTGAGATATTTAGCCCAAGGTTCCCAAGATGCTTCAAACTTCTTAACCTTGTCATGGAGAATGCTCTCCAAATTTTCATGCAGTATAATCCAAGAGAATAATATAAAGAAGATTAGGCATTGTACCCCATTAGGCACGTGATCAACTGGCTCATTGAGAAGAGCTATTTGGGGTGTTTGTGGGACAGACACTCCTGTGACCTTTCACAACAAGGCAAAGATGCCATTCCAAAAGTTGCAGATCCTAGGGCATGGGAGAGTAGGCAGCATTAAATAATATTCTGCAATAGATACACCAAAACACACTAGGGTTAGATGAAAATTTGGCCGTGGCCATTTAGTATTGGTTTTAAAGCTGTTTATTAAATAAACACACCATAGAAATTTAAACAGATAAGACTCAAAAACAGCTTAGCCACTACGACTCAAGCCATGTAATTTACTCACTACTTTAAATTCCAAAAGACAGGTGGGATTGAAAAGGCCACTTGTCACCAAGGCTGCACTGCATGTGCAAACCTGAATTGAAAATATCCAACCCTATATTAGAAAGATGGACTCTGTTGTCTCTGTATAGACCCAAAAGGCCACCTGCCAATTTGGTATGTCTGTGTGAAAAACCCAACAAGGGTATCAACATTTTTTGAACTGCTCTATTTAGTTGTTTTTACAAATCTTCTCAAGAGGATGGAGGAAACCTGTTTTCAACCATCTCAATCGTGGCACAACCACCACCATTTTAGGGGAAAAAAGTTGAAAACGGATGATGTCATCTCTGATGCCAAACATCAAATCTAAAGTCTTGACCTGTCCTATATTGTTTCCCCCTAAGTGAATAATTAAAATATTCGGAGGCAGGAAACAATGAAACAAACTTCTCAATTTAAACATTAAATCTGACCATATCATGCCTACTATACCAAAATATCTTTAATCTTGTCGGATCTAAGCCCAAGTTCTCTGAATATACACTTCCTTCTGCTTGTTTGTGGGCCCAAAAGATGAAAGCGTGCACCACAATCCACAATGGACCTAAAATAAATTACATATTAATATTAGGGTGAATATCTAACTGAAAACTATTAGACTTTCATCTACCTATCTTCTTTATCATGCCTGATTCAAACCCTAGGCGAGATGCTTCTGTGGCTGCCCCCGATCCTAAATGAATGCTATGTAAGTCTAATATGTTCCAACTTCAATTCTTTTTGACATTTTTGAAAAACACTAGGGTACTGGTATTTGGTTACAGGGGTATCATCCTTTATGAATAAAAAATTGCTTCGTAAATAAAGGGTGACACTTAGTATATGAGTTTATTAAAGGAACCAGGAAAACATTCGGGTTATTGCAGGAGTGTAAACAAATCCAACTACCCTTACCTAATTGGTCCATTTTGGAATGACCTATAAATATTCTAAAACAGTAATTGGATATTACAAAATTGGAAAAATGAAGGCCGGTGTTAGAGTATATATTTGACAGAAGGATTTCTGATATTCATAGGGCAGCAAAGAAGACAACAGAAAAATAATGCGGCTTCAAAGGAAGACCAGCAAACAGTATCAGTCACTAAACAAAGCTTCCTAAATATGTCAGGGATAATGGGCCTACAGGTATCGGCTACAAAATTATGTTTTTTATATCCTTTCAGGGTCTGCCTAACCATAGAAAAGCTAAAACAGGATTGCACAATTTAAAAAGAAGGAAAGCTCTGAAACGATTTTGTTTATATGAGCCCAAGAATAACTCTTAATAAAGAATTTAAAAATAGTAAAATGAATCCTTCAGAATAGGAAGAGTGAACAAGACCATAGGAATTTAAAAACAAAATCCATATCAACCAGGCTTACTGATATATTGCCCAGGTTGAGGGTGGCAGAGATTTCTTAACGTTGTCCACCACCAATTCTAAATAATCTCCCATAGATGGGAATGGGCATGCCAACCCCACTGGATCTGCATCCAGCATCATAAAGAAAATCGGTCCATCTGGAAGTGAGACAATGAATCTGCCAAGCCATTAGATTCACCCTATATATGCTTGGCCTTTACCCAAATATTAAAGCTCAAGCATTTATAAATCAGATACCTCAACAAACCATTGACTGGCAGAGACTTAGAAGGTAGACAGTTGATGGCATAAACTTCTTTGTTGTCTGTGCTAAAAAGAAGCCTATTCTTAAAACTTTCACCCCAAAACTCAATGGCAACTATAATAGGGAATAATTTAAGCAACATAATGTTGCTTAAATATCTCTTAAGCCACCAAGAAGGGGTCCAAGGTTCTCCACACCAATAGGGCTTCTGTTAGAAATAGCAGGGCCCCCTAAAGTCAACCTGACATGGCCCCCCCAAAAAAACAGTTTACTATGATTCAGTTATGAATGAACACAGTGAGTGATTGGTACTAATCACTCGTTGTGTTCACTTAGAAAAGGAAGGGGCTTGGAAATGTGACATATTTACCAGACCCTTCCCCCACTCTCCATCTTGAAGGTTCCTATTGTGTGCTTGCAGCTGCCAGTGGCAAGGAAAGTAGGGCATATGGCAGCATTATGGGGGTGGAGGCACAGAGGGGGGCCTGAGCAGCGGGGATAATCATATGGTGCAAAGGCAGAGTGAAGGGTGTGGTGGGGAGGAAATTACTGGAAACAATCCCCCGTATGTCTCTCCCTGCAGCAGCTGAAAGTCAGCGGGAGGGAGAAGAGAAGAAGCCAGCTTTCAGCTGCTGCAGAGAGAGCCGTGTAGGGGATCAGATCCAGTAATTGCCACACACGCACACTGTGCCAATCACCCTCCCTGCTCACATGCAATTCACTCAGCTACTGGGCCCCCCTGCTGTCCTAGGCCCTGTACAGGAGGACTGCTGGTACCCCCTTATCCACAGCCCTGCACACCAATGTTTATTCCAAATAGCTGCAAAACCTATGGAACGTCAGTAAATCAACAAAAGTCTTTATCTAATACAAAGTTCTTTTGCCATACTGCTCTGCCATTAAAGTGCTCCAGAAATTGCCACCATACCAGTAAATTTTCCCTCATATCAGGTGTCACCCAAACATGAGCTGAAGGAGATTTAAGACCAGAAATAGCTATATATAGCTTCCGGGAGAAAATTCTCACGATAGGTATAATATGTTTAGCAAAAGCCAAGAGGCCCAATAATGACTGCATCTCTTTTAGGATAACTTCTTTTCTTTCTGATTAAGTTAATTAAGGAATTTTTATTTTTAATAATTTTCTCTTTAGGTAGTCTGAACTTCATGGTCATGGTGTCGATTGTAACATCTAAGTATTCCAGACAAACAGAAGGCCAGACTGCCTATTCCATAGCTAATGGGACATCAAAATTGTCGCCAAATCTAAAGAATACATTTAATAAATTTAGATAATCAGGAAATGAAGGAGGACCTAAGAATAAAAAAATCAAGATAATGTAATAAAAATTTTTAACCTGAAACATGAGAAACAGCCCACTCCAGAAATGATGAAAACGATTCAAAATAAGAACAAGATAATGAACAGCCCATAGGCAAACACTTGTCAGAAAAATAACCATCAAAGAAAAAACCCAAGGAGTTAAAACATAAAGGGTTAATGGACAATAATCTAAATGCAGATTTAACCACCTTCCGCCCGCCATATAGTACAATGACGGGTGCAAGGTGGTTCTCTCGTTCTGATAGGACGTCATATGACGTCCTTCCATTCTCACCGCGCATGCACGGCTCAGGAAGCTCGCAGCGCGGCGATCGGCGGTGCGCTGTGTCCCTCGGACACAGCAGATTACAGAAAGAGCCAAAGATGTTGGCTCAGTCATGTGATCAGCTGTGTCCAATCACAGCTGATCACATGTAAACACGGAAATGCCGGTTATCGGCATTTCTCTCCTCTCGAGCTGTCACACTGACAGGTCGAGAGGAGAGGAGAGCCGGTAATCGGCTTTCCGCAGAGGGGACATATACACTGATCATCAGGGCACTGATAATCAGTGTAGCCCCAGCAGTGTCACCTGTCAGTGTCTATCAGTGCCAGCAGTCAGTGCTTATCAGTGCCATGTGCCAGTGCCACATCAATGCCACATATCAGTGCCCATCTGAGCTGCCTTTCAATGTCACCCATCAGTACCAGTCAGTGCCACCTATCAATGCCAATCAGTGCCGCCTATCAGTGCCAGTCAGTGCCGCCTATCAGTGCGCATCAGTGCCGCCTATCAGTGCCAGTCAGTGCCACCTATCAGTGCCAGTCAGTGCCGCCTAACAGTGCCAGTCAGTGCCGCCTAACAGTGGCAGTCAGTGCCACCTATCAGTGCCATATATCAGTGTCATGTATCAGTGCTGCCTTTCAGTGCCCATCAGTGATGCCTGTCAATGCCCATCAGTGCAACCTACCAGTGCCTCCTCATCAGTGCCACCTATCAGTGTCCATCAGTGCAGCCTATCAGTGTCCATCACTGCAGCCTCATTAGCACACATCAAAAATCACTTATTTACAAAATTGTATAACAAAAACTAAGAAAAAATGTTTTTTTTTCAAACTTTTCAGTAGTTTTTGATTTGTTTAAGAAAAAATAATCCCAGAGGTGATTAAATATCACCAAAAGAAAGCTCTATCTGTCTCAAAAAAATGATAAACATTTCATATGGGTACAGTGTTGCATGACCGCGCAATTGTCATTCAAAGTGAGACAGTGCTGAAAGCTGGAAATTGGCCTGGGCAGGAAGGGGGTATAAGTGCCCTGTAGGCAAGTGGTTAATATCTGCTTTGGCTAAAAGTGCCAATTTTTTTAAGCAAAACTAAAGCATCCTCCAAAGGTGTATAAGAAACTGATGTCAAATTATCCTGAATTTGATCGTTCAATGAACCGCCACTGGGATAGGATAGATGGTGGATAAGCCTATAGGAATTAGGCTCCTTTTTGGGAACTATGCCCAAAGGGGAAATTTTAAAATTCTGGAAAGGATGGGCACTAAAAGGACCTTCCACTATTTGATCGTCTTTTCGTTTTTTATTTATTGCGCTATAAACAAAAAAGACCGACAATTTTGAAAAAAAAAACATTTTTTACTTTTTGCTATAAAACATATCCAGTAAAAAAATTTTAAAAATCAAATTTTGTCATAAATGTAGGCAAAAATGTATTCTGGTATATGTTTTTGCTAGAAAAAAAAAATCCAAATACGTGTAAATTAATTGGTTTACGTGAAAGTTATAGCATCTACAAATGGCAGTATATATACAGTAATTTTTTTTTTTTTTATACTAGTAATGGCGGCGATCAGCAACTTATTGCGGGACTGCGGCGGGCATTCTGACACTGGAGGGGAACTGACTGGCACTGACATCCCAATGACATTAATACAGTGATCAGTGATAATAAAAAGCACTGACACTGTATTAAGGACACTGGGCATGAAGGAGTTAACATCTGGGGTGATCAATAGGTTAACTATGTGCTGTGCTGTGTTTTACTATGGAAACATGTTGCTGTGTATTTTTTCTGCTGTGCAGAGAAGTAAACAGCAGCATGTTACTGCTGGCAGGAGAGAGACCTGTGTTGTTTACGCACAGGTCTCTCCACTGTCACTGTTCCTCAGTGATGCCGAGGTGCCAGTGGAGAATCTCTGGCCGGACCCGGTGATCGACATCTGTAGCTGCCAATGGTGGCTCAGGTAGGGTGATGCGCTCCCCCTACCCGGAAATGCAAAATCACGTATATATACATGATTTTGCGCAGCCCTGCCACCCTGTAGCAGTAGTTCTGCTATTGGGCAGCGGGGAAGCAGTTAAATTGCGAACTACTTTACAACCTGAACTGGAAAATTCTGGTAATAAAAAAACGGATTGAAAACCTTCAAATAACAGAAAGGCTGTCTGTTTGTCAGGGTGAACCTGAAGCCAAGGGCACATTGCGTGCAACTTCACTGGAGATAATGCTTTTTGAAATAACTTCTCTAACTTGTTGATTTGCAGCCAACATTTTCTTAAAGCATTTTGAGATCAGGTGTGAACCTGCACTAAAGGCACATTTGTGCTGGTATTTACAATTATTCAGCCATTTGCATTGGCTGTCCTGGAAATTAAAACAGACTCCTTTCCTATACCTGTTGTTTGTATTGGAAACCTGGGAAGCCTGTTGCCTGGCAAAAGCTAATCTCTGAGGAAGAAAAAGATTAAGCCATAGGCCCCCATCTGAGGGAAGAATGTACTGATAATTTCTGATGGAACGACTTGCCATACAAAAACCAGGCAACAACTCCAAAGTTCTTGTACACTTCTAAAACAAAATATATGTGTTGAAAGAGACCAGAACTTTTTTCTTGAATTTTTCACACATTACACTTCTGCAAAAATGAAAAATGAAAATATGCAAAACGCCTGCAACCAATTATTGACATCTGGTTACAGGCCTTCTATCTTCCTTAGTTTTATCCTCCTACCTGTCAGTTTTATGAATAAACGCTTTTGAAAATGGAAGCAGAGGTAAAACATCAATGTATTCACCCCTCCAAATCTTTTCTTTTATACTGAGTGAAAGATGAAAGCCAAGTGGAGATAAGCCACATGGCAAAGCCTCTTCCAAACAGGTCTCAGGAACATTCATTGATTTAGCTACATTGCTATCTCTTGAATTTCGTTGAACAGAAGTGTCTGTTGGTATTGTGCCACTAGATGGCGACCATATCAAAGCAGCAGAATTCTCAATTACATTACCAATGACAATTAGATGCAGAGTCCATAGAAACAAGAGGATCAGACACACTAGCATTGTTAGCCTCCAGAGAGGATGAAGTCACAATGGAGTTTATTTACTAAAGCTGGAGAGTGCAAAATCAGACTCACTTCTGCATAGAAACCAATCAGCTTCCAGGTTTCATTGCCAAAGCTTCATTGAACAAGCTGAGGTTAGAAGCTGATTGGTTTCTATGCAGAAGGGAGTCTGATTTTGGACTCTCCAGCTTTAGTAAATAAACCCCAATATGTCTCCATGCATCTAATTCTCTAACAGCTTGCATCAACAATTGTTTAAATAAGGACATCACATTAGGCTGTAACTCAGCAGCATCAGGTATCTGAGGCAGAGGTCCTGCATGGTGATCTCAGTTGAGCAGATGACAGGTATGGGTCTCCTAGAGTCATCCAGCTGAGTAGCCTGGTGGTGAAGCAGATCTCCAGCTTCCTTTAAAAAAAAATTAAAGTCAGCAGCTACAAAAAATTCTGCATGCAGACAATTAAACAGCCACTTGCCTGTCCCATGATCCAGTGATTCCTCACCCCAGCCGTTCTTTCCAGCGGTGTACACAGCCAGATGCCCACTGTGCATGCACGAGTAGCGCTGCACATTGTAAATAGTCCAGCAGTCTTCTGAGACCTGTCACATGTCCCAGAAACATGGAGCAAGCCAGGACAGAGAGAGGTTATGGGAGGTATGGGATCAGGCTGCAAAAGACACAAGAGTGACCACTCACACTGTCATTGGCTCCTGTAGATATTAATTACCGAGTTCTGGCCAGAGGTTCATGGCTGGGCACGACGATTGGCGGAGCAACTGACAAGAGAGAGATCTGTGAATATAAACACAGATCTCTCTCCTGTAAGTGGGGATGTGCTGGTTTTTATCTCCCTGCAAAACAAGGATCCAGTATACACTATATAGCCAAAAGTATTGGGATGGCTGCCTTTGCACACACATTAGTCCATAGGGTTCAATATTGAGTTGGCCCACCCTTTGCAGATATAAAAGCTTCAACTCTTCTGGGAAAGCTGTCCACAAGGTTTAGGAGTGTGTTAATGGGAATGTTTGACCATTCTTCCAGAAGCACATTTGTGAAATCAGGCACTGATGTCGTACCAGAAGGCCTGGCTCGCAGTCTCCACTTCAGTTCATCCCAAACGTGTTCTATTGAGTTGAGGTCAGGACTCTGTGCAGACCATTCAAGTTCCTCCACCCCAAACTCGCTCATCCATGTCTTTATGGGCCTTGCTGTGTGCACTGGTGAGCAGTTATGTTGGAACAGGAAGGAGCCATCCCCAAACTGTTCCCACAAAGTTGGGAGTATAAATTGTCCAAAATGTCTTGGTATGCTGATGCCTTAAGAGTTCCCTTCACTGGAACTGGAAGTGGCTAAGCCCCAACCCCTGAAAAACAACCCCACACCATAATCCCCCCTCCACCAAACTTTACACTTGACACAATGCATCAAGCAAGTACCATTCTCCTGGCAACCTCCAAACCCAGACACGTCAGATTGCATGATTCATCATTCCAGAGAACTAGTCTCCACTGCTCTAGAGTCCAGTGGCGGCGTGCTTTACACCACTGAATCCAACGGTTTGCATTGCACTTGGTGATGTAAGGCTTGGATGCAGCTGCTCGGCCATGGAAACCCATTCCATAGATCTTCGTGCACTGTTGTGCTAATCTGAAGGCCAAATGAAGTTTTTGGAGGTGTTTAGCTATTGACTTTGCACACAACTGGCAACTTCAGCACACTGTGCGCTTCAGCATGCTCTGACACTGCTCTGTCATTTTATGTGGCCTACCACTTGGTGGCTGAGTTGCTGTTGTTCCGGTTGCTTCCACTTTGTTATAATACCACTAACAGTTGACCGTGGAATGTTTAGTAGCAAAGAAATTTCACAGATGATTTATCCCACAGGTGGCAACCTATCACAGTACCAAGTTGAATTCACTTACCTCCTGAGTGACCTATTCTTTCACAAATGTTTGTAGAAGCAGTCTGCATGCCTAGGTGCTTGAGTTTATACACCTGTGGCCATGGAGGTGACTGGAACACCTGAATCCAAGTTTGTAGACACTGTAATTTTCACACAAACCAATTAATATAAACTTATTGGGATTTTTTTTTTTTTACCAAAGACATGTAGCAGAATATATTTTGGCCTAAATTTATGAAGCAATAGTTTTTTAAATGTTTTATAGAAAAAAAAAAATAAAAAAATTATATATATATATATATATATATATATTTTTTTTTTTTTTTGGGAACTCGCTTCTAGTGGTAGAGCTTTTCTTTTCAAAAGCACACAGCAACTCGCTTCTTTTAAAGGGCCTTTTTGCCCAATTTTATTTAAAAGAACGTCCCGTAACATAAAGCTTCCCACGCAGGGGTATCCACCATCAAGAAAAAACAACAAAGATTCAGCCTCCTGGCTTGTACTCAGTTTGATGTCTGTCTCCTGCAGACTCTTCCCAAATTATGGCTCTCGCACACAGCTGGCCACTAGCACACAGCTAGTCTGTCTTCCACCTCTCCTTGGTGAAACCCTCGTGATTCCAAGGCAGATACCTCCTGTCTGCCAGGGTGGAGCCCTCCTGACTCCTGTCTGCCGGGGTGGAGCCCAGAACCCTGGTCCTGACTCTACAAAAGAGCCATGCACACCTGTGCAATCAGTGTCCTGGCCATTCCCAAAACCTGGTCCCAGGATTGGAGATTTCATCCCTCCCAGATCTATTTGAAATCTCAAGGCTCCAGATCCCAAAACGGACTTAATGAATAAATGAGGAAACCAAATAGCCAGTTTCCTCTGCAATACATCAACCCTCTGGAGCCCTTCAACCTGCCTGGTTGAGAATCCTGGGTGAAATAACTCTTCCACATCGTGACAGATCGCCACACTGTCACAATATATATATATATACACTTTTTAAAATTTTTGGTCTTTTTTCATTTATAGCGCAGAAAAATTAAAAATCCAGTGGTGATCAAATACCACCAAAACAAAAGCTCTATTTGTGTGAAAAAAAATATATAACTTTCATTTTTGTGCAGTGTCGCATGACCATACAATTTTCAGTTAAAATAGCACAGTGCCGTATAACAAAAATAGGCCTGGTCATGAAGGGGGGTAAATCTCCTGGAGGGCAAGTGGCTAAACACTCCTGCTCTATCGCCTATATGTAATTACACCTAAAAGTGCCCAATATTCAAAAAAATGTAATGTAGATTGCTGCAAACGTCAATTGTGTTCCCACAAAAAATCAAGTGGTGAGTAATAAAGGATGTTGCACCATCTAGTAGTGCAAAATAAATACCAAAATAAATAGACCTATGTGAAAAATAAACAGGAAAAACTGCATAACAATAAATATTCACACCATTGAATCATAAAAAAGTGTTCCTAGTACAATATTCAAAACCTACTTATTCTCTGGGAAAATTGTGCGTGCCACTGGCCTGGCGGGGCTGTGATTCAGTACAGCACAGATCACCCACCAGATTCAGGCCAATGATGGCCTGGACCTGCTGATTGGTTGTTTCAAATCAGAGATCATCCTGTGCCTGTGTTTACATTACACAGGCACAGGAAATGATGCAATCTTCTCTCCCTGGACCACATTCTATTCCAGAGAGAGAAGAAAGCAGACCCACATGGGTCAAAGCAGCACACTTACACAGTAAAAGCACTGCTAGGTCACATTTAACCCCCCCGTTAACCCTTTCACTGCCCTGTCACCAGTGTCATTATTACAGTTTACAGATTTGTTTTACTGATCACTGGAATAGTGTCACAGGTGACTTCAGATAGTGTCAGCATCAGTTAGTGTCATCAGCGTCCCTCCCAAATAGCATCAGATTGCCCGCCACTACATCATTCATCACATTTAAAGGTTAAGTAAAAAAAGGTTGGGCGACCAACTTATGGACGTTTTAGGCACATAAGCTCAGTATACAGAAAATAAGAGCAATTGTTACTTTATTAACATACCATATCTAAAATATATATCACATTTAACCCTTTGATTGCCAAAAATGCAGAGTTAGCAGTATCAGCCCTGATGCCTGCAAACACCTGCATTTAGCCCCTATGCTTAACACCCCCCCCCCCTCCCCACTCTCCCCCAGCAAGTGCAGTGCCAGTAGATCATTGTCCCTTGATATATTGCACGCAAAACTGTAGGATTAGCAAGATCAGGTCTAATCTCTGCTAGCACTAGCAGGTCAGTTTTTTTGTAGCGGTTCAAGCAGGTGCTCTTTTTCCCCGTGAGTCGCACTAGGTACCTATAAGTTTAGTGGTCAAAATGTCCAACGAAAGGTACACTAGTGAAGAGGCCTACAGGATTTTGAGTATATCAGATGAGAGCAAAGGGAAAGCCTCACTCAAAGAACCTGCCTCAGAATATGAACCTGTAGAGAGCAGTGGCACCCTGACAGATAGCTCAGACAGCGGACTAGAGGTCCCTGCTAAGGTCAGGCATACCCGACTCCATTCACAGGTTGCTGAGGTGTTACAATTGCATGATGATTCTCATATGCAGCAGAGTTCTAGTACTGGTGCCGCTCTACCTTTTGGTGAACTGGCGAGCACCAGCAGCCTAGTACATCCTGGTCTTTTACATACCAGCACTGCAGTATCATTTGATGATGTGGCGAGTTACATAAGTGCAGTACAAGCTGGTGCTGTGGCTAGCAGAAGTAGTGTCCCGAAGCCACCAAGCCCATAGCGCCCTTTCAGATGTGCTTGCAAATTCTGATTGGCAGCCCACAAATTCTGCAGCAGCCGTATGTCCCCCCATTCACTGCCCAACCCGGAATTTAGGTGGAAACAGCAAGTTTAACTACTCCCCTTGATTTTTGGAGCTGTTTTTCACAGAAGATATGTATGGATTGCTTGTGGACCAAAGCAATTTATACACACAATTTATCGCCGCCAACCCAAATTCAAACCTTGCCAGACCATTTGCATGGAAACCTATTATGGTTTCTGAATTTAAAGTTTCTTTGTGGCTAACCCTCAACATGGGCATTATTAAAGAGAATGAGCTGCAATTGTATTGGTCCACAGACCTGATTAATCATATGCCTTGTTCTCTGCTGCCATGGTCAGGCATAGATATGAGAATATATTGCAATTTATGCATTTCAATGACAATAAACTCTGTCGTCCTTGGGGTGATCCAGAATATGAGAGTCTCCACAAAATTCAGCCCCTCGTAAATCACCTTAACCAGAAATTTGGAGGTGTGTTTTCTCTCCAGCAAAACATCTGCATTTATGAGTCCCTCATTAATTTTTGTGGCTGCCTTGCATTCAAACTTTTTTTTCCCAGCAAGTGTGCCAGATATGGGGTCAAAATGTATAAAACCTGTGACAGGGCAACAGGCTATACATGAAATTTTTGGATTTACGAGGGAAAAGATGCCCAAATGCCAAGACTACATGTGGAACAGTGGCAAGATAGTTTGGAACTTATTGTCACCCTATTTCTATATGGGGTACCACTTATACGTGGACAATTTTTATTCAAGCGTGACACTATTTAGACACTTGTACAATCTTAGAATTGGTGTATGTGACACCGTGCGACCTAATCGCTGGGGCTTCCCCCAATGGCTTGTAAATACCCAACTTAGAAAAGGGGAGAAAGCCTGCTTGAGAAATGATGAATTACTCACAGTGAAGTGGAAGGACAAACAGGATGTTTTCGTCCTGTCTCCCATTCACGCAGACTGACCATCCAAATTTTCACAGCAACTGGTGTTGTTGAGAAGCCCCTCTGTGTCCATGACTATAACCTTAACATGGGAGGGGTGGACTGCAATGACTGGATGATGAAGCCGTACTCCGTTTCCTATAAAACCAGACGCTGGTACAATAAGGTGTATGTATATTTATTTCAATTGGCTCTGTACAACGCTTTTGTGCTTTACAAAGCAACTGGACAAAGTGAATCCTTCCTAAAATTTCAGGAAGAGATCCTCATGACCCTTTTGTATCCAGATGGTGCTGTGGCCCAAACCCCCAACCCAGATGCAGTGAGCCAGCTGCATGAGAGGCATTTTACTGATGCCATTCCTGGTACCCCAACCCAAAAGCCACAAAAAAGATGTTGTGTCTGTAGCAGACACGGAATTAGGCATGACACCTACTTTTTTTGACCCTCCTTTCCTGGCCAACCTGGTCTCTGCCTCAAGGACTGCTTCTATTGCTACCACACACTAGTGGAGTATTAGTATAGGGTACAGCATGGCACATTCTGGAAAGTTTACAGTTTAAAAATAAAAAAATAAACAAAAATAATCCATAAAAAAATTAAAAAGTTGTTGTTTTATTGAGGTGCTGTTTTATTGGTCACCATTGTTATTTTCTTTGCAGGAATGCCATTCAGCTGCAGCACCGATCTGTTTTTTCTTACAGCAACAGGGTGTGCTCTCAGAATATACGTTATTGTGTGTAGCACTGCTGAATGAGATTTTTCATCGGCAGTTAAAAAAAAAGGAACATATTTGCCCAAGCATGAGGGCCTGGGATGGTCAATGGATGGATCGCTCCTACGCATCTGCATAAATTTATTGCATATTTTTTGGCACAGATTTTCATAAAAAAAGTTGTTTCATTGAGTACTGTTTTATTGTTCATCATTGGATGCTGGATGAGATTGTTCATCGGCAGTTAAAAAAAAAACATATATGCCCAAGCATATATCATGGTTTTTACCTGCTCAGACTTCACAATCTTCATCTTTCTTTCTGGTATGCTATTTACCGATGATGGGTCTTTCTTCTGTGCCTGTGCTTGCCATTTAAATACTTGATTATTCTTGTAGTCCTCTGTATCTCGTTTGCTTTTCCTCATTTTATATTCTCCAAGTCTTTATTCAATACATTAGTAAGTGCTATAAATTTGGGTAATACTTTGAAGGGCTCCATCTTTCTTTGCATTTTTTTTAGTAGACAGTTTACAACCTCACAACCTTTCTTATTAAAGAACTTAAACCATTCTTCTGTTGAATCTTTATCCAGCAGGCCATTGCATATGGGTATATCTCACCTAAGTCTCCTAGAGACAATCTCTTCCTTCATGTACCTCTCACACGTTACCACGTGTCTCACCATGTGTTTACTTTTTCTCCATGATATGTCTCAGCTTGCAGGACATACTATCCAAATCACCTACTTTTTTTATTACTTTCAGAAGCATAAAATACTTCTTCTAAATTAACCGTTCTATTTTTTAAGAAATTAAATACCTCCACGGTGGCTGCAGGGATGGGTTAAGTAAGCTTACGCCTCTAAAGAAAATTTTGTATAAACACTCCTGTGCTACCTCCTATACAGTGGGGCAAAAAAGTATTTAGTCAGCCACCAATTGTCCAAGTTCTCCCACTTAAAAAGATGAGAGAGGCCTGTAATTGGCATCATAGGTAGACCTCAACTATGAGAGACAAAATGAGAAAAAAAATCCAGACAATCACATTGGCTGATTTGGAAAGAATTTATTTGCAAATTATGGTGGAAAATAAGTATTTGGTCAATATCAAAAGTTCATCTCAATACTTTGTTATATATCCTTTGTTGGCAATGACAGAAGTCGGACGTTTCCTGTAAGTCTTCACAAGGTTGGCACACACTGTTGCTGGTATGTTGGCCCATTCCTCCATGCGGATCTCCTCTAGAGCAGTAATGTTTTGGGGCTGTTGCTGGGCAACATGGACTTTCAACTCCCTCCAAAGGTTTTCTATGGGGTTGAGATCTGGAGACTGGCTAGGCCACTCCAGGACCTTGAAATGCTTCTTACGAAGCCACTCCTTCGTTGCCCGGGTGGTATGTTTGGGATCATTGTCATGTTGAAAGACCCAGCCACGTTTCGTCTTCAATGCCCTTGCTGATGGAAGGAGGTTTGCACTCAAAATCTCACAATACATGGCCCCATTCATTCTGTCCTGTACATGGATCAGTCGTCCTAGTCCCTTTGCGGAGAAACAGCCCCAAAGCATGATGTTGCCACCCCCACGTTTCACAGTAGGTATGGTGTTCTTTGGATGTAACTCAGCATTCTCTCCCATCCAAACACGACGAATTGTGTTTCTACCAAACAGTTCTATGTTGGTTTTATCTGACCATATGACATTCTCCCAATCCTCTTCTGGATCATCCAAATGCTCTCTAGCAAACTTCAGACGGGCCCAGACATGTACTGGCTTAAGCAAGGGGACACGTCTGGCACTGCAGGATCTGGGTCCCTGGCGGCGTAGTGTGTTACTAATGGTAGCCTTTGTTACGTTGGTCGCAGCTCTCTGCAGGTCATTCACTAGGTCCCCCCCGTGTGGTTCTGGGATTTTTGCTCACCGTTCTTGTGATCATTTTGACCCCACGGGGTGAGATCTTGTGTGGAGCCCCACATCAAGGGAGATTATCAGTGGTCTTGTATGTCTTCCATTTTCTAATTATTGCTCCCACAGTTGATTTGTTCACACCAAGCTGCTTGCCTATTGCAGATTCAGTCTCCCCAGCCTGGTGCAGGTCTACAATTTTGTTTCTGGTGTCCTTTGACAGCTCTTTGGTCTTCCCCATAGTGGAGTTTGGAGTGTGACTGTTTGAGGTTGTGGACAGATGTCTTTTATACTGATAACAAGTTCAAACAGGTGCCTTTGATACAGGTAATGAGTGCAGGACAGAGGAGCCTCTTAAAGAAGAAGGTACAGGTCTGTGAGAGACAGAGATCTTGCTTGTTTGTAGGTGACCAAATACTTATTTCCCACCATAATTTGCAAATAAATTCTTTCCAAATCAGCCAATGTGATTTTCTGGATTATTTTTCTCATTTTGTCTCTCATAGTTGAGGTCTACCTATGATGCCAATTACAGGTCTCTCTCATCTTTTTAAGTGGGAGAACTTGCACAATTGGTGGCTGACTAAATACTTTTTTGCCCCACTGTATGTAATCATGCATAAAAGTGGCCAGTATTTTAAAAATGTTAATGTAGGTTGCTGTAAACATCAATTGTGTTCCCACGAAAAACAACTGATGAGTAATAAATAAACGATGCTGCAAAATCAATGCCAAAATAAATGGATCAATGTGGAAAAAAACCACAAAAAACTACATAACAAATATTCAGACCATTGAATCATAAAAAAGTGATCCCAATAGAACAATATTCAAAACCTACTTATTCTCTTGGGAATTTGCTCACTGATCAGAAACTGTTTAAAGCACAAATATAAATCTCTTGTCAATAAAGTGACCTAATGTTTATTCTTCAGAAGAATTCACCTTGTTATAGCTTCTTTCTTTACCTCCACCAATATGGCCAGTGAATCCCACCACCATTCATGCAGTGCTCTCATCTCCATATATTGACCCAATAAACATTAGGTCCAGTAGCACTTTCCCTTCATGGGTTAATGTGTCCTCCCACTCTCCTCACATAAAGGTTGCTGTATAATGGATATTTCACTCCAATTTCCTCCAATACATGTTCTTCATACACTCCAGAAATGTTCATGTGTATGTCCCTTTAAGGGATCAGAGTTCCGCACTGCAACTCTGTAAAGTAACTCAGAATACAAGGGGACTTCTCATTGTAGAGTAAACAAACCAGCATTTATTAATGCAATTGCACTTACAATTTAAAGGTTAATACCACATATGTAAAAGCAATCCTATCGGCAGACTTGCGGCTCCCACCCGCACATCCGGTTTTGGCAATGACGTCATCTGGCTCGGCCCTTACGCATATTGTCATGACCCATGTGACTTCTTCAGAGGATGGAGGTCGGGCCTACTACGCTGTCTTATATTGGGTGACTATTTACAATCGCCATAGAAACAAGCCATTATTATGGCTTCTCCATATTAATTATACCATAAAATAATAATTCAAATCTTGCAGTACATATATAAAATCCTTTTTCAAACTACAATAAAACATATTTAAGGTAGTTTTAAAATAAAACAAGCATTTATAAGTAAAACCACATGTAACTCCCCTACAAACTCTGCCATCTAGTGGATAAAAAACAATATTACACTCAACCTAAATAAACCACTCAGAAAACAATTCAAATTCTACATTAAGTTCTCTCGGAGTTAATGTTTTTAATTCTTAAATCCCTTTTGATTCTTTTTGGCTGAGAGATTTGACTTTTTTCCCCTCCTGTAGTGGAGCACGTAATGATTGCACACATTTATTTAGAACAGTGTTACCAAAAAAGAAAGGCAAACTATCTGAACAACACGAGGCAACTTAATTTTTTTTTTAACTTACATATTTAATTTCCACAGGAATTAAAATTTGATAAAAAATGTAATTGTATTTAGTATCAAAAGACTACAAATTTTACAAATACATTAAATTCATAAACACACAGTGCTTAATAACCCATAGTGTACACGACACCAAAAAGTGCATCAAAAACAATATCATCAAATAGACGTCTGGACGTCAATTGAATATGTGTTGCAAAAACCCAGCATGGGCAAATAGCTGCATTATAATTACCCTATTATTCTCTAGCTGGTGATGCAACACATATATGCCCCAGGGCCACAAAAAGCTACCTGACTATGTTAATCTATCCATATAGGAAGATGCATCTGCACTATATCAAGGTGTAGATGTATTAATTGATATGAGGCCACCCTTATTTTCACTTATATTCCAATAGTATGGTTGATCTCTAATAATGCTCTCATATCTTCCAGGACTGTAATGCATTAGCAGGTAAAGCTACAAAGCAGCAAGGAAAGGTGCCAGTGAATATTAAAATCATTCATTAGTGATTGGATTTCCCAGTGTATCTCAACAGACCACATCGATCCAATCAATTTTAAAGTCATGGCTAATCCTAGTTGAGTGTAATAATAAGCTGCATATCCAGTGAATGGCTATATATCACACATCACCAGCAAAGGACAGCCGATTTAGAGAGAACAAGTTAAGCAAGCCAAAGGATGTAATAGATGGAAGATACTGAAAGATGAAAGCAGTTCAATTGCTATAAACAGCCGAGCAGGTATCATTCAGCAGTATAAAGTACATCATGTCAACCTGCCCTTCCACCATAGCTCATCCCTATTCAACAATAGTCCATTTGGGGAGCAGGGCTGTCAGTGTCCAATGCTTTTAAACTTCCGTCAACAATTCAGTCAGGTGTTACCGTGTTCATCTCTCCAGCTGGACTCTCCATCCTATTCAAAGATGTGGTGCTCATGTCAGTGCATGTATCTTACAGCACTTGGCATTCTTCCATCTCTCAGTTACTTGCCATTAGATCACGGCTTAGATTACAGCCCCCAGTATGCGATGCCATCCACTAACTGCTGCTCCTGTTCCTCATGGTCTGCCGCCATGGTGCTCGTGCATTGGGGGCGTGGTAAGGTGATGTCACATGACGGCCTTAACAGATGGCTTGTTGTAGCCCTGGGGCATATATGTAATACAAATTAAATAAATACTTGTGAGCCACTAGAAGTTTTTCTTACTCTCAAAACAATTAATTACGTGCATAAAAAGTAATATGAATAATATATATGTGAACAACTAAAGTATTAATAATTAATTAATTACGTGCTTAAATAAATTATATAAAATGTTATATTATATTATATTAGATCGCCAGGTACTTATTACACCCTCTCCAGGTGTATAGGTGTTAACTTTAAATATCAATATTGTACCGCGCTCCAATATATACAACTATGAGTGATGTTATAAATTTTTTTTGTGATATTGTAAATTGCTGAGTGTATCACCAATAATTCGATACTTAACTAAATCAATTATACTTCAATCCATAATTAATATAAATAATAAATATAAAAAAAACAAATTAATTAAAAAATAAAAGTGCAAAAAAATATATATATTGTTGAAAAAAAAAAAAATTGTATATAAAAAATATATATAAGTATGGGAATAACAGTTCAGTTCATAAGAATAGAGATGGTATTGTAGTTCAATCTAATCTGTGTGATGAGTCAGTGTTCACGGTGTGAACCTCTCTCTCCTTTCTCCTCTCCTCTCTCCTCAACACAGCCTTCTCAATAGGACTTTCTCCACTGGCTGCTTGGCTTATTCCTCCATATACGATACATACAGAGAAGGGAAAAGGAACATAGTGTCTTATCCGAGATAATGGTTGTTTATTAAGCTTTGATCTCCCACTCACATGGTATAAACAAATGTAGCGCTTTGTATAAAATGTATCCAGATCCTACTACAAACAGCCTTGCAGGTGTGTTTGTCTTCATTGAGTATACTCGCCGTTCCTCTGTGGATGCGTGATGACATCACCGCCCCTCCCCTACGCGTTACACTACAGGGACTCGTAGCTTCCTCTGGGGGATGTATATGTGTTGCACTACCAGCTAGAGAATAACTGGGTAATTATAATGCGGCTATTTGCCCGTGTTGGGTTTTTGCAACTCATATATTCAATTGACGTCCGGACATCTATGATATTGGTTTTTAATGTGCTTTTTGGTGCTGTGCGCACTATGGGTTATTAAACACTGTGTGTTTCTGAATTGAGCGCATTTGTAGAATTTTTATTCTTTTGATACTAAATAAAATTACATAGGTTTTCTATGAATAGCCTCCATTAATGTACCTGTGTTTTGCCCATCCAGAGGGCTTTACCCCATTGGTTGGGACCTCCTTGTTTTGTTGGCTAATTTTTTGGTTACTACGGCAACGCTTAACAAGTGATTAGGCTGATATATTAATATTACTGTTTCCCTCCTGTTGCTTTGGTTTATTAGGTGTTGCTGTAAGCTGTAGGATACAACAGTAATATAAGTACAATATATACAAATTGTTTTATATCATTTTGAATTTTACATATTTGAAATGTGCATAGCATACTTGACTGATTAGGACATGTGTAGAAGATGGTTTAAAAGGTCCTGGGGGGCGGATGCAGGAGCATACAAGGAGAGGAAAAGAAACACCCCAGGGACGGACCCCAGACGGACTAGTAGGAGGACCACATACTATAAAGATTCAGATCTCGTGGAATCAACTGTATAAGCTTCAAAATACAACATGATAGACAGTGTAATGTGTATTATTCCAGGTGGTATATACACTATATTGCCAAAAGTATTGGGACGCCTGCCTTTACACACACATGAACTTTAATGGCATCTCAGTCTTAGTCCATAGGGTTCAATATTGTGTTGGCCCACCCTTTGCAGCTATAACAGCTTCAACTCTTCTGGGAAGGCTGTCCTTAAGGTTTAGGAGTGTGTCTATGGGAATGTTTGACCATTCTTCCAGAAGCGCATTTGTGAGGTCAGGCACTGATGTCAGACGAGAAGGCCTGGCTCTCAGTCTCCGCTCTAATTCATCCTAAAGGTGTTTTATTGGGTTGAGTTCAGGACTCTGTGCAGGCCAGTCAAGTTCTTCCACCTCAAACTCGTTCATCCATGTCTTTATGGACCTTGCTTTGTACACTGGTGTGCAGTCATGTTGGAACAGGAACGGGCCATCCCCAAAATGTTCCCATAAAGTTGGGAGCATGAAATTGTCCAAATTGTCTTGTAAGGCTGACGCCTTAAGACTTGCCTTAACTGAAACTAAGGGGTCAAGCCCAACTCCTGAAAAACAACCCCACAACATAATCCCTCCTCCACCAAACTTTACACTTGGCACAATGCAGTCAGGCAAGTACCGTTCTGGCAACTGCCAAACCCAGACACATCCAGTCGGATTGCCAGACAGAGAAGCCTGATTCTTCACTCCAGAGAAGACGTCTCCACTGCTATAGAGTCCAGTGGCGGCGTTCTTTACATCACTGCATCCAACGCTTTGCATTGCACTTGGTAAAGTAAGGCTTGGATGCTGCTGCTCATCCATGGAAACCCATTCCATGAAGCTCTCTATGCACTGTTGTTGTGCTAATCTGAAGGCCACACAAAGTTTGGCGGTCTTTAGTTATTGATTCTGCAGACAGTTGGTGACTTCTGCACACTGTGTGCTTCAGTATGTGCTGACCCCGATCTGTCATTACCACTTCGTGGCTGAATTGCTGTTTTTCCCAGCTGCTTTGTTATATTACCACCAACAGTTGACTGGAATATTTAGTAGCAAGCAAATTTCACGGATCGACTTATTGCACAGGTGGCAAACGATCCCGGTACCACGCTTGAATTCACTGAGCTCCTGACAACGACATATTCTTTCACAAATGCTTGTAGAAGCAGTCTGCATGCCTAGGTGCTTGATTTTATACACCTGTGGTCATGGAGGTGATTGGAACACCTGAATGCAATGATTTGGAGGGGTGTCCTAATACTTTTAACAATATAGTGTGTGTGTGTGTGTGTGTATGTGTGTGTGTGTGTATATATATATATATATATAAAATATTTGTTTATTTTTTGTGGAAATAAAATTTGTAATATAAAAAAAAATGAAGTTGCCTCATGTTGTGCCGATAAAGTCTGCCTTTCTTTTTTGGTAACATTGTTTCAAATACATTTGTACAATATTTGGGATGTGGCACAGTGAGGGTCTTTATATACTTCACATAATGATCACTTGTTTCTATGGCAATTGTAAACAGTCACTCAATATAACACATCATAGTGCATCCGGCCTCGATCCTCTGAAGAAGTCATGTGGGTCATGACGATATGTGTAAGGGCCGAGTCAACTGATGTCATTTCCGCAACCGAAAGTGCAGGTGGGAGCTGCTAGTCTATGTGCTAATAGGATTGTTTTTACATATGCAGTTTTAAACTTTAAATTGTACAGTGAGTGCAATTGCATGAATAAATACTGGTTTATGTTTACAACTCTGTTACATTACAAAGTTGCAGTGGGGAACTCTGATCCCTTAAAGGGACATACACATGTGGAGTGTATGAAG
Source organism: Staurois parvus (assembly GCF_062004578.1). Classification (NCBI taxonomy): domain Eukaryota; kingdom Metazoa; phylum Chordata; class Amphibia; order Anura; family Ranidae; genus Staurois; species Staurois parvus. Next base: position 1,121,245 of record NW_028318480.1, read on the forward strand.
CAGATGTGTTGGAGGAAATTGGAGTGAAGTATCCATTATACAGCAACCTTCGTGTCAGGAGACGGGGAGAAGACATGAAAGATTATGGTAATCCCATAAAGGAAAAGTGCTACTGGACCTGATATTTATTGGGTCAATGTATGGAGGTGAGAGCATTGCATAAACGGTGGTGGGGTTAACTGGCTATATTGGTAGAGGTGAAGAAGGAAGATGATTTAGTAATATTTTTAGAAGAGATCATGAGGTGAATTCTTTTGAAGAATGAATATTAGGAAATTTTATTAATGAGGGACATTTATATTTGTGTTTTAAATAGTTTTTGATTGCTGAGCAATTTTCCAAGAGAATAAGTAGGTTTTGAATATTGTTATACTAGGAACACTTTTTATGATTCAATGGTGTGAACATTTATGGTTATGCAGTTTTCATGTTTCTTATTCGCATAGATCTATTTATTTTGCTATTGATTTTTTCACTACTAGGTAGCACAGCATCGTTTATTACTCATACTTTAAAAAAAATTGTAGTCAAAATGAGATATTTTTAATACTCACCATGACTTTTACCGTATACCTTGGGGTACTTATTTTATGAAAAAGTTATTTTGGGGGTGTTTGTATGACATTTTAGGGCCAAAGAATTGGCAGTCAGAACATAAGGATTCATACATTTGAAATGTACATACCAGTTTGCAGGCTTTCTTACAGTGTAAATAATAAACACGTATTGTTCTATTTTTTATCCAATAAATGCATCAGAATACATTTGGCATGATTTTAAGAAGAAAGATCATTTATTGGATATTTTTTTTCATGTCAGAAAGTAAGAGAAACAATTTGTTTTTCACAATTGTAGCCTTTTTTCATAGGAAAAGATTAAAAAAAAGCAATGGTGAACACATAACATCAAGAGAAAGCTCTGTCTGGTAATAAAAAAAAAATAATATAAAATGATTAAGGGTAAAGTGATGTGTGACCAAGTAATTGCCAGTCAAACTTTGACAGCAGTCAAAACTAAAAAAAGGAAGGGGGTGTAGCTTGGTGGTATACAGGTGGTTAACATTTTCCTACTCCAACAAAATGTACAGGAAATCCATTCGAACAAATTACACATATCACATTACTTTGAGTATTGGAGTAATAGGGACAAGGTGGGGTCACATCGGATCTACGAGTGCAAATGATGAGCTGGAAACTTGTGCTACTTAACACAATACGTTCACCTGCCACCCTGCTACAGATGGCCTTCACGGTGGCTGTGTTTGAAACGATGAAGGTGTTCAGTGGTTTGCAGTGACCTGCTATGATAAATAAACTGTTGTTCATGACGTTGTTACAGTTGATGCTCGGTGTGCCTACAATGTGCTTCTTCTGAAAAGTTGCCCAGTTCTGAGATGAGGACAGATGGGACAGGGTCAGGACGAACCCAAATACCAGAAGAAGAGATTTTGGACACATTTTGCCAATGTTTCTGAAAAGAGATAAAAAAAAAAATCTGTTACTGTTTACAAGAATTCAATGCAGATAAATTTGTCAAAAAGACAATGCAGATAAATTTGTTTCAGGTTTTTTAGGGGGATGGGTGGGGTGTGTTTTTTGGTAGTTTAGTTTCTTTCATTAATGTTTTGTATTTCTTCATTTTTTATTTGATCTTTATTTTAAAGCTGGCACTTTTCTTTGTTTTTCCTTTCTGTGATTAACAAATAATAAGGGTGCCCATTTAATGCTCACGGCACCCTTAAAAAACACCACAAGCCACTTTAATTTCTCCTTCAGCATTGACTCCAATGCCTTTTGCCAAAATTATGAAAATGTCCTAAATCTCCAAATTTTCACCAAAATTTAAGACTCTGCCCAACTGCTTGTTAAATATCAGCAATACAGGGAGACCACTGTTTACAATGAGTTGGGTGACTCATAGACCTACTATGTGAGAAAGAGCAGTAAAACCCAACCATCAGGCTGTACTGCAAAGCGGAAAGCAGAGCCTATAGTGGTAAAGAGCTTTTACAAGCCTGTGTAAAATCAAAATATTAAACAATATGTAAATAAAAATGTAATCATGTCAAAAACTGCTTTAGGGCCCATTCACACTAGGAACTGCATGTGAATCACACAGGAATGTGCAAAAATGTCTGTGTGATTCATACGCAGTTTGGTGCAGTGTGATTTCAGCCCATGTTTTTTGAATGGGCTGAAATTGCACTGCAACGCACCGCACCTAATGTAGTGAATGCACTACCCTTGGAAACACACTGCAACCAGATGGCATGATACTTTGGTACCATGTGATTCAGTGTGGCCAGACACACTGCTTTTGTGACCTACGTTTGGGGTGTCATTAACTTTGCACTGATATCCACTGCAGATCGCAAGAGCAGTGCAATTCCCACATTGCACATTACGTCCTAGTGTGTGATCAGGCCCCAAATGTAAATCTTGCATAATGGTTTTTTATAAATTCATTTTGTAGTTGTACAGTAATTCGCGGTGGAAAATAATTTTGGTGCATTTAAAAACAAAAAAACTGACCATCTCACAGAAATCTGCATAGCTTAGAGCCATGTACACAACAGATAAAACAACTCAACCCCTATGTAACATTATTCATAGACTTCACTAGACTTGTCATATCATTGTACTGTAGTACAGTTGTAAACTGCTGCAAATCAAGTCCATTATTTCAGCAGCTTTACTGGTACTCAATTTAATGTACAATTCCAGCCCATACAGATTTTTTTCACTATTGTAGAGCATAAGAAGATCAAACAATTCATATCTTTTGGCCTATTTACAGTACATCAATGCGGTCTGTGGCAGTGCATTAAGGCAAGCGTGCCTTACAGAGGAGTAAATAGATAGGGCCCTGGTGCAAGGAACCATCCCCTTCCTTCCGAGCCCGGGGCCCCTTCTCCTATCATGGGACCCTTTAAAATATTTTGCAGTGGGCCCTCTTTCTGCTGTCTTGGGTAGAGTTGCTACCTTTTATTCAACCCTAACACTTCAGTAGCACACAGCTATTTTTTTTACATTTATACATTTTGTGATTAAATAACATTTCTAATCATATGGATTAACCAGAGCCCCCACTTACATCAGAGTTCCCAGCATAATCAGGGTTCCCAGAGCCCCTATTACATCAGAGTTTGCACAGTTCTCCTTTACATCAGAGTCCACAGAGGGCCCCTTACAGCAGAGTCCACAGAGGGCCCCTTACAGCAGAGTCCACAGAGGGCCCCTTACAGCAGAGTCCACAGACCCCCCTTACATCAGAACCTGCACAAGCTCCCCCTTACATCAGAGACTGCACAGCCCCCCCTTATATCAGAGCCTGCACAGCCCCTCTTTACATCAGAGCCTGCACAGCCCCCCTTACATCAAAGTCCTCAAAGCCTCCCTTACATCAGAGTCCACACAGCCCCCCTTACATCAGAGGCCACAGAGGAGGAGGAGGGGCATATGAGCTCTCTCCTCTCCTGTCCATGCAGGGGGGAGAACTGTCATTGCTGCCTCTGAGCTGTGTGTGAGAGAGATACTCAGCTCAGAGCCCTGCAGCCAGAAACCCGAATGGGCCCCCCCCCCCACAGTGGCAGAACTCCAGGACCTGGTTGTAACTGTGACTTTTGTGACTCTGGCAGTTCCGCCACTGGTGCTTTGTATTAAAGTGGTTCACTCATATTTTGGATGCCAACTAACTTCAACAGACTAATTAATGAACATGACCCTTTTTTTACATGCACCACTGTGTAGTACAGCACAGAATACAGTACATGTGTTGCGGTGTGTTGACATCAACTGTACCGTGTGTTGGAGTGCCATTGACAAGGAATGACACGGAAAAGCACACACCAGTCACTGATGAGACTAAATTGACTAAAATGGAATAAAAAAGTTTTATAGGGGGTACAAATGAAGAAGATTAAACTGAATTTAAAGTGTAGGCATCCTCATCATCAGGCCTAGAGCTCAAGAAAATAAATATAATCAGCATAACTCATTCAGGTAAGTAAAATACCAGTTTTTTTTTTTTTTACAACAAAGTAGATTAGAACAATGGCAGAGATGGCCAGATTTGTGTAGCTACAGTACACAAGGTAACTGGGACCAGACCTTATACATATTTAGAAAAATATTTATTTACAGTGAACAAAAGACAACCACATACCAGCAAACAGTAATGACAAAAATACATGAGAATCAAAAACTAAAATGACAAGATGCCTAACTAGAAACCTGATAGAATAGACAATCTGACAAACTAACTAAACACACAAAGGGGAACACAGATCAATCAGGTGACCAGCAGATGCAGGGAGCAAAAAGAGGCAGCAAGGCAGGAGAAAGATCAGGGTCAGGACCAGAATAAATAGCAATAGGGTCTGGCAGCATCAGACCCATAGCAACCTATGTATGCGTTAACCTTTGCGCACAAGCATAGGAGGACACGGGTGCTTTAAATTTTTTTTAAATGGTATTATTTATTTTAGTTAGGTTTTTTATTTTTACATTGTCTCTTTATTCTTTAAATCACTTTTATGGCTATCACTTTCCTTTTACTTTATTTACCATCGCTGGTTAAAAAAAAAGAAAAAAGATACTGGGGTCCTGGATTCAGCTGCAGCCAAATCTCCGGTATAACTACTCAAACCTGCTGTACTGGTACGTTATTGGGTTTAGTCAACAAAAAAAAACAGAACAAAGGACAGAAACTCACCTGTCAGTTCCCTCAGTTCTATTAAAGTAGAATTTCCAGATAAACCTAACTAATCTTAAAATGCTCTCTCCCTCCTACTGAAAAATGATCTATGATGGCGGACCAGCAAATGCTTCAAAGGTCATCCTCTGTTTATCAATCCCTTATCACTCATGGAAGCTTTAGAATGCAGGAGGTTGGCTGAAAGAGCAGGCATAGTCAAGCACTCTTGATGAGAACATGACACATCTCATACAAGTTTCTCTTTGTTTCTGTTATAAAAGTTTGCAAATAAATAATTGTTCTTCATAAATTTAGGCCAAAATGTATTCTGCTACATTTCTTTGGTGAAAATAACCCAAGTCACTGTTTATTATTTAGTCTGTACGAAAGTTATAGAGTTCACAAACTATGGGATATATCTGAAAATCGTTCAATCCTCAAATACTGATGGCCAATCTAATTGCTTGAGGCCCCAAAATGTCGGGATAGTACAGATATCCCCCAAATGACCCCTTTCTGCAAAGTAGACAGTCTGAGGTATTTAGTAAGAGGTTTGGCGAGTTTTTTGAAGTTGTAATTTTTTTGTCATAATTTTTGGAAAATTAAGTAATTAAAAAAAAACTTCACAAATTTTTTTTCTACATACTGTCACCAGTGCAGTCATCGATATTTTAAGATTTTTTTTCATAATACACTGTAACCAGGGTAATATAATGTTACTAACATTGTACTACTTCGGGGAAGTGATCAGTATTTTTTTTTTACATATTATGATTGCTTATAGCAAATAATTTCTTTGCTATAAGAAATTATTTAACTGAAATAGATTCATTCAGGTTTTTGTTGTGATTAGCTGTGATTGGCCACAGCTAATCACATGACACATATGGGCTGTGATTGGTCCAGTCTGTACATCTGATCACTGTAACCAATCACAGCTAGCGACACAATTGTTTACAATGGATGGCATGAAAGGAAGCCATCCATTGTTTACTATTGTCATGTGACCCGCTGTGATTGGTCACAGCAGGTCACATGGTAGTGACAAAGGGCCAGATCACAGATCTGTCATCGGCAGTGTCTGCGGTACACAGCCAGTGACAGATCTCACCACAGTGCGACCCCACAGGCACGCGCGAGGTGCGATCCAGGAAGGACGTCATATGATGCCTACCCCAATTGATGAGAGTCCCGCTCATTCTGCTATTGGCTGGACGGGAACAGGTTAAATCATATTAGAAGTCACACTACTATTAGACCCATTGATTTACAATGTATTGGTTAACACTTGTGAGAAAATGCACTTGAGAGCAGCACCTTGTTAACATTTGTTACAAATTGATAGCACCTATTGTATAATTGAAGTAACTGTGGTGGACATTAAAGCAGGCCTACAGTTAACTACAGGCCCTATGTTAACTACCCTGTAAAGTAGGGGTGTCCAACCCTTTGACTTTCCTGGGCCACATTGAAGTAGAGGAATTGTTACACATACAGGTGAAACTCAAAAAATTAGAATATCGTGCAAAAGTTCATTTATTTCAGTAATGCAACTTAAAAGGTGAAACTAATACAGTCATGGCCGAAATTGTTGGCACCCTTGATATTTCTCCAGGAAATCATGTATTTCTCACGAAACGTATTGCATTAACACATGTTTTGCTATACACATGTTTATTCCCTTTGTGTGTATTGGGACAAAACAAAAAAAGGGAGGAAAGAAAGCAAATTCGACATAATGTCACACAAACCTCCAAAAATGGGCTGGACAAAAGTATTGGCACCCTTTCACAACTGCGGATAAATAAGAATGTTACAAGCATGTGATGCTCCTGTAAACTCACCTGGGGCAAGTAACAGGTGTGGGCAATATAGAAATCACACCTGAAAGCAGATAAAAAGGAGAGACGTTCACTTAACCTTTGCATTGTGTGTCTGTCTGTGCCACACTAAGCATGGACAACAGAAAGAGGAGACGAGAACTGTCTGAGGACCTGAGAACCAAAATTGTGGCAAAATATCAACAATCTCAAGGTTACAAGTCCATCTCCAGAGAACTAGATTTGCCTTTGTCCACAGTGCGCAACATTATCAAGAAGTTTGCAACCCATGGCACTGTAGCTAATCTCCCTGGTCGTGGACGGATGAGGAAAATTGATGAAAGATTGCAACGCAGAATAGTCCGGATGGTGGATAAGCAGCCCCAAACATGTTCCAAAGACATTCAAGCTGTCCTGCAGGCTCAGGGAGCATCAGTGTCAGCGCGAACTATCCGTCGACATTTAAATGAAATGAAACGCTATGGCAGGAGACCCAGGAGGACCCCACTGCTGACACAGAGACATAAAAAAGCAAGACTACAGTTTGCCAAAATGTACTTGAGTAAGCCAAAAGCCTTCTGGGAAAACGTCTTGTGGACAGATGAGACCAAGATAGAGCTTTTCGGTAAAGCACATCATTCTACTGTTTACCGAAAACGGAATGAGGCCTACAAAGAACAAAACACAGTACCTACGGTAAAATATGGTGGAGGTTCAATGATGTTTTGGGGTTGTTTTGCTGCCTCTGGCACTGGGTGCCTTGACTGTGTGCAAGGCATCATGAAATCTGAGGATTACCAAAGGATTTTGGGTCGCACTGTAGGGCCCAGTGTCAAAAAGCTGGGTTTGCGTCCAAGATCCTGGGTCTTCCAGCAGGACAATGACCCCAAACATACGTCAAAAAGCACTCAGAAATGGATGGCAAAGAAGCGCTGGAGAGTTCTGAAGTGGCCAGCAATGAGCCCAGATCTAAATCCCATTGAACACCTGTGGAGAGATCTTAAAATTGCTGTTGGGAAAAGGTGTCCTTCCAATAAGAGAGACCTGGAGCTGTTTGCAAAGGAAGAGTGGTCCAAAATTCCGGGTGAGAGGTGTCAGAAGCTTATTGATGGTTATAGGAAGCGACTGATTTCAGTTATGTTTTCCAAAGGGTGTGCAACCAAATATTAAGTTAAGGGTGCCAATACTTTTGTCCAGCCCATTTTTGGGGTTTTGTGTGACATTATGTCATATTTGCTTTTCTGCCTCTGTTTTATATTTGTTCCAATACATACAAAGGGAATAAACATGTGTATAGCAAAACATGTGTTAATGCAATACCTTTTTTGTGTGAAATACTTGATTTTCAGGAAAAATATCAAGGGTGCCAACAATTTCGGCCATGACTGTATATGAGATAGACTCATTACATTCAAAGCAAGATAGTTCAAGCCGTGATTTGTCATAATTGTGATGATTATGGCTTACAGCTCATGAAAACCCCAAATACACAATCTCAGAAAATTAGAATATTACATGCAATCAATAAAACAAGGATTGTACATAGAACAATATCGGACCTCTGAAAAGTATAAGCATGCATATGTACTCAGTACTTGGTTTGGGCCCCTTTTGCAGCAATTACTGCCTCAATGAGGCGTGGCATGGAAGCTATCAGCCTGTGGCACTGCTGAGGTGTTATGGAAGACCAGGATGCTTCAATAGCGGCCTTCAGCTTTTCTGCATTGTTCGGTCTCGTGTCTCTCATCTTTCTCTTGGCAATGCCCCATAGATTCTCTATGGGGTCCAGGTCAGGTGAGTTTGCTGGCCAATCAAGCACAGTAATCCCACGGTCATTGAACCAGGTTTTGGTGCTTTTGGCAGTGTGGGCAGGTGCCAAGTCCTGCTGGAAAATGAAGTCAGCATCCCCATTAAGCTTGTCTGCGGAAGGAAGCATGAAGTGCTCCAAAATCTTCTGGTAGATGGCTGCGTTGACCCTGGACTTAATGAAGCACAGTGGACCAACACCAGCAGATGACATGGCTCCCCAAATCAACACAGACTGTGGAAACTTCACACTGGACTTCAAGCATCTTACAGTGTGTGCCTCTCCATTCTTCCTCCATACTCTGGGTCCTTGGTTTCAAATGAGATGCAAAAGTTGCTCTCATCAGAAAAGAGGACTTTGGACCACTGAGCAACAGACCAGGTCTGTTTTTCTTTAGCCCAGGTAAGACGCTTCTGACGTTGTTTGTTGTTCAGGAGCGGCTTGACAAGAGGAATACGACATTTGAAGCCCATGTCCAGGATCCATCTGTGTGTGGTGGCTCTTGATGCACTGACTCCAGCATCAGTCTACTCCTTGTGAAAGTTGCCCACACTTTTGAATGGCCTTTTCCTGACAATCCTCTCCAGGCTGCGGTCATCCCTGCTCCTTGTGCACCTTTTTCTTCCACACTTTTCCCTTCCACATAACTTTCTATTAATGTGTTTTTGATACAGCACTTTGGGAACATCCAACTTCTTTTGCAATTACCTTTTGAGGCTTTCCCTCCTTATGGAGGGTGTCAATGATGGTTTTCTGCACAACTGTCAGGTCAGCAGTGTTTCCCATGATTGTGATTCCTACTGAACCAGACTGAGAGACCATTTAAAGGCTCAGGAACCCTTTGCAGGTGTTATGGCTTAATTACCTGATTAGAGTGGGACACTTTGAGCCGAGAATATTGCACCTTTTCACAATATTCTAATTTTCTGAGATTGTGGATTTGGGGTTTTCATGAGCTGTAAGCCATAATCATCACAATTATGACAAATCACAGATTGAACTATCTCGCTTTGCATGTAATGAGTCTATCTCATATATTAGTTTCACCTTTTAAGTTGCATTACTGAAATAAATGAACTTTTGCACGATATTCTAATTTTTCGAGTTTCACCTGTATAATACACTAACAATAAGGATAGCTGATGAGCAGAAAAAAATCAGGCGCAGGCAGATCACAAGTTAATGATCGCTAATATAGATAATATACCTATATGAGGAATAAAACGTCATATTTTTATTATAAAAGTAAGAGAGGGCAATGTTAATCTAGTGAGATATTGTACACTGTTTTTACGAACTAACATATTAATGTCTGCTTCCATGGATGGAGTAGAAATTCTCAGTGACTTCTCAAGGTGCTCATTAGATATTTTGGTTCTAATTTTTCCCTTCATGTGCTTCATGTTTAAAATTACTTGCTCAGAAATATAGGAGCTGCTGAAAACTGATTACATGAATAAGGAGTGATTGTGAAGATTGTTATATTTTTCTTTGGGAAGATAAAACTTATAACAGTCCAGTAAAGAAACACTGTCAACATTTTTTTGGCCGCATGTGGTCGTTAAGTGTAAATGCATTTTTACAAAAAATTTCCCTCCAAAATTCAACATTTTTAAGTTAACTATTCTGTGTTGCGCCACATGTTCATACCTGTCTTGAGAAGCATGTGACCCGTGGGTCGCAGGTTGGAGACCCCCGCTGTAAAGGAAATAAGTCTAAACTTACCAATTCTGAGGGCACTCAGGTCCCATTATGCTGACTTCAGTGTAGAGGAAGGGCAGCAGATAATGGATGTCCCATAGTAAGTCTATGGGTGATGTCATTGCACAGACTTTGCAGTTGTTGGCTCTCCTCTTCATTGAAGCCGGCCTCTGGGGAGATCATGTGACTGGACCGGAGCACCCTCAGAATAGGTAAGTATAAGCATCATTTCCCTCAGTTTTGATGATAACAGTAAAAAAGACAGGGAGGGTGAATTTCCCTAAAGGGGGCACAGACAGCAATTAAAGCTGATAGGAGGAAAGATAGATCTGACAAGTGTCCTCAACCACCTGTCATGCACTTTTATTGTCCAGTGAGCATGCTGGGAGTTAGAGGGAAGAGTGCAAACAAATGACAACTGCCCCATGCTATAACTGGCCTTTGTAGCAAGGAGCACATGGAAGGGTGATGTGGGAGTAGAGGGAAGACATGACTGTAATCTTTAACTGTAAGTGGTGCCATCCACCAGACTGTACTGTGTAGGAAGGCTGTGTCTATATCAGGACTGAATGGACAGAAATACAAATCTTTTGGCAGGTAAAATAGCTCCTGTAAATGTAGATGTTAGCCTGGAATCCAGATTTAATATATGGTAAGAAAGAATCCTTAAAAATGCAGCTCTATAGTCATGATTCATTAAATGTATTTGAATATGATTAGTATAAATTCCTGAATTTGATTTGGTATTAATCTCTTACACAGCAAAACATGCAGACTGGGACAGGACCGGGAGCTAGGTAGGTGTTCTGAATGCTTACAAGGAACATACTGATAGGAGGAGAGATCTGAGAAGTGTCCTCAACCACCTGTCAATGTTCTTTTATTGTCCATTCAGCATGCTGGGAGAAGAGAAAACACACCACTGTAATCTTTAACTAGAAGAGGTGTCATTCACCAGACCAAACTGTGTAGGAAGGCTGTGTCTATATCAGGACTGGATGGACAGGAATACAAATCATTTGGCAGGTAAAATAGCTCCTGTAAATGTAGATGTTAGCCTGGAGTCCAGATTTAATATATGGTAAGAAAGAATCCTTAAAAAGTAAGAAGTTACTCACCACCCTTATAGTGTCTTGTATCCTGTTAGGTAGTAGGAGAGGCACAATGAAGACCTATAAACTAATAAGAAGCTATGAGTGACTGAATTATAACATGAAACACAAAGACATGGCAGTATTACAATACATTACAGTGTGTCCCTGTCCAGGATCCATACCTGATATGTAGACGGACTTTACTATGCCGCGCAATCTTCACAGACTGTCTTTCGTTTCACTTTGCCTGAGTTTTAAGTCATCAAGGAAGTGTAAACCACTCAGTGTAAACCAAGTGCCCAGTGTGCGCACGTCCTCTCTGCTGTGTTAAGCGTGAAGCTGAGTTTGCCTTTCTCAGTTTCCTCATTTCATTTCTTATCATAATGCTTATGGCATTATTGAAACCTGTTTTCAATGTATATTATATCTGTGACCTGGTGACATCACTGGGGTGCTGTGCTTCTCCATGCAATGCACTCAGATCATTCTTGGTGGGAGCACTGTAAATGTATCGGACTTGTTTCTGCTTCTAATGCATGCTGTGGGAAGCTTAAAGTGGAACTTCACTCATCAACATTGACTATTGATTGAGACTGTTGATCTTCTCCAAGTTTCTAGAGCAGGTGGAGGTATCAGGGAACTGACCCGCAGAGTCTTTCAGCCCTGACCTGAATTTAACCCTGCTAACTATTACACCCAGGATACTACTCGCTATGGGGGTGTGGGGGTGCAGACTGCACTCGGATGACACCCACCAGAGGGGTGACACCATGATAGGAGGACAATTACAGAACAATGCCCTGTGTTCTGTGTCTCTCCCTCCAGCGGTTGACAGTTGGTTTCTCCCCCTCTCCCTCCTGCCAGCCTTCAGCTGCTGGAAGAAGAGATAGATATACAGGTCATCATTCTGTAATTGTTCTCTTGTCCCGCCACACCGATCCCCTTCCTGGTGCTGCCCACATCTGTTTCCCCCCTGTGTGTCTGCCCCCCTCCAGGGCTCCATTCACATTTCTCTGTTGCCCCTTCCTCTCCCAAGTGTTTTGCATCTCTGCAGCGCTGTCTGGGTCTCCTGCAGGATCAGAGAGCTCCCCATTGGGACTCCACTCCATCCCAGCCTGCGGTGCAGCCCAAGCAGAAGAGAGCTGGGAGGAAGAGAAGCCAGCAGCCGGATGTGCGACATAATTTAGGGAACTGCGGGGTGGGTGCAATGTAAGCCCTGCATGTAAGTCTTGGCTTGACACGATATCACCCCCCTCCACCTGCTTCCAGACCATCGGGGATCTGTAGAAGGACAGGCAGCAGCACTGCTCTTCTTGGGGGGGGGGGGGACTGGTGTGCAAGGACAGTGTGGAGGATGGGGTAGTGGGGGGGGGGCACAGTTGGGAACTGTTGTGCCAGGGGGGTACATTTAAAAAATGTTAATAAAAAAATAAATTATGAAAAAAAATTTATAAGATTGTAAAAAATACATTTTAAATAGAGAAATATTTTTGTAATTTGGGTGGCTGTCATGTAGGCTGTATGAGGCCCTGTAATTTCTAATGGCAGCCCTGGGTGACACCATCAAGTAGGAAGTGATATCCATCTCCATAATGTAAAGCACTGAGCAAACTGTCGGCGCTATATAAGTCCTGTATAATAATAATAATAATAATAATGACAGTGCACGGATCAGTGCATCGGCACTGATAGCTCATTTTCAGGAGCTGGTTTGGGGGAATGACACCATTCTTTATCACTAGGTGACACCAACCCTAGTGATGCCACTGACTATGAGCTTCAAGGGGCTGTCTGTCCCTGGATCCCTTCTGAACTGAATGCTGGATATCTCCTGGGAATGCATCTAAAGACTGACTGAGAGCCAGTAGAGCCTCTGTGCTACCTGCTTCTGCATAGTCTACAGCCAGGGGCGGATTGACCATTTGGAAACTCAAGCACTGCCCGAGGGCCCGGGGTCAGTAGGGGGCCCCATGAGATGCCCCTGGTACCTTTTTCATAGGCTTGTTTGAGTTTGGGCAAGGATACAGGGGCCCCTTCTTCTGCATGATCCACAGCTTTGCCCTTTTAGACTGTCTAAGTCATTAACTATTTGTGTTACCTACCTCTGTATGACCCCAAGCTGTGCACCCACAGATCATACAAGTCAGTTTGTTCCTGTGATACTTCTACTGACCAAGCAGTGTGCTCCTCAAGCTGTTTTAAGCGTTTTGGAGTATTCCTAAACCCCACTACCCTTTCCTGTTGCAAATTCCAAAAAGACATCCCTGGACTGCTTTGTTGAGCCAAAGTGAATGGAGTTTTGCTGTGTGCCTGTCTGCTGTTGTACTAGTCCAGTGAAGACTGAGATTGAGCTCTGCGGTCACTTTTGCAGCAGTTGTTTTCTTATTCCTGGTCACAATCCTGCACAATGTCCTCTTGTCTCTTTGGGTCAGTTGATCACATCGGCCGTGCTTATCCTTATCATTGGATGTTTTCCAGATGTGCCGTCATAACCTTTGATACTGTACTTCACGACATAGCAAATAGATTGGCAACTTCGGTTACAGAGGAACCAACAATTCGCCCTCTTTGAAGCTTAGTAAGCTCTGATATGATTCCGCATTACTAGCAGCGCACGCAGTGAATGACAAAAGTTGTTAACTAGGTGTCTCATTACACAGCAGAAGCAAAAGAATGTTATAGCACTTCCACTTTCAACACCAAACCTGTGGTCACTTTCACACCTGCAAATCATGTTGTGTTTCCATTTTTCTGTCTAAATCCTGTACATCTGCAGGACAGCTTGTTCTGCTCAAGACAACAGACTTACTGGGCGGATCATCAGGTGAAAGAAAACCTAAAAAAGAAAACGAATACAGCCATCACTTTTAAGAATTAGTAAGCTGCAATACAATAAATATTTGCTTTTGAGTTTAATACTACTTTTACCACTTGTCCTCCTGAGGATTTCCGCCTCTTCCTGACCAGGCCACATTTTTCATTACAGCGCTGTGTTACTTTAACTGACAATTGCACGGTTATGCAACGCTGCACCCAAATTAAATTTACATTGTTTTTTTCCCACAAATTGAGCTTTCTTTTGGTGGTATTTGATCGCCTGTGCGTTTTTTTTTTTGCGCTATAAAAAGAAAGACCGACAATTTTGAGAAAAAAATCAAATTTCAGCATAAATTTACACCAAAATGTATTCTGCTACATGTCTTTGCTAAAAAAAAATCCCAGTACGTGTAAGTTAATTGGTTGAAAGTTATAGCGTTTACAAATGGCAGTATATATACTGGCATTTTTTTTTTTCATTTTTACTAGTACTGGTGACGATCAGTGACTTATAGCGGGACTGCGGGACTGTGGCGGACATTCTGACACTAGGGGGCACTGACTTGGTGTCATTGACATCCCCAGTGACACCAATACAGTGATCAGTGCTAAAAAAAAAGCACTGACACTGTACTAATGACACTGGGCAGGAAGAGGTTAGCAGGAGCGATCAAAGGGTTAACTGTGTGTTGGGAGTGTTTTACTAGGGGGCGGTGTGTGTGTGATTCACTGTAATCACACTGCTGTGGATGGCTGTGCTGTGCAGTTAACCGCATTTACAAGCATTTGCTTTTAGACACGTTTTTTGACAGGTCCATATCCAGATGCTGTCCAGAGCCTTTTTTCTTCATCAAAAATGCATGTATTCAAATGGACCTGGTACACCAGCGCAGTCAGTTTCAGGTTTCGGGTGAAGGAAAAAATGGTAGAACATGCCGCATTATGCTCATGATGGGATCCATAGAGAATACAACCAGAAAAGACAGGTCATCTCAACACATACTGTTCTCTCTGCTTCTGCTCTCTCCATTTCTCTCAAAATGTCTGAAATAGTTATTTACTATTTTTCAGTGCATTCTGGGCATTTTGGAGGGTCTCCTGAGGTTATCGTTTAAAAACACTTCTACACGCAAACGCTCATAAACGCGGTATGCAAACGCAGCTAAACTGACGTTTTTTAACCTATGTTTTCTAGCAGTCCGTTTCCAGCAGTCGGAAAGGTTTTCCAAACGCCCCGTGTACATGAACCCTTAGGCTGCATCTGACGTGGGATGCTGGGAGGTGTATAATCCTGCCCTTGACTGAAGTTCAGTGTTCTCTCTGTGCACCATGTCCCTGCCTGATCCTGATCCTGTACTCTGCTCCCTGCTTCCATCTCCCAGTACCTTACTCCCTGCTCCCCTTGTTTTCTGTCTCAGTCCTGATCCTTCTATGTGCTCCCTCCACTTTGTACATAGTTAGCTTATCGTTTGGGTTTCTGCACTGTTATATTTACTTTTCCACTTTACCTTGTTTATGGTTTACTGGTGTTTGGTAGTTTATTATTTGTTTAAATAAACATCATTTTTACTCATTCAGCCTGAGTTCTGATTTCTTAAGATACAGTGCACTGATCTGGTCATCCTTGCTGGATACCTGCATTTGGTCACAACGTCCCAGCATGAGGTTCTTCGTATTTGTACACCAGGAATGATGTGTTTGTACTGTAATAGCATTAGATATACTTGTACACTCATAACATTACAGTTTGACTTCTGAAACAGTTGGTTACAGTTATGGCTACTCCAGGACTAAATGATTTTCTATGTATCCGAGTCTTTCACAGGGGCGGACTGACCATTTCAGCACTCAGTAGGGGGCCCCATGAAATGCCCCTGGTACCTTTTTTATAGGCTTTTTTGAGTGTGGGCAAGGACACAGGGGCCCCATGATCCCCTATTGCCCGGGGGCCCCATGAGTTGTCAGTCCGCCCCTGGTCTTGCAGCAGTTTCACTGGAACAGACAGTGAGGGGAAACCCTCACATGGGGACACCTGTTCTACTGAAAACTACTGCAAGCTCCTTTAACAAATTGCTATTTGAACAATGCATTGGCATTACTGTCTCTTCAGTATCTGCTTTGTCTGTTTTTAATCATGTCTCTGTGCGTCAGCTGGACAGATTCACCCTTCACTTGCCCTGTTTACCATTCCATTCAAATTCAGATGAGAAATTGAGGGGATCTCTATTCTATTGATTTCCCCTCAATTTCTGTGGTGGTGGCTAATTGTCTATTGGACTGCAATTGAAGGGTAATTTCTCCAGCTGGACGCAGGTGACTAAGCTACTGGGGTATATTGCTTATTTTCCCCACCATGCCAAATCTGACATTTCTCTCCTACATGTAAAAATCAGTATTTCTTGCTAGAAACCCTCAAACATTCCATATTTTTTAGTAGAGATCCTAGAGAATAAAATGGTGGGTGTTGCAAATTTTTATGTCACACAGTATTTGTGCAGCGGTTATTCAAACACTTTCATGAATTTTATTGCACACAAACACTATAGAATACATACTTTTTTGTGAAAATATAAAAGATGATGTTATGCCGTGTAAGTAGATACTTAACATGCCACACGTTAAAATTGTGTATGCCAGTTGAACGGTGCCAAACTATGGTACCTAATAATCCCCACAGATGATGCTTTAAAAGCCTTTACAGGTTACCAGTTTAGAGTTACACAGGAGGTCTGGAGCTGAAATTTTTGCTGTTGCTCTGATGTTTGAGATGATACCTCACAAGTGTGGTGAGGTCACTGTTTCCATATGCGTACGGGACTTACATATGCTTGCTCATTTGCAGGTAAACACAGGGGGAGGGGCACTTTAAATTTAAAAAATATATATTTATTTCCAATTTTCATCACCTTTATTGCTTTCACATGCATTTGAACGACATCCTAAGTGAAAGCATGGGCCATGACAAGGTCCTCTTTATGGAGAGATCTGGAGTCTATTAGACTTCTGCCATACAGGGAATCTCCGGCTGCAAATTTTGATATCAGGATGATTCCTGCAGGGACAGGCATGATCCTGGTATAACCACTTCAACTCGAGCACATGATATGACGTCCTACTGGCAGGAATTGGTTAACCTGACCATCATGGAAATGAATAAATATGCTTTTTGACTTTTCGTATAACTTAAAAACATTGCTAATAGCACTAATTGTATGTTTACAGCTTATATATTGATATTTGCACTGTTTTGAACTTAAAACGGCCATTTTATATACTTTTTTGAAGTGTCAGTAAAAATGTGGCTGTCAGTAAAAGGCATGATTTTTGTCAGCAAAAAAATTGGTGTTTGTAAATTTTGTGTGTCCTGTCACTTTGGGGGGGGGGGGGGTTGGCAACCTTGGGCCCAATCTGTACAGTGGTGCACCACTTATGCCTGCACAGAGTGATTTGTTTTTGAAGCTACTAGGCAAATAAAAATTCTGTTTAGGCACATAAAGCGGCTGCAGCACAATGTTTTTGGAGCTGTTCTCTCTCTAAGCATCTGGCTACATATGGATAGGATTACTTACATCAAACTGATTTATAGATGTTTGTTTATAAACCAATGAAAATACTATACATCCTGTGATTGAAAGCCTAACTTTGCAGTTGGGTTTTTTTCTTTTGTTAATGTTCCCAGAAGGTGTTTGCAAAATAAAGCTCTGGGGGTACTGCTACTGAAGAAACTTCTTTCCGCCATTACATGTGCTCAGGTGGATTGATGCCCAGTGTCATCGAACCAAAAAACTATGGACACTGTGTAAGTGCAGGTTGTAAAGGACCTGCCCACCGAGGGGGCATTATCACAACACCTTTGCACTTACTGTATAATGATACATCATTGAGGACCATCCACCACTGCAGAAGATGTGAAGAGGAGGAGGACCTGGTGTGTCACAGCATGAAGACACCTGGAAAAGATAAGTATTAAATAAGAGCATAAAAATATAGCTGAAGGGCCTCCAGGGCAGGAAGGGAATCTCCACTCCTTCAGATCCATCTATCAAGGCATTTTGGTATTTGCATAATTTTTCCCAAGAGCCATCCCACTGCTTGCTGAGGACTCCTGAAAGCAGTACTGAGGGCAATGGACACAGTACTGTAACAACCACACTTAAAGCAATACACAAACAGTTCAATAGACTATCACGGTAACAATGGGATAAGTAACACTACATGAATGATATCAGCAAACTGAATATAACCAAAGTGCATAAGTGGTGCCTGTTGAGAGTGCTACACTGGTTGTAGGGGGAAAGAGACTCAGAAATCCATTGGCTCCCTCTGGACCACTGGTGCACTGTAATGGGATCAAATAAATGCCTCTTGGCAAGTATTTAGTACGAGGGTAGAGTACCTCTTTAAATAAGTGATAAGTTATCAATAACAATAAAATGTAGCGCAACAGACTAAAAATAAATATTAAACAATAATTCAAGTCTCCTGAAAAAGTCTCTTATAACACCACTGTGCAATGTGTATAAGATAAATCTCTCTTCTTCAATGCTAACCATGAAAAAACTGCTCACCTCACTTTATGACCTCATCAATAGGTCATTATGTGCTCATCATGTGGAAAAACTTGCATACATCATCTGTAGTCTTCCTCCAGCTTCTCTTCCTGCACCGCCACAGTATACACTCCTCCAGCTGACAATCTCATATAATATGTATTATGGAAAAGTAGAACCATAGTGCTTTCTATTTATAAAACAATTTATTAGTGCCCAGATTAAAAACACTTACAAAATGTAAGAAACAAGCCAGCATATAATGTATAATTTCGTTACATGGCTTACCACCCCACTCTCCCAGATGGTAATCGGTTCAAAACTTATAGGGCTCAGCTTCTTCCACCAATACATGTTACGCCCCAGATTCTGGCTTCCTCAGTAGGCAGAGAGCTGGCAAATTTGTAGCCCTTAAATAACCCATGTATCCCTTCTCCCTACCCCCAGAAATGACATCATTTCCTCTCCACCAGAAGTGACGTCATTGACCATCTATGATCACCCCCGAACCCGGAAGTGACATCATTGACCATCTTGGATCACCTCCAAACCCGGAAGTGATGTCATCGGTCATCTAGGAATACCTCTGAATCCAGAAGTGATGTGGTTAACCATTTTAGGATACCTCTGGACCAGTAAATTAAGAAAACCTGATCCCTCAAAGCTGGTGTCAGGGCTCCAGGTATGACCAGAGGTGTGTGGACCGACACAGGGAAACATAGACTTCAGGTATAGCATGTAACACAATATAATTTATTAAAGACAACACAAACATAAACGCAGTGCAAACAATCAAACTCAACACTTACATAAATATGTACAACCAGGTGCAATAAACCTTAAATGAATAGGTACCAGTGCAGTCAGGGCTGGACAGGTGGAGCGGTCAGGCAGGCCGAGCCCACAGCACGGATTTCCTCAGTCTAAGTCCCAGCCTGCTATTCACCAGGGCCCCTGATGGTGGGGATGGACTTGGTGCAGACTGGAACCAGGTCGCGTCCCCTGAGTGCGTCCGGCACTGGTAGCGAGTGCTGGCAGGGGAGTGCAGGAACGGAGTCTGATGGGAAGAGGCAGGCAGACTTACTAGAGGTGATCCGTGCGGGATGGATGGATCGTCAGGTGAAGTAAGCGTAATCAGACAGGCCAGGTCGGTATCGTGCGGGCAGCGTGGTACAGGAGGAGCAAGCAGAGAATGGTCGGGGTCACAAGCCAGGTTCAGCAGGTAGCGGGCTGCGCGGTACCGATCAGGCAGAAGGATGGTCAGGCAAGCCAGGGGTTCAACAGGAGATGGTCAGCAGAGGTCAGGATCAAAGCAGGGTCAGCAACAAGGCAGGAGCACAGGATACCAGGTACAGGGGCTCATGGGAAACATACACCAAGGCCCAGATCACAGGCCTGGTCATTCCTTAAATACACCTCTTGCAATCAGCCCAGGTGTTGGTAGACTACAGGAGTGAGCTTCTGGTTGCTGAGAGCACCCGCTGGTCAGCCCTGGTACTGCAGTCCACACGACAGGTGAGTCCCACCACCAGTGCTGAGTCCATTCCTGACAGCTGGGGACACACTAAAAAAACTAAAAAAGATGAAAAAAAGCATATAAAATATATGTATTACTCTGATGATCGACACTCACTCTTCCAACTGCTGTGTTATCATATCACCAAACAATATATTACAATGTAAAAAGCATATTAATAATAAAAGAACAATTCATTCAAAATATGAGTTAATAATATAGTACCTTCCTTTCATAAATCCAAAAAGATTCTCCTTTACTTAATTGCCTGATGTAATTCCCACCTCTCCAATGTTTGACCACCTTTTCTATCCCCCAAAAACATAACTCTTTGGGGTCTTTATTGCCTAAAATGCTTGGACACACTGTGTTCCTTTTTACCCTTTTTTATTAAGGTGCTCTCTGTTCCTAACATAAAAAGGCTTAGAAGTCCTTCCAACATACTGTATACCACAAGAGCATTCCATCATGTACACAACCACCTTCGTTGTACACGTGATGAAATTTCTAAGTTTATAGGTTTTGCTTATAGCTGTGGCTAAAAATTATTTTCTTCTTTTGTTGTTATGCATACTAGTTGTGCATGCTTTACACCTACCACATGCATGAAAACCTTTTAATGCTGGAAAGTGGTTATTATTATTAGTATTAATGGGAGGATCTAAAACCCCTGGTGCTAGCCTATTCCTTAATGTTGGCACTTTTCTATACACAAATTTAGGCGTTGAGTT
The DNA here is from genome assembly GCF_062004578.1 of Staurois parvus. Classification (NCBI taxonomy): domain Eukaryota; kingdom Metazoa; phylum Chordata; class Amphibia; order Anura; family Ranidae; genus Staurois; species Staurois parvus. Next base: position 1,141,976 of record NW_028318480.1, read on the forward strand.
AGAATCCTCCCCAGGACCCTATCTCTCTGCAATATACCTCAATGTCTCTTTATGATGTTTTCAGTCTTTTTACTTTGGACATTATAGTCCAACACAATCCTTATTTCACCTTCCTTATCTATTATCTTATCCTTATCTTTAAATAATTCCTGTTAAAACGTCTTACTTCCTCCACATGATACATCTCTCCATATATCTTCTTGACAATATCCTTTGTGTATAAACCTGTTTGTTAACATTTCAGAGTGTTATAAGTAATCACTTTCTATAGTAAATGAACAAACTGCCCTCTTGGAATGTTAAACAACCAAGATTTATATAAACAGAAGAAATGCAGCGCTCTTAAAATTGATAATGGAATTAGTAGTAAACACAGTCCGGTAAAACAACAGTGTTCCTTGTTTCCCAGTGTAAATGGTAGAATTTTGCACTAACCAGAACGCGCATGGATAATGCGCATATGTGTATAAATCCTGAAGATCCTTTTCTCCACTTAAGGCTGGTCAGGCATATGGCTTAGAAGAATAGAGATCCTACGCCCTCATGTGGTGGGAAATGATCCAGCAGGTCAAAGCTATGACGATCCGGATGAGCCTCCACAAAGAACTGGCACAGGAAGCGGATAATTATGAAACCACTCTCATACAGATTCACTCTGCAGATGGACATAAGACAAACAAACAGCTATTTCTTCCAAAAACCAAAAAGCTTTTCCATCCTTGTAGCCCTTGGGATTCCTGTGCCAGTTCTTTGTGGAGGCTCATCTGGATCGTCATAGCTTTGACCTGCTGGATCATTTCCCACCACATGAGGGCGTAGGATCTCTATTCTTCTAAGCCATATGCCTGACCAGCCTTAAGTGGAGAAAAGGATCTTCAGGATTTATACACATATGCGCATTATCCATGCGCGTTCTGGTTAGTGCAAAATTCTACCATTTACACTGGGAAACAAGGAACACTGTTGTTTTACCGGACTGTGTTTACTACTAATTCCATTATCAATTTTAAGAGCGCTGCATTTCTTCTGTTTATGTATTTTGGGACTTTTTATGTGTTTTCCTATATGTTCAGCTGCTTGCATTATTTATGAGCGCTTACTATTTATCACCACTATTCCCAACCAAGATTTATAGTGGCAGCTATCTAGAGGTATAAAACTATTATGGTCTATATTTTTTAAAAAAAATTTGTAACCAACTGACCATTATTAACTGATTTTTCCAAATCCAAAAATGCAACTTTACTCTTATAGTGCCAAAAGAAATACCTCTCTTATTACTATCTAATCTATTCATGAATTCCTGGAGGCTCCCCTCATAGCCCTCCCAGATCATCTTTATATCTCTTATAGCATACCAATTGGCTTAGATTGTTATTGAAAACTACTTCTGATTTCCAGTGGCCCATAAATATGTTGGCCACACTGGGTGCAAAACTAGCTCCCATCGCTACTGAACTGATGACCATCTGGGAGAGTGGGGTGGTGAACCATGTATCAAAATTATACATTATATGCTGGCTTGTTTATTACATTTTGTGTTTTTAATCTTGGCGCTAGTAAATTGTTTTATAAATAGAGAGCACTATGGTTCCACTTTTCTGTTTTCCATAATGCATATTATATGAGAGCGTCAGCTGGAGGAGTGGCATATACCATGGCGGTACCAGGAGAAGAGCTCGAGGAAGACCACAGATGGTGTGCACAAGTCTGTCCACATGTTGAGTGCATAATGATATATTGATAAGGTCATAAAATGAGGTGAGCAGGTTTTTCACCTAATGGTGGTGGCACGGTTAGCACTGAAGAAGAGAGAAGATTTATCTTATACACATTGCACAGTTATAAGAGACTTCATGGGACTTGAATTATTGTTTAATATTTATTTTTATATGAGATATTAGTCTGTTGTGCTACACTTTATAGTTATTCATTTTGGTACAAGTGTTGTGAAGTCACTAACAGTGTTTTAGCAGCAACTATTTAGAGCACTATCATATTATTTTACGGTGTGTTGCATTGGTTGAATAGGGGTTTAGATAAGTTATCAATGATCTGGGGTAGAGTCTGTCACGATCGCGGCGTCAGCCCAGAACCCTGCACAAAGATTTTCCAGCTAATGGACTACAATCTATGTACCTGCGACCTGAGCGATTGTTACTGGGTCGGGTTAATTACGCAACTAACCCTTTCTCACTCCCACCACCTCCTTTTTGATCAGACAAAGAGGAAACTTGCAATATCACTATAACACTATAATAATTTAAATAATCGTCCGCATAACCCGGTCATTGACACAGGCCGGTTATACAGAGAGTTAAACAAACAGTAGCGTCTCTTTAAAGGCAGGGATTCGTAAATTGCAATTAAGAGTTACAGAAACAGTTCAACACTTTCAGAAAGAGAAATTTATTACTAAAAGGGTCAAACAGGTGCGATACAAATATTTACAGAGAAGATGTAACTAAGATATATATATATATATATATATATATATATATACATATACAGGAAATAGCATAGCACAGCAAAGAGATAACAGAGAGTAGTTAAAGAGTTAAGTTATTTGCCAGTAAGCCTTTGATGTAAGAAGATCCAAATTTTTTAGAGCAAAATGGTGCTTTGATCTCCCGCTGTTACAATGGAAAAATGGGAGATGTCTTTAACTTAACTTCCTTAGGCTTGGCAGCCTGTTTTAAAGTTTCCCAGCAGGGGGTGGTTATGAAGTGAAAGACCAATCCCCTGTTTAGGGAGGGATCGTCAGGCGGAATCCTAAACTGGAACCAACATTTTTCATAATTCATATTTTTGTCTATAACTTCCCATCTGCACAAGCGACAGTCCTCCCGCGGGTATATTATCATGCAGATAAGCCTGAGGATTATTTAGATATGAATTATAAAATTATATGTGGCACGGTTCGCGAGTTCTATGTTCCGGCTTCCCTGATCGCCCGAGATAAATGAGTGACCCATCAAACTGTTCATCTGCTCATTGGCCATCTGACGAGGTGAAGGGTTTTTGTGTAAGTCTTCCATATTCCAAGATATGAGACATAGGATAAAAATTGATTTGAGGAGTGTTCATTTAATTCTGTCACCTACGCTGCTAGGTTTTATGAGGCTAAAACCTCTTTCAATCCCTGGGAAAGCTGCCTTATCTCTTTTTTCGAGGCGTGAAATTACACAGGTTCTCAGGACAGTGGGACACCAGCTCTCTTGGGAATGCTGGCCTTATCTTGCCTAGGTGATAAAGGTTACAGCTTCACAGACCGCTCGGCACCTAGCTTGGCTGGCCAGTGACCTATAAACAGTACACACACACACACTGGCCAAAATGTCCCTCTCAGTGAGAGGGAGGGGTAGGAGAGAAATGGATACCCTTAGCAAGATGGAGTCTGAAACCAAAATGGTTGAACATTGTCCATCTCTGATGCGCGCGTTTGTGACAGAGTCAACCTGAATTTAGGAATGTGGTCTTCTGCTAGCAGGGTGGGGCCCTTTTAACGATGAAGGATACAGGATGATAATATCAGGCCTGTAGATGAACTGAGGTGGTAGCAGCATAGATTACACTATTGGCTGAGTTACAACAATGTCTCCGTGGAGAAGGGAAGGCAACACCCTGCTCACCAATCCTGTTACAGATGCAGTCTCCAACAGTGCAGGAAGAACAGTGCAAGTCCTTGGGTCTCTGCTGAGAGATCACAATGGTCACACAGCTGGCTGTTAACATGCTGACAGCTGTAGTGGATGAGCAGAGAAGAACTGTGAAGAGTGCTGGATGTAGTGAGTAGCCACAGGCAACCAGTGTGGCAATCTGCAACACAGATATGCGGATGTGCTGAATGAGCACCACTGTCCCCGACTAGGCCATTTAGTCCTGCTGTGGTTGAGTGCAGAACAACCTGCCTGAAATCTCCAGGCAAAGATAGGGAGCCTACCAGAAGCAGTCAAATATATAAGCTCTCCCATCATCCTTTGCTGGATCAACTTTCTGGGATTTGTAGCTCCAAAGGAGTTGACTGTGGTACTACAGGTCCCATTATTATTTGTTCTGCTCAGGAAGAGTAGCTATCCTGCTCTATAGACAGGGAGTGATGCAACACTGGGTCTAGGTCCTGAGCACTTGGAGTGAACTAGGTAGTCTATGGTTCTATTGGAATATGACCTCTTAATTCATCTTGCAGTAGCTGGCACTTGGCTACATTTGTATTGAAGTACTTTATTTTAAAATGCCATTAGCATGTTGATAAGGGGTGAAAGGAGGAAGTTGAGGTAGCTTTAGGCTTAACAGAACAGATCAGAGATAAAGGTTGTGTGCACACGGAGCACATAGTCGGTATTTCGCACTTCCTTGTTGCTGGTGACCTAAAACTCAGGAAAAGTGAAACGAAAGACAGTCAGTGAAGATTGCACGGCATACTAAAGTCCGTCTACATATCAGGTATGGATGCTGGGCAGGGACACACTGTAATGTATTGTAATACTACCATGTCCTTGTGTTTCATGTTATAATTCCAGTTGTCAGTCACTCATAGCTTCTTATTAGTTTATAGGTCTTTATTGTGCCTCTCCTACTACCTAACAGGATACAAGACACTAAAAGGGTGGTGAGTAGCTTCATATTTTTTAAGGATTCTTTCTTACCATATATTAAATCTGGACTTCAGACTAACATCTACATTTACAGGAGCTATTTTACCTGCCAAATGATTTGTATTTCTGTCCATCCAGTCCTGATATAGACACAGCTTTCCTACACAGTTTGGTCTGGTGAATGACACCTCTTCCAGTTAAAGATTACAGTGGTGTGTTTTCTCTTCTCCCAGCATGCTGAATGGACAATAAAAGAACATTGACAGGTGGTTGAGGACACTTATCAGATCTCTCCTCCTATCAGTATGTTCCTTGTAAGCATTCAGAACACCTACCTAGCTCCCAGTCCTGTCCCAGTCTGCATGTTATGCTGTGTAAGAGATTAATACCAAATCAAATTCAGGAATTTATACTAATCATATACAACAAATACATGTAAGGATTCATGACTATAGAACTGCATAAAGGTGTGTCTTTTAAATCTGCCTGGAGTTCTTCTTTAACGTTCACCACAGTGACATCATTGTGGTAGTTATACCATAGGTGCCATTACTTTGGTATAAAATAGGTTGCAAAAAAATGAATGAGGTGCTGTATTTGCCTGTTGAAGAAAATTAATTGACTTGTAAATCCATGGGTCTGATATTAACAAGACTTGTAATATGATTTACAGCAAAGTCTAGTAAAAAAATAAAATTAGGAAAGTTACTTACAATCACTGTGACATGTCCCTTGTGCTGCTGTCTTCAGGTTTAGTAGAAATATTTCTCCTCCAATCCCCCCCACCCCTATCACTTTAATATTCTTAGAGTCGAGGAAGCTGTGAGAGGCTCTCATCAAAAGTGCGCTTGTATACCCTTCCTTTCTGCCCCCCTCCTCCATTCATAGAAGTCATATTATAGCTTCAGTGAAGAAAAAAGGATCGATGAATGGAAGAGGCCATTCCAACCATCCACCATCCTCCATTCATATAATTTTTAATTACATTATGAATGGAGGGGTTTGGGCGGAAAAGGCGGACTCCTAATGAGTACCTGTCACAGCTCCCTCTATTAAAGTAGAATTCCAGGATAAACATAACTAATCTTAAAAATGCTTTCTCTCCCCTCCTGAAAAATAATCTATGAAGGAGGATGGGTAGATGATTCAAAGGTCCTCCTTTATTCATAGATCTCTTATCATTGATGGAAGCTTTAAAATGCTCTCATCCCCCTCCTAAAATCTATGCTGGCTAACCTGTGTAAGAAAGATCTGTATACTTACCTATTTTTAGGCCACTCTGTTCTCAGTCTTGTAATCCATGTCCCCTATGGCAGCCAGCAGTGGCTGCAGAGGAGAGCAGGGAACAGTGACATAAAAAGGGCCATAGGATGCCTATGGGTGACCTCACCTCTCCCACACATTTCCAGCCATTGTTGCATACTCCCTTTTCTCCCCTGCTGCTGCCACAGGGGAGATCACATGACTGGAGCAGCCTGAAAGTAGATAAGTATACAGATCTTTCTTATACAGGTTAGCCAGCATAGGTATTAGGAGGAGGGAGGAAGCATTTTTAAAGGATAAGTTCACCTCTTAGAACATGTATTTAGGTTGTAACGTATTCTAGTTCCCCCTGAGTGACCCCCTCAGTGTGACAGTGGACAGAGGTTCCTCTCCCCACACCCACTGTCACATCTTCAAAACAACACAGCTGTGCGGGGCTCCATCTGCACAGCAGTATCATTCATTCACTGGATATCTGTAAATTATTATTATTATTATTATACAGAATTTATATAGCGTAAACAGCTTGCTTAGCGCTTTACAATATGACAGGAGACAATACAGCAACAGTACAATTCAATACAAGAGGGGTAGGAGGGCCCTGCTCCTTGCAGCTTACAATCTAAGAGAAAATGAAGAAACTACAAGTCCTGTCTTCTACCACGGCAGACAGACAGACTTGTAGTTTACCTGTGAGCGCGCTGATCATTCACACTGCCTACAGTTCTGAAAATGAGAGTTCGTGCAGAGGTACAGGCACAGAGCTGTAGGCAGCGTGTGCAGGAGCCATTCGTATTGCCAGGTGAAATACAGGCTTCTGTTTTAACCACTTCAATACCAGACACTTTCACCACCTTCCATCCCAGGCCATTTTTAGGTTTTCAGATCTGAGATGATGCTGTAACAATAATACCAAAAAAGATGAAAAAAAAAAAATCAGAGAATCACACGCCAACTAAAAAGTGTCCACATATAACCTTTAATAATCCACAACACAAGTGAAAAGAGTGTTTCCAGTGTTCCAAACAGGTGATAACTGTCCATTATGCAGACACCTGGCTAGTGAAACAATTCTTCATACAATTCACTTTGTGATCCATGATCACCTACTTCCCTGCACTCAACCGTATGCACTTTAAAATGCATTGCTGTTTTAAATGCATAGTTTAACACAAGGACATAGTTCAACACAAGAAGTAGCAGAGCAAGAGACCCCTTAAAGCGGAGTTCCGCCCAAAAGGGGAAGTTCCACTTTAAAGATTGGTCCCCCGCTCCACATTAAGGATTGGCACCTTTGAGGAGCAGGTACCCGAAATTGACAGGTACCCGCTCCCACTTCCGCTGCGATCGCCTAGGAGATTGGAAGCAGAAGTTGTCCTCCTACCCTCCCTCCCTGTAGTCTTCTGGGACACGTGACAGGTCCCAGAAGACCACAGGGCTATTCAGGAAGTGCAACGCATGCGCAGTGGGCATCCGGCTGTGAAGCCACAAGCTGTCACAGCCGGGTGCCCACACTGAAGATGCCGGCACCTGGAATACAGGATGGCCGGTGAAATGGGCAGTGGGTAGGACACTGTGGGATCGTGGGACAGGTGAGTGGCTGTTGTTTAAAAGTCATCAGCTACAGTTTTTGCAGCTGCTGACTTTTATTTTTTTACAGTGTGAGTGGAACTCCACTTTAAAGAGTCAGTCATGATGCAAGTATGAGACCGGAGGAAAACATTGGGAGCAAAACTCTGGAGAAAGTCTTATATGATGGTCATTGATTATGAGAGGCCTAGATATTTGGTGAGTGCGATTGAGTACAGGGAAGTGGGTGATCACGTGATAAATTGTATGAAGAAATTTGCCATTAGCCAGGTGTTTGACTAACGACCTGTTTGGAACACTGAAAACACTTTTTTCATTTGTGTGTGTGTGTGTGTGTGTGTGTGAACTATTTAACCTCTTGCCCTCCAGAAGGTTTACCCCACTTCCTGACCAGGCCATCTTTTGCGATAAGGCGCTGCGTTACTTTAGCTGACAATTGTGTGGTCATGCAACGCTGCACCCAAATTAAATGTATATCCTTTTTTTCCTACAAATAGAGCTTACTTTCGGTGGTATTTGATTGCCTCTGTGTCTTTTATTTTTTGCGCTATAAACAATAGAGCAATTGGCCAACAATTTTGAAAGAAAAAAATGTTGTTGACTTTTTACTATGAAACATATTCAGTAAAAAAAATATCAAATTTCATGATAAATTTAGGCCAAAATGTATTCTACGACATGTCTTTGCTAAAAAAAGAATCCCAAATACATGTAAATTAATTGGTTAACATGAAAGTTATAGCATCTACAAATGGCGGTATATATACTGGAATTTCTTTTTTCATACTAGTAATGGTGGCGATCAGCAACTTATAGCAAGACTGCTGCGGGCATTCTGAAACTGACTAACTGCCACTGACATCCCCAATGACACTAATACAGTGATCAGTTCTAATAAAAAACACTGACACTGTACTAATGACACTGGGCAAGAAGAGGTTAACATCTGGGGCGATCAAAGGGTTAACTGTATGCTGTTTTACTAGGGAAACATGCTGCTGTGTATTTCTCTGCTGTGCAAAGAAATACATAGGAGCATGTTACTGCTGGCAGGAGAGAGACCTGTGTTGTTTACACACAGGTCTCTCCCCGGTCACTGTTCCTTGGCAATTACCAGGAGCCAGCAGGGAATCTCCGGCTGGAACCCGATGATCTACATCTGTAGACACCAATAGCAGCGCGAGTAGGGTGGCGCGCGCATGTGCGCCCCCTACCCGGAGATGCGAAATCACGTATATATATGTGTGATTTTGCAAAACCTGCAGCCCTGTAGCAGTAGTTCTGCTATAGGGTGGCGGGGAAGCAGTTAAAGTTATATGTGGACACTTTGGGGGGAATTTACTAAAACTGGTGCACCCAGAATCTAGTGCAGCTGTGCATAATAATCAAGCAGCTTCCAGGTTTATTGTCAAAGCTTAAGCCCTGGTTCACACTGGATGCGACTTGGTATGCGATTTGCATGCCCTGCGACTTGCAAATTGCATGCCAAGTCGCACCCTATTGTCCGCAATTGGAACGGTCATATTGGTGCGGTTCTGACTTGTTCGGAGCCGCACCGATTTCAAAAGTAGTACATGCACTACTTTTGGTGCGATTTGCATAGATATCTGTATCAGATGTCTTGCAAATCGTATCTGAAATCGGCGCTTCCCCCGACTTTGAGATCGTGTGACTTCACTGTAAGTCACACAATTTCAAAGTTGGGCTTGATGTGAACAGAGGATAATTGAACAAGCTAATTGCTTACTATGCACAGCTGCACCAGTTTTACTAATATTACTAATATTATTTAGTCTGTGTGAAAGTTGGAGAGTCAACAAACTATGGTATATACAGTATATTTGAAAATTGATAAATCCTGATGTACTGACAGCCTATCTTATTTCTTGAAGCCCTAAAATGCCAGGACAGTATAAATCTCCCCCAAATGACCCCTTTATGTAAAGCCCATGGATTTATAATGTATTGGTTAACATTAGTAAGGTAATGCCCTTGCACAGACAAGCACAGCACCTCATTAACTTTTGTTATAGTGTATTTGTTGCATGTTCTTTGTTGTGTCCTTTCTCACCTGTTAGTGTTTTCTGTACTCTAAGCTCTGTGTTTTGCAGAGTGGTTTGTAAGGTGAACTGTGCATCATAAAAAGTAACATATATGAGCAAATACCGAAAAGAAAATTTACTCTGAACACTAACCAATAAAGCAAATGTGTTGTGTCTTAGTATATAGTTTCTGTGTTCATTATGTTCAGAATTAAAAAATAAAATATTTTTTTTTCAAGTCTGGTACATATAAAATATCGAATATTAAGGCTTTGTATTGTCATATGAAACCAGTAGGTGGCTCTCTTAGCATTTTTTTCACATTTTCACCAGGTTGTTCTTTGCTGCTTTGTTATAAAAGCCTGGGGTTTATAGCACAATAGCTCCAGCTGTGTTTTACTGACACGAGTGAGTTTTGCTTATCGATATTCATGATATTAATTTTGTTGACCTCTAGCCCTGAGGAAGAGGATACATACCCTTTAAATGCAGTTGCATCTTAATTTTTACCTGCAATAAAACTTTTTTAATTACATTTTTTTAATTCCACAATTAGTCCATTTCTCTTTTATTCCATATCACACTTATCAATGCTTGGCTGTAGACAAGTGCAATTAATTTAGTTACAAATCAAAATTCAGATGAAAATTGCGTGATTCAGAGATTTGAATCTGCGAAACACAATAGTAACAAATTTCAGCTAATCCAAAAACAAGTAGTTCATTCTTATTCATTTGTTTCATTCGGGTGACATGATGCAATAGGTTGGTTTTGTTAAAGTGTTACTAAACCCAGGACCCTGCATGCACTATATCTGGTCTCCCACAGTACACAGAACATGGAAATGCAATTATTTTAGTAAATATAAACTGCTAAATACCTTTTCTCATCAGCAGTTAGAACAGTTTTGTGACTTCTGCAGAACACTAGTTAAAGCTTGTAGGAGGAGTTTTCATTCTGCTCTAGGAGGATGTGAAACCCCTGACCTCTTTTTGGACAGTGCTGATAGGCCCTGTGCTGATCACATGCATTCTCCCAAAAAAAAAAAATCGCACCGCAAAGTATTGGTACTCGGCGATTAAAAAAAGGGTATCAGTGCATCCCTAAGTTTTCATTGCTGGAAACATGCTGCTGATGGAAATTATAATGAAAATATTTTCATTGACAACATTAACACTGGCAGGAGCACCAAGGATTTAACAGGAAAGCAATATAAAGAGAAGAGGATACATTTTCATACAAGAAAATGGTACAGCAGGCCAGGGGCGGACTGAACACTCGGGCACTGTCCGTGGGCCCGGGGTCAGTAGGGGGCCCCATGAAATGCCCCTGGTACTTTTTATAGGTTTTTTTGGGTGTGCTTTGAGTGTGGGCAAGGACACAGGGGCCTCATGATCCCATATTGCTCGGGGGCCCCATGAGTTGTCAATCCGCCCCTGCAGCAGGCACATATCAGGATTTTGAAATGTTGGGTTTACATATTATTTAAGGCCAGCATACCGAAACATGCATAATGTGCTGTATCGCATTGTGGTGTACCACATCGGAAAAAGGGTCATGTTTATTAATTGGTCTGTTGAGGTGAGTTGGCATCCAAACTAAAATGAGTGGGCTACCTTAGTGCAGCATGCAAGTACTGTGCTGATGTGAATGGACCTTAAGGGATTAATTGCTTGTTTTGCCTATGGTCTACCATAGTAAAATAAAATCTGTTTTGTCTGGAGTTGGACATTATATCTAGAGATGAGCGAATCGAAGTATCCGAAGTGGAATTCGAGTCGAATTTCGGAAAAATTTCGATTCGTGCCGAATCCGAAAAACAGCCTAATTCGGACGCGCGAATCGAAATTTTTCCGAAAATGGCGGCTGACATGTGCGGCGACGGAGCGGGGATGTCGGGGAAGGCGCGCAGACAAGGCGCGCTGCCCCATAATGCATTCCTCAACGACATGTGATCGCATCAGCCAATCAGCAGCCAGCCAGCCAGCACTGTGTAATGGTCGAGGTATATATAGCGGCCATTTTGGAAATCTTCATTTGCCTGCAGTCATTGAACAGAGGCAGACCGCTCTGTACTAGGGACAGGGACAGAGTTAGGGCCACAGAAACAATACTTGGGGACAGAGAGAAGTTACTTAGGGACAGAGAACCATTACTCAGGGACACAGACTTGTTAATGAGGGCCACAGAATCGTTCTTTAGGGACAAAGAAACGCTAGTTAGGGCCACAGAATTCATACTCAGGGACAGACAGAATTGTTACTCAGTGCCAGAGAATTGTTACTTAGGGCCACAGAAACGTTATTAGGGCCACAGAATTTTTACTCAGGGACAGACAGAATTGTTACTGAGTGCCAGAGAATTGTTACTCAGGGACAGACAGAATTGTTACTGAGTGCCAGAGAATTCTTACTCAGGGCCACAGAATTCATTCTCAGGGACAGACAGAATTGTTACTCAGGGACAGACAGAATTGTTACTGAGTGCCAGAGAATTGTTACTCAGGGACAGACAGAATTGTTACTGAGTGCCAGAGAATTGTTACTCAGGGACAGACAGAATTGTTACTGAGTGCCAGAGAATTGTTACTCTCACAGACACAAAATTGTTACTTGCACAGACACAGAATTGTTACTTGCACAGACACACAATTGTTACTCAGGGCCACAGAATTCATACTCAGGGACAGACAGAATTGTTACTGAGTGCCAGAGAATTCTTACTCAGGTCCACAGAATTCATACTCAGGGACAGACAGAATTGTTACTCAGGGACAGACAGAATTGTTACTGAGTGCCAGAGAATTGTTACTCAGGGACAGACAGAATTGTTACTGAGTGCCAGAGAATTGTTACTCTCACAGACACAAAATTGTTACTTGCACAGACACAGAATTGTTACTTGCACAGACACACAATTGTTACTCAGGGCCACAGAATTCATACTCAGGGACAGACAGAATTGTTACTGAGTGCCAGAGAATTGTTACTCAAGGCCACAGAAACTTTACTTAGGGCCACAGAATTTTTACTCAGGGACAGACAGAATTGTTACTGAGTGCCAGAGAATTGTTACTCAGGGACAGACAGAATTGTTACTGAGTGCCAGAGAATTGTTACTCAGGGACAGACAGAATTGTTACTGAGTGCCAGAGAATTGTTACTCTCACAGACACAAAATTGTTACTTGCACAGACACAGAATTGTTACTCGCACAGAGACAGAATTGTTACTCAGGGCCACAGAATTCATACTCAGGGACAGACAGAATTGTTACTGAGTGCCAGAGAATTGTTACTCAGGGACAGACAGAATTGTTACTGAGTGCCAGAGAATTGTTACTCTCACAGACACAAAATTGTTACTTGCACAGACACAGAATTGTTACTTGCACAGACACACAATTGTTACTGAGTGCCAGAGAATTGTTACTCAGGGACAGACAGAATTGTTACTGAGTGCCAGAGAATTGTTACTCAGGGACAGACAGAATTGTTACTGAGTGCCAGAGAATTGTTACTCTCACAGACACAAAATTGTTACTTGCACAGACACAGAATTGTTACTCGCACAGAGACAGAATTGTTACTCAGGGCCACAGAATTCATACTCAGGGACAGACAGAATTGTTACTGAGTGCCAGAGAATTGTTACTCAGGGAAGACAGAATTGTTACTGAGTGCCATAGAATTGTTACTCAGGGACAGACAGAATTGTTACTGAGTGCCAGAGAATTGTTACTCTCACAGACACAAAATTGTTACTTGCACAGACACAGAATTGTTACTCGCACAGAGACAGAATTGTTACTCAGGGCCACAGAATTCATACTCAGGGACAGACAGAATTGTTACTGAGTGCCAGAGAATTGTTACTCAGGGACAGACAGAATTGTTACTGAGTGCCAGAGAATTGTTACTCTCACAGACACAAAATTGTTACTTGCACAGACACAGAATTGTTACTTGCACAGACACACAATTGTTACTGAGTGCCAGAGAATTGTTACTCAGGGACAGACAGAATTGTTACTGAGTGCCAGAGAATTGTTACTCAGGGACAGACAGAATTGTTACTGAGTGCCAGAGAATTGTTACTCAGGGACAGACAGAATTGTTACTGAGTGCCAGAGAATTGTTACTCTCACAGACACAAAATTGTTACTTGCACAGACACAGAATTGTTACTCGCACAGAGACAGAATTGTTACTCAGGGCCACAGAATTCATACTCAGGGACAGACAGAATTGTTACTGAGTGCCAGAGAATTGTTACTCAGGGACAGACAGAATTGTTACTGAGTGCCAGAGAATTGTTACTCTCACAGACACAAAATTGTTACTTGCACAGACACAGAATTGTTACTTGCACAGACACACAATTGTTACTGAGTGCCAGAGAATTGTTACTCAGGGACAGACAGAATTGTTACTGAGTGCCAGAGAATTGTTACTCAGGGACAGACAGAATTGTTACTGAGTGCCAGAGAATTGTTACTCAGGGACAGACAGAATTGTTACTGAGTGCCAGAGAATTGTTACTCTCACAGACACAAAATTGTTACTTGCACAGACACAGAATTGTTACTCGCACAGAGACAGAATTGTTACTCAGGGCCACAGAATTCATACTCAGGGACAGACAGAATTGTTACTGAGTGCCAGAGAATTGTTACTCAGGGACAGACAGAATTGTTACTGAGTGCCAGAGAATTGTTACTCTCACAGACACAAAATTGTTACTTGCACAGACACAGAATTGTTACTTGCACAGACACACAATTGTTACTGAGTGCCAGAGAATTGTTACTCAGGGACAGACAGAATTGTTACTGAGTGCCAGAGAATTGTTACTCAGGGACAGACAGAATTGTTACTGAGTGCCAGAGAATTGTTACTCAGGGACAGACAGAATTGTTACTGAGTGCCAGAGAATTGTTACTCTCACAGACACAAAATTGTTACTTGCACAGACACAGAATTGTTACTCGCACAGAGACAGAATTGTTACTCAGGGCCACAGAATTCATACTCAGGGACAGACAGAATTGTTACTGAGTGCCAGAGAATTGTTACTCAGGGACAGACAGAATTGTTACTGAGTGCCAGAGAATTGTTACTCTCACAGACACAAAATTGTTACTTGCACAGACACAGAATTGTTACTTGCACAGACACACAATTGTTACTCAGGGCCACAGAATTCATACTCAGGGACAGACAGAATTGTTACTGAGTGCCAGAGAATTCTTACTCAGGGCCACAGAATTCATACTCAGGGACAGACAGAATTGTTACTCAGGGACAGACAGAATTGTTACTGAGTGCCAGAGAATTGTTACTCAGGGACAGACAGAATTGTTACTGAGTGCCAGAGAATTGTTACTCTCACAGACACAAAATTGTTACTTGCACAGACACAGAATTGTTACTTGCACAGACACACAATTGTTACTCAGGGCCACAGAATTCATACTCAGGGACAGACAGAATTGTTACTGAGTGCCAGAGAATTGTTACTCAGGGACACCTAATCGTTGAATTAAATAGTATGTCAGACAACATGCAGAGGAGTGGCAGAGGAGGCAATGTTTTAGGAGCGAGCAGACGTGGCAGCAGAGGAAGGGGTCGAGGCAGCAGTATTCGCAGCCAGAGGCCAGTGCTCCCGGTGTCATCCAGCGGTCGTGTCTCCACCGACAACCCTGCCGTCATTGATTGGTTGGCTCGGTCGTCTTCCTCTTCCCAGGTCACCTCTGACACCTACAGCCAACGGTCGGTGGGTACGTCAGACACAACCGTTAGTTGGCATGGCCCGGGACCAAGCCCACTGAAATCACGTGTCCTCTACCTGCCCCTGTCCTTTGCTGTTCCCTCACCAAGCGAAGTATCGCATGCTGTGGGCTCAGCCCCACTGTACAGTGAGGAAGAGCTAACAGAGGGCGGTCAGGAACGGGGGGAGACATCGGCCTTTTCAGCAGCCAAGCGAACAAGTACTGGCGAGGAGAGTGGCTCGGTAGCCGGTCTAGAGACAGGTCTGTCTCCTGACCCAGACGCAGCCGAGGGGGCTAGTAGTGAGGCGGAGACCCTACTTGATGATGAGGAGGTTGATCGCACTTGGCAGCCTCGTCGTCATCAGGCAATTTCTTCCGCATCATCAGGAGAAGAGGGTGGCAGCTTGGCAGCGAGCAAAACAGTCGGTGGGTTGCCCAGGAGACAGCAGCAGGGTCGCATCAGTGTCAGTGGAGCCAAACGTCCACGGAGTAGAGCACCAGCTCCACTGCAGCCTACCACCACGGCCAGTAGTGGTGCCGGTGCGCACGGAGGAAGTAGCAGTCAGCCAGTGAAGAGTAGCGGGGGCAAAGTTTCCTACTCGGTGGTGTGGCAATTTTTCCTCAAGCCGCCCGAGGAAGTAAACGTAGCCGTATGTCGACTATGTGGCCAGAAATGCAAGCGTGGCCAGGGGGCCCATGTTGGGACTACAGCGTTGCGTCAGCATATGCAGCGTCACCATTCGGTGGCCTGGGAAAACCGTGATAAACATACGGCGGTTCTGCCTGCCCCAGCCCCCGCTCCATCACCCGCTCCGTTACTTGCTCCGTCACCCGACGTCGTCAATCGCCCTCTATCAGCCAGTCAAGGCTCCAACACCTCTGCTGAGGGGAGTTGTCGCTCATTGGCATCTTCCGCTCGTTCAGATGCTCCTTCTCCTGCTACTCCTCTTCTCGGATTCCGTCAACAGTCTTTCTTGGAATCCGTATCCAAGAGACAACAGTTTGCGAGCACGCACCCGACGGTGCAAAAGCTGAACGTCCTCCTGTCCAAGTTGCTGGTGCTGCAGTCCCTCCCTTTCCAACTGGTGGACTCAGCACCTTTCCGAGAAATGATGGCTTGTGCCGCGCCGCGGTGGAGAGTGCCAAGCCGTCATTTCTTTGCCCAAAAGGCAGTGCCAGCCCTGCATTCACATGTAGAAGAGATGGTGGGCCAGTCTTTGAGCATGTCGGTCTCTGCCAAAGTGCACGGCAGCGCCGACGTGTGGAGCTGTAACTACGGTCAGGGACAGTACATGTCATTTACGGCCCACTGGGTGAACGTGGTGCCGGCACAGCCGCACCAGCAACTTGGACAGGTCACGACGCTTTTGCCTCCACGTTTGCACGTCCTTGGTCCAGCAAGCATGTCCGCCTCTACCACCTCTTTTTCCGCCGTGTCCTCAGCCGCCACCCCCGTGCCAAGTCCCATTACCCGACCGGCATATCACATGTGCAGGGCGCAACGGTGTCACGCTGTGCTGCACCTGGTATGCCTTGGCGAACGTAGTCACACAGGGGAGGAACTGCTGAGTGTAATGAACAGAGAAATCGACAGATGGCTGTCTCCGCGCAAACTAAAAATCGGAACCATGTTGACTGACAACGGAAAGAACATGGTGTCTGCTCTGCGTCAAGGAAGGTTGTGCCATGCGCCATGCATGGCTCACGTGTTCAATCTGGTTGTCAAGCGGTTCCTAAAATCCACCATCCCACTGCAAGACATCCTTAAAATGTCACGTAAACTGTGCATGCATTTCAGCCATTCCTACACCGCAAAGAACACCCTCATTGAGCTGCAGCGGCAGAACGGAATTCCACAGCATCGCCTGATCTGCGACGTTGCAACAAGGTGGAATTCAACCCTACACATGTTAGACCGCCTTTACGAGCAGCGAAAGGCCATCACCGATTTCCTGATGTTACAAGCGGATAAAGGTACTCCCCTGTGTAACTTAGATGTCAGCCATTGGCAGCTCATGCGTGACACCTGCCGCTTGCTCAGGCCCTTTGAGGAGGCCACGCTATTCGTGAGTCGGCAGGACTATGGGATGAACGACGTCATTCCTCTGTTGCACGTCCTGGAACAAATGCTGTTAACAATGGCTGGTCAGGGTGCGGTAGACGTGGCGCACAGATCTCAACGCCACATGACCCCTGTGGGGGCAGGACAGGAAGAAGAGGAGGAGGTAGAGGAGGACATTTGTGCTCAGGAATTATTGAGTGAAATGGGTGGTTTTTCCACTCAGCGGACAGGAGTGGAGGAGCAGGAGCATCTGGTAGAGGAGGAGGAGGAGGAGACAGAGGACCCAGACGCACCGTGGCAGTATGCTGTGGAGATGGAGGCAGGGAGTCCCTCGCATTCCTTGGCACAAATGGCCCATAGCATGCTCGGTTGCTTGCGTAGCGACAGCCGAATAATAACCATCAGACAGAGGGATGACTTTTGGCTGTCCACCTTGTTGGACCCTCGCTACCGGTCCAAAATGGTGGCCTTTTTCACACCTGCTGAGAGGGAGGCCAAAATTACGTACTATAAAAACCACCTATGTAGTCAGTTGGTCTCTGCCTTTGTGCGCCAACGTCCATCCTCAGACACTGTGGGCCCTGTGCGCTCGCGTTCCGCTGGCATGGCAGCAGGGGAGGGGTGGGGTGGTAGGAGCAGTGGCAGCTCCACCAGCAGCGGCTGCCTCAGTCTGCAGTCGATGATGAGTAGCTTTCTTCACCAGCGCAGTGAGGAAACTACTAACCAGCCGCAGCAGCAGCAGCAGCATCAGGTGGACCTGGAGCAGGAGCTCAAACAACAGGCTTGGGCCTACTTGGACAGCACCCTGCCAACCGAGGTAGACAATCCCCTTGACTACTGGGCAACGAAACTTGACCTTTGGCCCCAACTAGCTGAATTTGCCCTTGAAAGGCTGTCATGCCCGGCCAGTAGCGTGGCATCGGAGCGCGTGTTTAGTGCGGCAGGAGGTATTGTAACTCCGCGGAGGACACGACTGTCCACCCAAAGTGTGGAGAGACTCACGTTTGTGAAAATGAATCAGGCGTGGATTAGTCTGGATTTCAAACCACCAGTTCCTGACACAACTGACTAAATCCGCCATGAATCATGCCTCAAACATGTGCCACTTTCAGGTCTCCTCACACTGCTGGTGTGTTGAATTTTTTGACATAGGGTGCTGGCAGATTACGGGCCTCCTATAGCTGCTGCCAGGCCCCTAATCTGCCATAGGCCCCTATATACCGCCTCCTCCTGCTGCTGCCAGGTCCAGAGTCTCTCATGGGTCCCTGTACGGCCTCCCATTGCTGCTGTCTCCATCGCCACACTCTGCTGCCATGTGCCACTTTCAGGTCTCTTCACACTGCTGGTGTGTTAAATTTTTTGACATAGGGTGCAGGCAGATTACGGGCCTCACATAGCTGCTGCCAGGCCCCTAATCTGCCATGGGCCCCTATATACCACCTCCTCCTGCTGCTGCCAGGTCCAGAGTCTCTCATGGGTCCCTGTACGGCCTCCCATTGCTGCTGTCTCCATCGCCACACTCTGCTGCCATGTGCCACTTTCAGGTCTCTTCACACTGCTGGTGTGTAAAATTTTTTGACATAGGGTGCTGCAAGATAACGGGCCTCACATAGCTGCTGCCAGGCCCCTAATCTGCCATGGGCCCCAATATACCGCCTCCTCATGCTGCTGCCAGGTCCAGAGTCTCTCATGGGTCCCTGTACGGCCTCCCATTGCTGCTGTCTCCATCGCCACACTCTGCTGCCATGTGCCACTTTCAGGTCTCTTCACACTGCTGGTGTGTTAAATTTTTTGACATAGGGTGCTGCAAGATAACGGGCCTCACATAGCTGCTGCCAGGCCCCTAATCTGCCATGGGCCCCTATATACCGCCTCCTCATGCTGCTGCCAAGTCCAGAGTCTGTCATGGTCCCTGTACGGCCTCCCATTGCTGCTGTCTCCATCGCCACACTCTGCTGCCATGTGCCACTTTCAGGTCTCTTCACACTGCTGGTGTGTTAAATTTTTTGACATAGGGTGCAGGCAGATTACGGGCCTCACATAGCTGCTGCCAGGCCCCTAATCTGCCATGGGCCCCTATATACCGCCTCCTCCTGCTGCTGCCAGGTCCAGAGTCTCTCATGGGTCCCTGTACGGCCTCCCATTGCTGCTGTCTCCATCGCCACACTCTGCTGCCATGTGCCACTTTCAGGTCTCTTCACACTGCTGGTGTGTTAAATTTTTTGACATAGGGTGCAGGCAGATTACGGGCCTCACATAGCTGCTGCCAGGCCCCTAATCTGCCATGGGCCCCTATATACCGCCTCCTCCTGCTGCTGCCAGGTCCAGAGTCTCTCATGGGTCCCTGTACGGCCTCCCATTGCTGCTGTCTCCATCGCCACACTCTGCTGCCATGTGCCACTTTCAGGTCTCTTCACACTGCTGGTGTGTTAAATTTTTTGACATAGGGTGCTGCAAGATAACGGGCCTCACATAGCTGCTGCCAGGCCCCTAATCTGCCATGGGCCCCTATATACCGCCTCCTCATGCTGCTGCCAAGTCCAGAGTCTGTCATGGTCCCTGTACGGCCTCCCATTGCTGCTGTCTCCATCGCCACACTCTGCTGCCATGTGCCACTTTCAGGTCTCTTCACACTGCTGGTGTGTTAAATTTTTTGACATAGGGTGCAGGCAGATTACGGGCCTCACATAGCTGCTGCCAGGCCCCTAATCTGCCATGGGCCCCTATATAACGCCTCCTCATGCTGCTGCCAAGTTCAGAGTCTGTCATGGGTCCCTGTACGGCCTCCCATTGCTGCTGTCTCCATCGCCACACTCTGCTGCCATGTGCCACTTTCAGGTCTCTTCACACTGCTGGTGTGTTAAATTTTTTGACATAGGGTGCTGCAAGATAACGGGCCTCACATAGCTGCTGCCAGGCCCCTAATCTGCCATGGGCCCCTATATACCGCCTCCTCATGCTGCTGCCAAGTCCAGAGTCTGTCATGGTCCCTGTACGGCCTCCCATTGCTGCTGTCTCCATCGCCACACTCTGCTGCCATGTGCCACTTTCAGGTCTCTTCACACTGCTGGTGTGTTAAATTTTTTGACATAGGGTGCTGGCAGATTACGGGCCTCCTATAGCTGCTGCCAGGCCCCTAATCTGCCATGGGCCCCTATATACCGCCTCCTCATGCTGCTGCCAAGTCCAGAGTCTGTCATGGTCCCTGTACGGCCTCCCATTGCTGCTGTCTCCATCGCCACACTCTGCTGCCATGTGCCACTTTCAGGTCTCTTCACACTGCTGGTGTGTTAAATTTTTTGACATAGGGTGCAGGCAGATTACGGGCCTCACATAGCTGCTGCCAGGCCCCTAATCTGCCATGGGCCCCTATATACCACCTCCTCCTGCTGCTGCCAGGTCCAGAGTCTCTCATGGGTCCCTGTACGGCCTCCCATTGCTGCTGTCTCCATCGCCACACTCTGCTGCCATGTGCCACTTTCAGGTCTCTTCACACTGCTGGTGTGTAAAATTTTTTGACATAGGGTGCTGCAAGATAACGGGCCTCACATAGCTGCTGCCAGGCCCCTAATCTGCCATGGGCCCCTATATACCGCCTCCTCATGCTGCTGCCAAGTCCAGAGTCTGTCATGGTCCCTGTACGGCCTCCCATTGCTGCTGTCTCCATCGCCACACTCTGCTGCCATGTGCCACTTTCAGGTCTCTTCACACTGCTGGTGTGTTAAATTTTTTGACATAGGGTGCTGCAAGATAACGGGCCTCACATAGCTGCTGCCAGGCCCCTAATCTGCCATGGGCCCCTATATACCGCCTCCTCATGCTGCTGCCAAGTCCAGAGTCTGTCATGGTCCCTGTACGGCCTCCCATTGCTGCTGTCTCCATCGCCACACTCTGCTGCCATGTGCCACTTTCAGGTCTCTTCACACTGCTGGTGTGTTAAATTTTTTGACATAGGGTGCAGGCAGATTACGGGCCTCACATAGCTGCTGCCAGGCCCCTAATCTGCCATGGGCCCCTATATAACGCCTCCTCATGCTGCTGCCAAGTTCAGAGTCTGTCATGGGTCCCTGTACGGCCTCCCATTGCTGCTGTCTCCATCGCCACACTCTGCTGCCATGTGCCACTTTCAGGTCTCTTCACACTGCTGGTGTGTTAAATTTTTTGACATAGGGTGCTGCAAGATAACGGGCCTCACATAGCTGCTGCCAGGCCCCTAATCTGCCATGGGCCCCTATATACCACCTCCTCCTGCTGCTGCCAGGTCCAGAGTCTCTCATGGGTCCCTGTACGGCCTCCCATTGCTGCTGTCTCCATCGCCACACTCTGCTGCCATGTGCCACTTTCAGGTCTCTTCACACTGCTGGTGTGTAAAATTTTTTGACATAGGGTGCTGCAAGATAACGGGCCTCACATAGCTGCTGCCAGGCCCCTAATCTGCCATGGGCCCCAATATACCGCCTCCTCATGCTGCTGCCAGGTCCAGAGTCTCTCATGGGTCCCTGTACGGCCTCCCATTGCTGCTGTCTCCATCGCCACACTCTGCTGCCATGTGCCACTTTCAGGTCTCTTCACACTGCTGGTGTGTTAAATTTTTTGACATAGGGTGCTGCAAGATAACGGGCCTCACATAGCTGCTGCCAGGCCCCTAATCTGCCATGGGCCCCTATATACCGCCTCCTCATGCTGCTGCCAAGTCCAGAGTCTGTCATGGTCCCTGTACGGCCTCCCATTGCTGCTGTCTCCATCGCCACACTCTGCTGCCATGTGCCACTTTCAGGTCTCTTCACACTGCTGGTGTGTTAAATTTTTTGACATAGGGTGCAGGCAGATTACGGGCCTCACATAGCTGCTGCCAGGCCCCTAATCTGCCATGGGCCCCTATATACCGCCTCCTCCTGCTGCTGCCAGGTCCAGAGTCTCTCATGGGTCCCTGTACGGCCTCCCATTGCTGCTGTCTCCATCGCCACACTCTGCTGCCATGTGCCACTTTCAGGTCTCTTCACACTGCTGGTGTGTTAAATTTTTTGACATAGGGTGCAGGCAGATTACGGGCCTCACATAGCTGCTGCCAGGCCCCTAATCTGCCATGGGCCCCTATATACCGCCTCCTCCTGCTGCTGCCAGGTCCAGAGTCTCTCATGGGTCCCTGTACGGCCTCCCATTGCTGCTGTCTCCATCGCCACACTCTGCTGCCATGTGCCACTTTCAGGTCTCTTCACACTGCTGGTGTGTTAAATTTTTTGACATAGGGTGCTGCAAGATAACGGGCCTCACATAGCTGCTGCCAGGCCCCTAATCTGCCATGGGCCCCTATATACCGCCTCCTCATGCTGCTGCCAAGTCCAGAGTCTGTCATGGTCCCTGTACGGCCTCCCATTGCTGCTGTCTCCATCGCCACACTCTGCTGCCATGTGCCACTTTCAGGTCTCTTCACACTGCTGGTGTGTAAAATTTTTTGACATAGGGTGCTGCAAGATAACGGGCCTCACATAGCTGCTGCCAGGCCCCTAATCTGCCATGGGCCCCAATATACCGCCTCCTCATGCTGCTGCCAGGTCCAGAGTCTCTCATGGGTCCCTGTACGGCCTCCCATTGCTGCTGTCTCCATCGCCACACTCTGCTGCCATGTGCCACTTTCAGGTCTCTTCACACTGCTGGTGTGTTAAATTTTTTGACATAGGGTGCTGCAAGATAACGGGCCTCACATAGCTGCTGCCAGGCCCCTAATCTGCCATGGGCCCCTATATACCGCCTCCTCATGCTGCTGCCAAGTCCAGAGTCTGTCATGGTCCCTGTACGGCCTCCCATTGCTGCTGTCTCCATCGCCACACTCTGCTGCCATGTGCCACTTTCAGGTCTCTTCACACTGCTGGTGTGTTAAATTTTTTGACATAGGGTGCAGGCAGATTACGGGCCTCACATAGCTGCTGCCAGGCCCCTAATCTGCCATGGGCCCCTATATACCGCCTCCTCCTGCTGCTGCCAGGTCCAGAGTCTCTCATGGGTCCCTGTACGGCCTCCCATTGCTGCTGTCTCCATCGCCACACTCTGCTGCCATGTGCCACTTTCAGGTCTCTTCACACTGCTGGTGTGTTAAATTTTTTGACATAGGGTGCAGGCAGATTACGGGCCTCACATAGCTGCTGCCAGGCCCCTAATCTGCCATGGGCCCCTATATACCGCCTCCTCCTGCTGCTGCCAGGTCCAGAGTCTCTCATGGGTCCCTGTACGGCCTCCCATTGCTGCTGTCTCCATCGCCACACTCTGCTGCCATGTGCCACTTTCAGGTCTCTTCACACTGCTGGTGTGTTAAATTTTTTGACATAGGGTGCTGCAAGATAACGGGCCTCACATAGCTGCTGCCAGGCCCCTAATCTGCCATGGGCCCCTATATACCGCCTCCTCATGCTGCTGCCAAGTCCAGAGTCTGTCATGGTCCCTGTACGGCCTCCCATTGCTGCTGTCTCCATCGCCACACTCTGCTGCCATGTGCCACTTTCAGGTCTCTTCACACTGCTGGTGTGTTAAATTTTTTGACATAGGGTGCAGGCAGATTACGGGCCTCACATAGCTGCTGCCAGGCCCCTAATCTGCCATGGGCCCCTATATAACGCCTCCTCATGCTGCTGCCAAGTTCAGAGTCTGTCATGGGTCCCTGTACGGCCTCCCATTGCTGCTGTCTCCATCGCCACACTCTGCTGCCATGTGCCACTTTCAGGTCTCTTCACACTGCTGGTGTGTTAAATTTTTTGACATAGGGTGCTGCAAGATAACGGGCCTCACATAGCTGCTGCCAGGCCCCTAATCTGCCATGGGCCCCTATATACCACCTCCTCCTGCTGCTGCCAGGTCCAGAGTCTCTCATGGGTCCCTGTACGGCCTCCCATTGCTGCTGTCTCCATCGCTACACTCTGCTGCCATGTGCCACTTTCAGGTCTCTTCACACTGCTGGTGTGTAAAATTTTTTGACATAGGGTGCTGCAAGATAACGGGCCTCACATAGCTGCTGCCAGGCCCCTAATCTGCCATGGGCCCCAATATACCGCCTCCTCATGCTGCTGCCAGGTCCAGAGTCTCTCATGGGTCCCTGTACGGCCTCCCATTGCTGCTGTCTCCATCGCCACACTCTGCTGCCATGTGCCACTTTCAGGTCTCTTCACACTGCTGGTGTGTTAAATTTTTTGACATAGGGTGCTGCAAGATAACGGGCCTCACATAGCTGCTGCCAGGCCCCTAATCTGCCATGGGCCCCTATATACCGCCTCCTCATGCTGCTGCCAAGTCCAGAGTCTGTCATGGTCCCTGTACGGCCTCCCATTGCTGCTGTCTCCATCGCCACACTCTGCTGCCATGTGCCACTTTCAGGTCTCTTCACACTGCTGGTGTGTTAAATTTTTTGACATAGGGTGCAGGCAGATTACGGGCCTCACATAGCTGCTGCCAGGCCCCTAATCTGCCATGGGCCCCTATATAACGCCTCCTCATGCTGCTGCCAAGTTCAGAGTCTGTCATGGGTCCCTGTACGGCCTCCCATTGCTGCTGTCTCCATCGCCACACTCTGCTGCCATGTGCCACTTTCAGGTCTCTTCACACTGCTGGTGTGTTAAATTTTTTGACATAGGGTGCTGCAAGATAACGGGCCTCACATAGCTGCTGCCAGGCCCCTAATCTGCCATGGGCCCCTATATACCACCTCCTCCTGCTGCTGCCAGGTCCAGAGTCTCTCATGGGTCCCTGTACGGCCTCCCATTGCTGCTGTCTCCATCGCCACACTCTGCTGCCATGTGCCACTTTCAGGTCTCTTCACACTGCTGGTGTGTAAAATTTTTTGACATAGGGTGCTGCAAGATAACGGGCCTCACATAGCTGCTGCCAGGCCCCTAATCTGCCATGGGCCCCAATATACCGCCTCCTCATGCTGCTGCCAGGTCCAGAGTCTCTCATGGGTCCCTGTACGGCCTCCCATTGCTGCTGTCTCCATCGCCACACTCTGCTGCCATGTGCCACTTTCAGGTCTCTTCACACTGCTGGTGTGTTAAATTTTTTGACATAGGGTGCTGCAAGATAACGGGCCTCACATAGCTGCTGCCAGGCCCCTAATCTGCCATGGGCCCCTATATACCGCCTCCTCATGCTGCTGCCAAGTCCAGAGTCTGTCATGGTCCCTGTACGGCCTCCCATTGCTGCTGTCTCCATCGCCACACTCTGCTGCCATGTGCCACTTTCAGGTCTCTTCACACTGCTGGTGTGTTAAATTTTTTGACATAGGGTGCAGGCAGATTACGGGCCTCACATAGCTGCTGCCAGGCCCCTAATCTGCCATGGGCCCCTATATACCGCCTCCTCCTGCTGCTGCCAGGTCCAGAGTCTCTCATGGGTCCCTGTACGGCCTCCCATTGCTGCTGTCTCCATCGCCACACTCTGCTGCCATGTGCCACTTTCAGGTCTCTTCACACTGCTGGTGTGTTAAATTTTTTGACATAGGGTGCTGCAAGATAACGGGCCTCACATAGCTGCTGCCAGGCCCCTAATCTGCCATGGGCCCCTATATACCGCCTCCTCATGCTGCTGCCAAGTCCAGAGTCTGTCATGGTCCCTGTACGGCCTCCCATTGCTGCTGTCTCCATCGCCACACTCTGCTGCCATGTGCCACTTTCAGGTCTCTTCACACTGCTGGTGTGTTAAATTTTTTGACATAGGGTGCAGGCAGATTACGGGCCTCACATAGCTGCTGCCAGGCCCCTAATCTGCCATGGGCCCCTATATAACGCCTCCTCATGCTGCTGCCAAGTTCAGAGTCTGTCATGGGTCCCTGTACGGCCTCCCATTGCTGCTGTCTCCATCGCCACACTCTGCCATGTGCCACTTTCAGGTCTCCTCACACTGCTGGTGTGTTGAATTTTTTGACATAGGGTGCTGGCAGATTACGGGCCTCCTATAGCTGCTGCCAGGCCCCTAATCTGCCATAAGCCCCTATATACCGCCTCCTCATGCTGCTGCCAAGTCCAGAGTCTGTCATGGGTCCCTGTACGGCCTCCCATTGCTGCTGTCTCCATCGCCACACTCTGCCATGTGCCACTTTCAGGTCTCCTCACACACTGCTGGTGTGTTGAATTTTTTGACATAGGGTGCTGGCAGATTACGGGCCTCCTATAGCTGCTGCCAGGCCCCTAATCTGCCGTAGGCCCCTATATACCGCCTCCTCATGCTGCTGCCAGGTCCAGAGTCTCTCATGGGTCCCTGTACGGCCTCCCATTGCTGCTGTCTCCATCGCCACACTCTGCCATGTGCCACTTTCAGGTCTCCTCACACTGCTGGTGTGTTCCATTTTTTGTCATAGGGTGCTGGCAGATTATGGGCCTCCCATAACTGCTGCCAGGCCCCTAATCTGCCATGGGCCCCTATACCGACTCCTCATGCTGTGACGTTGCAACAAGGTGGAATTCAACCCTACATATGTTAGACCGCCTTTACGAACAGCAAAAGGCCATCACAGATTTCCTGATGTTAAAAGCAGATAAAGGTACTCCCTGTGTAACTTAGATGTCAGCCATTGGCAGCTCATGCGTGACACCTGCGCTTGCTCAGGCCCTTTGAGGAGGCCACGCTATTCGTGAGTCGGCAGGACTATGGGATGAACGACGTCATTCCTCTGTTGCACGTCCTGGAACAAATGCTGTTAACAATGGCTGGTCAGGGTGCGGTAGACGTGGCGCACAGATCTCAACGCCACATGGCCCCTGTGGGGGCAGGACTGGAAGAAGAGGAGGAGGTAGAGGAGGACATTGGTGCTCAGGAATTATTGAGTGAAATGGGTGGTTTTTCCACTCAGCGGACAGGAGTGGAGGAGCAGGAGCATCTGGTAGAGGAGGAGGAAGAGGAGACAGAGGACCTAGACGCACCGTGGCAGTATGCTGTGGAGATGGAGGCAGGGAGTCCCTCGCATTCCTTGGCACAAATGGCCCATAGCATGCTCGGTTGCTTGCGTAGCGACAGCCGAATAATAACCATCAGACAGAGGGATGACTTTTGGCTGTCCACCTTGTTGGACCCTCGCTACCGTTCAAAAATGGTGGCCTTTTTCACACCTGCTGAGAGGGAGGCCAAAATAACGTACTATAAAAAACACCTATGTAGTCAGCTGGTCTCTGCCTGTCTGCGCCAACGTCCATCCTCAGACACTGTGGGCCCTGTGCGCTCGTGTTCCGCTGCCATGGCAGCAGGGGAGGGGTGGGGTGGTAGGAGCAGTGGCAGCTCCACCAGCAGCGGCTGCCTCAGTCTGCAGTCGATGATGAGTAGCTTTCTTCACCAGCGCAGTGAGGAAACTACTAACCAGCCGCAGCAGCAGCAGCAGCATCAGGTGGACCTGGAGCAGGACCTCAAACAACAGGCTTAGGCCTACTTGGACAGCACCCTGCCAACCGAGGTAGACAATCCCCTTGACTACTGGGCAACGAAACTTGACCTTTGGCCCCAACTAGCTGAATTTGCCCTTGAAAGGCTGTCATGCCCGGCCAGTAGCGTGGCATCGGAGCGCGTGTTTAGTGCGGCAGGAGGTATTGCAACTCCGCGGAGGACACGACTGTCCACCCAAAGTGTGGAGAGACTGACGTTTGTGAAAATGAATCAGGCGTGGATTAGTCTGGATTTCAAACCACCAGTTCCTGACACAACTGACTAAATCCGCCATGAATCATGCCCCAAACATGTGCCACTTTCAGGTCTCCTCACACTGCTGGTGTGTTCCATTTTTTGTCATAGGGTGCTGGCAGATTACGGGCCTCCCATAGCTGCTGCCAGGCCCCTAATCTGCCATGGGCCCCTATACCGCCTCCTCATGCTGCTGCCAAGTCCAGAGTCTCTCATGGGTCCCTGTACGGCCTCCCATTGCTGCTGCCTCCATCGCCACACTCTGCCATGTGCCACTTTCAGGTCTCCTCACACTGCTGGTGTGTTCCATTTTTTGTCATAGGGTGCTGGCAGATTACGGGCCTCCCATAGCTGCTGCCAGGCCCCTAATCTGCCATGGGCCCCTATACCGCCTCCTCATGCTGCTGCCAGGTCCAGAGTCTCTCATGGGTCCCTGTACGGCCTCCCATTGCTGCTGTCTCCATCGCCACACTCTGCCATGTGCCACTTTCAGGTCTCCTCACACTGCTGGTGGGTTCCATTTTTTGTCATAGGGTGCTGGCAGATTACGGGCCTCCCATAGCTGCTGCCAGGCCCGTAATCTGCCATGGGCCCCCGTACCGACTCCTCATGCTGCTGCCAGGCCCGTAATCTGTCATGGGCCACTGTTGTCGCTTGTTGGCATATTCCGCTCGTTCAGATGCTCCTTCTCCTGCTACTCCTCTTCACGGATTCCGTCAGCAGTCTTTCTTGGAATCCGTTTCCAAGAGACAACAGTTTGCGAGCACGCACCCGACGGTGCAGAAGCTGAACGTCCTCCTGTCCAAGTTGCTGCTGCCAGGCTCGTAATCTGTCATGCGCCCCTGTACCGCCTCCTCATGCTGCTGCCAGGTCCAGAGTGTGTCATGGGCCCCCGTACCGACTCCTCATGCTGCTGCCAGGCCCGTAATCTGTCATGGGCCCCTGTACCGCCTCCCCATGCTGCTGCCAGGTCCAGAGTGTGTCATGGGTCCCTGTACGGCCTCCCATTGCTGCTGCCAGGCCCGTAATCTGCCATGGGCCCCTGTACCGACTCCTCATGCTGCTGCCAGGCCCGTAATCTGTCATGGGCCCCTGTACCGCCTCCTCATGCTGCTGCCAGGTCCAGAGTGTGTCATGGGTCCCTGTACGGCCTCCCATTGCTGCTGTCTCTATCGCCACACTCTGCCATGTGCCACTTTCAGGTCTCCTCACACTGCTGGTGGTTTCCATTTTTGTCATAGGGTGCTGTATGGCCTCCCATTGCTGCTGCCTCCACCGCCACACTGTGGCTCCACACTCTGGTTTTGGCCCCGTGACTGCCCAAATGAGTGAAGTGTGCGGTGATTCTAAGATCGACGGCACTCATCTGCATGTCATACTGACTGACAGTATTATTTCTCTTCCCCAGCAGACTCCAAGGGCATTTAAATTAAAGGTACAGTGTTCTGCACTAATATTAAGTCTCTCTGAAGCCTAGAAACACCCTTTTTTAAGTTAAATTCACAGCGAATTTATTCGACTCGAATCGAATATTGTCCACGAATTCGCCGAATCAGTCGAATCGAATTTTTCATTTCTTCGCTCATCTCTAATTATATCATGTGCCAGTAAAGTTGCTATAATAATATACTGGATCTGCAGCAATTTACTACTGTACTACAGTAAAATAATATGACAAGTGTAATGGAGTCCATGAAAAAAATGCTAAAGTTAATTAGGGGTTGGGTTGTTTTATCTGTAGTGAACATGGCGCCAACATGAACCAAAATTGTTTTCCACCTCTGATTATTCCACAACCACAGCATGAAAACCATTATGTAAGCTTTACATTATAGCAATTTCTGACATTGCCCTTATATTTTTATTTACATATTATTTAATATTTTGATTTTTAATATTTAATATTTTGATTTTACAAAGATTTGTTTATTAACAACATAGTTCATTAACAATACAGGCTCTGCTTACTGCTCTGCAGTACAACTCAGTGGTTGGGCTTTACTGCTCCTTCTCATAATGAATGAATCATCCAACTCATTGCAAACAGTGCGCTCCCTGTGTTGCTGATATTTAACTAATCCATGGTGCCCAGGGGAGTAACTACAGGGGGGGCAAATGCAACCTGACCCCATGCTCCAGGGGGCCCATGCTGCCCCCTGTACACCTGGATAGGAGGGGTGGCGGGGCAGTATATAGAAGAAACAATCCCCTCCATTTTCCGCTTGCAGCTGTTTAAAGCCTGTTTCTCCTCTTCTTCCTCCCACAGGCATTCTGCAGCTGCAGGAGGAAAATGGATGGTATAAGTTCATCTATTTGCCACCCTTCTGTCCCTAATATTCAGCTTTCTCTTCCCCCTGGATGTTTCAGGATGGAGAGCAGGGAAGGGGCCAGTGAATATGTAATTTACCGGCCCATTCCTTGTCTGAATGGACAGTCATTGATCTGTAATTTGTGTTTACTATGCTTTAGTTTGTGAATGAATGGGAATCTCTGTATAGAGCTATTCCTGTCCATTCATTCTGTTCTTCTGAGGCTGCAGATATGGAGATTGAGGGCTGTGTCCTCAATCTCCTTTTTCTGTCTCAATGATGAAACATCAGAGTTCTGTTTAGACCCCTGATATTTTATCAAAGCCCCCCAACAGGGCACCTAAAAAATTGTAAAAAATAATGAAAAAATTTTGAATTAAAAATCTACTTTCATCAGTGGTGGAATTACTAGGGTTGCAAAGGTCACACTTGCGTCCGGGCCCTGGCGTTCTGCCACCGGACTCGGAGGGAAGGGTCCTGGTCTTGGAGGGAAGGGCCTTGGCAGGGGGACCTTTCCTGGTTTCTTGCACCAAGGCCCTGCTGGTTCTAGCTAGGCATCTGCTGTTGGCTCTAATGGTTAATCCACAAATATTTAAATAATCTCTTTTAATATGATTAAGGATAAGCCATATTCAGAGTTTACATTTCCTTAACAATCTGGTGAAAATTTGGAAACTTGTAAAATTTTCACCATTCTGGACAGATGCTTTGGAGTCAATGTTGAATTAGAAATTTAAGTGGCATGGGGTGTTTTTTTAAGGGTGCCATGGGAATTAAATACAAAGAAAAGCAACAGCAAATAAATGAATGAAATAAACTAAACTACCAAAAATATACACTCAACCTATCCCCCTAAAAAAAAAAAAATATATATGTCCTCACTGAAACAATTCTATCTTCATTGTCATTTTGATATCTTGTAAACAGTGATACCTTTTTATTGTATCTTTCTTTTCAGAAACATTACCCAGAATGTGTGCAAAATCTTTGCTCTTGGTATTTGGGATCATCCTGAGTCTCGCCCATCTCTCTTCCTGTCAGACCTGGGAAAAGTTTAAGAAGAAGCACATTGTAGACACACAGAGCATCAACTGTGACCATGTCATGAACAACAGTCTATTCATAGTATCCGGTCACTGCAAGAAACTGAACACTTTTATCGTTTCACAGGCAGCCACTGTGCAGGCCATTTGTAGCAGTGTACCAGGCCATAGCAATGTATCAAGTAGCACAAGATTTCAGCTCATCAATTGCATTCGTAGATCCAATGTAACCCCCCCTTGTCCATATAACTCTAAAGGGGAAAGTAATGTGATATGTGTAACATGTGAGAGAAGACTTCCTGTTCATTTTGTCAAAGTAGGAAGATGTTAACCATCTCAATACCAGCATGTTACACTCTTGCTTTTTTTAGTTTTCAGTGCTGTGATAGGTTGAATGACAATTACTTGATCACACATTACTGTACCCAAAATTAATTATAATTTTTATGAAACAGATGGAGTTTTTTCTTGGTGGTATTTAGGTACCACTAGTTTTTGTTTTGTTTGCTTTTTTCATTTTTTTTAGTATATAAAAAAAGACTGAAAATGTTGAAATGCAAACTGTTTCTCTTAGGCTCTATTATAAAACATATCAAATAAATAATTGATCTTCATGCTTAGATGTATTCTGCTACATTCCTTTGGGAAAAAAAGAGTTTATATTATTTAGTCTGTTTATGTGTCAGCTGATTCACTAAAAACAATATGTTCCCTGCTAACCTACCCTGCCTCTGGCTTGCCTCAATGGTGCTCAAAGTGAGAAAAGGCAAAGAAAAAAAAAAAAGGATACAAAAGCAACGAGAGATCCTTCTAAGAGTAGGGTTCGGATACAGGGCTGTCTTAATAGGATCATGGGCCCCTGGGCAAAGTAATGCACCGGGGCCCCTACCGGTCTGCTCCAATTTACACACCTACTCTCAGGAATTAAAGTATAAATAGCTGATAGAATTAAAATAAATTATTTGTACTTTCAATAAAATTGATTTTAAACAATAAGAAAACATGCCATAAATAGAAGACTAATCAACACAAAGGGCACAGTATGGGGGGAGGCAGAAGGGCTCAGTACAGGGAAAAGGGATCAGGAGGGCCCAATACGGGATCAGGTGGACACAGTACAGGTTCTGGGACACTGCCTGGGATACGCCCATCACAGGACAGCTGAATAAAAAGTGTGACTGTCCCAGCAAACCTGGGACATTTGGAAAATATGATGCATGGGTCCCCATGCACTTGAGGCCCCTGGGCAGTGCTCAGATGTGCCCATGCATTAAGATGGCCCTGTTCAGATGTACAATAATGGAAAGTATACCAAAAAGTGTGGTAAGTATATATTCACATTCATAAAATTTTCTCAATACCATTCCTAGGGTCAAGCAACCCATTTAAGCACATGTGGAGAAAATGACTGCCTCCATGCCGAGTGTGGATAGTCGCACTTGATGCTCATCAGGGTTTTCCAGAGTTTCCTGCACTATACTAGGACTGCACTATACTATCATATCTGGTGAACAGTTGTAAAGTGGATGAGGCCCCAAAAATGGAACCAATGTGTGGTCAGCAGAGGCACCCCTTAAATAAACACATACTTCCACGTGGATTATTCAAAAAGATCAGTATTTACTGATCATAGGGACAGGTGAAAACACATGACATATGGGGATCATTAGCTTGGTGGTGGATGCAGAGGTGTAACTAGAACCTTCAGAGCCCAGTGCAAGAAACCATGAGGAGCATCCCTGACTCAAGCCCTTCCCACTGATTCTGGGTCCTTTACTCCTGCCAAGGGGGCCCTTTTTGTGGTCCTGTAGCGTGACACCCTCACTTGTTCTGCAGCAGGCACCCTTCTTGCCCTTACATTAGAGTCTCCCTTTATATCAGAGTTCCTCTATAGAGTACATCAGTGCAAGGGGAAACTCTGTGGACACTGATGTAAAGGGGAAATCTGCAGATCCTGATTTAAGAGGAAACACTGTGGGCCATGATGTAAGGGGAAACGCTGCAGACTCTGGTGTAAGGGGGAACTCTGATGTAAGAGGTTCTCTGGTCACCAGAGCCCTTCCTTACATCAGAGTTCACAAAGTTCCTCTTTACCTCAGAGTCCACAAAGTTTCCTCTTGCACTGTAAGAGTGAACTCTGCTGACTCTGATGTAAGGGGGAATGTTATGAACTTTATATCAGTGTCCCCCTTTACCTTAGGTCTCCATTCCCCGCTTAAATCAGTGACCCCCACAGAGTGACTGACTAACTGCCCCACTGACTCTGTATGGCCTGGCGTTGTCAGACTCTAAGCTCCTGTAATTGCCTGCAGGCTTAGTCTTTGGTCCTCCTTTCCCCCCCCCCCCGATCCCCCTTCTTGCAGTCTCTTTAAAATTTGCTGGAAAGGCGTTCCATGACATCACCGCGCACCTGGCCAGCGGCCGGCCCCCCACCCAAGCCCAGCCCAGCCCGAGCCAAGCTCAGCTTGGCTAATCAGCTGAACTCAGCTTAGCTCAGGTGGGGGGGAAGGGGGGAAATCCACTGGTAAGGTGCACAGTGACGTCATGGCTCTTAGCACTTTTCCCATAAATTTGAAATGTGCCCGCAAGGAGGGGGTGCGGGGGGTCGGGCTGATAGAGGAGGCTCATGGACAAGTGTAGTTTTAATGGGCATTTTTCTGCTGTACACAGACATTTGCGGACAGCAGAAAAGTTCCCTTTTTTTACTTACAATACTGCTTGGAGCTTCCCACTGTGGGAGAATGCCAGGGTCAAGTCGCAGCTCTTTGTGACTCTGGTAGTTCTGCTGCTTTCCCTAGTGACACAGTGTAAAACCGGGGTAATGAATTAAAAGGTCTACTCAGTAAAGTATTCTTCCAGTAGAGGTTTGAATCACATGTTTATGAGATAACTCCTTCACAGCCCCCCTCCTCTTAGGCTAGGTTCACATCTCTGGTTGGGGAACATTGGAATATTGTAATGTTTTGTGGCAATGGTTGTTTAACTACAGTATATGCCTTTAGCTTCTAACCCATAGCTAGCTACACATCTGATAAAGTATATTATATCAACAGTTGTTAGGCATGAAGCAGCATGATAGCACCGAGTCAATGAGGAGTCCCTCTAGTGGCTTATCAAAAAATCTGTACATTTATTACAAAATCACACAAGAGCAGATAGGTACAAATACATGGGAGGATGTCACCAGCACACTGAGGATCACCAACATGGGTCAAAAAGTTTTAATGACTGATTACATAGTTGCAGCATATTGGTGATTCTCGGTGTGCTGGTGACATCCTCCCTTGCTGATTCTGTTGAGTTCCAGCCTACGGTCGCTGCAGCACCCACTTATACACAGCCATTTTTAAAAATGATTTCCAGTTAAACACTGTCTGTTAACAGTAAGCCTCCAATGTGTAATGGTTGTTTTCCATGACGTGTATATATAAAGTGTAAGTTCACCTTTTCAGAAATAAATGAAAAGGTGAACTAACGCTGTACACCCTCCCCACCCCCTGGTTCCTGCTGTACTTACCTCCACGTCTGATGAGCTGTCAGTGCCTACAGAGCCGGTGTAGCGTTCTGGGAATATGAAATCCCCGCTGTTCTTCCCCTTCCTTCTGTAGGTCTTCTGGAATGGATCATAGTGATTCAAATTGGTCAGTGTCAACATGGCTTTGACCAATCACAATCGCTTTGATCCATCCAAAAGCCCTACAGAAAGAAGAACTAAACTAACCTTTTAAAGCGTAACTTCTCCCAAAAGGGGAGGTTTCACTTGTTTGTATCCCCCCCTCCTCTTTAACATTTGATACATTTTGGGGGAGGGGAGGTGTGAGTACCTGGTTTTGACAGGTACCCACTCCCACTCCCAGTCAGCTCGCCCCGGCAAACCAAGCTGAAGATTAGTCTCCCCTCCTTCCCCTACAGTCTTCTGGGACACATCACAGGTCCCAGAAGACTGCTGGTCCATTCGCAAAGCACAGTGGGAAACTGGCTGTGAAGATGCAACTAAAAAATTGGCTCAGATGAGGATGGTGCTGGAGTTTTGGACAGGTAAGTGTCCTTATATTAAAAGTCAGCAGCTACAGTATTTGTACAGTATTTTTTATTGGAGTTGCCAGGAATGGAACAGGAATATTGCTGATATCTCTAGATTAGAGTCTGCTGGGAACTGCCTCAATTTCAGCTGAGAGATATACTTTAAGTGGCTTACAGCTCTAGTTGTCCCACCACCACTTCCCCATTCCTCTGTCTTGTGCAACAAGTCAATGTACAGTATTTCATAAGAAACCACACACTTCCCTTATCTAACAATACTAGAAAACTGTTGCTGTCAAGTTGTATATACAATATATACCTCTCTCTCTCTCTATACACACTGCTCAAAAAAAATTAAAGGAACACTTTGAAAACACATCAGATCTCAATAGGGAAAAATATCATGCTGGATATCTATACTGATATGGACTGGGTAATGTGTCAGGAACGTAAGAATGCCCCATCGTTTGATGGAAATTAAAATTATCAACCTACAGAGGACTGAATCCAAAGACACACCAAAAATCAAAGTGAAAAAAATTATGCAGCAGGCTAGTCCATTTTGCTAAAATTTCATTGCAGCAACTCAAAATGGTACTCATTTTGTATGGCCCACACATGCATGTATGCATGCCTGAGAACATCGGAGGAGGGTGTCCTGGTGTATTTCCTCCCAGATCTAGACCAGGGCATCACTGAGCTCCTGGACAGTTTGGCATGCAACCTGGCGGAGTCGGATGGACCGAAACATGATATCCCAGAGGTGTTCTATTGGATGTAGGTCAGGTGAATGGTATCAATTCCTTCATCCTCCAGGAACTGGCTTCATACTCTCGCCACATGAGGCTGGCATTGTCGTGCACCAGGAGGAACCCAGGACCCACTGGACCATCTTAGGGTCTGACAATGGGTCCAAGGATTTCACCCCAATATATAATGGCAGTCAGGGTGCCATTATCTAGCCTGTAGAGATCTGTGCATCCCTCCATGGATATACTTGCCCAGACCATCACTGACCCACTACCAAAACGGTCATGCTGAAAGATGTTACAGGCAGCATAACATTCTCCATGGCTTCTCCAGACCCTTTAGGTGCTGGAACTCAAACCCCCCATCCCCATGCAGGGTTCAGTAGTGTGTTTCATACAGAGTGCAGGGTAAAATAGCGTGTTAAATACAGAATATAGGGTTCAGGAGAAGGTGACATACAGAATGCAAAGTTCAGGAGTGTGCTACTTACCAAAAGCAAGGATTCTAGAGTGTGCTACATACAGAATGCAGGGATCAGAGTGTGCTATGTACATAATTCAGGAGTTTGATATGTTTAGAGTGCATGGTTCAGGAGTGTGTTACATACAGAGTGCATGGTTAAGGAGTGTGTAAATACAGAATGCAGTGTTCAGGAAAAGGTGACATACAAAATTCAGGGTCCAGGATTGTGTTAGATACAGCGTGCAAAGATCAGGAGTGTGCTATGTACAGAATTCAGGAGTTTGCTACATACAAAGTGCAGTGTTCAGAAGTTTGTTATGTACAGAGTGCAATGTTGAGGAGTGTTTTATGTACAGAATGCAGGGTTCAGGAGTGCATTACTTACAGAGTGCAGGGTTCAGGAGTACATTATGTACAGAATGCAAGGTTCAGGAGTCCACTATATACAGGGTGCAATGTTCAGGATTGTGCTATGCACAGAATGCAAAGTTCAAGAGCATGCTATGTATGGAATGCAGGGTTAAGGAGTGCGCTATGTATGGAATGCAGGGTTAAGGAGTGTGCTACGTACACAGTGCAATGTATAAAGTGCAACATTCAGGAGTGCATTACATACAGAGTGCAGGATTCAGGAGTGCACAACGTACAGAGTGCAATGTTCAGGAGTGTGTTACTTACACAATGCAGGGTTTAGGAGTGTGTTATGTGCAGAGTGCATGGTTCAGGAGTGCACTACGTACAGAATGCAGGGTTCAGGAGTGTGTTATCTACTGAACTCTCCTCCCACCTCCACCTCAACCCTCCCCACCTAGAGAGTACGGCACTCTCCATTCCAATGAACAAAGCCCTGAATTGTACAATAAATATGTGATAGTACAGTACAACACAGTATCCCAGCAAATGTTCAAAGGTTTACACTTTTTCACACACAATAGAGATAATGGCTGCTCACTTGTGTGAGTCCAAGACAGCAATGTGACCATGATGTAATGCGTAGGGTGTGTGCAAAGGCAGACGCGGACTGGAAGTGACATCATAAGGAAGTAAAACCCAAGATATCTGTGTTTGATGTGATTTTAAAAGTTTTAAAAGTGTAAGTGCATTTCGTTTTTAATAAATACCAATTTTTTTTAACATACTACACCAAAATAGACGTATTGGTATCTTTTTTCAACATGGGCAAGGCAAATATGGCAGCATGAATATAAAAGAGCCTTAAAGGTACCATATCCTTAAAAAAAATGAAACCCTGGGAAATACAAGCAGAGAGTCCCTAGTGGTGTGGAGGTGAAGGAAGATCAGAATACTGGTGGAATCTGGGTATTATCATATACATGCAACATGATACTAATATGGAGGTGAGAGTTCTGTGAGCACAGAGGTGGCACACACTGTACGAAGTCTAGAAGCACAGTGTTTAAAACTTTGGTGCTGGATAATTACTTTAACAAGAGTCTCTTGATTTGTGTCTGTCATTTTATTTAATATCACATTGTGAATTATATGGACTGAGTACTATAGCATTACTTTTGGACTTCTTCTCAGATAATATAGTACTCATAGGTGTCCTTCCTGTCCTAGACTCCTTGTGTACCTCAGCTAGTATTCTATGTCCTGCATGCCATTAAGACGAGCACTCCAGTGCTGCACAATGCTCCTACCATTCATGTTTGTCCTGTATGCTGTGCTTCACCTGTAGGGTCCATGATCCCAACCATATGTGATAGGTTCCCTTTGTGACAGCTTATTGTCTATGACAGGAGCTTTACTCAAATTTATAATAGTGTAGGCAGTTTATGCTGTACTCGTGGAGGATAACATTATCTGATTGACAGATTG
This sequence comes from Staurois parvus, assembly GCF_062004578.1. Classification (NCBI taxonomy): domain Eukaryota; kingdom Metazoa; phylum Chordata; class Amphibia; order Anura; family Ranidae; genus Staurois; species Staurois parvus. Next base: position 1,180,376 of record NW_028318480.1, read on the forward strand.
ATCAATGGGATAAAAGGTGTGCAGCCTTTATAAAGAATCAGGTGTACATATTGAAACATTATCTGCAATCTGGGTATTCAGAATATTCCCATACTAGAGTAAAGAGAGGCTTAAAGGAGACTGCCTTAGGAGCAGGGGCATATTTACCACAAAGCAACCAAGGCATTTGCCTTGGGCAGCATTTTTTAGGGGGGCTGCACTGTACCCTGGAAGAAGGGACATATGCGGCATGGGGACCAGATTTGATCCGAGAGAGGCTGAGGGCTGCTTGATGGTGCATGCAGAGCCCAACTGTCATTCCCGGGGATGTCCAGAGCTGTGAAGGTGAGTGTCTTTATTTCTGTCATCGTGCAGGGTGGGTGTCAGTGGAAGGTTCTCTTTGGTGGGTGGGGGACATGGGACAGGGGTGTTGTTGGTCACTGTCAAGCTCTCTCCATGGTGGGGGGGGGTCTGGTGTTGGTCAGTGTGAGGCTTTCTCTCTGCCAGGGAGGGAAGGGCAGACACTTTTTGTGTTGCCTGGGGCAGCACAAAACCTAAATACACCACTGCTTAGGAGCAGGAGGCATGGCACTGGGTACCTTAAATACTATATTATAATAATAATAATAATATTAGAAAATATAACAAAAATACTTAAAGATGAGATTTATGCCACGGAATTCCACCTGCTTGCGTAGCATGGCATAGGTGATCACAGAACCATGCGTGATAGCAAACTCTGACATGAGACTGAGCTCTTCCAAGTTGTGGCTGTGGTAATATAGGACTTGAATGTAGGGAAATGGTCAACTCCCACTGCAAGCAACAATATGACCTTTTGAGAACTTCCTTTGGTATGAGCCAACTAAGGTTACCAAAATTTGTCTTTGTATGACCCCTTAACCAAGGCTGGGAGGCATTCTTAAATTTTGAGAGACAACTAGACAAATTTAAATAAGGGAATATGCAATTTCCCTAGGTCTGGCACAACATGTCAGTGAATGGGTTAAGAAATCCATCTTGCTCTTTCTTTCACCCAGGTACAATCAGAATTGTTCCAGAATCTCAAACAAATGCTTGCCTCCTTTTCAGTGGGACAGTTTCGACTCAAGCAGGTAGGGTAGTATCCAAGAGTCATATGGATTGGTGGATGACTGTTTCATCCCTGATTTTTTTGCAGGAATTGGACATCGTGCATATTCCACAGTCAATTTGGGTACTATCCTATCAGGTAATATATGAGTCTGGACAAACTCAGATGATTAATACAGATTGGTGCTGGAGAAAGGAAGGAGGTGTGCTATGTCAAGGGAATCAGGACAGGATCATGCGACAGCAATATCACGCAGAATCCTCCTGCGCTCTTATGTAATATAACAGAGAGAAAAAAATGAAAAATATATGAAGGAATAAATAAAATATGAAGTACTACAAAGCTGCTAAGATCTAATCCTATACCAATAGGTCCCAGAAACATAAAAAGCAATAAATGATGTAGCGTTCATGTAAATACAAATATTAAATAATGATGACCACACAGTGAAAAATACACACGTCACAGATGGTAGATGACTGAGATAAGGGGGGTGTCCCCCAATCCACATGGGGATAATAAATACGTGACCCCTTAATCCACAATCAGGGACATAAACAGGTGTTAAGTGAGTCCCTATACCGAGATCAAATGCTTCAGTGTGAGTGAAAAACAGCACTGCAAATCAATCAAAAAACAGTCCAGTGATCTGTGTAGCATTCCTTCTGATCATGCAAATAAAAATGGAATGTATATGAACCAACACACCCTGGATGTGATCCAATAATGGCTGTAATGGCCTCTCACCTCCACCCTGCGACCCTGCAGGGCCACAGAGCTGTATTAATATCACCACTGGGCCTCTCAGCAAGCAGCACTCCTCAGGAACTGGTAACTTGAAAAAGGCTCTCCAGTAATCAGTATCCACCTTTCCAAATTCTCCTTGGGGACCAGTGAACAGGATGAATCATAACTCAGCAAGCCTTTGGAGTGTCGGAGGAAACTGGAGTAGCCAGAGGAAACCCACGCAGGCACAGGGAGAGCATGCAAACTCCAGGCAGGTGGTGCTGTGGTTGGGATTCGAACCAGCGACCCTAGTGCTGCCCCCTAATAAAAAATGACAGCGCTATATAAAAACCTGCTGCCCCTGCTCCATGGTTCAGCCTCTCCTCTTCTTCATATGTGTCTATGTGAAGAGAAGAGGCTGAACCATGGAGCAGGGGCAGCAGGTTTTTATATAGCGCTCTCAGTTTGCATCAGTCCCTAACCCTCAAGGGGGGGCAGCACTAGGGTCGCTGGTTCAAATCCCAACCAGAGCACCACCTGCCTGGATTTTGCATGCTCTCCCTGGCTACTCCAGTTTCTCCGGCTACTCCAGTTTCCTCCGACACTCCAAAGGCTTGCTGAGTTATGATTCATCCTGCTCACTGGTCCCCAAGGAGAATTTGGAAAGGTGGATACTGATTAAAGGAGAGCCTTTTTCAAGTTACCAGTTCCTGAGGAGTGCCGCTTGCTCAAAGATGGCCGCCGGCCTCCACGAGGTACGGAACGGCGTGATGTCACCGGCTAGGCTCCACTCTGATGCGTTTCGTGCGGACGAGCACGTTATCAAAGGGAGCGAGCACTAGCCGGACGAATTCTTATATACTGTTTCCCGCGCATGCGCGGTGAAAATGAAAAAGCCGGTGACGCTATTTTTGGCCCGCTCGCGCATGCGCAAAGCATACGATAGCGGCCATTTTCTTGGTTATCGCGGATCAGGGAAGGCGATCATTGTGCACTTAGGTGAAACCATCTCACCTGCACTGAAATTAAAAATACCATCACCTGTAATAGTACATACGTTGTTTACCTATTAGAGTGCGGCTGTGGGAAACAATATGTTGGGAGGACAACAAGAAGGTTACGGGATAGATTGCGTGAGCACTTAAAGAATATTAAAAAAGGTTTTAAGGACCATTCTTTATCTTTGCATTGCCATCTTTGAATCTGGGAAACCCTGTGAGTGACCTGTCTGTTTTTACTCTGCAATAAAGGATCTCTTTTTGAAACGTACTACACTATCCGTGTTTCTCGGGGTGGGCTTTTTTTGGTCAAGCCCCCCCCCCCCTCTCTTAAGTTGGATACCTCATATGAGTGCCCTGGGTGAGGAATCTGGATCAGTGCTATAAAGGGTCTCTGGATGTCTGGAATCCCCCTGCTGGCCAAGGAAAAGTTTATCCCCATCAGAGTGACAGCTTGCCAGATGATCCACACAGGTTCAGCTTTCTAGGACCAGGAGTGGTCTGACAACTCAAATGCGCATATTATGCGCTTTCTGGTGAGTGCATAATATTCGACACCTTTCAGCACGGAGTCAACCACCTTTGCACGGTTTATTGGGACTATTTTATCATGATATGAGGACACTTATCAAATATTATTAAGCACCAATAGCCCATCACTTGTCACTTTATATGTATTTTTATATTTTTACATTGACTATCTGTAGCGCTGCATGTGTTGTTACTATAGTGTGAAGGTTTGAGGTTTGTGCCTTTCATGCTAGCTGCTTACCATCCATCTCCAAGCGCTCGTTAATTATTCTTTTTTGCTGATTTGACCACTACATACTTGGTTATACTGAGCTGCTGGAGCATTACCTTTCAATAGGTTTATATACCTAGTTCTCTCTCCCCCCTCCTCTTTTTCTTTTCCTTAAATCTAAATGGAAGAGGATATTTTCGAGTTTAGGTCTAAGAGACCGGTGTTATCCGAGGAGGTATTTACCCATGAGGATGACTTTGATGACCTCCATGGGTTATTTTTACATCTGTCTAACCATACCACCTCTGAGATCAGAACCCTTTGGGATATCACCTTTTTGGAAAAATATATCAAGGAGGGTATGGTTCCCAGATCTCTGAGGTGGGAGGTTCCTCCGGAAGTCGGAGATGTTAACAGTGAAGTAGAATGGTTTTCATTCTTCAATAATAAAGGTTTGGACCTGTTAGCATTTTTGGTGGCCAGGAAGAGAAAGAAACTAATATACCTAGACAATGAGATTAATAAAACTAAGGTAAAACTACAACCTTATAAAGGGAAGGATGAATATAAGGCAGAATCAAATCGGCTAAAGACTCTTCTTGATAAAACTGAGAAGGAACAGAAAACCAAGAAAAGGAAAAAATATGGGAGAGACTGCAAAGATTATGCAAATAAAGAAATTTTTAAATGGCAGACTCCCAGCCTTCCTCCTTCATCACAGACTGTAACCCAGTCAGAAGGTAATGTTTCTAGACCTTATATTCATCCTAATAAAGGCAATGCCCCACGAACTAATCCCCAAAAATTGATGGGGACACCAAAGAGAAACAATCATAGGGTCAATGATGTTAGACCCCCTAGCACACCGAATCCCTTGCAAAACCAATATAACGTACCCACCTTCAATAGGTTTCAAGGGTTTAATCAGATGCATACACCTTTTTATGGGGATAGGAATTTTAAACCACATTCTAACCATAATCATAATCACAATAACAATAGAACAGGTGGTAATCGAAATGGTAATGGAGGGCACCCTCGTAAACCACAACAAGGGGGTACCTGGAGAAATACAAATAACTATAATCAAGCGAATTATGGGAATAATAACTACTATCACCAAGAAGGAGGGAGAGGTGATTGGACCCCAGGTAGGCACCAATATAATTCCAGTCAAGACTGGGGCCCATCACCAAGGGGATACCCTTCCAATAATTATGACCCTCAGCACCGGGACTACCCACAAGTTTCTGTACAAATGAATGAGAATTATTCGTATCCGAATCCTGACCAACAATACTCACACCCACAAAGTCATTTTTTAGGAATAGGCCCAGCAAGAAAAAGAAGCACACGGTCAGAGGAAGGAGAGGAGGAAAGAGGGTACATAGACAACAAAAAAAGAAAGACCTAAACTCTAGAGGGATTTTTAATTTAAGTAAACAAGAACTAACTGAGAATGAATTAAACCTCTTGAACAAAGGGCTGAAATTTGCACCAAGAGCTAAACTTAACAAATTTGACACATATATTGACATTCACAAATTTACGAGGAAACTAGCTATGAAAAGATATTTTCGGAATGCCCCCCCTACGAGTATTTCCTCCAACCCTGCCACTAGCACTTTTAAGTATTCAGGACTCAAGAATGCTTCTCTGTTCAACCCCCCAGCCCATTCGTATGTTAATGTTTTTAAAAGTCTAGTTTTAAAAGACCTAGAAAAAATTAAGGTCAGAAATAAAGATAATTATAAACACAGAGAATCGCTGGTAAAATCTTTACTTGAAGAAAAAGATCTGGTAGTGCGCCCAGCCGATAAAGGTGGGGGGGTAGTTATTATGGACAAGACAGACTATGTTAAGCAGGTATATCTTATCTTAAATGATAAGAACACCTATCAAACTCTTGATCGAAACCCTCTGATCCCTTATAAAAGATCATTGAGGAGTATTATTAACAAAGGTTATGATATGGGTATTTTAACCAAAAAGGAAAAAGATTATTTGTGCCCTATCTCACCCAAATTACCGGTCCTATATTGCTTGCCTAAGATACATAAAGATCTGACTAACCCCCCGGGGAGACCTATAGTGAGTGGCATTGGCTCCCTAAGCTCAAGGATTGGTGAATACATCGATCATTTTCTGCAGCCCCTGGTGGCCAAGACACCAGCATTTCTAAGAGACACAAAACAAATGCTTGTAGACATTAAAAATATTAAACTAAATTCCCCTACATATTTGGTCACAGCAGATGTGTCAGCTCTTTATAGTAATATTAAACATGATGATGGAATGGCAGCAGCAGATTTTTATCTCAATATGGCCTCAGACATCCCTGTGATACAAAGAACATTTATTTTAGACCTTCTTAAATTTGCCATGACACACAACTACTTTTGGTTTGGGAATGAATTTTATTTACAAACTACTGGTGTCGCTATGGGCGCCAAGTTTGCCCCAAGTCTGGCAAATCTATTTATGGCCAGATGGGAGGAAGATCTCATCTACTCTAGAGAATGGCCTAACCTTTTGTTTTATCGGAGGTACATTGATGATGTGTTCTTATTGTGGCAGGGGGACGAATTCACTCTTAAGAATTTTTTTATTACATTAAATTTTAACGAATTAAATATTAAACTCTCTTACCAGTATGATCTTAAACAAATTAATTTTTTAGATCTTACCCTTTTTGTATCAGATATAGACATTTTAACCAAAACATTTTTTAAAGAGACGGACCGGAATAGTTTTATTCCACTTGATAGTTGTCATCACCCAAAATGGTTAATGAATATTCCGAAAGGCCAATTTCTTCGGATAAAAAGAAATTGTGACAATATTGAAGATTTCCATAGACAGTCTATAATTTTAAAAGAAAGGTTCTTGGAAAAAGGGTATGATGAACCTTTCCTGACTAAAGCAATAAAGGAAGTACAAAATACTGATAGGAAAGAACTACTCAAACCCACTACAGCTGCTAACAATAACATTGTCTGTCCCTTCATTACAAATTTCAATACCCAATATAAAGATGTTTCCAAAATAATTAAGAAAAACTGGTCCATCCTTTTGAATGACCCATTATTGGGAAAAGTACTACCCGACCGCCCAGAGATTATTTTCCGGAGAGCACCACCCCTCAGGTTGTCTTTAGCCCCCAACATTGTGAACCCCCCAAAAACTGTCACATTTAACCTTGGGCATAGAGGTTTTTATCCTTGTAATAGGTGCATGATCTGTGTTGATAATGGCACACACAAGAGACCGGTGAAGACCTTTGCCTCTAATATCACTAACAGAACTTATGAAATTAAAAATACCATCACCTGTAATAGTACATACGTTGTTTACCTATTAGAGTGCGGCTGTGGGAAACAATATGTTGGGAGGACAACAAGAAGGTTACGGGATAGATTGCGTGAGCACTTAAAGAATATTAAAAAAGGTTTTAAGGACCATTCTTTATCTTTGCATTATCGGCTCTGCCACAATAACAATCCCAAATGTTTGAAATTTGTTGCGATAGACATTGTGAAACCACATTGGAGGGGCACTTACAAAAAGAGATCGGTTTCCAAGTTGGAAACCAAGTGGATTTATGAGCTACGGTCCCTTTTCCCTCAAGGCTTGAATGTAGACCTTGACATTAATTGTTTTATTGATACAAGTTGATATGTTTTAATTGTTTTTAATTAACTTTTATTTTTATTTTTATTCACCTAAATGCATATATGTATATGTTTATACATTTTATCGATGGCTCACACAAAATTGTTTTATATTATGTGAAGTGTAAATTATCCTGGCTCAGGGGGTTGTTTTTTAGGCATTGTTTCTAATATTTATGAATTATTTATCCTGATTTTTTTGATGATTGGCTATTACCTTATTATATTTAAATATATTTATAGGCAAGTGCAATAAATGTCATGTAATTGGCCTTCATCAAGTAAATTTGACTACACCTGTATTAAATTCCATTATAAGGAAGTCAGGGATAGTCTAATGATATACACAATATTTATTATGGCCAGTATACATTGTAATATGAATGGCTTTCCGCCTCCTGTATACTGGCCCTCTATACAGCAGTGCAGGTGAGATGGTTTCACCTAAATGCACAATGATCGCCTTCCCTGAGCCGCGATAACCAAGAAAATGGCCGCTATCGTAAGCTTTGCGCATGCGCGAGCGGGCCAAAAATGGCGTCACCGGCTTTTTCGTTTTCACCGCGCATGCGCGGGAAACAGTATATAAGAATTCGTCCGGCTAGTGCTCGCTCCCTTTGATAACGTGCTCGTCCGCACGAAACGCGTCAGAGTGGAGCCTAGCCGGTGACGTCACGCCGTTCCGTACCTCGTGGAGGCCGGTGGCCATCTTTGAATCTGGGAAACCCTGTGAGTGACCTGTCTGTTTTTACTCTGCAATAAAGGATCTCTTTTTGAAACGTACTACACTATCCGTGTTTCTCGGGGTGGGCTTTTTTTGGTCAAGCCCCCCCCCCTCTCTTAAGGTGGATACCTCATATGAGTGCCCTGGGTGAGGAATCTGGATCAGTGCTATAAAGGGTCTCTGGATGTCTGGAATCCCCCTGCTGGCCAAGGAAAAGTTTATCCCCATCAGAGTGACAGCTTGCCAGATGATCCACACAGGTTCAGCTTTCTAGGACCAGGAGTGGTCTGACAACTCAAATGCGCATATTATGCGCTTTCTGGTGAGTGCATAATATTTGACACCTTTCAGCACGGAGTCAACCACCTTTGCACGGTTTATTGGGACTATTTTATCATGATATGAGGACACTTATCAAATATTATTAAGCACTAATAGCCCATCACTTATCACTTTATATGTATTTTTATATTTTTACATTGACTATCTGTAGCGCTGCATGTGTTGTTACTATAGTGTGAAGGTTTGAGGTTTGTGCCTTTCATGCTAGCTGCTTACCATCCATCTCCAAGCGCTCGTTAATTATTCTTTTTTGCCAATTTTGGCAATATATTGGGATCAAAATAGAGTAATCCAAGTATCCCATACATTAGAGGAAGGCGCTAAGGTTTCCTGCTGGGAAAGTTTATTTGGATACAGTTCAAAAGGCACCGATTTCCTAGATATCTTACTCCACCCTGTTGTTGTCCTGATTTGTGTAATTCCCTTGCTCTTCCTAATACAAATAATAATGTGCTTTACTATTACGAGAATAGGGAAGCCTATCCTGCCCTCAGCTAATAATGGAATCTTCTATTCCTCCTACCAGTCCATCCCCCACACTTATTACTTTTTGTACCACTAGCCCCTCCCTCTTAGACTGTAAGCTCCAAGGAGCCTCCTAACTCTCTTGTATTGAACTGTATTGTTGCTGTATTGTCTCCCGTTATATTGTAAAGCGCTGAGCAAACTGTTGGCACTATATAAATCCCGTATAATAATATAATAATAATTAAGAGAATGAACGCTAAAGCTATGAGGATGTATACTTCAATTAGGTATCTCCTCTTGAGAAACAAAGAGGTCACTAACGCAGAAGCTACTATATGAACAGCCTGATCCAACCCACACCAGTGCAAAGGAATCTTCACTTTAGGAGAGGACCCTAAAACAATATAAAGGTAGAAGAAAAGAAAACTATATTTTTTTATTTTGTTTTGTTTTCTAAATTGGAGAAGTAAAGTGCAGCCAGGTTTAACTAAATTCTAAAAGTTTTAATTAGCAGTTGTTTTTAATTCTCTCCTTTTTAATATTTATCTGCCTGACTTATATATAGTGAAAGTAATTAATTTCACCTATTGATGATTAGTGTGGGAGAGGAGTTGCCTTTTTGTTAAGTTACTGCTGCAGCTGCTGCAATGTTTTTTTCTAATGCAGTTTGCGATCATTTTCAGGGCAATGAGCTGTTGTTTAATTTATTATTTTGCTTTTTTTTTTACTTTTTTTTTAAAGAATACAGATTCAATGCTCTTTAACAACTTAAAGTTAAACGTCTGTGATAAAAATCATAGCATTAAATCTGTACCTTTTTATTCTGGCTTCTTTTTATTACTTGTCTCTCTCTTTTTTTTTTTTTGTTCATAGTCTTATCTTTAATTACTTTAACATAATGACTATTTGGCTAACCTCTCCTCATTCCACTCATTTCTTCAACCTGAGCCCTGTGAGCAGGTGGGGTGAATCCAGGGACTGTGACCTGACAATGGCATGCAGTGCTGACCATCCCCAAATTCAAAGGTTCTGGTAAATACTGGCTGTAGCTCAGACTCTGCATCCTATGGGGATAATACTTTGCCTGTCCATATTATGACCTTTATATTAACCTTTAATGGCCAAACAAACTTGATTTCCCCAAGCAACTGTATGCTGACACTCTCCTGTTTTGTAATCATGTATCATTGCCTGGACTCCAGGCCCTGGAGGCCTACCTTACCACCACCTGAAGAAGAAATTACAATAACCAAGTCATCTCTTGAGGCAAAGGTGCTACAACTGTAACAGTTGCCCCCTTCTCTAATTCTTTTCGTACTAACCCTGGAACCCCTTCTCTGCTGCCTACGAGGCAATATGGATATTAAAGGCTTGTCAGTCTCAGGTTCCACCTACAAGCTCGCTGCTTTTGCAAACAATATTCTGCTTTTTTGCTCCCAAGCCCCATGTCACGATCCTGAAACTCCTTAAGGATGTTTCCCACTTTAACACTATATCTAATCTCCAGATTAACTTTTTAAGATCTTATGCTTTGAATATCTTACTACCGCGAAAAAACAGTAGAATATTTTCAATCCTCTTTCCCACTCCTATGGAAAACAGAGGCCATCACTTTTCTGGACATGCAGCTCCCTGCCTGCCTGTCAGAACTGTACTCTAAAAACTACCCTCCAATCCTGTGAGACATACAGCAGGACTTTTACCTGTGTGCACTCAACCTCCCACACTATTAGAGGAGATCTACACCAGAACCGCCCCACAATGCCTCCTGGTCTCCATGATCCACTCCTTAATTTTTATTGACTGTCCACCGAATGCCAGCAGAGCGTGTCAAGCGTGATCTGTTGAGGATTGGGAACACGTTTATATACACTTGCACAGAGGATTAATAAATGTTAATACACAGGAAAATAGTTAGAAGTTACTATCTAGATAATATAGAATCCTGACACAGCTTCACAAATCTTCTCCCACTGCCTCACCCACATGCTGGTGCTGTGGTATAGACTTAGGTACCCTACTGCACACCTGGTGGTCATGCACCACTCTACAATTTAGAGGTTTTTAGCTATTGACTCTACAGACAGTTGGAACTTCTGCGCACTGTACGCTTCAGCATACGCTGACCCCACTCTGTCATTTTACGTGGCCTACCACTTCATAGCTGTGTTGCTCTTGTTCCCAGTTGCTTCCACTTTTTTATAATCCCATTAACAGTTGATGTGGAATATTTAGTAGCAAGGAAATTTCACGGATGGACTTATTGCACAGGTGGCAACCCATCACGGTACCACGCTTGAATTCATTGAGCTCCTGAGAGTGACCCATTTTTTCACAAATGTTAGTAGAAGCAGTCTGCATGCCTAGGTGCTTGGTTGTATACATCTGTGGGCATGGAGGTGAATGGAACACCTGAATCCAATGATTTGGAGTGAAGAGGTGTCCCAATACTTTTGGCAATATAGTGTATATATATATATATATATACACTATATTGTCAAAAGTATTGGGACACCCCTCCAAATCATTTTATGCAGGTGTTCTAATCACCTCCATGGTGTGAACGTGAACTGAATCTTTGCTTCTGATTCCATCAGTCAGGTCACTTCATCCAAAGGTGTCCAAATAAATCAAGTGAAACAATTGCAGAAGCTGGTCAAAGAGAATTGTCCATATCTAGGAAACAAGTGGGTTCCATTACACAAACCTTGTCTTCCATAACAAAAGGAGAAAACGAGATGGTCCGTTATCACTCTTAAAGAGCAAGACCAATTATTATCCACCTCAGCAATGGCCCAGAGGGATTTGAAGTTTACTGGAGAAAATTGCATCACCCAAATACCCAAATCATTCCCAGTGTATATGGAGACACTGGATGGATCTCCACTCACCTCTGGAGTAATCATTCAGGAACTACTTCTCTGTGGTTAAGTATCAAACCTGGATATCAAGAGTTAATTTCCTTCAATCTGATCTCTTCTCCTCAGTTTTCTGTTTTTCTGGGAATACCATGCTTTATCAGTTCATAACCCCTCTATTGACTGTCAGGCCAGAAACCTTACCTTTTCTTCTGAACATTATCAGTTACACTGTTTAAAGAAGGACATCCCACCTGCTATTATCGGAGTGACATTGATTAATCTAGAAAGATTGCCCCCTCAGTACCAAGACATTAAGGACATTTGTGATAAGAAAAATGCAGACCAGTTGCCAAAGCACCGTGCCTATGATTTCCCAATAGAACTTTTACCAGGAGACCCAATTCCCTGTGGCTGCCTTTATAACCTTTCGGAGCCTGAACTGAAAGCATTAAGGGACTTTCTGCAAGAAAACCTGGTGAAGAGATTTATCTGCCCTTCAACTTCCCCCTCTGGAGCCCTGTTATTTTTTGTTGAAAAAAATAATATGGGACCCTGCGCCCATGTATTGGTTACAGAAAGTTAAATAAAACTACAGTTAAAAATAGTTACCCACTTCTATTAATTCCAGAGCTATATGAGAGACTAAGAACAGCTAAGATTTTTTTCACGCTTTAACTGTGGGTCGCACCTTGTTCGTATTCGACCTGAAGATGAATATAAGATGACCTTTTTTAACAAGATATGGGCATTATGAATCTTTAGTAATTCCCTTTGGCTCTGTAATGCACCAGCTACCTTCCAACATTTCATAAATGATGTTTTCAGAGACTTGTTACATCAATTTGTTGCGGCTTACCTGTATGACATACTTATCTTTTCTACCAACCCACAGGAACATCGGGATCATGTCCGTACAATTTTAGAACAACTACGACAAAATAAATTATACATTAGGTTGGAAAAATGTAATTTTGAACAGACCTACTGAACATCCTAGACCGGCCTACCCCAAAGAACATAAAAGATGCGCAATGGTTCTTTGGATTTGCCAACTTTATCAGAGATTTATTAAAACTTTTTCAAAAATTGTGGCCCCCATTACCCATGAGACTAAAAAGGAAGCATATTTTCAGTGGTCCACAGAGGCGGAAATGGCCTTCTCACATTTAAAATCCCTATTCACCACTGCACATGTACTAGTACACCCTAACCCAGAACTTCCTTTTATAGTAGAAGTAGATGCCTCCAATACAGCCATTGGAGCAGTTCTTTCTCAAAGAATTTGTTAAATGTTGTTATTACATCCATGTGCTTATTATTCTTGCCAAATGACGATGGTGAAACAGAATTATAATATCGGTAAAAAGGAACCTTTAGCAATAAAAGTTCGATTGATGCCACTTACAGTTCCTCTACAGTGCGGAGCAGCGGTGACACATCACAGAGTGTATTAGTGCCGAGATATTGGGCACTGGATCATATGAGTGCATTCTTGTTTTTATACTGCTTCATTTTAATAAAACTACTACACTATGAGATTTTCCTCCTTTGGTATATGATGATTCGCTGCTGAGGAATATGGCCATATAGGGATGATATCTGGAAATACAGAAGAGAAACCCACTGGGAATTTAGGTCCTGGGCAAATAAGCACTTATGACCTTCTTTTAATTAGGGGTCATGGATGGGTGGTGAGTGCATTATTAGTGGCACAAGGTGGTGGATCACAAAGAAAAATTGCATTTCATTTATTGATCATAATATTTGTTTGTGTATTGATATATATAGCCCTTTTTGGTATATGTATTTGCCGGACCTTTTTTATATTTGAAAGAAGAATGTATGTCCCTGAAGAGGTTGGTGCATGATTCAAAATCTTATGGTCACCCTGGAATAAGGAAAACAGTAGACCTCCATGCCCATAACTTTTGGTGGCCTTCCTACGTAAAGGATTATGTTCTCTCATGTGAAACCTGTGCCCACCATAAGGTACCACACTCCCTCCCTGTAGGTCAATTACAACCCCTCCCTGTGCCATCATGATCATGGCAATGCATTTCTATGGATTTTATTGTTGACCTACCACCGCCCAAGAAATTTACAACTGCCATGGTAGTAGTAGTTTGTTTAACGAAGATGGACCATTTTTTTTTACCCATCACCAGCATCCCTACAGCTGAAGACACTGCAGGAATACTAATATGAGAAATTTAGAGATTGCATGGTCTTCCAAATGAAATAATATCAGAACTCTTTGCTCCTCCTATGCACTTCCTGATTTAAGCCATGCCCCTGCACTTCCTGTTGCAGATTGTTGTGCTCCTCTCAGTATTTTTATCCGCAGCCTCGAGCTACCACTATTACTACTTGAAATCGACCTTGGCTTGTTACCCTGACTACAAAACTTTTCTCCTATATCGACTTTGACTTGGGACTCCGACTACAAAACTCTTCTCCTGCATCGACCTTGGTTAGTGACTCTGACACCAATCACCTGTCTAGCTGTTCAGACAATTCAACCTCTTAAGAACTGTGAAGGGTGCTTATCCTTACATTGTCACCCATTGGTCTCCAGTCTCTACAGGTATTTTCCTAACATCTACTGATCTAGATGGTATAGAACCCTGACACAGATTCTCCCCAACTGCCTCACCCATATGCTGGTGCTGTGGTAGTGACTTAGATACCCTACTGCACACCTGGTGGTCCTGCACCACTCTACAACCCTTTTAGGAAGGAAGTTCATGATATCATCGCTCAAATTACCACATACACCCTAGACTTCACCCCAGTCCAGTTCCTCCTTCATCACACATCACTCTCTAAGAAAGCATATTATAAATCTCTTTCTATGCACCTAGTTAATGCAGCCAGAATGTGCATACTGGTAAGGTGGGGATCTGTAGACTCCCCACCCCCCAGTGATTACTGACCGGTTCAAACACATTAGGAAAGTCAGAGAAATGAAAGCGTTCATAAGTATAGCTCATGATGCCCCTTCCAAATTCACCCACACCTGGGCCTGTTGGCTGTACTACCAAGAATCCAGAGATTTCAAGTGACATATATAGGATCCTTAGCTACACATACCCTAGGCCAATCTACTCTCCCAGCATACTAATTGCATTCGAGAGGCGGAGGTCGTTCGGCTCTACCAATGTTTTGAATTACTACCTCCAACTTATTGCTGGGGCAGCACAGTGGCTAAATGGTTAGCACTTCCTCCTGGCAGCACTAGGGTCGTTGGTTCGAATCCCAACTACGGCACCACCTGCCTGGAGTTTGCATGTTCTCCCTGTGCCTGCGTGGGTTTCCTCCGGGTACTCCGGCTTCCTCCCACACTCCAAAAGACATGCTGGTAGGTTAATTGGATCCTGTCTAAATTGGCCCTAATATGTGTATGTATGAATGTAAGTTAGGGACCTTAGATTGTACACTCCTTGAGGGTTAGGGACTGATGTGAATATACAATATACAGTATATGTGTAAAGCGCTGCATAAATTGATGGTGCTATATAAGTACCTGAAATAAATAAATAAATATTGTACGTATTCATGATTCTGAATGTTTCACTGTACTCATGGGGATGGTTACCCCATCCTATTTGTAACATTCTTGATTTACCCCAGTTTCCTCTCTTGAGGATTTGTCTATATTTGTAGTACTGTTGCTTGTTTGAAAAGTCTTAATAAAACTTTGTGTAAAACAAAGGTGCAATGACTAGACCTTTCTTAACTATATTTTACCATGCTGAACAGTGCCATCTTGTGCTCTGATCCATTCTGTGCTAACATCACACAATTTTCTCAAGCTAAGGGAGTAAAGATGCTAGGATCCCACCAATTAATTTGGAGTTCTGCCCTTCCATGGCAGAAGAACAAGGAAATATCACAGCATAGGCACTTTTTGACCTGGATGTGAGGTTTTAGAGATATAATAACTCCTTTGATCGCTATGTCTCAAGTATACCTTGATGTGTTCATCAGAACAGACAGGGAGTTTCGTCACGCTCAAGAAAGAAGAGGAGGCCGCAGTAGTTGTGGGGATGGTTAGGCCTTCTGGGCTGTCATGAGTGGGTACAAAATCACTGCGCATTAGTTGAAGAATGAATTACAGAGGGAACTGAAATAGAAATATGGGCCTGCTATGTTTTTTTTCCTTGAACATCATTAATGACAGACATCAATATTAGTGAACTTCTGACATACAATATGGCTCTATAGTTTCAGAACATTGTTAGACATGAACTAGGATTCTCAGAATAAGGGGTCATAAAAAGACTTCATAAACCAGCCTTGGAATTTTATCTGGAGGAACTATCCTGACAAAAGTCTTTTCTATGGCCACCTGATAGTGTAATTTATGGATTATAAGTGTAATTTTAAGTAAACTTAAAGGGGTATGTGGCAGGTGTCTCTGTGGGGAGTCCTTTGTCATGCCTGGAGAAAGTCACTTGAAAGAGGTCAATAGTGTTGAGAATGTCCTGTCATAAATGCCAACTATTGACCTCCAGATGACCTGTATCTTAATATTTTGTCACATCGCAACAGTGCAATCCATTGACTAAAAGTAGTAAATTCTTAAGATATTTGAAAGAGTGTGTCTCTACCTGGATGGGCAGGAGTAAGTGGTGGCATTTGCAAGTGTATATATGATCAGGAAACAGCTCTACATCTCTCTCCCTCTATAGCTCTATAATGAAATGTAAGGATGTGTAACGTAACTCCATTACTGTATCTCTTTCATTTTGTCTGTATCTTTCTTTTCCTGCAACTCTTCCTCTCCATTGGCAACATTTTGTATTTTATTTTGTAACATCACTGGTTTTAAGCTATACAATTCACTTTATTATTAAGAGCAAATATTTATTTCTGTTTTTTAATAAATTAGATCTATATTTAATAACACTGCTTTTCTTAGTTATTTTAGTAATCATATTGTCTTTTTTTCCCCAAATTATACTTACCTAGTTGGAGGCAGCATTGGTCCAATGCTGCATCTGTCCCCTGCTGGCTCTAAGTGTGAGATCTCAGCGATCACATGACCATTGATTGCTGAGTTCTCACCTTCGCTGAGAGCAACCAGGATAACCTGGAGTCAGAGGAAGTACTGTAGGTTGAATGATGCTGGCTATTAGACTGAGGACATCTAGTGGCAGAAATGAAGCACTGCAGGTAGAATCTCTTGACTGTATTTGAATATTGCTATAGGATCTGTGTATTTATTTGAACCACTTCAAGTTCGGACACTTTTACCCCCTTCCTGTCCAGGCCAATTTTCAGCTTTCAGTGCTATCACACTTTGAATGACAATTGCGCGGTCATGCAACACTGTACCCATATGAACTTTTTAGCATTTTTTTGAGACAGATAAAACTTTATTTTGGTGGTATTTGTTCACACTTGAGATTTTTATTTTTTTTGCTATATAAATTAAAATGTACAAAAATTTAGAAAAAAAGCGATTTTCTTATAAAAGTTTGCAAATACATAATCTTTGTTCATAAATCTTGCCCAAAATGTATTCAATTATCTTTTTAGTAAAAAACAAATTACCCAAATTAGTTTATAACCAAAAATTATAATTTTTCTACATTTTTTTTTTCATTTCTTTTTTTTTAATTATTTATTTATTTATTAATTTTTACATACTGTCACCCTAGCAGTACAGTGTCACCATAGTGACACTGCACTACTTGTGGAGGCTGATAAAGATTTTTTTCTTTTTACACTAATTGCTTTTACACCCATAAAAGCTGTAAAAGCAATAATTTTACCTTCTCTCTGGATGCATTCTTGCAGCCATTGAGAAATACTGTGTGAGCTGTGATTGGTCACAGCTTGTCACATGGTACAAGGCTGTTATGAATAGCTTTGTACCATGTGATCTCAGTGATCATTCACAGATTTCACAAGTAGTAAGCAATGATGTCAGGAAGTAACATCTTGCTTACTACTGTTCATGTGATCACTGATTGGCCAATCATTAATCACATGATCAGGACCTCACACAGAGGTCCCGTACAAGGATCGGTGTTCCACTGTTTTCCAGGGAGCGCGCACAAGCAGGGAGCGGGGAGGACGTTTATAAATGGCCATCCACTCCTGCACTGCTCCCGTCCGGCCGTTTATATACATGGGCTGGGCGGGAAGTAGATATTTTTCATTTTGATTATGGTGTTTTGGCTGGAGTCCTATTTTAAATAAATCTTTTCAGCATCCAGGCACTAGGTAGTATTAAAAGATCTCAAGTGCCCTTGGAGCTGCTGATTTGGCAATGACAACGTAAAATTTTAAGTACTGTAATTTCTGTATTGCCTCAGTCAGTGATACATTGTGATCTTGGCTCATCTGTGGCAGGTTTAATCCAATGATGTCATACTGCAGCTTGACGTGTGTTGTTAACATGGTATTGATGGCGCAGTCAGACAGTGTTGTGAATAACATGTAATTGTGCACAACAAAAATTCAGTGCCACCATACAACTACTGCATGTGTATCTTAGAAAAAACAACAGGATTTCCTTGTATTGTTATCTCTCTATATGCACAGTGTTAATATTTAGTTCACCTTGGTTTTGTATGCCTTGCCACGTTGTGAGTGGTGGCTATCGCAATAGCAAATCACTGTAGAGTCACTAAGGAGAATTGAAAATGTGAAGATCACCCATAATTCCCTGCCTTCTGAAATGGAAAAGAGGGGCACCTTTTAAAGGGTAAGTTCACCTTCAGAACATGTTACGTTTCACCCATTTTTAGGATGGAACATGTAACATTCTCCAACTCCTGCCCCTCTCCTCCTAATTCCCCCTCCCTGTGACAGTGGGTGGGGGTTCTTCTCCCCGCACCCACTGTCACAATGTAAAAACAGCGAGGCTGTGTGGAGCCGCAGAGAAAAGTCATTCATTCAAAAATTCCTGTGAACGAAAAAAGTAAAAGTGCAATTTGTTACTATGCCAGACAGACTTACAGTTTCAACGGGCTGTGGAGGATTTGATAAGTGATCTTATGATCCACTGACACGTCCACCAGCTTTCAAACAGAAAGTCCGTACAGAAGTATGAGCTGAAAACCAGAGGACACGTCTGCAGAAGCAAACACTGCACCCATGATCTAATGATCAAGGAGGAAATGCTTTCCAGGCTCCTGCAGGAAAAAAATTATAAATGCACATTTTTTTTTCTACAAAAATGTGCATTATTTTTCTGTAAAAATGAACTTAGCCTTTAATTCGAAGTATTTACTCAAATGACACACCCCTGCCACACAGCAGATCACATGGACCAATATGAATAAAAACATTGATTATATGAGTTCAGTGTTACCTGTCAAAGGATTTGTATTTCTTTCTATCCAGTCCTGAAAATTACACAGTTCTGCAACACAGCACAGCCCTATCTGGCAGGGGAGCGAAACTTATCTTACTCTGCTGCAGTTTCACTTTCACCTGCAGATCTTACCCCACTTCTATCCCGTGACTGAACTGTGAAAGTAGAAGCAACCTATTGAGATCACCTTGCGGGTAATCTGCTCTCTCGTTCTATTAGCATACTTCTTGCACTGCAGAACAGCTGATGGGTTCCTTGTGCTGCTTCTACCTTGTACTCTCTGAGCTCTTCTGTACAGGGGCTGCAAAAGGCTCATAGCATGTTAGTTTCTGCAAGTCAAGATAAATCTCTCTAATTGAACCCCAGATAGCAGTAAAAACCTGACAAGGGCTCATCCCTACTCTATCCAAAACAAAGAAAAGAGCCTCATGGGGCTTTCTCACCACTGCTTTTCCTTTCTACCAGAGTTTAAAGGGATAGTTCACCTTTATTGCACTTTTCCAAAAAAACTCTCTACGTTTCCAGGATACGCAACATATTATATATATCTGCTCAGGTGTTCCTTTTTCCCTCCTAATGGGTAGGCCATGTGAGAGCAGAGAGCTCACTACACGTGGCCCCACCGCCAGAAACAATAGACCCCCAGCAACAATAGATCTCCCAGCAACAATAGATCCCCACTAGCAATAATAGATCTCCCAGCAGTCAGTATCACTAAACCCCCCAGCAACAATAGACACCCTTTCAGTATCCCTCCCAGTAACACCTGACACCCCCCAACAACAATAGACCTCCCTGGGAAACAATAGATCCCCTAGCAGCCAGAAACAATATATCCCCCAGCAACATTAGATCTCCCAGCAACAATAGATCCTCACTAGCAACAACAGATCTCCCAGTAGTCAGTATCACTAAACCCTCCAGCAACAAGCAACAATAGACACCCTCCCAGTATCCCTCCCAGTAACACCTGACTCCCCCAGCAACAATAGACCTACCTGAAATTGTGTCCACAAAATCCACAGCCTATGATACCCACTGTGTAGTATACCCACTCCTGAGGGAAGTGCTGAAGCCATGATGAGTTCTGGCAAACTTACAAAGGATATACTATTGCTGAATTTCCACCTTGTGAATTGTTGATTGTGGTGCCTCTTTACTGAAAGTGTGCCGTGAACTTTGGGAATCTGTCAGCTTCCAAGAACCACTGCATCTTCACTCTTCGTTATATTTCTGCTCCTGTGAAAAAAATCGATTGGATGTTTATTCAGACTACAGGAGAATACTCATACAACTTCTTGAGGACTAACTGACATCTGCTATTGTTGCTACATGAAAGTGGGAGATGGAATGAGTCTGGCCATATTTATGAGCCTATCTGCCACCCTGCCAGGACTCCTGCCTGGGATTGGTCAGACATCCATGAATATGCATATCTTGGCATCAGCTCAGCATATCCCTCCTAAATGGAATGACTGACATTGAAGGTAAACATTGATTTGGGAACAAAGGATTTCCCAGCAACACTTACCAGCCAGCCTGCAAAACAACCTGCGTGTTCTGGGAAGACATCATATGATGCCCTTCCAGGACTGGACAACTACGCTGTAGCCGTCATTTGGCTACAGCGCGGTTGCCAAGTGGTTAAAGGTACAGGGGTGCATATGATGCCCAGCTATAACAATATGACAGCAAAGGCATCCAGTACATACCTGCATCCAAATTAGCCAACTACACAAAAATGGCAACCATCCCAACCTATACCCAGCCTTAGCAGTAACGTGAACTTAGGGTTCTAGCATAGCCCAGAAAAACCCACTCCAGAGATAGGCCTCTTATGTGAACCACACTTGGAGAAGAACATGGAAGAAGTACCATCCAGCTACCTTTACCTTTTACCTTACACACAAAAAAATTTGCTTTCGGTTACTTCCATGTGTGTTCTCTTCACTATCATTATGCCTTTATAATAATAAGATAAGTTAAACAAAGGTCACTGTAAAAATATTTAAACACAACTGTTATAAAGACAAAAGAAGAAAAAATACTGCTGGATAATGACAATGCATGGGGAAGTTACCGCCAATATATATTTCCTGGTGTTGCCAGCCTGTCCCATCTCTATTCACAATAGGCTTGTTTTATAAAATGATTAGGAGATAATGTTGGTATTTTGTTTTGAATTCGGTGCAATCATTGTGACATAATGTAAAAGTGTTACATTTTAGAAATACCTGAATTTGGTGCACGAGTCACTGTCAGAACCAAAAGTGTCACAAAGGATTTGTGAATTTGGCACAATACTGTACCGAAGAGGAATGAACTCCAGCTTTATCTTTCATGCATAGTGGTCACTACAGTGGACAGTCATTTAAAGGGTGTGGCTAGCCGGTGACGTCACCACACACGCTGACGCACGTGTCCAGATCACGTGATCGCACTATCGCCATCTTGAGTGCAGGCAGGCTGGTGAGACGCTGGATACAGGGCTCTTAGCTCTGATGTAACAAATGCTTTACTCTTACTTGCTTATTGTGAGTGTGATTTTAAGGGGGTTTTTTTACAATAAATCTGTTGGATAATATTACACTATGGCGAGTTCTTTCTTTACCCACATGAGCTAATTTGGATATGAGAGGATCTTCTTTTGGAGTTTGTTTGGTGGAATACCGGATATATATTGATATGCTGATTGATTACCAACACATGAGGATCTTCTCTTGGAGTCTGTTTGGTGAATGCTGGATATATACTAATATGCTGGTTAATTACTAGCACATGGAGAGTGTGCATTTTGATGGGGTGTTCTGAGCACTGAATATCATATTTGATGAAGGAGGATCTCAGTACTTCATTGATTGAGGATCATTGATATATGGACTTTTTTGAATGGACTATATTGAGATCCCTTATTTATGTTATTGCACTATTACCTTGCACATATTTGGTGGTGGTTATATATATTTGTGCAATTTAATTTATTGATTTAATTTAGGATTGCGCTATTATTTGTGGTTATTTTGTTTGTCACAATTTATTATTATTTACAGTTTTTTAATAATAGCAGCACCTATTCATTATATCCACTCTCTGTTATATTGCTGCAATGATGTTGGTATAGGAGGAGTGTCATACTCATAGAGACATATCTTTGGTGACTAACCTTATAGTGAGTCATTTAAAAGCTGTTTTTTTATGTGCGTGGTTCTGATTGTATAGTGTCATATCACCCTGAAGAGTAGACTCTAACCCCCACTGGTCAGTCATTGTAAGTGCAACAAAAAACTAGAAAAGCTACAATTTCTGGGGAAATTGTGTGAAGTGTTCTTGCCTCCACCAGTAGTCTACAACTGGAGTGGGTGGAGCAACTGGGTGGAGTGGCTTGAGTAACTGTTGTGTGGTTGGAGTGGCTGGAGTAACTGAAAAGGTTGGACTGGGCATAGTAACTGTGTGGAGTGTTTGGAGTGAGTAAAGAGAGTAAAGTGAGTAAAAAGCTTGATAGCTCACACTCTAGCTTTTGTCACTCTGCTGCCTGCTCACACACCTGGGTTCCCATGGCAACTCACTCTACAGCAAGGGCAGAGAAGAGCGGTTAAAAACAAACTGCTCCAACTTGCTCACTTCACTGGCGGTTGCCATCTTCAAACGGTTGTAGTTTAAAAATTATAAATCCTAAACTGAAGAGCTTAATATTGTGAAATATTAAAAATGAAGGCACAGTCACAGTTTAGAAATTGCCCTTCAAATTTGAGGTGGCTAGAGTGGAGTTTCAATGAATGTCAATGGGCAGCTTGAGTTGCAAACAAACAGTCATATTATGAAAACTATCAGGGCTATGGCTTAGCCGTGGACATTTTTAGTCGCAGCAGGGATAGCTGAACATTTTGATATAAGATTTGTGTAGTTAGGCTTGAAAATGAGGGAGTGATGGCAGTTTAGAAATCATGTCCTGATCTTTCAGCTCGCACTATAGCTTTTGTCAGCTCCCACTCTAGTTTTGAACATTACGCCATTCATTCCTATGGGACCAATTTCACCACAAAAACGGCGATATTTCGTGAACCATTCGGCGAAACGTTCCACAAAGTAATAGCACACCAATCGGGAACAATCCGCACGTTTCGGTATATTACTGTCTATGTAGTGTAAAAACTGTGGGAGGAGTTAGGGTGGTAAATTTGGATATAATAATAATAAGAAGAAGAATATATATGTGGGATAACAGTAAGTGGTCTTGCCATGCAAGAACACTTAATGAGGTTTAGCAGTTTATTGACATTTGCTATAGCAGTACTATCTAGAGCAGAAATGTCCTACCTAACCACTGGCCAGTGGGATGAAACTTAAAGTCTCTCAACGTTGGGGCGCTTTAATCAATGGAAGAGAGCTCACTCTCTGCATGGGAGAGTATTTGTAATCCAGGGGTAGCAGGATAGCACAGTCTCCTTTAAGCAGAATCTTCCAGTGAACATTGCAATAGAAAAGAACAACACTTCAACAAAGTCTTTACCATACAGGTGAAATCCTGATATACTGACACTTGCTCAATATATTCAAAGCAGCAAGCTTCTGTGGAGACTTGGAACTAAACACACTCTTCAGCCACACCACCAGTCTTGAGGAGACAAAGCAGTAATATACAGAGACAGAGTTCTCTCATCAATCAGCAGCAGCAGGAATAGATAATTCTGAGCAGCATGGGCTTTCCAAGATCTGTGTCACTCTGAGAATTAGAGAGCAGGCTTTCTCATGACCATCCTCCAGAGATAAACAGCAAATGCAGCAATATCAAAATCCCCTTTCATCACAGAGTACTCACTGTTTCTGGATTGTCCTCTAGATAGCATTAGACAGTAGTAGAAATCCTCTCTCTTTCAGCAGCTCCAAACTTTGAGAGACACATGCACTTGAGTGGCTGTAATCCTGAGTGTCAGACAGGACAATCCCTGATTTGCACAATGTACTCCCACAACAATTCCTCTGCTACACACTTCCAGCCCAGCCCATGGGCTCTAGCAGCACAGAGAGTGAGACTCTGTGACTTTATACCAGGAGCCCTTGCTCCATGCGGTCCCCTGAAAATGTCTCCCTCCACACATGTGCTACTTCTTCCTTTTTCCTCTCTCCTTTCCTCCACAGCCAATCATAAGTTCAGCTGCAACAGTGCTGCTATGGGTGGATCCTTCTCAGCTGTAGCAACAACCAATCAGAGCACAGTCCTGCTTTTCCTATTTTTTCTATAGCAGGAGAGCCTTGGAGGTACAAAAAAATGTTGGCAAAATCAAGAAATACCTAATGAAACATATTGTAATTAAATTTAACTAGTATTGATTTTTATCTTTTGTCAATAAATTACAATTATTCATCTGTCCACTAATTTGGACATCATGCATCGCTGGTTAAATTTTAGCTGCAATTCATAGTCTTACTGGAACTTTGTTTTACAGTAATTGAAAATAATATAGTTGCAGTAACTTTTTTTGACTGTAAATTTATTTACTGTATGTTTTTTTTGTAATTTTCAGTTTTTGTAACAAAAAACCAACAACATAATTTTCTGCAGTTAAGTTCCATTATGTAACAGGTAAGGTGGTAGTAAAGACCAAATTTCAAAACCAGCTTACAGGCAGGTTTTTTATAACAGAAGAGACCCGTTAATGTGTTATGAACATGTGCATCTGCAGCTTAGGCCAGATGTATGGCCTGCTCTGGCTATACAGCCACTGGATTACTTTTGTAAAAGCACGCGTTAGTCTCGCACGCAGAATAAACGGCGTTTACACCACACATCTGAGATATCATCATGAACGTCAGAGTGAGAGCAATCATTCTAGCACCAGTCCTCCTGTGTAACCCTAAACTGGTAACCCTAAACCTAAGACTGCCTATGATTAATTTAATGTACCGCAGTTTGTCACGGTTCCATGGGCATGAGCAATTTTAGAGTGTGACATGTATCTATTTGCTTGGCGTAACATCATCATTTATATTTTACAAAACAAATGTGTTATTATATTGTGTTTTGTGTTCCCTAAATTCATTAGTGTATTTTTCCTAAATATTAGCATTTGAAAAACAGCAGTACAATATTGTATGACATAAAATATTGGAACAACCACCATTTTATTATCTAGGACCTCTCTAAAACAAATATATAATGTTTGGGGGTTCTGAGTAGTTTTCTAGCAAAAAAATGCTGATTTTCACATGTATGACAGAAATGTCAGAATTGGTAAAAACCTGCAGAGGGACCATTTTTTTTATTTTTCCAGGAGACTTCACTTTAATGTCTATATATTTAGTAGAACTCAAATGCAGACCATTATAGAAAGGCCTATAGGATAGTGGAGCAAATACCAACTGAGTCAAGTCTTCAGTAATCCATGGTTCACACTTGCCTGCACCTGTTCCCACACCCACGATCACCCACAGACAAATCGCACTGCTCCTAGAAGACGCCTTGGGCTGCCATTCATTCTTAATGGCACCCCCACACATCTCAATCCTCAGCGTGTTTGACCCGCAGTGCGCATGATCAAAAGCACCATGCGAAAACAGAGGCGTAGCAGGCCATCCAAACGTGGGATGCACGGCCTACAAAAGTATGAACCAGGGCTTAAAAACTCAAATGCATGCAGCCCACACAAGCTGACATGTGAAGAATGCCTTAGAAAATGAATGTTCAAAAAGTTTGATTTTTTCTTTTCATGCCCAAAGTGTGATTAACCACTTCCCGTCTGGCCCATGTACATAAACGGCTGGATGGGAGCAGTTCAGGAGCGGGTGGCCATTTATAAACAGCCTCCGCATTCAATGCCTGTGCACGCTCCCTGGGAGTGCACAGCACCGTGATCCAGTGCCCACTGTGTCCGGAGGACACAGCGGAACACCGTTCGCTGTATGGGACCTCTGTGTGAAGTCCTGATCATGTGATCACTGATTGGCCAATCAGTAATCACAGGAACAGAAGTAAACAAGATTTCACTTCACATGGTACAAGGTTATTCACAACAGCCTTGTACCATGTGACAAGCTGTGACCAATCACAGCTCGCACAGTATTTCTCAATGGCTGCAAGAATGCAGACAGAGAGAAGGAGAAAAGATTGCTTTTACAGCCTTTATGGGTGTAAAAGCAATCAGTGTAAAAAGAGAAAAAAAAATCTTCCTCACCCCCCACAAGTAGTACAGTGTCACTATGGTGACACTGTACTGCTAGGGTGATGGTATGTAAAAAAAAACAAAAACATAAATATTAATATAAAAAAAAAAAGTAAAAATGTTTTTTGAAAAATTATAATTTTTGGTTATAAACTAATTTGGGTTATGTTTTAATAAAAAGATAGTTGAATACATTTTGGCCAAGATTTATGAAAAAAGGTTATTTGTTTGCTAAATGTTATAAGAAAAATGTTTTCAAAATGTTTGGACTTTTTCATTTATATAGCAAAAAATCCCAGTGGTGAATAAATACCACCAAAATAAAGTTGTATCTGTCTAAAAAAATGCTAAAAATTCATATGGGTACAGTGTTGCATGACCGTGCAATTGTCCTTCAAAGTGTGATAGCGCTGAAAGCTGAAAATTGGCCTGGACAGGAAAGGGGTGAAAGTGTCTGGACTTGAAGTGGTTGAAAACACTGAGGAAAAAAAATCCTGACTGTGGCTTTCATGATTCATGCATGAAAGGGTTGAATTCCCCCATGGTGCTCTGAGTGCAGTCAAATCACGTCTGTGTTTCTCACCATCTTGCAGTGTGTATGAGCAGTCTTGGATTCTAATATAATCTAAAGAATATTATATACTGTGCATATAAGGGAATTACCTTTTACTTGCTTCCGTATGTGTACTTTCCCTTCTCGTTATGCCTTTAAAATAGAAAATGATACGTTATTCAAATGCTGCTGTAAGAATATGTAAACACAGCTGCCGTGATAAAGACAGAAGGAGGAAATGTTGTTGGATAATGAAAATGTGTGGGGAATGTACTGCCAACATATACTTCTTGGTAATGCCAGGCCGCACCATTATAACTTACAATGGGGCTGTTTTATAAAATCAAAAGATAACAGGAGCAGACGTGTTGCCTAGAGCCACCATTGCATTCCAGTTAGTTTTCTAGTACAGATCATGGTAGAGACTGTGGGCATGATGTATGAGAAATACAATTTATTATGTACTGTAAGCCTTTTCCACAAAATGAAGCCTATTGCAGCTTAAAGTGTTACTAAACCCACAACAGTAAAATCAGTCTGTATATGCAGTAAAGCATGCTTGTTATACTCACTGCAGAACCTAAGGGGTTAATCCTCTGCATTGTGTAAAAAGGCCATTTGATCCTTTCTTCTCTGCCCCTCCTCTTGTTCAGATGTCCACCTGATAAGACAGACTGAGCCACATGCACATGCTCAGTTTACTGTGTATTGCTAGAGAGGTTTTTTTTTCTTGGGAGAGTGCATGTGATCAGCACAGGGCCAATCAGCACTGTCCAGACAGAAGTCAGGGGTTCTGCATCCTCCTAGAGCAGACAGAAAAAAGAAAACTCCTCCTACAAGATTTAACCAGTGCTCAGCTGAAGTCACAAGACTTCTATATACTGCTGATGAGAAAAGGTATTTAACAGTTTATATTTACTAAAATAATTGCATTTCCATGTTCTGCGTATTGTGGGAGACCAGGTATAGTGAATGCAGGGTCCTGGGTTTAGTAACACTTTAAGAAGGGGGGCAGCTGACACTGCTCTACCACAGATCCCCCCCCCCCAACCGCACATCTAAATGAAGCCTAAGTGTGCAACCTCCATTCATTTATTTGATCTCTCACAGAGATCACAGTATTCCCTTTGCCAATGCCTTCATCTGCTTTTCTATATAGAAAGACGGCACCATCCAGGATCAACATCTACTTTCAAGACTAAGATGCAGATTTAGAGATGACACAAGCCTGTAAGTACTGAAACCTGTCAGTTTTGGCTGTATTTACAAAAATCTGTCACAGACCATCCCCTTCTGCACTCTCTCATCTTGTGACTTTTAGAAAATTACAATGTTGCAGTCTGATCACTGGAGAGAGGAGACTAAGGAAATGCTTCCTTCTGCCTGCAGCAGACTGATGACATCAGCTCAGCCTAGGCCAGTGGTCGGCAAGCCGCGGCTCGCGAGCCACATGCGGCTCTTTACAAACTTAAACGCGGCTCTTCTGTGTGCCGGGCGCCCGCTCCCCACCCTCCTCTCGGGCGGCCGCCCCAAAAGTCAGGACTCTGCAGCTGTCAGGATGTAGGCGGGGCAGCCAGGATGTAGGCGGGGCAGCGTGACGAACTCCTCTCCTCTCACAGTCCGCCCTGAAGACCAGAACGGCGCGGGAACACGGCGGGTCTACGGGAAACTGACAAGCCGGTGAGTGAATGGCTGCGCGGAGCAAAGGTAAGTGAATTGACACAGGGGGGACTTGGGGACTTAATATGGGGGATGAATTAATATGGGGGATGAATTACTATAGGGGGGATGAATTACTATATGGGGGATGAATTACTATGGGGGATGAATTACTATATGGGGGATGACTTACTATATGGGGGATGAATTACTATGGGGGATGAATTACTATATGGGGGATGAATTACTATATGGGGGATGAATTACTATGGGGGATGAATTACTATATGGGGGATGAATTACTATGGGGGATGAATTACTATATGGGGGATGAATTACTATGGGGGATGAATTACTATATGGGGGATGAATTACTATATGGGGGATGAATTACTATGGGGGATGAATTACTATATGGGGGATGAATTACTATATGGGGGATGAATTACTATGGGGGATGAATTACTATATGGGGGATGAATTACTATGGGGGATGAATTACTATATGGGGGATGAATTACTATATGGGGGATGAATTACTATGGGGGATGAATTACTATATGGGGGATGAATTACTATATGGGGGATGAATTACTATGGGGGATGAATTACTATATGGGGGATGAATTACTATATGGGGGATGAATTACTATATGGGGGATGAATTACTATGGGGGATGAATTACTATATGGGGGATGAATTACTATATGGGGGATGAATTACTATGGGGGATGAATTACTATATGGGGGATGAATTACTATGGGGGATGAATTACTATATGGGGGATGTATTTTCAGTTTTAAAAATGTGGCTCTCAAAATAAATTTCAATCGTGGTTTTGGCGAGATTTGGCTCAGTTGAAAAAAAGGTTGCCCACCACTGGCCTAGGCAAATTCGTTATCTGGTGCTCAAGGACAGCGTTTTAACTATAAAATGTGTAGCTATTTGAATAAAGATATAGGGGTTATTTACTAAAACTGGAGAATGCAAAATCTGGTGCAGCTGTGCATGGTAGCCAATCAGCTTCTAACCTCAGCTTGTTCAATTAAGTTTTGGTAATAAAACCTGGAAGCTGATTGGTTTCTATGCAGAGCTGCACCAGATTTTGCACTCTCCAATTTTAGTAAATCAACCCAATAGTTTTGCTATTGTGACATCAGGTATTTATTCATAGTAAGGTCCACTTTAAAAGAGAATGGTAAAGAACAAAGTGCTTTGGTACATTTTAATGAACATTATGTTGAGACAAAATGTATTTTCTGAGTCATTGACACCTAACCAGCTTGCGTAACTTAATATTGCTACACCCTTTTACAGCACCACTAAGTCCTCATGCACGCTGGATGTTTATGCAGTGGCTGTTTTTGGCTTTTGGCATTTTTTTTCTACAGCCAGTCAACTCACCAGCATGTTATCCTATGTGTCCATGCACACATAGACTGTAAGCAGCATTTTTTGGCAAGAGCGTTTTTTGGCTGGAAAGAAAACCCAGGACTAGTGGGTTTCTAGAGGAGTTTTTTTAGCTGTAAAAATGCTTTAACGCTGAAAAACGCGACAAAACGTTGTTAAACGCAGTAAAACGCGGCAAATTGGTGTTTTTGGACTTTTTTTGAACAAAGACTTTTTTTGTGTTAAAAAAACCTAAAAACCGCAAGCGCAAAAAATGCTGCTAAATGCTAATGCAAAAATGCTGGAAAACTCACGTTTTTAATGTGACTTTACACAGCTAGCGTTACCAGCGTTATTAAAATGCCCCGTGTGCATGGAGCCTAAGCAAGAAGCAAGTGCGTCTGCTCCCATGTCTGAGGTCTGAAAACCCAAATCAAGTAGGGAGAATGATGATTTGTATAGAACACAGGGCCACCGTAATTTCTCCAGATTTCACAAGATTTTGATCTTGCATGTGGACAGCATCCTGAAACACGTCTCAAACCCCCCCCCCCCCCCACTGCTGCTGTGTGGCCATGTCAATACACACTAAAGGGGTTTTCCACTGACATCTTTTCTCATTTACAATGCATCTTTTTTCAAGAATCTTTGGATTGTTTCAGCTGCATTTTCAAGTGTTTTTTTTACGTATGGATACAAGTAATTGGAACTCAAATGGCAGTCAGGGAAGTAGCAGGGTTTTAACCATCTTGTTGAAAGTTGACAGTTAGGATCTCTGAAAAGTAACTTACTTTGTAGGTGAAGTCAGGCAAAAAAGTTGTGGGTCCAGACCTCATCCAAAATGGCCACCGCTACACTTCTGGAAACGTGTGACGTCACGACCTTCGAAGAAGACATGATGATGAAACGCATCAGTAAGTGACGTCAGACGTTGCCGGAAGTGTAGCGGTAGCCATTTTGAATGAGGTTTGGACTGGTTATACACGCTAGAAGGAAAGCAGGCCTAAAGGAGAGATACAATTGCTGCAAATTCTCTGCAATAGTAAGAGCTTTTAATAAAGTAAGAAGTTTTTTTTAAAAAAGATGTTGGTACACAATCATTGTTTGCTTTTCTTCTGGGTATATGCCATCGTTGCTATAGGACCATTGATAATCACAGATCTGGAGAAAGAGTCTGTTTGATCAAAGCCTTCATTGGCTGTCAATCTGGTAAGGTGCATGGGCTGACAGGTGTTGGGTCACTCGGCTGTTTCCATGTATTATGATCACTGGTGTGGTGTGTGACACTGATTCACATTATATGATGCTCATGAGTTAACAGTATTACACTATATATGACATATCTTTTGGAGGCTCTTATGTACTGGGAATATTTTTGGAAGAAGGATCTCAAAATCAATATATTATATCAAGCGAGTTATTCACCTACTGAGGGTAAGAGTAGGAATTGCAGTTACTGGATGGACACATGGTCACTGGGGGCACGTTTTTGAACACATTGATGTGAGCACATTGCCATTAATTTTTGTTATGTTTTGAGGGTAATGTTTAGTTTAAGTTTTTGAGGTATAAAGAGAGGAAGAAGAATCTTCTCGGAGAAAAATTGGGAATTGTTGGAAAGTATGAAGATATCATCAGTTTATATGGGAATTTATTGAGACTTTTTGGGAGTTTTCTGTTGGATGTTCTTGAACGCATTTTTGATTTTGGACTTTTCTGTTGGTCGCCATTGAACACATCTTGATTTTGGGCTTCCTGGGTAGAAGTATTATCACGGCGGCCAAGGGGACATTGTGGCTACTGAATATTTGTTATAGGAGGGTGTGGTTTAGTCACATATTGTATTTTTAAGCCTCATGCACACAGAACGTTTATGTAACTCTCCTCCAAGCCAGCAGCGTTTCTGCCGAAAACATGCCTGACACTTGTAAATGTGTTTAAGCTTTTAGAAGCTTTTAGGAGCTTTTACTAGCGTCAAGTTCTTGGACATTTCATTTGTCAGAATGAATACTTTATTCTGGCCATGGAAATTAATTACAGTAATGCTCAAGCGATAAATGCGTCTAGCGTTTACATACATTTGGGCACGTTTAGCAGCTTTTAACAGCTTTTAGTAGCGTCAAGCGTCTTTTCTGCTCAAACTCTGCTGCTCCTGGACACACTGGCAGTGTTTTTTTTTCCTACCACTAAAAGATTTTAAAAGTATGGACACATAGGATAACATGGAGAGGTGTTTGGAAGCAGTAAAAAAAAATAAATGCCTGATGCCCCTACAAGTGGCTGCAAAAACACCCTGTGTGCAAGAGGCCATAAAGGCTAAGTTCACTTTTAAGGCTTGTTCACACTAGTATGAGGTGCAGGAAAGCCATGTTCCTGTGCATCTTCCCACACCGCATTCCAATCGCAATGCCTTTGCGGTCTGCTGCGGGGGTCAATAAAAGTTAATGACACCCTGAATGCAAGTCGCAAACACATTGCATTTGCCCATCGCATAAAGTATCATGCGATGCGGTTGCCGTGCATATAAAAAAAGTAGTGCATGCATATATATGTGATTTTGCGCACCCATGCTGCTCTGTAGCAGTATTTCTGCTTTTGGTGCAGGCAAGAAGCGATTAATTTTGAATGGGCTGCCAATGCACAAGAACAGACCAAAAATTGACATGCAGCTTTTTTTACAACTTGATACTCTGTGTGACTCATTAGTAGTGCATTACCATGTGTTGCAGCGTACTGCTCTGGAAACACGTGTGTCGGAACTGCGTTCCCTTAGTATGTTGTGGTGGCATTCAATATTGAAGCTAGTGTTTCAAGTGTCAACACCTTAGCTACTTTCCTGGGGGCATGCAGTGAATAGAGCACGTCAGGCATTTGTTGTCTGCACAGAGCACTTGTGCATTCCATGTGTGTGGACAAGGCCCCCGTCACATAGGCGTATGGATCGGTATACCCGTGTGAAGGAGGCATTTGTTTTGGGTAGAGTAGGACAGTGTTAGACTCTCTGTGAGGTTTCTTCACTATTTGCGTCCCCGCTAAGAATATTCTCCCACTTTGTGCCGTTACAGACAGAGAATGTGATGGAAAATCCAGCATTTTACAGTTTTAACTGAGCACATAATGTGAGGGGTACTCTTCAGGGACACCTCTTCCGGTGGCAACTGTCTATGGGGAATTTCCTTCACTTCAGTTAAGCTCACCTGCTGTATTAACAATGAATCTACAATCTATACACATTCATTTAATAAAATGATAAAAAATATGAAAAAGCAGGCAGATAAGAAGGTTCTACTGTGATTCTCATAGGTTTAATGAGGAGTCTATGGTTCCTCCTGGCCAACCGTGGCATAACCTCACCCTTTTCCCAGTTGCTTGAATAAAGCCTTGTATAGCAAACAAGAATTATCACTGAGGTATTGTACTTCTTACTGATAAGAATTCTGCTTTAAAAGACGATGAATTTCATTCTGCAGCAAAACTGGACCATCAACCCTTAGGGCTGTATCAGCGTCTAGTACAGAACAGGATTGATTGTAGGAATGGATCGTGGCCTGAAAACCTTCATTTCTTTAACACTGTGGATATTTGGTAAGACTGTATTTAACATATGCATTTATAGAGCACATCATTGTCATTGAATGCTATATACATGTTTATGTATAAATTAATGTAGCTATCATTTTTTCTTTTAATGTACATGGACTTTGGTTTAAAGTGGTATTAAACCCAAAAACAAAAATGTATTATTTTGCAGCTTATATATGGTGGCTGCATTAGTCTTCTTTTTTTAGCCTTTTTCCCTGTTGAGCCACTCAGAAGCCTGTAAGTTTTCAACTTCCTTTAAAGTGTTAGTCTGTGCTTGGTTACATTAAAGTGTTGCTAAACCCAGGACCCTGCATTCACTATATCTGGTCTCCCACAGTACACAGAACATGGAAATGCAATTATGTTAGTAAATATAAACTGCTAAATACCTTTTCTCATCAGAAGTTGAGTAGTTTTGTGACATCTATCATTGTCCAGCAGAGCACTGGTTAAAGCTTGTAATCGGATTTTACGTTCTCCCTTGATTGTCCCTTGAGGCTGCAAAACCCCTGATCCTCTGTCTGGACAGCACTGATTGGCCCTG
The DNA here is from genome assembly GCF_062004578.1 of Staurois parvus. Taxonomy (NCBI): domain Eukaryota; kingdom Metazoa; phylum Chordata; class Amphibia; order Anura; family Ranidae; genus Staurois; species Staurois parvus. Next base: position 1,214,196 of record NW_028318480.1, read on the forward strand.
TGCTGATCACATGCACTTTCCGAAGAAAAAAAAAATGTCTCTAGCAATACACACCAAACTGAGCATGAGCTCTGTTCTCTTAGCAGATGGATTGGGGACAGTAGAAGAATGAACAGACCAGAGAAGGCAGGATTAAACAGCCTTTTTACACAATGCGGAGGATTAACCCCTTAGGTTCCACAAGCATCCTTTACTGCATATACAGACTGATTTTACTGTTGTGGGTTTAGTAACACTTGAACAGACCAGGCTTCCCAGCAAAGGTGGCAATTAATAGGGCTTAGTGAAACAATTTACCACTGACAGGGGAGCTTACAATGGTCACCTTTTTTTAATTTATGTTTACGTTATCCCAAAAAAGGAGAAACAATATTGCTGTAACTGCTTATAATGTGTGAGCTGGAGTCTGGCTCTCTTAGTCAAATCTATCTAAATATACTAGTTCATCTAACAGTACCTTCTATTCAGTGCACCTTTGTAATACAGGAACGCTTCCCCATATTTTATCCCTTTACTACGGTCCTGTTCACAGGACAATTTTAATGCTCATCAAAGTGCCAGTAAAGCAGTCTGCAATTGATAATATTGACAGCACACAGTGTTGTTCACATTATCAAAATATTATCAAAACATGAAGCATTTGCATCACGTTGTTGCATTTCAAAAAGTAAGCTTCCTGTGGAGTCTATGGTAATGCGCCATAACCGTGTTTGAAGCCTATTTGTGGTGCATTAGGCCTTGTTCACAACAGCCCCCCCCCCACCAAAAAAAACACGCCAAGAGCACATAGGGCATATGGTGAGCATTTTTAATGTGCCTTTAACTGGGACCGTAGATCATTTTTTTCCTTGGGAGGGGGATTCAGCCTTCACAAATTGTGGGTGTGACAAAATTGTGCTAACACTGGGCGGGGCTTAAAACTTGAACCTACTCCCTGTGTACACAGTCGCATATGCCACGGTTTATGTATCCAAACATATGCTCCAATCACTAAAGATATGCTCGTTAAATAGTTTGTTTGGGCCAAAGTAGTCCAAATGAACAGTCTCCTTTCCTAATAGATGTACTCACTGTTAGAGCTGTATAAACTCAAAATCAAGGAGTTCCAACACTGGTGTTAGTGGAGGTTATAATAACCCCCAGCATTTGTGTCAGTGGAAGTAAAAATAACCTCATAATTGGTGTCAGTGGACACAATAACAACCTCAAGCACTGGAAACAGTAGGTGCAAGAAAAATCCCCAACATTGGTGTCAATGGACGCAATAATAACCCCCCAATATTGGTGTCAGTGGATGCATTAATAACTCCCCAACATTGATGTCAGTGGAAGCATTAATAACCCCCAACACTGGTGTCAGTGGACACAATAACGCCAAGCACTGGAGTCAGTGGACGCAATCATAATTCCCAATATTGGTGTCAGTGGACGCAATAATAATCCCTAACATTGGTGGCAGTGGACACAATTATACCCCCAGTATTGGTATCAATGGACGCAATAATAATTCCCATCATTGATCATTGATGCCAACCCCCACATTGGTCAGTGGAATTGAAATTTACCCCCACTCCACATGACCACCAAGGCGGGGGGAGAAATGGGTTAAATTTCACTGTATGACCATAAATGTAGAAGGGGAGGATGGTGAATATGACCACCAATGCATGGTGGGTGGGGGATGGAGGGTTAACTTTCAATTCCACTCACCACCAATGTTGGGAGGGGGGGCAGTGGCAGTGCAAGTTTTCCCCCATCCCTATCCTGCATTTGTGTTCATGGCAGGCAAAGGTAACACCCCCCCCCCCCCCGCATTGTTTGTAACGGCAGTGCCAATGACATTTTAACCCACAATCGCCTCACCCTTGGATTGATGGTCTTGGGGGGGGGGTTAGATTTTACTGCCACTCAATCGCAGCCTCTTCCCCTACCAAATTGTTGATCACTCAACCCACATGGCTCTCCCTACTGGCTGGGACTTTGCTTGTACTGTGGGCAGAGATAACTTCATCCACAGTAGAGTGTTCTTTTCATTTCCGAGTTCTGGAACACAGAGCGTTCCAGTGCAGTATGTTATATTAGCTCTCAAATAATAATAACTCCCCAGTCATTTTTATATATGTAATAATAACTCTCTCTATGTAATAATAACTCCCAAACAGAAAAAGGCGTAAGTTATCTAAAATAAATTACATTCTTTTAATTAAATGTTTATTATTAAACAAATGAGTGCATTTATAACTTGGAATTTGGCGTTTTAAAGAATTTGGCGCTTTAAAAAATTGATCCTCGAAATAATGAATTAATGATAACTTTCAATAATTAAAACCTGTTAACACTCACGTATATATTAACAGATAAGGCATATTAATTTAAGCTCTTACTTTCAACTTTTGTGTCATTTAACTGCTTCAAAACTAGGGGAGTTATTATTACATAGAGAGAGTTATTATTACATATATAAAAATGACTGGGGAGTTATTATTATTTGGGAGTTAATATAACATACTACACTGATGCCGGCATCCTGCTGCACACTCTGGTATAGGTATAATAGAAGTAGAGAGACAATGCAGCTGTCCCCATAGCATGGCTCAGATCCCGGGACATACAGTAGGTTGGGATTCAGCTGCCGTGGGACTGCTGGCAAGTATACTATTCCTCTGCACTGTCCTATCAGAATGTGGAGGAAACAGGTGGCTGTGTAGCTCTTACAGCTGAAAGGCTACACTAGCCTAGCTGCTGCACTGTGAATGGACACTCTGGGTAAAGTTGGACCCCCCTAACCCCCCTTATCAATACGCCTACCTTTAACGCACACTAAATGTGTGACAAATTCAACAAATAACTCGCATTTTGCTATATGTTAAGTTCCAGTATTTTGAGCAAGTGTGAACAAGGCCTTAACATGCTGCAATAACAGAAGGTCAAAGCAGTGTTATCAGCTATGGCCAGTTCTCCCCCTGCCAGACAACAGAACACCTCCCTTATGCTATGTTAAATGAAGGGAGAGGGAGGTGATCTGTAGTTCAACAGAAGAGAACGGGGTAGAGCTGAAAATGCTGCTTTGGAATTTTGTAAAGCTGAAGCACTCTAATATCAGCTCAAACAGGAATATGGGAGTTCACTGGATTTCTGATAGATCAGCGGGTATGTATTGTTCTGTTTTTACAGCAATTGTTAAGAGACAAAACATGGGGAATATACATGTATTGCAGAGATATACTGCACACTGTATGTTTTTTTTCATTTTGCCCTGATCCTGCTTTAAATGTGGATTTGTTGATAATAACAACTAACGAGCCATATATTTCTCAGTAGTCAAGACGGCATACTGTGGGCTCCTCTTTCAAGAACCATTGAGCATGAACTTTGCCCATGAAATAAGTAAAATTGACCAGGCTGTCACTGAAGAAACTGGGAACATTGATCTGGAAGTTCACATTTTTGTACCAGAGTCTCAGATAGGAGGAACAGTTATTGTTTCAGCAACAAGAGAAAAGACAGCACTGTATCCCCTTCTAGTCCAGATTATAGGTGTGAAAAACAAGACATTCTGTGAAGAAGAAAACAGGGCCAATAATACCTGTACATCCGGGCCTGAACTGTCTTTGAGGTTGCATGCGGTGATAAATGGTGAGAGCACCTACTCTTACTCTGTCAACCTCACTAGCCAGCTGCTATGGCTGACTGTAAATCTGTTTGGTATCTTTAGTGTGACCCCCATAACGTTAGAGGGAGTTGAAGACACAACTGTACTGTTAAATTTTGATTACAATAATGCTGATGGCTTTCCTAATATAGATCTCAGTCATAACTCTTCAGCAGCCTTTGTTGGCCTTCAAATTGTCACCACACCATGCAAACAGACTCAGCCAACTGGATCCCCCAGTGTGAACCAGGCCCTTGGCCAAACTTTCGTTGAAGAAGTGGGGAATGTTGATCTGGAAATTCTGATTTTGGTACCAGAGTCTCAGAGGGGAAACACAGAGATTGTATCAGCGTCAACGGAGATGTCAGGACTGTATCCCCTTCTAATCCCAGTTCAATTTGTGATAAATGAGAGGCCTGCATCATCTGGGCCTGAACTGTCTTTGTGGCTGTATGGGTCGGTGAACGGTGTCAAAACCTACACTTACTCTGTCAACATCACTGACCAGCTACTATGGCTGAACATAAATCTGTTCGGTGGCATAAGCGTGACCCCCATATTTCTCAATGCTGAGAACACAGTTGTGTATTTGAACTTTGATTATAATACTACCAATGGCATTAATAACTTACAAATTAGTCATAACTCTTCAGCAGCTTCTGTTGACTTTCAAACTGTCACCACAGTATGCGTTAAGACGGAACCACAGAAGAGCACTGGATCTTTCAGTATGTGTAAGTAAAAGCTATTATTATCTATTTTTGCATTGCAGGGTGCATTTATTCAGCAATCTGTTTATCACTGAAGATGTCTGCAGGAAATTATGTGAAGTTGACAAACTGTGGTTGTAGGCCTGAGGAACACTAGAGGCCTTTTTTACTTTTTCCTCTCATAATAATGATAATAATAATAGAACTACGTCATGAGCAGCAAAATATAAACAAAAATTAAAAAGCCATTGGGCCTGCCACTTGTGCAGCACCAAGAAAGTTTCACTTGCAGTTTGGATGTAAAGCCAAAAACCTGATCCCTGTCAGGTTTTTCTTTATTTGCTGTCTGTGTCCCCTCTGGAGGATATCTCTTCACTTCCTGTGCCAGTGATACAGCAGAAGAGGAGATCCCCTCAAAGCGAGGGAATATACAATCTTAGATAGCTGTTAGCAGATCCCCCCTCCTGTTATTGTGATATCACAAAGATATTGGATTTCCCTTCATTTTTATTCATAGTGACAATTGTTTTGTTTCGATTTGTTATTTAACCTCCTTGGCGGTATGATTCTTTCCAATTTTTTGTGCTGAAAGCGGTACCATTTTTTGCATGGAAATATGTAGTTTTTTATTGTAGGCTGTAATTTCTAGGAATAACTCACTTAAATCTGTCCGAACAAGAGTCTATTAAACATCCCGGGGTATGATAAAATTTGAAACACGAAATCATAAATTATAATTTAATAAATAATCATAAAAAATAATAATATAATAATAATAAATTTAATTCAATAATATAATCAAACCAAAAACACTGAAATTTAAAATACGGAGTCAAATTCGCACATCTCTGAGCAAAGTCGCAAAATCGTTTTCAGTGTCTGATGACGAATTTCCCCACGAATCATTATCACTCAATTCTGCAAGTGGTTCTGATTTACTATCGCTATTCTAAAACCGCTTTTGACGTAAAGGGACACTTTTTGTACACCATGGACTTTTCTAAGTTTTCAGGCAGAAAGAACATTCAAAATGCAGGCAGGGCACAGGACAAAGCAGTAGGGACAAAATATATGTGAAATGCATTGAAACAGCAATGACAGCAAAAATGACATTGTTAAAAAATTTCGAATTTCCCGCCGGTTCCGGCGCCCGTACGTCCCAACGTCAGGGGGACCGGAACACAGAAGCCGGATGCTGGCATCGGCCGGAGGAGATGGCCGGGGACGCTGCAGGGGACACATCGCGGGAGTGAAGGACAAGATAAGTGCCGCAGGGACCCTCAGAGCAACGCCACATGGTAAGCCCGAGTGTAGCTCGGGGTTACCGCTCTTGGTATAGAAATTTTACCCCGAGCTACACTCGGGATTACCGCTAAGGAGGTTAAACAATATTGTTTACTTAAATTTGTTATGCTCGTTTTCTGAATTCCCTTCATTTCATTTGTTTTCTAATTCAATTCGAATTTTCCAAATTTGGTCGAACTGAGTTGAATTCAATCGGCTTTCAAATTTATTCTATTAAAAATTAGAATTTCAGAAGATAGTTATATTCTTTCTATTCTAATCTATTCCATTCTAATTCAAATTTATTCTATTCGAAATTCGAATTTCGGAAGGCGGTTACATTCTATTTGATTCTATTGTTTTTTCTATTGTATTCTTTTCAATTCTATTCTTTTATTTTCTATTCTATTCTTTTCTAGTCTATTCCATTCTATTATGTTCTTTTCTATTCTATCCAAATTCAGATTTATTCTATTTGAAATTTGAATTTTAGAATTTCTATTGTTTTTTTCTATTCTATTCTATAAAGATAGGGTATTCTGATACTTTTCTGACCCATGATTAAAGTGTGTTTACCTTCTACCCACCTGGCCTATTATAGAATGATGACTGTAGTGATCATCAGTGCCGCCCCATCAGTGCAGCATATCAGTGCCCATCAGTGCAGCATATCAGTGTCACCTATTAGTGCCCATCAGTGCCACCTATTAGTGCCCATCAGTGCCACCTATTAGTGCCCATCGGTGCAACCTTACCAGTATAGCCTCATCAGTGCCTCTTCATCAGTGCTCATCAGTGCCGCCTCTTTAATGCAGCCTCATCAGTGCCCATCAGTGCAGCCTATTAGTGTTCATCAATACAGTCTATCAGTGCCCATCAGTGCAGCCTCATCAGCACACATCAGTGAAGAAGAAAGATTACTTATTTGCCAAAAATTTTAACAGAAACTAAACCTTTTTTTTCAAAATTTTTGGTATTTTCTTGTTTATATAGTAAGCAATTAAAAACAAAGCAATGATCAAATACCACCAAAAGAAAGCTCTATTGTGTGAAAAAAGACAAAAATTTAATTTGGGTACAGTGTTTCATGACTGCTCAATTGTCATTCAAAGTGCAACAGCACTGAAATCTGAAAATTGGCCTGGGTGGGAAGGGGGTGAAAGTGCCTGGTATTGCAGTGGTTAATTCACTTAATAAGCACTGAAGTCAGGCAGGAAAGAAATTAAGAGGTGATCAGCAATGGCATCCCTCAGACTTCTACCAAGATTCTTTTACATTGTATGTCTGGACAAATTTTTAAAAACATACATTAATGACCTCTCTGCAATATATTAGTTTAGTCTATTTAAAAATGCTGCAAGTACAATAACTGTTGATCCTGCCAGAAATTCAAGCTCACAACCTTGTTTTTAAGCTGACAATGCTGTCTTTGCTGCACTGAAGCCTCAAGCAGGGTCATCTTCCCTCTCCAATTTTGTGGTCCATCAGGGGAAAACTTAGACAAAACATGAAAAATGTGCATTTATTGAAGAGATGTACAGAACATTTTGTTAGTGTGCTCAGACATAAAGCCCACCTTCAGGAAAAGATATGGTGCCTTACAGGTGCTCTTGCTGTGATACTCATCTCCTCTCCACTGCTGTCCAACACAATAGTTTCTGTCCTAATTCTTCTGAATATACCGTGTCATTGAACACTGAGAAATCCTATGAGGGCAGACAGTTTGAATTCAGTCCCTTTCTGTTGTATTGCCAATGTTCACCAGGACAAACAGAGGGTGAACATCAAAAAGTAGTTATACATACCTCATTCCTTTTTCCCCTTGCACCCAACATTCTGCCCTTCTGTCCATTGCTCTGGGTTGTGGGTAGATCCTCAGTGTCCTCACATTGCCCTACATTGTACACAATGACATCAGAGTACCAGCGACTAATGGAACATCATAGAGAAGCAGTTTTCAGGGGACTGGTTGCACGGAAAAGAAGGAACTTGTGTAAGGTGAAGGGTAAGATAAGTAAAACTGCTATTTAATTGTACACCAGACAAAATTGAGCATTTAACCCTTGCAAAGGTAGTTTTGACATTTCAATCCTAAAGTTCAGCTTTAGGATGAATGTTACAACCATGATCCAAAATGTGTTCACACCTAATATGCACATATTCCCATTTAAAATTCTGTCCTTGGTAATACATGTTGCAAAGACCTAATTTGATTGTTAAATCTTTCATCAGATCATGGACCACTGAATGCAGTAATCCTCCTTGCTCTGCTTCCAATACTTCTCAACTGATCCTGTTTTACCCAGGCTGTTAGAAGTCAGCGAATGACAAATCCACATTCTCTCTTCGTGCAAAGGCCAAATTCTTTTTCTAACATCCATTACATTGGATCATATCATACACTGAAGCTTTTGGATCGGGACCTACTTTTGTATGATGACCAGGGGGCTGTCAGCAACATTTTGTGTGAACAAAATAAGAATTACCATATTACAATCTGAGTTGCATTTTGATGCACAATTATGAGCTCTGGGGTTTTTATGTGTCCATTCTCCTAAATATTTTTTTTTTAATATAATTATTATCAACAATGTCAGAGATATTTAAATGATTGAGCCAGCTATATCAACCGTTTAATCGATCAATGAACAACAGTGCCTCTAATACAAAAATAATTTATTAAAAATAATTAAGATGACTAATTTATTATTCCTGAGATTCTTTGCCCAATGTAGATATTCTTTAAACACAATAAAATAATTAAAATCTATTTTACAGAAGTCACTACAAACACCATAAATAATAGTGAAATTGAGTTATGACACAGAGACTAAGATTATCTTCACAATGAATTACCTGAGGTACCCCACTAAAACATGGGTATATATGGAATTCCATTACATATTTAATTTCCCCTCATAGACAGCATAACCACTTATAACTAAACCTAGCAAACAATAATCTGTGTTTTTACAGATTACCACTGTTATTCTTTTGCAGAAAGAATGAATGGTAAAACAAATCTGTAGGATGCATCAATACGGCCAAAGAAAAAGAGGGAAAAAATATTACAAATTATAAAAATAAAAAAACTCTAAAGGTTATGTTATTATGAGGAAAATTTAATTACAGCAACAATTATTGCAATTAGCCTATTAATTAAGCAAACAAAAATCACCAAGAGAATAATATACTATACACTCACCGGCCACTTTATTAGGTACAGCTGTTCAATTGCTTGGTAACACAAATTTTTAATCAGCCAATCACATGGAAGCAACTCAATGCATTTAGGTATCTAGACATGGTGAAGACAACTTTCTGAAGTTCAAACTGAGCATCAGAATGGGGAAGGAAGGGGATTTAAGTGACTTTGAACATGGCATGGTTGTTGGTGCCAGGCGGGCTGGTCTGAATATTTAAAAAACTGCTGATTTACTGGGATTTTCATGCACAATCTCTAGGGTTTACAGAGAATGGTCCGAAAAAGAGAAAATATCCAGTGAGCGGCAGTTGTGTGGACGAAAATGTTGATGTCAATGGACAGGGGAGAATGGGAAGACTGGTTCAAGATGATGGAAGGGCAACAGAAACTCATATCAATATGGACCAAAAACTCTTAGGAATGTTTACAACACCTTGTTGAATCTATGCCACAAAGAATTAAGTCAAAGGGGGTCCAACCTGCAAGGTGTACCTAATAAAGTGGTCGGTGAGTGTAGTTACCCTTTAAAAGAAAATATATGAATCGCAGAGTAAAACAGGTAGGCTTTATAATGGCTGCTGACCAGACCCTCAAAGATGGGTGCCAATCAATGGGTGGAGTTTGTCTTTCCAAAATGGTGTCTAGCTTAGCTGGAAGATGTGTGTCCTGATATGTCTGATGATGGGTAAATGATGTCCTCCCCTGTAGATGAAGGGTGTTATGTATGTCGAATGTATGGCTTCAATGATGTAACTAATCTTTATAGAATTAATTAAGCTTTTTTAATAAAGATTTAAATATGTTATTTTACCTAAAGGGCATAAAAAGTTTTTTAGGGTCTGGTGGCCTTGTTTATGATTATTAATCTTTTGATATATTACCATGTACACATGACATCTTAGCTACAGAGATGTGCAAATTCATACATAGTGGTCCACAATTAAATATAATAACTTTACACAGAAAAACTATTTGTACACTTTAAAATATTTCCATTTTCACTGCTTGGGTATGTCTACCTTAGAACACATACAGTATATTTCTAATGATAATGATTACTACAAATAAAAATTTGATCAGTCTATGGCTTTTAGTCCTTTTTAGATAAGATGATATCTTGTGTAGATATGCAAATTAACAAGTGTTCTTAATACTCTACTTTTCTATCCATTTTCTAAAATGTCCCAAAAATATGAAGTTTTATACTGAAGAGAAGGTGTTTTAAAAAAATGTATTTGCAATACATAGCACAAAGGCAATCAGTACAATTGCATAATGACGTTCCATACCAGGGGCGGACTGACAACTCAATGGGCCCCCAGGCAATAGGGGATCATGGGGCCCCTGTGTCCTTGCTCAAACTCAAAAAAGCCTATGAGAAAGGTACCAGGGGCATCTCATGGGGCCCCCTACTGACCCCGGGCCCTCGGGCAGTGCCCGAGTTTCCAAATAGTCAGTCCGCCCTTGTTCCATACATAACATGTCATGCATAGATCATCAGACGCTCAGTTATCCAGAATCATATAGCAAGTGTACAGTGTCATACAGGATAATGTGCCTGAATCAGCAAACATTTATAAGCAATATTGTTCCAGTCTGCAAGGCATTATTATGTATACAGTTTTCCTAAAACCCAAGGCAATAACTAAGTAACAAAACAAAAATGAAAAACTTGGAGTGCTTTGTATTTCCTTCTCATACCAGTAAAAATACCATACAACAGAAATATTTTGTCCCAGTCCACTGTTGGCATTGCACTGCAGTGCAAGGTTCAGGTATGGATAAGTGATGACCAGTCCTCAACCCCACAGATTAAGCATACCATGAGGTTACTCAAGTGCAACAATTAGTGCCCAACCTTCTGCTAGTGTCTTGTGTGTCCACCAATCTAGATCACAGCTTGTGAAATCTTTTAGGATAAGCCCGGGCTTCATAAGTCATTCTATACATTGGCAAATCCGAGTCTACCAATTTTATCCATGCCTCGGTACCAACCCTATCAGACTGGACCCAGTGGATCGCTATTCCCTTCCTCGCGCAAAAATATAGTAGACTCAGGAACAGTTTTGTAGCAGTTTCCATTTCATGCTGAAGTATTTTATTATACTTTGCAAATATATCCTTAAAAGAAAAGGAGTTTTTTTCCCCCAGTTATACTTACCTAGGTGGATGCAGCATCTGTCCAATGCTGCATCTGTTTCTTGTGTGAGAACTCAGCTATCATATGACTGCTTATCACTGAGTTTTCACAGCCTCTCTGAGTGGAGAGCGGTGACTGTCAGTCACTGCTGTCTGCTCTCCCCCCTCCCCCCACGATTGCTGGAGTGCTGGGCTGTGGAGGGGGGATGGATTGACTGTCTCAGGCTCTCAGTGCCTCACTGAGAGGCTGAGCCAGGTGCTGCTCCAGACTCTGGGGTGGATCCCTACTTTAAAGTCGGCTGAGTGATGTCAGCCCGCTGTCAGTTGAATATGGGTCACAGGAGTGCAGAATGAACTGCGTTCCTGTGAGCCATAGAAGTACAGCCAAAAGAGTTTGGGCTGTATTTCTCCTTTAATGCCAACTATACTGAATATCTACTGTATTTTTCACTCCATAAGATGCACCTGACCATAAGACGTGCCTAGGTTTTAGAGGAGAAAAACAAGAAAAAAAATATTCTGAACCAATGGACTGCAGACACAGTACAGGGGATGACCAGGGACTGCGGACATAGTACAGGGAATGACCAGAGACTGCGGACACAGTACAGGAGATGACCAGAGACTGCGGACACAGTACAGGGGATGACCAGAGACTGCGGACACAGTACAGGAGATGACCAGAGACTGTGGACACAGTACAGGGGATGACCAGAGACTGCGGACACAGTACAGGGGATGACCAGAGACTGTGGACACAGTACAGGGAATGACCAGAGACTGTGGACACAGTACAGGGAATGACCAGAGACTGCGGACACAATACAGGAGATGACCAGAGACTGCGGACACAGTACAGGAGATGACCAGAGACTGCGGACACAGTACAGGGAATGACCAGAGACTGCGGACACAGTACAGGGAATGACCAGAGACTGCGGACATAATACAGGGAATGGCCAGAGACTGCAGATATAGTACAGGGAATGACCAGAGACTGCGGACATAGTACAGGGAATGACCAGAGACTGTGGACATAGTACAGATGACCAGAGACTGCGGACACAGTACAAGGGATGACCAGAGACTGCGGACACAGTACAGGAGATGACCAGAGACTGCGGACATAGTACAGGAGAAGACCAGAGACTGTGGACATAGTACAGATGACCAGAGACTGCAGACAGTAAAGGAGATGACCAGAGACTGCGGACCTTTGGGGAGGGAGGGGGAGCGGGTACCTGCATTTGACAGGTACCCACTCCCACTTCCGCGTAGTTGTCCTTCCTTCTTTTTCCCGCGGCGGCTTCTGTGACAGCCGGGTGCCCACTGCGCATGCTCGAGAAGCGCTGTTATTTGTGAATGGCCCGGAGCCTTCTGGGACCTGTCATGTGTTCCAGAAGACACCAGACCATTCACAAAGCGCAGCGCTTATCGCACATGCGCAGTGGGCACCCGGCTGTCACAGAAGCCGCCGCGGGAAAACTGCAGCGTTGGAGCTAGGAACAGGTAAGGCCCTGCAGGAGAGAAGAGCTGAGCGGCCGGCCCGATATTCTGACATGGTGGCGGCAGAAATACCGGACCGGCCGCTTTACATTCGCTCCATAAGACACACTGACATTTTCCTCACTTTTTTGGGGGAAAAAAAGTGTGTCTTATGGAGCGAAAAATACAGTATTTTGTTTCCATCTGACAAGATTTTACAGTCCAACAACTAGCATATTATTTAGCAGAATGAAATTACAATTTGTTAGACACCAAACATAACACAGATCTTAGGGATATTTCACTTAGAAGGTGTAATGTGTTATACAGTATTAGCATTCTGGATTTTGTAGTCCTTGTAGTTAGTAAATACTATCTTTTTATACATTAGTGCAACCAATTTTTATGAAGGTTATTCCATTATCTTAAGGATTATGGAGAGTGTATGAAACTTAACTCTGTAATTCAGCTTTAGGTCAGCATAGAACCTCCCTCACGCCCCCAGCATGTACATTGCTCACTAAATGGTTTATGACAGAGCCATTTACAACAGGTCACAATAGAAGTTATTTGAACATCCTATAGTGAAGGTTTAGGACAACTCTGTATTCTTTCTTAGCTTGCCTGTGTTACGTCAAATGTGTCATCTTATATGGCTACCTGGCACAGACATGAGTTTTAAATCTGACAGTTTTTGTTACTGACTCATGAATTCTGTGGAAGATAAGAATGGTGCAGTGTTCAGTATGACTCCATTTTCATTAAGCGGTTTGGGGTTTGCCAGATCTCATTATCATCAAACGCACCTGTAAGTTTTTCATGAAACACCCACGCTGGCATGGGGAGAGCATGTACAATCCATGCATATAGTTTCCCTGGTGGACACTGAAGGCTGGACCCCCAGACCACACTGAAACAATACTAACCACTGCCCCATGCTGCAGACAAAATCATATGATTTCAGCACATTACTTTCAGAATCATAAGCATCTTTGTATACATTTCTTTCTTCTGTGTTTGCAAACTGCCTGATAATGTTGCAGGACAGCCCAGAGGTGCCACTCTGTGCCTCAAACATTGTCCACCACAGGCTTTGTATGTTTACCCCCTGAACCCTGTCCAAGTCTAAACCAGGTGTGGGAGTATAACTTTTATTGTAAAACATTTGAACACATGGAACACTGATAGATTTGCTTCACAGAAAGAGTAATATATAACATATTTTAGGTAGAGTTGAACAATAATGTCTTCTGAACAAAAGGCCTTATTGGAGAATCAACAAAAGTTAAAGAGAGCTAAAGCTTAGAGCTATTGTGCATACCGATTGTTAGAAGATGTAATCATGTGGGAGGTGTTGGTATTCCAACTTAGGGACCATGCACAACTATTAATGAAATTAATAATTAATAAAAATATTGTTAAAAAAAACAATACAAGTATAAATATTAATGGTACCGCTGTGAGTGCGTGGTACCCATTCAGGGTAGTGTGTTGATGTTATGTAGCCAAACTGTCATGAATGACTTTCATTCATGAACAGCTTGTTTACTGTTGTAATGCTGTGACTGGCCCACAACTATCACATGGTACCTGGCACCCTGTACCATGTGATTATCTGTACCCAATCACAACATGTCAACAATAAGCAAGCTGTCATGAACAGGTAATGACAGTTAAAGGGAAACTAAAGGCTCAATTTGGAAAAACAATAACTTACCTGCTCTGTGCAATAGTTTTACACAGAGCAGCCCCGATCCTCCTCATTTTGGGTCCCCTGCGGTGTTCTGTGCTCATCCCCCCTGCCGATTGCCCTGATAGCAAAATGCTTGCTGTGGGGGCACTCGTGCATGCTCACTCCCTAGCCCTGCACTGTGTGTCCATAAAACACACAGAATGGTGCTCGGCCCTGCCCTCTGGTCCCTCCTCGATGGCTGTTATTGGCAGTAGCAGGAGCTAATGGCTCCAGCTGCTGTGTCTCAGCCACTGAGGAAAGAGAGACCCAGGAGAGCTGAGGTACCCGTGCACAGAATTGGATCGCAGTTGAGCTCAGGTAAGTACTAGGGAGGCTGCAAGGGGAGCTGCATACTGTAGATTTTTTAAGACTGACTGCATAAAAGGTAAAAAAAACTTCAGTCTTCTCAACCACTTTAACTATTGCTTATAACGGTGATCATCAAAAGGGAAAAAAAATAGTTAAAAAATAAGAAAAAAAGTAAAAAAAAAAAAAAAAAAAAAAATATATATATATATATATATATATATATATATATATATATTTTTTTTTTTTTTTAACAGATTGTCACCAATCAGTATCCCTGATCATCCCCACACCAGTCACATGATTACACTGTACTGCACTAGTGACAGTATGTAAATATATATATTGTAGGGTTCGCTCGGCAGCAGGTGTGTGTGACCCCCTGGGTGGGTGCACAACACAAAAACACAGGCACAGCACAACAACAATGTAGGTGAAAAACAAAAGAGTGCAGTTTATTTACAATATTTGCAAGAAAACATCAAACCAAAAAGAAACATCAAATCAAATCCTTGCCAACTTGGCCACTTACTGTACAATGGCTTCCCTAGCTATCCACTAGGTACAGCCTTATTTTTTTTTAAAGTCCGCAAACGTGCAAACTACAACGAAAAACCCGTAAGTGATCACAAAAAATGTGCAAGTGTGAACACCACACGAAAAAGTGCACTTAGGGGTGTGTTTGTCCTACCCCCGGAGGGGTTGAACCGTTACCCTGATCCCCCGGGGCACGAAGCTCCTGACAGGGACAAGGTTCCCATTTGGTCACTGTCAGACTTTTTTTTTTTTTACAGCTGAAGCTGCTGACCTACTTTGTCTATACAACAATGTGGCTTTCTTAACCACTTGCCCTCCAGAGGATTTACCCCCTACCCTTCCTGACCAGGCCATTTTTTGCGATACGGCTCTGCGCTACTTTAACTGACAATTGCGTGGTCATGCAACACTGTACATAAATGACATTTATGTCCTTTTATCCCACAAATAGAGCTTTCTTTTGGTGGTATTTGATCACCGATCATTTTGAAAAAAAAAATTATTGTTTTGACTTTTTGCTATAAAACATATCCAGTAAGAAAATTTTAAAAATCAAATTTCTTCATAAATTTAGGCCAGAATGTATTCTGCTATGTGTCTTTGCTAAAAAAAAAAAAAAATCCCAATACGTGTAAATTAATTGGTTTACATGAAAGTTATAGCATCTACAAATGGCAGTATATATACTGGAATTTTTTTATTTGTATTTTTTATACTATTAATGGCGGCGATCAGCGACTTATAGCAAGATTGCAGGACTGCGGCGGCATTCTGACACTGGGATGGTGGGGGACTGACTAACTGCCACTGACATCCCAATGACACTAATACAGTGATCTGTGCTAATAAAAAGCACTGACACTGTACTAAGGACACTGGGCAGGAAGGGGTTAACATCTGGGCGATCAAAGGGTTAACTGTGTGCAGGGAGTGTGTTACTATGGGCGTCCTCAGGGGCGAAATGCATCAGACTTGGACGTGGTGATACTAAACTTAGGAGCTGTATGGAATACTAGTGACCTACTATTGTACACTTGGAGATTCATGCCTATTGTATCTGGAAACATGTGAGTGCAATACCAGTGTGTCTGCTTTTACTAATAAACAGAATTACACTATTTTGGATGCCTCTCTCCATTCCTTACATGTATATATCTATCGGCTCTACATTTGAATCATTGGGAATGACAAGCAACATTTAATCAGGAGGACTACAAGCTCCAGCATGACTTTCTACATTTGAATCACTGGGAATGACAAGCAACATTTAATCAGGAGGACTACAAGCTCCAGCATGACTATGCCCCACCAAAAGCATGAAAGACTCTTATTTCACCTTAAGAGTCCATTAAAGTTGGTGAGTGAGGGGGGCACAAAGGCAGGGAGCACAGAGCACTTATCACCTTCTGGATGTGAAAGGGATTTTTGTTCACTTGATTTCACATTTAGGCCTTTAATTCACAATTTATTGTTATGTGTTAATTATTTAAGCATGCTTTTTATGTCAAATAACATACATTGAGGCAGCGCTCCTGCCATACTGTGTATTATGAGTATAATATATATGGCAGCAAGTAAATATGTTGTCCCTGAAGTTGATGTGTTGAAAGCAGAAAAAAATTGATTCACAGTTTGTTGCGTATGGGACTGTATAGCCGCAAAGTGTTCAGGGTGCTCACGTTGACCCATGTCCACAGCCAAAAGAGATAATGTGCCCTGCCACACTGCGAAAATGGTTCAACAATGGTTTGAGAAACACAACAACGAGTTTGAGGTGTTGACTTAGCCTCCAAATCTCAATCCAATCAAGTATCTGTGGGATGTGCTCGAAAAAACAAGTCTAATCCATGAGGGCTGCACCTCACAACTTACAGGACTTAAAGTATCTGCTACTGATGGCTTGATGCCACATACTATTATTATTACAGGCACTAATATAGAGGCCGTCAATTTATGCAGCCCTTTACATATTTATATATATATATAGTACATTCACATCAGTCCCTAACCCTCAAGGGGCGTACAATCTAAGGTCCCTAACTTACATTCATACATACATATACTAGGACCAATATAGACAGGATCCAATTAACCTAGTGCAGAAGGTGCATAGCATGTAAAAATATGAAGGGTGATAACAAGAGGAATATTGATGGCTTTCTATCTTGTTCGAATGGTTCTTCTCATAAAATCAAGAAATTTATATCATGTGATAGTTCCTATGTTACCTATCTGTTGGAATGTTCGTGTCACTTCCAATACATAGGTAGAACTACTAGGAAACTTTCAGTTCGATTAAGGGAACACATCAGAAACATAAAGAAGGGCTATAAGTATTATAGCCTCTCATATAATTTCAGCTTATTTCATAATAAGGATCCAACATGTCTTAAATTTTGTGGGATTGACATTAACTGCTTTCTATCTAACTGGTAGTCAGTTGGAGTGCAGACTTAGAAACAAGGAATATTTATCATCATTTTTATATTTACTGATTTGTTCTATTTTTATTCTTATTTTAATTTTATTTTTAGTTTTATTATTTTTATTATATATTTTTTTATTTTTTATGTTTATTTTCATTTTCCTTTTTTTTTTATTTTTTATTCTTATTTTGATTTCTATATTTTTATTTGTATTCATTTTTGAGATTTTATTAAAGATTATTGGGGTTTTTTATGTATTGGCTTTCCTAGGTCTAAACATATTGTATGGCATTTAAGAACTATATAAGGACAGAATTTGGGTTGTTTGTGGCTCATAGAATATGAAGATATGTGTACAGATGTGTCACATTACATGGGACATCACAGAAGGATAATCAAATTTTTTGTTGAAGCACTCTGGAGTTTGGGAGAAAGGACTTTACGTTTTTTTAATTTTTTGGACACTTTAAGTTTTTTTGACACTTTTATCCAATTAATAATTTTATATGTTGTATGATTTATATTATGTATAACATGTAAGGTATCTGGTTTAGGTATTGTTTTGCGCTGTTTTCATTTGGTTTGTATATACAGCATATACACTTTGCAATGCTGTATTTTTCTATTTAAGCCACTGGATGGTGAGCTACTACAGAGGATGCCTCTCTGAGACTGGACATCAACTAATCAAATGTAACAATGAAATACATTTACATTTCACTTACTACATGAACTGCGTGGGTTCTGTGACTGAATACTGAACCAATGACTGACTCTACCACCACATTACCTGGTAAATATTAAAGTGTTAGTAATTTAAGTTAAAAAAAACAGGATGTCATAACTGATTATAAAATAAACCTGGAAAATGACATTTTTAGTTGCTTGGCTGCTGTTTGGACTCCCATACTTCAATACTTGATGCAAAGTTAATATGCAGAGAAGGTCTTATGACTTTTCTCTGACTTAGAAAGCAATAATACAGTTAGGCAACTATCATTGTCAGAACTATTTGCTATAATTTGTTAATTGGTTGCAATGGCGTAACAAAAGCCATAGCAACCCACAAGGCTGCTATGGGGCCAGTTGTAGGAACGAGTCCCATTACGAAAAACACAGCAATGTTTCCAGTATAGCTCAGACCCCCAGATCTATCTAGTCATAGATCCCACTCTGTGCAGTAAGAACTTATGTTACAAACTAAACAAGAACCCTGTATGCCTAATGCATTCACACATTTCAGAGCTGAGCAGTGTTGCCAACCTCCCGCAGTGAAATGTACTGACAGGATGCCAAACATTTACTAGCAGCAACAATTTTTTTTACTGTTTCAAAAAAGTTTTTAGTTTTTAGTGCAAAACAGTGCACATATCAATATTTAAGCTGCACACATCTAGCTAGCATGATTATCAGTGTGTATAAAGTATAACAAAAGGCAAAAAACATATTTCTCCTTTTACATGAAGGCCAGGTTAATGCGGGGGTCAGCAACCAATAGATCGTCATCTACCAGTAGATCTTGGCCAGGTTACTAGTAGATCTTGGTCGGGGCTTTCTGACCCGCCATCCCAGAGCATCAAACAGAGTGCAGTGCAGAGGAACTACTTGTAAAGTTGGAACTGTAGTAGGGAGCAAGAGCCGCATATGCTGATGTCTGCTCTGTAGTGCTGGCTCCTATGCCCTGTCATGGTTGGTGGGTAGCACCTACCAAGCATGACCCGTTCAAGTGAATGAGGCCACTCTGCAATTGCAACCTTGTGCAGTACAGCAAACATGGGGTTAAACAGGCAGCAGTGTGTTGTTTTCTCACCACCTGCTTTAAGCCCTTGGACCCTGCAGTAGCATGCAACCGCAGGTCACTTGCAGAGTGGCCCATTTACTTCAATAAGTCTCGGTTGACAGGCGTTAGCACCCACCAAAAGCAACAGGGGGTGTAATTTCTGCTGTTGCATGTGTACACCTTTGGCTTCTGCCTCAGAAGCTAAAGGGGGTAGGGATTGGGGGGTGGTAAAACCGTGATTCAACTGCAGGGTTTTGCCGCCTCCCATCTTTAAATGTGAACAAGCCCTTAGCGTGCCACTGCCAATTAAAACTAAGGGCTCATTCACAGGTTATTATGCAGATTGTGATGACTATAAGATATATCTGCCTGTGTGTCGTGTTATAAAAGTGGAGGTTTTCACAGTGCAAGAATACTGCAGTTGGATTCTGTTATTTCTTGCAGTGCCGGGTGAATGCTATGATGTGCCAGGGCAGCTATTCACTTGGTGGAAGGTCTTTCACATGTGTAAAATATGTAATGGTGGGAATGCTGATTAAAAGTACCTTGTGTACCTGTCGATTGTGTGTGTATATGACTTGCTTTTAGTTATTGCATCCAGCATTACTGTTACAGTCAGTTCACTAAAAAATGTCATCTCTTCATCAGCAGCTCTGATCCACTTTTGTTTCTCAATAGTTGGAAGTCTTTGCATGTCATCCATGAATCTGGCTCTGGTTTTACTGCTATCGATACGCAAGCAACATAGGACAGACGTTTGGCTGGGATGCCTTTATTGTTTTTTGTGGATTTCTTGATTGAAGCCTCTTGTGGCCTGATAAATTTTTTGCAGCATTTGGATCTTCGTCATTAATTTGTATTTCTGTGTCACTTTGTTGCTATCTTCATCTGACACTGATGTGGAATTTCCCTCAGTTTGAAGAGTTTGTGTTAGTTTTTGAAATGTTTAACACACTGAAGTTTCATAGATAATTACACTTCTACCGATGATCACCTTGTTTGTGTCTTAGTGTAGAATTCTGTATCCCTTTTGAGAGTCACTGTACTCCACAAGTACACCTTCCCTTGCGCCTCCATCCCATTTTGTATGTTTTTCTTTTGGGATGTGCACATTGGCTTTGCTTCCAAAACATTTTTAGATTGTTCAAATTTAGGGCTTTTCCATTCCATTCCATAGAATATGGAGTTTTCTCAGTTGATTTTCCTGATAGTTGATTTTGGAGGTAGCATGTGGTCATAATTGCCTCCCCCCAGTATGTGGTTGGCATATCTACAGTAGATCAAACAGCATGGTTCTTCCATGCTCACATAGAGTACAGTTCATTCTTTCTGCAACCCTGTTTTGTTCTGGGTTGTATGGTACAGTAGTTTGAAATATTATGCCATGTTTTCTAAGAATCACTTGTGTGTTATCACCTGTATATTCAGTTCCATTGTCTGTGTTCAATACACTTGGCATTTTGACAAATTTGTTACTTACATGAGCTATATACTGTTCAAGTTTCTCAAAAGTGAGAAAATACCTGTTCTTTCCTGAAGTCAATTTTTCCATTTGACTACACAGATCTGAATGGATTAAAGCAGAACTCCAGTCAAATTTTTTATTTTCCCATGCAATGAGACTGTGCCTGTAATGCATGGGTTCACTGCTCAGTTTGTCTAGGGGCTCAGGGAAAAGCTATACTTACCCCGTTCTCTGATCCTCTGGAAAACCACGCTCCCCATCTCCAGCAGGGGACAGGTCCTGTCATACTCACGTCTAGAGCTGGTCTATGGGCGTGACGATGTCAGAATCAGCTTATTCATGAGACCACTAGCAAACAGGGGGGCAGAAATGGCAGGGACCAGTCTTGCACTCAGAGGATTGGTGGATTAGGTAAGTATTTTTCCGCTATCGAACCCCTAGACAAAAATGAGCATTTAACCCATGCAGTGCGAGCACAGCCAAACTGCATGGGAAAGTATAGGTTTTGCCTTCTCGGAATTCTTCTTTAAATCCACAGGGTTTTTTTTAGCTCTGCTCTTACTCTGCTTTGGGAATGCTTTTCTTGACATTTTTCCTTTTATACAGCTAGTGCATTTCATTGTTTGATCACTTGGACTAATTTATATTCCACTTGCATAGTCATTCTCAGTTATTTTTTTGTTATGTCAGGACCTCTGTGCCCAAGTCATCTGTACCATGTGTGAATGAAGTTTGAAAGTTTTTTTCTCCATAGCTGTATTAACCACTTCATTGCAGTTTAGCTGATACAGTTCATCTGTAATTTTAGCCTTTGCAAGTAAGATATCCCCTTTTTGTGATGGCACAACTGTCATCTTGGAAGGTTACTACATTGCCTTGTTTTGTGAACTTCTTCACTGACAAAAGATTAGGTTTAAGAGCAAAGACATACAGGACATTTTTCACATGCATCTTTCTGGTGACACCCTGGGAAATAGGACAGTAAAGAACACCGTCTCCTTTTCCTTCTGATTCCATTATTTTCCCATTAGTTGTGTTTTTTTTTTGCTGTTTTATACTGGTCAAGTTGAATAAAGACATTTCTGTTATTTGTCATGTGACTCTTAGCTTCTGAATCAACACACCATGCCGGCAAAGATGAGGTGCAACTTTTGGATTGAAAAACATATTCATTATCTGAAGAAAAAATTAGTTTCTTCCTTCACTTTTTTGGCCTTTTGTAATTTAGTTTGTTATTGCATTCTAGCTTTCGAGATTCTGAAATGAGCTTTTAAATTACCTTGTTTTTTTGTACACAAAACATTCACGTGTTTCTTGTTGCATGTTACTGTTTTTATTCTTTCTTTTCCATCTTTAAAGTAGACTCTGCAACAGAGGCACCAACCCTATTAATGATTTCTGTTTTACACTACATATATATTTATCCATAAAATTGCCCTTAACATATTTCAATGTCAGTTCATCATCTGGATGTGCATCAAGTGCTGTAACAAGCATTTCATAACTTTCTGGTAAACCACAAAATAACAGTGCTGCAACATGAAAATCTTTTATTTCTTCTACTATACCTTTCAGGCGTTTGACCATTTCCAAAGTGTATCTTATGTAATCCTGCATATTCTGGCCTTTCATCAGCTTGGTTTGGTATGGCATTCTACTCAAGTACAGTTTATTGCTGAGATTAGCTCTTTCATGCACCTTTTGTAATCCTTCTCACATTTCTTTAGCAGTTTCACACTCACACACAGTTAGGTCCATATATATTTGGACAGACATAATTTTAGTTTTTTTTCAGGTATTTACCAAACCAAATTCAAGCTATACTTATATAATGGATATTGGTTGAAAGTGCACACTCCCAAGTTTAATTTGAAGTTATGTACATCCAAATTGGAGGAAGGGTTTAGGAATTACAGCTCCTAAGAGTAGCCATCCCCCCTTTTTCAAGGGACCAAAAATGATTAGACAATTGAATATAATCATAAATAAAATGTTCATTTTTATTATTTTGTTGAGAATCCTTAACTGGCAATGACTGCCTGAAGTTTGGAACCCATGGACATTACAAAAGACTGGGTTTCCTCCTTTCTGATGCTTTGCCAGGCTCTAACTGCAGCTGTCTTCAGTTGTTTGTGGGTCTTTCTGCCTTTAGTTTTGCCTTCAGCAAGTGAAATGCATGCTCAATTGGGTTGAGATCAGGGGATTGACTTGGCCACTGCAGAATATTCTACTTCTTTTCCTTCAAAAGCTGCTGGGTTGCTTTTGCAGTGTGTTTTGGATCATTACATTAGTATATCTCTAGATACTGCAGAATTCACCCGGCTGCTTCTGTCTTCTGTCACATTATCAATAAACAACAATGACCCAGTGCCACTGGAAGCCATGCATGCCCATGCCATCACACTGACTCCACCATGTTTTACAGATGACGTTGTGTGCTTTGAATCATGAGCTGTTCCAAGCCTTCTCCACACTTTATTCTTCCCGTCATTCTGGTCTTAGTTTTATCCATCCAAAGAATGCTTTTCCAGAACTGGTCTTATTAGATTTTTTTGGCAAAGTCTAATCTGGCTTTTCTATTCTTCAGGCTTATGAATGGTTTGCACCTTGTGGTGAACCCTCTGTATTTGCTCTCGTGAAGTCTTCTCTTGATTGTAGACTTTGACAATGATATGCCCACCTCCTGTAGAGTGTCCTTCACTTGTCTGGATGTTGTGAATGGGTTTTTCTTAGAGAGCATCCTGCGATCATCCACCACTGTTGAGCCTGAGAGTGTGCACTTTCAGCCCATATCCATTATATAACTATAGCTTGAATATGTTTTGGTAAATACCTGAAAAAGGTTAAAACTGTGTCTGTGTCCAAATATATAAGGACCTAACTGTATATGTACTGTGTGATTTGATTATCTTCTATGCTAACAGAGATTCTCCTTTGAGGTTTCTGATCTTTCTCTGTCCACTCATCTGAAGGGTGTTTTGACTTAATTTATACTTTTCCACATACCTTCTCTTATTAGCAGCTTTTTCATCTTGAATTTCCAAGACTGGTAGTTTTGGTTTGTCAGGTTTGCAAATGAAAGCTTTGTTGCAGCTGTGTTACTGGCCATTTACTTTTATTCTGTTGCAGCCTTCTTTCTGTTGCTGTATCTTGCTTCTTTTGCTGTAGTAGGCTATGATTGGGCATCTTGGTGGATGTCTGGGCCCATAACCTGTTAGAGATTCTGTATATAGCCCTATAGAACAGACAGTGCACAGTCCACATGTATTTATCTGCTGCTTCTCTGCAAACAGGAAACAGGAACTTTATTATAGTGAAAAGACTTAGTGTTTTATAGATGCAGCTACAAACTTATAAACACTGCCATCTACTGGTTGAAGAATATATCTGTGGCTGTATCACAAATAATACATGAACACTGTATTCCAACAGACAAACTATCTGTTCTCCATGCCGTCTTTTTATTGGGGGCTTTTTAAAAAGTGTGCCATTACAACAGCTCAGTCTAGAGCAAGGTGTCAGTTACAAAAACAGTAGTTAGAATTTTGGAAAAACGTCAAATGAAATCATGTCATACATGGCTAGTTTAATTAACAGTTTCAGGCCAGATAATTGTTATGGAACTCTTTCATATAATAGTCATTCAAACATTCCAGTTTACAACACCTTTGACAGGGCAAAAGCCCAGTGTAATTAAACCCATTATCGTGATATTTCTTATAGTAAAACTATAGGCAAAACTTTTTTATTTTTATTTTGGATAGTGTAAGAGAGAGTTATAGCCTCTGTCAATTTATTTTTTGCCCTCTGTGTCCCATTGGGGAAATTTACCTGTACTTCCTGTCCTATAGCGAAAACATCTCTGTAAACAAGGTAATTCCTTGGGGACCCCAGGTCATCAGAACTAGTCTCCCCATTGGAAATTTTCCCTTCTATAACTGTACTTTTCTGGAGGCAACCCAAAATTTGGTGTTTCTTATATATTCACTTTCAATGGTAATGATAAACTGGACAAATTGAGGGGGTGAATCTCCCTAATGGAACCACAGACTGCAAAAAAAACCTGACAGGTGTTCTAATCCCTATCCAAAAACTACAAAACAATTTTGCCTTTAGTTATACTTTAAGTCAGAGCTTGTCAGTAGCCATCATAGAGTGTGGATTTTGAATCACACACAGTTTAAGCAGTGATAAACCCAAAAACAAACATTTATTTTATTGCATTTTAGCAATCCTTAGATATGCTGGCTGTTTGGGTTTTCTTTTTAGGCTTTGTATCTTCTTTTTTACCTGGTGATCTGGCCAATAAGTCTGTTTTTGAACAGGACAAGCTGTTCTGCAGATGTAGCAGTTACAGGGTTTCAATGGTCAGCTTTTATTTTTTTATGTAAAACCTTGATCCCAAAAGAAAAAAAAACAATTGCTGTAATTGCTTCTAAGGTATTAGCTGGAGTTCAGCTTTAATTTGTTAGTGTATCTAAAGCTGCTAGTACATCAAACATTATTGTCCCCCCAG
The DNA here is from genome assembly GCF_062004578.1 of Staurois parvus. Lineage (NCBI taxonomy): Eukaryota > Metazoa > Chordata > Amphibia > Anura > Ranidae > Staurois > Staurois parvus. Next base: position 1,239,433 of record NW_028318480.1, read on the forward strand.
ATTAACAATGCTGCTGTCCAAAGGTACCCCTTGGCTGCTGCATCCAGAGTGGAGGCACTCTAATACAGGAGGTGTGTTACTGGCCAGATTACCAGGTAAAAATAGAGAGGAAAAAAGCCTAACCCCTGGTTCTCACTAGCTCACACGCTGTGGGCTGGTTTGAGTGAATCAATGCAATTCCCACACCCGCAAACACCCGCAGTAACATTGCATTTCTCTTGCGAGATGCACAGGGTTGTCATTCTGAATGGCACTCCCACGCATCTCATCCCACAGTGCCATCACATGTGCGGCAACTGCACAGAAACAACATGGTCAAAAAGAGCATGTGGTTTCTCTGCGAGTACTTTTTGGAAAAGGTGCTTGCACTTTTTCCTTGCATGAAATACAGGCAATAGAGCCCATTCAAATGAAACGCATGGCCCGCCCTAGTGTGAACTGGGCCTAAAAAAGGAAAACTAATGAAGCCACCACATCTAATGATTGCTAAGCTGCAGTATATTAAATTTCTGGTTTTAGGTTTAATACCACTTTAAGTGTCATACAGTTTCCCTAAATTGTGCCGTGGTAGAGCTACATTAATGACAGTGTACATTAATAACAAATCCATTGTTGATTCAATGCCACTTTCTAGAGGATCCAAAAAATGTGCTGCATTTGGCAAGTAAGAGCTCTCAGAGAATACCTAAAGGCAAAATATTTTTTTTTAGTTTTGGATGGAGTGGAAAGAGATTAGAACACTAGTCAGGTTTTATTGAAGTATATGACCAAATTGTCTCTATTTGTACTGTTTACCAATATCATTGAAAGTAAAAGAAATTCCAAAAGTTTTAGTTCTCCCCAGAAAAATAAGGCCCCTTGTACTCAGGCATCATAATTTACTGATGTTTACTTAGGAACTTGTGAATCCCATGTGCAAGTGGCCAAAAATGGTGTGTAAAGGTGAGTAATGTTGAGTATAGGTGAATATAGGTGAGTAAAGCGTATAGACAAGTAAAATTCTTTTTCATTACCAGTATTGCAATATACTCATTTTTACTTGCATAAACATGCTTATAGAAGAGAAAAAAAGGCATATGTGGGTAAATTACTGCACTCAAATAAATATTTTCTATTTTTTTTACTGTTCTGTACTCAAAGCTATATTACTGATCTTTACTCAGCTTTGTGTATTGTTCCATAGACAACAATGCAACTAATTTTACTCCCGTGTGCAAGAGGCCTAATAGAGGGAATATCTCTAGTTCTAATGACATGGGGGTCCCCAAAGAAATTACCTTAATTTGCAGGGTTTTCTCTCACTTCCTGTTTGGCTATGGGACAGGAAGTGAAAGGAAATCTCTGCAATGGGACACAGATAAAAGAAACAAAATCTGACAGGGGTTATAACCCTCACTTTATCCAAAATGAAAAAAAAAAGTTTTGCTTATAGTTCTACTTTAATTTTTTATTGAAACAATCCACAAATGCACAGAGACCAAATTCCAGGAGAACTTTGCAAGTAGTTTTCATTTTTAACCTCATTTATTTTTCTTATTATTCTCTATTTTGTAATTATCTTTTTCTGTAAGGATCTTCTTGCACCATTTTTTCTTTCATTAAAATAATATTTAGTCAAATAAATCATTAAGCTGATTTTCTAAATGCTCTAAATATGAAACTAAATCTTTGCCTCTTTGCAAAAACAAAACTATATTTTGTGTTCTGTTACCTGCCTGTCTGGTGTGGCAGTGAGTGTCACATACATTTCTTTCTGAAACTTAGATTCTTCTCTTCTTCTCTACTCTATCCAAAACAAAAAAGAAACATGTGGCAAGAAATATACTTTAACATCACTGGTGAAAACATTCAGAATTGCCTTTTGAGTGTAGTGACATGTGATCATACAGGACAAAGAAGAGGCTCTGTATAGTGTGAGTTCATTTGTCCGTTTTCTGTGGGGGACAAAGGCACTTAGCAGAGCTTGTCCAGGTGGTGGTGCATAGACTTGCTACTCTGATATTACAGAGAGCATGTGTAGAAGGAGACACTTGTCCTGTACTGGAAAACATATAGGACCTAATGGTCAGCCCTGAGCTTTTCGAGCATAGCAGGCACTAGGAATGGCCCTGGTTGCTTCCTTGCTATACAGAGTGGCATTTTGTGATGTGATGTGAGGTGGGATAGTATCGTCTTTTTCCTGCTTGAGGGGGAGGGGTATCTCCTTCTACAGGGGCTAGAGGGTTTTAGATCCCTGGGTGGAGGCGTCTTTGTGGGTGGGGCTCAGGGATTATTGGAGAGGGCGGGCTAGTGTAGGAGGGTCTTGTGTGTGGGTGGGTGTGTGTTCTGGGTGGGGGAGCTGTCCTTCATTTTTAGGGGGAGGGGGCGCATGGGCTCTGGTGAGGTGGTTTAGGTTAGGGAAGATTTTAGGACACCGGGACTTGGCCACTAAGTGTATGTCACTACTTTTTGTTCAGTAAATAGTTTTGTAAAGGTAGCCTACTGAGTGTGTATGCCTCTTCTTTTCTCTCTTCTTTATTCTATTTAGTTTTTTTATTACACCCTACCCATACGTTGAGGGTGGCACCTCTCGATACACTAATATTGGTTGGATGGGTTCCCCAGACCATTTGTGCTCTTTTTTATCATAACCAGGATAATCGGTTGCACAACACTGAGCAGCAGGAATAACATTCTGCAGTCCTGAGCAGCTGCACTCTGCCAAGGACATCAAGATTATTATTATGAAGTGAATGCTTTGTTCTGCTGGATTAAGATACTTGTATAGACCTCTGGTTCTCTGCACACTCATATTACATACATATTAAGCACCAGACTATGCTTCATTAGCTATTCATAATACAATCATATGCAAATCGTATGCAATCAGCAAATACTATTGTCTGTCTATGCCATGTTTTATGTAAATGTTAACTTATTATGTAAATTCTGTACATTCTTTTAGGAATAGATTCCAGAGTGTGTTTGAGCACCTACCAAAACAAAGGGGAAAAAGAGCACATTTGTTTGTCCTTCCAGGAAATCACTCCCCTATATTAATCCATTCTTCAATTCAGAGATTTCCCACAGAGAACTTTTTTATACCACTAGAGTCTTATGGCCAGCATCATTCAGCTCACTTTTTCTGGGCCCAGGTCATTCTGCAGCAAAGGATGTGCAGCTCTTACTCCTATAGGAGCCGCTGTAAATTTGCCCAGGTTCTTTCTCAGTGGAATGCCCTGCAGCAAGGCACATAAACACAGTCATTCTTTTCCCCAATAACCAGTTTAGGGTGTTCTTTTTGTTGTTCTTTTATTTTTGGAGTAACTGGCATAGGGTTGAGAGTATTGAGTGGGATACTCCAAAAACAGCTGTGTACAAGCTGAGGACAGTGATCTCCTTTTCTAAACAGCTAAATCAGAAGCCCTTGCATATAGCAAACTGTGGACTTGACTTTGTAATAGAAGCAGTTAAATGCAGGCTTCTTCCTTTAGAGCACCAAGAGCAGAGTCCTTTCACAGAGAACTAGATAGGCCAAGCTCTGCAGGACACCAGCCAATGTCCCCTTTAAACTAACACACATATGATTCTATAGCACAAGAGGGGTGGCAACAGCCCAAATATCTCTAAGATCTCCCACAGTAGTCTGTACTCACAAAATTTCCAGGGACAGTTGGTTGCCTCCTTTCAACTTCCAAGTGTCACCTTTCTCTAGCGTTACTAGACTAGATTTTCAGCAGACAGCCCCTCAATCCTCTCTTAAGCTTCAGCATTCAAGCCATCAGGTTGTGTCCACTGAGGGCTCACAAACAGCAAGCATATGGCAGTGTTGCCCTTCAGACTGGACTGGTCCTCAGCAGGAAAAGACTCAGAAGGTCAGTCTCTTGGAGTATTTATGCAGACTCCCGGCAGCCTTCAGGGCCCTGCTCCCTGGAATTGGCCAGGGCTACATAAATATTCTTACTGCGATCTGCATAAATCTGGACATACATTGTACAATTTTCTTATTCAATTTCTTTTAGATTTACCTTAAACTATGTAGTTCAAAGGCCTGCTGGATTGCAAACAAATTGAAAGTGTTTAGGTTGACCTTATATTATATAGTTTTGGTAAATCTAAAGGAAAATTGCACAAGTGAATTGTATAATGTATGGCCAGCCTAATTCCACACCTACATTCCAGAAATGTCTACAGCTCTCTGGTAAGCAAAGGGAGCAATCAGACTAGCAGCAGCTGAGAACACTGAACTTACCTAATTAATCAGCTGCGCTGTTTACAGTGAGCACAGCTAAATTTACCCGACAGGCAATTGCAGCCACCCACCCAGCCACATATAAATTTGCCTAACAAAAAACCCACACAGCTCTACTGAACACAGTGAGCCAGCACTAAATCTAACTAATCATAGCACCTATCTAAGAGGGTGCTACAGATGGTTTTGTTACTGTACCTTTTAATTGACTATTTAGTTTTATCTTATTATTTTTGGCTTGTGTTCTGCTATAAAGGAGTACAGGAGCATTATCTCTCCTACACTGTTAACTGTTACCAAATTGCAGACAGACCCTACCTTACAACAAGCACTATTCCCTTCCAACCTGCTCCGAATTCCACAACAGATGAATTGCAGCATGCATGCTGAGGTTTTCATATAGGAAGGCACTCATGCAATTCATTAGAGTAATCTGGCTACTTCAAAAGGCAGGAAAGAAACTTCCTGGGTCGGGGGATATTAGAAGGGATGGTAGCAAATGCAAAAGGGCACATGGCAGAAAAATGGCACAGTAGCAATGGCACCACTTGTTGCCAGGGCTGTCTTAATGCATGGTCACCCGTAGGCACTGACCAGGGGCCTCAGTTGCATAGGCGCCCCATGGTACTCTTGCATTACATCATGCTTGCCAACTGTCCTGGATTTGCAGGGACAGTCACGCTTTTTACTAAGCTGTTCCTGGATGGTCCGGGCAGCATCCCAGAACCTGGACTGTGCCCTCCTGATCCCAGTACTGTGCCCTCCTGATTTCCCCAGTACTGTGCCCTCATGACTCCTCCTGTAGAGTGGCCTTCTGCCTCCCCCTTCCCCATACTGTGCCCTTTGTGTTGATTAGTTTTCTAATGGCAAGTTTTCTTATTATTTAAAATCAATTTAATTGAAACCGCTAATAAATATATGTTGAATTCTATCAACTATTTATACTTTAATCTTGAGGGTGTGTAAATTGGGGCAGGCTATTAGAGGCCCTAGTACATTACTTTACCCAGGGGCCCATGATGCTATTATGATTGCACTGCTTGTTGTCAATGTGATTACTTGGAAAGAGATCATGAATCTGTTATTGGGTCCCATAAAGGTGACAGTCTTAGTTATTATCTTAGGAAACACAGCTATGAAAATGTCAACCTTCTATGTTCTTATAATCAGTAGGTCAGCTGAACCTGCTAAAACAATTTAAGACAATAATGTAAGAGATGAAACCTTCAATTATACAACAAAGTGCATTGCCAGAAAGCCTTGCCTCCAGCCTTCTACAATGGAAAGTGTATTTATAGGTTTCTCAGGTGTTATGTTCTGTTTGCTTTGTGTCAGCAGACCTTAATCCGTTTGTGATAAGAACCTAAGTAAACCACAATATAGTAGGTCATTGATTAGCAGATTACTCAAAATATTTCATTTTTTAACTTTTCCTCAGTTTTTTTTATTGGACATAGCACCACTGGTTATCAGCTCAAAAGGGTTAAAGTATGTGTAAACTCTCACCTTGTAAAACAAGCCATACAGTTCAAAATAGAAGCGAAAGGTAAAACATTTGTGTATATATATAAAAACCATTAAAAATATTTACCCCTTTTTTATAAGTGATCACATACCTTCTACTTTCAGCTGCATAGAGAAGTGATGGTGGAGAAACAGCAGCTCACTGATCTTCCCAGTAAATGGTTGCACAGGGGGGCATGTCAACACAAGTTTGATCACTGGAGGAGAGCAGACTGAGTTCCCAGCACAGTTACAGATCTGACCACATCATGCTATCATGCCAAGTATGGTCAGCTTTTCAAAGGGAAAGCAGAGGGACTGACAGGAACACCAGGAATTTCGCACAAAGGAAGCAATGCAAAGAGAACAGGATAGGTTTTCATATGACTACATGGTACAGCAGGCACATGCCAGGAATATGAAATGGGTTTGCATATTCTTTAAATCATAGAATACAAAAATAGTAGTACAAAAGAGTCTGTGAAGCAATTAACAAAAATATAGTTCTCACTTTTCTGGAGTAATTGGTACAAAATGAGAGCTAGTTTCTGAATGAGTTCTACGCACAACATTATCATTAAAAATTCCTACCTAACACCTTAATACAAATCCTAACACTGAAACAGATTTGCAACTTTGACACGCGTTAGTAAAACTGTACATATTATCACAGCTACTTACTGTATCCAGGGTGAATTATAACTTTTTGTTTTTTTCTGCAGAAATCGGGCTTTCATTTGGTGGTAAATAGTAAACAAATATTTCCTGAATTTTTTTATCAAGGAAAAATTGCCATAAAATAGTAAAAAAAAGTTTTTTTTTTAATTTAGTTGTATATTTCTTGCTATTGCTGTAACCTACCACCAAAGAACAGCCCAAAATAAATTCTGCTCCTGACAATCGCAGCTATACCACGTGTGTGTTATTTGTTCTTTGTACCTGTAGTATGGCCCACAAACAATAGTTTGGGTTTTTTTATTCTACCTAAAACACACTGACACTAAAACTGACTAACACTAACCAACTACTAATTTAAAGAATGCCTTTTTTTTAAATCCTACCTAAATTATACTGAGCTTGACCTTTGATCCTAACCTTGACCCTAATGCTGGGTACACACAGGAAGTTTTTCTTTCGTTCAACCCAGCGTTGCCATATTAACACATCCGCTGTTAGTGTGGTTATCTACACACTGATCAGTGCTGGCAGCCATTGGCTGAGTGGATGCCAAGGGGATGCTCTTTTTCTAGCATACCTGTTCGACAGAAGCCAGTTATGATGCTTCTGTTGGATGAGGAACTGTACACACGGGCCAAAAGTCAAACAGTTCCTGCCAAACCAACCGTTTTTGATTGATTGTGGGCCCATCTTAACTCAAACCCTGACCAAAATCAAACCCTGAGTTATTTTTTGTTACACACTTTTGTTTTCTAACACATTCCTTCCTTTCCAAGCAAAGATAGAAGATACAATGTATTTTTCCAGGAGTGAGCTGTAACCTGTGGGTGCCAGAGCACCTTAGGCTGGTCCCAGTTACAGCACAAAATGATCCTAAGAGCAGTAAGGCTATTTTAATCCTAAATGGTGGAGTAAACTCTATGCGAGTAAAATGTTTCAAAGAGAGGAGATTAAGAAAGTGTTGTGTAAACTCATTATTCCATAGAGTTTTACTCTGAGATTGTTTCTGCAGTGCAGCCCCTATTCTTCCTACAATGACAGCTAAATTTGTAGCTTTGGCGAGCTGAAGAGAAGAAATGGTACCTGGGATTGGGAAATCTGCACAGATTATGGACCTGGAGTGGAGATTCTTTTTTGTGATATCTTCCTAAAAAAAATTGCTCCATCCAAAATCTTTTCTTGAACTTATTTGCAAGGGAGCAGGATTTAGTGACCCTGGTGAGTCCCAACACTCACCCCTAACAATGTCATAAGAGACTGGGAACTTTGCTGTGTAGCTGAGCTATTATTTTCACCTTTTAGATTGTAAGCTCCGAGGAGCAGGGCCCACCTAACCCTCTTGTATTGAACTGTATTGTTGTTGTATTGTCTCCTGTTATATTGTAAAGCACTGAGCAAACTGTTGGAACTATATAAATCCTGTATAATAATAATAATTAAAACATGTGCACATGGTATAGTATATTAGGGTTCAGATGTTTCAGTTCTTCAGTTTATGGAGAACTCACCTACAGCCTGCCAGGGGTGGTAGAGATCTTCTAACTGGGGTCTGAGTAGCATATTAAATAACCTGTAGTTCAACCCTGAGCCATTTTTGCTCCTTATACTTTAGACAAAAATGAGTATATGTATGATGAAAAATGCATAAACAGAGGTTACCTCCTGTTAAACCCACTTATAAAAATGATCAACTTTCAGACATTTTCAACCACTTTCAATCGACCTGAAAACAAGCAATCTACCACCCATGAATCTGAGCAGATTTAGTCTACACCAGTCTTTTTCAACCAGGGTGCCTTCAGGCTTCTTCAAGGGTGCCTTGACAAAATGCCTAAAAACTGCCCAAAAATTGTATACATACCAGCAGGTAGATCCAGCCTGCCTTTTACTACACAAAGCCTCAGGTTTTCCATGTGCACTTTTATGAACGTCTAGCTGCTAGCATCCTAACAACCAATGACATCATCAGTTGATAAGGAGGATGTTGGGTGCCTGCATAGTATCTTTGTTTGACTGTCCCCTGCCCCTCTCTGTCAGCACTGGGTTCCCATTAGATGAGTGAGGGAGAGAAACTGAGGTAGAAGAGAAACACTGGAATACTAGTCAGTACCAGTGTGCAAAAGGTGTGTTTGCTTTAGAAGAATAAATCACCTCTAATGTTGGGTGTTCTACATGTATGGATGTTACTGCATTATTTAAAAATATTAGAGTAGTTATTTTTACATTTTAGAATGTGATGCCTTGAGATTATGCAGAATTTTATTGTGTGCCTTGAGACTGTCCATATTTTAATGGGTGCCTTGACTGAAATAAAATTGAGAAACACTGGTCTACACCATCCAGTGACCACATATACAAATAAAGCTCCTATTCTCCAAACTGTCTCTGTGTCTTCCCTAGTTTTTTTTTCATACATCCTCACACACATTCCAAAAAAGAAAAAGCCTGTTCTACAACGATAAGCAAAGTGTGGTGTGTGTGTGTGTGTGCAGAGGTAGGCAGAAAAGGAATTACAGTTGCAGTGCACAGGTGAGCAAGAAGGGGATGTGCAGAGGTAAGAAAGGTGGGTGCAAATATCAGCAGAGGAGGCATGTGGGGTTAAGGAGGGGGGAGGTCAGAGTGAAAAGGATAGGGGAGCTTTGGGGTGCAGAGGTTAGCAGGGAAATTTAAGATGCAAAGGTGTACTGATGGGGAGATGTACATCATGTGTAGGGCAGCCCATTCATTCTATATGCTAGAAATGCAAAAATAAAATCCCTGACCCTTTTTCAAAATCACAGGGAGCCACAGCACTGTGAATTTTGGTGTATGTGGAAACACGCACCTCAGCAAATGCGTAAGGGTCTCATTAATAATTAATGGCACTGCTGTGTATCTGCTAAAGGGAAGCACGTTTCTTTGGTGTCAGGAAAGTGATTGGTAGTCAGTAACAAATCCTAACTTGCATTTGTGGTCAGTGTCGAATCCTCCTTTTACATTAGTGGTCCATGTAGAAGCCCCCTTTAAATTTGTGGTCAGTGTAAATTCCCCCTAAATTGGTGGCCAGTGTAAAAATGTATTGGTTGTTGGTGTAAAATCCCCCATTACATTGGTTGTCAGTGTAAATTTTTCATTACATTAGCCACTAGTGCAAATTCCCCATTACATTGGTGGTCAGTGTAAATCTCCCTTTACATGTGTACAAGTGTAGAATTGCCCTTATAATGGTGGTCAGTGTAAATCCCCTCTTACATTGGTGTTTGATATAGAAATGTCACCTCCCATCCACATTTAGCACTGTCACTGATCCTATCCACCCCAAGCACTGCCACTGATCCCATCTACCCCAAGCACTGCCACTGATCCCATCCACCCAAATACTGCCACTGATGCAATCCCCCCACCAGCACCATCACTCATTTCATCCCCCCTGCACTGTCACTTATCCCATTTCCCCACCACTGCCACTAATTCCATGCCCCCCACCTCTGCCACTGATCCCATCAACCCCCCAGCACTGCCACTGTTCACACCCTCCCTCCAGCACTGCCACTGATTCCAGGAGTCCTAGAATCCCTAGGAGTTTTCTGTCTATTATTGGGTCCCATTACCTTCCCAGTCCATGGTGTGCAGGCAGTGAGAAAATGATGTGCTGTAACCTTCAGCAACCAATCAGTGAGACGTGATTAAGTGACCAATAGTGAGCTGTAATGATGTGCTGTAACCTCTAGCAATCAATAAGTAAGTGGTTATGATTCCCAGTAACCAATAGCAACCAATCAGTGAGCAGTAATTATGTGCAGTAAGCTCTAGCAACCAGTGAGCGGTAATGATGTGCAGTAACTTCTAGCAACCAATTAGTGAACAGTAGTGATCTGCTGTAATCTCTAGCAACCAACCAATGAGCAATAATAATGTGCAGTGGTGACCTCTAGCAACCAATCAGTGTGCAGTAATGGAGTGCAATAACCTCTAGCAGCCAATCATTGAGCGGTATTGATGTGCAGTAACTTCTAGCAACCAATCAGTGAGTGGTAAGGATGTGCAGTAACCTCTAACAACCAAGGGGCGAGTAGTAATGATGTGCAGTAACCTCTAGCAACCAATCAGTGAGTGGTAATAATGTGTAGTAACCTCTAGCAACCAGTGAGCAGTAATGATGTCCAGCAACCTCTAGCAACCAATCATCAAGTAGAAATCATGTGCTGTAACCTCTAGCAACTAATCAGTGAGCTGTAATGTGTGCTGTAACCTCTATCAACCAGTCAGTGAGCTGTATTGATAAATGCTGTAACCTCCGGCAACCTATTGCTGCCTAATCTGCTAAATAAACTGATTTTTAGTCTAGCTGCTATTTATTGTATGTCTCAGAGCAGGTGGAGAGCAAAATTGCATGGTGGGGTCCATGAAAATATTTGCCCAGGGTCCAATCAATATTAAAGACAGCCCTGTATATGCTGAACAGCTCTCTAATGATTACTTTTTAACTTTTTAAAAAAAATCCCAAGCCTACCTCTGCAGTACCTGTGTTATTTTTTTTCCAGAAGGTTTACCTGGCCTTTGAAGAGAACACAATTAAATCATTCACTATATATTGACTGCAATAGAAATTGTTTTTACTAAGCTATGTAAATCTGGTTTTCTGGCAGACATCCCGCTTGATACAACTATTTAAATGGTACTCCCTTGGCCATGAAGCAATTCTGAAAGGGATAGTCTCCTCTAAAGGCACAAAGATGAATCAAGGACTGAAAGTCTTCACTCTGCTGAGCTTATGTGTAATGGGTATGGCTTTGTTATTTAAAATAGGTGCATACTATATACCATATTTTTCGCTCCATAAGACGCACCTGACCATAAGACGCACCTAGATGTTAGAGGAGGAAAACAAGAAAAAAAATATTCTGAACCAATGGACTGCAGACATAGTACGGGAAATGACCAGAGACTGCAGACATAGTACAGGAGATGACCAGAGACTGCGGACATAGTACAGGAGATGACCAGAGATTGCAGACATAGTACAGGAGATGACCAGAGACTGCAGACATAGTACAGGAGATGACCAGAGACTGCAGACATAGTACAGGAGATGACCAGAGACTGCAGACATAATACAGGAGATGACCAGAGACTGCAGACATAGTAAAGGAGATGACCAGAGACTACAGATATACTACAGGAGATGACCAAAGACTGCAGACAAGACTGCAGACATAGTACAGGAGATGACCAGAGACTACAGATATACTACAGGAGATGACCAGAGACTGCAGACAAGACTGCAGACATAGTACAGGAGATGACGAGAGACTGCGGACACACTACAGGAGATGACCAGAGACTGCAGACACAGTACAGGAGATGACCAGAGGCTGCGGACATACTACAGGATATGACCAGAGACTGCGGACATACTACAGGAGATGACCAGAGACTGCAGACACACTACAAGAGATGACCAGAGACTGCGGACACAGTACAGGAGATGATCAGAGACTGCGGACATACTAAAGGAGATGACCAGAGACTGCGGACATAGTAGAGAGGATGACCAGAGACTGCGGACATAGTACAAGGGATGACCAGAGACTGCGGACATAGTACAGGAGATGACAAGAGACTGTGGATATAGTACAGGAGATGACCAGAGACTACAGATATACTACAGGAGATGATCAGATACTGCGGACATAGTACAGGAGATGACCAGAGACTACAGATATACTACAGGAGATGACCAGAGACTGCGGACATAGTACAGGAGATGACCAGAGACTGCGGACATAGTACAGAAGATGACCAGAGACTGTGGACAAAGTACAGATGACCAGAGACTGCAGACATAGTACAGGAGATGACCAGAGACTGCGGACATAGTACAGGAGATGACCAGAGACTGCGGACATAGTACAGAAGACCAGAGACTGCGGACCCTTGGAGAGCGGAGGGGGATAAGCGGGTACCCTGAATTTGACAGATACCCGCTCCCACTTTCCCGGAGTTGTCCTTCCCCCTCCCCGTAATCTTCTGGGACACGTGACAGGTCCCAGAAGATTACAGGGTCATTCACAAAGCGTGGCACTTGCTGTGGCAGGTGCAGCACCCTTTGGTGCCTTGTGCGCTGTGGCGTTAGAAAAATTATGCAATTGCTGTTTCTTTGTTTGATTAGACTGACTTTACTCTGTAATTCCTCCAATGCCGCTCTATGGATGCAGTAGGTTTAAAGAGCACACCGAATACTTTAGTTAACTTCTTTAATAACTTCAATCTTCTTCATATAACTGCTTACAATGGCTTGTTTCGTTTATCTTACAGTGACTTATTTCTTTCATATTACAATGGTTTAATTCGTATTACAGTGGTTTGATTCGATAGCTTATTTCGTTAGATTATTTCGGTAGATTGATAAATTCGTTAGATTCCTTAGATTCGGTGGAACTACAAGTAAACACACACAACAGTTTTTACATACAGATCTACCTGCACTGTTAAACAACAGAGGAACATACAAGTGCATTAAATACCTATTTGGCCTTCTCTGTTTCCATAAAGCTTCTCTGACTGGAACTTGTCTGTTTCCTCTTCTGTCTGGTGAGCATGTGTCTCTAGAAAATCCTAGCAGGGAGTTTTACACAGGCACAAATGTGAAACTGGCTGGGATTGGTTAAGGCTCTGTACAGTGTGAGGCTGGCTGTGATTGGCTCAGCTCTATACTGACTCTTAAAGGCATATTTTCCTTTTCTGCTTCTGCTAACACAATGAATATATAAATGTCATATAACATTCAAAGACATAAATTACAGCAATGAATCTGCTTTTAGCTTTAACATATGCACATATATACTATACTGAGGTTATTGGCAGGTTTGGTATACACATATATGTGAACCATATTAACAACCTAGGACCGGTCTTAGCTGGCCAGCTACACTTGCTCATGCGCAGTGGGCACCCGGCTGTGAAACCGCAAGCTCTCACAGCCGGGTACCCATGCCGGTACCGGGGAGAGAAGACTGAGGACACCGCTGGACTGAGGAACAGTTAGGACCACTGGAGGTCTGCAGAGAAGAGCCGAGCGGCTGGCCCGGTATTCTAACACGGGGGGGGAATACCAGAACGGCCTTTCCATAACACGCACAGACATTTCCCCCCATTTTTCAGGGGGAAAAAAGTGCATCTTATGGAGTGAAAAATACGCTATGTAGCGTTTGATAACGTCTAGGTAGTCAGCCTACGGCAATAAAGTTTAAATATAGCACTGATTGAATCTGTTTAATAAGTGCAAAATAATCTGTTAATGCTGTTGGAAACCTAGTGAGCTGATAATTTCAAAATGCTCTCTCTGCCAAGTTTCCAGTTAACATTTTTTTCCAAGCTATTTCTTTGGACTACAAAGCACCTCCTGCTAGATTATGGAGATGATGAGAAGGGGAGGTGTTCCGTAATTCATGTCCTAGGGTGACAACACTGCTTTTTCATAGACACAGAATAGAGAGTGAAAACTAATCCAGCCTCCACATATAAGGACTGGTAAAGTGGAATATATTATATTCTGTTCTTAGCTTTAGATACACTTTAAGTCAGAATCAGCTTCAAACAAATCCAGTCGATACATGTTGTTGGCTTGACAGATCAGACCTAAGTTAAAAAGCTGACTGTGACCAACATAAGAATATTTATCAGAATTCTATACTGTGGACTATGGGACGCCAGTGCATGTGGCTTGCAGCTCAGGTACACAGCATAAGGTATCATTTCAGCTGACAATTTTTTAAATTCAGGAAGCCTATTGCATTTTTTTTCTCTGCAGCTCAGACCAGAGAGAACCTTGAGATCATCCATAGTCTGTACGCCTATGTCAAGGTACATGATCTCCAGCTTGGAACCACGGAAATTGTATCATCACCAGTGCACATGTCCCAGCAATATCCACTTCTAGTTAACATTACAGCTAAGAAGAATATGACCCTGTGCAATACTCCTACCAGGATTGGCTCCAGAAGAGCAAACAACTCCTGCCCTGATCCAACGCTGGTCTTTTCTGTAGTGGGTGCCACAAATTATGGGATAACACATGTCTACACCATCAGCATCACTGGAGGACTCTGGTTAACAATACATGTTGGCACTGGTTTAACTTTTAGTAGTTCAGCAATTCGTGCAGAAAAAGGAACCACCAATCTGTATATTGATTATGTTATGGACACAGCAACGACTATACAGGGTTTATCAACACAGGGCAATGCTACATTTGTTTCCGTTTTTCTTCAGACTGCTATTATTTACACAATGCCTGCTGAAGCACAGAATCGCATGATACTGAGTGGAGAACCCACACTGCGTAAGTAGAAAACCTTCTAAAGATCAAAATTATTATTTTTCTGCATTTTCCACATTCATATCTGCTATGTAGTCTTCACTTTATATGATATATTCAGGGCTTTTTTCTTATAAAATAGGTGCAGAAACTCAACCATAACCCCTCAAAACCCCCCTTCCGACCACACAGACCCTCCAAACTGCATCAAATAGTGCGTGTAGTCAAATTTTCAGTGCAGAGTTCAGAGTTGCGCTACATGCAGAGTTCAGGGGTGAGCTATGTACAGAGTGCAAAGTTCAGGGGTGCGCTGCATGTAGAGTACAGAATTCTGGAGTGCACCACACACAAAGTTCAGCCTTTTTCCACAACAGCTGACCTCTGCATCCCCCATCCACATCTCACTTTCACTTGTCTTCTTCTGTAGTACCTCCCCACACACTGTAGGTGGCCCTGCCTTTCTCACTTGCAAGGAGATCATCCAGTGAGGGTGTCGGCATCTGCACTGCACCCCAGGCACCTGCATCTCCTTTGTCCCTATCCTGGACTTAGTGGGAGCCGCTCAAGTGATCAGACCTGTGGGAGTCTTTGGGCAACAAGCTGTCACATGTAAACATAAGTAAAAAATAAGTATAAAATACTATACCACGTGCTCTAGGGGGAATAATGAATCAAACTTGTTGTCAGCCAGGTACTATATATCATATAACATTATAAAGCAAACAAGGAGTGAATACAAATCACTCCAGCAGCAGTATACAGCATAAAATCACAACCAAACAACAGAGAAAAGGAAAAAAGTAACAGTCCTCCAATAACGGGTAATAAAAAGGTGCAAATGATGAATAAAGTGTCCTCACCCAAATGTGACTGTCCAACTTTCCATGTCTTGTCATTCACTTGACATGTAGAGTTATAATCACCCTGAACTGTGGAGTAAGCCACATTACCTTTGAAGACCTCACTCACCGCAAGGAATTGCCATTCATATAAATGAATAGCAAAAATCATTTTAATTCACTCAAATGCAAGCAATGCTTCCTTTTATGGACAATAATCCCTCACTGGACAGCTTGAATTGCTACAAACTCAAGAAAGGAAACAATCCAGTCCGCACAGTGCAATCCCTTTCACACATAAAATTTTCTTCATTCGAGTTTAAAAACACAAGAGTACTAGATACATGCATATTACATATCCATAAATCAATGCAGTTAGGCTCAAGGCTTGTGTGGCCCTAGCAGTGTCTCACGCACCCACTGGGACCAACGTCACTTCCAGCCTGTGCTCTGACGTCAGTTTCTATTGCCATATAGTCACATCTTTGTGACTATACCACGATAGGAAGTCACATCATATCACAGGCTGGAAGTGACTTTGGTTGAGATTATGCTATGTGGACTGTGTTGTTTCCTTTCTTGAGTTTGTAGCAATTCAAGCCATCCAGTGTGGAAATATTGTCCATGGAAGGAAGCATTGCTTGGGATTGAGTGGATTAAAGCAATTTTTTTGCCATTCATTGTATAGTAATAACCCCTTAAGCGTTGCTTAGTCATTTTTATGTTCCCTGTCAAACTGAAACTTTTGTTGAAAGCACAACCTCTGCTGACACCACCATGCTTTCATGACCAAACTAAATCACCGCTGTAAAATGGACGCGCACACAAGTTAGGATACCAATATGAAGTTTATACTGGCATTAAAGGTAACTTGGTCAAAAAGAACAAAATGACACTGATATGCAGCAAATATAATCACTGTTGGCAGTTGTGAGCAAAAGTAACAACATTCACAGTAAAGTAACAATAGTTGTTAGCAGGCCTGCTTTCAGAAATAATACACTGCCCCCAATCTGAGGGGACTGTTGCATCCCCAGTGAGCTGAAACAACTATCAAGAAAAAGATAAGCTCACTGTGGTTTCTCTGAACTGGGTGACAAGGATTAAATGTGAAGGAAAGAGAATTTTTATTTGCAATTGAGCACTGTCACTTTAAGAACACTACAATGTTTTCTGCGTGCTTGTTGGAGCCCAGTTGACATGAAGTTGAGTTGAGGGGTGGAATATACTGTAGTTCCTTGGGATGGTAACACAAGAATAGTGAAGGAACAAGGGGAGATTTAACACTTTTCCTCTTGATGGTAGCGAATTCTAACAGGATCCCCTTTAATGCACTAAGCATGTGCAGGCTTGAGGTAATGAATAGCAACAATTGGCATGAATGTCTATAGGCAAAGACAGCTCCCTTTGTTCATCAAAAGCAAAAATTAACAGTAATGGGAATCCTGTGTTCTTGAAGAAAGCAAACTTGTCGTTTCAGTTGGTACTGCTGTAGCCTGCCCGCAACTGTATGTCCTGCGGTCAGCTTGTACAATAACCTGCAATGTACAGTTGTGTTCAAAATAATAGCAGTCAGACATCACTAACCTGATCAATCACTGTTTTTGGTAGAAATTATATTTCTACATGGCAAATAATTTACTAGCAGGTGTAGTAGAGTAATAGAAATCCAACAGACCCAACAGTCATGACATGCATGCTGCTGATTCTCTGTAATTGAATCACTAATTGAAAGGGGCATGTTCAAAATAATAGCAGTGTGGAGTTCTATTAGTAAGGTCATTCATTCTTTGAAAAACAGGTGGCAATTATTGCCCTTATTTAAGGAAGGAAGGCAGCAAATGTTTTACATGCTGGTTACAGTGCATTTCTCTCTGAAATTCTGAGGAAAATGGGTTGTTCCAGACATTGTTCAGAAGAACAGCGTACCTTGATTAAAAAGTTGATTGGAGATGGGAAAACATATAAAGAAGTGCAGAAAATGATAGGCTGATCAGCTAAAATGATCGCAAATGCTTTAAAATGGCAACCAAAACCTGAAAGACGTGGAAGAAAGCAAAAAACTACCATTCGAATGGATAGAAGAATAGCCAAAATGGCAAGGACTCAGCCAACAATCAGCTCCAGGAAGATCAAAGAAGGTCTAAAGTTACCTGTGAGTACTATTACAATTAGAAGACGCCTATGTGAAGCCAAACTATCTGCAAGAAGCCCCCCGCAAAGTCCCACTGTTGAAAAAAAGACATGTGCTGAAGAGGTTAGAATTTGCCAAAGAGCACATTGACTGGCCTAAAGAGAAATGGCGCAACATTTTGTGGACTGATGAAAGTAAGATTGTTCTTTTTGGGTCTAGTGGCCGGAGACAGTTTGTCAGACGACCCCCAAACACTGAATTCAAGCCACAATACACTGTGAAGACAGTGAAGCATGGTTGTGCAAGCATCATGATATGGGGATGTTTCTCATACTACGGTGTTGGGCCTATTTATCGCATACCAGGGATCATGGATCAGTTTGAATACATCAGAATACTTGAAGAGGTTATGCTGAAGAGGAAATGCCCTTGAAATGGGTGTTCCAACAAGACAACGACCCCAAACACACCAGTAAACGTGCAACATCTTGGTTCCAGACCAACAAGATTGACGTTATGGAGTGGCCAGCCCAATCCCCGGATCTTAATCTAATAGAAAACTTGTGGGGTGACATCAAAAATGCAGTTTCTGAGGCAAAACCAAGAAATAGAGAGGAACTGTGGAATGTAGTCCAATCATCCTTGGTACTGGAATACCTGTTCACAGGTACCAGAAGTTGGTTGACTCCATGCAACACAGATGTACAGCAGTTCTCAGAAACAGTGCAACTAAATATTAATTAAGTGATTCAAAGGAAAGCAAACTCTTCAAACATTTTTCAGTTTCTATAGTGAATGTTTGAGTTTGTAAAGAAGAATACAACAGTCTAATATTCACTTTTCTTACATTTTTTTAGAGGAACAACACAAATTTGATATATTTTTATTCATGTTTTGATTTGGAATAGAATGTATAGTGTTCCCAATGCATTTGTGTGTATGGAAATACAAGCTATTAGAAGGATTTTGAGCTTTATTCACTTTTTTCAACACACTGCTATTATTTTGAACACAACTGTAGATATATCTCAATAATGGTGGCTGTGAGAACTAGGGCGCAAACCGAGGTAACTTTATGTAATGTTCACAACTATGTGTAGGTAGATAGCTGGAGTGGCAAACTGTCAGTATTCATGTGGTTTATGGGTGCATGGGTCTCTCTCACCCGATTAAAGTAATCTGGCAGATCAAACGGTCTGTCCTTCCATGCAAATGGGGTCAGTCCACAGACTCTCTGGCTCAGATTCGGCATCTCCTGCTGTCAGATTGGCGTGCTGGGCAGCGTGGCAAACTGAGCAGTCAGTAGGCTCTTCCTCTCTCTTTAACCTTGGCTCCGTGGCCTAGTTCAGCACTTCAGCTGTCAGCACACTTCCTTCTTCAGTTTTTCCCTGCACTCTCCTGGACAATCTCCCGGGCTTTGATATTTATATGCCCTCGCCCTCACACTACCTCTCTTGGGATATAAAAAACAACAAAATCAGAATGCGCTTATATCATATATCGTGCAAAACTGTGCAAAGATTATAAATATATATTGTAAAAAAGAGACCCCAGTGAATCTCTACATAAATTGTTCATATACAAAAGTCCAAAATCCCAAATTATTTCTTCTTAAATCAAATAAATCCACCGTGCTCAATCCACCACCAGATGAATGGAATAAACTCACCAGAGCTAGATGCTGATCAAATTATAAATCAGCACTCGCGAGGTGTCCGCAGTGAACGGAGTTCGTTCGTTCGTTACATGCTTTTGTGCATCTCTATCGCTTGTTATACCAGTGTCAGGTGGACACTTGCTTTGTGAGTAATATGAATTTTAAATAAACATACATAGTTTTTACGTACTGCACCATCATGCCTTTTCTTTATTTTGGAGTGATACTATCATGTGTTTGGAGGATGATCGCTGTATAAAAAGTCCTGGCCATATCGTAGAGTGGTTGCGGAGTATTGCTCCTGGTACCTGGATTTCTAATTACAGGAGGGTGCTTCCTTGGATTTTCTCATCGCTCCCAGAGCAAATACGCTTGTGCTGATTTATAATTTGATCAGCATCTAGCTCTGGTGAGTTTATTCCATTCATCTGGTGGTGGATTGAGCACGGTGGATTTATTTGATTTAAGAAGAAATAATTTGGGATTTTGGACTTTTGTATATGAACAATTTATGTAGAGATTCACTGGGGTCTCTTTTTTACAATATATATTTATAATCTTTGCACAGTTTTGCACGATATATGATATAAGCGCATTCTGATTTTGTTGTTTTTTATTTTTTCACCAATATTTTTGGGTTAGAAGTTTGCAGCTTTTTATAGAATTATTTTGATGATTGGAGCTTTCTGTTTATTATTATTTCTCTCTTGGGATATGTAGTCCCTGACTGCCCTGCTCACCAGCTGAGTTCTGCTGTACAGCATACAAGTTCCAGAGGGCTGTGCTGCCCATGCAAGTGACCCTGAATATCAGACCACCGACATCTAAAATTCATTTTAATATATTGCAAGTAATAACATTTCAATGGGTTATATATGAACGGCAACTCCTTGCAGTGAATGAGGTGCCTAAAGTGAATGCGTCTCACCCCACACTTTAGGGTGATTGTAACTCTACATGTCAAGTGAATGTCAAGAAATGGAAAGTTGGACAGTCACATTTGAATGAGGACATTTTATTCATCATTTGCATTGTTTTATCACCTGGTGGTGGAAGGCTGTTGCTTTTTTTCTGTAGTTTGGTTGTGGTTTTATGCTGTATAGCGCATTTGTACTTACTCCTTGTTTGCTTTATAGTGTCACTTGTAAACATAGAAGCCGGACTTCTGTGTTTAAAGTGATAGTGGTGAGCAGGGAGCAGAAGGCCTGAGCCAGAGGTGGTGGAACTGAGTTCCACCAAGTTCCAGCTCAAAAGAATCTGCTGATTATATTTATTTAAAACCTCACTCCAAGGACATTAGGACAACAGCTAATTGCACTGTTAAAATAAATATATGGTAGCTGATGTTTTTTTTTTGCCAATTCAATTCTGAGATTTACACAAACCTGCTAGCACAGGCCAGGAGACTTGATTTTTCTATGCTGCAATCAACTAACACTTACAGGTCATGTTCCTCCCCCGGCCTCTGACTGGACAGTGAACAGGCAGCAATAGACTAATGAGCAAATTTGTTAGCAACATGAATACTGCAGCATGCCAGCTAGGTTACATGTGCTGCTGCTTCTTCTTCCTCTCCCAGTCTGTGCTCTGCTGTACAGAGGGACGCAAGAAGCTAATACTAGGTCAAATCAGGTACTTAACACTTGTAGGCCTGCCTGTACCATGGAACACATATGATGCTATTAAACAGAGGACTCGGGGAAATTCGGGATTTCACAATAAAATAACAGTGCTTTGATATGCTAATCTGATGAGGGTGCTTTGGGATTGCAAGCAGAATTGTGTTATAGGACACCCAAATATGCCCCTTCAAGTGGCACCCAGAGGCACCCAGAGCACATTCCATACATACCATACCCTGGATAGGCTACTGCCTGGGACTGCTGCTGGAAGTCACCATCTTAGATGTATCCTCAGCAGCCCCAACAGACTGAGAGCTGCCATTCAAGTGAAGCTCTATATTATTCCATGGGACAAACATGGATTTGGATCCCAGCCACTGCCACAAATATATGACAACAGCCATCACAGATCCCTGCCGCTGCCACCAATATGTGACAAATGTTACTCTCAGCTACACTCTCCGCAGAGAAAATTCTGTCACTTGGATACGTGTCTTAGTGCTTTCTAAGGGATCTGTTAGGGGCAATCTGTGTGCCACCTTCAATAAATGCCCCTTAAACTGGCTGGGTACATTCAGCTGCTTTTTTTTTCTTTTTATATTAATGTGAGAATGTGATTAACAATAAGAATGGCCACAACATTTGACCAACAAGTCTATGCAAGAAATACAATTTACAATGTTTTAGTATAGGCTGAGAGCAAGCTAACAGTGCTGGGCCTAGTGGTGAACATTAAGAAAAACCTGACTAAATGGAGGTTGAACTAGTGGACAAAGGGATGGGTGGTAGTTTTTAGGATAATCAGTGCAATTCAATTTAAGAGGGAAGTGGAGTGCCAATTGGAGGATCAATGGTTGGGAGCCTGAGTTAATACCATTTAGTATATTGAAAACATTGCATTATAAATTGTTTAGTTTCCATGGGCAAAGTTTGAATAAAAGAATTCCCAAACATTGAGGGATTTTTTAATTAATTATGCATGGAGGCAGTACATTGAGCTGCTGTTTGACCCTTTCTGTGTCATTGTCTTTTTGTGTATGGTTTTCTTTTGTCCCAGTAAATCTTTTTTTTAATCTATCTCCGAAGGCTGCTAAAAGATAGATTCCTCAACTTTACAAAGCTTTGGTCAGTCTGTAGTGCTCTCAAGAAAAAAATCACAAGAGGGAGAACTCTCCTCGTGCATTACCAAGATAACAGATTTATTAAAAGATAGATCACAAATGGATATTCAAAAGTAAACCATAGAAACAGACATAGAGCCAGATCTTTCAGTCCCAGACAATGGGTCCTGTTCCAACAACTGCCCGGTTGGAATAGCTGACGTGTTTCGGGAGAAGAACGCCCTTCCTTAGAGCTGAACCACCTGAAGGTGTCAATACCCCATATATAGAGGAAATCACATGTTTTAGCCATCATCACAACCCCTTCATGTGGAAATAGAAAGGGAGGGGCCCACCAGGGACCGCCCAGCATCTTTGCCCCCCAGCAGATGAACTGCCCGGATAAAAACTGTGGATCATCCGCTCAGTGGTGGCAAATGAACATGTAATATGCTGCAATAGATATAAAGAGTATTTGCAATTGCCATGATGTAATATGCCAAATACATTACTGCAGACTATGGAATTCCCACTAGATATGTCATCAAATGATGATGGTGGCAACTTACTAGTGAGTGAAAGTGTGCTAGATGAGCTGGAAAAAGGATCACCACCCAAGGACACATGGCGGCATCTGGAACGCCAGGGAGGAAGCTGTGTTTGGGAATTGACTCTCCTGGGGTACTTACATTTTCTAGCAAGTTAAAAGGCACATTGCAAGTGAATAAAGAAAATGCTTGATTTTCTGTGCCTTGCATTGTGGTGACAGGGTCTTGTAAGCAAACATTTACAAACTAACTAGCTTGGGTTCTCAGAACATATGCATTATTAAAGCAAATTTTAAATAGAAAAAAGCTTAACTGGCCTTTGTTATCATCCTCTTTTACTCTCCATAGCTGGTATCTTATTTGCCATTTTGTCGATTTTTATACTGTTTATACATTTTGGGGATTTTTAGTCCATGTTGTCTATTTTTTAGCTTTTGCAAAATTATAAAAAAAGAAAAAAAACTTTAATTTGTAAATAGCTTTCCCAGACTTTGTAACAGAAATAATTTTATGGCATACTGATATGATATAATGAAATGTGAAAATTGCTCTTAACAGATTAAAGTGGTTCTAAAGGCTTTTTACCTTAAAGAATATGTAAGCCCAACATTTCATATTCCTTTTAAGTGCGTGCTGCACCGTACTTGTATGAAAAAGTATCCTGTTCTCTTTGTATTGCTTTCTTTGTATGAAATCTCTGGTGATCCTGTCAGTCCCTTTACTTTCCTATTAAAAACTGTCCTTCACTTTTTCTTTACTGATTCTTTTCTATCCTTCTCCCTTTAACTTCCTTCTCTATGTTTTTTTTCTGTTTTTATATATGGGAAGATGATGTACATTATAAGCTGCAATACGCTTTTTGGCCCTTCAATATATGCTTGTATACCCCTACACAAGCTGCTTTTATATCCATCTACTCTTGGATTCTGGATCTATATATGCAAGGTTGTTTGCTTGACACCCTTATTATGTCTACATTCTTTACATTCTTTGTTGGATTGTTATTAGTTCCCTTTGTTGGTTATCTCTTGGTCCAATGTTATATATATACCATGTACTGTCATTGAACAGGTACTTCTCTAAACCGCCGTTTGATCTGTTGGATTTTAACATTTTATGTCTCTTCTCTTGTTTTATAAAAATAAACAAAGAGAAAGTTATTTAAATACAAAAAAAACTGATCACACTAGGCTTGAGAGCACATCGTGATCAGTTCTCTAGTTGTGCTGGGAGTCTTCTCCAATAAACAGACTCCCCCCCCCCCCTGCACAGCCATTCACTGGGAAGATCAGTGTGCTACTGTCTCTCCACTGTCACTTCTGTATGCAGCTGAGAATGGAGTGTTTGCTATATAGTGCTGGAGTATTGTATTTCAGTTTGCTTCCTCTATATGGAGTAATTGTGTCTCACTATTCTTTCTTTAATTTTTTGAGTGATTTATTCAGCATAACATAGTGCACAATGACATTTTATGATGTAGACAATGTAACTGCTGAGGCATGTAAAATTTAACCACTTGACCTCCAGAGGATTTACCCCCCTTAATGACCAGGCCTCTTTTTGCTACTCGGCGCTGCACTAATTCAACTGATAATTGCGCGGTCATGCAATGCTGCACCCAAACAAAATTTACGTCCTTTTTTTCACACAAATAGAGCTTTCTTTTGGTGGTATTTGATCACCTGTGCGCTTTTTATTTTTCACGCTATAAACAAAAAAAGGCCACAAATTTTGAAGAAAAACAATATTTTTTACTTTCAGCTATAAAAAATATATAGTAAACTCAAAGTTAGTTATAAATTTAGGCCAAAATGTATTCTGCTACATGTTTTTGGTAAAAAAAATCCCAATAAGTGTATATTGATTGCTTTGTGCGAAAGTTATAGCGTCTACAAACTATGGTATAGATACTGCAATTTACGCCATTTGTTTGCTATACAGCGCTGCGCTAGTTTAACGGACCATTGCGCGGTCATGTAATACGGTACATAAATGAAATTTGCCCCCTTTTTTTTCCCACAAATTGAGCTTTCTTTCGGTGGTATTTGATCACCTGTGCGGTTTTTATTTTTTGCGCTATAAAAAAAAGGCTGACAATTTTGAGGAAAAAAAACAATATTTTGGACTTTTTGCTATAAAACATGTCCAGTAAAGAAAAATTTAAAATCAAATGTAGTCATAAATTTCTGCCAAAATGCATTCTGCGACATGTCTTTGCTAAGAAAAAAACCCAATATGTGTAAATTAATTGGTTTACGTGAAAGTTATAGCGTTTACAAATGGCGGGAAAGATACTGGGATTTTTAGTTTTTTTTATACTAATAATGGCGGCGATCAGCGACTTATGGCGGCGATCAGCAACTTATGGCGGGACTGCGGCGGACATTCTGACATTGGGGGGTACTGACTTGGGGTCACTGACATCCCCAGTGACACCAATACATTGATCAGTGCAAAAAAAAAAACACTGACACTGTACTAATGGCACTGGGGAGGAAGGGGTTAACTTTATTTTTCAGGGAAGGGTTATCTGTGTGAGGGGGAGTGTTTTACTAAGGGGGGTGTGTGCTGGATGGGGACAGGCTGATCGGGAGAGAGAAACTCTTCTGTCCCGATCAGCTTGTCCTCGAGCTGTCAGGGAAGTGACAGAAAGCACAGCTACTGCAGCTGTGCTCTCTGTCACTGATTGCCACCGATCACCGGGAGATAGCCGGTAAGGACCGGCTGTGACCCGGCGACTGACATCCGCGGCTGTGATCGACAGGACAGGTAGGGCAGCGGCGCACCTCACGCGCGCCCCCTACCTGTTTACAAAACACACGTTTTAAAACGATTTGGGGGTGACGATTTGTGCTAGGATAGGAAATTTGAAGGGATAGAGGATGTGTGCTAGGAGGAGTGATTTTTTTGGGTGGGGGAGATTTTTTTTTTGAGGGGGGGGGATTTATGCTGAGACAAGATGCTCACACGTGGGGGGGGGGTGCAGTTTATCATCTTTCCAGTAGATGTTATATTACCTCGTCCTAGCGCTCCCTGCACTACACACAGGGCATTAAACAGATCTTCCTCCTCCCCACGCAGCACATAGCTGACACCGGATTCCTTTACAGAAACAGCCTGAATCTGCACAGTGTGTAGCTGGCTCCTATGTCACAGTTCTGACCTGCGAAACACCCAGATTATAATGGCAGCCCAGCTGCAGCAGCCAGCTACACACTGTGCAGATTGAGCCTGTGTCTGTAAGGGAATCCAATCTCAGCTATGCGCTATGTAGGAAGGAGGATATTCACCAAGTGCCCAGGCTGTGTGCAGTGAGGGGATGGAAGGAGGAGCTCTGCTGAGTGCCCTGCCAGTAGTGACCCTGTCCTTTTCTCTGCTGACCCCTGTCCCCTACCCTGCTAACCCTCTGTTCCCTGCCCTGCTGAACCCTGTACACTACCCTTTTGACCTCTGTCCTCTGCCTTACTGACTCCTGTCTTATGCCTTGATAACCCTTATTCTCCACCCTGCTAACCCCAATCCTGTGCTCTGCTGTACTGACTCTTCTACATTCCCCTTCTGACCTCCCATCCTCTTTCCTACTGACCGCCTGTACACTGCCCTACTGACTCTTGTACACTTCCCTGATGATCTCTCATCCCTGCCCTGCTATCCCCTGTACACTGCTCTGATAACCCCCTGTACACTGTCCTACAAATTAATGGCCTCTGCACACTGCCCTGCAAACTGCTGGCCCTATTTTTGCCCTCTTGGCCCACTGTACACTGCCCTACTGACTCCTAAACACTGCCCATGTGACCTTGCATCCTCTGCCCCCTGGCATTTTTTTACTGCACCCCCACATCAGACAGGCTAGATATGACCCTGCTCTCCAGGCTTCTGTGTCCTTTGCTGGCAACCCCCATCCATCCAAGTTTCTCTCTCCCAGGGGTGGACTGTCCATTTGGAAACTCGGGCACTGCCCGAGGGCCCGGGGTCAGTAGGGGGCCCCATGAGATGCCCCTGGTACCTTTTTCATAGGCTTTTTTGTGTTTGGGCAAGGACACTGGGGCCCTATGATCGCCTATTGCCCGGGGGCCCCATGAGTTGTCAATCCACCCCTGCTCCCTCCCCTCTGCCACCTGCTGCTGCAGGGGAAGCTGTCAGGATGGAGAGTGCAGAAGGGGCCGGTAAATGTGTCATTTACCGGCCCCTTCCTTGTCTGAATGAATAGAGTCAGTAATCCATACCAATCACTGACTCTGTCCATTCATACTTAAAGCATTGTAAACTGTGTTTACTCTGACACGTGACAGGTCCCAGATGACTACAGGACCATTCATAATGCACATCACTACTCGTGCATGCACAGTGGGCTGTCACAGCTGGGTGCCCACACTTAAGATGCCGGTTCCAGGGAGAAAAGACGGCCTGTGAACCCGGGACCGTCCGGGTGAACACACTAGGACAGGTGAGTGGCTGTTTTTTTAAAGTCAGCAGCTTCAGTTTTTTTAGCTGCTGCCTTTTACTTGTTTCACCAGAGACTGGAGCTCCGCTTTAAAGTGTTACTAAACCCACAACAGTAAAATCAGTATGTATATGCAGTAAAGCATGCTTGTTATACTCACCGTGGAACCTAAAGGGTTAATCCTCTGCACTGTGTAAAAACGCTGTTTGACCTGACTTCTCTGATCCTCCCCTTCTTCCAGTGTCCCTCTCTTATCTCTTGATGAGACATATCATGTGGAGGCACTCTGCACATGCTCAATTTGGTGTGTAATGCTAGATAGTTTTTTTTTTTCTTGGGAGGCTGCATGTGATCAGCACAGGGCCAATCAGCACTGTCCAGACAGAGGACAGGGGTCCTGCATCCTCCAACAGCAGAATGAAAACTCCTCCTACAAGCTTTAACATGCGCTCGGCTGGACACTGATAGAAGTCACAAGACTGCTCTAACTGCTGATGAGAAAAGGTATTTAGCAGTTTATATTTACTAAAATAATTGCATTTCCATGTTCTGTGTACTGTGGGAGACCAAACAGAGTGAATGCAGGGTCCTGGGTTTAGTAACACTTTAAGTTTATGAATGAACAGGAAGCTCTGTACAGAGCTATTCCTGTCCATTCATTCTGTGCTGCTGAGGCTGAAGAGATGGAGATTGAAGACAATGTCCTCAATCTTCTTTCTCTGTCGCAAAAGTGAACCATCAGAGGTCTGTTTAGACCCCTGATATTTCACCAAAATAAATAGTAAAAAATAATACTATATAAAAAATAAAAATAGAATAAAATGGTAAAAATAATAAATAAAATAACAGAAATAAAAAACTACTGGACACCAGTGGCGGAACTATCAGGGTCACAAAGGTCACGATTGCACTCTGCCACCAGGCTCAGGGGGAAGGGCCCCAGCCAGGGGTTAGGGGGGGCCTTTCATGGTTTCTTGCATTGGCATCCTGAAGGTTCTTGTTACACCTTTGATTTTAGGCCTTGTTTACACCATCTGCAGAGACTTGAGTTTTTCTGCATGTGTTCTGCAAGGGCACACAGAAAACAATTGTTCTCTATGTGCCCTGTTCACACCACAACACTAATATCATGTGCAGATTTTTTCTACACAGGAATCTGAAATGCGGATGCAGTTTTCTGCATGGAAAATAAACTGACGTGACATCAACATTATGGTGTGAACAGGACACATAGAGAACAATTGCTTTTTGTCCCCCTACAGAGAATTTATCTTACATATCTTGATACTAGTGTTATGGTGTGAAAAGGACAAATAGAAAACAATTGGTTTCTTTATGTCCATGCAGAGATGTACATAATAAATATGAATATCTCTGCACATGGTGTAAACAAGCCTATGCAAGTCAAATCTGTTGTTATGCACAAATGGTGTGAACAGGACCTTATGCATGAAACTGGAATTTTCAGGTTGATAAAAAGTCCAGAATTAGAGATCAGAGGGAGACCCTATTAAATGTATAACATAAGAGTTTTCTCTAAAACTTGTTTTTTCCTTTTCTTCCCAGGTGCTGGAGCAGTATTGGGAATAATCCCGCTGCTTCTACTCAAATCACTGCTAAACTGAAGCTGCCAATGGTCTTTCTCATTGTAAGTTCCATTAGTTGTCTTTGTTAAGGAATGTACACCCCATTGACTCCTGGCCTTAGGCTTGCAATCACCAAATCTTGTTGATAGAGTGGAATGACATTACTGCTATCTAGTGTGATAATATTTTCATCTCTGTGCAGGGAAGCTACCTATTAAAGGATGATAGATATTACAGATACTGTTACAGGTGGCTGATTGCATTGAAAACTGCTTCCTAATTCCAGGGGAATTTGTTTGGAACAGTGAATAATTCCAGGGGTTTTTAAAGTGGAACCCTTTAAGGGGCCTACGATTGGGCAGATGTTGGCACCACCTTGTGTAAGCCTTGCTCTACTTCTACTTGGATAGAACTACCCACCTGTTGATGTTACTCTCTGCCATATTGTGTCATACTCCTGGCCATAGGTTCACTCTTGACATCCCCAGCTGTAGGTCTCAGTATTTAAGAAAAAAGGAATGGCCACTCATAAAATGCACATTATTGTAACTTCGCCAAGATTTCCATGACATCTGGTATCACATCTGACATACTAGCAGAATTCTTTGGCACAAAAAGCGTACACTGGTGTTGTCTTTCTTTAGCTGTCATTTCTGTATAAAACTCAAGTACATTTCTTGTAGGCCATCTTCCCTCTATAATGAGGACTGTTAAAGCCATTTTATATGCATATTTTACTTGATCAAAAAAGTTTACTATTCAGGAAGACGAGTGTCGGCTATACCAATCCTCATCATTCAGTTGCATCTGTGCTGTGAAGACACACAGAGCCAGAGCACCTACATTCCACCTCTATGGGGATTATCTCTGGGTGTAGCACCTACTTGTTCACATCTTCCCTCTACACCTCCATTCCTCTTCTTGGGAGCACCTTGAATTTGGAAAAGCTTCCCTATGTATACTAAGTCCACAGAATTTAGCTTCCATCACCAAGTAGGATCAAGGTGCTTTTATTAGTATATAAGGCTACGTTCACACTAGCCTTGTTAGCCAGCGGCAGACAAGCGTTTGGGAAGCGTTTTTACCATTTTCCAAACGCCTGGGAAAATTAGGCACATTGCAGCACATAGTGCTGTTCAAACGGGAGCGTTAGTGTCACGTTGAGTCGCGGCAAAACGGACACCTCTGGTCGATTCAGGAGGAGTTGAAGCCTCCTATTCAAGTCAATGGTGCTGCTCCGCAAACGCCTGGCCGGCGGAGGCGTTTGCGGAGCGGTAACACCATTCAAACTTCATTATAGGCGATTGTGGGGCATTTTTAACGCTTGTCAAATGTCTAGCAACCGCTGCTAAACCGCTCATGCGGCATTTGCGGAGCATTAAAAACGCTCCGCAAATGCCGGACCGACGCTTGTCAACCACTATAGGGGCGTTTGGCAAGAGTTGGAAAAACAGTCAAATGTGAACGAGCCCTTGTTCTCTTCACAGTTTGTTCCAGCAGGGCATGCTTTCAGATAGCACACTCATTCTCAGTCTTCACAACTACTCATATCAGAGGACTCCAATGCCTTATGCACCCCACTGCAGAAAAAGGTCAGAGGAGACAGAACAACTACAGCTATTCCTACTGTGTTCTGTAACATTCCACCTTGTACTTCGACCCCGCAAATGGCCCCTTTGATCAGTAGGTAGGCCCCAATAGGCTTCTGGGCATAGTCACAGAGCTCCCTCCAGCAGCAACTCCTGATGCCTCAGCCTGAGGCAAGAGAGCTAGCACATGGCCTGCCCCACATATTTATATTCTCTCCCAGCATGGGTCATTGGCCATGAACCTCCTACTGGGATGGCTGAAAGAAATATGAATATTCAGAACTCAGTCTGTCTATAAAAATCTAATACCATGACTATGTGGTGTCAGTGACACCTACTGGCGACAATGAGGTATGGACACCCCGACTAAGCTTAGGGAAAGGCCAGCTATAGGCTGTACAATTAGTCTGAGCAGCCTATAGCCCAGCCAAAAACTAAATTTACATAGTTGCTGCAGTTTAGGACTAGAGGGCTACATGCGTTTGGCTTTGGCCTTTCCCAGTTTTCCTCCGCTGGTCTACAGAACACCTCCCTTCATGTTATGAAGATGAGGATAGGTGTTTGAAAGCATATTAAATAATGCTGACTGCCATTCAGCTATATAGAGGAGCCGTGAGACTGCAGGGGACAGTACCAGGGATATGTATATGCTGCAGCCAGATGTCCTTTTTTATTTTTACTACTGTAGGACATTGGATTTTATTTTGCTGCATATATGACATAAACATTTACTGTTTTGTTTGTACTCCTACTAACCATATTTCTGTTATATCTATTTGCAGACTTTCTCTACAATCAAAAGATGCATGCTGATTAATACATTTCTATATTACAACAATTATTTTATATACCTTATTTCTTTTGAATCATTGAACAATTAAAATCTTCTGTGCATTACTGCTGGCACTGATTTTCAATGGAAATGTTTTTTTTAAATCTTTATTTATAATTGTTTCTTACATGAAAATCATTAATTAACAATTCCACCTAATGATATTCCATCATATATACAGTATGTCAACAATATAACAGTCAAATATTTTGTTAATTGTTTAAAAATCTGTGTAAATAATGAAGAACTTAAGTGTTATGATATTCTATTTTCTATGTGTTTCATAAACAAAGTTAATTTTTTCATAGGATATGGCTGTTGTAAACTCTGAAACACGTAACCATGTATAGCGCTGCCCCCATAGGAGCTGCTGGATGATGCTTTTCCTTGTGTGTTGCCTTGACCCTGTAAACTCCTCAACCATTCTGACACTCTAGGTTCAGACACAGTTAGACCAATATTGCGCACCAATAATACCCAGCACAGCATAATAAAGGGCAATGGACACAACCGTTCAATAGCCACAGTTGTATGGAATACCTTTTAGAAATGACTCGTTACTTCATAGGGTTTTACAACTAGCTACAGCAATACACACGGTTCAGTAGACCATAAAGGTAATAATAAGGGCTTAGCAACACCACATGAATGATATCAGTAAACTGAATACTCAAAGTGCAAAGGTGTCTGTTGAGAGTGCAGCACTGCTTGTAGCGGTGGGGGGACTCAGAAACCCATCAACTCCTCTGGACCACTGGCGCACTGTAATGGGACCAAATTAATACCTCTTGGCAAGTATTTAGTATGGGGGTAAAGTGCCTCTTTAATTAAATGATAAATTAACAATGATCTGGGGTAGAGTCAATCCGAATTTAGGAATGTGGTCTTCTGCTAGCAGGTTGGGGCCCTTTTAATGATGAAGAGGGATAAAGGATAGTAATGTCAGGCCTAGCGATGAACTGAGGTGGTAGCAGCAAAGATTCCTCTAATGGCTGGGTTACAATGATGTCTGCTTGCAGTGTTTCTGTGCAACTGAGTAACAGAAGGAAGGGCAACTGCCCACTCACCAATCTTGGTACAGATGCAGTCTCCACCAGTGCAGAATGAGCTGTGCAGGTGCTTGGGTCTCCACTGAAAGAGAGTCGGTCACACAGTCAACTGTTGGCGTACTGACAGCTGCAGCAGATGACCGGAGAAGAGCTGTGAAGAGTACTGGATGACGGTGAGAGCTGTAGACACCCAGCATGGCGATCTGTGACACAGCTGTGTAGATGCACTGGATGAGCGTCCTGTCCTCAACTGGGCTGCTGAGTCCCACTGTGGCTGAGTGCAGAACGGCAGCCTCCAACCGTCCTGTCTGAAAACTTTGGGCCAAAGGAAGCAAACATGCCAGAAGTAGTCAAATATATAATCTTTCCAATCATCCTTTGTTGGATCAGCTTTCTGGGGTTTGAAGTTCTGAAGAAGCTAAAATATTCTGTGAGAGTTGACTGTGCGACTACAGGTCCCAAGATCCTCTGCTTTGTCCAGGAAGAATAGCTCTCCTGCTCTATAGACAGGAGGTGATGTAACAGTCTGGGTATCAATCACTAGAAGGGAACTAGCTAGTTTATGGTTCTGTTGGATTATGTCCTCTTGATTCATCCTGCAGTAACCATCATCTGGCTACACAGGTCTTAGTCATATGTTATTTACCATTTATCCAAAATGCCTCATATTGTATCATATGTAAGCAGATTTACATTTAGTGTGTATTTGCTGTATTTAGTGTGCACTTGCTGGATGTTAAAAGCTAATTCCTTAAGATTGCCACTCCCCTCAAAAGCAATCCATGTTTGGGCCCTTTTTCAGACGCATTTGACAGGCAGTGAGGAGGTAAAATGTTGCCCCTTCACCACCTGTTTCAATCTGTACCACCATGTCTTCCAGGAATGGGTTGCATTTGGCAGCACTGCTAGCTGCCAGACTTGACGGGGATTATTTTTTCTGCGATGGAGATATATGAACATCCCTATGCACTGTCTTTTTAGCTTAAGGGAGGCAGTTGGGGGGCACTAACTACACCTATCAACCAGGTGTTTTTAATGCCCCCAATGTCTAAACAAGCTCTTAATGAGCAGCTCTGACATGGGACTGACTGGGAAGTGCTGTTTAAATAATGTGATACACAGGTTGTGCCAAAAACACTAATAATAATGATATTAATACAGGGAGATGAACTTCAGATTATGACACAATGAACAATGTCGAGAATTAGTACTGCAACAAATCATGACACCAGCTTGTGAAACAATATCACCTCGTGATTGTGGGTCTTGGGTTTCACAAAGATTACCGAAAAACAAAAAGCCTGCACAATCCGGGGATGCTCCCAGGCCACTGAGAGTAAAGTGACTTCTAATCACTAATGTCTAAAGTGAACTTGCCACATGTTGTGTGCAGACAGGAGGGTGAGAGACAGCATATGGATTTTATTAAATAGTCACAGTAGGTTGTTTTCCAAACTAGTAGTCTACTATTTGTATGCTTTGACTTCTCCCTCCATTTTTAATAATTCAGTGGAGATGTGTTCTCTGGAGTGATGAATCATATGTATCTGTCTGGCAATCCAATGGACGTGTCTGGATTTGGCGGTTGCCAGGAGAACGGTACTTGCCTGACTGTATTGTGCCAAGTGTAAAGTTTGGTGGGGGGGGATTATGGTGTGGGGTTGATTTTCAGGGGTTGAGCTTAGCCCCTTAGTTCCAGTGAAGGGAACTCTTAATATGTTTATTAAAATTATTACACCCATAATCTACCCATACAGAGCAGTGTGCCCGAGCCGACAGGGAGGAAGACTGTTAGTAAACAAAACAGTCTTCCTCCCTGTCGGAGATGCTCAGTAATCACCAGGCACTGGCAGGTAATTACTGGCTGGGACCTGGTGACTGATAGCTGCGGCCTCGAATGGCAGTGCAGGTAGGGCCCCCCGCGCCCCCTACCCGGAAATGCAAAATCATGTATATATATACGCGATTTTACGCACCCCTGCCGCCCTGTAGCAGTATATCTGCTATAGGGCAGCGGGGAAGCGGTTGAATAACAGTTATACATATCAGTTTTGCTGTCGTAGGTTATTTTAATTGTACAGATGCACCACTTAACAGGCAGGTTATGGGCATCCCCAGGCATCTTGCATTTGCAATGTTGCCCTTAAAGTGGTAGTAAATTTTAGGTAACTACCTTTAACTAACTAATTTTAGTTAGTTTTCCCCTGCAAGACAAAGGCATTACATACTAGCACATTATTTGAAACTTACCTTAAAAAAAACCTCCAGCGGTGTGCTGTCACCGCTGACAGGACTTCCATCTTCACTCGGTCCTCCTTCCGGGTTTGCAGGCTCCAGTGGCTTGAATGGTCAAGCCACAATGACGTCAGTCTCGTGCTTGTGTGCAGGAGTCACTTTTTATGGCACACAGCTCTGAAGGAATGGCACGGGCATGCTGTTCCTTCAAAGTACTCTATACAGGTAAATATCTTCCATACGGTGCATGTTTAGGAGATCTTTACAGTACATACAGATAAGCCTTATTATAGGCCTACCTGTAGGTACAAGTTAAAAAATAGGCTTTACTACCACTTTAAATTTGCTTCTCAATGCAGCATTCTGTGCACTGCTACATGATCCCCAGAGCAGTGCCCTTCCCCATGACATTTGTTTGACAATACCTTGCCTATTAGCCTAAAAAACAGTCATTACTGTTTTTTAACATTTGGTGCCTATATCCTTAAACGGGGTTGAGATTTGGCACTCAAACCATCCTGAACTGAACCCAATTACATTCACCTCATCCCTAGATACCATACTGTATCTATGGAAAAACAGCATTGTCACCCAAAGATAAAACTACAGAATATCTCCCTTTCTCTTCTGATCCACAACATGGGAGTTGTCCTGCTTTCCTTAGAGATAGCTGAGGAATATAGACTACCTGATATAACTGATAACAGTAAGCACAGGCGTCTTAGCTCAGCTCAAAATATTTCTGGCAAGATCAATAGGTTTATTTAACCACTCATATGGGATCAAATAACGGAAACTGACTGTTATGGTTTACATTCCCTACGCAATGGTTATGATATCAGCCACACAGGGTGGGCTTAGTTTTACTGAGTCAGTCGATCATGGACATGCATTTTAAGAAGGAACAGTAAATTACAACCATTGTGTTTCAGTGGCATGAAATGTATTTGAACCTCTTGGAGTTGACTGGTTATCTGAAGTAATTTGCCAAATGTGATCTGATCCTTATCTAAGTCATAACAATCAGCAAACACAATGCGCTTAAGCCGATAACACACAAATAATTCTAATTTCTTGTGTCTTTATTGAACAAAACCCATTAAACATTCATTGTGATGGAGGAAAAAGAATGTGAATCCTTCAAGTTAATAGCTGTTTGAACCTCCTGTAATTACATTAAGCAAGTTTTTATGTTAACTCTGGATCAGATTAGCACAGTGTTCAGGAATTAAACTTGGGAATTAATTTTCCCATTGATGATGGCAAGTGGTCCAGGCCCTGAGGCAGTGAAGCAAGCCCAAGTCATGATATTCCCTCCACAATACTTCACCGTTGGGATGATGTTTTGATGTTGGTAAGCTGTGCCCTGTTTGAGCCATACATAGTGCAGAGTATTCTTCCCAAACAATTCAACTTTTGTTTCATCATTCCACAAAACATTTTCCCAGTAGCATTGCGGTTTGCCAAGGTGCTCTTTGCAGGCATGCAGCAACATATTTCTTGAAGAGCAGTGGCCTCCCTTTGTGATGTTCTGCCATGGACACCCTGCCTGTTCAAAGAATTACTTATGGTAGATTCATGAACGGGGTATTTGCCAGTTCCAGTGATATTCAATAGAGAAGATGGGACTTTCAGGGTGCATGAACATGAATACCAAACATATTAAAAAGTTATATAATTTTTATTTCGTATTTTTATAAAAAACACGACAAAAAAGGAAAAAATACAGAAACATAAAAACAATTTCAGTACTAAGAGTAAAACTGAGATTCAAACTTGGTTATATGATTGCAGTTACTCCCTACATGTTTCGCCCTCATGGGCTTCTTCAGAGAAGATTTTTTTGAAGAGATTTCAACCACCGAGGCAGTCTAAAGGTATATCAAAGGAAAATTATACAATTACCAAACAACTTTAATATATCCAATACAAAATATTTAGTCATATATATATATATATATATATATATATATGGAACTCAATGGCTCACCCTGGATGTGAAAGCTCACGGAGCTAGGCGGAAATAACCTAACAAAGATCTTAATTGGCCTACACGTCCAAAATAGTTGTAGAGGATATAAGGGGCATCTAATATCATCTAGGCATAATAAGATAGACAAAAAATAAATTAATTAAATTTAACAAAATTACATTAAATTTAATTAATTTATTTTCCACTGTCCTGGTGCTCCGGGGCCCCCACAAATGTGATAGGCAGTCAGGAAATTAGCTGCGTAATGTATGCCCTGGAACAGCTGAAGTTGCTCCTTGGATTTTGGATCTAGGCTGTGAAAAAGACTCACAGCACAATGTGTTTTGGTGTGTAATTGTAAGTATGTCCATGTTGTGTGTGGGAAATAACTTGTTAAAATGACAACTTTGTGTAAAAAAAAATTTAATTTCTTCATTGTCCAAAAAACTGTGAAAAAAAATACAACTTAAAAAAACTCACCATGCCTCTTATTAAATATATTGGACTGTTAACTTTCCAAAAAGGGGTCATTTGGGGGGAATTTGTACTAACAATTGCAAAAGCTTTAAGCATAGGCCTAAAGATCATATTATTTAAAACAAAAAAAAAGATAGGTCACACATTTTTTATGGAGTCCCTTGTGTCTATTAGTAGTCTTAATAGGCTTGCATATTGCAAGTTTCTACCAACTGTTACTGGTGTCCAGTGGTGAGCCAAATGTACCAAGGTTCACTTAGGGGCAGGTTCAGAGAACTTTACTGAAGTTTGGATGCCAAATCAGAATTCCATTGAAGTCAATGGGAGCTGAAACTTAGAAACAGCAATAGCCATTTTCTAAGCTAATAGGCAAGGGATTGTCAAACAAATGCCATGGGAAGCTGGGCACTGCCCGTGGTCACAAGTACAAAAATAAACAATGTTTTAAATTCACTTGGCAAGGAACAGTGATTTTAATAATGATAAAAACATAGCTCCCAACTGTTTCTGATTTTGAGGGGCTGTTCCTGATTTGGAACAAACTCCCTCTGTACCTCTTTCCTCCTCATTGTCCCTCATTTTGGTCTGATCTATATACTTGTATATAAAATGCACTTTTTTATCTTTCAAAAAGTATTTCCCAGTGCTAAACCATTCATCCAAATTCTAAATTGCTGCATTTGAAAAATGTCAAAAACCAGTATAAAAGAAAAGTAGTGGTAAAAAAAGCACTTGTGGGTTTAACTATTCTTTTTGTTTTTTGTTAATTCTCCTTTAAGGGGGCGTGACAGGGTTGTGTGCCCTATGCGTACACACTTTTGCTAATAGGTGTCCCTCGTTCCTATCTCAAAAAGTTGGGAAGTATGCGTAAAGTGAAATATTAAAATTATTTTAAATAGTATGACTAGAGTCTCCTTAGACTACCTGTGAAATAGCTCATATGTGTGAAGTATACAGCCTATCAACTAAAGTGACATTTACAAAGAAAAATTCCCTTGATTTATATCAGGCCCTTCCCCTAGATGGTATAGATACTAATGGGTCAGCCCATTAATATCATATGGGGTCCTCCCTAAGAATACATACTAAACTTTTATCTTTGATGAGGGTCTGACATGGATGTCAAGTAGGGCACAATGAAAGAAAAAAAAACAACAGCAAAACAACAGCAAGGGGTACACCCTTACTCAGTCACAAAAAAACAAATGATAAATAAACACTGACACTTCCATTGACTTGCCACAGACCCACAGTACATTTGCATTTCTCACTATGTTCCCCAGGTGCAGCTGTCCCACCTTTGGGACCAGGACCTGCATGTCAGGTGTCGCCGGGCAGAGGGGCGCAAAAAAAGTGAACATTCATTCACTGATCTCCATTAGCTAGTAGGAATCCAGAAGCAAGGAATTCATCACTTGCAGTTTTTGCTGTCAATTTCAATGGCCACCATAGCCAGGGTAGAAGCTAATGGAGTGTGACCTGTGACAGAACCTGTCATAATAACATGGTATCACATAGAGGGCTATTGATCCTTTATATGATAGCTATAAAGTTAAATGAGAAAAAAAAACATATTGGGGGGCCTACATACAAAAACCCCAATTGTGCTACACATTTTACATATTACTGAGCATACTGGAGTCAGAGCAATAATTTTAGGGCCATTATTCACAGTTAACACAATATATACTTGGGTAAATGACATACTTAGATTGCTGCAGTGGTGTAATTATGTAACTACGTAAGCTTGAAGGAAACTGTGGCCCACTGGGGGACCATAAACACAGACATGACCATATATGGCATCCAAAGGACTCCTTTTACTGGTTCAATTTCAGGTATTGTGATTAGCCAATTGGTTCACCCAAGGACTCATCCAATTTCCAGTTGGACCTTAGCTTGGGCAACTGATTTCTTTAGCTATGATTACAAACAGGAATTCAAAACAAAATATTACAAAATGAAACTGCCAAACAAAATTAAATTGCAACATGTTGCCTAACACTGAAAATTTCTGAGCAAGCTTTCAGGATTACGTTCATGACTTCTCTTTGAGGAATATTTGAAGACGGGTTGGGGAAGGTCAATGTTCGTATTTGTATTTAGAGAGATCGCAATGTCCTGCTAAACCATTCTGAAGAGAATAAACCCAGACACACTTTCAACAATGGACCGAGGGCTGACAGTCTTCATCCTTCTAGGTTTGGGTGTAGCTGGTAAGAGACATGGAATAACTGAACATTATAAATTATTTCATTCATGAATGATCTACTTTTTACCAATGCAGGCAACATAATACACAGTTTAAATTATTTATTCATGCAGTATATACCTTTGTATAAAAGCACTATTATCCAATTTAGAAAATATGTAGATTTTTATATGTGCATATTACAGAAGTCATTGTAATATAAACAGCTGATAGTGTAGAATTCTCTGCCTCTGCCCCATTGTTCCTCTAGGGTACAATCTCTTTTTTGATCACTTATAATTCTAGATGTGGCTAATCATAGAGGTTCTAATTACTATTAGCTGTTTTTTTTTGTTTTTTCATTCAGTATATTTCTGCTATTAGTTTTTGTTGCCAGTTTTCTCTTATTGAATTCAAGGTTGAAATATTATATTATATATATATATATATATATATATATATTATTATATTACAGATTATTTTAGAAAAATGAAGGTTTATTAAAAGTAATCTGTGTCTTAGGATGTCTCTGCTGACCTCTCCTTTTGAAAATGCTAGTTGTCTGGATGCTATGTTAAACCCCAAAGGGTCCATGCACACCTGCTTAAAAAAACGCCAGTGCCCTTTGCAGGAAAAATCTTGTTTTGGGTCATTAATTAAAAGAACTGAAGAAATTGGTTGCTATTCACCCTGCATTTTCAGAAGGAGGGTAACAGTCCCCAATTTTCAGCACTGGTTTCCTTTAAAGCTGATTTATATGCATAAATGCAGCTTTTTAATCAGTGGAGATGAAGTCTAGGTATGGATATTTTATACATAGTTACATTGCTCCAGCTTGGAACAATGTAACTATGCATGTACCATAGCTGTGGGATCACCCTAGAACAGGGGTAGGCAACCTTTTGAGCACAGTGTGCCAAAAAAAGTTTGAGAGTGTAAAAAAAAAAGTCAACTTCACACTCTCAATCACAAAAATGAATTAACATTCTGCACTTTCACTCCTCAGATCATTCCCAATTCCTGCAACTTCACACTTCAGATCAGCCCCAATTTCTGCAACCTCACACCTCAGATCACTGTACCCCCCTACACATCTGTTCCACCACTGTACTCCCCTGATCATATGTCCCACCAATATAGCCCCCTGCTTATCTGTCCCACCACTGTAACCCCCTGCACATCTGCCCCACCACTGTATCTCCTGCACATCTTCCCCACCACTGAACCCCTCTGATTATATGTCCCACTACTGTAACCCCCTGTTCATCTTCCCCATCACTGTACCCCTCAGCTCTTCTGTCCCACCGCTGAACCTCCTTCTCATCTATCCCAATACTGAGCCCCCCTGCTCATCTGCTTCATCATAGTATCCCCCTGTTCATCTGTTCCAGCATTGTAATCCCCTGCTCATCTGCCTCACCACTGTACCCTCCAGCACATTTGCCCCACCACTTTACCTCTCTGCCCTTCTGTCCCACCACTGTACCTCTCTGCTCTTCTGTCCCAACACTGTAACCCTCTGCTCATCTGTCCCACTAATGTACCCTCTTTCTCATCTACACTACTACTGTACCTCCCTGTACATCTGCTCCACTGTTGTACCTCTCTGCTCATCTGCCCCACCATTGTAACCCCCTTCGCATCTGCCCCACCACTGTACCTCCTGCACATCTGTACCACCTCTGTACCCTCCTGCTGTTCTGCCCCACCACTGTACCCCCCCATGCTCTTCTGTCCCACCGCTGAACCCCCTTCTCATATGCCCCATCACGGTACCCCCCTTCTCATCTGCCCCATCACTATACCCTCTTCTCATCAATGATATACATGATATGCAGAGTGGTGCAAGGAAGCAGAGATGAGACATAGCTACCTGTCCTGGCACACTCATCTCCACTGATCCACCTCTCACATCCAGCTCAGGTGCTTGTAGTATGTGTTGTCACATAGAAGCATCTGGAATGGATGCACAGTAATGAGCTCAGGTCAGGGGCATTTTCTGAAAGCAGTGGGCCTGTGTGCAAGATCATACGTTGGGCCTTCCCAGCTGAGAAAAAGTCCGGCATGGTGCGTCGCAGCAAAAATTGGGTATGACTTTCATTGCACTGAATACTGGTTGTGGCTTAAAAGGACACAGAGTGCAGAGGCTCAGTAGCAAGTGACACAAAGGTTCAAGAGTAAGTGACGCAGAGTACAGGGGATAGGAGAAGGTGATGCAAAGGTCGGTAGTCATAGGTGACGCAGAGCTGAGGGTCAGGAGTAGGTGTCACATACACACACATTATTATATATACCTGTATATTTATATTTCAACAAAGTTCCCAGAAGCTCAACAGTAATTCCACAAACTGGCACCTGATTGTGGTTTTCTCAATCACAGTGAAATCCCTTCTTTATGAGATTGGTAGTGGCAACCACCAATTTAACATTTAAAAAAGTACATTTATTAATATATATTAAGAAGGTTTCCAGGTATGGATATTCTACATAGCTAGAACAAACACTATATGGTCCTATGTCAAATTATGCCCTGACACAAACTATGCAGTAACATGAATGGGCACCTACCCATATATCAAGAACCACTGGGCTAAAAATATCAACTATATTTAACCCAATTAAAATTGAAAACATAGTACCATATAGTATACTCTAAATGCCAAACAGCATAACCCGAGGATACACAAGGAGGTGTCACACCTTTGGCTTATACAACAGGTCTTATAGTGTCCACATGTAAAGGGACAGTAAGATTGCGGACAATAGAGGACAAACCTGTCTCCTTCAGGCTGTATAAGGGCTTTTACTCTAAGCTCTAAGGCACTGAGGACAATAAAAGGCCTAATCTAACTCACTGAAGCTTAGTTTACCAACAGTGCCAGGCTCTGGCCATTCATGCACTATTTGCTTACATAATCTAGACCAGATTCAAAGAATGCTCCAACCTGGAACCAGTTTGCTGTGCAGGACAGACGGGGAGCAACCAAACCATACTGTGGTGAGAGTAAATATGTGTGATTTTGGACTGGGAGGCCCTCTGTGTGAACGCCCTGTGTTTAAGCAGCGGTAGGCTGCATCCAGACAGGTAGATGGGAACCTGTGTTTGTAGTTAGATGCCCAGTGTGGCAAGGCTTTATTTTCTGTTTGTTTTTTTTTTGCTGTTTTGGATGAATGCGCCCTGTGTTCAACAGTCTTGTAAATAAAGCACAACTTTCTTCACCAAGATCCTGTTGTTGTGCTGAGCCTCTTTCATCATGCTCTGACTCATCTAGGGTGTCAAACACAACCCACTACTGGGCTAATCCCTCCAGATGGTGAGTGAGGCTAGCAGGATTGTGACTGGCTTTAGCCATGGCCAATCACAGTCCTCCTCCTACTGGAAACAGGGACCGGCCCCTAGCAGAACTGCACCCAATCTCTTCCCCATCACAAGAGCTGACAATCATTGCTAGAGCAAAGTTAGAGAACCAATGTTCCCCATCTTGTACAATGTGTGGGGCACAGTTCCTCCCCCTCAGTGTGGCTGCGGTGCAGAGAATTCTGAGATCGGAATGCATTAGTGTGGCAGAAGCTGTGTCTCACTGACACTTCCCTGCACTGCTCTGCTGATGGGGAAGGAGTTGTGTGCCCGCAAAAGAGGCTTCACGTGCTGCTGTCTTCTATTAATGTGGACGGAAGACGAGTGTATATTCATAAATGTACTTTCCCACAGCAACTAATCCAACAGTTCTTTTCCAGAGAGATGCATTTATTCCGATAAAGATACTTGCAACAGATGACAGAAATCCAGCTGAATACTTGTAAATATTACAATGAACAACAGCCCTCAGAGTCCCATTTAAGATACTTCATATCAAGCATGGAGATACTACACCATCCAGCATATGTCCAATCTATAATATGCACCTAGGTAGCTTCCATGCATGCAATAATGCAAGTTATGATCTATACCTGTGCTTCCATATTAACAACAGGAAGAAGCTCCTCTCCCAGCCAATATGATTTCCCTTGAAATACAGTTTACTGGAGGCATTTCTGATTGGCTGACAAAGCACTTTTGATCTTACATGAAAAGACTTCACTTGCCATTACTGTAAATAACAATTAAGGTCACTATAGTGTTTACCAGGTACACAAGTCACACTTTCACCATTACCCATGAATACCCCCTGGAGTCTAATTATGATACCCTTTGAAATGTCTGATTAGATAAACAGGCC
The DNA here is from genome assembly GCF_062004578.1 of Staurois parvus. Classification (NCBI taxonomy): domain Eukaryota; kingdom Metazoa; phylum Chordata; class Amphibia; order Anura; family Ranidae; genus Staurois; species Staurois parvus. Next base: position 1,282,642 of record NW_028318480.1, read on the forward strand.
ATTCCCCAAATACCAAGGTGACCTTGCATAAAATGAACATAGCAAAAGAGTACTTTTGATGTATAAAGTGGTTTTGTCACTGGCCTGTCCAGGAATGAACAGTATGTTTTTTAATATCATATATATATATATATATATATATATATATATATATATATATATATATATATATTGTGAGGGATTAGCCCAGTAGTGGGTTGTGTTTGACACCCTAGATGAGTCAGAGCATGATGAAAGAGGCTCAGCACAACAACAGGATCTTGGTGAAGAAAGTTGTGCTTTATTTACAAGACTGTTGAACACAGGGCGCATTCATCCAAAACAGCAAAAAAAAAACAAACAGAAAATAAAGCCTTGCCACACTGGGCATCTAACTACAAACACAGGTTCCCATCTACCTGTCTGGATGCAGCCTACCGCTGCTTAAACACAGGGCGTTCACACAGAGGGCCTCCCAGTCCAAAATCACACATATTTACTCTCACCACAGTATGGTTTGGTTGCTCCCCGTCTGTCCTGCACAGCAAACTGGTTCCAGGTTGGAGCATTCTTTGAATCTGGTCTAGATTATGTAAGCAAATAGTGCATGAATGGCCAGAGCCTGGCACTGTTGGTAAACTAAGCTTCAGTGAGTTAGATTAGGCCTTTTATTGTCCTCAGTGCCTTAGAGCTTAGAGTAAAAGCCCTTATACAGCCTGAAGGAGACAGGTTTGTCCTCTATTGTCCGCAATCTTACTGTCCCTTTACATGTGGACACTATAAGACCTGTTGTATAAGCCAAAGGTGTGACACCTCCTTGTGTATCCTCGGGTTATGCTGTTTGGCATTTAGAGTATACTATATGGTACTATGTTTTCAATTTTAATTGGGTTAAATATAGTTGATATTTTTAGCCCAGTGGTTCTTGATATATGGGTAGGTGCCCATTCATGTTACTGCATAGTTTGTGTCAGGGCATAATTTGACATAGGACCATATAGTGTTTGTTCTAGCTATGTAGAATATCCATACCTGGAAACCTTCTTAATATATATTAATAAATGTACTTTTTTAAATGTAAGCACTGTAAATACCTAAATTTGATCTGGAATCAGCCTCTTGTAGTCCCTGCACAACAGGCCTGGAAGGTGAGAGTCAAGCTGGCCATAGATGATATTTTTTTTTTACCAGATGACTGAAAAAAAATGAATGGATTCCCTCATCCGCACTTTCAAGATGAATGGGGGAAACCTCCCAAATGTGTTATTGTATACTGACAGTGGGACTCCTTTGCTGTACTTACTGATTCTCCATCAAAGTTTGAGGTGGTTGTACTCATTGGTTCCCTAACAGAGTTTTAGGTGGGCTTACTCACTGGTTCCCTAATGGAGATTTAGGTGGATGTACTCCTTAGTTCCCTAACAAAGTTTTAGATGCATGCACTCATTGGCTCCCTAATAAAGTTTGAGATGGGTGCACTCATTAGTTTACCAAATTAATGAATACAGCCGGCACCCACTGTAGCTCTTGCGGTACTTTATTTACTTGAGGGAATACAACATACAGTCCTCCAGGTTCGCATGTATCGACTCTCAGTGGGTCTTAATCATAGCAAAGGACGGATCAAAAGAAGACATACATTTAAAAGCTTTTCAGCCAATCACACATATGTAGACTGAACTAATCAACACCTGGGAGCTGACACAGAAAGCTGATAATCACATTTAAATAGGATATAAACCACAACACTTCCAAGTTTAAAATAGGCATATGCAGCAATACAAAAATCTAAACGCACGTAACGATATAAAAAATAAATATAAGCAAAAACCAAAATAATGAACAGAAATTACATAGAGAAATAGAGGCATGGTGGAAACAAATTAATCCAGTTTATAGGTAACAGTTTTATTTTAAAAAGAGACTTGTCCCTCGTTTGATTCAATCCATAAGGGGTTTGTGTTCATATTCTGTGTATCCACTATGCCTCTCGCTACAACATTCTTTTGTGGAGATCACCTCCTTTCACAGGTCTTGTAATTTTTTCCGCTCCATGAAATCTAAACCATGTCAAATTACATTCATGTGCATCACAAAAGTGATGGGAAACCATTGAAAGTTGTTTAATGTTATAATTGTTTGTTGCCATATAGTGTTCCCCTAATCTAACTCATAATGGGAGACTAGTGCAGCCTATATATTGTACAGAACAAGTAGTGCCAATCATAGTATAAACCAGTGTTTCTCAAAATTTTTCAGTCAAGGCACCCTTTAAATTGATGGACAGTCCCGAGGCACCATAAAAAATTTTGGACAGTCTTAAGGCACCCCATTCTGAAGTAGGGTGCCTCTAGATTGTCCTTAATTTTAAAAAGGGCACCCCATTCTAAAATGTGAAAAACTATTCTAATAGTTTTATATAATGCAGCAACATCCACACATGTAGGACACCCAACATTAGAGGTGATTCATTTTTCCAAAGCAAATACACTTTTGCACACTGGTACTGATTAGTTTTCCTGTGTTTCTCTTTTCCTTCAGTTTTTCTCCATCACTGAGCTAATGTGACCCCAGCACTGATGGAGAGGGGCAGGGGGGAGGTCAAACTATGATGCTGTGCAGGCAGCTGATATCCTCCTTATCAACTGATGATGCCATTGGTTGTCAGGACGCCGGTGGCTAGAAGGTCATAATGGTGCACAATGAAAACCCGTGGCTCTGTGTAACTAAAAGGCAGGCTTGTCCCACCTGCTGGCTTGTATACAAGTTTTGGGCAATTTCTAGATAGTTTGTCAAGGCACCCCTGCAGAAACCTCAAGACACCCCAGGGTGGCTGGTATAAACTGCACCTTCTGTACAGCAATTGATGTATTGTTTTTATGGGATACGTTTCTCCTATCACTAATAAGCATACTTCTGTTTATTTGTATGTACTTTGCAATATTTGCATGTATTTGTCCACATTAATAGGAGCCTTTATATGATAACCATTGTAATGCCTTCTCACATCCTCTAGAAATGAGAGGATTGAATACAAACGCCCCCACAGTATTTGGGAAATAGTGGAATATTCTTCCCTAAAGAACTCCTCTTGGGAACAGTTATGTCTATCCCTAAGAAATTCTATCACTGGTATAGCTTTTAAAGAATGGGAAGGGTGACAGCTTTTAGCCAGGAGAATGGTATTTCCTGAGTATTGTTTATAAAATGTCTTGGTGTCTACTTGATGAAAATTCAGGTTCCCCTCTAATGTGATGTCCAAGAAATTAATTTTATACTTATCCAAATCGTATGTGAACTGCAAATTGAAATTAAAATCATTGCAGTAAAACGTATCTTTAAAAGTTGGAACAGTTTCTGGGTCATCCTTCAAAATAAGTAGCAGATCCTCTAGGTAGCGACTGTACCATGATATATGCTGTTTATAAGGGTTTATTTCTGTGAAGATAACTTTCTCCTCCCATGTGCCAATAACTATGTTTGCTAAGGAGGGCAAAAATTTAGCCCCCATCAAGAAGCCGCATTGGTTGGAGAAAGTAGTGATCTGAGTGGTGAGCCAATTGTGGGGTGGGAGGGGATAGGCAAGAGTGTATGATCACGAAAGCTAGAAGTGTGCCTGCTACCAAGTGGAAGAGTTCCTAACTGAACATTAAAGTGGTTGTAAACCTCAGACATGAAATATGAACAAAGCATACCCCTCTATAGTGTGTACCTGTCTCAGTCCAGAGCACTAAGTGTCATTGGTGTCCACTGCCTCATTCCTCTGCTGTCAACATGAGTCACTTCTGATGAGTTTTTCTGACACCAAGAAAAAATGGTGCCAGCGGAGGGACCTCCAGCAGCAGATTGACTGTATCAGCTCTGTTCCTGTGTGTGTGTGTGTGTGTGTGTGTGTGTGTGTGTGGTGGGGGGGGAGGGGTCCCATCCCTCCAATCAGCTTTCAGAGCTCATTGATGTATCTTCTGCTCGCTGCCCCCTGCTTTTCAGAGCTGATAGAGCCTGTGTAAATTCTGCACTTTGAATGGATGTAGGGGAGAGACAGATTTAGATACAGCTACAACTTATGTAGAAGGATTTGTTTAATCTCTGTCTATCACTTGAGGCCAGTCACTCCACTAGGTTATACAGTTGTGACCAAAATTATTCAACCCCCAATGCTGTAAAGGGGTTTAGGGACTATAGTGTACATTTGGAATTGTATTCAGAATCAAATCCTACAAGGACGTTGTAACTACCCAAATGCAACTAAAATGACATCAATTGTTTATGTAATACAGTAGTAAATGGTTCTTATGTGGTTTCTTCATTGCCACAATTATTCAACCCCTTAAAGACTACCACTCTGAAGAACAGAGGTTCATACAGGTGCTTTCCATCAGGTATTGAAAACACCTGTGGATGTCACCGAGCAGCAATCAAGCATAATAAGCACCAATTAGGCAGCTTTAAAATGACTGTGATACTCAGCTCCTTCTAGACATTTACTGGTGTGGTTACAAACATGGTGAAGGCAAGAGAATGGTCCAGGAAGACAAGAGAAGAGGTGATTTCTCTTCACAGGAAGGGCAATGGCTATAAGAAGATTGCAAAGATGTTAAACATACCAAGAGACACCTTAGGAAGCATCATTCGCAAATTCAAGGCAAAGGGCACTGTTGAAACGCTACCTGGTCGTGGCAGAAAGAAGATGCTGACTTCGACTGCTGTGCGCTACCTGAAGCGTAGAGTGGAGAGAAGTCCCCGTGTGACTGCTGAGGAACTGAGAAAAGATTTGTCAGATGTGGGTACAGAAGTTTCAGCCCAGACAATAAGACGCACACTGCGTAATGAAGGCCTCCGTGCCAGAACTCCCAGGCGTACCCCCTTGCTGTCTCCAAAGAATAAGAAGAGTCGACTGCAGTATGCCAAAAGCCATGTGGACAAACCACAAAAGTTGTGGGATAGTGTTCTGTGGACTGATGAAACAAAATTAGAACTGTTTGGGCCCATGGATCAACGCTATGTTTGGAGGAGGAAGAACAAGGCCTATGATGAAAAGAACACCTTGCCTACTGTGAAGCATGGTGGAGGGTCAATCATGCTTTGGGGCTGTTTTGCTTCTGCAGGTACAGGGAAGCTTCAGCGTGTGCAAGGTACCATGAATTCTCTTCAGTACCAGGAGATATTGGATGGAAACGTGATGCAGTCCGTCACACACCTGAGGCTTGGGAGACGTTGGACCTTTCAACAGGACAATGATCCCAAGCATACCTCCAAGTCCACTAGAGCATGGTTGCAGAGGAAAGGCTGGAACATTTTGGAGTGGCCATCGCAGTCACCAGACTTAAATCCGATTGAGAACCTCTGGTGGGACTTAAAGAAAGCAGTTGCAGTGCGCAAGCCTAAGAATGTGACTGAACTGGAGGCCTTTGCCCATGAAGAATGGGCGAAGATACCCGTAGATCGCTGCAAGACACTTGTGTCAAGCTATGCTTCACGTTTAAAAGCTGTTATAACTGTAAAAGGATGCTGTACTAAGTACTAAGATTGAATGTCACTTGGGGGTTGAATAAAACTGATAATGCTGTGAGCACAGAAAAGACATTTGTGGTTATTTCATTATAACTGTTATGTTATATTTGTCTGACCTACAAGTGCCTCTTTAATGTAAATGTAAGCAAGATGACTGAATGATCAAAAGCAATGTCAAACTGGCCAAAACACTCAATTTCAGTGGGGGTTGAATAATTTTGGTCACAACTGTATGTAAGGTTTACAACCACCAAACCTGATATTTTAAATAATAAGCCCTTACTCCAAGAGTTCCCATTTGGAATCAGTAATAACCTCCTTGTTCTGATTACTCCAAACTGAAAAGCTCAACTCTCATTGGTTGCAAATGCGTAACTATACATCATTGTTGCCCCAGCATTATGATTGTACACAGCATGTAGCTTCAGCAATGTGTCAGGAAACAAAGATTAAATGAGATTCTGGAATGCTTTCTTTGATATCATGTTACATAAAGTCAACCCATTGATTGTATCAGGAGATAGAAGGAAATTTATCAGGAGCAACAGAAGAGGGACATCATATTGCCTGAGGCTCTTGTATATATTCTGTAACCATCACTGAAAATTTACTTCAAAAGTTGAGTTACATTTTAAGAAATACATTAAAGTTATTACATTTTCTCACAGCTCAGACCACAACCACGACTGTGCTCCAAATGAATGTATACACTGAAGTCTCTGTAGCCCCATCCCAGCTTGAAACCACACAGATTGTGTCACATCCACTGATCGTTACTTCAGATGTCCCACTTCGATGTGCGATCACAGCCGAGAAAAATGTAACTAGATGCACAGAGCTTTCCATCAACCCTTGTCCTGGTCCAGAACTGCTGGTCACAGTATTTGCCAACACAAGCTACAATGACAAGACATACAACTATTCTAGGACAGTCAATGGCGGAGTTCAACTAAAAATTATTATTGATAATGGAATTAATATTACCACCCAAGACATGAATGAAGAAGAAGGCCAGGCTTTCCTAAATCTAGATTACTTTTGGGCTGGCACACAAGAATCCCTAAGTAAAAGGGGAAGCACTTCAAATGTTAGTGTTCAGCTTGTAACTGCCACAACTGTTACGATGCCCAATGGAGGAGAGAATGGTGGGCGTTCTGGATCCATGAATGTACAACTTGCACTGTGTAAGTAAAAAGATGTTAAAGGGAAAATAATATTTCAATTGTTACAGTTAAAACCGAACACTAGGATAACAAATGTTGACCACATACAAGAGGCATGTGTTTTCTTATTTCAATCTTATGTTGTGTATTTATTCCAGACTAGAGATGTGCATGATGGAAACATTTGTTTCATTTCGGATCCGTTTATTAAGTTAATCATTTCATTTTTTCATTTCATTCGTTTTAGAAAATCATTTTGTATATTTGGATTTGTTTTGTATATTTGTTTCTTATATATATTGAACATCGTATATTCTATTCTTTTATTTTCCTTTTTTTTTTCTATTCTTTTCTATTTCTTTTTTTCCTATTCTATTCTATTCTATTGTATTATATCCTTTTATTTTTATTCTATTCTTTTCTATACCTTTATTTTCTATTCCTTTCAGTTTTATTCTATTCTATTCTATTGTGGCACTTCCGCTCTTGCACTTCAGCGATTGTACGAAGCTAAAATTATTTATTTATTATTTATTTTAGGTACTTATATAGCACTGTCAATTTACGCAGCGCTTTACACATAAATATTGTACATTCACATCAGTTCCTAACCCTCAAGGAGCATACAGTCTAAAGTCCCTAACTCACATTCATACATACTAGGGCCAATTTAGACAGGAGCCAATTAACCTACCAGCATGTCTTTGGAGTGTGGGAGGAAACCGGAGTACCAGGAGGAAACCCACACAGTCACAGGGAGAACATGCAAACTCCAGGCAGGTGGTGCCAGGGATTTGAACCAGCGACCCTAGTACTGCCAGGCGAAAGTGCTAACCATTTAGCCACTGTGCTGCCCAACAAGCTAGTTTGCAAAACACCAGACTGCAGGTGACCTCATTTTCCCCATTCAGCTCACATCCAATCACTTTCCAAAGCTTGCTTTCTCAACAACCACAACATTTCCAAAATACGCCTCTTTCTAACCAATGACACCACAAAGCTCCTAATTCACTCCCAGGTTATCTCTTGCCTCGACTACTGCAACTCCCTCCTCATTGGCTTACCTTTACATAGGCTATCCCCCCTCCAGTCTGTCATGAATGCTGCTGCCAGACTCATCAACCTTACCAACCGTTCAGTGTCTGCTACCCCTCTCTGCTAATCCCTCCATTGGCTGCCACTCACCCAATTAATTAAATTCAATATACTAACAACAACTTACAAAGTCATCCACAACTTGGTCCCCAGCTACATCACTAACTTTGTCTCAAAATACCAACCAAATCCCACGCTTTGTTCCTCCCAAGACCTCCTGCTCTTTAGTTCCCTTGACACCTCCTCCCATGCTCGCCTGCAGGACTTCCCCTGAACTTCACCCATTCTATGGAATTTCCTACCCCAATCTGTCTGGCTATCTCCTACTCTCTCAACTTTTCGGCGATCCCTGAAAATATTTATCTGAAGAGAAACCTATCCTGCTTCCACCTGACAACTGTACATGTATCTTCTCCATCAGCTCATCCCCCACAGTTATTACCTTTTGTATCACTTGACCCTCCCCTTTTGGATTGTAAGCTGTAACAAGCAGGGCCCTCTGATTCCTCCTGTATTCAATTGTATTGTAACTGTACTCTTTGCTCTCACATTGTAAAGCACTGTGAAAATTGTTGGCGCTATATAAATCCTGTATAATATTAATAATAATAATAATTGTATTCTATTCTAGTCTATAAAGCAGCCTAAGTAGGAATTATCATCTTTTTTAATTTTATACCTTACTATATTGCAATATGCTTCCATTTCTAATTCAAATTAATTTTCAAATTCAAATTCATATTCGAATTTGAATTCCGATAATTTGTTTTGTTATAACTTATTTCGGATTCTTTGAGATTCAATACTTTTGTGATTCAGAAATTTTAATACATCTGAATCTCTGAATAATGAAAATTTCATCTGAATTTCGATTCGTAACAAAATGAATTCCAGACCTGTGCAATATTCCAGTGTGAAACTTTGTCATTGTGCAGGAGCTTCCTGTAATAATGACTGGTTACTACTGCTCCTTCTCTTTGTTTAGGATGACTGGTCTTGTCTCCACCCCCTTCTGTAGTTTTCTACAGACAGCCTGTAGTGGATGGAGACTGCTAAGTCCCTCTCACAGCTCTGCTCTCTCCACAGGCTAAGTGCAGCACCCCAATAATGTCACAGCTACTATTACAAGGTACAGTAATTACTGTGTTTGCCAAGGCGTGTAGTGCACACAAAGGGGATTTACATCCTTTGTGGCTATTGAAGAATACATTTAAAAATGTTGTGCCTGGAGTTTTTGTGAGGACATATTCTGAGTTCTCAGAGTACTTCAGTGATTACCTTAAAAAGGAGCTGAAATCTGGAAGCATTGTTCAAAAATAGTCAGAGGTCCAAAAACGATCAACAGTATTACCTGTAGTCTCCTTGCAGTTGCCACATTATTAACTTACTATGCCTTGTTCTGGCTTCCTGGACAAAGCTAACTCACCATACTATATCTATGAAGAAACAGCAATGTTACCCAATGACAGGACTACAGAACACCACCCCTTATTATCTATAATATGGGGGTGATCTGTAGCCCTCAGGGATGCTGCTGATCCCCCCCAGCTCTCTGTTCTCAGCTGCACAAGCAGATTAGAGGGTATGTGATCACTTAATAGGCAGGGGGAAACAAAGTAGGCATCTTTTTTTTTTAATCTATACACATATGTTTTGCCTTTCATTATTTTAAACTAATGGATTGTTTTAAAAGGTAAGGATTTACATATACTTTAAAAATGGTATATTACAGACTTTTATTGAAGGGGTCTCCTCTCACTTGCTGTTTTGGCCATGAGATAGGAAGTAAAGGGAAACCTCCTCAATGGGACACAGATGGCAAAAAAAATGACAGGGGTAAAACCCTACCTTACTCTATCCAAAATGTAAAAAGGCAAAACATTTTTCTTGGTTAGAGTAGGGAATGGTTGGACTCTCTGGTTTGTGACAGGTTGACTTTACAGTGAACCTGTGATATTTCCATCCAGTGACAGGTACACTAAAATTCTTATGCCAGCCCTACCAGCAGGACATACTCACCTTCTATTTCCTCACTTCTGGGTCTGGGACTGCATAATACTTGCTCCCATTTCTGTGGCAGCACTAATGCCTTGATATTGGTTGCACGGGCATTTAGCACTGTCACACGATGCTGAGAGATTTCCTCAGGCCAGCGTAAGCTCCACATTGTGACTTGGAGCTTAAATTGGGTTTATTCTCCTATAGAGAGCTGCAAGGGTAGCATTAACGTTTCTCTGCTCTGCATATTTCCCTTGCCTTGCCTTTGACAGATATACATAGTTTAGATTGTGGCAAAGATTTCTGTCATAGAGGACCTGGACTGTGTATGCTGTGCCCAAAAACATGGCAAACAGAGAGCATAAAGAAACAGTCACAGGTATTGTTTTTTACAAGCTTCTCGCAACAGTTTTATTCACTGAATTACTGTGCCTTGTTCTGCACTGTGTATCTGTGTGCATGCTGCCATCTTTATAGAGGCAGGACTTTCCTTCATCATATCATACCCCCCCCCCCCTTCCTGATGCCTGGTGATATGATGACTGAATTATGACTGATAGGGGAATAGTCAAGAAGCAACAGAGGAGAAGTCCAGTAGGCACATAATGGATGCATGGTGATGAGCTGGCGCAAGTTAGATGTTCACTGTCAGGTCCATATCCCCACTATGGGCGGAGAAAATGGTGAAGGGGAGAGGGAGGAAAAGACCATTGCTGTGTCCGGCTTTCACATAATTGATGAAGCAGAAGCAAATTGATGCTGGCATTGCAGGTCCTCAGGTTTCCCCACAAGGAGTACAGTGAACAGCAAATCTGGTGAGGCTATCAGTCAGAGGTAGCAGTGACTTCAATTATCTCCCAGTGCAGATAGATCTATCAGGCTGTAAGCACTGGAGTACACTGCTATATATTTGGAGCAATTTAAAACAAAAGATAAATCTTTCAGGGTACCACTTCAGCACAATCAATATTTAGGTGTTCTCTCTAACATAGCAAACCTCCACTTTTGAGTTCTGGTCCACTTTGTATACAGAGATGCTTTGAGTACTAAGTGAGCCTGTCATAAGTAACAGTGATCCATCAGCAGCTCATCTACATTCACACTGTCTGCTCTTACTGCTTACATATAGTACTTACCTGCTTTGTTCTGGTCTTCCAACCCTCTGTTTTCTATTCCATGATGCAATATTTTTGCCTCCTCTCCTTCTCCAGTATAATTTAGCACTCTTCTCTTACTGCAGTCTTGCTGTCCTCCATGCTCCATCCTCTCCTACACCAATGGTTTTAATCACCCTGTACACATCCTGAGTAGATTAGTTCTCTAACCCTCAACACTCAGCATCTACTCGTAAAATGTCCCTATTCATAAACACGCACACCTCTTCTAAACTATTTATATTTCAGATAGGGTTAACCTTAAATTATACAGAGGAAGAGGGGATAACCATTAAACCATGTTTTATTTGGACTAGTGTATTGATTATGTATTAACTAACAAGAAAATGATTCTGTCTTTTCCCACAGATCACAGAGGACTCTTGGGAATAATCCCACTGACGCTGCTTCCAGTATTTCTCCTCAGCTGATTGCCCAGTGGCCCCTTGATGTAAGATCCAGAAGAATGCAAACCATTCCCACTAGCACACCATATATTGGCAAACCATACCCTAACTTTACTCTTTAATCTTAGAGGGTCTGGTCATGTAAAAGTGGTATTTTTATTACAGGTGTAGCCTGGTGGGCTTGGCCAACTCCTGTCTTATATAGCTGGTAGACTTCAGCCACAAATCTTGTCTTTGATATTCTGTTCCTGTCCATCTGGGGGTTTTAGGTGTTCACTCCTGTTGTATTCTCTATAAGTATAAAATAATTGAAATGGTGATATCTCACAGACAGTTTCCCAGAAGGGGAGAGAAATAAGAAACTGTCAAGTGGTATATCTCTCCAGCCTCTACCAAAATCTGAAATATCAGGTTTTGGGGGTACTGTTGATTTAAACCCTTGACCTTAACCCTAAAATGGACCTAAAACCTAATGCAACATTAAAGCACAGTTCCACCCAAAAGGGGAAGTTCCGCTTTAAAGATTGGTCCCCCGCTCCCCATTAAGGATTGGCACCTTTGGGGAGTGGGGGGGGGGGCGGCTACCGAATTTGACAGGTACCCGCTCCCACTTCCGCTGTGATCGCCTGGGCAATTGGAAATGGAAGTTGTCCTCCTACCCTCCCTCCCTGAGTCTTATGGGACACGTGACAGGTCCCAGAAGATGACGGGGCCATTCAGGAAGCGCAGCGCTGCTTGCGCATTAGCAGTGGGCACCCGGCTGTGAAGCCGGAAGCTGTCACAGTTGGGTGTCCACATTGAAGATACCGGCGCCTGGAATACAGGACGGCTGGTAAAACGGGCTGTGGTGGGGGCAACGCGGGATCATGAGACAGGTGAGCGGCTGTTTTTTAATAGTCAACAGCTACGGTTTTTATAGCTGCTGACTTTTATTTTTTTACAGAGTGAGTGGAACTGCACTTTAACTTAACCCCAATACTAACTTAACCCGTTTGATTTCTAACCTGTAGATGCCAAAAGTATTTGCACAGCCCTTTGACAACATATTTAACTGAAACCTCTGATCCATGCACTAAGAACAACACATACATTTTTGAGCACATACTAAATTTTTGTCAGTTTATGTGTTTTGTGTGTACTATATTCTGCTAATATAATTTTTCTTATAACTCTTTACAGATCACCAGATGTCAGCTGTAACATAGAACAATGAAAACATACTGCATCTCAAAGCCTTACAATCAAATAACAAATTAACCATTTATGTTCCTACCAATGTTCTATATTTCTGAAACTTTTCTTGCATAGTACACATTTTGTTTTATTCTGAAACAGGAAATTGGAAAATTTTGATTGCTTAAAGGATAAGTTCACCTTTTGTAACATGTTACATGTTATGCCTATATTCAGACTGTAACAAGTAACATGTTACAAATGCACCACCCCCTGATCCCCCCTGTTTTGACAGCTAGCGGGGGATCTTCTCTGCTTGCTGGCTGTCACAATGTGAAAAAAAAAACCAGTTCTGTGAATAGGAAAACTACAAATCCTGACAGCCTTTGCAGCTGTCGGCCTGTAGTTCTCAATGAACTACCAGGGCTCTGTTTAGAGCTCTAGGTAGTTCATTGAGCTTCCTGTCAGAGTGTAACTGCCTGCCTGTATCGGAGATATGGGCGGACAGAAACACAGACAGTCTTCAGGACCGTGGCATTACACTCACGATCTGCTGATCGCTGGTGCATAGCTTTACAGGCCCCTAACAAAAAAATCATAAATGCATATTTTTTTTTAACCTGCAAATAAAAGTGCATTTATTTTTTTTGTAAAAGTGATTTGAATTTATACATTTTACCCTCTCTGTTTTTTTTCCACCAAAAACAACAAAATATAAATGGCTTCAGAAGTTTTTTAACCTTTTATATTTTATAGAAAAAAATGTAATTCAAAGAGTAACTCCACTTTTGTTGGGAAAAAAACAATCCCCTTTGGGCGATCTTCTGTATGTACATTGTAGGGATTTTAAGAAGTTTTGTTGCATATTCATACCTTTTATTATTTTGAAGAAATATCTGCCTATTTGTCTGTGTCCATGTGCAAACTGAATGCAAATGGAAGTGATTTTATAATAATCAATCAGCTGCTGCACTTGCAGGGTTCTAATGAGGAAAGTGACAGGGTCTGCATCCCTTTGGATGTGAGTTCCTTTTGAGAGTATCTCACCAAAACTCTTCTATCTTAGTGCAGACTTCTGGGTGTATCAGTAAGCCAATCACACAAGGAAAGGTATATATATATATATATATATATATATACTCACCGGCCACTTTATTAGGTGGGATAGATTACTAGCAAGGTGTACCCAATAAAGTGGCCGATGAGTGCATATACAGTATGCCATACAGCATGTTTTTTTTATTTTGATGTTACACTATCTGCTGAAATTAATGGCTAAAGAATTGGTACAACTCAACTTTAGACAGATATAAAATACACAGATTACTGCAGATACTGTAAATAATAAAGTTTCTATCCTTTGAACAACTAATGCTTAAACCCTTTCTCTGCCAGATATATTTTTACAATGTTTTGCACACATAATAAAATGCCAATTTTTGGTCTAAAGATTAGTTTGAACTCCAAACAGTAAATGTTTTAATAGCAGAGACCCAGGAGAAAAAAATGTGGGTCTTATGTCACGTAATATCAGAGCAGCGGTTTATCAAACACCAGTTTTCTGTAAAAAAATACACATATTTTTAGTGCAAAGAAATTCAATATATTATTCAGTTTTTGGTAAAAGATGAGCTGTATTAAGTAAATATATACCAAGCATGTCAAGCCATAAAATTACGTCTGAAATGGAGGTAAACCTTAATAAACAAAATTTTCCATAGGCAATACTTTAAAGCCCTTACAGGTCGTAAGATATCTGTGAATATCAGCCCTAAAATTATTGCTATCACTGCGGCATCCATGGCAATAGATAACATGTGTAGTGTAATCACTTTTTTTGCACTCAGGTAACACAATGCTTGTGTTTATGAATATACAGTATGCATATGTTAAAACTGTTTTATTTCTATTTTTATTTGTTACTGTTTATATATCTTTAATATTTTACCTTTTTCATATAACTTTATTGATATCACATAGGGGACCAATAGCCCCCTATTTGAGAGCATATAGATTGTGACAGGTTAACTAGTATCAGTATGTGAAAACTTGCAATTTGCAAGCCCATGTAGACTATATTCAAGGACACAAGGAGCTTCATAGAATTAGTGGCTTATTTTTTTTTTAAATATTTCTAAATCAATATGGTAATTTAGTCTCTAATAGAAACCATTTTTATTAAATTTTTTTCTATATAAACTATTGTGATTCTAAAGCTTTTTCATATAAGGTTTTAATAAATGTAGCTATATAATCAATACATCATTAAATGCACTTTTTAAACTGCTAATTGCTGCTGCAGTAAAGAGAACTTGTCAACTGAAAAATCTTCAGGAACCATTACTCAATGAACAACTGTACCATTGTACACTTGTCTCAAAGTTCCTCCCACCCTCCTGAATGCTTCTACTTGTGGGAAATACTTACCTTCAGTCTCAAACTAAAGCTATTCACGTCTCTGAGCAACCGATTGAGGCCACCATGATTATAGAATTCCCATACAATTGAATGTGCCTGTTGAAAGCATGCAAAATTTACATTTTTGGGGAGAAAGGCTGTGTGGTTCTGAGCAAGCTTACAGAGTGAAGATCAAAACTAAATCAAATCTAAATCAAAGCTAAAGGTAATGATTTCACACACTGGGCAGCAGTAAGGGGAGTGTGGTGGAACTTATTATTGGACAACTGTAACATTGTATGACTGTCCTTTAAGGGTGCTACTGCTCTCCGTAGCTTCTCTAGCCTGCCCCCACATCTCTTCAGAGCATAATAGTGATTTGGGGCCATCAGATCAAACTGCAAGCATACATGGAAAGACCAGGACCATTTCTAGGAATGTTGGTTTTTAAAGATTCTTAGCTTACAATTTTTCTTCACTACAGCAGAAATTGTTGGGCAGCAGGATAGATGAGTATCTAGTTTTTCTTCGTAAGGAAGCTTTGTTTTGGGTTTGGGCTTTAGCAACAGAGACACTTTAAATCAATTGATAATTAAGAATGTCTATTTCTGTGACTTTTATATATTGCGGAGCACAGTACAGAACACAACTTACTTCACATTGCACAGAATACAATCTGGGAATGCAAGTTCAACTACCACTATACGATTTTGGATCGCTGGTAGCTATTATACAATGAAGGCAACATTCTGTGACAACTAATATACAAAACAAACCTGGATCTTTATGTCGTATATGAAATAGATGTTACAATTTGTGTTGGCTACTGTACAATACAAATATGAACCTTTGGTGAGTAAGTAACAATACAGACCACAGCCTCTTGCGACTTATAAACAATACAGGCTTTGGTTTCTGATGAACTCTGTGCAACACCAACCCAATCACATTCTATAACAGATACCACAATTTGTAGTGGATACTATTTAAGTAGGGGTTAGTACCCCTGCTAGGTAAATCCCACTTCTTGGTGTGTATTATAGGTTTGGCTAGTCAATCACTTTATAGGCTTGGGCCAGAAGAATTGGAAGGAGAGGGCAATGGGAAGTGGTAGCCTGCAGTGAACCGATATATATATATATATATATATATATATATATATATATATATATATATATGTTACACGTTGGCATTGGAGTTCACTCTATGGGGTAGGCCTGGAACTGGCCCAAAGGGAGAGCTCATTTCAGGGGACCTGTAAGGTTGAAGTGCTGGTCAGCATTACTGCATTTAGCTTAAACCTGAACAAAACATTATAGCAAAGATCTGGTGAAAAGATCACGGAGTACTTTGTTTTGGGAAGAACTTTGGCACTTTGTTCATGTTACAATAAACTGTTAAAGGCTGATTGTGTGGATATTCTTCTATTCTTTTTATTTCTGGCTATGTCATGTGCGTGACCAACATAGGAAAGTTCCTCTATACTACAGGTGTATGGTACCCTACCGCTTTCTTGATGCAGGAGAAAGATAGAAGGTTCCCTGGACTGTCATGATTATTGTTGGCAGCAAATCAAAGCCCTGTTTTCAACAATATAATACAGATCATATTGTTATAAAACTCAATCTTTAGTGACTGCTCCACACAATATACAATACACTAATATCCATTAAGTAAACATTCAACTACGCAGGCTTCCATTGCACTGAATCATCAGTTTGTTTTTGTTTGCATCATCATACATATTTCCTCCTGTATTTAAAGAAGAATTCCAGGCAAACATGAAGATGTGGGTTTAAATTGGTACTCCATGCAAACAGCTGAATGCATGTATGTGAATATTCATACCTTCCAATAGGTTGTCCAGCCAGTCCAGTTATTTACAGCCTTTGGCTATAAAATATTAACAGGCAAATGACATGTGTCCACATCCAGCCTGCTCTTTGAATAATGAATCAGCATCTCCCACTCTGTCCAATGAGCAAAAAGATGACCCAGGAAGCTACATCCCTCTGAAAGTCCTTATGTGTGTAATGTTAGTTCATGGTGGGGTCTTCAGCTGCCAAAAATAAGCTAAAATCTTTAGTCCTCATGCACACTGGACGTTTTTACAGCTGCTGTTTTTGGCTTTTGACTTTATTTCTACAGCTAGTAAACCCCCAGCATGTTATCTTATGTGTCCATGCACACATAAACTGTAATCAACATTTTTTGGCAGGGACATTTCTTGGCTGGAAAAAAAAACCCAGGACTAGTGGGTTTCTAGAGTTTTTTTATCTGTAAAAACACTCTAACACTGAAAAAAGTGACAAAACGTGGTAAAATGCGGTAAACCCCCCGCAAAACAGAATTTTTGGGCTTTTTTTCCAAAACAAATTTTTTCTAGTGAAAAACGCTAACAAATGCAAACAAGGAAAAATGTGGGAAAACGCCGCTAAACGCTAATGCAAAAACACTATAATAAAGCTTAAAAACTCACGTTTTTAACATGACTTTACACAGCCAATGTTACCAGCATTATCAAAACACCCAGTGTGCATGGAGACTCATAGTTCTCCTAATGTGTAAATAAACTCTGGGGTGAGTATTGAGGAGATCTTAGTACAAAAGTTCATATCATTTGGAGGCCTTTTTGAAATGTTTGTTGGCCTACCCTTCAAAGCAGTTGACTTTACTAGAATCACAATGAGATGCAATACAAAACAGTTAGGGCTTGACAAAAACTGTCAAATTTCAAGTAAAACATGAACTGCTGGTACCCGTCAAATGGCTGCCAGCCAGGGGCGGACTGACCATTTGGAAACTCGGGCACTGCCCGAGGGCCCGGAGTCAGTAGGGGGCCCCATGAGATGCCCCTGGTACCTTTTTCATAGGCTTTTTTGAATTTGGTCAAGGACACAGGGGCCCCATGATCCTTTATTGCCCAGGGGCCCCATGAGTTGTCAGTCCGTCCCTGCTGCCAGCAGTTCATTTATAATTTGCTGGTCCACCTTCAGGCTCCCAATACAAAAAATGTCCCCCATCCCTTCCTCCCAGGGCTGATTTAAAGTACAACTGCCCTTTGTTCACTGGCTCAGGTGTCCCACCAGACCAGGGTCAGTTCAAGCCCTGGACAAGCTGCAATGAGCCTGAAAGCATTAGACTGACAATGTCAGGAAAAGCATTTATTTGACATATTGGTGGTCCAATGTTTAGGTATATGTAAGAACCCTTCTATCACTAGACTTAGGATTCAGTGACATGTAGATGTAAGCTTTTTGTAGCTTCTTTTCAACAGAAAGTGTTGTAATTTTCTCAGTCTAATAGGAACTGCTGGAGCACTTGCAAATAAGTGTAGTGGGTGATGCAGGAAAGCCAATATATTGGTTGCTAATAACAAAGGTGATTGTTACATGTTCTTAAAAGAAACTACTTGGCAAAATGTATGAAAAAATAATGCATTTCACTACTCTCACGTAACCCATGTCACTAAAGACAGAGAGAAATAAACTTAAGTGGATCTACAATGCCTGTAGTCCTTTCTCTCACTTTCTCTTTGTTATTAACATTGTTTTTTTGTGTTATTGGTGGTTGATGTGTTTATCCAATGTCATTTTTGCAATGTGGACCTCCAAAATGTTTGAAAGTTGTAAACTCCAAGTGTTCTGGCATTCTCTTTGTGGTTTTTCAAACTACCCTTTGGCCGTGCTCCCACTTAAGGTATTAAAGGTACAGGTTAGGGATAGATTTTGTTGAATGGGAAATTTAAAAAAACAGGATGGAAGCCCAGACATTGGGTCCACAATTTAAAAAAAAACCTGCATACACTGTGTAACACAATATACAGTTTAAATGTACAGTATATACAGGTGCATCTCGAAATCATCAAAAAGTATATTTATTTCAGTAATTCAAAAACTAAAACTCATATATTATATAGATTCATTACACACAGAGTGATATAATATGAATAAGGCTTACAGCTAATGAAAACCCAAGATTTAGTATATCAGAAAATTTGAATATTACATAAGACTAAAAAAAAGAATTTTTTAATAGAAAAAGGTTGGCTTTCTGAAAAGTATGTCCATGTACAGTATAGTATGCACTCAATACTTGGTTGGGGCTCTTTTGCATCTTTTGCATAAATGACTGCATCAATGTGGCATGGCATGGAGTCAATCAGCCTGTGGCACTGCTGAGGTGTTATGGAAGCCCAGGTTGCTTTGAATAGGGCCTTCAACTCATGTGCTCATTGTTGGGTCTGGCGTCTGCCATATTTCTCTTGACAATACCCCACAAATTCTTTATGGGGTTTAGATCAGCCGAGTTTGCTGGCCAATCAAGCACAGTGATACCATGATCATTAAGGGTTATTTCACAGGGGGCAGACCTGCTTGCTCAGTGAGGGATCTCCCTGCTGATCCCCACTGAGCAAGCAGATGACAGATCTATGTCCCCTCCGCTGCTGCAGAGGGGACACAGAGCAGCTCACTCTCCTCAGTGGATGGACAGATGAAAACAGACCACCTGGCCGTTTCCATCCGACCCAATCCGACAAACGGAAGAGGAATTGGACCCCCATCGGTCCCTTATTTGCATGTCAGATCGGATTGGATGTCAGTGGGTGTAAACCGACACATATCCGTTTACAGCCGCTGCTCCATACAGGAGAATTGAGGTTCTGAACGGGTCTGCCTGCAAAACTGGCAGGCAGACCCAATGAGAACATCCATGTGAAAGAGGCCTAAACTAGGTATTGGTACTTTTGGCAGTGTGGGCAGGTGCCAAGTTCTGCTGGAAAATGAAATCATCATCTCCATAAAGCTGGTCAGTACAGAGAAGCATGAAGTGGTATAGAATTTCCTGGTAGAGGGCTGCACTGACTTTGGACTTGATAAAACACAGTGGACCAACACCAGCAGAATACATGGCTCCCAAATCATCACTGACTGTGGAAACTTACACTGGACCTCATGCAACTTGGATTATGTTCCTCTCCAGTCTTCCTCCAGACTCTGGGACCTTGATTTCCAAATGAAATGCAAAATTTACTTTCATCTGAAAAGAGGACTTTGGACCACTGAGCAACAGTCTTGTTCTTTTTCTCCTTAGCCCAGGTAAGACAAGGAATGCAACAGTTGTAGCCCATGTCCTGGATACATCTGTGTGTGGTGGCTCTTGAAGCACTGACACCAGCCGTAGTCCACTCCTTGTGAAAATCCCCCAAATTCTTGAATGGCCATTGCTTCACAATCCTCTCAAGGCTGCGGTTATCCCTGTTGCTTGTTCACCTTTTTCTACCACACTTTTTCCTTCCACTCAACTTTTCATTAATATGCTTGGATGCAGCTTGTTTAGCAATGACCTTTTGTGACTTACCCTCCTTGTGGGGGGTATCAATGACTGTTTTCTGGACAACTGTAAAGTCATCAGTCTTCCCAATGATTGTGTAACTAACTGAACCAGACTGAGCAACCATTTAAAGGCTCAGGAAACCTTTACAGGTCTTTTGAGTTAATAAGCTGATTAGAGTGTGACACCATGAGGGTTATTTACTAAAGCTGGAGAGTGCTAAATCTGGTGCAACTCTGCATAGAAACCAATCAGCTTCCAGGATTTATTGGCAAAGCTTAATTAAATAAGCTGAAATTAGAAGCTGCTTGGCTACTATGCACAGCTACACCAGATTCTGAGTGCACCAGTTTTAGCAAATTTACCCCCATGAGTCTACAATATTGAACTTTTTCACAATATTCAAATTTTCTGAGATACTGAATTTTGGGTTTTCACTAGCTGTAAGCCATAATCATCAAAATTAAAAGAAAGAATGAATCTATATAATATATGATTTTCACTTTTTGAATTGAATTACTGAAATAAATTAACTTTTTGATGATATTCTAATTTATTGAGATGCACACTGCTCAAAACAATTAAAGGAACACTTTGAAAACACATCAGATCTCAATGGGGAAAATATCATGCTGCATATATATATATGTATATATACTTATATGGACTGGGTAATGTGTTATGAACGTAAGGATGCCCCATCATTTGATGGAAATGAAAATTATCAACCTACAGAGAACTGGCATCTGTCTTCCGGGTTCCGTTCCCTGCGACGTTGGGACATACGGGAGACAGAACGGTTGGAAATTTAAAAATGTCAAAAAGTGACATTCACTAAATACACTAAAATCACACAGTAAAACATAATATGTTACCACGTTTGAATTCACTAAGCTCCTGACCCATTCTTTCACAAATGTTTGTAGAAGCAGTCTGCATGCCTAGGGGCTTGATTTTATACACCTGTGGCCATGGAGGTGATTGGAACACCTGAATCCAATGATTTGAAGGGGTGTTCCAATACTTTTGGCAATATAGTGTATGTGCATACTGCTATTTACTGCACCCCTTGACAATATAACCAGTCTGATGATTGCTTTTTGATACTGAGACCCAGTTGTGCTCAGGGTATCTATACTTGTGTTCCCAGTAGCAGTATCTATTGGGTTAACCTGGTGTGTCAGTGGGCTGAGGTTGTTCTCATAGTCAAGGCATAACAACAGAGAACCAAATCTACCAAGTGGATTCTGAGCGGTTAGCGCTACAAAAATACACCACATTTTGTAAGGAAATCCATGTCAATACTACACCTACTTCTCTGTCCACTGTGGCCAAAAAGTCTTCATAAAGGAAACTCATCAAAACTTTACATTGGTCATGTGACCCCCAGAAGGGGTGCTTGTTCTAGGACCGGAACAACACTGAGCATAAGGCTACTCAGGTGCACATGTCCCAGTGACTAGAACCATATCCTAGAGCCAAGCAATGGCAGATTTCAGCACTGCATGAGAGTAATGTTCTAACAAATGTTCTATAAACTCAATTTTTTCTTAGTACATTCATGGCATAATAACAGATTCAACCCCACAGCTGCAGATACTTATCTTCTCTGTGCTCCCTGTTGTTCCATGTGCCCTCCTTAGCCTATGGAATACCCATTACTTCCAGGTATGGGGATGCATGGGACTCTGCTCCTTTCCTCCCATGATGTAACACTAGGTGTTTGAGTGGTTTGCCATTGCTGAACTGCTAGTTTTCTGTCTATCTTTGGTTTTGGCATGTTCAAAGTCTTTCAGAACTTCTGGGTCAGAATAAAAGACAGACATTGTCATAAGCAAAAGGAGAGGTTATCAATGGCAGTCTTATTTCTGAACAGATATTGTTTATGAGTTTTTAGAAGTAGATAGCAGTGACACCAAAGTGGCACAGCCATGCCTCCTTTGACATAGAGTGAAGTCACAATGCTGTATACATGTTCAAAGTCAATGGCTCAAGAAGGCAGTGATTCACCATGAAAAAAGATGAAAAGCTAGCCTTTTCAGAGGTAAAAAAAAATAATGGCCTCCCTATTTCTTCAAGTTTTTAAAGTAATCTTGTCATTTATTTCTGAAGCAGACTGAGGTGTATGGTAATGGAAGCCTTGGCTAAGTGGAAGTGAGCTGAATGAATCCGGCCATCATTCAGCCTGGAAGGCTGGTGATATCCAGTGGTGTACATGAACTGCTGTGGGTGAGAGCTCTAGGAGTTCTACTTTAAAGTGGCCCTGCCTGTCTGTAAAAAAATGTTTCAAATTCTAGCTCAGTGCAATAAAAAAGGTATTATACTCACCTCTCTATTTGGCCCCTGTCTCTCATCTTCCCCCTGTTCCAACACTGTAGCCCCAGCCAGACTCTTAAGCATTCAACACTTCCTGTAGTGTCAGATGTCTGTTTCCCCAACCACATGCTGTGGTTCCTGTCACTGTTGTGTGTTGTACCACCCCAGTGTTCCTCATCAAGGTACAAATATGAGGACAGCCTTGCCAGTAATATGAGGCAGTGTTCCAAATGTATTATCAACTTTTTTAACAATAAGGCCTCATGTACACAGGACATTTTAAAAACACTCCTCCTCGTAGCAACAGAATTTTGGCAGAAAAACGCCTGATGCTTGTAAACGTGTCTAATGCTTTTACTAGTGTTTAGGCGCATTTACAGGGCTCAAGCTCTTGGGCATTGATTCATTTCATTGGCCAGAATAATGATTTAGCCTGCCCATTGAAATGAATTAACGCTCCAGCGCTAAACACGCCTAGCGTAAACATGCATTTAGCTTTTTTTCTGTCAAAATGCTGCTACTCCTAGATGCATTGGCAGTGGGTTTTTTTACAGCTCCTAAAATCCCATGCCACTAAAAGCTTCTAAAAGTTTATGTGTGCATGGACACGTAAGATAATATAGAGGGTCGATTGAAAGCTGTAAAAATTAAAAAAACCTGATGCCCCTAAAAGTGGCTGCAAAAACACTCTGAGGCCTTACACTAAAAATGGGAGAGGAAGGGCCAACACTGAGACAGTTAAGCGTTTTTGGCTTTGCACAGTAATATCAATCAACAATTTAAACTTTTTTACAAGATGGGAGAGCAGAGAGATGACCTTATCAGTCTGCTGCTTGATCTAATCCAAATCTATGTGCAAGGTGGTGACCAAATTGTACTCCCTAGATGCAGTGAAGTATGATGACCAAACTGCTTGTGTTGGGATCACATAGTTGACTCTTGGATTATAAATACTTTCACAAGTAAAGCATGTTGTGTTTATGTATTTCAATTTGTGTATTTAGCTATTTGGTTACAGTATAGATTTTTTTTTAGGTAAAAGGGGTGTAGATTTAATATAATTCATTATTTGTGGTTTGTTTTTATGCAACACTGCGCAATCTGTTTCTTTAACCATGAAATCCTCCTTGACATGTCATTGTAATAGGCAGTGCTTATCTGAACTGCGCTCTGTAGATAAGGTGAGGGTTTTGGTGCACATATTCCAGAGAGGACATTCTTTCAGAATGATTGAAGCAGAATAAGAGCATTTTTTTCTGGCCATACACCCTTTACATGTTCTCCACTTTTATCTTGTGTTCACATTCTGTACAATGCCATGTCATGCAGTTAAAGGAGGAAATAAAAATTAAAGGTATATTGGCGGCATTTAAAAACTAGTTTATAAAGCCTATTACCTAGCTGTAAAATCTACCCCAGACTATATATTGTAACAAGGGCTACCGCTTATATCCAAGTGAAGACATGTTGGATGAGTCAGCCCTGGCTTCATCTGTGGCTTGGATAGTCCATCAGCAAGATCTCCCTGTCACCCTGCCACTCATAGCCCCTTTGCTGGTGGGTATAATTTTGTAAGGCTGAGCAATTCAATTACCAACTTTCTAAATAGTGTTTCTGGCTCTATTCCCATTTACCTGGCAGTTTTGAGAGTTCCTGCCCACCTTTTTGTGCTCCAGCTCCTTTTGTTACATTCTCAATAATATAACCTAAATACAAAAATTCAATTGGGAGGGTGGCTGCTAAATGGCCACCAGGGGTGTGCAGACCTGATAACTCAATGCAGAGATCTCGCTCATACAATTTCAGAGAGATACTGTATAGGAAACGTTCAGCATCAACCCAACATTAAAATACGCCATCTGAGCAACAGTATGTGGATACCCCTCCAAATTATTGAGCTTAGGTGCACAAAATCAGATTAAAAAAATATATGTTTACAAGTTTGGTGTGGATTAACGCAAGTTCCCTGAGCTGAACCTTGACCTCAATGCTACAGAATATTTTTTGGATGAATTGGAAAGTCATTTTGGAGTCTTCTTGTTCAACATCGCTACCTGACCGTGCAAATGCTCTTTGGACTGAACTTGGACAATTTCCCACAGACACTCCAGGGGAGGAGCCATACTATATTAATAATGGTCATGGTTTTGGAATGGAATGTCCAATAAGCTTTTATAGGTGTGATGGTTAATTGTCCACAAACATATGCGTATTCTTTCTTGAGTTGACTAATAACTGCTTTAATTTACCCTAAAAAAGCTCTTCCTTTGACAAACTGTACATAAATCATTGTTAAATAATAACTGTGCAGCTTATAAACAATTCGTCGAAGCATGATTAAAACTGTTGTTCTAATCTGTCCTCCATAACCACAATGGGTTTCACCATCTTGCCTCTCGCAACGCAAAATAGGAGATGCAACATTTTTTATTAAAAAGAAATGTCCATTGTTTATGATACACATATGGTACTTTAGCAAAATTACATGTCATTCAGTTAGGGCTTACATCTACTTTAAGGAAATTGGTCCTACTTGCCCACTGCAGCATGGTTAGACAGGATGTATTCTCTGAGAGCTGGAAAGTTGTGCCCAATCACAAAAAAAATTGTTACTGAACTGAATGTTCCATCTGGGACTTTAAGAGACCCTGGGAGATTCAAAGAGACTCTGATACAGAAAGACCATTAAGCAGTAAAGGAGTGTGTCGACCATTTAAGAGTAACTTTACAGTCTTTAAGGTTGTGTGCCAGGTCAAAATGGCCTGCTGATCAAGATGTTGTTATATTCTGAACATGAGAAGTTTTCATTGAAATTAAAGAGCACTCAAATGTCTGGGTTTCCCTTGTGTTTACCAGTTTTTCAAAAAAATCTTGGGAGTGGAAAAGAAAGTGGACAGCAGAGGATGGAAGCTTAGGTACTAGGAGAGTTAAGGATTAGCTGCATGAGTGTATCCACACAAAGAGGATAGCCCAGTTCCCTCTTACTAAGCTTTGAAGACAGATGGGGACCTATGTTGTTGAGCCTAAAACGACCAAAGGACAAAAGTCAGTTCATGTCCGCAGGGAAATGTATGGACTGTGTTTCAGACACTCAGACTCCTACTTAGAGGGTCCCTGAGTGCTGCAAGACAAGCTTAGGTACCCTGAGATCTTGGCTCGAACATATGTGTGTGCTGATTTCTCTATCCATTTGAGCCATTGCGGATGTAAGGTAGCTCTATGGTACTCCAGTATATGTACATATGCAGGTAGGGAGCTTAGATTGTAAGCTATTTGAGAGTAGGGACTGAATGTACATGTGGGTCGGGCCCACCGTGCCTTGCACGTGGGTGTACCTTTGGCCTCTGTGTGCACTTGTCAATACCAAAGACCGAGGCCATGTTCAAGTGAAGTCAACATTATGGCGGTACCCCGAGTTATAGACAAGCCATACACTGTGTGCAGTAGTTAAATGTACAGAGTCCCTTTATAAAAATGATGTCCTGTGTCACTACACACCTTGTTTGTGAGTTGTTGCGTTTAGGAGGGACACTGCTGAGCCTATGCTCTTTCCACCCATCCAGTGTACCTCTGCTACCTCACTCCCAATGACAGAATGGGGTCCCTCCATGCACTAGCGTAGACCTCTTCATGAGTTCACTTAGTAACTCTTTCCGCTCTCCCATGCCTTGTGCCTAGGCTTTTGGTCTCCGTTACACGGGTTTGGTCCTGAACTTTTGGGAAACTGGCCCCTTGGGAGGGAGCCAGAGCACCGTCCTCCTCACTTCCAAAGACCCATTGCCATGCCAGGTACCACACTTCCTGACAGGCTGCTAAACACCTTCCACCAGTCCTTGTTTACAGTTGGAACTACTCTCTTCTTCCACTCCTCCTACCGAGTTAACACATTGTATTGGCTTTGCTTTTATACAACATATGTGCTAGGTTATATTGCCAAGTACCTCTTGAGATGTGACAGTCCCTTTTGTGGCCCCCAGGGCAGAAAATGAGGTGAAATCTCCCAAACAGAGACAAGAATTCAATCTCCAACATTAACCAAAATACACAGAAAAGTTTTGACTGGAGTTCCACTTCAATGGAGTCAAATAGAGACCCAAACACTTCTCATTACTGTCTAAGAAACTGTAATGAGGAGAGCACATAGCCCTACAAAAATATACAGACACCTCTATGTGTGGATGGAATGTGGTGGGTGAATTACAATACTTACAGCCACCCTGAAATGAAATATAAGATTCAGATAGAATTGTTAAGCTGGGTGTCAGCAAATGGTCAATCACAATCCACATGTTGTTTGCCTGCTCCTGACCCTGACAGTCACCATGTAGATCTTGGATCAGACTGACAATAGGCATAGCAGAGCTAAGGTAAGTCTTAGTCTTCTCCTCAGCTCTGATGTGTCACGACACAGCTGAAAGGAGACCTGGGAAGACTTCCTTTACTCTTGCCAGTACTGCTGCATCTTGAGGTCTGGTTAGTAAATTAGGGAGGGGGAATTGTGCTGTTGATAGCTGAATTACTTACTACTGACCCCCGCACTCTGTGTTACTTAATCCTGACCATTGAACTCAGTGTTACATACTACTGACCTCTGAATGTTGTGTAACTTATACCAGTCAACCACACATCTCTACCTTTCCAAGGTTGCCTAGCCCCCGTGGTAAGTGCACAATTAAAAACATGCATATGCATTAAAGTGTGGTGTCCGTTATCTAATATACTCTAAGAAAGTCTTCTAACATTCATTACTGTGCAAACATCCCTTATCAGCATTGTATAAGAGTACAAAGCCTTCAACTCAGAGTCTGATATAAAGGTCTGGTAGAGTCAGTCCAGTTTGTCCTCTAATACCTGGATATTCTGGAGCTGACTGTGTGTGCAAGAAGTAGAAAGATGGATTGCGGACTGAAAACTCTCCTTCTGCTGGCCCTCTGCACTCTTGGTAAGGTCATTTGGAATTCAGGGGATTATTAATGATACCATAATTTTTTTATTAATATGCACTAATTGCCGGGTGTATTTAAAAAAAAATATGATTTGGATATTAAAAAGACAGCAGCTTTTTATTGTATGAAAACAGTGCAAGGTGCAATGAATATGGAGCCCTCACTAATCGATGCTTAATTTATTGCAGTCAGATCAGTGAAAGATAAAATCATACTGATGGCTACAAGTCATTGCACTTTGCACACTCATTGAACATTGCACGGGTTCAGAAGCTGATGCACCTCTCATTTGTAATTCAGAATTGAGGACAATTTTACTTTTAAATCTTATTTTTTTCCCATCGTGTATTTACAGTATTTTGTGTGATATTGTGCCATCATATTTCAAAGCATGTTATAGCATGTATAGAACATTAGTTCTTGCCCTACAAGGAGATTATAATGTATCTCCTATACTTAGGATCTCATTTTTGATGCTAGTTATTCTCCAAGTAAGTATGTAGAAGGAAACCCCAATGGGGAGAACATGCCGATATTGTCCCCAACCCAAATAAAACACAAGCAGCGTGGCATAGGAGCTGACCGCTTAAGCTAGCTATACACCCAACCCTAACACATCGCTCCATCCAAGCTAAACAGCATGAATAATCTCCCATTGCGGCTACTGTACTCTGACAGCCAGGCCCTCCGGCTGTTAACATACCAGAAGAGTGCCTGCTTCTGATTGGATGAAGGTGCTGTACAGCTGACAATTTTCCATCTATCACTTTGATTTTTCAATTAAATGGTGCTGTCATGCCCACCCACCAATTGGATTCCAGCTGGTTCATATGAACCAGCCTAAATTATCTCAGTATATGATCAGTTTTAGCCTCCACCCTGCCTTCTTAGGGATTTTATTCGATTGGGGTGGTCATAAACTGCAAGATATCTTCCTAAATCTGGCACCATCCAACCTGATGTTCAGGCAAGGATTAGGCGGTTTGCACTTACCCACTGGGATTGATAAAAAGAGCACTTCCAACAGTTGGAAGCACTGATTTTCATTCTAAGAGCTTTTACAACTTTCCAGCTTGTTCCATTTTTCCTTCATCAGTGTTAGTTTTGAGTGCTACTTCAGTGTGTCGGGCAAGTTGCATGTGAAATAGTGGTGGCTCCTGGCACTAAAGGGAACGGGGAGCGGTCATCCACACCTGCCGCTCTGTGGCTAGACCTATTTCTTGATTACTTGTAATAACATATTGTGACATGTTCAGCAGAGTTTAACTCCAGGCACGTATTAAAGCACAGTGGTGGTGAATTCCTTTCAAAATAATTAAATGCATTTTTTTAATACAGCTAACATAAGTACCTGACTCTGTCTTGATTTCAGCCTGTGTCATGTCTTGCCCAATAGTGCTCTTGAACATTAGATTTGTAGAGGGAAGTGCTGACATGCTGACA
This sequence comes from Staurois parvus, assembly GCF_062004578.1. NCBI lineage: Eukaryota > Metazoa > Chordata > Amphibia > Anura > Ranidae > Staurois > Staurois parvus. Next base: position 1,311,558 of record NW_028318480.1, read on the forward strand.
GGGAACATTCAGACAAGAGAAGGGTGTAGAGTGGATGGCATGAGTGTGCTGTTTTACCGTTGTTGACCAGTCAGCAGAGACACTACTGTATCCCGCAACTCTAACAGAGAAAGTGGTGTCATTCTCCAGGCTGTATTATCTGGAAGGGGTGTACGAATAACAAATATAGATGAACAAAATTACAAGAAAACAAATATAGATGAACAAAAATTAGCTGTTTGCTGAAATTTAGCTGTAAGGCCCATTTCACATTAGTGATCCGTTCGGGTCGGCATTTCCATTTTTCAGGTGGACTCGATTGGACACTCCATTCTCCTCTATGGAGCGGAGAATGTAAACCAACTTGTGTCTGTTTACAACCATTTACCTCCAATCTGATCTGCTAAAACAAATGGAAGGGGATCCATTCCCCTCCATCTGGGCGAATCGTATCAGATGGCAGTTGGGTGTAAATGGGTTTACATCCGACCGCCCATACAACAGAGTGGGCTGTGTCTGTACATTCTGCATAAGCGGAGTGGTCACGGACCAGTGATCTGCCTGCTCTGGTCAGCGGGAGTTCAGTGAGCAGATATCCCACTGAGCAAGCAGTTAGCAAGCCCCGTGTGAAAGGAGAAAATATTTCAGCTTTCTTATTTTATTATTATATATTATTATTATATATCATCATCATTGTTGTTAAAAAGGTGAAATCGCACTTTAGCAAATGTTTTCTTAATGTGGTTTACATTACAGCACTTAGTGTAAAGTGGCACAATATCCTTCCCCTAGTCCTACCCTTCAGCTTAGGCATCATTTTCTAACCAGTTTAATTGCCAGCTACGCAACTAACATGATCACAAAGTACTAACAACACATTTGCTGTATGCTGTGTAGATTAGCCTAATGTTGAGATCTTGGTGCATGACAGGCAATGCTTACACCAGCAATAAGCAACTCATTTATTTACAATTGACATAGAACTCACAGAAATCCACAGCATGCCTTGTTAAAGCTGAACTCCAGGAATTCAGCAACTTTAGAAAATGTTCTGAATTACTAGGTTTTATGTCCAATGAGGTACATGCCACCCCGTGGACTTATCTCTTAAATTTACAATTAACGTTAGCTCTCACTATACTTCCGGTGCTCCGACGCTGAACCTTTTGGTCTCAGCTCCAGCAGCTCAAGAGGCACATACAGCCACTGTGCCCCTCCTCCTGCCCAATCACAGAGCAATTGGTGTTATGTCAACTCATTCAAAAAATACAAAGGCTCCTGTGAATGGACAGCAGGGGGGAAGGAGTGAGCAGGGGGGAAGGAGTGAGCAGAGCATCCGTTTGTGAGAAGGCAGCGTCTCTGTCAGAGTTTAAGGAGTGCAGTGAAAGCTGTACTCCTGGAGCACCATAAAACTGTCAGATATAAATTAAAGGCATTAGTTCATGAGATCGCATGCACCCTGTAGGACTTAACACATATTATTCCAGCACATTTTACAGACTGGAGTTCAGCTGTAACTTCTTAGCTGACCATACACTTTCAATGCCATTTAGTAACCAGAGCACTTTTGTAATGCTCTGAAGTCCTGGCCTATGGTCTAGATAGAACCTGGTAAGAAAGCTTTAAGCAGTATAAAATCCAAAGGCAAACATTAATTACATTGCAGCTTACCAATTCTTAAATATGGTTGCTGCATTAGTTTTCTTTTTTTAGTTTTTTTCTATTTTCATTTGGTGATCCAGACAGTAAGTCTTTTGTTTTTCTAAAGAACAGGCTGTCCTGCAAATGTATCAAGTTACATGGATGAGACAAACTATTTACCACTGACGGGTGCTTGCAGTGATCAGCTTTTATTTACTTATGTAAAACCTTTATTCCAAAAGGAAGAAACTGCTGCAACTGCTTATAAATTATTAGTTGGAGTTTGTCTTCAATTTGTTAATGTATCTAAATATGCTAAGACTTGTAACACTCCCCTCCCCCAGACCGACAATGCTGCTGTCTGCTGTGCCCCTTATGCTCATTCATCCAGAGTGGGGGCACTCTAATACAGAAGGTGTGTTACTGGCCAGATCACTAGGTGAAAACAGAACGGAAAAAAGCCTAAAAACAGAAAACTAATGCAGTCACCACATCGAAGGACTGGTAATCTACAATATATTACGTTCTGGGTTTTGGGGTTAACACTGCTTAAAGATGCCAAATGTGGTTGCAAAAAAGGAAAAGCAAAGAGAAGATTCAAAAGTGGAGCCAAATGAAAAAGCAACCAGGCAAAAAGTAAATGGCTTGAATAATAAGCAGTGCAATGAAAGGTAATTTTATAGGGTGGATATAGACATAATGGGGTTTATTTACTAAAGCTGGAGAGTCCAAAATCAGACTTCCTTCTGCATAGAAACCAATCAGCTCCAGGTTTCATTGCCAAAGCTTCATTGAACAAGCTGAGGTTAGAAGCTGATTGGTTTCTATGCAGAAGGGAGTCTGATTTAGTAAATAAACCCCAATGTTATTATTATAATAATAATCTAAGACTTTAGAACATATCATGATGTTAAACAGAGCAGATGGGATTTGAGGTAGTAAATAACAAATGTGTCCCTGGTGCATAGCTGTTCTTATACCTCCTTAGAGCTTGATTTGACAAAATCACATCATGATAGTTTGTTCACAACATTAAATAAGCTGAAATCCCTTTTGACAGTAAAGTATATATGAATTAATAATGTTATGTTATCCCAGCAGCAAAGACTGACCAAAACAATGTACTGGAAGAACAAGAAGCACTGGCCATTGAGAAGGAAACAAAAGCTGACGATTCATCACTCAAGTATAGAAACATCACACTGAATGTTACAATCTGTATTCCAAAACATGGAAATGATGGCACAGCATTTACTACAGTTCAGGAAATATCTGGAAACACATTACAACTGACAGCAACAGCTGCAAAGCCTGGACCAAAAACACCATGTAACAGTACTTCTTGTATGCTAGACAATGTGCCTGAGCTGGCTGTGTATGTTTTCGAAGAAGAACCAGAAAAATATTTAGTTTGTTCCACCAATGTTACGAATGAAGACTTTTTCATGACTATAAATACCAGCACCAGTGAGATCACTATAACAACAAAAAAGAATCCAGGGACATTAAACAGCGCAATGGCATCTGTAGATGTTGTCGGCAGACACTTTAATACCTTGTTTTCATCATCAGGTGATTCTGTGCAATCGCTTATCTTTACAGTTGAGCAAACATTGATTCCCACCACCAAAGCTGTTCCCACCACCAAACATGTTCCCAGTTCAACTAAGAACACAGTAGGGGTAACCAGCAAACAGACCACCCATCCACCAGTGAGACACAGCACCATTACCCAAGAAACCGGGGTGAAACCAGTGGTAACCAGTCCCAAACCAACCATTGAGAAACCATCTGCGGCACCCATTATTGGTAAAGCATCCAGTCTGGGTAAGTTGGATCTTTTTTTGGGGAATGGTTTGCTCCATCTATGGCCACACAGCTTAATGAATTAGCTTTTGCATTAGAATGTGTTGAATTAGTGACAGCTACCGCAAACTAGGGACAAATTGTTAATTCAAACAATTGAATTGAAGAGCCCGTTCGTGTGGGCTCTATGGGCTTTTTGGAGACAGTAGTATCACAAAATGGACATGAATGCCATAGATTAACATCAAACAGATCTTAAGTGTTCTACTACTAAGAATTGGAGGAAATTTCTCAGAGACGCTATTCAAATTCAAACTTCCAGTGAACATCTATTTATGATTGGTGGTTCTAAAGGCAGAAGGTTTTTACCATTCTATGCATGAAGGTAAACACTTTCTAGGTGCAGCCCCCCCCCCCCCCCATACACACACACTTTACTATGTCCATTCACAGAAGCGCAGCTCGGGAGCGAGCTTGTTCAAGTGCTTCCATAGCAAGAGGCTTGCTATTGGGGGCACTCAACAGGGGGGAGCCAGGACTGCGGGTGGAGGACCCAAAAAAAAGAGGATTGGGGTTTTTTTGTGCAAAACCATTGCACAGAGCAGATATGTTTGTTGTTGTTTTTTTTATTTTAACCTTTAGAATAACTTCAAGAATCTCAGAGTTTTGAAAAAACACATTGATGCAAGAAAACATAGTCCAAGCAGAGCTCCTGTGTCTTCTTAATTTAATGTATTGTCCTGCAGTATAAAATAATAGGTATCTTTCACAAAAAAAAAAATATTTTTAGCACTGTCTCCCAAAGATTTACCTGGGGGAGGCAAAAGTAGGGTTGAGCTTTAAGTTGAGAAACCCCTTCCTTTTCCATGTATATACACTTAAAGCCTTCACTTTAAAAAATCATACTGATTGTGTCATAACAGTCAGGTTACATTGACTGTCCTGCTTCCTGATCCAAAAGAAGCTGCCTAGAATAAGATCACTGCAGAGGCTCAAGTTAGTAATGTGACATAGTTACACATATAGGACATTTGCTCTGCAGTACACTCATTAGGAGTGAAAGGAGGTACTACACTATCAATAAGCCTCTATTGCCCCCCCCCCAAAAAAAAAAAAACGAAGAAAACACAAAAAAAACACCCATACAAAAAAAACTAGGGCAGACTCGATGGACCACTCAGTCTTTTTCTGCCATCACATTTCCATGTTTCTGTGATAGAAAGAAAGGTGCTAATGTCACTGAAGGGTTCCACCACCAGTGGACTCTTGGAGCTAAATGGTTCTTCTCCCCACTAGTCACCAACCATTGATCATGCATCAAGCTAATGTAGCACAAACGCTGGATTTCCTGAGACCTGATCATTACTTCAAGGGTTCATTCCGAATAAAAAAGTTAAGAAAGGCTGCTACAGTATAGGGTAGCTGTGTTGGCAAATACAGCTACAAAATAGAGTTACCACCAGTGTACATAGTGGAACATGTATCCCCAATAAAAACATATTAGTGGTAAATTTCAGCTTCAAGTCTCTTTTTTTTATTCATTCTCTCTCATGTTTTTTTGTTATTTTAAGTAGGAACTTTGACATTAGCATGGCTTTTCTAACCTTGTTACAAATCTAAAAGCTATTTTTTATATTTCTCTTTAGGTTATGGAGCCTTGTGGGCAATGGTGCTGCTAGTCCTGATCCAAATATTTCTTAACTGATTCTCCAGTGTCTGTTTCATCTGTAAAATCCTGAAAGGTGACTTTTTGCAAAGAGGGTATTTGTATTTATCTGACCACAACTCATATAACCACTAAAATTATAATTTATTTTCCAGTTTTATAAAAAAAAGGGACACTACTTGTGACAATAATGAGGTTGGACAAACCTCAAACTGAGTGGGGTCAGTGAAAAAATCATCAGGTTTAAATCTTACGGCTATAAGGCAGGGCAGAGTGCTAAAAGATTTCATGTACCTCAATTCGAGCAGATCATGTTAAATAAACAGTACTTTGCCAGGGTCTGCAAATCCTCCAAAGATTTCTAATTAAGCCCCATCTTAAAATTGCTTGGTTATAAACCCTCTGGCAGATACCTCAATGGTTTTGAATGAATCTTGGCCATAATTGGGTGTTGTGACCTCAATATATTGTAAAATAAAAAAAAAATGCACATTTTTGCAGGTAAAAAAATGTGCATTTGTCTATTTTTTAGTAGCCTGGAAAGCATTGCAACAGTCATCAGCAGATCGCTGGTCCCATTAGGACTCCTGCAGACTGTCAGTGTAATCTGTCTGCCCATACATTATGCAGGCAAGCAGTTTCACACTGACAGGAAGAATCAATGAATCACAACAGTGCTGAACAAGGGTGGACTGACCATTTGGAAACTCCGGCACTGCCCGAGGGCCCAGGGTCAGTAGGGGGCCCCATGAGATGCCCCTAGTACCTTTTTCATAGGCTTTTTTGAGTTTGGGCAAGAACACAGGGGCCCCATGATCACCTATTGCCGGGGGGCCCCATGAGTTGTCAGTCCACCCCTGGTGCTGAACAACATCGTGGTAGTTCATTGAGAACTACACGCCAACATCTGCAAAGGATGTCAGTACTTGTTTAGACCAACAAAGCACTTGATATGGTGGCATTTTCCAGGCACAACAAAATTGTTTTTTTAGAACATACAATTTATTTGTACAAAATCAATTTACAATATAATATTTTCATCAAATCTAGTGTCTAAAACCACATTTATATATTAAAATTTGCAAGTTTGAATATATATGAGGCTTTAGTCACTAAATTTGATAAAAATATTATATTTTAAAGTGATTTTGTACAAATAAATTGTATGTTTTAAAATAACAACTTTGTTGTGCCTGAAAAATCCCACCATGTCAAATGCTTTGTTGGTCTAAATTAAACAGGGATGTGCAACATTTTGGGCTATTCATATTGAGCTTTGCCAGTACTTGTTGATCCATTCACAGAACGCTGTGAATGAATGACGTAGCCATGTGGGCAGAGCACTACATGGCTGCACTTTTTTCAAAAAGTGACAGCTGGTACAGCGATCTTCTCCTTGTCATGCTGTCACACACAGGGCTTAGATCGCCGAACTGCTGCAGGAGCAGGAACATGTTACATATTCCACCCTAAAAAGGAGTGGAACATGTAGCATGTTCCCGAAAGTGAACTTATCCCTTATGCAAATACACATCTTTCTGTTTTTGTTTTTTTTAACTATCAGAACCGAAAGCTATTCACATTCTATAAATCCTGCTTTTAGAAAATGACTCATATAAAGTGATTGCACAGATATATGGGAAAATAACTCATATAAGACCTATATTATGATTAAACATATTACCTCTCCTAAAGAGAATATATATAAGATCCATGGCATTTTTGATGTCTATCAAATTTTTATTTCCTTACATTCAATACATTGGTTGTCAGATTGTAAAATGTTGTCATCTCGAAATAACAATATACTGTAGTTCTAATAATTGTCACTAAGGAATATGTCTATAAACACACATAGCACTTGCTTAGCCCAGCCCCCTGTTCCATTCTCACTGGAGTTTGACTGATAGTAGCAGGAGCCTATGGCTAAATTTTGCTTGGAGGATAACTCCACTTTCATGGAAAAAATAATCCAATTGCAGTTGCTGTAATTTTCTGCAAAATTCAGTAAAATATGGCAGCCTAGAGGCATTCTGTACACCTTTGGCTAACAGCCCCATAAATATATTAAAAAGTGTACACTAAGATACAAGCCAAATTTCAGTCACCCCTTGCAAAATGAATTTTAGTTTTGATTAGATACTCACCAAGAGTTAAATACTTCGAAAGGGATGCAGATCCTGCAACTTTTCTCTTTAGAACACTGGGAGTGCACCAGGTGATTATAATGAACCAGTCCTCCCTATTCAGAATCAGTCTGTAAAGGACAAACAGCTTTTTCTTCAGAGCAACTTAAGGTAGAAATCTGCTACAAAGTGTGTTAAAGCGTCTGCAATGTACATTGATCATCCAAAGGGATTGTTTTTTTTTCTGAACAAAAGTGGAGTTGCTTTTTAAGTGACATCAAAGCAGCATATCAAGTAAAAAAATATATAAATGGCTCTATTTTTATGTTTACAGATTGTACACAAAGGCAGATTATGATGGTGGCTTGCTACACTTTGAACCAGACCACTGGATGTCAAATTGACCCTTGTCAATCAGTGCTGACACTGATCCTGCATATATGGTCACCATGAAGGATTATGGGAGATAAAGGATGAAAAAAGGCTTAAGGAAACTTGATATACAAGAATTTTTGTAAATCTGGAAAAAAAATTACAAATATCAGTGTATCTAAGTATTCTCAGTAAAAATAAAATATATTTGAACCATCATTGATTTCTCATACATTATATACAATATTATTGATATGCATAACTACTATTTGATCAGAACATAGAAGTGGAGGTGGTGAAAATTAAGGTAATGTTTAAAGTAAAACCAAACCCAATACATAATATCTCATATTAGCATTAATGCCCAACTCGAATGAACTAAGAAATTAGCCCTTGCTGTAGGGCTTGCTTGTTTAGGTCTAGGGAAACAATAAAATATTTACTTAGCCAATCCTTCTTGCTGTTGGACCAGTCCACACAGCATCTTCTCCCCCACACTACAGTAGACTTGGGTCCTGATGTCATCATTGCAGGGTCCAGAGTCCTGCTCTGGACATGTTGCTGCCAAGAAAGAGTCCATTGCTGAGCGTTGGGAAGCACTATCTGCCAGGGAAGTGGAACATCAGGTAAGAAAAACTGCTCACAAAATGGGCAGTTGACTCTTGCAGTGCAGGTGCAGCCCCACTGCAAGGGATCACTTTAATTTTCACCAGAGTTGGGTTTTAATATGTTAATGTAGTACCATGATTAATCTTTATTACATTTGCAGTTCTCAGTTGAATACTTGAAGATCGTTTTCAGGTACATCCTTATTATGGAGTGATAGCTGTCTCCCAATTGTCTGTCTGCATTGTCACCCTTTCAAATGCAGCCTTAAAAAGGGACTACATGTGGCCATGCTGATACACTCTGTGTAAACATGGTCCACTGCTGTCACTATCAGAAAGCCAATCCAGAGCAATCATGTGCGGCTGATGCTGTAGCAGATCCATATAGACAGAAAGTGGGTAAAAGAGGCTGGAGGAAATGAAAAGCAGGTGAAAAAGTCATTTTCCTGACCTCCTGAACCTGGCACCCTATAATGACAACCTGTCCCATGCTAGAGGCAAATCTGAGTCTAGTTGGTCCTTTGGACTCATGGGCCCAGGTTAGATGCCCCCTTCTGCATGTAGGGTTTAAAAAGGTTTACATAGCTGAATGGACATTTGTGGATGGATTCAAGAAGAGAACTGTAATGGAAAGGGAAGCAGGGCAGTCTAAGAGGAGTCAGAAGGGTCTTTATAGTTCAGGATACCTGAAACTATCTGTCCTTCCTCTTGTTCTGTTATATCTACAACTGTAAAGTTGGTCAACATATAAAGATGAAAACATGCTGCCTCCAATAGTGCATTTTAGCCTTTTTAATAAAATAATACTCATATTATGCAGCGCTAATAAGTATACAAATGAGCATCATCATGTAAGTGTAGCTACGGGATAATATATTTAATAAATACAGCTGTGCCTTTATCATTGTGTGTTTTGGTTGATCCATAGATGGTACTTTAGGGCTCATTCATACAGGCAGCCAGTGTCAAAAACCTGCGATTATTGCCGGCAAAGACATTAGACCCATGCACATGTAAACAGGTGCCCACAGGATATTCGTGAAAGTGGTAAATATGGTACAGTACTTGCCTATGCAGTTAGTTTAGGCTGTCCAGGTTGGGAAGAGGTTAACTGTGTTGCAGACCTTTCCTGGGTATTTTTGAGATCTGCCCTCTTTTGAAGACCAATAAATAGAGGGGGAAGGTCAGCATAAAAGCCCAGGAGCTCCCACACTAGAACTGGAAGGGAAGGCTTGCTGGAAGATGTAGTTCTTATCAGAGCATGTGACACCCACTATTGGGTCACCCACTCAGGAGGCTTCACCTGGAGCCAGGACACTACCAATCATGGACAAAAAAGACTCTTGAACTGCGCAGCCTGCACTAGATAGTTAGAGAGAGACTTATACCTTATATATGTTATGTTGCTGGACTGTATTACTGATTGTAAATTTAGTAGATTGTTTTCATCAACTGTTCCATGCCTGGTCTGAAGTTACTCAAAGGGGTACATGAAGGTACATGGCGTACCTAAAAGAACAGGGCCTGTTAAGTACACACGAGGGTGAAGAGGAAGAACTGGAATGTCAACATAAGGGGTTAACTCAGCAGAAGAGTTGAGAGGAAGTCATGTAGTTGCTATGGGTACCCTAGACTGGTGGGAATGTAATAGCAGCCAGACAGAAGAAGAGTGGTACAGGGCATGGGCGAGGGGTCCTCTGGCAGCAAGGGAGTCAGTGCTCTGGCTTCCTCCCTGGTGGCCGGTGCCCCTAAAGCATTCTGGACCAAATCTGCAGCAGGAAGACCCCATGGACCTAGACACAGGTACAGAAGAACTGAAAGAGGTAACTTGTGCACGCATAGAGGTCTGCACCTAGTGTATGGCAGGACCTCTACTCTGTCAAGGGGAGTGAGGTGACAGGAAAGCTGGACTGGTGGAGTGGGACACAGGCTCAGTGGTCTCTTTCTGTAAATGCTATATTTGGGGAGGCAAGGTTTTCAATGTCTTGGAACAGTGTTTCACAGCATGGAGCCTCAAGTTTATTGAACAGTTACACAAGGTGAACGGCTCACTTCTAGGTACCGAGCGCCACCCTTAATGTTAAGTTCACATGACTATGGAGAGAACCCCACGTGTAGGGCAAGTTGGTCCCGCCTACACATATATAATGTGCGAGCAGCTGAGATTTGCACCCTATGTGACTCGCATCATCATACGCATGTAACTGCACATACTGCTGGTTACATGGAAATTGGGCTTCTGACCAGCCCTAATGAAGAAAAATTGGATACAGCTAATCCTCTAGTTCAAATATGGACATAGTACAGTGTGCTGCTGTGTCCATATGTGGAGTTTAGCTGCATCTGAATACTGCAGTCTAGCCACCCATCTTAAAAAAGCCCTAATAGACAATTATGCCACAAATCAAATAATATACCCTCTAAGTAAACATCTAGTTCAAGAGGTTCATATAATAGAGATCTAATCTTGAATAAAGGTATACACTTTTATTGAGAACGTTTGGCTGCAAGTCACCACAATCTCAGTGAGCAGTGAGAGATCGCTACTCCAGCAAAGTCCACAAAGTCCTGTGAGTGCTTCATCAATGCATCCTTTTTTTTTTTTTTTTTTTTTTTTTTAGAATCAAGTCAAGAATCAGGAAGGATAAAAAAAACTTCACAGAGCACTCTTTGTGAGTTGAAATCTAACATAGAAAGAAAATTATTCTATTATAGACAGTTTAGTTCTCAGACCGTGCAGACACAAAGGTTAGTAACCACTAAGCAGGTCAAAGAATTCTGCATATATTGCTATTACAGTTACAAAAATATCATTATATTCTGTCTACTATGTCAACAAGGCACCTTGTTGTAAGTTCACCTTTTTACAAAAAATAATAATTGCACACTTTTTTTGCAGGTAAAAAAATGTGCATTCATTATTTTTTGCTTCTGAAGCCTCTAAAGCATTACACCAGTGATCAGCAGATGCTGGTGCCATGCAGATCTCCTGCAGACCTGTCATTATACGGGATATACGGGCAAGCAGATCTACTGACAGGAAGAATCAATTAACTACCACGGAGCCGTGGTATTTAATTGAGAACTACAGTACAAGCTGACAGCTGCAAAGCCTGTTGGGACTTGTAGTTCATCCATTCACAGAACACCGTGAACACAGTTTTTGTAAATTGTGACAGCTAGTGAGCAGGAGAAGATCCCTGCTAGCTGTCACAATGAGGAGTGGGGAGGAGCAGGGTCCGGTCTGTTTGTAACATGTTACACCCTGAATATGGGTGTAATGTGTAACATGTTACGAAAGGTGAACTTATCCTTTAATTTACAGCGTCTGACCACTGAGGTGCAGAGGAATATGTTAGCACCTCTCTCCTTAAAGTAAGGTTAAGGGTTTCACGCCATTGATTATATGTCGGTGGTGAGATCTACTTTTGCAGAATGAGTTTTCGGGCTAAATATAAGGAACGTATCCACAAGAGATGCATTTCAGAAGGAAGCACATTCTCGGAAAATATTCCCAGTAAAGCAATTTTTGGATCTAATGACACCTGCATAGAACAAAGGAAGTTATGAATCATAAAGATAGATTCCCAATATCAATGGAGCATGGGGTAACGCCACAACATGTGTAGGGGAGAACCCGAGGCCAAAGCACATCTGGGACATTGCAGAGATGCTACTGTTTCCCGGGAATAAAGCTTCAGGGGGATGTAATGTACCTTATGGATGATGAATAACTGAGTCAGACATTGCGAAGGGGATAAAGAGGTCTTTGTTCAATTTTTCAATGCCTAGGTCCACTCCTCACCATCCAAAGACTCAACATCCTGTTGCCATGATCGGAGGCTATTCACCTGTGTTTGAGCATTGACAGGAACCCAGTTGGTGGTAGAAGTGGAAGTTGCCATAGTTAAAATTACAGAGGGATTATATTTTAGCTGGTAAGTACACGCCTGACTCTATAAGGCATAATGAAGATGCAGATATTGTAAAAATTATTTATTAGATAGTTGAAAACATTCTGTCAACTTGTCAAAAGGTAATAATATATCTGTAACTTACTGTCAATTCCTCGCCTGCCAAATGTGAATAACAGTGTATAAATTAATAATACCGTGAATTAATTAATGAATAAATTATATGGGTGACTGCAAACAAAAAAGTATGTTCCCACAAGTTATGTAATAATGTAATGTAGTCCATGTAATAATAAAATGGAATATTGCTTCACCTACCCCCCTATTTAAATATCAATATAGTGCTTCCATGTGCATACACAAATGAGAACCAAAATACACAGTACTAAATCCATGATAAATAGTCATACAATGCTACATGCAATAAGCAATATAATCAAATATAAAAGTAGCAGTATGCAATAGTCCAGTGAAGTGTTAAAATGTCTTCTTATGATGGTTTTTCCAGTATCTCAAAAATCAAAACTCCAAACACGTGCTTCTCCAATTCTTCTTATACACTTCCTGTGCTTTATCCAAGACCAAACATGATGGTTCCCACCACTCTTTACTGGAGTACTGCAGTATCCTTTTTTATTGTTTGTACAAAGAGTCAGAAAAGGAGCAGAGAATGGGGTAAGGTCTGAGCAGTGTAGGGAAGCGGAAAGAAAAAAAAACAGGGGGGGGGGGGAAGAGTGGGAGGAGGGGGTTTTAATGTGTCAATTTTGCGAGTAGGATGCAAAGACGGCTTTCCCCTTTAAGAGAAAGAAAACATATTCCAGTGAAGCCAAGTTTTTGAGTAGGCCTCGTGTCTGTTTTGTGCTGATAGTATTAGGTTCTCCATCTTGTTCACTTCTACTTTTGAAAGCCAAAGCATTATAGACAGGGGGTGTGGATCTCTCCATCATAAGGCAATGCACAATTTGGCAGCGTTAAACAAGTCAATTTGCTGTACGTTTTTTTGAGAATATCCGAGACGTGGAAGAGAGCTGGGTCATCAGGAACAACTGAATCAGTGAACTTCTGAGAGATATGGTGTACCTCTTTCCAGAAGAATTCCAATTTTGGGCATGTCCAAAAGATGTGTAGTAAAGACCCCCTTCCGTCCTTGCTCCTCCAGCACTGGTTCTGGGTTCTTAAGGAGTGCCTTGGCAAAATGCTTACAAAATGACCCAAATTGGCCAAAAAAATGTCAACAAGCCAGACAGTGGATCAAACCTGCTGTTTTGTTACACAAAGCCACAGGTTTTTATTGTGCAGCTTTGCCACCTTGGGCAAAATGCAGGCCAGCTGCTGGAATCCAAACAACCAAAGATGTAATGGGTTGATAAGAAGGACTTCGGGCATCTGCATCCTTAGTTGTCCCTTCTCTGCCTCTCTCTCCATTAGCACTGGGGTCATGTTAGCTGAATGAGGGAGAGGAACCGAGGATGAAGAGAAACAATGGAATACTAGTGTTAGGAATGGACTGGCCAGCAATGGTGGGACTCACCTGCCTTTTGATCTGCAGTACCAGGGCTGGCCAGCGGGTGCTCCCAGCAATCAGAGACTCAACCTTTCAGCCAGCTAACACCTGGAACTGATGATACTGGGGTATTTAAGGGATGGCCAGACTTGCAGACTCTGCCTTGGTGTTGTGTTTGTCCTGGGCCCTGTATCTGTCCTGCATCCTGTTTCTGTTCCTTTGCTGACTTCTCCTGCTCTGATCCTGGCTTGTGACCCTGACCATCCCTCTGTCTGACCCTCTGTACTACGCTGCTTGCTACCTGTTCTGATCCCTGGCTTGTGACCCGGACCATCCCTCTGCCTGACCCTCTGTACTATGCTGCTTGCTACCTGCTGAACCTGGCCTGTGACCCCGACCATTCTCCGCTTGCTCCCCCTGTACCTACCTGCCCAATTGATATTGACCCGGCCTGCCTGACGACGCTTGCTTGTATATACTGTTATCTGTGGGTGGTTGGTTTGGTTTGTTTGCACCGTATTATGTTTTAGTATTGCACTGCGTTTATGTTTGTACTGTTAGTGTTAATAAATTATATTGTTTATAACATATCTGAGGTCTGCGTTTCCCTGCTTCAGTCACACACCTCTGGTCATACCTGGGAGCCCTGACAACTAGTCAGTATCAGCGTGTAAAGGTGAATTTGCTTTGGAAGAATAAATCACCTATAATTTTTGGTGTCCTACATTTGCGAATGTTGCTGCATTACGTAAAACTATTAGTTTTGTTTTTTAAATTTTAGAATGGGGTGCTTCTAGATCAGCGTTTCTCAATGGGGGTGCTGTCTGAGTTCCTCAGGGGTGCCATGGCATTGTGCTTGAAGAAGCTGACAGATCCAACCGAACTCACATTCTGCCAAATGGCACAATAGCTAGAGCTGGGTTGGCACAGTGCAATGAAAAACAGTGGCAGGGGGAGGCAGCTTTCTGACTCCTAAGATTTCTGCTTTTCCCTACACGACAGTACCCGGCCAGCACTGCCCACAGCTGGGTGGATTGTTATAACGAAATGGTCTCCCCCGAGGCTCTGGTGAGTGGAAAGCAGGGCATAGAGGGGATCAAAACAGAGGACGTTAGCTTGCAGTGCTCAGCAGGGAGAGTGGTGTACATGGGAGTGCTAACAGGGGGTTTTGTGGTGTGAAGCTGAGCAGAGCCGGGAATGTGGAGGTGAGCAGAGAGGGGTTTTGGGTGTGGAGGTGAGTAGAGGAGGGAATGTGAAGGTGAGCAGAGAGGGATTTGGGGTGTAAAGGTGAGCAGAGAAGGAGGTGTGGAGATGAGCAGAGAGGGGTTTGGGGTGTGAAGGTGAGCAGAGAGGGAGGTGTGGAGGTGAGCAGAGAGGGGTTTGGGGTATGGAGGTGAGCAGAAAGGGGTTTGGGGTGTGAAGGTGAGCAGAGAGGGAGGTGTGGAGGTGAGCAGAGAGGGGTTTGGGGTGTGTAGGTGAGCAGAGAGGGGTTTGGGGTGTGAAGGTGAGCAGAGAAGGAGGTGTGGAGGTGAGCAGAGAGGGGTTTGGGGTGTGAAGGTGAGCAGAGAGGGAGGTGTAGAGGTGAGCAGAGAGGGGTTTGGGGTGTGGAGGTGAGTAGAGACAGAGGTGAGCAAAGAAGGGTTTTGAGTGTGGAGGTGAGCAGAGGAGGGAATGTGGAGGTGAGCAGAGAGGAATTTGGGGTGTAAAGGTGAGCAGAGAAGGAGGTGTGGAGGTGAGCAGAGAAGGGTTTGGGGTGTGAAGGTGAGCAGAGAGGGAGGTGTGGAGGTGAGCAGAGAGGGGTTTGGGGTGTGAAGGTGAGCAGAGAGGGAGGTGTGGAGGTGAGCAGAGAGGGGTTTGGGGTGTGAAGGTGAGCAGAGATGGAGGTGTGGAGGTGAGCAGAGAGGGGTTTGGGGTGTGGAGGTGAGTAGAGACAGAGGTGAGCAAAGAAGGGTTTTGAGTGTGGAGGTGAGCAGAGGAGGGAATGTGGAGGTGAGCAGAGAGGAATTTGGGGTGTAAAGGTGAGCAGAGAAGGAGGTGTGGAGGTGAGCAGAGAAGGGTTTGGGGTGTGAAGGTGAGCAGAGAGGGAGGTGTGGAGGTGAGCAGAGAGGGGTTTGGGGTGTGAAGGTGAGCAGAGAGGGAGGTGTGGAGGTGAGCAGAGAGGGGTTTGGGGTGTGAAGGTGAGCAGAGATGGAGGTGTGGAGGTGAGCAGAGAGGGGTTTGGGGTTATGGAGGTAAGCAGAGAAGGGCTTAGAGTGTGGAGGTGAGCAGAGAAGGGGTTTTGGGGTATGGAGGTAAGCAGAGGGGAGGGGGGGTTGGTGTACAGAGGTGAGCAGGGGGTGGTGTGTGGAGGTGAATAGAGGTGGGGTTTAGGTGATGGGGTTTTGTAATACGGTGGTGAGCAGAGAGGGGGTTTGGGGTACCAAGGTGAGAAGAGGGGGGGGTTTCAGTGCAGAGGTGAGCAGAAGGGTTCTGGGGTTCAGAGATTAGCAGGGCGATTAGGGTCCAACGGTGGGCAGAGCAGGATTGGGGTGCAGAGGTTAGCACTGGAGTGCAGAAAAAGCAGCACATGCACTACTTTACCAAACCACATAGTACTGTGGTACTATGCAGTCTGGTGCCTTCAAACACACTGCATTTGGAATCTGTGTTTGGGATGTCACAAGGGCAATGCAATCACCTGCAGTGTGGGAAATGCACACAGAGCGCTCCTTTTACATACAGCATTCTGTTGTGAACTGGTCCTAGTCCCCAAATCATTTTTTTTTTACATTGTGGCACCAAAAACTCACTGAATTTCTAACGCACTGGGGTAAAATTAGGAATTCATCGCACCCTTGTGCTAAAGAGCAGCGCATTTGTTTGTGAGTTGGGAATGCACGATTTTGCACGCATTTCCCAACATGCAGTAGTGTGACACGAGCCTTAAGAAGGGTGCCTCAAGAACAAAAGTAATTTTCAAGGGCGCCCTGACTAGAAAAAGGTTGAGAAACATCGCTCTAGGTTGTGCAGAATTTAAAAGGGGTGTCTTGACTGAAAAAAGGTTGAGAAACACTGGTATAAATACAGCCCTGTACATGACACTGCTATTAAGCCTTTATTATTCCCATACCCTATTAACCCCTGTTGTCAAATAGGCTAGGTATGCCACTGACTGTAAGGAGCCTGTGAGTAGGCGCCTGGGGTTTTTTAGCTCAAAAAAGATTAGAATACTCAGGAGGGGGATTGTGGAGCTTTTATATTAAAGTGAAGCTGTCCTTTAAATAATTATTCCCCAGTGTCTTAAAAAATAATTCCATTTATAGCCAGAACATGTCCGGAAATACAGAGTGACAAGTAAAGTCTGTTTGTCAAAGATAAGATGCCTTTTTCCTTGTGCTGGGGAACCACTGACTGGAAGAAAAGGGTGACGGTATAATAGACACAGAGGCAGCAGGAGGGGATGGCAGAAATTACAAAAAAATCTACTGATGCAAACACAGGCTAACGATACTTAGAGAGAGGGATAGGGAATCTAGTACCAAACAGATGGCAGGGATCTGTTAAAGCATAAAGAGTTATAGGGAATTCAGGTTCCATGAATGGTGGGGGGAGGTAAGAGGGATCCGTTGATCATTGATAATGATCAACTGAAAAAAGTAGACAGGTAAAGGGTTATTGTACAAGTGAGGGTGAATTAGTGAAGGGAGAAGGGGATCTGTTGATGAAAGACAGGCAAAGGGAATTCAGCTCCACGAGAAGGCAGAAAGGGGTATCTAGTGACCCAAGGAGGAGTGAAGAGGCTCTTGTTTCTTGGACACAAATAAGGAAGGATCTAGCATCTGAAAGTCAGGTGAACGTAGAATCTAGAAACACAGAGAGAAGTGATGGGAATTTTGTTGCAAAAAGACAGATGAAGGAGGATATAGTGACCCAGGGAAAGGTAAAGTCTATCCTGTCTCACAGGGGGAAGTAAAGGAGGATCTAGTGACCCTGAGACTAGTAAAGGGGGAAATCTAGAGATCCAAAGAAAAGCAAAGGGGATCTTGTCCCACAGACGCAAGTGAAGGAGGAACTAATGAGAGAAAGGGACCAAGTGGCACAAGGACAGTGGAGGGTAGATAAGTGATAGAGCAGTTGTAAAAGGACAACTAAGGCAAACATACAGGCCATCTACAGAACAGGTGATAGGGTAGTGAATTTTAATAGGAAGCAATAACAAAGAACTTCAGAAACCAAGGAGAATATGGACATCTGGGTGATGCTGGGGCTTGCTCTACTCAGCTGTACAGAAGGTGAGATACAGTATGTGGTGTCTTTGCTTTGAAGCAATGTTATTTGTGTCATGTTAGGCTAGCCATATACCTCCTGATTACCTGATAGCAATGCATTCTTAACTATCAGAGGGTAAAGTTCCCAGTGGTTCTGGATTTTTGAGCTGACTGGCTGTATTCATAAATGGTGCCTACTGTTGGTTAACATTACCCTTACCCAAAGATTTCTGACATTATCCCCCATGTATACAGACCAATGAAGATATTGCCAGGAGCCAAACCTCCAACTATCATCGAATTTCTACAGCCATTGTGCAAAAACGTGGACACCTCTGGACATTTTTTTAAAAATGTCCTCAGTAAGACTAAAGCTTAACTTTTTCAATGAACACAATCAACATAAATATGCTAAATTTTAATTAGCAGCATACCATTGTAAGTGTCCTTGATCAGTGTGCATAGACATATACCATTTTCATTTGGAACATTGGTATGTTATGTGCAGTGGCAGCAGAGAAGCAATTTCATTTTCAGATTTTATTTCTGTCCATAGGAATCGGTCACACGATATATATTATTGCATTTACTGTCACCTCTACTGTTCTCCCACAGGCTGCACAGAAGTCCCCTCTCTATCCCTCTCACAGTTCATAGGCATCTCAAGCTTCAACCACAGTGCTCTGAAGTGCCAGCTCTGTCTTGATTGGACGATCCATACCCCTCAAGAATATACCTTCACATATTTTTTAAATGGAAATATTGTACAGATAACCAAAAAGCAAGACACAAAAGCACTGTACTATCTGTCCAACAAGAAGAATATCTATGGATCATGGGAATGCAGGGTTGAACAATTTCCCAGCCTTAGTGCAGTGTACTACATAGGACCACAGACATCTGCCACACCAGCCACTGGTAACAATGCAAGTAAGTGATGTGACATAATGATGCAAATGACAGAGTCTGTCCCTCCTCCTGCCGGGCGACACAGACAGAAGCGAGCTAGGAGATGTTCCCTCCTCCTGCGGGGTGACAGACAGAAGCGAGCTAGGAGATGTTCCCTGCTCCTGCGGTGTGACAGATAGAAGCGAGCTAGGTGGCTGTCCCTCCCCCTGCAGGGTGACAGAGACAGAACGGAGCTAGGAGATTGTCCCTCCTCCTGCAGGGTGACACAGACAGAATAGAGCTAGGAGATTGACCCTCCCACTGCAGGGTGACACAGACAGTGGTGAACTATGTGACTGTCCCTCCTCCTGTAGGGTGACAGACAGAAGCGAGCTATGAGACTGTCCCTCCTCCTGCAGGGTGACACAGACAGATATGAACTAGGAGATTGACCCTCCCCCTGCAGGGTGACACAGACAGAACGGAGTGAGGAGACTGTTCCTCCTCCTGCAGGGTGACACAGACAGAAACGAGCTAAGAGACTGTCCCTCCTCCTACAGGGTGACACAGACAGAACGGAGTGAGGAGACTGTCCCTCCTCCTACAGGGTGACACAGAACGGAGTGAGGAGACTGTCCCTCCTCCTACAGGGTGACACAGAACGGAGTGAGGAGACTGTCCCTCCTCCTACAGGGTGACACAGACAGAAACGAGCTAAGAGACTGTCCCTCCTCCTACAGGGTGACACAGACAGAACGGAGTGAGGAGACTGTCCCTCCTTCTACAGGGTGACACAGACAGAAACGAGCTAGGAGACTGTCCCATCTCCTGCAGGGTGACACAGACAGAACGGAGCTAGGAGACTGTCCCTCCTCCTGCAGGGTGACATAGACAGAATGAAGCTATGAGACTGTCCCTCCTCCTGCTGGGTAACACAGGCAGAAGCGAGCTAGGAGATTGTCCCTCCTCCTGCAGGGTGACACAGACAGAAACGAGCTAGGAGACTGTCCCTCCTCCTACAGGGTGACACAGACAGAAGCGAGCTATGAGACTGTCCCTCCTCCTGCAGGGTGACACAGACAGAACGGAGTGAGGAGACTGTCCCTCCCCCTGCAGGGTGACAAAGACAGAAAGAATCTAGGAGTCTGTCCCTTTCCCTGCAGGGGGACACAAAAAATGAATGTCTTTCCCTCCTGCAAAGTGACCATTATTTACAGCTTTTAGCCTCATACATTAAATACAATTCATTTCCAGGCACAGAGGAAACATCTGTTCCAGTTTCTACAGTTCTTTCACGACTGATCATTACCATTGTGACTGCAGTCCTCTTAATGATGATCCTCCTCATACTGACAGCCATTACATCCAGCTGCTGCCTGCTGAGAATCTGCAGGTAGGTGTCTTTGTCATCGGAACCAATATGCATTGATTTTGTTATTACGAAATTAAAATTAAATAACCATTTGCCAAGTTACCATTTGTCTTCATGGAAACCCTGCAGCAGAAGTGGTCACTTTTGTTTTTTTAATAGTGGGGGGCCTCAAGTGCGGCCCTTGACATCACCAAAGGGGGGCACATAAAATTCAGTAGATATTCAGTCTCAGAGGTAGCACATACATACACATAACAAGATATAGTAAAAGACTGTGGAGAAGATACCAGAGATGGTCAGAGACTGTGGATGTAGTGAAAGTAATAGTCAAAGACTACAGACATGATACAAGACACTGTATGAGACTGTGAACATGCTATAGTACTGGGACATGCTTCAGGAGACAGTCATTCACTGGAGAAATATTACATGGGACTGTTAGAAATCACAGCTATGACAGGACAATAAAGAAATGCAAATTAGTGTCTGCTGGGGCCCCAAGGGAGCTGCTGCCATGATTTAAAGATGTGGCCTATTACTGCTTTGCTAGCTATGGAATCACTGACCCCCACAGGCATACAACCTCAAAGTAGTATAAAACCATCAGCATTTTTTTAGTTTAACACATTGAGCACAATAAAAATAAACATTCCCAGTTAACAGTTGGCTAGAATTCTTATCCAAGCACTTGCAGTTTATAACGTTCAAAGTTGCTGGCTCCAGTTTTCTCATTGCTGCTTCCCTGAACTTCCAGTCTTCACAGGAAGGCAGTCAATGCATCTGCTTGAAGAAGGGAGATAGGGAAAGGAGGAATAGCAGAGTGCTTTGCCATCCTAGGCTATGGGGCTGTGTGTTTCTATTGATGCACACAGTGTAAGGAGACACGGCTCTAGTCCCTGCATGCAATGGTGACTCCATAGGATGCTGCAAGAGAAAGGAGCCACCCTGAAACAGGAAACCTGAGGCAGCAGTCATGGTACGAGCTTAAACAGGAACATAGGAGTCAATTAAAATAGACAAGTTGCACACTCAGCAAATTGATTAAATCAGCCGTTGAAAGTGCTTATAAAACTGAGGGTTTATTATTACTTTAAAGTCTGTTTTGCTTATTTGCAATCTTGTTTCAAGTCAATGACTCACTAAGATGTGAACCACAGATAAATATGGATTCCCCCCCTCCCACCCTTTTTGCACATGAACAGATCTAATACTACTGAAGCCCTGAAGAAGGGGTTGCCTCAATGTTCTAAAATGCACTGGCTATGCTTTATGTTATGCATCAATAAAATGACCACTGTTCTCCAACCAGCTGGAGTTTCCACCACACTCTCCCTCCACAATCTTCTCATGCTTGAAGAGACCTGCTCTCAGGAGCTTCCAGAAGACTTACCCACCACCACCAAGAACTAGCACTGCCTCACACAGACTGCAAAGCCTGCATTTAGATCAGATACATAATGGTTATTAAAGGTACAACAGAAATAACAATTTTCTTTCTTTTCTCTGGTTTAGGAAAACATCCACATTACATCACTGTCCCAGAGGTAAGAATTTTTGATGATGCATAGCTTAAAACTTTCTGAAATAAGAAAAAGCGGGACACCTGTTAACAGGAGTACTTTTATTTTTAGTGAGATTGTCTTTTACAACCCCTCTTTCTTTTAGTGTAAGCACCTGTGTGCTTACCTTAGTTCCAATGGTCCGACACTCGTGAGGTCCCTCGCCAACGCCAGCATCTTCTCCCCACAGCTTCTTCTGGGTGCTGGTCTTCGGCTGTCTTGATTGGCCAGTGCAGGATGATGGACAGGACTGCAGCCATCCCGGAACACAAATTCAGGACCTTTTCTGACATTGAACTTCTTATGTTTTTTTACTGTAAATTTTGCCGAGTGACAAACAGCGACTTTTATGGCTGTGCTTGGGGTTCCATTAACAATTAATGACACTGCAAGTGTGACGCATATTTTTCAAGCTTTTTTTTTTGCGCTTTGTGGAAACATGCATTTCTGTGCGTGTTCCCAGAATGAGTAGATGTTAATGGGACCTCATAAATAACTCTTGGGTGTTGATTTATTAAAGTTAAATATACTGTGCACTGCAAGTGCAGTTGCTTTAGATGCGAGGGCAAGCTCTGAAATGAGGCAAAGCTCTGCAGATTTCTTTCATCCAATCATGTGCAAGTAAAAATGCTGTTTTTCTATTTTCCTTGCATGTTCCCCTCAGATCTAAAGCAACCGCACTTGGAGTGCACAGCCTATATGCCTTTAGTAAATCAACCCCTTTGTATTCCTTGATGGTTGCAATGCTAAGGCAAGAGATCAGAGCTGCTAATGCAGCAGCTTTTTAGCTTGTAGAGCCAACCCCCACCTAATCAAAAGGTCTGATGGGTATGCTGTAAAAAAAATTGGATTGTTTTATAATGTTCCAGTGGATACATCTCTACTGCCCTCTATCCTGGATACATCTATATTTCCATATGACAAGGTTTCACAAGCAGAAAACCAGTGTGCTATTTAGTAGAATGAAATCACAATCTGCTAGATACCACATCTGAGATAGAACTGATGTATATTTCTCTTAGGAGGTTTGATGTGTCTTAGTTTTCTGGGCCTTGTAATATAGGGTTGCTTGGTGTCTAACAGACTGCTGTTTTCTTGTACACAGGGGCGGACTGACCATTTGGAAACTCGGGCAGTGCCCAAGGGCCCGGGGTCAGTAGGGGGCCCCATGAGATGCCCCTGGTACCTTTTTCATAGACTTTTTTGAGTTTGGCCAAGGACACAGGGGCCTCATGATCCCCTATTGCCCGGGGGCCCCATGAGTTGTCAGTCCGCCCCTACTTGTACATTAACCTCTTTTTTGGAAGACAACTACATTATCGTCGGCATTGACAGACATATGAAACTTTGGCTGCTTGGTCAATATATCAACTATTGAACTAAGCCCCAATTGTAAATCATCATTGGCAAATAAATCTATTCCAGGCGAGGGTGCATAGCCCTACGCACCATCTGGCCAATTGATGAATCTAAAATATAACCTTTATTCAGATATACATATAAAATGTATGCTCAGCTGTAATTAATGCCTATTGGAGTGGAATGTACTGCACACAACTATATGACTGGATACCATTGCAGTTATTTACCTTACATCCAAAATGGTTAACGCCAGACCAAATCTAATACTATACTGTTATAGATGAAGTGACGGCATAAAAAGAGCCACTGTAGTTTGATCATAAGCCTATCAGCTTGAATATGTAATCTCTATTAAGGTAATGGAGTTACCCCATGATGCACTGTAAAACGCAGTACAGGCCTCTCCAAAAAAGAGGGGGAGAGGAGTAAATACCATGTGCATTCAAAAATGCTCCCAAAGAAAGAGCACTTGGGATTTGGGAACACTTTTTGAATGCAGATGGTATTTACTCCCCCCCCCCCTTTTTGGAAGAGGCATGTACTGCATTTTACAGTGCATCATTTGCATTCCTCAAGACAGTGAGGTAATTTTGATTGGATATGGTGATATATGGGGCTTGTCCATGAGAGGCTGACATTTAGTCCTGTGGATGAGTGTACCCGTATTACATATCTGTAGCAAGACAGATTATACTATCGAATTAGTTTTGTCCATGGGGTAACTCCATTACCTTAATAGAGATTACATATTCAAGCTGATAGGCTTATGATCAAACTACAGTGTCTCTTTTTATGCCGTCACTTCCTCTAAAACGGTATGGTATTCTATTTGGTCTGGTGTTATTAACCATTTGGATGTAAGGTAAATAATTGCAATGGTATCCAGTCATATTGTTGCGTGCAGTACATTATACTCCATTAGGCATTAAATTACAGCGGAGCATAAATTTTATATATATCTGAATAAAGGTTATATTTTAGATTTTATATCAATTGGCCAGATGGTACATAGGGATACGCACCCTCATCCGGCATAGACATGGTCAATATATCAGACTTACAGATGTGTATCCCTTGAGCTGCTCTCCAGCCTGTTTTTGACTTGTCCATTTACAACAGAGCCTCACCAGAATTCTTTTGAACACCTGCGCTAGTGAACATTTATGATGCCCTGCATTATTTCTATCTTGTCTGCTTCCTATCAAATATGCCTTAAACTGGACTGTGGTTTGTCAAAGGTGTCACCTTTCCTGGCTGCCTAACCTTAGAACTCATATCTGTGGCAGTTTTTGTTACTTGCAAATTCTGCAGAAAAGAAAAAAAAAAAAGGGTGGCACGGTGTTCAGTACTACTCCCTATTAACTCCACACAGTTAATATCTCATTTTTTATCAAAAATCTAAATATTTCAAAAACGTAAGCTTGCACAGTTCTAAAAGCTTAAAAGCAGAATTTCACCCAAAAGGGGAAATTGTGCGTTTCCTCCTCCCCCCTCTGCCACATTTATACAATTATTTTTATTTTCGGGAGGGGGGTGAGAGAATTTGTTTTGAGAGGTACCCGCTCCTACTTCCACTTGGATTGCTTAGGGAGAGCGGAAGCTCTTCGACCCCCCCCCCCTCACTGCCCACAGTCACAGGTCCCAAAAGGCTGCAGGACCATTCGCAAAGCGTGGCTGCTCCCAGTTAAGATGCCAGCATCAGGGACCCAAAGACTGGTAAACAATTTATGTAGCTGATTACTTTTTATTTTGGCACATCTGAGTGAAGATCCTCTTCAAATATTCAGATTCTTCCATAAGACCAGTCATTGTCTTCTCTACACAATGAAAATGTATTAGCAAGTGACATTGCACAATTCCTTTGTGGGTTAATAGAAGACTGTATTTTTATTGCAGAGCGACAACGATCAGACAACTTTCCCCTTACTGAGAACTTAAACCAAGGCACAACTGATGTAAACATAGACATGGTAGGTTTGAGAAGGTGCAGTGGCTTCCTCTGCTGGTAGCAATAGGCATTACATAAGCAGATGTTAATGTTTTTGTTTTTTTACCTCCAGAGTACAGAGGTGTCTTACGTGGAGTTAGAACTCGGTCAGAAGCCACCCTCCCAAAAACTGCTGAATCCTCGTTCTACAGTCTATGCAACCATAATGTGACTTATCAGGCAAGTCTTATCAGGAAAAGGTGTGATTTGGTGGACTAAATGCTTCACTACTTAGTGAGTCACTGACCTGGAACATGCATGCTTGATATGCACATGCTTAATCTAGCTGCGTGACTCGTCAGAATAACAAAGGAAGCATTGCAAGCTGCAGCCACACACATAATATGAATGTACGCTGTTTTTTAGCTGTAACAAATATGTAGTACAAGGGTTTATTGATTAGATCAAATCAATTATTTAGGAAGACCCTCTCACTACATCGTTCTTAGTAAATAAAAAAAAAAAACGAAACACTATACCATAAGACACCCCCCCCCCCCCCCACTGCCTAACCCCAAGTTTATATTAGTAGACACTACCACAGTAATGGTGCACCAAAAATTATACCACAAGTCACGTTCAGAAGGCAGTACCACTGCCAAAGAGGTTACAGTGCAGAGCTGCCTATCAAATCCCTCTGAAAAGCAATCCCCTGCAGATTTATTTTTCAGAGGGGTAACAATGACAACTACAAGTGTAAACAAGCCCTTAAGGCAGAACTAAACCCACCAATTTAACAGTTTCCCAAAACAATTACATTCAAGGCATGCTATGAATGATAACTGGTGCAGTTGCTTGTACTCCTAACCAGACTGTTATCAAATGGCTTGGACATAAATTACATGTGCAGCATCATAGGAACTGCAGATCAAACAGGCTGAGATGGCTTCCTTGGCTGTAGAATTTAGTTCCACTTTAAACTGCCATCGCATTTGTTTTTCTACATATTTGTTAAAATGTGCATTTTTGACCTGAAGTTTATGTACCCTAAATATATTTTCTGAAAGTGGAGAACTTGTACAATATAAAAACAATTACTTCCAGATTATGTTGCACAATACTGTTCATGAATACAATTGTACTGTATTTCAATCAGATTATGTGATGGAAGCAGATGCAATTGATAATTTACAATTGTAACAATCAAGTCTATCTTATGGGCAGCACAGTGGCTAAACAGTTAGCACTTCTGTCTAGCAGTACTAGGGTCATTGGTTTGAATCCCACCATGGCACTACCTGCCTGAAATTTGCATGTTCTCCCTATGCCTGCCTCACTCCAAAGACATGCTGGCAAGTTAACTGGCTCCTGTCTAAATTGGCCGTATGTACTGTATGTATGAATAAGTTAGGGATCTTAGATGTATCGCTTCTCGGCCTTTTGGCTAAGATCAAGTGTAGTATCTGTTCTTATCAGTGTCCAGTGGGGGTGCTCCCGACCATTCTAGCTTTGCGGGGATGGTTGTTGTATAGTACCCTCACTGGTATGATGGGGGTCCGGAAGGCTGGACCGGAGGGACAGAAACCAGGGGGCGCCACGATACGCTCTGGGACCTTGGGAGTAATTCCTCTGGGAAAGCTGGAAATACCCAGTACCTCCTGATTTGGACGGATCTACCTTGGTCTGGCCAGGGGCTGGGGACGCAAAAAGTCCGCAAACTCAGTGCCCCCTGGGGAAGACGCTCTCAGGGGTGTCACTAGTAACACTTGGGTGTGGGACCCCATGGTGTGAAGATGACACATGGCCACTGTTTTTCACCTCTTTTTGCACAGCGCCCTAAGGACCAGGCCTCTTGGCTAGGACCAGGGCAATTTTTGCTACAGGCCTCAGGGCCTGGTCTGTGCACAATTCGGCACGGAACCACTTTTTTATTTTTTCTTTATCTTTATTTATTATGCACTCCCACGTTTGTCACTTTTTTGCTCTTATGTGTGTGTTTTTCACGGATGGAGGGTGTGGGTCCTCGGGCCTACCCTGAAGTCTAGGGGGAGGATGTGTGGCCCTACGGTTCCTTCCTTCCCTGATCCCTAGGGGACTCTTCTTTGGGAGAGTCCCCTTGCCTAGTACTGGATGTCCGGCTTCGGCTGGGCATAGGGAACGGTGGTCCACCAGGCCTTTTGGCCAGGAGGACCAATTGGGAACCTTGTCCCCGTCAGGAGCTTCGTGCCCCGGGGGATCAGGGTAAGTGGTCCAAGCCCCTTTAGGGGTAGGACACAGCACACCCCTAAGTGCACTTTTTCGTGTGGTGTTTTGCACTTGCACTTTTTTTGTGAACACTTACGGGTTTTTTCGTTATAGTTGCACGTTTGCGGACTTAAAAAAAAAAAAAAATCTTAGATTGTATGCTCCTTGAGGGCAGGGACTGATGTGAATGTTCAATATGTATGTAAAGCGCTGTGCAAATTGATGGCGCTATATAAGTATCTGAAATAAAGTAAAACTATAGATTGAGATCCACTTCCCTTTGTGTGCCATATCGATCAAATGGGCTGTCAACTATAGACTGAATATTCCTAGATTGATTTCTCCTATCTCTCATTCATTTATCGAAGCATGTATGGCCATAGCAACAGGAGCAGATCAGAACCACTCAGCTTAGTCACTACATATGGAAGAGTAAGCATCAACAAAGAGCACATATGAGGTCAGAGCTGGGTGTTGGGTTGGATCGCATTCTGTTACTGGGAATGGGGTAACAGTTACATTGAACAGGTGAAGTGGGCATAGGCTCAGCATGTCCCTCCTAATTGCAAAAAGGTACAGTAAAAGGTATACATTGACACGGGGACAAGCGGGTTAACTGGAGCCCAATTTATTGTTCAGTGTGCATAGTGTACAGTCATTTCTAAGTTGGAGGACCACCTTAAGGTTGAGCTATCCCTGAGGGTGGCCTCTGGCTTGTCACAGGGCATTGGTGAGCACAGCCTGGTAAAAAAGGTACCACATATGCAAGGTGAGTGACCCCATCCAAGGAGCCTAGCGTAGCCCAGAAAACCCACCCCAGATGTAGTCCTCTTATGTGACCCAATAACTCCCCTGCCAGCCTACAAATTGTTAATGTAACCTCCAATTTTGGGCCCCACAAAATCCCCTCTCAGGCATGTTAAAACATATGTTAACTGCTTGAACTTTCAAAGGGAGTTGTAATTATGTTTAACAAGTCTTGTGACACAGACACCTATACCAAAAAACAGAGCTAGGTTGAGGACCTCCATTTAGCCTATTGCCGTAAGGAGTATATTTGTGCATTAAAAAGGTACTTACAGAAGAATGGAGCATAATACCAGCATCGCCACATTGGAATTGGCATGTGTGATGATATCGCAAATAAGCGCTAACACGTTTCATTTCCAAGGAATGTCTTCAGGTGACAGGAGTCTAAAATGTACCACGTTTACCACAATTCCCATCTTTTATTGGCCTAATAAAAGGTCTATTCACACTTCTGCATTGTGGCATTTACTTTATATGCAGTGCACTAGGCTACCATTCTTTGTGAATGGCATCCCAATGCACAGTTTAGTTAAATGCAATGCACAACAGCAGAACGCACATGCTGTGTACTGTGGTGCAGTGCTAAAAAAGGGGTCATGTGGAATTTTATTTATTGTGTTGTATTGGCAACCCATTTGTAATAAATGAGCTGCTTTAAAGACAATGCACATTAAAGTGTGCCATAACATGTATCAATACTAAATATGCCACCTCAGGGGTACCTTAACACACTGCATCATTTAAGCGTAAATGAGCCATTACAGCTCCACTGATATTTTTGGTTTAGAACACTTCCAAAAGCTGGCAAGCTGTCATCCACTGACTAGACTGGGCTTTTTTCCCCCCTCAGAGAATAGGTGCAGATACTCCTTTCTGAAGTCACTCCACCCTCACCCACCTCCAAGTACCATCCCTTGGTTCTACTCCCTATCCAACTCCTAGTATCGCCCCTTTTAGAGAATACAGAACCAAGTATTGTTTTGTGGTGCTAAGTAATTTGTATGGAATGTAGTAAAGATGAAAACAAATAAACAACCCCCCCACCCCCCCTCAAAAAAAAAAAAAAAAAAGAAAAAAACAAACACACACTAAAATAGACCCCCCGGAAACAATAGATCTCCCAGCATCAATAGACTTTCCAGCAGTCAAACATTACACTCATTAACAGTAGATCCCCAGCAACAATAAATCCCCCACCAGCAACAATAGACCTCCCCAGCAACAATACACCTCCACACGCCCAGCAACAATAGATGCCTCCGCCAGTCCTTGCTATTAAATATCTTCAGTGCTAAAACTGCGTTCCCACTAAAAAAAAAAAAAAAAGCCCTGCTGGTAAATGTATGTCAACTTCTGCTCAAACATTTGGTCTGTTGTGGGAAATGTAGCACTCCTCAGGCTACTTTCTCTGGCTTTCATTCACCCAACAGACATTCCACACAATGCATGTGTATCCAGCAGCAACTATTTCTGCCATCTAGTGTCTTCATCAAAAACTTGCAGCTAATGGAATCTGATTTGTAACAATCAGTGCAGATGAAAAAAAGCCTTTAGGCCTCATTCACAAGAACAATTAGGGCCATGGGGCAGCAAAAGTCAGTATATAGCCATATAGCGTCAACTATCACATCTATGCCGATGACACGCAAATTTACCTCTCCAGACCTCGCCTCACCCCTTCAGTCTCCGCCCATATCACCCACCTACTGAACGACATATCAGACTGGATGTCGCTCCATTTCCTCAAATTGAACCTTTCCAAAACAGAGCTCCTGATTTCCCCCCCCAGCCTGCGCCCCCCCCCTCTCCATCACGATCAACAACATTGAACCATCAGTCCCACCCCGCAAGCCAAAGTCCTAGTTGTCACTCTAGACTCAAACCTGTCCTTCCAACCCCATGTCCAATCGTTGGCAAATTCATGCAGGCTCCATCTGCGCAACATCTCCAAAATACGTTCGTTCCTAACCCCAGACACTACTAAACAACTCGTTCACTCCCTTATTATCTCACATCTGGACTACTGCAACTCCCTCCTCACCGGCCTACCTCATCACAGACTATCCCCACTTCAGTCTATCCTGAACTCAGTGGCCAGACTCATCCACCTCACCAACCGCTCCGCTTCTGCCCCCCCCCCCGGCTTCCGATTGCCC
This sequence comes from Staurois parvus, assembly GCF_062004578.1. Taxonomy (NCBI): domain Eukaryota; kingdom Metazoa; phylum Chordata; class Amphibia; order Anura; family Ranidae; genus Staurois; species Staurois parvus. The sequence continues at coordinate 1,341,739 of NW_028318480.1, forward strand.
AATGCATTAAATTCAAACTACGAACACAGACATTCAAAGCCATTCATAACGCTGCCCTAAACTACCTCACCGACCCGATACCCAAATACCACCCTACCCGTAATCTTCGCTCCTCACAAGATCTCCTACTTTCTAGCTCCCTGGTCTCTACCTTCCACGCCCGACTACAGAACTTCCCCCATCCTCAGGAACTCACTACCCCAATCCATCAGACTGTCACCTACCCTCCTCACCTTTAGGTGCACCCTGAAAACCCATCTCTTCAGGGAAGCCTACCCCGCCCTCACCTAACAGCCGATCTCCTCCACTCCTCCCACCACTCCATCCCCCACAGCCACTTCCTCCTGTACCACTATCCCCTCCCTCCTAGATTGTAAGCTCGAAAGAGCAGGGCCCTCAAACCCCTCGTGTATTGTATTGTACTGTATTGTCTCATGTTCTGTCCCCCACTATAATGTACAGCGCTGAGCAAACCTTTTAGCGCTATATAAATACTGTATAATAATAATAATAATAGTGGGGTATCACAAGTGTGTGCGATCAGGTGCGGCCATAAAGATTGTACACATCAATACCAGCAGCGCAGCTTTCTGTTGGGAAATTGCACACCCAGCGATTACTTCCTATGGAGGGACAGATGAGCAGACCTGGACGCAAACTGTATACAGGGCCACTTGTGTGTCCATGATTGGACGTAACCACTGCATGTGCAGTTACATGAAAACAACCTCTGTGCCTGTTATTGATTTTGAGAAAGCTTTCTAGCCGCAGGTGAACACACACAATATACCCAACCATGGCTGTACACTGACATTTTCTGCCCCATGGTCCTAATCTGCATACTGAATAAGGATTAAGGCTCAGTTTACACTAGTGCGACTCTAAAGTCGTGCAATTTCCAGTGCAACTTGCTAGTAATTTTAATGCGACTACAAAGATGAAAAGTATTTCTATGCAACTGATGAATCAGTTTTTTTTTGGGGGGGGGGGGGGGGGTTTAACCCTCACCTCTCCTCCCTGCCTTTAGGCCTCGCTGCCTAATTTAAAAAAACAAAACTCAGTTCCAAGCATTCCATTCACACCAGCGTGCAGCAGAAATGCTTTCCCATGCACTGCAAACGCCGCAAAGTAGCTCAGGAATGTTTTTGGTCGTGGAGTGCAATATGTTTTTCATTTTGGCGTATCTGCTAACCGTAATTGGGGCATCATTAACAATTCGTCTACATTGACATCTGAGCATTTCCGAGCGCGTGGCAACCCACACAGAAACCCATGCTTGCCGTGCATTTTGGAAACGCGCTACAAACATGCATCACGTTTGCGTCTTCATAATGGCAATGCAAGTGTGATGTGTGTTTCTGAAACGTGTTGCAAAGCACACATTCTAAGCAGGTTGATGCACGTTTTCAAAAAAACACAGCAGAGTGCAGGATTTCTGTGCAAGCTACCGCATGTTCTGAAGTGCGCAGATATGGACACAGGTTAATTGTTAATGACACACCAATCGCAGTTAGACTTGCAAAACATGCTACAAATTCGCCAAAATACACAACACTCCAAAACCAAAAGTTCTTTGGGGTGTGTGTTGCACATAAAACGGAGGGAAGAACTGAGCGATCGCGGTCTTTGATCACTTCGTTCTCTGTGCAGCATTGGCAGGTAACAGATGCAGCATCAGATCGACGCTGCGTCCACCTGGTATAAGGTCTGCTTTTTTTCAAACAGACCATACTTCTCTTAAAAGAATGAATGGGTTTTGAATTGCCGTGTGACTTTGTGCCGCATCAGAAGCCACACTACTGTGAACAAAGCCTACACCTGATCTAATTTGCGGATCCAAGCAGAATTTTATGCATTCACTGCAGACTTATTTTTGCATATTATGTATCTCTTCAGCAACTGATAACAAAAAGAATATACTCAGAATTTTCCTTGAAGCAGTTTATTTATAAATTCAAAGGGTTATAAAACAAAACCTGTTGTTTCCAGCATATAATAGAGGAGACAGCTTAAGGGGGATGGTGTGATTGACAGGTGCTCGAATGCTCAGGAGGGGGGAGAATTTAGAAAAAGGGTAGTCAGTAGAATTTACCAGATGACCAAAGACAGACTACTTACTGACACCAGTGACTTTGTGTTTTCCAAGAAACCAGTAATAGCACAGAAGGCCTGTGTTGAAACTATGGCTGCAAGCATATTGCAGGCAGGAAATATCATGGACAATCATCATTGCTACATTCAGATGACTAGGCAAAATGAGACCAGGTGATACAAATAGACATTCATGAAAATGTGTGAAAGAACTATGCAGGGTAATTTATCAAAATGTTTGATAGAAGCCTGGGATGAGTTTGAATTCCATAGCTAGGGAACACTTTCATGTATTCTCCACATAATGCACCAAGAGAAAGGAGAGGAGTTCTGTTGCTGTAGGAAATACAAACATTTCTCCTCTGTGGATCAGTCAACACTTGGTTTGCCCACAGCTAGGTTCCTTCACACAGGGCTCAAGATTACGTTAAGTTGGTGGTGCTTGGAATCTGTTGCTGAGCAAATACCTGTGTGACAAACCTCAGATAGAAGCAGTCTCTCTCTTCCAAGCCTTCTTACTAGTTACTGTGCATGCACAGTTTCCAGGGGACATGAATGGGTTCAGCTTTCTGGTCCTGGAATTATAAGGCAAAGAAGGATCCAGAGATCAGATTTGAGTCAGTGTTATGCAAGGCTCAGAATGGAGTGAAATCTTAAACAATAGGGAATTCTTTACTGATAACAGCACTAAATTTCTTTACTCTGAAAGCCAACATAACATCCTGAAAATGCCTCTTGCTTGGCTCATGTGAACCTTTTAAATTTGGAATCACTGACCTAAAAAAAAACAAAAACAAAAAAAACAAACAAACAAATAGATCAAGAACATCTGAAGATTTTTAGAAGTTCACATCTGCATACTTGCTTTGGGCTATTGACTCCGTACACTTGAAGCAAGAGGATTAGCATGACAGCCAAGCAACTAACATTGATAGTGAAGTGAGAAGTCAGCATGGCATCCTCCTTGTTTGACTCGTGCAGGTTTACTTTAAGAGATAGGCATTCCATAAAACATCCAAAGCTTGAATTACCGGGCCTAAAAAAAAGCAGTTCAGAGAAAAACCCAACTGGTCTAGTTTTCAGGAACAATATAAGGATACAATGAAGAAGGGAGCGTTTAGTTGTGTGCCAAGACCAGGCTTCTGTCAAACACCGATAATAAACAAGGCCATTTTCTAACAGATGGTAATGTTTGAAGCACTGTTCCATGTTAAAGTAAGAGTCTGTCTCGGTATAATCATTTATGTCCCTTTAGAAGGGGAAAGTGATGGAGAGTTGGACAAGGAAGATCTGAAGGTAATAGTATATAGAGGTGGCAGAGGTAGAGCAAAGGCATGAGGTAGAAAAGAAAGAAAAAAGTAAAAAAAAAAAAAAAAGGTTTATGGTTTAAAAAGGGAAGAGATTTAGGGTGAATCAATCACATACACCAAGTATGCTGCTGTTTTGTAAGGTAGAGCAATAATTAGGCTCACCAGGAAATGTTACAACACTACAGCAAGCCTAGATTTATAAATTTAGTTAAAAAGGTGCCAATTTATCCTAGAGATATTGCAGCAACGTCTACCACACTGATAAATGCTTGAAACACTCACTCTTCTACTCTACAATGTCCTTCCAGACTAATTCCATCCAAAACGGATTTTACATGCGGGAGGACATTGGCAAGCTTCATGCATGCCTTGCATACCTAGTATGAAATTTGTTGGCATCTGAAAATGGGAAAGATGTTATTGGGAAGGCTCCAGTGGTGACACTTTGCATTACTCAATCCAGTATGGCTATGAAGACATCATAGTATGTGCTGAAACTGGACTAATAATCGTTCTTTTTTTCCACCACACCATGCAACACCAGCACATGTGTTAGCAATGGACCCAGCATTCAGACTTGGCAATTCATTTGGAGATATCTGGGCACTGGAGTCCGAGAGACAAAAGTAGTCAACATTTGCTTTAGCATTTACCGGTCATTGATTTTTAGCCTCCAAATAATATTAGAACAGTCTTAATACTATATTCTAAAACCGCACTGTCAGCTTCCATACAACTAATGGATGGTAGGATAGCAGGGGGATGGGTGTCTAGAGCTATCAGAATTCAGAAAAAGCCAGAGCCCTAGTTCATTAGATCCCCAACCACAGACTGAGTTACTAAGTTACCCCAGCAAACATAAAACACAACTGACAATATGGTGTCAATTTTCAGTGCTGAGATTTGGCAAGTAAAATCCATGACAGGTATAACTTTCCCAAAACCGTCAGTCAAGGGTGGAGTTTCCCTTTAAAACATTACTAAAATTATTTTAAATCTGACATTTTAAACACACAAGGCAGTAAACAGGCTACTTGATTAATAGTACCCATTTTGTTATACACAGGCTTTTGAAGTATGAACTCGCGGCAGACATTTTCAGTTCATGCTTCTTAATTGCTATAAGATCAATTTACAGCTGACTACAGGTGGATTGTGCTGCACATCTCCCCCCACCTACATTACAAGCATACCTTGAGTATTTCCTAAGATGAACAGTTTATACTGGAGCCCTTACTATCGATATAGCACACCATATGACTGCTAGGGGTCCAGCACATCCTGGCTGTAGAATGGTGAATTAAAGAGAATCTGTTCTTTTATCTTTTAAAAGCAAAGTGACAGGTTCTCCAGTAAGAAACCCCTTCACCCCACCTATGCTCCCCTTCCCAGCTGCTCTGATGCTACATCCTCCAGGAATAGGGGGAATAGGGCCTCCTTCCACGAAACAATGCTCAGGTTTGAACAGCCAATGGCCCCTAACGAGAAGTTAACCTTGTGTAAGCTCTGACAGAGCTTACATGTTAGGATTCCTTACTCAGATAGAGGAACGGAGTGGCTTAAAAGTCAAGTGTTACTGGTTGACTTTCCCCAAGATCTGTACTCTGCTTGAGGTCAGTGGTTAATCAGAGGCTCCACTGCAAAGTCCATGGGTGCAAATCTAGCTTGTTGCACTCCGGTGAATCAGTCAGGAAAGAAAATAAATCTCTGAACCTTTGGTTGCAGCAACTCTTCTCATCTTTTAAACAGTGGCAGTGGTCACCACTGACATGTTTCAGGGCTCATTCACTCTTGTGCATTATGGCAAGATGCAATCCATGGCAATGCATGTGCAGTGCGTTTTGGTGCCATTCATTGTGAATGGTACACTAACACATCGTAAATTAAAATGCACCACAACACATAAAAAAAAAAAGTCACGTACATTTTTCCTTCTATCATGGTGCATAATGAATTGGCTACCTTAAAGAATATGTAAACCCAACATTTCATGTTCCTGATATGTGCCTGCTGTACCATGTACTTGTATGAAAAAGTATCCTGTTCTCTTTGTATTGCTTTCCTTGTGTAAAATACCTGGTGTTCCTGTTGGTCCCTCTGCTTTCCTATTAAAAACGGACTACACTAAGCGTGAGAGCAAAATGCCGTCAGTTTGGTGGCTGCGCTGGGAACTCAGGGTGCTCTCCTCCAATAATTAGACTTCTGCTCACATGCCCCCTCATCCCTGCATAGCCAGTCACTGGGAAGTTCATTATACGGTTTCTCCTCTCCCAGCTCTCGGATCGCAGCTGCATAAGGAACTTAGAAAATCACTTAGAAAACGGGGAGGGGGAGAAATTTATAATGTTTATACACAAGTTTTGCCTTTCATTTCTCTGTTAAAGACTGAATGGGTGGTTATTTTACAAGGTGAGGATTTACATATGCTTAAAAGAAACCACATTAACACATGTGCATAATGCACCACAATGGAAATGGGCCCTACATGTTTTGTCAAAGAACACTTTAGTGTGAAAAGTCAGAGCCCTGCTGCTGAACACAAAATTGCTACAATTCAGGGTGTGCAGATTCTTGTTCGTTCCTGGATTATCCTGAGTTGAGGGTGGGCAGGGGTTCTTAAAAACACTGTCTTTAAATGGACAAAGTAGCAGACTTTCATTATAGTTCAATAACTGAGCAAGCTTCCATAAAGCACTCGTCACTAATGTAGGTTTGTTTTCATTGAAAAAGGTGTGTGTTTTTGCTGTGTCCTACCCTTCAATATCAAAATTTAGAAAAAGTGGTGAAGATGTAGAGGAGACTATGGGGGAGATTTACTGAAACTGGTGCACTGAGATTTACTGAAACATCAGCTTGTTCATTTAAGCTCTGAAAATAAAACCTGGAAGCAGATTGGTTTCTATGCAGAGCTGTACCAGAGATTGCACCATGCAGTTTTAGTAAATGTGTGTTCGGGAGTGAAGGGAATGGAGAGACAGACAAAAGGATAGAATAGCACCAGAAAGATTTGCAGTCAAGCATCATTATTTGTTCCCCTTAAATTGAACATATGGTTAGCATAATAGTCTGTACCACTGTGCTACAGAAACCATGGAAAGATATGAAAGGTGATGAGAATCAAACAGGTAAGACAACAAAATATTGCATCTTCTAGTATATGGTATGTTTGTGCACCATCTAGTGGCTATATTGTACAGCAACATTCAATAAACTGATTATGTCAAACTTCCTAACTAAAACTTCCATTCTGGGTAAGTCACAGCTCCATATGTCCTCAAGTGATAGGACAACTAAGTGGCAACGTGTCTGCTGTGATATTACTTAGAAGTTATTCATTTTTTTTGTAAATTCAGGTTGTATACAGCGCTTGATAACTGGATGCAGTTTTCTCAACCAAGCAAAAAACATCTGCATTGGTTCAACTATATTAAGAGAAAATAAAAAACAAAAACAAAAACAAAAAAAAACAGAAAAAAAAAAAAAACACTCCAGAAAACTACTCAAGTCCACTGGCAGCCAAAGACATTCAGAAAGGTCCTAGAGATATGTACATACGAACTGTAAGAAGCTGGCCAATCAAATAAGAATCAAGGAAAAGAGAGGGTGTTTCTTGTAAGAGCCAAACCAGTTCTGTAAAAAAAAAAAAAAAAAAAAAGGAAAAAACATCTTCAAATCACTTGGCTTCTATGGCAAATGCCTCTATTTTTGTATACCACCATTGTTCTAGAAAACCTACGTGCTACAAATGTGTTAGTGTATGTGTGTATGACACAGTAAATCCTGTAGGCTGAAAACGGACACTGTAGAAAGATAAATGGGAGGATATGAAAGGGGTAGGCTGCCTCTAAGCCAGCCACCTTGTGCCAGTGTTGGTGGTCAGGCATGGGAGGGCAGGGCTAGAAGTCAAATCTCCAGCTTGCGATTTATCAGTATGGAGCAGGCGGTTAGGCAGCCTCCTAATTTAGACACCTCTGTGCAGGATGCTGGGACCAAGGTATAGTCAGTCATTTTCTGGAAGACCTGCAGAGAAAGAAAAAAAAAAATTAAAATAAAAAATCATAGTATCACGGTTTCTATCATTCATTTGAATTAAAGTTCTGTATAAGAAAAACCTGCTACTCCTGACCCCTCTTTCTTATCTGGAAATGTCAATTGCCTTTAAAACACTAACCCTCTCACTGAACCAGAAGAAGAATGCAGATAAAGACCCATGACATTTGTTCCAGCTTTCCTTCTCTTACCGGTTCCTCTTATGCACTTTTGTGCCTACAGCCTCAAAGCTGTATACATTTACACTATGAGATCTAAAGCACTGCTGTATCTGAGTGCTAGGCTCAGGAGACTTTCTAATGCCACAAACATGCTGCTCAAATGTTCTCTTTGCTGGAGTTTGGAGTGAGGAATCCTGCCTCTACCAAAATGACTGTCTTCAAAAACAAGGCATTGTAGGTCAGTAATGTTGAAAGAATAACTGCATGGAGACAACTAGAGATTTGCCCTGCACATGCCTTCTTTTATAAGAAAAAAAAAAAAAAAAAGAAAGAAGAAGGGGAGGTCAGCAATGGCTACTCATCTCTGGGGTATTAATAAATGCAAACACCACTTGAAGAAAGGTGTTAACACAAAAAAAAAAAATAGATGGTCCCTTTTGCATTTGTGCATTACCACAGCACAACAGTGTGATTAAATATTGTCCCCTACTTGCAATCAATGCCATTAATTCTTGCAATAAAGTAGTTTCATAAATGTCTGCCTATACAAATCAGATTTTGGTCAGCTTTAGAAACCATCTTCTCAGAATATTTTGCCTGAAACATATCTGTGCATATTTAGCATCAGTAACTATTTTATAAATCAGTAAATGTGTCTCACCTGGACACTGTTGGGATATTCCTCTGCACTACGGTGCACCAATACATTGGATTTAGGTCCCACACGGGCGTAGATACAGTTGGCAGCGGGGTCATCAGGCACAGTTAGTGTATCATAATGATGATCAGTAAGTTGCTCCATCATCTGAAACACATTTTATAAAATGTTTTTTATATTTATTTTTAATAGTAAAAGAATGGGTATATTTTTTTTAAATCTTGACAAAAGATTAAAATCATCAATAGTATGAAGATAACACATGAGGACTATATGGATAACAGTCCCGTTAGAGCTTTTTTTTTATATATATTTGATAAAAAGTCTTTATAATTTTCAAACTAAGTTTATTCTTATTGGTTGACAGCAGACTTGTGTTGATGGAGAAATATACACAGCACTCCTAAGCAATGTGTCCTATGAAGTATGCATACCAGTAGTGCACACCGTATGTCAGAGAGAAAAAAAAAAAAAAAAAAAACAACAACACACATACATGTGTGTAGCATGCTGCTAAATTACATCAATAATAAGCTGCTTTTTTGAAAAATCAAGTTTTATCATTCATGGATGAAATGGAGAAGTTTCAATAGGCTTTAATAATTGGAGTTTAAAAAGAAATAGAATATATAAGGGATAGGCAATTCCTTAAAGGCCAGGTTCGATTTATTTTTCCTACATTCCAGCTTCCCCATGTACCAATACACCATAAATGAAAAGAAAAAGCTTCCCATTTTTGCTAGACCAGACCTCATCTCAGCATTCAGTCTGATCTATGGAAAAAGTCTGCATTACTGCTTGGATGGCCCTTAGGTTCTCAAAACCAGTAAGACAAGAAGCTGTTCACCAGCTGACCGCATTAACACACCCTGCACCTGCCTTCTCCCTTCAGAAGATTAACACCCCCCCCCCCCCCCCCCCCCCTGCAGGTTCATGCGTTTCCGATGTAATCGGTGATCACTGTTCTCACTAAATACTGAGCCATCAATTTTTTTTTTCCCACTTTACCTTCGTCTTGCATAGATCATTCATTTGGCAGAGTGAGTAGGAACTGAGCTACTTGATAACTGCCTATGTGGATAGAGCTGTAGTATTGGAAACAGGAAAGTGTATCCTCAAAAGTATGTAAAAAAAAAAAAAAAAAAAAAAAAACTCATCATACACTATACAATTTAATTGTATAAGCTCCTTTAAAAATGTACCATCTGCTATGTAGTGCAAGGGCCTGCATGATTTGATACAAAGTGATTGTAAAGATTGGGTGTCCTCCTATTATAGTTTTGGTAAATCTAAAAAGGAGATTGTACAGAGTTTGCATAGTGTATGGCCGCCTTGCAAAATGAACTAGTTGCATATTCGGCCATTAATTGTTACCACACCTGAAACGCAGAAGCAATACACATTTTCCATGTGAAAAAAAATCAAGTGACAAAAACATGACAACATGCACAGTAAAAAAAAAAAAAAACAAAAAAAACAAAACACCACCCACATGTGAAAACTGCACCACGCCAAAATGTCCCATGATTTACTCAGCCACATTTAGGGCAGCTCATTCAAAATCAATGGGCTGTGCTATGTAAGTCATGGGGAAAAAAAAAAAAAAATCCAAAAAAACAACATGTGCTCCCACTACATTAGGTGTGAATGGGGCCTGAAAGTGCAGTTGGTGTGTTTACACAAGAACGATGAGGCTCCACTCACATCCCTGCATTTCCAAATGCACGTTTTGCAAACAACCATCCCACTTGCATTGCCATTAAATGTTAATGTCATCCCAAGCACAAGTAACAGATGTGCATAATGCAATGCAAATGCACCATGCTCAGGGCTGCTTTATGTGCGACAAGCAAAAACACACAAAGAATAAAAAAAAAAAAAAAAAAAAAAAAAAAAAAAAAAAGAGTGTATGTGCAGAAAAGAGAGATCCTGCTATGTGGCAATTTGAATGGGGCCTGAGAGCTGAATGTCCCCCTCCACTTCCTCCTACGCACCTGTATAAAGATGGCTATACACTATGCATACTGTTTGTACAATTTCCTTTAGATTTATCAAAGTTATGGAATAGGACGACACAGATGAACAATCCATTCAATTTGTATTAAATCAAACCAGCCCTTGCACTACACAGCTGATGGTAAATCCAAAAGGTGATTGTACAGATTTACAGAAAGTGGATGAAAATAAACAAGAGGTGGTATAGTAATGAGGGATGTGTGGTCCACAGTGGTAAAGCTGGTATCACGCCATCTTCTGTGATGCAGCAAAGAGGTGCATGATGGGATTCAAAGCTTTCTGGATGTCACGGGAGCAAAAAGCATTTTTCAAAACACCAAAATAATCTTTCAAAGCTGCTATAGATGAGGTAAATGAGAGAAGCACATTGGGATGGCTGGGGCATTAAAGAGGCTTCTATTTATTATGAAAAGAAAAATTCTGCCTGAAAATGTGAACTTAGCCTTTGAAAATTACCCACTGTCATGTTGCATAAACATCAGATCACTCACATACAGTAAAATGTCAAAAATATTCCACTTTGGACACATTTTGTTATATCAATTAGTGAATGTAATAAGGTCTTTTACACTACATAAAAATGGGAATTTTTCTGATCTTTTTTCTCCCAAGCTACAAGTCTTGCAAAAATTAAAAATTGACTGATTGAAAATGGACTTCGGCCCATTAAATTCTACAGGTGAGGTGCTTTCAGTCAGACCCTCATCAAGGATCTGCCAGAATGTTCTGGTTGTTATTGAAAGTTCTGATATAGATACTCATTTAGTAATGTGTGCACCTATGGCAGCACCATCCTTAACAACTAGTCCATCTTAACTTGGCAATCACGTAACAGATGTCACATCAAAAGAGCACCCTGGTCTCCTAAAATTAGCAAGCTGAAGGCTATAAACCTCTGAAACAGCCACCCCTCCTGGACCATGTTCAGTCGTTTTACCTTTAGGGCTTTCTTTGCACAGTCGCTGCTTCCAATAACCAGGGTATCTGGACCACCCATGCTACAGAAGCTTTTTAGATGTAAATCTCCAGAAACTCGGACAGTGGAAACTGCATAATCCTAGGGGGCGTGAAAAAAAAATTAATTTAGAGAAAAGATCTATAGACCTTTACAATGTCATAGAAGGTTTGCTAACTGCACCGCTGTGCCCAAACTGTGCTTTAGAAGGCACAGGAGATGTTTTCCTGCATTTGTTTACAAACAGTTTATTGGAAAGTATAAAAATCTAAAAACACAAAAGCATCATGACAGTGCAAATATGTAAAAGACATGATAATAAAAATACGAGCATTGAAACAAAAAGAACCACCAAGAAGCACAATGAGAATACAAATATCATTACAGAAGGTAGTATCAGGGAATGGGCAAACCCTATTATTAGGTAGAGGAGCCACAGAACTTCACCATTAGCAATTAAAGATGTAAGGCAGAAGGGAGAAGATGTTTTCCTGCATTTGAAGCATTGCATCTGCGTAAAGCCGAGTGCACATGTGCTAGAAAAAAAAAAAAGAAAAAAAAAAAAAAAAGCCAGTTTACAGGAAACCGGCCAACTTCCGGCACATGTGCAGAGATCTGTTCTATAGAAGCCGGTCTCACAACCAGCTTCTGCCGTCAAACGGGCATGCTGGAAAATCAGCATCCATTTGGCTTTTGCAGCCAATGGGAGTCCCCCTGTCAGAACACAAAAGCACAGCAGGGGAGATCAGCGTAACAACATCACTTGTGTTGGTACAGCAATCACTAAAAAAGTGATCCTGTGTACCTGGCTTAACACTCCAGCGCCCATACTTGCATACCAATACTTGCATCTGCAACATAGTTCAGCAAAAAAGGAGGTCACCCTGCTATTTTTTGGTTTAGCTCTTAGCCTGCATTCACACCTGAACAGAGTATTCCTGGTGATTTTGAAGCCATCCCCCCCCTCCCCTACGAGTTTTACAAGCATTTTTTGCATGAATCTTAACCTCAACAGTTTGTTTTCTATGCTGGGCAAGGGGAGGAGAGGAATTCTATATGAGAGTTCTTCAGGTGTAAAAATGCACAAAAAAAAAAAACAGGAATACACTCAAAAAGCTCATTTGCACTCAGTTGCCCATTGCTGAAAGAAAATACAAAGTGTAACCAGGGACAAATCAGAAAGAATGGGATTCTGCATAGTAAAACAAGCTAAAAAAAAAAAAATACTCAAATGTAAAATTGGTGCTTAAAAAAAAAAAAAAAAAAAAAAAAAAACTTACCTAAAGTCATAAAATTAAACTATATACAATATATCGCCAAATGAATTGGCACACCCCTCCAAATCATTGGATTCAGGTATTACAATCAGGTGTATAAAATCAAGCACCTAGGCATATGGCTTCTAGAAACATTTGTGAAAGAATGGGTCTCTCAGGGGCTCAAAGAATTCAAGCATGGTACGGTCATAGGTTGCCACCTGTGCAATATGTCCATCCGTGAAATTTCCTTCTTACTAAATATTCCACAGTCAACTGTTAGTGGTATTATAACAAAGTGAAAACAGCAGCAACAGGCCACATAAAATGACAGCAGGGTCAGCGCATGCTGAAACGCACAGTGCGCAGAAGTCGCCAACTATCTGCTCAGTCAAAAGCTAGAGACCTCCAAACCTCATGTGGCCTTCAGAGATTAGCACAATAGTGCATAGAGCGCTTCATGGAATGGGTTTCCATGGCCAAGCAGCTGCATCCAAGCCTTACATCACCAAGTGCAATGCAAAAAGTGTCAGATGCAGTGGTGTAAAGCACGCCGCCACTTGACTTTAGAGCAGTGGAGATGTGTTCTCAGGAGTGATGAATCACACTTCTCTGTCTGGAAATCTGATGGACGTGTCTGGGTTTGGAAGTTGTCAGGAGAACAGTACTTGCCTGACTGCATTGTACCACGTTTGTTGGAAGGGGGATTATGGTGCGGGGTTCTCTTTCAGGGGTTGGGCTTGGCCCCTTAGTTCCAGTAAAGAG